>NC_069380.1:58614500-60023000 GCF_027475565.1 Acinonyx jubatus
AGCTGTTTGCCAACTTCTTATATGCACAACAAACCCTCTCTAAATACTGCTTTACATACCTGTCAGTTTTAATGTTGCTATTTCTGCACAGTGTTATTTTAGTCATAGTTTCTGTTTTAAATTTTCTTACATTTCACTTTCAGGTCAAATCAAAGATAAGAAATTAAAGCTATCATACTTGTTATAACCACAATCACTTCTTAATTAGAAGAGGTTTTTAGTCAACTGGTGGTTATTTAGGCCAGCACAATTTCAGTGCACCACCACAAAATCATACATTTATCTACACATAAGAAACACAAAATAAAATATTTTTAATTTTAATATAATAATATATGCTGCTCATGTATTTGTATTTCCCATGAATGTGGCTAGTGTGTCTTCAGATTATTTTTCTATTTCTATGGTAAACTTATTTTTTAATATGTGAGTATTAATGTTTATGTTAACATTACATATTATTGGTCAAGAAAATATATTTTCTTCTTTGTGTTCATAATCAAACCCCTAATGATTGCATTTGTGTTCAATCCACATCCTTCTATCCTTTAAGTCATGCATTTTCAATTCTATTGTCCCTGCTTCCACCTGCTTTTTTTAAATTCAAGTATAATTAATATACAGTGTTATAGTAGTTTCAGATGTACAATATAATGATTCAAGAATTATATACATTTTACAGTGCTCATGGAGATAAGTGTACTCTTATTCCCCTTTATTTCACCCTTCTCCCCACCCACGTCCCTTCTGGCAACCACCAGTTTGTTCTCTATATTTAAGTCTTTTTTTGTCTTTTGTTTTCTTTGTTTGATTTATTTTTAAATTCTACCTGCTTTTAAGCCTGCTATTTTCAATTCCCTAGTGGCCAGTATCCCCAGATCTGTTCTCAAATGTTACCATTCACGAGTCTCTCTATTTGTATCTAAACCTTTGCTCTTTGCTCTTTTTATGCACAGTCTTCACCTGATCGCAAATCAGGCTTGTTCTCAGTAGTTTGGTCTTTTGGTTTCAGATATTTACTTTCCTAGTTATATCCAAAAATAGTGTTTGTTGTATTACTTTCTCTATAAAGAAGGAAGGTAATACAACAAATACTGAATGATGACTTTTTTCTTCCTGTCTTATAAATATGTATGTTTAAAGTATTTGTGAAACGGTTCAAATTAGGCAGCCACTGCTATCCTGTGGAGTTGGCAGGTTAGCTAATAATGATGGTTCCACCAAAACTGTCCAAGGTGTGGAGTAGCTAATTCAACAAATGAAAGTCAATTTTTGTTGTCAAAAAACAGGAAAGAATAGGGTTTTTTTTCTGAAAATACATAATTAACCCCTACCTGTATTACTTTACCACCAGTGGTTTTTGACTAAAATATTTTTTAAGTAGATGACTTAAACTAGGGACTCTGCCATTTGACTGCCATTAGTACTTACTGTCTGACACACTTCACTGACTTCTTTGGAATGCAAGGTTCAATTTCATGAATACTCTCCACTGTTAGTAGGATACGGATTAAGAATAATGAATCACTGGCGAAACCAATGACCATCATTATGATGTTGAAGCTGCTTTACTAGTCATTTGCTTTTTTGTCAGGTGATTTTGATTCTTCCCTCGGGCCTCTATGAAAGTGGTTTCAGTATATCACATGGAGAAGCCATTAAAAATCATTCTTTTAGTGTCAAAAGTGTCTATTCTTTTAGATAATCATAATCATGAATCACTTATTACTTATACTATATAATACAAATAAATCTGGAAGTTGGAGTGAACTAATTCCCTAACTGCCACTCAGACTTTTAAAGGTGAGTGCTAATTCTCATTCATCTATTTTACTGACAATCCACAAAATTCACTTTAAGGGTATTTGTTAAATTTAGAGTCAAGTTAAGTGTGGAATGGCTTTTCTGCTCTTTATGCAGTATGAAACAGAAAGGAGCACCATTAAATTCTGTGTGCCTTGATTGAAGCATTTCAAGAGAGAAGATGATATAAACCAGTTCTTTCACTTTGGCATTTATTTTTGTTTAAACTCTCCTATTTTACCTATATCGAACATGATAATTATTTTTTGGAACCTCTGATCCAAGTGGACAATATGTCTCAACAATTAATAGGATAATTTTCTGCAACTTGCTGTTTTTCTTTTCTAAGGATTTCATGCTACTATCCACTTTATTCATGAAAATGAAAAGTATAAATTCAAAGAAGACTTACAGAATTAGCCTTTGAGAGAATGTAGGAAAGGGGAGATCCTGGAAAGGAGAAAAACCACAGGGTAAAAATAGTGAATATCAAAAGGATAGGCCATAAAAAAGAAAGGCATGTAGAAGACATCTCTGTGTCTGCTTTGAGAATAACACTAAGGAGAAGAACAACAGGCGCAGATCAGAGTTGACCACCCGTTGGGGGGATTTTATGTGTGTCAGAAGATAATTGAATAAAGGAAGAATACACAGGATCTATTAATTTTGAATACATATATGCTTCCTCAGTACCAGATTTTAGAAACAGTATAGGGTATCTCGATGGCTTTAAGGCATTTGTTTTTTATTTGTAGATAACAATGAATCAATGGATGGCAAATTGAAAGTAAGAGTTACAAGATTTAAAACTGTATGCACCAAAAATTAAAGCTTCTCTCTGTCTTTGTCTCTGTCCCTGACTGTCTGTATAGTTTTTTCTGGTTTTAATTTGATTTTGATTTTATTTCCATCTATGAATCTGTTGTTTTCTCTTCTGGATGAAAGAAGGATGTACTTGAATTGCTGGTACAGGTTTTAAAATCATTCAAATCCTTAGAACATCAGTGATCCTCAAAGATGGAAAGATTAGAGTTAGGGAGGAAGGTAAAATTGTTGGTTTTGAAACTTATAAAAGCTAAATCTGAAGCTGCAAAGTGTAGAATTATAAAGAAGCATCATAATAATCATAAAACAAAATGCAGTCTCAATTATTTGTGTTACAGCACTAATGAACTTGGGTAATTTATTTTATATTAATTTATCTTAGATGATTAACAACTAGGAAAATTCTTATTCACTCACTTTTCAACACACAGATTTTTTTTCCCACATAGACCCTGCTCTCCCTAAATTCACAGCACAAAAAATAGTAACATCCAATCAACTTAATTTATGGGAATATTGTGAATTTTTAATAACATAATATATAGAAAAATGGCTTAAAACCAACAAAGGGTACAATACAATTTTAAAGATTCTTATATTTTAAGAATTATCTTTTCTTCACAATAACTGTACTAGCTGCTATATAGTGTGTACGACTCAGTGCAAAATGAAAGTATGGGCGACATTATATTTTTCTTTATTCTTCAGTCTCTCTTTTCACTTGTCATTCTGATTTTTTAACTTAGTATTTAATGTCATGCAGCCTTGCATACGAGGATACTCAGGGTGAATGTACACCCTTCACCACTGCACTTTGGCCCCAGCGTATAATTCCACAGGTGCCACATTAGGTGTGTTAGTCACTCTCCCTAACTCTTCCTGGATAGGTGACCCTACAGAGCTTGCAACCTCCCTGCTGGGCTGCATTCTACCTGACTCAGAGGATGAGGGGCTTACCTCACCGAATTGTCTCCTGAAAGCCTTTGGCACTTCCAGTTGGGGTTAGAACAGCCCCTGGAATGCCCCACTGATGGCATCCCTGGCCTTCCCAACACTTCCTGGGCCTACCGGCATGCCCAACGGATGGCAGAACATGAGCTAACTCACTACCCTGTTCCTTCTTCAACCTCTTCCTTCTGTTCCTCTTCCTTCTCAACTCAGGGATCACTCAAGTGCAGGGCCGCAGAGGTGATGGAGCAGGAGGGAGGGTGGGATGAGGGTGGGGGAAGCTGGGAGGGTCCACTGGCACCAAGATACTGGGAACAGTCCCCAACCTTTTCAGGGAAACAGGGAGGTGTAGGAAGTAGGACTGTGCAGGACAAAGCCACCTGTGCATGCAGTATCTTCCCATCAGACTTCACTTAATTCATTTATTTTACTTTATTATGGTACATTGTTATTTCTTTTTAAAAGTTTTTAAATTGTTTTCTTTATTTTTGAGAGAGAGAAACAGAGCATGAGTGGGGGTGGAGCAGAGAAAGAAGAAGACACAGAATCTGTAGCAGGCTCCAGGCTCTGAGCTGTCAGCACAGAGCTGGCTGCAGGGCTGGAACCCATACACTAGGAGATCATGATCTGAGCCAAAGTCCTACACTCAACTGACTGAGCCACCCAGGAGCCTTATTGTTATTTCTTATATGTTTTCAAAAATGGATAGCCAGTAAATGGCATAAAATAATTACAATAACTAGGATATATCAGATAATTGGAGCGCACTGGTGGTTCAGTCAGTTAAGCTTCCAACTTCAGCTCAGGTCATGATCTCCCAGTTTGAGTTCCATCCACCTGGGGCTCTGTGCTGACAGCTCAGAGCCTGGAGACTGCTTCTGATTCTGCTGTGTCTCCCTCTTTCTCTGCCCCTCTCCCACCCATGGTCTCTCTCACTCTTTCTCCCTCTCTCTCTTTCAAAAAATTAATAAACATTAAAAATACACTAGAATATATCAGATAAGTATTATTTGATATGTGCCTAATTTGAGGTGAATTTTGAAATACATTTAACAAATGAATTTAATATGAAGAAATTATCAAAACCTAATATGTGTCACAGTGACTAGAATGTAAAAGGCATTCCAGAAATATTTGATGAATAAAATAAACAGGAAAATGTTAATCTGCAGAGAAATTAAGTCCAAGCAAATAACAAAATGTATACATGTAGGTCACTATGCATTAAAAAAAGTGCATTTTCTTTGCAAAATATTTAGAAAAAAATTCAGAATAACATCAACTACAAGAATATTTTCTATTAAGAAATTTCAAATCTATCCGGGGGTGCCTGGCTGGCTCAGTCGCTTGATTGAGTGTCCGACTTAGGCTCAGATCATGATCTCGAGGTCTGTGAGTTCAAGCCCCTTGTCGGGCTCTGTGCTGACAGCTCAGAGCCTGGAGCCTGCTTCGGATTCTGTGTCTTCCTTTCTCTCTGCCCCTCCCCTGCTCATGTTCTGTCTCTTTCTCTCCCTCTCTTTCTCTCCCTCTCTCTCTCTCTCTCTCTCTCTCTCTCTCTCTGTCAAAAATAAATAAACATTAAAAAAAATTTAAAGAAATTTCAAATCCAAATCCCCAAAAAGAGCTTGGAAGTAATTAATATTGTTGTTGTTACTGTTTCTATTAACATTATTTTAATTATGAAACCTAAACGAGTAATGGAAAGAACATGAGATTCCAAACCTGAGAATTAGTTCTGAATCCTTATCCTGTCATGGACCTTTTTTTGTGATATTGAACAAGCTACATACTTCATCAGAGGTGCCTAGGTGGCTCAGTTGGTTAAGTGTCCAACTCTTGATTTTTGGCTCAGGACATGATCTCAGGTTCATGGGTTTGAGCCCTGCATGGGGGCTGTGCTGACAGTGCAGAGGCTGCTTGGGATTCTCTCTCTCCCTCTCCGTCTGCACCTCCCCTGCTCATGTTCTGTCTCTCTCTCTCTCTCAAAATAAATAAAACTAAACATGAAAAAAATTTAAAGAAATACTTTGAATACATCATCAGTCAAAAAATACTAAATGGCAATAACTTTCAAGTTTGTTATGAATATGCAATGATGTGTTTTCAGGTTTTCCTACCTACATTATTTAATTATCATGCAGTTTTCCCCAGTTAGAAGGAGTACCCATAAACATGGTACCCATAGGAATAAAAATCAGTAGCTTGATAAGCTTATATGAAAATAAAACCTTACTCTTTCACCTAAACTTTTTTTTCTCCCACAAAGCTATTTGACAGATATCTCAAAGATGAGCATTTTATTATAAGTACACATTTTCATGGGACAGAAAAAGGATAGTCAACAAATGATTCAGTATATTTTCTTCACCTAGTATCATGGCCTATGCTACAAGGGAGACTTGGATAGAAACTATTAAATCACACCTTGACTTTGTCCTTGTCCATGCCTCATAACAAAAAGCATTCCATTTACTGTTTGACATGGATTCTCAAAATGGACATTCTAGAAGTTTTCAGAATTTCAGTGGTCAACCCCAGTAAACAAAGAAATTAATAGTTGATAAATTAAGAGTCAGCATGACCCTTACTATTTTCAGTTCATTGCTATAAGCAGGCTCTAAAATTTCTTAATTTATAAATGGAATAAACTAAGTAGTGATTTGGTCTATGCCAGTTAAGATATGTCTAAACTATTAAATACTTTTATATATGTTTAAATATTTCTTTCTAACTCAGTATTTACTACAGGGATGTTTTCCAAAATTGTCGATTTCCCTTACCTTTTTGATTCCTACATCATTCTTCTACATGTCCAAAATAAAGCATTTCTTTTTCTCCAAATTTGTTTTAGTTTTGTTGTTCCAGAGCTAATAATAATAATAATAATAACAATAATAACAATAATAATAGAAAATCTCTATACTCTCTGTTAATTATGCCGTGATATCAGAAGTCATTCCTGTTTTGTCCCTTACTTTCAAATGCCCCCAAATTAAGAATATAAATTGTGATTCAGAACATATTGCTTGAATTAGCCAACCCCCTCCCATCTAAGAAACTAGCAGTTCTTCTAAAGTACTGCAAAATAAACTTACTTTGCCATCCTACTTCCAGTTTTGCCTTGAAGCCAGTATAATATACTTTCCACAAGCAGTCGGTGTAACTTTGTAAAATGACCAATGTAAGTATGTAACCTTTCAGCTTAAAAGCCATCTGTGAATTTCCATTGTCCTTAGAATACTTTGCAAACATCTTGATCCTTAAAGTGAATAGCATCTGCACCCTGGCTACTGCCCTTGCAACTTCCCTCTTTCTTAGTTCTCACTTGATTGATAGCCTCCAGCATTGCTAGCATTCTTTTATTTCATTCAGTAACCACTTTCCCTGTGTTTGCTTCTGCTTCTGCCTCCTCCTTCTCCCCCTCCTCCTCCTCTCCTCCTACTTCCTCCTTCTCCTCCTTCTTCTCCACTCCCCCTCCTCCTCCTCCTTCTTCTCCTCCTCCCTCTCCCTCCCCTTCTCCTTCTCTCACTCTCTCTCCTCCTTCACAGGCCAACTACAGAGACTTTACCTAACAGTCTTCCCAGGAAAGCTGCCTGCCTCACACCAGATTTGGCACACAGCCAGTACACTACATACAGTCTCTGAAGGGAACTAAAGTTGAGTGTTCAGACCTCTCTGGCAGGTCATGTATTTGTATTTCTAGCCCATTCCTAGGTCTCTTTACCTGAGGCCTGAGGCATAGGTCTTCTTCAGGCACCTCAACTGAAGTTTCCTAATGGAGGGATGGGGGAAACCTTGATGACATGTTGCCCTGCTCTGACTTAGCAGACAGTATTTTTTCCACTCCTGCCACATTCTCTCTACTGTTCCTGCAACTCCAAGGTCCACAAAACTGCTGTGCCCTTAAGTCCTAGGTTCCCCTGAAAGTGAAAAAGCTCCCAGGTTTTCACTGACCAACTGACCCTCAACCTGTGCACCACTCCATGAATAAAAATGGAACAAGGTGAATCAATGAGTCCTCTGGTTTTAGCTTCTTGCTTATACCATCAGAAAGAAACTTTCACTTTGGTCTTTACTTTAATCGACTCCTCTGACACCCAGCATCTCAGTGCTGTCTCTTTTGGAGAAATGTCTGCTCCTGACTTTCCTAATTTTTTTTTCTTTCTTTCTTTCTTTCTTTCTTTCTTTCTTTCTTTCTTTCTTTCTTTCTTTCTTTCTCTTTCTTTCTTTCTTTCTTTCTTTTTTCTTTCTTTCTCTTTCTTTCTTTCTTTCTTTCTTTCTTTCTTTCTTTCTTTCTTTCTTTCTTTCTTTCTTTCTCTTTCCTTCTTTCAATTTACATCCAGATTAGTTAGCATATAGTGCAACAATGATTTCAGGAGTAGATTCCTTAATGCCCCTTACCCATTCAGCCCATCCCCCTCCCACAACCCTCTGTTTGTTCTCCATTTTATGAGTCTCTTCTGTTTTGTCCCCTTCCCTGTTTTTATATTATTTTTGCTTCCCTTCCCTTATGTTCTTCTGTTCTGACTTTCCTAATTTCTAATTGAATTGTTTTTTTTCTTTACTGATGAGTGTGGAGAACTTTTTATATATTTATTGAAGTCTTTTTCAGATACATCGTTTGTAAGTATTTTTTCGCAGTCAGTAGCTTTTCTTTTTATCCTCATAAAAGGTTTCTTCACAGAACATTTTTTAAAAAATAAGGTCTAGCTTTTCAAAATTTCCTTAAATGTACTTTTGGTATCAATTTGAAGAATTATTTGCCTACACTAAGATCCAGTTTTTTCTCTTAATTACAGAAACATTGTTTTAAGTTTTCATTATTGTGGGTAATGCATTTTAAACTATTTTATGTAACACGTGGGACTTAGATTGAGGTTCTTTTTTCCCCCTGTGAATGTCCTATTGCTTCAGAACCATTTGTTGGAAAATTTATCTTCCGTCTATTGAATTGCTTGAAAAAAAATAGATATGAAGTTAGAAAGAGATAAATCTTTCTCTCCTAAATTTGGGGGAGAGTAGAAAGAAAGTGTCTCGGTGCCTCGCCTCTGGTCCATGCAGAATTGAACCTTCATTTGAACACTTGAGTGTCCATGAGACTATTCTGTGCAGTAAGGTGAAGGGCAGCCCCTCATACTAGTCTGTAGACAGACTGCTTGTTGGGGGTGATTATACACCTGGTAGTGAATAAGTGCATGGAGAGAAGCTCACTCTTGGTGTCAGATTAGAAAATAGACAGCAAAAACTGCATAAAAAACAAGCACTCCAATCCCTCCTTCACCCAGAGTACTTAATTGTGCTACAACATAGATTATAATTTTAAGAATTATATTTTCAAAGCAAAGTTATAGCAGAAATGTGTACATGTGTAAGTGTGCATGAGTGTGTGTTTCTTCTTTAGGACAAATAAGTATACCCAAGAACTATAACAGCATACTTAAACCCCCTGTCCCTAAACTATATACATTATGAGGATAGGGACAGAGACTGGTTTTCATTGGGTCCCTAATACCTAGTTCAGTGGCATATATTCAATATTTAATGAAGATATTTCATCAAAAGAATGAACGTAAATTATACATTTAGGAAGAAAAGTAGTTCTTCTGCCCTTCTCTTTTTTTTAAAAATTTTTTTGAGTGTGGTTAACACTGATGTTACATTAGTTTCAGGTGTACGACACAGTGTTTCAACTTCTCTATGCTATGCTCACCATAAGTGTAACTACCATCAATCACCACAGAACACTATTACAATGTCATTGCCTATATCCTCTATGATGTGCCTTTTATTCCCATGACTTATTTATTACATGACTGGAAGCCTGTATCTCCCACTTCCCTTCACCCATTTTGCCCACCCCCACCACCTTCTTATAACATGCTTTGTAGCAATGTAAATAAAGCATTCTGTTTGACAGATGTTTGACACATAGATGCATTTTCTTAAAGATATTCCAGAGTCCTACTTTGAATTTTTCTGTTTCCTTATATTTTGGCATAGTCTATTTGCATAAATTCTCAAGAAGACTTATATAGTGCTTTTTTTTTAAATTTCAAGATTGAATGCATAGACTGTATCATCATAAAACTCTATTTTACATGACCATAATTAACCATAAGCAATATAAGAAAGTGTATTTTTTCCTTAGATTTCAAAGCATCCTCAATTATGTTACCTAAAGCAGCACTTTCAAAATTATAATTTATTGAAAACTTGTAGCCTAGGTGTGGAGGAAATTTTGTCAGTTAATTTTTCCTTCTTTTTTCTTCTTTTTCTTTCTTGTTTTGGTTATAGAACAAGTGCAATACCTAACTCAGCACCCTCAATTACATTCCATTATTTTGGGACACATAATGTGTGCTTGTACTTTTCTTCATGATAGTCCAATAAATGATATCTGTTAATTTTTTGCTGAATGTACATTTTTAATACGACAAGGTGAACATATTCCCCAATAGCAATGAGTGTAACTCCCAAGTATTTATGAGTGTGTATATATGCATGCTCACATGCATGTACATGTATGTATGTTTTTGTGCACAGAGTGAGTTAACCAGGCAAGCAGGGGCACAAGAAAGAATTAAGAAAAGTTTGGTCTTGTCAGTTGATATTACAGGGTAATTGAGTGAATCTTCTTGTCTTACATCTTCTATCAAAGGCCTCATTAGCTTTTAAGAGCTCTCCACAGATTTTAGAAGATAATTTGAAGATAGATGTGATTTAAGACATAGTGAACAGAATTTACAAAATAAGGTCATTGCTTCAAATTGTTTTCATAGTTGGTACAAAAAAAGTGCACTTTAATTTTAGTTATATTGAGTCTTAATAGAATAATGTTTTTAATATTTTTAATTTTTTAATATTTTAAAATATTTTAAATATTTTAACAGCTATTTGGTAGTTCTCAAGTGAAAGAATTTCAGGAAGGGTAAATTAATTGGGATTGAAACTTTCAATTCTCAAATACATGGGTAAGCTTTAATAGATAAAACATTGAGCAATTTTGAATGTGTTTACTAAGCAATGAAGTGGTAATCAAGGGAGTTATAAACTCCCTTAAATTTTTAATAACTTACAGTTTAAAATACCTAGGGCTACTAGAATGTTCATCAGTTACCCCAATATGCCTCAAGTATATATATTTGTGTATACACAAATACACAAATGGGATACAAACCCACACAGACAGGTAAATAGATCTACAATGTGGTGGCAAACAGTTAAATCTTGCTGATTAGGATAAAGGCTGTTGTTGTCCCTAGAGTCCTACTGATTTAACAGGATCCATGCTTTATCATCCCCTGGTTTTTAGTTTTCAGAGTTGTCCAAGCCTTCTCCATTGCTTTCCTGTGAAATGAGTGTGTGTTGCTGATTTGAGGCTGGGATCTCAAAACCATATGGAGTATCATGTAGCAATTTGCCTTTGCATTCTGAGCTCCTGCACACCCTAATCAAAGCCCCAACACCCAGCCTGCATTTGACTGATTTAAAAGTCTTGTGACTATAGGAAATATTTTCTCATTACACGTTCTATCATTTATTATTGGCATAAAAGAATAGTGGTTACTTCTGTTATGTTTATCATTTATCTTGCCAATTTCCCCATCATTTATAACTAGCTTAATTATTGTTTTAGTTGATCTCCCTAGATGTTTGAGATAGAAAAATGATCAACATTGTGAGATTGTGATATTTTATACTGGTATATTTACAATTTTTTGTGTGTGATTTTGTTGCAGTGAATAGGACCTCCAAAGGAAGCTGAATATTAGTTGTGATTTTAAGCATTCTTGTCTTTTTTCTGACTGTAATGATACCATTAGTATTTAATCTCTGATGTATACTTGCAGTGGAAATCTAGTGTATACATTTTGAATAATTGTGGAATTCATTCATATTTAATTTTTACATATTGCATGGATGAAATGCTTGTTTTTTTTTTCTTTACCTGCTTAATTTAAGGAAATACAACATTATAATTTATACCACTAGTCCATCCTTGCATTTCTGGAATATAGCCTACTTGTGAATTTATTAATCAGAAATCTTAATAACAGGCAGCTCTATCAGTTAATTTGGACATTAGTGAACTTAATGTGCTGTATTATGCAGCTATTGAAATTTCAGTGAGAGCAAGAAAACCAAACTGTGTGTTTCTCATCCAGTAACAATGCAGCGGGAGGAAACAATTAGCCCACTGTCCTCTTTAGGAGAAAGGCATTCCTACTGTTATTTCTTTCTTTCTGACATGATACTAGGGACTGGATAGTAGTCCCTTTACCCTAGGTGGCCAAAGATCACAAAACACTATTTTTGCAAGAAACAGTCTCCCCAGATGTGGCCGCCAATTCATATTGCTCAATTCTATCTTTTTAATCTTTCTCTTGTATTTCTGCTTGGCAAAACCGAGGTCATGTGAATTCAAGCTGCAAGGGATTTATTGAATAAAGTTAGTTGGAATCAATACTAAGTGAGCCAATATGCAGTAATCAGCAGTAAAGCCAAACATTTGCCTTTGAAACGTCTGTAGGTAGACAACTTCCTACTTACAGTTTCTACTACAGATGTATAAGCAACAGTATGCTCCCACAGGTATAACAGCTCATTCCTTCAAGTAACTAGAAGCATATTAGCTCCTTAACAGTGAAAATCCAAGTGTTACCTGTCACCACATCCATCTTTAGGCAATATTCATACGTATCTATTAACATCACAAACTAACTTGCTGTAATCTATGAACTAAATTACAATCTTACCCAACAAGCCTTATATTAAAGAGTAAGTGAAATGGAGCAGGAGTTACAGAATTGAACATAGTTATGTTGCCAGCAAAGCTCAAAGACCATCAAGCTCTTTCTTACTTTTGAGGATACAAGTGGATTTAGTTGACTTTTATTCTTTCATGAGACATCCTGATATACTCTACACAACTAGACCTCCCACAGACATGGGTCATGGTGGCAGCAAGACCCTACATTTAATGGGTATATATCCCACCCAAGACAAAGACGTTGGACAGAGGCACCCTGGGTAGCTTATTCTTTCTGCCTAGCAGGTTCCGCAAACGTCATTTTACGACTTAGTGGACCAGCATGATTTCTCAAAATCCCTGTGAATAAATTACAACACATGCTGGAATTGTTGTGGCACTGAGACAAAACAATTAACGTATACTTCCTGCACTGTTAGGTAAAATTAACCTTATTTTACTTTTCACTGAAAAAGCATTTGGCACTCAACAACTGTGAAGCAGAGTCCAGGGGACTGTTTTGATGTTCTCCAGCAAAGAGAACATAACTAATTATGGGAACTTCTATAGTTGGATATGCCATCTGATTAAGATTGTAATACTTATTGCCAGAATCTAAGGACCATCTGATAATCAGGACAGGCCAAGTTGGGGCAAAGTGGGGAAGAGATAGAAACTGCCATTTCTGAATCCTTCATGTTGTTAATAGTGAGGCTTACATTGGAGGTTTCTTCAGGGATGTTGTGATGTTGCTTCCATGGTAGCAAAGATTTGGACTTAATTTTGCTTAAGCTAATATCTTGAAAACAGAGTATAAGTTTACACATACTCATAAATTGAAGAATGGCCTAAATTTAGTTCCCGATCTAGTTTTCTTAAAACAAATTATACAGCTATTGAAATTTTTTAGAACATAAGACTTTTAGTTCTGAGTTTGCTTGGCCACTTGTTGTCTGTTAGGCTGAGATTTATTTATCTGAGTGGGTCTGCAGGAATGAGGATGGTGAGGTTCTAAATGAGGAGTTAAGTTAAGTTAAGTTAAGTTAAGTTAAGTTAAGTTAAGTTAAGTTAAGTTAAGCGTCTCCGGTGAGGTAGCTGATGATTCTTTAAGGAAGATAGCAAGAGCATTGTAGGAGAGAGAGAGAGAGAGAGAGAGAAAGAGAGAGAGAGAGAACACTCCATTAGTTCTCAATTGAATCTTATTAGTATAAAGGGAGGTCTGGCTAATCAAAGCCACCTGAATCTTAATAAATTTCTCCATTTCAGGGGCACCTAGGTAGCGCAGTGTTAACTGTCCAGTTTCGGCTTAGGTAATGATCTCATGGTTCCTGGGTTCGAGCCCTACGCCAGGCTCTGTGCTGAGAGATTGGAGCCTGGAGTCTGCTTCAGATTCTATTTCTCCCTCTCTCTCTGCCCCCACTTACACACCACACACTCTATCTCAAAAATAAATAAAAATCAAAAATAAATAAATAAGTAATTTTCTCCATTTCAAATTTTGGAATTCCAAATTCCCTCAAATACTGTTTCAGATGTCACTTATCAATTTTGTGAGGCTTTGAATACAGCTAGTTTAATTCAGTACTTTTAAGAATAGACTCTCCAGAAACAGATTCTTAATTATGGAAACTCAGTGATTTTAAATAATATATTTTGAAGAAGCCATTGACATAGCCAAGTTCTCTGGCCAGGCCTTAAGCAGAAGTTATAAATATTGAACATATAGTTTTCTTTCTTTTTTTTAAAAGTGCTATTTTAAATATTATAAATTATAACATACCTAAGTAAATTGCATAAAATGTAATAAGTAAAACAAGAGTGTCCAAAGGAAAAATTTTGCCTCTTTCAGAACTTGTGTTTTTGGAAAGTGATTAATCCATACCCTCACTGAAGATAATAGTTTTTTCATCTTGTGCATATGTATTTTATTCCTAGGAAGCATAGAGCTTTTATTCTGGTGCTCAAGTGACAGGATAGTTTCACTATCCTTATAACAGAAAAAATCGAAAGCTCTAAGAGAGAATGTCTAAGATATTCTGTGTGTGTGTACCTGAATAATACATATGTGAGTAATGTATATGTGTGAAGAATAATATATGCATGTATGCACATAATACATATATCTAGTTTGTTAAATGCAAATACTCATTTGATAATTTATAGCAAATTGTTTTCAAAGAGTTAATTTTTTTCAATCTAAAATGATTGTCTTTCATAATGTCCTACTTTTTTTCACAAATTGTTACATGCATACAGGCTTTCATATTGATTGATTGTGAGATATAATTGACATATAAAGGTATATTAGTCTCAGGTTACAACACAATTATTCAATATTTGAATGTATTGCGGAATAATTACCATAAGTCTAATTAACACCATACATTACCACACTTAGTTATATATTTTTTTCTTGCGATGAGGACTTTTTTTTTTAGTTTTTATTTAAATTCCAGTTAGTTAACAGTATAATATTAGTTTCAGGTAAATAATATAGTGATTCAGCACTTACATGCAACACCTGGTAGTCATCACAAGTGCACTCCTTAGTCTCCATCACCTATTTAACTCATCCCCCCCTGACCCACCTCCCTTTTGGTAACCATCATTTTGTTCTGTACAGTTAAGAATCAGTTTCTTGGTTTGCCTTTCTCTCTTTTTTTCTCTTTTGCTCATTTGTTTTGTTTCTTAAACTCCACATAAGAGTGAAAGCATATGGTATTTGTCTTTCTCTGAATTATTTCTCTTGGCATAATACACTCTAGCTCCATCCTTGTCCTTGTAAATGGCAAGATGTCATTCTTTTTATGGCTGAGTACTATTCCATTGTACATATATACCACATCTTCTTTATCTATTCATCAGTGGTGGACACGTGGGCTATCCCCATGAATTGGCTACTGTAGATAATGCTGTGATAAACATCAGGGTGCATGTATCCCCTTGAATTAGTATTTTTGTATTCTTTAGGGAAATATTTACTAGTGTGATTGCTGGATCATTGGATAATTCTACTTTTAACTTTTTGAGAATCTTCCATACTGTTTCCCAGAGTGGCTGCACCAGTTTGCATTCCCAAACTGGTAGAATTTGCTTGTGAAGCCATCTGGCCCTGGACTTTTTCTTTGTTGGAAGATTTTGGTTACTGATCCAGTGTCTTTGCTGATTATTAGTCTGTGCATACTCTATTTCAGGTTTTGTAATTTATATGCTTCTAGGAATTTGTCCATTTCTTCCAGGCATCTAAATTATTGGCATATAGTTTTTTATGATGTTCTCATACTTATTTGTATTTCTCTGGTACTGGTTGTTATTTCTTCTCTCTCATTTGTGATTGTATTTATTTGGGTCCTTTCTCTTTAATTTTTGATATAAATGGGTAGAGGTTTATCAATAGTATTAATTTCTTTCAAAGAACCAGCTTCTGAAAGTTTATTTTTCTGTTCTATTGTTTTTTTTTCTTTCTTTCTTCCTCTTTTTTTTTTTTTTTTTTTTTTTTTTTAGTTTCTATGTCATTTATTTCTGCTGTAGTCTTTATTACTTCTTCTTCTGCTGACTTTAGTCTTCTTTTGTTGTTTCATTTTTAGGTCCATTAGGTGTAGGGTTAGATTTTTTATTTGAGATTTTTCTTGCTTCTTGAGGTAGGCCTGTCTTGCTATATATTTCCATCTTAGGACCACTTTTAATTGCTGCTCCCCCAAAAACTTCAGACCATCTTGTTTTCATTTTCATTAGTTCTCATGTATTTTTAAAATTTCTTCTTTGATTTCCTGGTTGATCCATTCACTGTTTCATAGTATGCTGTTTAATGTCCATATATTTGTGGTCTTTTTAGATTTTTTCTTGTGGTTGACTTCTAGTTTCATAATGTTGTGTTCAAAACGGGTGCATGGTATGACTTTAAACTCTTTGTATTTGTTGAAGCTTGTTTTGTGACCTAATATGTGTTCTGTTCTGGAAAATGTTCCATGTGCACTTGAAAAGAATTGTATTCTACTCTTCTCGGATGAGATGTTCTGAATATTTCACTTAAGTCCATGTGGTCCAGTGTGTCATTTACAGCAATTGTTTTCTTGTTTATTTTCTATTTAGATGATCTGTCCATGGATGTAAGTTGGGTGTTAAAGTATCCTACTATTTTTGTGTTATTATCAACTAGTTCCTTTATGTTTGTATTTAATTGTTTTATAAATTTGGGTGCTTCAAAGTTGGGTTCATGAATATTTACAGTTGTTATACCTTCTTGTTGGACCGTCCCCTTTGTTATTATATTATGACTTTCTTTGTCTTTTGCCTTTACAGTTTTTAAAGTATTGCTACTCAAGCTTTCTTTTAATATCTTGCATGATACGTGTTTCTCCATCCCTTCCTTCCAATCTTCAGGTATCTTTAGGTCTAAAGTGTGTCTCTTAAAGGCAGCATAAAGATGGGTCTTATTTTTTTATCCATTAGGACACCTGTGTCTTTTGATTGGAATGTTTAATTCGTTTATATTCAAAGTAATTATTGGTAGATATGTGTTTATTGCCATCTTATTACTTGTTTTGTGGTTACTTTCTGGAGATTTTTTTCTGATTCTTGTCTTTCTCTCTTTCACGGTTTGCTGATTTGCTGTAGTGATATATTTGAATTTCTTGCTCTTTATTCTTTGCATGTTTATTGGTGGTTTTTGATATATGATTACCATTAGGTTCGTATATAACTTCTGCAAATAGCAGTCTGTATGAAGTTGATGGTCATTCAAGTTAAATCCATTCTATTTTCCTCTCCTCCTGGTGTTTTAGGTATATATTATTATATTTCATATCCTCTTTTCTGTGTGAGTTCCTTATTTTTGCATAATTATTTATTTTTATTTCTTTTGTGTTTCCTGCATTTGTCTTGTCACTTTTGGTTTATCCTTTCCACTCAGAGTCCCTTTTAATATTTTTTGCAGGGATAGTTTAATAGTCATGAGCTCTTTTAGTTTTTGTTTGTTTTTGAAACTCTTTTTTAAAAATAATTAACATTTATTTATCTTTGAGAGAGAGAGACAGACACACAGAGAGAGAGACAAAGAAGAAGTGGAGGAAGGGAAGAGACAGAGGAAGATACAGAATCTGAAGCAGGCTCCAGGCTCTGAGCTGTCATCACAGAGCCTGACATCAGGCTCCAACTCACAAACCATGAGATAGATCATGACCTGAGCCAAAGTCAAGCACTGACTGAGCCACCCAGGTGCCCCTGTTTGTGAAACTCCTTATATCTCCTATTCTTCCCGACAGCCTTGCTGGATACAGTATTCTTGGATTCAGATTTTTCCCATTCAGCACTTTGAATGTATCATTGGACTCCCTTCCATTGTTAAGTTTCTGTTGAAAAATTTCCTAGTAGCTTCATAGGTTTTCCCTTATAAGTTAATGACTTCTTTTTTCTTGCTGCTTTTAAGATTTTTTCTTTTATAACTATATTTTACAAAGTTAATTACTATGTCTTGAGATTGGCCTGGTTTTGTTGATTTTGATGGGAGCTCTCTGTGCCTCCTTGATCTGGATGTCTGTTTCCTTCCCTAGATTCGGGAAATTTTCAGATATTTTTTCTTTAAATAAATTTTCTGCTCCTTTTCTCTTTTATTCTTCTTCAAAGACTCTTACAATGTGAATGTTATTACATGTGATTGAGTCACTGAGTTCCCTAAGTCTATTCTTATTTTGCATAATTCTTTTTTTCTCAGCATAGGGCTGTGTTGCATGTTATAAGCAAGTGAGGCAGCCAGTGTCAGTGCTGCTCTACTTTCTGCAGGTGGCTCTGTGTTTATGCTGAGGGATAGGGGCAGGAAACGGTGCTGGAGAAGTGTATCCATAAACATTGCCTCTCAAGGAAACATTCTGAGAAGAGCTAATAATCTCCCCACTGTGTGCCCCAGGCACTCCCTTCCAAACTCCAGACTTTAAGACCTGCTGGGTACAAGAAGCTACAAAATTCAGCCTCTCTCATTTTCCAAGCCAATGGCTTTGAAGAAACTTTCTTCTTGTTTTCCCCCTGTGTACTCCTCCCTCTTGCCCTTCTCCTTGACCACAGCTTCCTCCCCTCTCCAGTAGCCACAATCCATTTCTCCCTAAACCACATCTGCATACTTCCTAACTTCTTCAACGTAGCTTCTTCTCTCCCTTTTGTTGTGGAGTTTGTTCTGTCAGTCCTCAGGTCAACTTCTGGGGTATTTAGGGTGATTTTATAATTATCTAGTTATATTCATGGGAGGAGGCAAACCTAGCATCCTCCTACTCAGCTACCATCTTCCTGCTCCTGTAGCAAATTTAGTTGTAATCATTTTTTACTGATATAAAAAGAACTTTGATCCCTGGTAATCCATTTTATAAATGAGTGCTCTAATAATTTTATTTAAAATGTATAAATGTATGTGTACCAAATAATAGTTATAAATAACGTTGTATAAGTTCACATCAATTTTTCACATATTTCAGAATTAGTTTTTACTATTTATGTTAAAAGCATTCTGACCTTATTTTAATTTAATCCTTTAAGTGATTTTTTTTATTATTTAATAAGAATGATATGTGTAACTTATTTTTTCTAGGAGAAAGTCCGGTCCCTCTTGATCAGTTACATTCATTGAAGCAAACGCTGTAATATGAAAAGAAAGGAAAGTTCATATCTAAGAGATGCAGTCCTGTTATCTTTGGGGCAAAGGACTTAGATTCTTTCACACGAAACAGAGATACAATGCCTTTAATATTTCTTTGAGTTGATATATGCTGAGTGAGAAATGCACTTGTTTAATAAACCCCCTTATATTTATGTCAGCCACTGCTAAGTAAATTTAATGTTAACTACAATATTCTATTTATCCAAGATATACTGCTACTATATGTAATGTTTTCAGATATGTAGCTTGAAGTTTTGTTTCTGGGAATGTACAAAAATAAAGACAGAGTAAAGGACTTAGGTAGGCATCCCTGCTTTAAATCCTAGGTTCCCACTTAATAATAGCAGATTTTCAGGGCATGCTTGAATAAAATGAAAGACTGAATTGGGAAGGGAAGCAGGGGTTTTTCAAGAAATATTCAAGAAATCAATAGAATGAATAAGTCATGGGAATAAAACGCATTATAGAGGGAATATAGTCAACGATGTTGTAATAGTGATGTATGGCACAGATGGTAGCTACATGTGTGGTGAATGTGGCCTATAGAGAAGTTGAAACAATTTGTTGTACATCAGAAAATAACGTAACATTGTGTGTCATATACTCAAATAAAAAAACATGAGAAAGAAATCAGTAGAAATGTCAAAGGTTGATGAGAATATATAAAATACAAATAGATTTATAAGTTACACAACAGATACACTTTTTATTTTGTTGTATTTTAATCTCTTTTGATTTGAGAGATTGAAGACTTGGAGATACTCTAGTTCCCAAGTTATTGAAAGAAAAGTTTCTGTTCTAGTACAATTCACCCCCTGTTCTCCTTCCACCACACGCTGTAAACTCAATGTGCCTTACAATTCACACCCTTTACCATCTGGAAGGCTTTCTCCATTTTTCCAAAGTGTAAATAAC
The DNA here is from genome assembly GCF_027475565.1 of Acinonyx jubatus. Classification (NCBI taxonomy): domain Eukaryota; kingdom Metazoa; phylum Chordata; class Mammalia; order Carnivora; family Felidae; genus Acinonyx; species Acinonyx jubatus. The sequence continues at coordinate 58,634,387 of NC_069380.1, forward strand.
AATTACATGACCACAGCTACTTCATTAAAAATTCCTCAATATTTACGCTTTGAATCATTGCCTTTTTTGTTGTTAAATAAAATGTTGGGATTGAAGAGATGTATCAGTGCTTAATGTATTCCTGCACTTTATCTGAAACTTGCCACTTCTGCCCTCTGGAATTTCCACTGAATGTCAAGAGTGCTATAACACTGACATTTTGTGGGAAAAGAATAACTTCTATTCAGACAAAGGCAAAACACTCCTGAATTCTAGTCCCCTGCATATAAGTTATTGATTCAGGCAATGCATAATTCTTGTCAGTCTATTAAACAATTTTCTTTTTGCAGCTACCTGGGGTTTATCTTATTGCCATTGTGCACACGTGTGTATGTTTGTGTGTGTGTGTGTGTGTGTGTGTGTGTGTGTGTGTGTGTAATCTCGCCAGGTGAGGCAATGGGATAAACAGCTCAACATCATAAGTATATAAGTAAATAATATTAAAAGGAAAACTGTGGCACCTGGGTGGCTCAGTCGGTTAAGTGCCCGGTGTCGGCTTGGGTCATGATCTTGTGGTTCGTGAATTTCAGTCCCACATCGGGTTCTGTGCTGACAGCTCGGAGCTTGGAGCCTACTTCGCATTCTGTGTCTCCCTCTCTGCACCTCCCACACTTGTGCTCTGTGTCTGTCTCTCTCAAAAATAAACATTAAAAACAAAAAACAAAAAAAAAAGAAGAGACCTTTATTAAAAAAAATAAAAAGAAAGGAAAGGAAAACTAGACTCTATCAAGAGAAATGGTATGTCTTGAGAACGCTGTTTCTGAAATCAAACTGACTGGTGTTAAATTCTGGCTATAGAAATTTATTGGATACCCAATTTGGGCAAATTACTCAGGTTGTTTTTTTTTCCTTTGTCTAAAATGAAAGTAATAATAACAGTTTCTTTATTTGCATGTTATTAGGATTTAATGAGATAATCTGAATACAGCACTCATTAGCTGGCACAAGGTAAATGATAGAAACATGGTAAGACACGCACATACATGTGCTATTTTTATATTAGTTATTATAGATATTAGCTACTTTATCACTATATCACTATATGCGTGATCTTGTTTATAAAGCAACTGAAAACGACTGTGTCTGTGGCTGATGTCTGGGACACATGAACACTCAAAGTATCTGAAGGCCACCTTCTGCTTCCTGCCTTCCTCAGCCCCAGGCTTTCATCCTGAGATCTGCTCCCCACTCAGAGTTCCCAGACTTGCTCAGAGAGCCCAGCTGGCCCTGAGGGGCCTGTCTCACTCACCTTAGCCTCTTAGATGCCTCTTTTGCAGCCCTTGATCTCTTCAGCTTCTCTCTGAAACCCATTGACTGCAGCTTCAGCTTCTCTTCATTCTCTCTTCTACATGTTTTACAATGTGACTTTCCTGACTTTTGGAGTAAAACATTTTCATGATATCTTTTATATAAATTTGGCAAAGTCTGTTTAAACATTTTCAGAGAATTTTCCATTACATAACCTCAGCATATGATCCGTTCTTATTTCCCCCTCCTTCTGGGGCTCCCTGGTTCATATTTGCATCTAACAGAGGATTCTGTAAATTCTTGTTAATAACTCTACTAAAGATCTTTACATTTTTATATTACCTTGTAGGGTGTGAAGTACTTTCACACAAAATCACCAATTTCTCATGAAAGTTTGTGAGATTATTGATAACCAGTTTTACCAATTAGGCCACATTAAGACTCAGATTTACTGGATGTTCTGAGTTCCCACTACAGAAATAAAAAGAATCCACATTTCTAATTCCTAATTGAATTCCTTTATAATGGGTAGACAAGAAAATTCATGCTAAGTAGTGACATGGTTTCTAACACATATAGCTCTTATGATGACTATGATTATATATGCATTACCATTTCTTTTACTATTTTCTCATTCTTGTCAAATGAAACATTTTTCTTGGATAATGATTATGTATGGTAAAATATTACACTACCATTTCTCCTTTCCTGCCTCACAATATCAACTATTTATGCATAGGAAGTGTATCTTATTCATATGCGTATTTCTAATGTATTATTTTGTTATATTTTATTATATCACAGCATAATCACATCATATGATCTGTATATCATGAGTAATAATAAATAATAACTGAGTCAAGTACTTAATATGTACTGGGGATTCTAATTACTATGGTTTTCTAACTAGACCTTAATAAGCATGTTAAGTTTCAAAAACAAGAAGATGTTATAACCAGGCAGAGAGTAGCAAATATATGCCTCTGTGCTTTCCTGGGGTACAATTGTATAATCAAAAGAAAAGTTGAACCTTATGATTTTTTTTCTTCCCCAGTACTTGAATGTTGTATATAGAAAGGTTTAAATAGTCTTAATAAACATCTCAGGCCAGAGAACAATAAGAATGGCCCCAAGGAAGGGCGCCTGGGTGGCTCAGTTGGTTAAGCGTCCAACTTAGACTCAGATCATGATCTCACGAAGGTTCCTTCAAGCCCCACATCAGATTCTCTGCTGTGACCCCACTTCAGATACTCTGCACCCTCTATCTGTGACCCTTACCAGCTCATGCTCGCTCTTTCTCACAAATAAACATTAAAAAAAAATTAAGAAGAATGGCTCCAAGGACATTTGGAGATTGTATTAAGATACCAATATAAATGATAATGATTAGAAAGACATATGGAAAATAATAAAAGATCCCTAAGAAAAAGAATAAAGAAATGATCACAGTCTTACATTTAACTCTGTGCTTGATTATTGGAAGTTTTAAAAATCATGCTACAAAGGTAATGTTTTTTTTTTTTCCTTTAGACAGGTTCCTAACCAGCTGGGACAGTAAAACTGTTGGGACAGTAACTGCTGAACAATTGAGTGCTTTGTTTTTAGAATAACAGGTCAGCAGTTTGGCCCCACAGTAGTAAAGCTTAGTGTTCATTCAAATAGGGGAACACAGTTTCACAGAAGTGAGTTGAGATTGGACTCATTGTGAGCCTCTGGCAAATCATGAAAAGATGTGAAATTTTCTTAGATCCTCAGATGAAAGGCAGTGTGAAGGGAAGATGGATGCTTTGAAAATGAATCTTAATTTGTATTATAATTTTATAGTTGAAAAACACTTCAGGGGAAACAAGTGAAAACTGGAATAAGTAGATATTTTTCAAGCAAATTTTCACTTGTTTGTTTTTACTAATTTAAATGAAAATGACATCAGATCATTTTTAGAAGTCCTTTAATATTAGTTCTCCCTTTTATATACATTTATATAAGACATTTTAGAAATGATTTACATAATTCCAGGGCATGGTTTAATTTTGTGGCGCTAAATGAGACAGCCACTGGTGAAGTGTGGCTGAATTTAAAGGGTGTTACGGGTAGTCTAGCATTATAGATGAGGAAAGCAGTACTTAAAATGTTTCTCATATTCATTTAGTTATTAGTTTCATAACTGATCATCTTTTAGTCAGCTCAGTACATTTCCCTATACCTTGGATATTTTCATGAATGAGTCAGCATGCAATGGTGATTTTAATGATTTGAAGCCATAATATTTGTCCTCACATATTCTGGCATATTTTTCTTATAGGGTATATTAACCCAAATGAGTAAGGACAGAGATCACTTATATTCATGAATTGAGCAGATTTCTGCATTTTTTTAGAGTTTCACCTACATCTCATCTCCTTCGTTAACTCCACTTAACACAAGTTTAAGTGAAATGTTTTTGTTTTCCATCAAGGAAAACCAAAGAAATGTGGAATAGCCCCAAAGCATCTAATATGGATTTATGACCCTTTGTACATTTAATGCATGCCAATTTTAAATAAGATATTGAATTACTATTAGTTTAAATTATACAGTTCTTAAGCTATTTTGATTAAAGAGTTAGTCCTTTGTCTCTGTATTGAATCTGCATCAATCCAGATGTTCAAGTCAGTTGCTTAGGAATTATCCTTGATACTTCACTCTCTCACAACACTTTCTTTTAATTGTTGTTAGATAACAGGACTTGGGAAGACTATCTAAAATTCTCTTAATCATCCTAACACTGTATCTAGTATGTAACAATTATATATACTTCTATTTCCACAGCTGTAGCAGAAATCATGAGTACTGGAGTACTTTATACATGCAACTCAAATGATTCACATAATACATGCATATGAACACATACACACACATACACACACTACAGCTTAATTAAAATGCTTAAATGTAAGTTTTATTTACCATGATTTTGTAGACGTTGAGCTTCATAGATTGGATTTGAAGACTGTAGCCTGCATGTAGGAGCATATATTGGTTTCCTTTTGCTTCTGCAATGTATTACTGCAAAATTAGTGTCCTAAAACAACATGTGTATATTATTTTACAGTTGTGAAAAGTCAGACATCTAAAATAAACTTTACTGGGCTATAACCAAAATGTTGGCAGGGTTTTGCTCCTTTCGGAAGGCTCTAGAGGTGGATCTGCCTTCTTCCCTTTCCCAGCTTTTTCCCAGCTGCCCACATCCGTGCCCTCTTCCATCTTCAAAGTCAGCAATGGCCAGTCAATCAAGTTTTTCCCCTTTGCATTTTTCGCCCACCCTCCTCCACATTTATGAACTCTTTTTATTCCATTGGATCAACAAGGATAATCCAGGATATTTTACCTGTTTTAAGGTCAGTTGACAGCAGGCTAAATTCCATCTGCTTTCATTCTCTTATGCCAGGGACTGTAACATATTCACAGGTTCCAGTGATTTGCAGTGATCTTTGGGAGGCCGTGATTCTACTTATTATACAGCACATATGATTAAAACCCACAAGCCACAAAATATGAAAATATGAAGTTCTTATTCTCACTGTTCCCTTCTAGCTACGTATGTGACTTCATTTCATACCTCTTTAAAGTTTTCCTATTTATTAAAATATAGAAAGAAATGAGGTAAAATGTTTACTTGGTGATAGCAATGTAGAGGTTAGCTGATAAGAACAGAGTGGCAATAATACATGAAGTTAATAAAAAAAAACACTTTTTATTCCTATATTAAGACTCCTTTTTAATGTACCCTTTACCTAGAAAAATGGATAAGAGAACTGTCAAAAACAGTAAGTGTCTGAGACACATTGAGGTGTTGAAGCAACAACATTACATTCAATTAGCCAAAAGGAAACAATTCACAAGCCATATTAACCTCCCTTTTCAACTGTGAGCCCTGTTAGTTAAATTTGAGTGCTTTGGACATTAGACTGTAGGGTCACATGCTAAATTATGTTCCACCCAGAATACTATGTTGGAGATCTTGCCATGTAAATGCAAACTGATCTTCATCTTCTGTTACCTGTGATGTGACAAAGATGTTGGCAGTGTCCAAAAAAACCAAGTACTTTCCATTGTTCTTAATGGTTTAGTTATAGTCACAGTGTCCAGAAGAATCAGAATTATAATAGAAACAAATTAAGTCAGAAAGAGATAATCCACTCTAATCCTCCAGCTCCTATTAGGCTTTCTCACTACCTTAGGGGCCTGTGATATTAACATACAGCATCTCTTATACCCCTACATATTTTAAGTCCCAGCCAAGCCTGTGAGTTTCCTTTCTTCTTATGAGGTTCTATATTAATTTTGCTCGACCACCTGGGTAGGGACAGGGAGGAAGTTAGAAAGTAATTTGTGTCTCACTAGTATTTGTTTACATAGGACTCTTCCCAATCAGAATTCCCTCTGACAGTTATGGGACTGAAAATTCATACATTAACATAAATTCCAACTACACATTAAGATGTAGAAGAAACAAAAACAATACATGGAATTGGCCCAAGGCCCCCACAGTCAAGTTCTCCCAAATTTCCCCTCCTCACTGTGAATCCCACACAAACCCTATTAGCTAAATTCAGTTACCTCTTCCTCCCATAGTCCTGATTTTTGTGCTCATATGCAATGGAGTCATATGTTTGAGTCTCTCCCTCCTTGAAATTCCCCAACATACTCAGGTAAGTCTGTGTGATAATTTTCTTTTAATGTTTGTTTATTTTTGAGAGAGAGAGAAAGACAGCAGAGTAGGGGAGGGGCAGAGAGAGGGAGACACTGAATCTGAAGCAGGCTCCAGGCCCTGAGCTGCCAGCACAGAGCCTGACACAGGGATAAAAACCCACAAACTGCGAGACCTTGACCTGAGATGAAGTTGGATGCTTAACTGATGGAACTACCCAGGCACCCCAGTCTGTGTGATCTTTAATCTTCCTTGAGCACAGAGGGATCTCAGTCTCACTTCTAATTATCGTTGTCCTTAAGGTGACTAATGAAATCAGGAAAAAGAGCAAAGGAGGGATCAGGAGTGAAGAAAGAGCATAGCTCCATGCCCTTAAAGAAGGCTTTCAAATACACTTCTGGTTGCAAATATTGTGATGGAGCTTTGTAATAACCCAACAAACCTCCAAATACTTTTGACTCTCCATCCACTCTTCATCAGGTGTTCAGATACTCATGACTGTCACCATCTCTTTTAGTTTTGGGGGTATTTGTGAAATAGCAGCCATGGATACATTCCTTTCTGGCTGAAGCCCCATGTCTTATAACTTATATAACTTAACTTACATGAACTTGATTCACACTGCAGAAACTTTCTTAATGGCTACTAAATCCAGGTAATTTGCAGTCGCATTACCAAAGGGATCTCTCTTAAGTTCTTGCCTGATAACAAAATAATGACTGACATAATGTTTCAGGGCAGGGGGACTGACTGTAAGATTTTGTCTAGATGTCTTTGTGTCAGTTTCTCATTATTCAGTGGGTCAATTTAATCAGCATAGTAAACCTGATCTGGGGCAATAGGAACATAGTTACTAGTCAATGCTTCATCTGTATTTTCCCACAGAAGTTCATTTGCCTCAGGGAAATCTCCGGGAAGACAAGACCTCCCTTGTATTGACTAGGTCTCACTGAAAAATAAAGCAAACTATAACAATAACAACAACAACAAAACATAGAAAAACTCCTAAAGAAAAAAAAGAAAAGAAAAATCCCAGTGAGATGTTCATTTTTGCCTTTCAGTTGGTAGACTGTTGGTGTGAAAAACTCAAGGAGAGATGAAGCAGTAAGACTCCCCACTTGTTACATTTTTCTTTAACACAAATTACATACTCTGGCTCCTCACTTCCCAAACATCAAAATACTGATAACTGGCCTGGTTTCTGCCCACAGCAATCACGGACTTCCTTCCTTTTGCATGCAGTATAGGTATATGTCTGTAATTTGATTTGAAAATGGGTCAGAAACTTCTTACTTAGGAGCAGTCTTTGCCTTGTTTGATAAAGTGGGGTGGACCTAAGAGTGACCACCAGACTATTAAGAAAGACCTCAGACCCCAAGGAGAGTGAGCAGAGCCAGGGTAACATTTTGTAATATTTTTTTAAAGTTTTTTAAAATTAAAAAAAATCTTAATGTTTATTTATTTTAGAGAGAGAAAAAGAAAGAGAGCAGGGGAGGGGCAGAGAGAGAAGGAGACAGGGAATCCAAGGCAGGCTCAAGTGCTGATAGCAGAGAGCCTGACATGGGACTCGAACTCACGAACTGTGAGATCATAACCGGAGCATAAATCAAGAGTCAGATGCTCAACCTACTGAACCAGTTTCCCCAATAGTTTGCAACATTTGTATTGAACCTTCTTCCAGTAATCTGCCACATCCACCTCCCCAGTTCCTGCTCATCAGAAAACAATAAATTCAAGGACAATGTGTTGCCTGGTTGAGTATACAGTTTGATCAACATGTTCACTGCCTATTCCCATGACCTTCTCTCAAAGCCCAGCTATTGGTCTATAGGGCCCTCAAACTTGCTTTTCTGGAAAGCCATATTTCTTCCAGCATCCCATCATTATCACCAAAACTGTCAAAAACTGAATGATTTGAGATGTTATCTACCTACAAGCTAAAAATTGAGCCTGCCAAAGTCTCATGAATACTGGTAGAAGAAATAAGTCTCCAGGATCAGAGATGAAGTTCAGGTTATTATTCACCACACTCACATAGTGGTAGGCAGAGTATCAGCATTTTAGCCTCATGTTTCCTGAGCGTAAATGCTCATGTGGCTGTAAGAGATAGGTCAGATGACACCTGCAGACACTTGTTTGTGTTACAGGAGAGGGAACCGGAATCTTTTATAATGGGCAGTATACATGACTGTCCTTTCCCCTGGTGGAACACATTATCTTTATTATACTGGACAGTAAACTGCCTGCCATTTACTCTGCAGAGAAGTACTCTTTCTTTGCCCCAAGGCTGTGTTTTGTTTTGTTTTGTTTTGTTTTGTTTTGTTTTGTTTTATAAATAGGCTTCATGCCCAATGTAGAACCCAATCAGGGCTTGAACTCATGACCCTGAGATCAAGATCTGAGCTGAGATCAAGAGTCACATGACACCCACTGAGAATAAACTGAGGGTTGATGGGGGGTGGGAGGGAGGGGAAAGTGGGTGATGGGCATTGAGGAGGGCACCTGTTGGATGAGCACTGGGTGTTGTATGGAAGCCAATTTGACAATAAATTTCATATTAAAGTCACATGACACTGAAATCAATATGCTTAACTAACTGAGCCAGCCAGGCACCCCCAAGGCTGTTTGCTCTAAAAACTTCTTTGAGAATTTAATCTGGAACAAAGAACAGTCAATATCCCACTTGCATGATATGAAGAAATATGAGTCCCATGGAGAATTGCCTCACATGGACTCATAAAATCACAGAGCAAGAGGGAAGCCCCACTGGTGATGAATATTTGTATACTGTGAATTCAGTAGTGTTTACCTAAGTGTGCATACTTTTTAAAAATTATAAAATAGTGCTCTTAAAAAGGATGCATTTTACTATAGACAGATTATACCTTGGGAGTTAATAGTAAAAAATTGTAAGTAGGTGAGCTTAAGAATTTTTGTAATAAAGCTTTCAAGATGGAATCTCAGAACAACAGAGTTCAGTTATCACTGTATCAAAGTTGCACTATATTGACTTAAGTGTTAATAAAAGTGTAAATAGATTATGCCTAAAGTTAGAAGTCTCCAATAATTCATTTATTTAATTTAAATCTAGGTGGTCTGGTACTTCCAATAACTTCTGTGAATTTTTTTAGGCACTGCTTTATGACTTGCACAAAGGCACTCATCCCATCACTTATCTCCACATACATAGCTTATACTCACATATGTAAAATGCAAGTTGCAATAGTACTTTATAATAGAAGAGTTTCTTTACAAACTTGTTGCATCTTCCCTAAGGCTATCTTAGGTAAGTTATCAGAGAACATTCCATTTCTCCTTTGGATCACTTATTTATTTATTTATTTATTTATTTGATCACTTATTCTAATGGTAACTAATTATTATTATTTTTTATTATTATTGGCTTTATAAAAAAATCTTCCGCACATAAAATCATTCCTGAATCATACTAAATTGGTGCTACAGTATATGCACACTCTTAAAGCTTTTTCTGATTGATACTTCTGTCCGTTAAGATTATTTTCTCCTGGGAAAGTGTTGGCCTCTATGGCAGTGGTGTCTAGAGCCCCTACTTTGCCGGATTGCTTATGAATGACCTACTAAAAGTTCATGTTTTAGTAAGAAATGCCATTTATATCAGAACATAGAAACTTGAAGACATTTATGAGGTCATTTTCTAAAAAGGGAAACAAAAATTCTCTCAGTGATGACCTTATTCAATGTAGAATTCTAAATGACACATTTATGGTATGACATTTCCTTGTCAAAAGAACATTATAGTCATTATTATTGCCTGAATAATATCTGAGATTCTTCAGGGAATATTACCTTTACCTAATGCATGACTACCTTACACTTGAAAGTGGATGTTAATGAAACTTAGTATGTATACAAATACTACTAATATCCTGAACATTTGACACTATAACTGAAATATAGAAAATGTAATATATAAACTACTTGAAGACAACAAATTAAGCAGCCATTATAAGCATAATAAAAAACTATATAGTAGATAAAAATTTAGGCTGACTTTTTCATTTTTTTCTAATAATTTAAAAAATATTTCTAAAAGTTACATTCTCTTGACACCTGCAGACAACACTTTACTTACCCCATTATTTAAGGTATAAAAATAGTCATGTTCTTTAAAACAATTAGGTTAATTTTATGACTTTCCAATTCCACAATTCCCTTGGTGGTGAGTCACTAGAGATTAAAAATTAATTTCTACATTGAACAACAAAGAGGTTTATAGTAGTATGATCCACAAAGAAGTTTATATCCACTTGAACCAGCAGATTGATAACTTGTAATTTGATGCTGTATAATGTATTACACCAACAAATGACACAAATTATGTCAAATTATTTTTCAGCCATTTTTTATTAGCCTTAAAGTGTAAGCTTTTTACAATTTTAATTGGAAATGTTTCCAGTTTGCATATATTTTAATTAATTCAGAGATTTAATTAATATCAGAGAGTAGATATTTGGGGGGGTTGGGTGAAGCAAAGGTAAAGAAGAAGAAACATAGTTACAACTTTTAAATTTACATTTGGCTTACAGTTTGTATTTGTTTATTTTTGTTTATTTATTTATTTTAAATATTGATTGAAAGCCTAGTTGCCTGGTGCTTGTTACATAGTGGTAAGGACAAAGGTATCACTTTTGCCCAGAACATGCTTATTACTTTGCAGAGATAAGTTATAAATAAGAGAATAGCTTAAAAAACAAAGCAGAATGGAGAATAATTAAAATAATAGGTATATTTTCCTTATATCAATGCATACTTTTTAAAAATTTATCTTTTTATTGATTAACTCAACAAGTACATTTTGAAAAGTGTATGGCAGGTAAGGTGTTAGGCACTGAACATGTATTGCCAAGAAAATTGTGGAAACAGTGTTTTGACTCACTCAGCTTACTATGAAGTACACTGGACTTAAGGTTAATAAAGTTGTAATTACAATCCATGATATATATAAAGAAGGAGTCAAAGAATGAAGGTGATGATTTTAAAAATAAGCATTTTTTCTATGTATTTGGCTCTCTAAGAAAGGAGACTTAGTGATGAGGTGACATCACTTATTTCAAATAAATGAAATCATGTTTATTATTGAATGTTGCAGGTATGGAGAAAGCTGATGAAAAATAAAATATTTTTTAAAAGGATTGAGACAAGGCACTGAATACTTTTAAAGCATGAATTAAGATGGTTTAATTTATATTACTTTATTTTTGCCATGTGGAGAGGGATTTGGAGAGTGAAATGACAAAAATAGAGAAACCCCTAAATATAATGTGCATGAACTATAGCATACATATTTTAGTTGTACAGATTGAGGAGTTGAAAGTATTGATTCACCCATAACACGAGAACCACAATCGAGATTTGGAATATTTTTACCATCTCAAAGTATTTCCTTACACCCATTTGCAGTCAAACTCACTCCCTTCCCCAACCCTGGCAACCTATGAACGACTTTTTACCAACCGCAGGTGTAAATTGTGCACATTCTAGAATTTCTTATAAATGGAATTACACAGTATGCACTTTTGCTTCTGCCTCTTTCACTCAAGCATAACACTGTTAAGATTAACTATTTCTGTTGTCTGCATCAGCAGATGGTTCCTTTTTATTGCTTGAGTATTACTCTATTTGATGGCTGTACTCCTATTAAGTATGTTTCCATTTATGTATTTTATTTCAATTTATTTTTATTTTAAGATTGATGTTATTCCTTAGACCTCGGAAGTTTAAAATAATACAGATTTACTGTTTTTTTTTTTATAGTTCTGTCGGTCAGAAGTCCAGTTTAGCCTGATTAATTTTTCTTTTTGATAATTCACAGCACCAAAAAAATCAAGGCATTATCTGGCTGAATTGGTGGGCTGAGGCTCTGGGAAAAATTTACTTCAAAGGTCAGTTAGGTTGTTGGCAGAATCTGATTCCTTGAAGCAGTAAAAATAAGCTCCCTGCTTCCTTGGTGTCTGTCAGCTGATGGCTTCCATTAACTCTAGAATCATTCTCTCTGGTCCTTACACATTGATCCCTATTTCAGACTCAGCAATGATGCATCAAATCCTTTCAACACAGGGAACCTTTCTGACTTCACTTTTTGCCATGTTCTACGCCTACGGGCTGAGAAAGTTTTCTGCATTTTTTTCAGTTTATTTATTTTGAGAGAGAGAGAGGGAGAGAGTGTGCACGTGTATGGGTGCTTGTGACTGGGGGAGGGGCAGAGAGAGAGGGAGAGAGAGAATCCCAAGCAGCCTCCATTTTGTCAGAGCAGAGCCTGATGTGGAGCTCAATCTCACGAACCTTGAGATTGAGAACCTTGAGATCATGACCTGAGCAAAAACCAAGAGTCAGACACTTAACCACCCAGGCGCCCTGAAAGTTCTCTGCTTTGAAGAGCTCACCTGGATAGGCCCCCAGGTAGCTCAGCCGGTTAAGTGTTCCACTTTGGTTCAGGTCACGATCTCCCAGTTTGTGGGTTCGAGCCCCTGCATCAGGCTGTCTGCTGAAAGCGCAGAGACTGGAGTTTGTTTTGGATTCTGTGTCCCCTTCTCTCTCTCTTCCCCTTTCCACCTCTCAAAAATAAATAAACATTTAAAAAATTTAGAAAGAAAAAAGAAAAAAAAAAACAGCTCACCTGGATAATCCAGGATTGTCTCTATTATTAAAAGTCGATAATTTTATGGCTGTAAAATTCCTTTATCCAGGTAACAGGCATCGGGGATCAGGGCATGGACATTTCTGTGGACCATTTATTGGGTCTACTATTCCTTCCTTCTTTATGCCATTTAGTGTATGGTGGAGCTTAAGAGGTTTTCCCTGGAACATACATCATTTTCTATCATAGATACAGTGTACAAGAAATTACAGTGAGTGCCTTGCAATGGTCAGAATGGCAAATAACTGCCATATATTTCCTTTCATGAAAGGCTAGGGGCTTTGAGCTGTGGCTGTTATTTTCAAGAATTAAAATGTCTTCTTTATGTGATTTCACATATTTATTTTAACTGAGTAGTATGATTTCTATAAACTAGTAAATTTCTTGAAGCAAATTTTTATAACTTACTTATCTTTTACCACAGTACTTAGCTTAAAAAAGTAGATATCCACTAATAAATAATTTGACAGTTAATTATGTAATTAAGTGATGGATAATTAATGTTTATTTATTACTGAATAGAAAATAAAAATGTTTTATTTGGGATAATTGCTGATATTTGATCTGACTGTCTAAATATAGATAAGAGATATCTAAGGAATTATATTATATGCTTTGCAAGAATAAGCCCTGCATCTCTATCCTTAATTTCATCTCATTCAATTAACTGTTCATTAAAATATATATGTATGTATATATATATATATATATATATATATATATTCAGTTTCTCCATTTCCACTACCTTTTTTTTCCTCAAATAGAAACATATTTAACATATTCGTTTTACCTATCCTAAATATTTGTACTAGGCAGTATAATGCCTCCACTTACTGCCCCCTCCACCCAAAGATGCCCATGTCCTACTCCCTAGAATTTATGAATATTTTATGCTACATGGAAAGGGAGAATTAATATTGCAGACATAGGGGCTCCTGGTGGCTCAGCCTGTTGAGCATCTGACTCTTGATTTCACATGATCCCAGGGTCATGGGATCCACCCCTGAGTCCAGCTGAGCGTGGGGCCTGCTTCCAATTCTCTCTCTTTCTCTCTCTAAGAAAAAAGTACAAAAAAATTGCATATGGAATTAATAATGCTAATCCTGAAAATAATGCCATCATCCTGGATTATTATGGCAGACCTAATGTCATCACAGAGTTCTTACATGTAGAAGTAACTGGACACAAATAAAGATCAGCTGTTCCAGTTTTTCAGTGCTTTCCCATTATAGTCCCTTCTTGTAAATGCATATGTATGCATATCTTGTTAGTTTGCACTTAAGTTTCATTGTTTTTTTTAATTATTTTGCTTTATTATTTGCCTTATTGATTTATTTTTTTTAATATTTACTTATTTTTATCTTTCCTCCTGAGGTCTCTGTTGAAGTACACATTATGTTTCATTACTTACTGGAAATGTATGGATTGTGTTTAATATTGTTCGATTTTGTCTTTAAAATAATCACTTAGTGTTTAACAAAATATGTGGCCTTAATTTCCATTCTTAGCAAAGATGTATTGACTTCTTGAAATGTTTTTTGTGTGTGTCAATTACCCTCCCTTTTTAATTCTCCATATTTCCTGTTCCAAGCCTCTAATTTCTTGCTTAGTGAAATAGCCTCCTATTTTTCTCCCTACCAATCCAAATATCCTCCATATTTGGAGTAAAATTCTAGGAAGAGAAAGTCATTGTTATATGCTATTGTTCTTAAAATAAACTTAAAGTCTTTACATAACAAACCTTATCTCCAACCTCACTTTGCAGCAGCCTCATGTTAATTTCATATACTCTTTTCTTTCTTGCAGGCTTTAAACAAACTAAATCCCCAGCACAAATGATTTTGCATATTTTCTAAAATTTTATAAAACAGAAAACAGCAAACTTTTATATCCCATTAATTGCTTACAAAATAAACCATTATTTCTTAGAGTAGAATCTGACTTTTCAAAACATACCTACACTGGGAAAAAAAATTACCTATTACCTAATAACTTTTTTTTTTTAGTTAAAATCTCAGGATCTCTAAGATTACAGCTTTTACCTACCACCACAAATATTCATGTTTGAGTAAATATTTACTAAGTATGAAATATATTCCCCTTTGGGGGCTGGATTTACTGACCCTGGAAGATGGATGAACATTTATGAACTGCTTTGGTTGAGCCGTGATTTTCCCAGATTGAAGTCAAATGACCTTGGCTTCTTCCTCTGATGCTGGCCATCAGTGTCGTTAGGAATGAGAATGATTGGGTAGTTTATGATGTCTACCAATATTTCTTCTCTTATGGCTCAACATTTTAAACTGTAATTTATTGTTTGAGTTTAAATTTCACCAAGCTTCTAGCTAAGTTTTATAATTCTGGGTTAGTTTCCCAGTAGTTATTCCTTGAGGAGTCTCTTGCTCTTCACTTGATTGCCACATAAGCACTCCACACTGAAAGACCTGTGTCTGCTTTTGAAAGGTTAAAAAAAAAATACCATTATACTGAATTTCTCCTGACAGTTCAGGGTCTCCTCAGATGATAACTAATCTGTCCTCTAGTACATGAAGATTATTATAGAACTCACTTATGCTTCAATGTACAATGGGACAATGAGTCACTTCATCTTCGTACTGTCTTCTGCATTGCAACTCACTTATTCAAAAATCATGTCACTCCACTCTAAGGTATTCTTCACACTTTGCTTCTTTCTGGCCCATATTTATTTTTGTCTTTTCCAACAGTAAATAAACTTTAATGATTATCCTTTCTGTGTTTCCTATACAAAAAATATAGTTATTTCCATTTTATGTCTATTTTTGTCTATCTAATAAAATGTTATATTTTTTATTGGTCTCAAACATTTCTGAACTTGCATATTTTTAAAAAATATCTTGCACCTTGAATTCAGAATACTATTAAAAATCACTTCAAAAATTATTTTATATGTTGGGACACCTCAGTCTATAGAGCATCGGACTTTAGCTCAGGTCATGGTCTTGCAGTTCATGAGTTTGAGCCCCGCGTTGGGCTCTGTGCTAATAAACAGCTCAGAGCCTGGAACCTGCTTCACATTCTGTATCTCTTGCTCTCTCCCCCTCCCCTGCTCATGCTCTGCCTTTCTCTGTCTCTCAAAAATAAATAAATGTCAAAAAAATTTTTTAATTATTTTATATGTCAATATTTTATAATCATTAAAATTTGAATGAAATATGCTATGTGTACTAAGTTATACTTGTGAATATCCAATAACAATACATAATTATTGTGATTTTTCCTCCAATTTTGAAATCAAATCATTGAATATTTCAAAATTAAGTAATCTAAACAAATTTATAGGTCATAGCCAAATAAAAGATTTTTCTATAAACTATTGTGTTAGTTTTCCAGAAGAAAACAGAGAAAATTTAAAATATATAGACAGACATATTCATTTTCAAACTGTGTTTGCAAATCTCATATGGAGCATAGTTTACTGATAACTAGTTGCAGAGATGATATTTAAAATTTCTTTTTTGCTTTTATGTCTTTTTTAGCTCCAGAGACTGAAGATTAGGGTAGATTTATAAGTGACAATATAATAGCATGGGGAATGCTTTACCCAAAATGTAAGGGTGCAGTGAATAACTAAACAAAAACTTAAACTAGTAATACAATATTAATAAATTCATGACTAATAATCATAATAAAATATAGAATTTGCAACTACTTACTCCGTTGGTGTTTACAGCCAGTCATCCTGTAGCCGATGATTTGATCCAGGAGAAATCTTTTTGAGCTCTTCTAGTTTTTATTTGAAAGACAAGTGACTACATTGTTAATAATAGTAATAATAATAGTGATAAATTTGTTAGCCCTTATAGTGTGGCATTTACCATGAATTAGCACATCTAGTCTCCATAATAACTCTATGAATTTGGAAACATTTCGTTTTAGAAACGAAAAACTGAGGTATAGAATTTACTTAAGTTGTCAGATCAGTGAGGAAGTATCACATCCTGATTCACATAAAGGCATTTTTCCTCTACTGGAGGTCTTCCATGTATCTTAAAAAACCTCTCTTAGTATTCACATGGAATATGTTTGTGAAGTACAGTTCCAGACGTAGTCTTTTGACCTCTGCTTAGTCACATAAAAATAGGTCATGGGCCTGGAATGCTTAAAGAGATAAAGAGCACTTAAAGAGTCTGTGCACAGCTTATTGCCTGGTGTGGGAATATCTTTCCCTGTTTAGAACTCACTGTATGCTCCTGTGTTCAATGTAAGGATACATGTCAGTGGTGCTCAGACATGCCCGCAGCTTTCAGTATCTCAGACCCCACAGGGGAGAGGGTCAGCTGTAGAAGATGTGTCCAGGCAAATCGGCAAATTGCCTTGTATCAGCTGCTAGGAGAGACCTGATGGACGTTGGAAACCAATGCCTCAGTAGTGTTTGGAGTCCACCCCTCGGGTTAGTAAACAGTACAGACTTTTCTGCTCCCTGGGAAGCATGGTACTCTGTTAATGCATAGCTGGCCTTAAAAAGTGGGTTATTGTATAGCAATCTTGAAGACTCCTGGAAGAAAAGATATCTAATATTTGAATGTTTCCATTTGGGTGTTCAACATTAGTAATAGCACCTCTGCACTGAGCTTGTCTCAAGTCAGGTACACTGGAATTGAACAACACTCCAAAGAAGTGCTTACTTGACAGATAAGGAAGTCTTCTTATCTGGCAATTCAGCATGAATTCCAGGGCCTAAATACATTGGGCTAACTCTAATTCTTGAGAACTACAAGATGCATCTGGGACACCCTCTAGTGATTCAATGAGAGTTCAAAGTTTTTACTCTTAGGCAAATGGCTGAAATTGTGAATTTATTGTTGAGTTTTTAAGTGTGGAACATATTTTGTTGAGATTGATATTACTTGAGCAGTCTCCCCTTCTTAAGAACTATTGTTCTTGATTCTTATGCAGAAAAATATAATGACAATGGGACTGGGATAGAAGCCAATAAGTATGCAATCAATGATGGTAGGCCTGGTTTCTTCTGAAGCACCATGCACTGACAAAATAATCATAGTGCCTCTAAAACCATGCCTCTACAGAACTCACTGGAGCCTCTGATTCTCTTTCCATGAAACATTTGAATAAGGAATGGATCCCACTGGAATAAGTAAGCATCCGGAAATCAGAAAACACCTCTCTTCCACAATGAGTGTGTAATACAAATGAGCAATAAACCTTTGTCTTTTTGTTTAATTCACTGAGAATTTAGTTCATACTTAGAGCATCAAGCCTGAGTCAATTCACTTTGTATGAACCACAGACATTACAAACTCAGCATGTCCCAAATCAAACCTGCTTCTGTCCCATTTACCTTATTTCAGTGAATTATATCACCCTCCAGTTAGTTGATCAATTCAGAAACCAAGATGCCATTTTGACTCTCCTTTTACCTAGTCCTATACCTAACCACTCACTAAATTCTATGATACTCATATTTTCATTTCTATCTCCACTGACATTGTACTATTTTTGTTATTGTTTTGTTGTTGTTGACACACAACTCCACCATTTTCTGTAGTACAGGTTCATTCAGGTCAATTTCCTGATTTCAAATTTTAATGATTCCATGTTATTCTCTTATTTTTTTTTTTTACTTGACAGAAAGAGTGCACACACACATTGGGGGAAGGGGGAAGTGAGCGGGGGGAGAGAGAGAGAGAGAGAGAGAGAGAGAGAGAGAGGTCTAAGCAGTCTCCATGGTAAGCACAGAGCCCCAAGCAGAACTCAGTCCCACAACTCTTAGATCATGACCCCACCAAAATCAAGAGTTGGATGCTCAACCAGTTGAACCACCCAGGTACCCTCTTTTATTTTCTTTTACACAGCATACAAGGCTTTTCATGGTGGCCTCTTATTTTCAACATCTCCTTTCCAGTTTTCCCATTCCTAACAGACACCCTATGCTTTAGCCATGCAGAGCAGCTTTTGTCTCTCTGGACTCATCATTCTGTCCTTCTCAATCCTAAACTGTTCAGACAAACACAGACCAGACCTTCACCCCAGGGCCTTTGAAGCTGATGGTAGTATTTTCTGCATACTGTTGTTATTTTGCTGTATTATAGCTGTTTCATGAGGTTTAAGTCTCTGAGCAGCAGCTTTTTCTGTTTGTCTGGCTTGTTATTGTGGCCTTAATACCAAAACAGAGACAGGCTTTGGATAAGCACATGTAATGTGGTACAAAAATAGCTAACTCTAATTACTGAGTCAAATCTAATGATTTCAACTCAAAATTTCAGTGCTCTACTTTGCATTTTTCAAAATGGTGGCTTTTATTCATTTTACCTGCAGGAACCATCGCTATCATTCTAGTTCTCTAGTGTGATTCTAGCTCATGCTTTTTCTTTGGTGCCTGGATTTGCTAAGCAGCATCAGCATTCTTTCAGTTGTTATGGGAATGAGAGGGGAATGTTAAGTACCCTCTGAAAGAACTTGCTACTTTCTGATCAGTGTACATGTCAGAATTATGTTCCCTGGTTTTGTACTGCCGTGGTATTGCAATTTACCCTTCCTAGGAATAATAGCTCATGGCCATTACTTGTTTAAAAACTCAATGCTGTGTACCACATGAGTTCTACTGGAATTTAACTAGGACGTATGCAGTCTTTATTATTATGAAAAGACATAGCATATCTTGATTTCCCAAATAGGGAACATTTTATTGCAATGTTCAGAAAGTTTGTGTAAATCAATATTGTGAATCTTACTACTTTGCTTTATTTGCTGTATTCTGAAAAATATATTGTGCATGAGAGAAAGAGAAACCGTGATTGCTGTATTAAAGACACATGACTTCTGTGTGTAAATATAGGACAAACATTTGGCTACTCTTCTGACATTTAAATCAAGTTTACAGAGATTATGAGAAATAAGAAATAGAAATAGTGTCCTTTGGTGCTCACAAGTTTTTAATTTTGATGAGGCCTAACTTACTATTTCTTCAGTTACTCAAGCTTACAGAGATTATGAGAAGTAGGAATGCAAAATAAATAAGTTATCTTACTGAAATTATGCCCATTATAGAGGATCCATAAAATTCAAATTTGAACTCCACTGCTTTCAGGAATTATTTTCACAATATTTTTTTAGAAGTCTTCCTGAAGTCAAAGGACCCAGAGGATTTGATCCCTCTGACTTGCTGAGCTCATCTCTTTCTCGTTTTAAATCCACAGTTGGCACTCTTTGAATGCCATGGTTTCCACTAAGCCTGTGCTCACTTTCAGCTAGCCCTGCTTCCACAGTGGGCAGAGAGTGCTTGATCCATGCTGCCCTCCTATTAGTGGGATCATCTTGCAGGGAAAATTCACTAAGCCTCACTTCAAATCATGTTTTAAGATGCTTGTCATGTAACCCCAGCCCACCATCTAATAAACATCCCAGTGCTTCAAGCTTAGCTTATGTGCACAGACATTTCTTCTAGGCTCTGTTTTGTTCTACTGTAAAGAGATTGTAAAAATCACAGCTATTTTTTTTATTCTGTTAGAAAAAAGAAACTATCAGTAAGGTCACTTCTATTAAATTAAAAGAAGAGGAAAATAAATACTTCAGTCTTATGTTTGTCTTGCTTTCACTCTTTCTCTGAGTTGTCTTATGGCATTGTGTTATATACCCCAAGAAGCAATAGATATGAGAAACACAGGTGTTGTGGCTGGAGAAAATCATGTGAAATTAAAACCAAAGTTTAAAACAATCAGTATATATATTATTAATTTGATGCTGCCTTTGGGAATAAAAATAAGATATGAAGCCTGGGAATATAGGGAGGGGAATAAGAATAGTGATTTATAAATAATAGAAAAATCAAGAAGAGAGCAGTGACTTTTATACGGAATTTTTTTTTTTTTATCATTTCTATGTAAACACAGGGATCTTTAACCTCTGCTCTTTGTAGCTGCATAAATTTCTGGGAAACAAAAATGACTATTATGTGCCAGTGGAATCATTGTCTTATTTCCAGTGACTGAAAAGAGTAACTGGCAACAATAAGCTATTTGCTATTTTAAAAAATAATTCACTAAATTCCTATTTTTATGTCATTTCAATAAGTGATACAGATAATATGATATAGATAGATTGCCAGATAAAATGCAGGATATTCAATCAAATTTGAATTTCAAATAAATCGCATATAGTTTTTCATTTCTTATTGGGGTGAAATCCACAGAACATAAAATTAACCATTTTATTTTTTTTTTTTTTAAAAAAAATTTTTTTTTCAACGTTTATTTATTTTTGGGACAGAGAGAGACAGAGCATGAACGGGGGAGGGGCAGAGAGAGAGGGAGACACAGAATCAGAAACAGGCTCCAGGCTCTGAGCCATCAGCCCAGAGCCTGACGCGGGGCTCGAACTCCTGGACCGCGAGATCCTGACCTGGCTGAAGTCGGACGATTAACCGACTGCGCCACCCAGGCGCCCCAAAATTAACCATTTTAAACTGTACATTTCTATAACATTTATATATCAGGAGTGTTCTGCAACTACCACCTAAATCAAGTTCTAAAACATTTTCATCATCTTACAAGGTAATCTCATGCCTATTAAGCCGTCACTCTTTACTCCTCCCTCCTCCCAGCCCCTGGCAACTACCAATTTGCTTTCTATCTCTATGGATTTATCTATTCTTGGTATGTCATATATATGGAATTACATAACCTGAGACACTTTGTGTTTGGATCTTTTCATGTAGCATAATGTTTTCAAGATTCACCTATTATGTATCATCCTTTCATAGCTGAGAAATATTCCTTCGTATACATATACCATCATTTACTTATTTATTTACCCATTGATGGACATTTGGATTGTTTATGCCTTTTGGCTATTGTGAATAGTGTACCTATGAACATGCATGTACATGTACTTATCCGAGTCCTTATTTTCAGTTCTTTTCAATATACGCCTAAGAGTAGAATTATAGGCTTCTACTATCATTCTGTGATTAACTCTTTGAATAGGCACAAAACTGTTTTCCACAAGTGTTGTGACATTTTACATTTCTTCCAACAATATCGAAGTGTTCCAATTTCTCCACATCTTTGCCAACACTTATTTTCCTTTGTTGTTGTTATTTTAAATCTGTCTTAATAGGTGTGAAGTTGTATTTCATTGTGGTTGTGATTTGCATTGATGATGTTGAGCATCTTTATAAGCCCTTATTCTTTATTTTTATTTGTATGTCTTCTTTGGAGAAATGTCTATTCTTGTCTTTGCCCTTTTTAAAATTGGATTTTTGTTGTTGTTGTTGTTCTTAAATTGTAGCTGTTCTTTATTGACTCTGGATACTAGACCCTTGTCAGACATGTGACCTGCAAATAAGTTCTGTTCTGTAAATTGTTTTGTATTTTCTTAAAAATGTGCTTTGGTGCTCACAAGTTTTTAATTTTGATGAGGCCTAACTTACTATTTCTTCAGTTACTCATGGTTTTACTGTTTGTATCTAAGAACCCATTTCAAAATTCAATGTTATGAAGATTTATTTCTATGGTTTCTTCTTTTATACTTCAGCTCTTATGTTTAGGTGGCTGATCCATTTTGAGTTAATTTCTTTATATTGTATGAACCAGGGAAGGATTCAGCTTCATTCTTTTGCATGTGGCTATTCAGTTGGTCAATCACCAATTGTTGAAAAGACTACTGTTTGTCACATTGAAATGTCTTGATACCCTTGTGGAAAATCAGTTGACTAGATATTTTAGAATACTTCTCGATTCCCAATTTTATCTACTGGTTTATAGGTTTATCAGATGTCATTACCACCACACTGATGCACCCTGCTTCCTGCCCCTAGCGTACACACAGCTTGGCCTACAGGAGCAACAGTCAACCTTCTGGAACTGAGTAGGTGACTCTACCCTCTAGAGCCATGAAGGTGTTGACTTCACCTACTGGGTCAACACCTTCTGGGACATTGGTGGATGTGGCAGTTCTACTGACCTTTGAGCCAACCTAGGGGTCATTAGTCTCTTTTCCTGAGGGATATAACATATGTTTCAAGCCAAGCAAACGTGGCTAAGAGTCCAGATAAGCATGAGAGCTTTTCTTAAAGGTAGTGTTAAGACATCTTGGAGAAATAATTTGGAGGAAGGGATTTAGGCACTAACACAAAAATCTAGGCCAGAGTTGGCAGGGTATGGTCTAAGAAATAGCAATTGGAATGCTTAGATTTTAGAAACATATTACCTGGAAATTGTAAAACTCTTAAGAAATGACTAGAAATTTTAGAATTATTTTTAAAAAGTTCTTCTTTTATTATATATCAAATGGTTTGTGCCCAAATACTTTCTGCTCACATGAAACTTACATGAAACTGCTTACATGAAACTGCTCAAGAGATGCTAATTTTATAATTGCCCAAAGCCATGCTAGATTTTTTAAAAATCTGCATATTCACATAGAACTCAAACCATGGGTAATATGGATAATTATTATCATTTGATATCAATTTTTCCATTAAGTCATCAATTTATTTTGGCAAATTGCCTTTTGTATCTACCTATATAGTTACCTTTACCAATATTACTATATTTTGCTTTAACTTCTCTTTTTCCCCCAATATGAATAAATGAATAAAACACTATTGTAACTTCAGATTAATGGGCACATAAGATATAAAACTATGATTTTAGATAACAACATAAAGATAGAGAGATGGTGATTTATAAGAGAAGAGTTTTTTGTTTGTTTGTTTTTGTTTTTGTTTTTGTTTTCCAGCGGGGAAAAAAAGAGCTTTACTTCTAATGCGGCAGGTTTGGTTTGGAATTATCATAGAGATCTACCAAAAACATTTAACATTTACCAACAGTATTTGCCATATGCCCATTGCAGATCTCAAATAAGAGTGGAGTTTTTTAATACTTGAATCTAATGTAGTATTAATTAAAATAGATTGTTATAAGTTTATGGCATTAATTGTAACCACTAGGTAAATTACCTCGCTTCATTTTTCTAACAAAAACCAATGTGAGACAGTTAAAATGTTCTACCAGAGAAGTCTAAAATAAGAAAAATTAAAAAAAAAAGAGAATTCAGAATGTACAAAAAAAGTCATAGGCCAGTTAAAAATTAAACTAGCACTGAGTATAGTTAATAGTTTTTAAAAATAATATGTTTTTATTTATAAGATCATTCTTCTCTGTGACATAGTACTCTTGGAAGGAAATAGTACTGTATAAAAGAATTTAAAATCTTAAATCATTTCGTAGTTTCAGGGGAGCTTTTGGTTTTTCAAAACACACTCAAACACGATAGAAGCTCATTGACTGCTGAAAGCAAAAAGTTAAATTATGTGATAATTTCACTAAATTGTCGTGTTCAGAGAATACTATATTATTATTAAGACATTAGATTTTCATTAAAGGTTAAGAAATTGAATGTTTCAGAAAGTGGCTTGCATTAAGTAAATTATGTATATTAATAACTAAATTAGCCTACATTGAAGAAGTATGCTAATTTTTAACCTGCTGACTCACACTTAGAAAATTGCTAAATGCTAAAAATGTCTAAACATTTCAATTTGAGTATATCATTAAAAATGTAATGATAGATTTCTTCACTCAATTTGTAGCTCACAACTGAAAGGGTTATTTTATGTAAGTGTAATTAGCTTCCTAAAGCTTTATTTGATAAGCAGTTCCTCTGTAGTTACTACCTTATTAAAGCCAAATAGCAAATTACATGATACTTGAAGCACTTTCATATGTAAATATTTCTATTTATTATCCACGGATTTTGTAACTCTCCATTCACTCTCCCTACTTTTTTCTTGTTTTGATTGCTTATTACATCTAGGAATCATATTTCTTCACAAAATTAGTTATATTTTAACTTATCAAATGTTATTATCGCCATTAAATTGTTACATTTTCACTTCATCACAGGCTAGAAACTCACAGGAATTGAATTACAGGGGTTACATCTAATCCTAGAAGCATGTTGCCAAGTGTGTTAATATGGGACTGCCTTCTCAATTGTTAATTATACCAAGTTGATACTACTTTTCAAAGCAAGTGACATATTATTTCGATTCTTAAATATGGTATTTATTTATAAATAAGCTAAGTTTTTTAAAAATACTCTGTCAAAACTACTAAACCATAATAAACTTATTTTATATCTTGTATAGCATAATTTGTCAAAACATTTATATTCCTGACATAAACATTAAGAACTTTTATGATTTTTAAAATAAAAGATCAAAGTGCATATTTGCATAAATTAACTTCAGAGCAGAGTTGTTATGTATTTCCCAAACAGGAAAAATAATGATATGTAACTAATCAAAGAGAAGCACATTAAAGGATTCAAACTTGCATGGCACCCTAGATTTAAAAAATGTGTTAAAATTAATTGAATATTACCATCTTATAATTATTCCATACCAATTCATTTGTAGATACATTTGATCATCATGGAGCCATTACAGAATACAATGGAAAAGTTCTTTTATAATTTTCTTTCTGCTATTTGTATTCAGTTCATGGTATGGATGTTAATTCCTTTAAGGCAAAACTGTAATTCCCTGAGTTAATGGTTTATTAAAGTAATTCAACCCTTCCATTTCAAAATGGTAGACTTTTCTCAGTCTGAGACTATTTTAAAATAAAAATTATGAGTGTATGAAATAGTATACATTAATAATAAAAAAGGGTAAAGGGAAAAAGAAAATTGTCTAATAATTCATTTTTGAATAGAAAATTAAAAATAAAAAAATACATGATATGAAAAGGAAGAACAAAGAAAAACTTTACAGTGGATGAATGCAAACAAAACCTCAGCCAGGTGATCATATTCAGCATCAAAGGTGCCTAGCCATGCTGATGGTATGAGGTGATGAAAATGGCACTTTATCTTTATAGTCTTCCTCTAAAAATTCATAACCCCAGCCCAATCATACCAAGAGCATCACACAAATCCCAGTCGAGGGATATTGTGCAAATACCTGATCCGTACCCCTCAAAACTCTTCATGTTATCAAAAACAAGGAAAGCTCTAGAAACTTTCACAGCCAAGAGACACCTAAAGAGATATAACAATTAAATGTAATGTGTTATCCTGTATTAGATCCTGGAACAGGAAAAGAACATTAGGCATAGTTAAGGAAATTAATAATCATATATCAATACTGGTTCATTAATTATACAAAAATAATAAGATAAGATGTTAATAAATCGGGAAACTACATTTGTGCTGAGAACTCTATACTTTGCTGTATTTTTTCATAAACCTACAACTATTATAAGAAATAAGCTTCATTTAAATATATTAATTGTAAGGCACGTGAATCACAAAGACAATATCATTAATTTGACAGTAGTTTACATCAATCACACTTTTAGAGAAAATTTAAGAGGAAATTATTTTCTTTTTTTTTTTACATTTATTTATTTTTGAGAGACAGAGCACAAGTGGGGAGGGGCAGAGAGAGAAGGAGACAGAATCCGAAGCAGGCTCCAGGCTCAGCCATCAGCAGAGTTGACGTGGGGCTCGAACTCACAAACTGCGAGATCATGACTTGAGTCAAAGTCAGATGACTAACCGACTGAACCACCCAGGCGCTCCAAAGGAAATTATTTTCAACATATAAATGAATACACCAATAAATTATCCCTATCTTATGTTTTTGTACCTCCCATTCACCGTTAAGATTAATGTAAAAAAGAATATATTCAAGCCACATAATGGAGGAAAATAGAGACAAAATCACTCTTAAAAAATACAGAATATATAGAAATGTACTCTAACTAAGAATTGCCATGAACAGAAGTCCCAGAATGATACTTTTACAGCAGACCATAACTAATCCTTGACTGGTTGAAGAAGAAGATAGGAGTACTCTCTAAATAAGAGATTCATGTGCAATAGACAGTATCACTCAATGAAAGATAAATCCAAAGACCTGGTGACTACATATTTTTCAATAATATAAAAGTAAATTTTGTAGGGGTGCCTGGATGGCTCAGTTGGTTAAATTCCGGCTTTGGCTCAGATCATGATCTCATGATTCGTGGGTTCAAGCCCCGCATTGGGCTCTGTGCTGACAACTCAGAGCCTTGAGCCTGCTTGGGATTCTGTGTCTCCCTTTCTCTCTGCCCCTCCCCTGCTCATGCTCTCTCTCTTTCAAAAGTAAGTAAACATTAAAAAAATTTTTTAAGTAAAATTATAAAATTAAATACTAGGAAATAAAAAAAAATAGTGCCCAAGTTATGGCTGCATTATGACCAAATATTTTCAGTATTAAAGAGTTACTACTATAAACCTTTTCCTTCTGCAAGTGTTATGACATTGGGCCTTGGAAGAAGGAATTATATTACTAATATTCTACTTTCTATAGTAAAATATGTTTAAGAAATAGCACATCATGTTTATTTTTGTAAATTGGCCTCAATCATGTAAAACAGGGAAGAGTACTTTGAAAATACTATAAAAATCATAATAAAAAGTTACAAAATCCTAAACCATACAGTGTTTCACATATAGAGAATATTGTCTTTTTATAGCTGTAAGTTTGATTAACCACATAGTACACACTGTTGAGAATTCCAAAAATAATCATTCTTTTTTAAATTTAGAGGGGAAGATACACATGCACAGATCTGTAGGGGAAAGCTTAAAATTCATTATATATCACCAGTTCGTTAGAAAGAAATCTATATCCCAATTCCTATGAAATTTTCTTTTCCATATTGCATTTCCAAAATACATTTATAGTAGGCTTAACTTTATTGTATGTAAAGGTAAAGGTTCCCTATTACTTTATTTTATGTCTCCGGTTTTAAAATTGATGCCATCAATACATAGGGAATAAAACCCCAAACAAATCTTCTTATGTATTAGCAATCTTTTCTAGATAAATAACTTTCGGCAGCATCAAAAGTCAGCAATGAGTTTATGAGAAGAATCAGCAATGGATGAAAACTAGTAATGAGACTGAGGACATATCCTTTTTCCTGACTGTGCCAATGTGTAGGATTGAATTCAAAGCACATATTTGTGAGTGACCACTTGTGCCATATGCTGTAATCGTTAAAAAGATGCTCAGACCCTTTCTTCAAAATCAGATCATTCATTACACAGTGGAGACAGACATGGAAAACATTTGTACAGTCCATTATGGTGGATGTAAGCATTCTCCAGACTTTAGCCAGGACCCCTGACAATTGAGATATAGATATGATTTAAATTAACCCTACTCACGTTCTGTGTAAGGTTTCTCCAAATGCCTGAATGCTTCCTTAGTTTCTCATGGTGATCACTACCTTATGCTTGCTCCCTTGTCTGAGTGTATATCCTCCAAAGCTACAACTTGTCTTTTTTTTTTTTTTTTTCTGATTTGGCATAGAGTAAAATTTGGATCTCAGCCCCTTTATATAGTTCATATAGACAAGTCTCCCCCAAATTAACATGCAACAAAGACAAAATCAACTACCAGTCCCTGCATGTGCCACACATTCTTAAGTTTATTTTTGGGGTGGGACAGGGGATTTAGACAACTATAAGCCAGATTGTTTAAATTTGAGTTTCAGACATCTCAGTTCTCAAAAGAACTGCAGCCAGTTTGCCAAGAGGCTCTGCCAATCCACTGCTCTGTTTTGTTTTGTTTTGTTTATTTCCACAACCCAAGGCCACTTCTAAATCCCTTCTCCTTTTTAATGCAAAAGGAATTATATATCTCTTTATTGACTATTTCCTTGGAGTATTGCTTCATATCCATGATACTTTTTATTTCAATTGATTTATAAAGGTGTTTTTCTGAGTAGCAATTATTCCCTCCTTGTAAGAATTTCTCTTAAAAGCATTATTGGAACTTTCTCATACAGTTGCAAGTTAATATAAATAAATACATGAACATACACATTAACAATGACACAATAATAGTAACCTACATTGCACTGTTAAAAATTTGCTAGGCAATTGTACAAGCACATAATATGAATTATGTATGATCCATGATGTAACTATTCCTATGATACTTCCATTTAATACATGATTTTCTTAATGCATTGAAATTAGAGAAGCTTATAAAATCTACTCCAGCTCAGCAAAGTTATATGGAATTTGGGGGCATAGTGTCCTTATAAATGTGGCACATCTGCCTTTAATTTTAAACACAATGGGATTGGGCAAAGGATGCAGAACGGAGGTGGGAATTTGTGAAGACGGAAAAAGTAATTTTTACAAAGATACTAAAACATGAAATAGCATGGCTAGTATGGAGAGGGATAAAGACCTAAAAATTGCTACAGTATGACTTGCAGTGGTAAATGAGGACCAGGTGGTGAGGGGTAGAGATTAGAGAAGCAGCCAGAGGTACATCATATACTTAGAAGGTATATCAAGGGTATTGAAATCTATCTTGTAAACTCTTCAAAGACTGAGCAACAGATTTATGCCACATACAAAAAACTTACAGAATATTTTCATGAAACACATCTACTACTTAAGTGTGGGAAGAACTTGCAGCAAAGCAGGATGGCATTCAAAAATACCATCCAAGAAGGTGACATCAGACAAGCATATGTGAGACTATTATAGTTTAAGTGAGTGATGGTAAAGGCCAGAATATAGATAATGATGATGTGGGAAACTGATAGATTTAAGAGATTTAATTTGCTCTTTGCCTGCTAACAATTGATTATCTGATGCTTAAAGCAATATCCTCACTGCCGTAAGGAAAACAAAACAAAACAACAACAAAAAATGGAAACAAAAGCAAAACAAAACCAATCCCCAGAACTATTGCTCAGGGGCTGCTGACAAGGAAAAATATAGGAAAGTGAATGGTAGAGTACAGTAACCAACTTGGAAGCTGTTACTTTAGTGCATGAAAGAAATGTGAACGCAGCGCCAGCTGAGGAAGCAGTGGGAACAGTACAGTGTCTGAATATATTTAATAGGTAGAGCCAGAAGGAAGGTAGATTGCATGCGGGTGTCAGAAAACAAGACTTGCGGCTGCCAAGCTTTTGAGACCAAGGAACTGAGTGATATACGTTGATGGGAAAAACAGGCTGGGGGAGCAGCAGTCTTTATGAGCTTGGGTTGGAAACAAGGGCAGTTTTGGACATGATAAGTTTGAGACACATTTGATAATTAAGAGAAGATGCCATGAATACAGCTTGAGGTAGGAGGCTGGAGTTCAATGAAGGAGTTGCTGGATTGATAAATCTTTGTTATATAATTTAATTAAAACCATATGCCTCTAATTTAATATAAAATAAAGCCGTATGACTATAAGATTATTTAAGGGATCAGAATAGAGAGGGGAAAAGAGATTAGAAAAGTTGAGTTACATATTTGAGATTGGGAAATTGAAGTTAAGTAGCAAAGGTGACCAAGAAATAGTGGCCTGTATGATGTCTCAGAAGCCAAGTAAAGAAAATGCTTCAACATGGAAGTGGAAATATTTTTATACAGAATCAATGCAAATCTTGCAATGGAAATATCTGATAATTTGGAAAAATATTTTATGATTTTGTCGTAGTGTTATGGTGAGAATACCTAATTGGAATGCATTCAATAGGTCAGGGACATGAAGAAATGGAGACAGTTAAGTGCAGAAATCATTCTAAGAGTTGGTTGTGAAGGTGAGCAAAGAAATGAAGTAATAGCTGGAGATAAAGGTGGGGTCAGGGAGAGTTTCTGCCTGTGCACGTTTGCATACATGCACACTATTGGTAATTATTCAAATGTAATACATAAGTATATATTCAAATATTACATATAAAATATACCCAACTATGTATTTTCTACATAACTAAAGTCCTTCTGATCATTCACTAGCAATATACAAAAGCCAACGTATGTATTTAACATCGGTTATGCTGTTAAAGTGCTATGGCAGTGCATAAATATTTACATTATTTTCTAACTTACAGGAATTCCACATTCCAAAATAGGTCCAGGATTTACAAAGGCATTTACACCTTTTTCCATATTGGATATTGCAAGTAGTAATAATTTGGATTTTGAAATATAGAGTATACATTAAGTAAAAATTTCCTGTTTTATTTCTATGAGCTTCTGTGAAACTCTGTAGGAAATATTACTCCCACTTTGCAAGTAGTACAATGAAAATGTTAGTGTTTCATTTAAAGTGTGAAAATGTTAAGACACTTGTTTGTAGTTTGTAGGGAATATTAAATTATTGACAAATTGAGAGCATGAATTTCATAGCCACAACATTTTTGTGCAAAGTTCTAAGTTGTGGCGCTTAGTTTTAGTCATCCTTAATTGTTGCTTCTTAGATAAGAATTTAAATCAGACATAAATAATCAGCGTATCATTTTTTATTGATTCAAATTTTCAATAAAATCTGAGTCCATATACCATGTAGTTTCTTGAACAGTTTTAAAACTATTTGAATAGTGTTATTTTTTCATAGGAGTTTTTGGTAATGTGTTATAAACAAACTTTTATGTTTCAAATAATATAAAAATATATTTAATAAAATTGAAATGGCATTAGAAATCTATATCCATATTCATATAGAAATACTTTCAGAATTTGTGTGGTTGACAGTTGGAACACTAATGTACTGAATTGTCATGTAATTGTTGTTTTTCTAAAGCAGTGATCCATATCTAGGGTCTTATTCCTCCCCAGGGAAGTACAGCTGCCATTCCGCGTGTCATAAACTTGCGTAGGATCAAAGTAAAATTAGAAATCATGTAAATAGTGACTACAAACTAGACATATTAATAGAGGAGACTTTCAAATTTAATTTGGGCATAAAACAAATTGCACACGATATTATCCATGGCACTAGCTCAACACGCAGGCTCCATTAGTGATGCTATGTACATTTTAAGAGATTAACATATCTGTATTGTTTTAAGGAATAGTGAATTTGACAAATTATTGACAAATGTGTAGACTGACTCTTTTGTATAAACAATTTCCTTAGGCTTGTAGCTGTTTTTTAGCTACGATCTGGCTCTTTTATTAATAATTTTTTTAAGTTCAAAGAACCAGTAAATATTGATGAAAGGTGGGACTACAGCAGGGCAGAGATTTGGAAAAAATGTTTCAGAAACTGATATGATATGAACAGATTGTCCAGCCTGGGCTCAAACAGAGAGCACATCTGAATGTCATAGTTTCTCATGGTGAATTTTGGTTAATTAATCTTAATTTGGGGTTTAGAGTCTTTGAATACTTAATGCTGGACCTGATTCAGGAGTGTTGAAACCCAATAAGCTATCATTGACTAGAGTGTCATTTGATAGGTATATTGTAGCTTGTCATTCATTTTCAATTTGTACTCATATATATGCAACAGAGATATGTGATCTGCTAACATTTACTCCAAAATAGAGAATTGAGAAAAAATGCATTACAATTCAGAAGCGAATTAGTACTTGGCTGTTGAAAGAGTTAATGAAAAACAATTTTAAATGATACAAATTAAACACACTACTGGATTGTTTATTTTTATTGATTATTAATTAATCCTTGTTTTTTTCTACCAAGCCTAATTTATAAAATTACTTACACATTACTGAATAATTACTTCCCAAGGTTAATGTGCTATTCCAAGTGTGTTATATTTTCTCACTTCGACTGTGTAATAGGTATCATTACTACCCTCGGTTTATGCATGAAAAAAGTGCAAAACATATGTTATATAAATTGTCATATGGCACACAAATAAGAAGTGGTGAGGCTGAAGTTCAAATTCAAGCAGTCGATTACTAGAATGATGTGAATGGGGTTGAACACACACACACACACACACACACACACACAAAACATAACAACATAGCATATAGCAACAATTTGGGTTAATTTTTTCCCTTTTCCCAACATGTCAGAGCTTAGTTTAGTACTAATTAATTTCTTCCACAGAAATAGCTTTCAATACTGGTCACCATTTAAAATATTCTGAACCACCAAACATATGCATGCTCTCTTGTATTTTCATGATTTATTCAGATAAAGTATGTATAAATATACACAATAGGGTTTCAGCTAGTATTTTATACCTACAGAAGAATGGAACTATACAAATTTTTTCTGTCTAGAGAATTTTAAATAAACTTTGTAAAACCAATGCCTGAATTGTATTATGTTTTCATATAAAAGAATTTCAATATTTTATATAGAGCTATAGAAATTTCATTTTAGAGTTTTATCAGTTTCATTCAGTGAATTGCTTGTATTTTTGCATACATCATCAAAATAAAAATTTTTTTAAGGCCAAGTTTCTAAGACTTAACTATATTATGGCCTTGGAAAAATTATAATACTTTGAATGGTATGAATTGCAATTATAAACTAAATGTGTAATTGGATTTAAATAAATAACAAGAATTTGGCAGATAAATTTACTTATTATAAGAATTGGTAAATGTATTTACAATATGTACATTTTTAATTTTGTGCTAGAGAAGAACATTACAACAAAATTGTTTTAACTTACAACAGTTACCAAATCATCACAGTAAAGCTGAGCACTTTAATATTTTTATTATAAAATATGATATACACAGGCCACCATTTTTCATAAAAACAGTTTTTGTTCTTTATCACTGATCTACTTAATATTATGAAGGATGAGAAGATGCAGGATCATCATATCAGTTGCAGCATCAGTTATTTTCCAAAGCTCGGCTTTCATTCCAGCATGAAACGAAAAGCCAATTTTGAACATGCACCTTGAAGCCAGTTTTTCTTCTGTATGAATTGTGTACTTTTAATTTTTGTGTTGCAAGAAACTTAATCCTGAGCAGTTATCTCTCATATTGTTTTTGAATAAAAGGTGCATATTTTAATGTACAAGTTAACACATTTTTATGTATGAGTAAAGAATAGTTTTCTTGAATTCATACATATTTCATCTGCCAATCCATGGGGAACAATTACAAAATAAATGTTTTGACATGAAGGGCAAATTACAGTCTTTTATTAGAATGGATATATATATATATGTGTATACATATATAATTACATATATAATTACATACATGTATAAAACTTAGGTATATATAATTACATATATATAACTTATAAATATATAAATAAAAATATAAACATGCATTTATATACATATCTATCTCCCTAATTTAAAAGTAAGGGTGGAATTATGAACTCCTAATTTGGGGGAATTTGGGGGAATAACCAGAAAATAATGTAATACATAGGTAGGGTTGGGGTATATATTATATTTATTTGTGCATTATATTGAGATAGTCCAAAGAATTGCCTTATTAGGGAAGACTGGAAGTCACATCCACAGCATTCCTGGTTGCCGTAGCAATGGTGATCTGTCCTATGTTATTGACATTATAATG
The DNA here is from genome assembly GCF_027475565.1 of Acinonyx jubatus. Lineage (NCBI taxonomy): Eukaryota > Metazoa > Chordata > Mammalia > Carnivora > Felidae > Acinonyx > Acinonyx jubatus. The sequence continues at coordinate 58,668,357 of NC_069380.1, forward strand.
AACACAAAATTGACATAAATCATAATTAAAATGGAGATTAATTAGTTATCTTGACCTTGGGGGACAGTTTGCGAATGCTCTTGAAAAGGTTTTTGATGAAGAGCAAGAATGAGGTCATGGTGTAAGTAATGCAGGTACTTTTTACAGGTTTAATCTGTGATTGCTTACTCAACAGAGATTGAGATTCTATTGTAGCACATGGATTTCTTTCTATTTCTAGCTCTGTTAAAAGACATTGTACATAATAAAGTACACCGTTACTTAACCTGTCCTTCTCTCACTCATTTCTCCCAGAAGGATGGAAAGACCAGTGGTCTAGAAAATAATTGATTTTGAACCTATGAATATTGTCCTAGGATTGGACTAGTTATAACAGCCATCATTGTGAATTGTACATTTTATACTAAAAGTATGGTTTGGGTCTGACCACACGAGATATTTATCACTTCATTAATTTGATTCATGTTTAATGATGAAAATTAAAAATTTTGTTACCTGTATGGCTTATAAAAAAGACTTTTAACAGCTCATGAGTATCAGTAGTGCAAAACAAGGATTTAAAACAATAACAAAAAAATGACTCAAATAATCAAGTAATGTATTAACCAGTGAATGTATGTGATAAGAATGTGTATTAGTTGAAAGGAGCAATGCATATAAATAGTATTAGCATTGTAATTACAGAGTTTAATTGGTTTAATGCCAAGTATATTCCAATAACATATTATTGTTTACGTCACTACAAATTTTAATAGCCTGAAGGAGCCATTGTATTTTGCTCTTGATTTTGTGGATCAATATTTTTTAAAAGGTGCAACTAGGGCATTCATCTACACATATACTCAGCTGGAGACTGATCTGGAATGGGGGAGTCAGGATGGCTCATACCTATGCTGTAATGGCTAGGACACCTGGAAACTGGACAGAATTAGTGTCTCTCCATAGTACTTTGTGTGTCTACCTGGAGCTTTCTGACAGATTAGATCTCTTCAGGATATTTGTACTTCTTACATGGCAGTTTAAAAGTTTCCAAGAATTCAACAACATTAGGAGGTGTGGTTAACTGGAGACCATTGGAATGTAGCTATCTCGGTTTTCTTTCTGGCTTCTAATAATTTGCATCCCTCCCAGATGCTGGATATACTTACCCCCTACAGAAGTCCCCGAAAGTCTCATGCCATTATGAAATCAGCTCAAGTGTTGCTGAGCTCAGGGTCTTATTAGTGTGCAAATGACTTTCTTTGGATATATTTTCTAAAAGAGAGTTTCTGTTACGCTACAGTCCTGTGAACTAAAAAAGACAGGTTATTTTTAACCCAAAGATCCAATGTATAAGCTTTAGATAGAGATGAGATAACACAAGAGACAGTCTCAATCAAAAAGTGGGGATGATGGGTAGTGAATGGAGGTACATAGAAGTCAAGTGATACTTGGCTATTGGATCTGTTTTTTGTTTTCTTGTATCTTTTCACTAAAGTATCCTTACATTTTCATTTAAAATGACCATATTTTCTGCGGTGCTGGGTGGCTCAGTCAGTTAAGCAGCCAACTCTTGATTTCAGCTTAGGTCATGATCTCACGGTTCATGAGTTCAAGGCACATCAGGCTCTGTGCTCACAGCACAAAGACTGCTTTGGATCCTCTGTCTCCCTCTCTCTGTCTCTCTCTCTCTCTCTCTCTCTCTCTGTCAAAAATAAATAAATGTTTAAACAGTGACCATATTTTCAAATGAGTAGCTTTCAACTTACCTCTTGGTTGCAGACATTTGAATGTCTAAAGGCCTCTTTTCATTTTGTATTTTCAGTTGAACAAGTATAATTACTTTACAAATAGTTTGTGCTTCCTGTGTACCTAATTATAATCCATTTTATTATTATTTTTTTGACATGTTTAAAGACCAGCTCATCTTTACCTTGGGCTGAGAGTCAGGGTTCTGTTTTACAATACCCTTAAGAATATTAAGAACCTATTAGATAAGGATTAAGGAGTGCACTTGTTGTAATTAAAAAAAAAGTCTTGGGGTGCCTGGGTGGCTCAGTCAGTTAAGTCCCAGACTTTGGCTTAGGTCATGATCTCGTGATTCGTGAGTTCAAGCCCTGTGACAGCTCAGAGCCTGGAGCCTGCTTCAGATTCTGTGTCTCCCTGTCTCTTTGCCCCTCCTCTGCTCACACTGGGTCTCTCTCTCTCTCTCTCTCTCTCTCTCTCTCTCTCTCTCTCAAAAATAAATACATGTTAAAAACCGTCTTAAAAGCCTATTAGATATGCCCATGTATTTTACAGGCACTCACCTGACATCTTAGCTCTCAGGTCATGTTTTGTCAGCATCTTGGACTTACTCTTTATCTTGATAGCATTCCTTAGTTTGAAAATCTTTTACTACAAGGAATTGGGGATCATAACATGTCATATCTTGGGGGACACCTGGGTGGCTCAGTCGGTTTAAGCATCCAAATTTGGCTCAGGTCATGATCTCATGGTTCATGAGTTCAACCCTGTATCGGGCTCTGTGCTGTCAGCTCAGAGCCTGGAGCCTACTTTGGATTCTGTATCTCCTTCTCTCTCTCCCCGCCACCCCGTTCACACTCTGTTTCTCTCTCTCAAAAATAAATAAATGCTAAAAAAAACAAAAAAGAACCTGTTATATTTTCAAAACCCGAAAGTCATGCTTTCATAAATCCTCTAGTATTTTTCTTAGGAACTAAACCAGTACCTACTCATTGTTTTCCTTCTCTTATTTTATTATTGTCAGAAGTCAATTGTCATTTTCTTATCCTGCACGAAATCTCCTGTCATGTACAGGAGTTCATGAGATTTGCTTTCCATTTCCCATGTTACTATAGCAAACAGTGTTGCCAAATTTCCACTACTACATAAAAAATATTCCTGTTTTTTCCACACTGCAAAGGCATTCACCTTCACTCTTCTTCAAGCTCTCAGCGGCCTTACTGAGGCTTTCACTTTTCATGAACAGTCTTCCAGGCACTGTTGGTTTCTGCCTACCACCATTACAAATAATGCTACATAGTTTACATGTTTTTACAATACCATTCTGCTATTGAATTATCGAAATCTGAGCCACTTACCTATTGTGGCATAGCAAAGTAATGCCAAATATAATGGTTTTAAAAAGTAATTACTTTTGACACTTGATTTTGTATGTTAGGAGCTTGGGAAAAACTCAGGTAGGCAATTATTTTGATTCATAGGTTAGTAACGCAGTCACTTGGCAATATTCATTCACTGGCTGTACTGATATAGAGGGTCTGAGGTAGCTTAAATTCTGTGTCTGGTACCTGAGTTGGAATGGCTGGAAAAGCCAGGACTTGGCTAGAATTGGTATATCTCATTGCAGCCTTTTTAGGTAGTAAGCTTGGGCTTCCAAGGAGGAGGGGTATGTGGGGTATAGTCAGAAGGATCACAAGTACTGCAGATGGTATAGCAAAACAGCACAGAGGGAGAAACATGGAAATACCTGGTTTCACCCTCCTTCTCATTTTTATTTTTTTCTGATGTATGTCTTTGGTCCAACACAAAATGAAGCCAAACAGTAAGCATGCCCATTAAAACAGCCTACATGGGTCTGAAGAGTAAAGAGTTGATGTAAAGAAGAAACCAGAAAAGCCTACCGTTTTTGCTGCTCAGCAACTATTCATTCCCTTTCTTCAGTTGAAGGAAACCTTACCACAGAGAGAAAATTATCACTAGGCACCATAACATTGGGCTGATGTTGATTCAATTGGCACCTCTAATTCACAGTTTGTGGTGCTGGCAAAAAGTGTTGTGAGGAGGCACATGTTTATTCGGATTATGTAAATACCCCTTTGAGGACAGATTACAGCCTCTTGCATTAAAAAAATAATAATAATCAACCCCCAGGTAGGCAGGGGCTTCACATTGGTTTCTGCTGTGGACAGGCTGGATTCAAAGCAGAGGCAGCAAGCTTTTCCTTGATCAGCACAAACCCATATTGTTTCCGAATTTTTGCTTCCATTACCATAATTTTTGAGACTGGGTGTATAGAATGTTTTCCCAAAAAATAACAGCCCAGTGAGCAAAGCTAGGGTTCCCTCAAATTGACTGAGCCCCACAAAAAAATGGTTATTCAAGTTGTTCGAGTCAATCTGAAAGCTTACAAATGAGGTTATTACTAGCTGGGGTGAGTGATTCTGATAAACAAGATAAATATGCAGTTGCTTACTGTGCTGCAGTGGCAGATAAGACTATGTTGATTGCATTTTGTTGAGTTCATCCAAGCTTTCCAGTTGTGCCATTGTGGCCATGTTGAACTAGTGCCTATTGAACAACATGGGTAACTAAATAAAGATGACACTCACAGTACGGTATGTCTTATCGACCTGATTACTTGACAAATTTGGGCAGAGAATGTCCTCAAATGGGAATCTCTATGGAAAAAAAAAGTCATATTTTGTGTGTATTCCGAGATGTATATCCAAATGACTCTTCTTCAGATTGCCTGGTCATTGATATTTTAATCTTGACTTCTTAAGAGCCTAACTAGCCAGTCAACCCATTAGCACTGTCCATGAATCATTGCCCAAGACCTCTGGCCCTGCCCAGCTTTCCTTCCTAACAAAGTGCAAATCATGTATTTTGCTTAAAGTTCTGACATTTTATTTTCAACATTATTTTTCATAATCGACCCAGCATAGGACTATTTTTCAGCAGGCATTCACTTCTAGATAATGCCATTTCCAGATACGGACTTCGCTGCAAACCAAGCCCGCATTTTCCCCTTCTTCCATTAATAGTCATAGTGGACACCCCATGAGGTCATACCAGTGTTGTAAGGGAGATGTGGCAGAACAGCAGGAGTAGGTACTATGGGAGTCTGAGCCACCTGCTCATGTAATTTATTTGCATCTTTTCAAACCTTTTTGGGTCCAATTTGTATATACCATTTCTATTTAAAGGTGGATTGCTGCTGTGCACGCATTGGATAACACTCAGTTTATGATTAGTAGCTAAGTTAAAAGAGACTAGTTGTTCCATGGTCAGGGATTCATGATTCCTAAAATAGTTACTTATGCATCTTGAGAAATTTCTAGTCAATAGTATGAAGCCTAAATAATCACTAAAGACACCAGAAATTACATGTGTATATTGTTTTCACATCCAAACTGTCTCCTGTAATCATATGGCTTCTGATTGTATTTCTTTTTTTTTATTTTTTTTTTTACATTTATTACTTTTCAGATACAGAGGCAAAGCATGAGCAGGGGAGGGGCAGAGAGAGAGGGAGACACAGAATCCGAAGCAGGCTCCAGGCTCTGAGCTGTCAGCACAGAGTCTGATGCGGGGCTCGAACCCACGAACCGTGAGATCATGCCCTGAGCTGAAGTCAGACGCTCAGCCGACTAAGCCACCCAGACGCCCCCGGTTGTACTTCTTAAACTCTCATTTTTGTCCCTGTGTAGAATTTACTACCAGGATCCTGGAAGTTTTAAAAACAAAACAAAACAAAAGAAAACCAGGAGACAAAACCATTATCATCCAGATTTTATAAAGGTTTTGTGTGATGAGACACCTTCAGCTTCAAGTCAACCTCTTAAGGTCTCCTGTCATATTTTTTCAGCCTTACTTAGTGATGGAACATCGAGGTCAGGGGTGAAAAAGAAAAACAAAAAAAAATTTGCATGGTTGACAGAATTTGACTTACTATAAAGACAGATGGATAGATAGATAGATAGATGATAGATAGATAAACTATGTCAGTACTTACACACAGAGCATGAAGTTATGTAGTTATTTTTCATGAAGCAAAGTTATCCAATACATAACTTTCTGGCTAGATAATCAGAGATTTCTAATAAATCCTTCACCAGAAGATCACAAAGATGTCAAAATAAGAGGTATTTGGATATAAATTAGATAATTTCTTGGGATATTTTCTATATAGTTATGGTTCTTACTTCATGTTAGTGGAAAATAACCAGCAAGATGTCAGTGCAAGAATTTATACCAAAGGGATATTCTTTTCTTGACTGAAAGTTTGAATTGTTTGATTTGTCAAAGAATCCTGTGCTACGGAGATGCTGAGCAAAGAAGATCATATATGTAGGGGAGGATGGAAGTCACTTACATCAACTACTGCTTTGTCATCATATAATGAATGTTACTGGGTTTGCCTTTATCAAGGATTGCATTTATTTTTGTTTATTATTGTTATTTTATACTCTTCTAGCTCTTTATTTAGCTATTTCACTAAATTTTCTTGAATCAAATTTATTGTATAGCACTCTGAACTTTTTTCAAAATTACTTCTGCAATTGAAATTTTGGGCACTTTCCTGATTTTCATCATCCTAAATTCCTGGTTGATTTTTCTACTAACTCATTTCTCTGAGTCACCCAGGACCATTTTAATAAGTTTTTGCTTTGTTTTGTTGTTCTTTCACTTTAATTATGTGATTTTACTTTAGTTAGTGAGTCTCCATATCTGCTACAAGAAAAGAAATCCTTAGGATAGATCTACAAATTATCATAAACTCCTACTCTTCTCATTTGTCATACATTTAGAATTTGATTTAAATACTGAGCCAGGAAATAAGAACTGAGGTGGGATTGAGCTTTACTGATCAGAAGAAAACCACACACACACACACACACACACACACACACACACACAAACCTTAGATTTTTCCTTTTAACAACAAAGCATATGAGAAGGTCTCTCAAAAGTTCAATAGTATCTATGTCTGAGTCTAGAGCCTTGTCTACTTTGAAAAGCCTCATTGTGATATAGTTTACATATCACTTTTATTTTTTTTATATTTTAACGTTTATTCATTTTTTTTTTGAGACAGAGAGAGACAGAGCATGAATGGGGGAAGGTCAGAGAGCGAGGGAGACACAGAATCTGAAACAGGCTCCAGGCTCTGAGCTGTCAGCACAGAGCCCGACACGGGGCTCGAACTCACGGACCGCAAGATCATGACCTGAGCCGAAGTCGGACGCCCAACCGACTGAGCCACCCAGGCGCCCCTACTTATCACTTTTAAATAACATGCAGAGCAAGCACATTTACTAATAGAACTGAACCATTTCTCATGTTCTTATATGTTTTCTATACACATTTTGAATTTTTCAGTTCTATTATTCAACACCATAATGGGAAAAGTGTTAACCCACTATGGCGCTATATTTTTCATTCATACAATATTTATTGAGTATTACAGTGTGCCAGACACAATGCTGAGTGGACTATGTAGTAAAAGTATAACCATGTTTATAGGAACATTATTTTTCCAAAATATAAATAGTTTATACTGTCTCATATATAACTTTAAGATGTTATACATGATCATCACAACCAGTTCAATAGAAGTCACAAGACATAAATTATAATTCCACTAGTTAGAAACAATGGTATATTTTGGCAAATATTTTAAGAAAATTATACCCATAAGCAAACATTCATTTTCACTATGGAATGATTAATTCATTCCATATGCCTTGGTTGTGTGCTGAATTTATTACTTAAAACCTAGTACTTAATATCTATTTCTTGTGAATCCACTGATGATTATCACAAGAATGGTTATAAAACTAAACTTAGCATAAAACACTTTCAAGTGGCAGGTAATCAGTAAAGAATCATTACCGCTATTATTAGAATTTCAATGCCTACTTTGTATTCCATTTTATGAATTTACTATAATTTATTTTACCTGGCCACTCTAATCAGGTATTTAGAATATTTGTGCAATTGTTAAAGACCTTGGTCTTTCAGATCATCTGTATGTGATCCTATACTTAATCTCTTTGAGCCACAGTGTCCTCATCATCAAATATGGATAATTATACAACTAATAATATAGCGTCCTTGGGAAAAATAAATGAAACAATGGAAGAAAGTATTTATTATGGGAAATCATACATAATTACTACTAAGCAATTTAAGTTTTTACTGTTACATTTTCATTACATTTAATTTATACCCATGTTTTGTTGTATATCTAGTACACAAAATTGTGTTATCGTTTTCTAATTTTTATTTTAACCAGTCTTTTATTTTGTTCTACTGAATGGCACAGAAAATAAATCCCAAAGAAAGCTGACAGATGTGCTGATATTTGGATAATAGACTGTGTGGGTAGAGTGGGACAATAGTGCTTACTTACAGAGAACAAAACAAAACAAAAAACTGTATATCATTCTCCCTGTCAGGTGTTTTAATCATATGATATTGTGTATTTTCAAAATATCCCCATGGAGAAAGTGTAATTGATTATATTTTGCAGAAGAGTAAAATAGGGCCCACATGTGGCTTATTTAAAAATTGAAGACTTGAACTCAAGTTCGAGTTCAGTTCCTGCACATCCTCTACAATATGTACTATGGTCAGTCGTTTTAATTTAAGCCATTCAAATAAATATGCAATATCATCTCAAGGAGATTTTAATTTGCATTTTCCTGATGATTAATAATGATGGATTTCTTTTCATGCATTTATTTGCATCTTTGGCAAAGAATCTATTCAAATATGTTTCCATTTTCTTTTTTTCTGACTATTGAGTTTTGAGATTAATTTTTATATTCTATATACAAATAATTCATGAAACTCTTTTTTTACAAATAGAATCAGTTTTACTTCCTTTCCAATCTAGATGTCTTAATTTTCCCTTCCTTAAGTTGAAGATATGATGGACTGCATTGATTGATTTTTGAAAGCTGAACTAAACTTGAATTTCTAACATAACCTTAAGTGGCCATAATATAAAATAATTTGTATGTATTGTTGATGCTTATTTGCTAAAATTATTTTGATTTTTTTGCATTGTAAGACATACTGGTCTGTGGAATTTTTTCCTTGTAATTTAGTTGCTTCATGGTGTGAGTTGTAAAATATTGCCATCTTTTCAATTTTCTGGAAGATATGTTGATGAACTGATATTATTTATTCCTGAAAATTTGGTAGGTGCCATAAATATAGCCATATGACACTGGGGTTTCCATTATGGGAAAGTTTAAGTCAAATATATCAGTTGGTTATAAGATTATCAATTTCTTCTTTTGTAATTCTTTGGAATTTGATACTATGTTTCTTTTAAGGAATTTGTCTATTTCATGTAAGTTGTTGAATTTATTGGCATAAAGATATTTTTAAATGATCTTAATACTCTGTTATACCTGTAGAAACTCCAGTGACCCTTCTTTCTTTCCTGTTATTGGCACCTAAATAAACTCTTTTGTCCAGATTAATCTGATTAGAAGATAACCATTATTAATATTTTCAAGATACCATATTTGACATCATTTGTTTTCTCTGTTTTTTCTATTTCAGTGATTTATGCCATTATCTTTATTATTTTATTTTGTTAGTTTATTTTATATATTATTCCAGATTTACTTTATTTTCTTTTTAACATAGAAACTGAGGTCATAAATTATAGGCTAATCTTATAGGTGTTTGGTACCATGAAATACGTAAGTATTGTCTTAGCTGTATCCTCAAAATTTTTAGTTGATGTGTTTATATTTTCATTCAGCTTTAAAATACTTTCATTTTTAGGTAACCTACAGGTGTACTCTTTAGTTGTCATACATTTTTGTATTTAGCCAAAATGTTATTGGTTTCTAAGAAAATTCTCCTGTAGGCAGAGGCCATGTTTGTATGACTGCAATCATTTAATATTTGTTGAGACTGTTTCAGTCCTGATTGTCTTCTGTCTTGGTAAATGTTCCATATCTGCTTGACAAGTATATTCTTCTCTCGTTGGGTAGGTTGCTCCATAAGTAGTCAACGATGAAAGTGTTACTGGATTCTTGTATGACATTACTGATTCTCGGTTTATCTGCTCTATCAGTTATTGGGGATATATTGAAATCCTCAAAAATAATTGCAATTGTTTAGTGTTTTAAAGGTGTTACACTTCTGCCCTTTCACCTGCATAATTCCAACAAATAATCCTTCCCTCAACCTTCTGTGTTCATCTACATAAAACAAATCTTTGTTTCCCTGGTTGCTTTTAACATTTGTTTTCTTTATCACTGGTTTGGAGCAAGTTACTTAGAATGTGCTTTAGTATAGTTTTCTTCACATTTCTTTTTAAAGTTTCATTAACACTTTAAATATGTAGGTTTACAATTCTCACCAAGTGTAGAAACATCTGGCCCGTGATTTTCCAGATATTTTTACTGTCATCCACCATCCCTTTTCTCTTTCAGGAATTTAAACTTAAACTTCAATTACATTGAACTTCTTAAAGTTGTCCTACAACTCAGCAATGTTCCTGCCTTCCTTTTTTTTTTTTTTTTTGGGTTACTTTTTACTGTTTCAGTTTTTATAGTTTCTATTTTTCACTTTAAATCCACTAATAATTTCTTCTCTGATGTCTAATCCGCTGTTAATCTCACCTGGTGCTTTTTTAAAATTTCACACAGTATAATTTTCACATCTAGATATATGATTAACTTTTTTCTTTCAGAACTCCTGGGTGACTCAACTGGTTAAGCATCCTACTTCAGCTCTGGTCATGATGTTGTGGTTCCTGAGTTCAGGTCCTGCACCAGGCTCTCTGCTGACAACACGGAGCCTGCTTCAGATCCTCTGAAGTTTCTTTTTTCTGAAGTTCTCAGTTTTCTGAACTTAGTCACCTTGGTCTTCCTGGAGTCTTAGATTTTCTCCTAAATCCAGTGTCTAATTTCTTCTGGGTACTTCCTTTTTCCACCATGACCTGCAAACCATATCAGGTACTATTCTGGGACAGTGATGTGACTCACCTCATTTTTTTCCTTTCTCTGCAGGATCATTTTTAATCATCTGAGGTCTAGAATCTTAAAAAACTTTTTTTTCCAATATTTTCCCTACTGATTTAATGTTTCTATGGGGAGAATAAATCTTGTCTTTGATTTTTCATTTTGGTCCAAACCTAAGTGTCATGTTTCCAGTCATTCACCTACCCTGGATCTCTACAGAGGAAAAGCAAACTATGACAATCCAGGGCAACATAATCACAAGATATCTCCCTTATTTCATTTTAATCACTTTGTATCACTTATCATTTTGTGGTCTATGCATTTAAAAAATAATACAGCACAGTTTCCATCCTTTATTTTTTTGTTTTTAGAAAATCCACATAGCATTTTAATACTACCTCTGAGGATTTTCATAGATGTATGCACATAATGCATAGAGAGTGTTATTGGCATTCAAGGCAGGTTTAATTGGGAACTTGGCAGATATTCAGCAAATGCTACCTAGAAGAGTTGATTACAGAATTACATTTGAATTGATGATGTGGAGTTCTCAATGGAAGAAGACACAGCATGAAAACATTTCAGACATGGGTAATATGAAAAAATGTGCAGAGGTGTGAATAGAATATAATGTGTTTGCAAAATCTCAAATAGACTGCTATTTCTGGATTATGAAGTGGAGTTCTGGAATGTTAAGTCTGCTTTGAAAGATGAGGTTGAGCTAGCTGACTGTTGCCAGATCAAAAAAGAACTTGTATAATAGCCAACATAGCTGACCATGATCCATTTTGGAACCATTGATGGGAGTCATATAAAAAACTAAATAAGGAAAATAAAGTCTTTCCGAAGTCATATTCATTTCCAGCAAACACATAATTTGTAGAGTCATTTATTCATATGATTATGAGATTTTTGGCTAATATCATTAAGTGATCATGAAAACACTATAGCAAAATACAGACAATAGATTGATTCTAGGTGTGGGTTTTTAAAGGCTATATAACTGATGAAGCAGTCTGGGGTTTTGTGGGTGATGCTATGAAGCTATGAAATGATCAGTCATGAATTTCAGGGTAAACAAAAAATGAAAATAATGATTGTAGTTGAAGTAGGGTACAACTAGAAAAAATAGGAAGTTGTTTTCTGAAAGTTGAATAGAAGAACGTAAGATTTTGGAATTCAGCAGTTCTATTACAATGACATTAAACAAGATAAAAAGGAAATCAACCAGTTTCTCTCCTAATGAGTTTGTGTCCTGGAAAACAGCATTATCCATTGCCAGTGCTATAGCAATTTATGACAGGTACCAAGGGAGGAAAGCATGATTTCTATAAATTTTCATGCCAAAAATAAACCTTTATGTTGTGGCCTTCTTCAGTCTTCTACCCCTAGATATAACCACCTACAGTTCAAAATGGGTAGAAATGTCTGTTCCTCCCTGTGTTCTGCACTCTCTACTCGGAGTCTTAAAGCACATAACCATGCATATTGGGACACTCCTCACAATCGCCACCTCTTTTCTCATCCTTCAGGTTTCAGCTTTAATGTTCCATTTTCAAAGAAGCTGCCTTTGCACCTTTCTCTGCCACCCTCTTAGGCAAGGTTAGTGTGCCCTCTGTATAACCAGAAGACACCTATAATTACACAATTATTTTGATATGAGATTGCCAAATTTCCTATTTATATGTTCAAAACCAATATTTAGTGGGGCACCTGGGTACCTCAGTCGGTAAAGCGTCCCACTTCGGCTCAGGTCTGATCTCACCATTCGTGAGTTCAAGCCCCTGTTGGGCTCTGTGCTGACAGCTCAGAGTCTGGAGCCTGCTTCTGATTCTGTGTCTCCCTCTCTCTCTGACCCTTCCTCACTCACACTCTGTCTCTCTCTCTCTCAAAATAAATATTAAAAACAATTAAAAATTAAAAAAACAATATTTAGAGCAAGCGTTAGCATTATTTCTGAGAATCTTCAATGCTCTTATTAATAGGCTGTGCACAGATCCTCTGTAAACAATAATTGCTCATGACCTCATTTATGGAATTTTTTTTCAAGGAGGAGCTCTTCCATTGAATATCTGTACTTTTGTCTTCAACTAGTCCTTAAAAGGCACTGAAAGAATCACCAAGGATTGCATGTTATGCACCCTAGACTCCGTGAACATAACTGTCTTCTGATATATCTATGTCACTTGTGTTTGCTCTGCTATTAGTAGCCTAGGGAGAAAAAATTACACTCTCACTGCACAGTGGCAAATGTTATTTCTCCGTTTTTGTCAATGTCTGAGATTGGAGACTTACAGGGCTCCTTGAGCATTTCTAGCCAACATTATTGCCTGAGGGTGTCTTTTATATGCTCACAATCACCATTGTCAGCACCAACTTTCTGGATCTGCTATTTTCCTATTTTTATTTCTCTTTCGGTTCTGGCTGCTATTCCCTGTAGTTATATTACTGCAGAGCATACATCTTTACTGCTGGCAGCGGCTGCAGCATGTTGCTACGTTAATGCCTACAGATTTGCCAACAGTGCCTGTGCAGATATGTGCAGAAGCTGTTCCCCTGTGCCTCCGTGTCTTTGTGGTACACTGCCATTCACAACGGTTTAATTCATCCCCCAGCAGTGACCCTGGGAGTCTAATGATTCACGGGAACTCTTTAGTGAAACACATCTTTCTGGGTTTCACTTGCTGTTATCTCTCCCAGGAATTCTGATCTGAGTCTGTAGGCGTTAGAAAGGGGAATTTAATGTAGTCATTTGTGTAGTCATTTGCTCATTCCGTCAACATACTTTTATCGAGTTCCTATTAAGTGCCAGGTGCACGGCTAAGCAGTGAGAAAGCAACAAAGGGATTGTTCGCTGCCAAATCCAGCGGACGGTCTAGTCTGGTGGAAGAGACAAAGATTCAGGTTTTTGTTGTTGTTGCTGTTTTTGTTTTTTATCCCACATATTTAAAGAATATTTATATGTCTCACATTCAGAACAGAGTAATAAATAAAACTGACCAAGACCTTGCTCTCTTGGAAGTGAAGTCTTTCTTCTCTGGAAAAGAGCTAATGAGCAAATAAAACATAAACAAGTAGTGACAGTTGTTATGAAGAAAAACAGCAGAAAAATAAAACTATGTTATATATGATGAATTACAGTAGAGTATGTTTTAGATAGTACATCCTTTCTAAGAATGTGTCATGAAAGCAGAGTTCTAAATAGACCAGAGGGACAAAAGGCAATTACAATAAAAAATGCAAAGCCACTGTTATTATTACTTGTTAAATAATTTCTTCTATTACTAAATTTTATTTTGAGTTTTGTCACAGTTTACTAAGGCATTGTGTTCCTCTTTCCACGTTGAACATATTTATTAAAATTATTGTTGGGGCACCTGGGTGGTTCAGTCGGTTGAGCGTCCCACTCTTGATTTTGGCTTAGGTCATAATTCCAGGGTTTGGGGATTGAGCCCTGTGTCAGACTCTGCACTGATACCTTGGAGCCTGTTGGGATTCTCTCTCCCCCACACTCTCTGTCCCTCCCCAGTGCACTCTCTCTCTCTCTCTCAAAATAAATAATGAAACATTTAAAAAATTTAATATCTAAAAAAGGAAAAAAAAAATCTCTCTCTCTCTCTGCCCTTCTCTCTCTCTCTCAAATTAAAAAAAAATCTCGAACAGGGGCACCTGGGTGGCGCAGTCGGTTAAGCGTCCGACTTCAGCCAGGTCACGATCTCGCAGTCCAGGAGTTCGAGCCCCGCGTCAGGCTCTGGGCTGATGGCTCAGAGCCTGGAGCCTGTTTCCGATTCTGTGTCTCCCTCTCTCTGCCCCTCCCCCGTTCATGCTCTGTCTCTCTCTGTCCCAAAAATAAATAAACGTTGAAAAAAAAATTAAAAAAAAAATCTCGAACAGCTTTTGCTTTTTCTTCGTCCCCCTACAGTTAAAACTACATCACAAATGAATTTAACAAAAAACAAGTGAATTTAATCAAGCAGTTTTTCAATTTAAAACACCCAGTAGTTACTAGTTACTAAACATGGATTTAAATGTAGTCAATCTATTTTTTCTAAAATCATTAATTCTTTGATTGAAGTCAATAGGTAGAGGCAATCTAAACATGGACATTGATTTGTCATCAACTAACAGGAGTGATTCAATCAATGAAGTTACAGATAATCATTCCAACCATTTGTAAAAGGTAATTAGATTCGTTTAATGCCAGAGGGGGAAAATAGTTCAGATCTGGTGCTTTATGAATAGTTTACTCTGAGAGATTGATCATGGTTACATGTCTTTTTTACTCTAAAGGGACACTACACGGATTGATACATATTTGTTACTATAAGTTATATATGCACATATATCATACCTTTCAAGATATATATATTTCGTAAGATATGTATATATGTATATGTATCTTAGCATTCGCTGTGAGAAATATATACATACATATATTTCTCATAGTGTAAAGTAAGATGAACATTTTTAGTTTATCTAGAATCAGAAAACTTATTCTTACTTTGGTAATGCAAAGCAATATATAAGATCTCTGAGTATACAAAACTAATACTAGGTTTTTTAAATCCATGATAATGGGTATATATATTACATTTTATTACCTTATGAAACTTAGCATATATGTAATTTTTGTCCCAGTACTAACTTTTTTTTCCAATTGTTAGATAATTGAGTCATAAATTAAATTTAAGAAACACTTCTATGTATTTGGAGCTACCTATATTTTTACTGAATAAGATAAACACTGTTTTTAGCTATGGTTTGTCATACCTCTTTGTTCTTTATATTTAATAATGTATGTTTAGAAAGCCTGTCCAAACACTGCGTGGTGTATCTAAAAGTTTGAAGTGCCATTCCTAAAGCACTGAGTTCTAGACCTTTTTATGGTCTGGATACAAAAGTGTATGCAAAGCCCTGTAATCTACCTCAGAGGTATTTAATGACTAAACATAAGGTCAGCATATAAATTCTCAAAGAATTTTGAATAGCATAATCTTGTAGTTAATTTCCAAATTTGGTTCTTTTAATTGATGTATATGTCCATCTTTATACCAAGATGGGGTGAGGAGCTTCTGATTTCCCAGGTCCAGATCAAGGGCCAGCCAGCAGTCACATACTTTATATTACGTCTTCCAATATAAACCAATACAAATATAAAGTTTTTAGAATTATTAATGGGTTAAATTTGACTTGCAAAATCAAATTTTAATCATGAATCTTAAATATATATTTCCTAAGCTGCGTCACTGAGAAAACCTAGAAAAAAATGACTCAGAGGGACGTCTGGGTGGCTCCTTCAGTTGAGTATCTGCTCTTGATTTTGGCCCAAATCGGATCCCCATGTCAGGCTCTGTGCTGAGCGTGGAGCATGCTTAAGATTTTCTCTCTCTCTCCCTCTGCCCCATCCCCCACTTGTGCGCAGGCACTCTCTCTCTCTCTCTCTCTCTCCCAAAATAATAAACAAACAAACAAACAAACAAACAAACCAACAAGACCCAGAAACAATGAGCCATATTTCACTTAGATTTTCATGTGAATAAAAGATCAGAGACTTCGAAGATTTGGGAAAGAACTCTGATTTTAGGACATCTTGTTCCAGAGGTCAAGGAAGTACATGATAAATAATCGGTTTTTTTTAATCTGACACCAAGACCAGTTTAAGGACAGGCATCCCACTACCTGAATTTTGAAGAATATGTGCACAGAACGAAAAAATTGATTGTCCACTGGAATATTCAAGAGAGAAAAATATTTCCACCATTGTAGATATTATGATGTCCACTTCTTACAAGAAACAAGTCATAGGTGAAAAAGATACTTGATTCAACACTTTAAAGAAAAACTGTTGTTCATTCACATTTAATGGCATTTCTAGTATGATTTTGTCAATTACTGAATAAAAACTATAGTACTAAAAATCACCATTTTGGTATCTTTAATGAAATAATAGATCAGGGCAAAATCATCAATAAATGTTAGCATTTGTTGAAAGCTAATGCTTTATTAATCCATATATTACTTTGTAATTGAAAAAGGGACCCTTTTTTCCAGTGGAGAAAGCTGACAGTCATCACTTTAACTAAATGATTAAAATTAACCTCACTAAAAGTTAGACTACCTATAATGGGTACTGCCTAATGGAATGTAACATTAAGTTAGACTCTGAAGGATTCTTGCCAAAAGTATTTAACCTGACTCTAGTTACAATTTAGAGTTATCTTCCTCTTTGGACACAAAATTAAATGATACCACAAGGAAATAGATAAATCCAGAATGTTTAACTTCTATGGAAACTTGCCAGATTGTGTTAAAAAAATACAAGTCATTGAAACAAAAAAAGAAAGAAAAGAAAGAAAGAAAGAAAGAAAGAAAGAAAGAAAGAAAGAAAGAAAGAAAGAAAGAAAGAAAAGAGTGATGGGTGCCATTTTAGTTTAAAAGAATTATAGAATCCTAACAAGAATGTACAATGGAAGAATCTGGATCCTGGATCCTGTCTTGATAAAAAAAGAGCCATTGTAAAAGCCAAATCCAGAAACTCTGTGTTAATAAATGGTATTAGGAAAGTTCATTTCTGTTGGTATGGAAATGATATAGAGTTGTTGATTTAGAACAAGGTTCAGCAAACTACTGTGGCCCTGAGCAAAGGGCAGGTATGTTTGCTACCCATTATAAAAATCTGATTTCCTAAATTCAAAGTTCAGTAATGCAACCCATTGCATGTTCATCTGCACACATCTGCATTGCTCCCATGTAGCATTGAGAGTAGAACCTGATTAGAATAGTTCCATCATTTAATGGAAAGTAAGAAATGAAGGCAAGCTATATTGAATTATTTATTCATTTTGAGAGAGAGAGAGAGAGACTGAGAAAGAAAGAGAGTGCAGGGGTGGGGCAGAGAGAGAGGAAGAGAAAACCCCAAGCAGGCCCCTTGCTATCAGCACAGAATCAGATGTGGGGCTTGAATTCATGAACCATGAGGTCATGACCTGTGCTGAAATCAAGAGCTGAACACTTAACCGACTGAACCACCCGGGTGCCCCTGTATGAATTATTTGAGGCGTATGAGCAGTACAGAAAACAAAATGGTTTTTTTCTTGTTTTTTGTTGTTGTTGTTGTTGTTGTTTTGTTTTGTTTTACTTAAAAAAACAATTCCTTAGTAAAATATTATCACAGACTTCCTGGCAATGGTGTGATTCCTTCAATATATTTCAAGAGTAATATACTTTGGCCTATTATATTTTATTTCAGAAATTCCACAATGGTCTTCTTTACAGAGACTGTATTATAAATTTTTATACCAATAGATAAGTGATTAAAAAGAAGGCAGTTATTTTGATGAATTAATATCATTAAACAAAAACAAATAAAACTTCCCATTTTTTTATGTATCTCAAAAGTGCATCTCAAATTGTCTTCTCATCAAAGGAATTCAAGAGATACCCTGTTGTTCAAGAACAAGAAAATATGCCCACTTTTAATATTGCTTCATATTCTTTTGGAACTGTACCTAATGTAGTATATAAATACTAAAAGGGGGACTGTTTCACCACTATTTTTTTTCTTTTGTTTCACCATTTTTTCTATATATTACTACTATTTGCTGATGAACAATACACAAAAATAAGAACATAAGAACAATATACAAAAATAACATTGGAACAAATATTGTATTATTGGTGCAAAGCTTATATAGAGCGAAGTAGCAATAGCTATCAAAACTTTAAATACATATTACTTTTACCTCAACAGTTCCAATTTTAGGATAAACATATCTATATCTAGATACCTAGCTATCTATATCTATAGATATATCCAAATCTTGCAGATGTAAATATATATCTGTATTGTTTGGGTAGGAAGTTACTTAAATAATCTGAATATAAAATAATGAAAACCATAACTCAGGCAATATACAATGAATATAAAGAATTTAATGCACTTATGAAATATTTTGGAGTCGGAATAAAAAATACTTCTTGTCTGCTTTAATGTGAATAGCAAGTAGAAAATGTAACCTTAGATTTCTTCCAGGCTTTTTCTTATGGTCACTGGTAATGGGTAATGCTAACGGTAGAATATACAATATATACAATAGGACCTATTTGTCAAAGATTGTCGTAAGTTTAGATTTGGACTAGTTGACTGTTTGAAACCCAGGACACATCCAGGTTACAAATATCCAGGGCACAATCAAGGAAAAAATATTATAAAACAAATAAGTAAATTATTTAAAAATGTTCCAAGTTAGAGGTCAGGGTGAAGATTTATGCTAAGGATATAGATTTGGCATCAACATCATATAAATGGTTGTTTAAGCCATGACTGTAAATGAGGACACCAATCTGCATAGCTTTGCCTTTTTTTGCAGTAACGTTGAGAAGCAAATGTGTAGGAGTAGAGAAATCAAATATTTATATGTGTGATTTATGGCTTCAGCTTGACTTAATATAGCATGTAAATCCTAAAAGCACAGTCTTTTTTTACACATTAAACATATATTTCACCAAACTTGGTTGATGACTTTTCAGTGCATTAGTATATATCCTGCCTAAATTAAAATACATGCGCACACACACACACACACACACACACACGCACACAGCATGTAGAATATAGGACATGCTATTCTCATTTCCTCCATAGAATATAATGATCTTGGAAATGACTCTAGCATTTTATTATTTCTAAAGCAATGTCACTTTTAACATTATAAATCTCCCCAATTTAAGTATAAAAATTATTTTTGGTTAAAATTATTAAAATCTATTCTTCTATTGACAAAGCAAAATAGTGGGCTCTTATAGTCCACCAGATGTTTATGGAGTCTGACATGTCATTAAATGTTCCATACAGACCATTTGGTTCATTCTATACTTGGATATTAGAAATAGTCCACTTTCTAACACTCATATTAACATTTAGAAGCATGCGTTGAATTTGTATATTACTCAGTAGGTAAAATTTTATGGCCCTCGGTGGTTTACAGTTATACCCAATATATCAGAAGCAGAGAAAACTATGTAAATATTATGAAGAATCCTTTAAACCAGGGATAATTCAAATGTCTGTGGCTAGATTGGTAATTGAAATATAAGAAGTGGCAAGTGAATACGATTGTGACCTTTGGTCACTGTTCTACCAGAAAAAATAGAATCCCACCTCTGTGGCGTCAAAATTTCTTTTATTTACAGGGAGCCATGGACAGATGGGGGGGCATGTCTTACTAAAGAAGGGTCTCATGAGTGTAAAATACCATGGGAACCAGTGCTGTGTAGAAAAACCTGAATTGTAATTGATAAATATTTGGAGCCATATTGTGAATAAGTCTAATAGTTAAAACCTTAGAACCCAGTCATGGGGTTGGGAGGGGACACACTTTTGTGATCTTACCTCTAGGAGCTTAACCATCTTCAGTAGTAAATATTAGAGAAAACTCCCCTCATGTTTCCAGCACGGGGAGGAGAAAAGGATTTATCTTGAAATTGTCCAGGCAGTCTGTTCTTAACAAGGCCTGCCCTCAGGAGAAACTAGTTAACCAGAGCCTTACCTGTTGGGGTTCTTTCAGAGAAAAACTGACCCAAATCCAGCCCACTCTAGCCACTGTCTTCCACCGAAGTGGGAGGGAAGAAAAAAAAAGACTTGGCTCCGCCTATTTATTCCTCCCTCTATTGCAACCTCTGGCAACCAGTGATTTTTTACTGTATCCTCAGTTTTGCCTTTTCCAAAATGCTGTAGAGCTGGAATCATACAATATGTTGCCTTTTCAGATTTGATTTTTTTCACCTAGCAATATGCATTTATGGTTCCTCTGTGTCTTTTCATGGCTTTTGATAGCTTGCTTCTTTATAGCACTGAATAATATTCCACTGTCTGGATGTGTCAGAGAGTATTTATCCATTCAACTCCTGAAGAATATCTTGGTTACTTCTGAGTTTTGGCAATTATAAATAAAACTGCTGCTATACACTTCTGTGTGCAAGAATTTGTGTGGAAGTAAGTTTGTAGCGTCTGTGTGTAAATTTCAAAAAGTGAGATTGTTGGGTCATATGGTAACAGCGTGTTTAGGCAGCATGTGAGGCAGGATGGGGGGTGGGGAGAACCTGTCAAACTTTTGTCCAAAGTAGCTGCGCATTTTACCTTCCATCAGCAGGTATATGAGTGAGAATATCTGGTATCCACATCCTCTCCAGCACCTAGTGTCATCAGTGTTCGGGATTTGGGCAATTCTCTTAAGTATATAGTGGCATCTATTGTTTTAATTTGCATTTCCCTGGTGAAATATGATGTGGAGCACCTTTTCATATGCTTATTTGCCATCTGTATATCTTCTTTGTTCAGGTTTCTGTTAAGGTCTTTGGCCCATTTTTTTAGTCAGATTGTTTATTTTATTTCATTGAGTTGTTTTTTGTTTGTTTTTTTTGTTTGTTTGTTTAGAATTGGCTGAAATCCCAAGCAGGATCTGGCACGATCTCAGAAATGTTGTTTCCCGAGATGAGGGCAGGTTTTGATGGTTTGTGCTGAAGAAGGCAGACCCCCATCTTCTGCATTGTGGTGAATGTCTTGGTTGGGTATAAGAATAGGAATAGAAATAGGTTCTTAGAAAGTTTGTTTCAAAACAAAAACCTGTAAAGAAGGGCAATAAGCCAGGATAAACTGAGATACATATAGTGGACTGATTCCTGAAATTATGCTATTATATTTATGCTTATGTAATTTTGGCTTCAGTGTATACTGGTATATAATATTTTTATTACATAGACTGCAGCTGTTATAGTTGTTGTTACTTTAAAACAGGAACATCTGGGGCGCCTGGGTGGCTCAGTCGGTTAAGCGGCCGACTTCGGCTCAGGTCATGATCTCGCGGTCCGTGAGTTCGAGCCCCGCGTCGGGCTCTGTGCTGACAGCTCAGAGCCTGGAGCCTGTTTCAGATTCTGTGTCTCCCTCTCTCTGACCCTCCCGCGTTCATACTCTGTCTCTCTCTGTCTTAAAAATAAATAAACATTTAAAAAAATAAAAAAAAATAAAACAGGAACATCTTTCAGACTTTAATTCACAATATATAATATCAACAACCGTGATATACTGGTTTTCTTTAATTTTTTTTTTTCTAATTTGGCTCATATTCATTTTGAACAAACTTAGGGCATTCATTATTCCGTCATTTCTCTTAAAGATAAGCCTCTCAGCATTACCTAAATCACCCTTATTGCATCCATTATTATTTTTACTTTTTTCATGTGTTTGCCTTCCATGAACACTTTTCTTAGTTTTATTGGTATCAGATTTAATGTTTTCAGGTTCGCTATCTGCCATCCTATCTGATTTATCATTCAGCTTGCTCCTGTATTATCAGAGAACACATTATTAATTTTATTGTTCTGTTTCTCCTGGCTGGCATATTTAACAGGATTATATAAATTTTTCTTTTCTTTCATTTAAAATGAAGACTCACTATGTTTTTTCTAGTAATGACTACCTTGCTATATCATTTCATTATTATGATTGTGTTCAGTATTCTGGGCAGTGGCAATTTGACTGATTACCAACCAGAGTTTCGGTTGTGATCTACTGTACATCGATGATTAAAATCCATGAGTTCTTCCCAGATAATTCAATACTAATTTAATATATACCTTAACACATTATCAAGCGCACATTCGGTGTAAGTTGTGGCTTTGTTTAGATTGTTTATAAGCTGTTGTCACAAGGTTACTCTTATGTTTATAATTGACTCAATAATTTACCTTATTGTGGAGAGAACAATATTGTAGTTCACTTATTTCTTTTACTACATTTATTATATATATACACACATGTAAAAGTCATAGTTGAAGATGTTAAAATCATACAGATTTATTAATTTGTTAATGAATTGAAGGTGAAACAGAAACATGATCAAAGTCAGAGTAGACTATGGTTCAATGTTGCCCAACAAAAAGAAAGAGAAGTTGGCCCAAGGGGCTTTCAGAAAGATTCTGGACTCAGAGTCAGAAGGCAGGAGAGAGTTGTAATGAAATTCATATTGAAACTAAAGGAATAAACTCAAGAGTCTGTATTAGAAAGCCTGCTTCAGGGGCACCTGGGTGGCTCAGTCAATTGAGCATCCGGCTTTGGCTCACGTCATGATCTTGCAGTTCATGGGTTTGAGCCCCTGTACTGGTATCTTGGAGCCTGGAGCCTTCTTCAGATTCTGTGTCTCGCTCTTTCTCTGCCTCTCCCCCACTCATGCGCTCTATCTCTCTCTCTCAAAAATAAATTTAAAAAAATTAAAAAAAAGAAAAAGAGAAAGCCAGCTCCAATCCATGGTGCTATACCCTCCACTGGGAACAGAAAGAGAATCGGGAGCCTGCACTGTTTCCAGACAATCTAATGCTGATGTGAATGCCTGCAGATAAGGCCCTCATACTTTATCTTTGGTAGTGTCATTAGGGACTGTCCATAACCCAAAAGCATTCCCATCTCCTCATCTTAAAGTGAGTTCTACCAATTGCTTTCCAAAGGTGATCTCTGGAAAGCTTACAGCACCCCCATTTAGGAATGGTCTATCCTGTAACAGATCTACTTACCTAACAGCAAAGAAGAAAATAAATACCTCAACCAAGAGAAACAGAGATTGTTTAGAAAAATGACAGCTTTAAAATAAACTAAGCTTAAATTTAATCAATTAAAATACATTCCTTAAAAATAAGATGCCATAGAAAAATAAAAATTAGAAAAAAAACCTCAAAAACTAAAAACATAATTTATACTTTAAAAATAAAAGAGCTCTATGTTATGTCTTCAAAAACATACCCCCAAAATATAGAGAAAATTTTTGAAAGAAAGCCTAAGAAAGAAAAGATGGACACAAATTTCAGGAAATGTACAAACTTAAGTGTCAATTTGGATTATTCCAATCACATATAAGGAAATCTCACTTAAATTATATTAAGAATGTATTTGCTCCTATCTCTGAAATGTCCAGAGATGAGTTAAGTAACGGAAGTTCTGTGGAAAAAAACAACATTTTTTTTTCTGCGATTGTCTTGGTTTCTGCTCCTCTCATGACCTTCATCCCCTGGCTACCTTCTCTGGCTGCAACAGCGGTTTCTCATGTCACATCTGTACACTACTAACCAGATAAGGAGTGCCTTTCCAAGTAGATTCAGCAGAACACGAAAAAAGCTGCTTTTCCAGAAGGCCTAGCCAGAGCCAACTTCAGGAGCCTGCAAGCATGTTTCAGAGAAAGGCACAGTGACAGCTTTTGTGGTGTTTGCCTGGTACCCCATGGTGCATTGGAGCTGGTGACTCAGCAAAGGTGAGCCTTTGCCTACCTCTCCTGTAGGTACTGAGAAGGCCCTGGAGTAGGCTTTGCAAAAAACAATGAGGACACTTACCTGCTATTGGCTGAGACCACAGAGAGTGCAAAGGGGAGGTTGGACTTTGCAAAACCATGAGGATACCTACCTGCTATTGGCTGAGACCAGGGAGATTGCAAAAGGGAGGTTGATTTCTTTATCCCAGGAAGGGAACTGCCCATAGTCTGCAGTCTGGCAGGAGGCAGGACAGGCAGCTGGTGTGCTACACAGGAGCAGAGTCTTTCTGTAAGTCAGTAGGGTACCTGTCAGAGTCTGTACTCACCCGACAGGTATCCTGAGTTTCCAATGATAGAGGAAGCATGACATTAAATAGCAAATAAAAACACAGGACAAATCAAGAGAGAAAGAAAGACAGAAAAGAACAAGTGTTATATTGTGGTACTTTTCATGGCACTTCTCCCCCTTGCTTTTTGAAGAAGAGACCCTATGTTTCATCCTGCCATCGCCATGCAAATTAATTATCTAGCTATGGCCTCAGCATATATGCTTTCTTAGTATACATTGGCCTAAATTGTACCATACTTCCAACCCTGAATTAAATAGGATGGCAAGGAAAATCACATGTAAATTTGAAAAAAAAATAAAGATGGGGGTAGGATTAACTACCCTGAACTTCATGTTTATATGGTAGAGTTGTAATAATCTCAATAAAACCAAAGTTCAATTTACAAGAGGGGATTCAGTGCTGAGCAAATGTCCACAACAATCTATGCAGTAAAATACCTATTAAAAGAAGAGAAAAAAACAAATGGATGAGATTCAGCTATCAAATAAAGAAAGACATTTCCTGGAGATTTAAGTGACACAAAAGAGTTCATTTTAAAGTGAATAAATGAAAAAAATACTCATATCCATACACATATGTAGAGAATTTCAAAACACAAAACACATAGAAAAAATCCTTAAGACAGAAGAGAGAGAAAAATATATAATTATTTCCCAATAATGAGAATAGAAAAAGCGTCAGAGAATATTTGACATCACAGATACTGGAGTCTTGCTGTCAAATTTCTGAGGGAAAAGACACTTTGGGATCATTATCTAAAATTCTATTCTCAGTCAAATTAATAGTCAACAGTGAAGCCATAATGATTTTTTCATACATAAAAGTCAATGAAAATTTGCTTCTGATGACTTTTTTATGCTATCTCCAGTCAAATCTCAGTGACATGCGTGGCTGAAAGGTGGCAATAGGAAGGTAGAGCCCAGGAATGATGACTCCATATATAAAGTGTTGAATAATTAACTTGCAGTAGTCTTGTGAGTGTCTTCTCAAAAGCATACAGAGGCATTTAGTAGGAATATTTCTACGAAATAAGGGATCAGGAAAAAAACATTAAGTATGATTGAAAACAGAGAAAAAGTTGGTGGTGATAAAGGCACAAAAATGAAAAATCAAGAAGAGTAATCAGAAGCTCCAGTAAAAAATATTTATATATAAAAGTTACAGTCCAAAGAGGAAATAAAATAAAAGATGTAGTGGAGAGGTAAAAAAAATTAAAGTATACAGTAAAATCAAAATATTTGTTTTTGAAGCTAAGGATAGTCATATTTGAGTGCCTATGGAGTGATAAGAACAGCCATATATAAATGAAAATAGAATATTTAAATTATTGGCACATAATTAAACATAATTTTCTAGCGACAATAATGCAAAAATTATATTGCTTCATAATTTTATCAATCTAGGGATATATAATTAAAACTTAGTTTTGAAGGCAAAACATAAAATAATTCTAAAAGTCTTGAAAATGCTAAGTTAAAAATATTATTGCTAGACACTGGGAAGATTCGGAGGAAAAATTACTCTCAGTCCAGGCCTGAGATTCTGTTAGCAGTTAATCGAAATAGGTATAAAATTTTGTATTGTTTTTAAATTGAGACCATAATCAGTGATTAAATGATCCAAAGGAATCAATGATATAAATACATATTATTTAGGAGGGAAGAAAAGAGAATAGAATAAGAATTGTACTTTTTATGTTTTACAAGAAGGAGCCAGTGCAAATTTTCTTACAATGATAAATGCAGAAATGGATGGAGCATCTTAAAAAAAATAAGAATTTGCCTTTGAGAAGTCGAACTTGGATAGATAAAGCAGGTTTTGTAGAGATCAATGGTATTTGTCCATGAAACTTGCTCATTTTTACCCTGTGCATGCAAAAGAGAATTGTCAAATCTTCATGCCTCCATTTGGTACCATGCAAGTAGTTCAGGCCAGTGGGAAGGGAATAGAAATAGGCCATGAACAGCTCCTCAGCTACCTTTTTTTCCATTCTCTCCTGTCTATACCAAGAACCACTTAAAGTAGTGCTGCCTACCACAGAAGCCCTTATAGGAATGTCCACATCAGTTTGAAAGAACAATAAACATTTCATGTGTTAAGCTGCAGAAATTTGGGATTTGTATTTTATACCAGCTAGATATAATTGCACTAAATAGTTTAGACAAGAAAACTGTTTTGTGATAAACTCTTCTGAGTGTAAATATATGCTATCGTGTGTGTATCACTCTGATGAAAATTGGTTTTAAAATGTCAAAGAAAACAAAATAAGCCTTTGCTCTTGTTTTACTGAGGGTTAAAATTGTGGTGCAATTTTCAAAATATCATTGTATCTATCATGCTAGCTTTCAGAATTACGCTGTATTGAAAGCTTGGGATTTCAATGTGTTTGAAAATTATAAAATCCATATTTTTTCTGAAGGAAATGAAAACACTAACTTGAAAAGATATATGTGCCCCATGTTTCCTACAGTATTATTTACGATAGTCAAGACATAGAATCAACCTCAGTGTCCACCAATGGAAGCATGGATAAAGAAAATGTGGTATATATACAGAAAGGAATAGTATTCAGCCATAAAAAAGAAGGAAATCTTGTCATTTATGACAACATGGATCTTGTGGACATTATGCTAAGTGAAATAAGTCAGATGGACAAAGACAAAATACCATATTATCTCACTTATACAAGGAATCTTAAAAACAGAGCTCATAGATACAGAGAGCAGATTGATGATTATCAAAGGCAGAAGTAAGAGGGTAGGTGAAGTGGGTGGTGGTAGTCAAAGATACAAACTTCTAGATACAAAATAAATGAGACCTGGAGATGTAATATATAGTATGATGACTATAGCTAATAATAATGTATTGTATATCTGAAAGTGCTAAGTGTGTAGATATTAAAAGTTCTCATCACAAGAAAAAATATTTGTAATTATGTATGGTCATGGATGTTAACTAGAATTATTGTGGTGATCATTTCACAATATATGCAAATATTGAATCATTATCATGTACAACTGAAACTAATGTTGTATGTCAATAAAAATAAAACAAATAAAAATAAATGATGGTGTATATGTGTGTATATTTACATTTACTAAAATGTTATAAAATAACTAAATAGTATGTGTACTCACAAGTGAGTGTCTTCACAAGAAATAAGATAAAGCCATTTATTTGGCAAAAAATACATTTAGTGTAAGGAACCAAAAAATCAGCATAGAGCTCAAACAGCCTTCAAAAAATGAAGAACACAGTGTGGGTGCTCATTGAAGAACTTACAAAAAAAATGCATGTGATAATTTAAACCTAATGTACTATAAGAATGCTACAAAACTGTTTTATTAATGCAGGAGAGTGAGAAAGAAAATGTTGTTGAGTACATATTTACAAAACCGTAAAATGATTACTGATTATTCTGCAGTGCACTCTGGCCCATTAGTAAGCCTACTTTGATATTCATGCAATTTTAGCCTTATACCATCCCATCATAATTTAACCTTTATGAAAAGAAGTTCTACCCCAGAATATTTTGTTTACAAAGTGTAAACGCATCAAGAGTTCATGAACCAGGATTTCCTGCATGGTAAACTATTACAAATTTAGTGGCTTAAATTAAAATCATTTTATCCAGCCGTCATTCTGTGGCTCAGCTGTGTGATTCCTCTGAGGCTGCTCAGCTGATCTATGCTGGGTTCTCCCTTGCATCTATTGCTAGCTGATGAGTCACCTCGCTGCTAAATGCTCTAGGATGGCCTTATTCATGTGTTCGGCAATTGACGGCCTGATGGAATAGGGAGGCATGCTGGGACAACACATTTCTGCTCCTCGTGGTTCCTTGTCACCCAATAGGCTAGCCTGGGCTTCTTCCTATGGTATTTCATGGTAGTTTCAGAATTTCAAAGGGCAGCAAAAAAGTATGTGTTAATGTGAAGACACTTTTACAACCTAATGGAAATGGCAACTTTCAAAAAACTACATGTCAGAGTTTAAATACACTTCATACAGGTGTATGCATTTCTATTTGTATATTTGTACAAATAGTATATACATGCACTGTTATATGTACACAATACATATATGCATAAACATACACTTCAAGCTTTTTTTTAAGCATAAGTTGATTATGGAGTCTTCTCTTTTAGGTTGCCTTCATGGACTGTCACCCAATCCCCAGAAATCATACCATTCTGGGATTGAGCCTGTTCAGGGCTTGGAGAAACCATATTATTCTCTATCCAGGGACAGTTTTTTACTTAGTCTATGAATATCTACTGAGCACCTGTAAAGTATTAGCAATATTCTATATACTAGATATTTAGCAACGATAGAAACATGCACAGTCTGTGAAACTATGGAACTAAATTTTTAACACAAGGGAAAGAAAAGTTAAAAACAAATAAATTGAGAAAGTGTTTTTCAGACTTTGCTGTGCAGATTCTGGCTTAGTGGAACCACAAAAGATCTAGGATGCCAATTTATTCTAGGATAATAAATAAGTAGGCATTCCTTTGCTGATATTTGATTACAAGTACTTTCCATGGTACCATATTTTCCTTTTTGCAACTACTTCTTTCATAAAGAGATGATTTGAATTTTCTGCAGTTCAAGACTTCAGTACTTGTGTGCTGAGATGTTATTAGAGTGAAATGTATTAAGTAATTTAGAATTCTACAGTAGCGGCAAGAATTTCTTTCTTCCTATAATAATACTATGACAACCATGTCTTGTAATAGTGATATACCCTTATATAGTAAAAAAAAATACTCTTGTCCTCATAAATATTTCAGCATAGTTATATTTAAATGTCTTAGTCTCTCTGTCTAGATCAGATAGTTCAAATTTACAGTTACTATACCAATTGTTAGCTTACATAATTATAGTACTTTTACTGGTATATTCCTGAAGATCTTATTTTTTTTATTTAAATAAAAAAGATACTTGGTTTAAAGTACTTATGAAAGGCAAAAACAATCATTAAGGTAAATATATTTAATTTTTGGTAAGCACAACACATCACCTTTATTCAAAATATCTAAAACTTATAAGCAACCAATGTCTTTCAGCAGGTGAATTGCTCAACAAACTTAGTGCATCCACACAATAGGAATATTATTCAGTGAAAAAAGAAATGAGCTACCAAACCACTAAAATGCATGGAGGAAATTTAAAACACGTTAAATACTCTGTAAAGTAGCTTTCTAAACAAGCTAAATACTATTTGATTGAACCATATGATATTGTAGAAAAGACAAAAGACGATGAAAAAACATGAGTGGTTTCCAGTGGCTTGGGGACAAGGCAAGAGGGCTGGTAGGCAGAGAACAGGGCACTTTTAGGGCAGTGACACTGTTCTGTATGATACTGTAATGGTGGATGTATGTCTTTATGCATTTATCAAAACCTATAGAACATACAACACAGTGACTCTAGTAGAACTTGCACTTTAGTTACTAATATTGTATCAACATTAGTTCATAAAGTATAACAAATTACCTCACTGATGCAAATGTTAATAAGGGAAACTGCCTCTGTGTGTGTGTGTGTGTGTGTGTGTGTGTGTGTGTGTGTGTGTGTGTGTGTTTGCGTTGGGGGAAAGGAACATATTAAACCTCTCTGTACTCTGCTCATTTTTTTTGTAAACTTGTAAGTATTCTACAAAATAGAGTCTATTAATTTAAAAATGACCAACATTTCTGAGGTGCCTGGGTGGCTCAGTTGATTAAACGCCAGTTTTGGCTCAGGTCATGATCACATGGTTCATGGGTTTGAGCCCTATGTCCAGCTCTGTGCTGACAGCCGAGAGCCTGGATCCTGCCTAGAATTCTGTGTCTCCCTCTCTCTCTGCCCCTCCCCCACTCATGCTCTGTCTCTGTCTCTCAAAAACAAATAAACATTAAAAAAATGACCAACATTTCTATAACGTAGGCCACTGGGTAAGCCAAATAACACACAAAGAAACAAACAACATTAAGTCAAGGGAAAGAGTCTTGTGTTTTGAAGGAAATATAATGGCTCCTATTTTTCTTCAGAGTATACAGAGTCATTTATTTGGACCTCAATTACAAAAGCATAATTCCTGCTAAAAGGATTAGGTCATAAAACTCTCTTCACCTCAGTGCACAAGATACTGCATCACAGAGATGAAGACAGGGAGTTTGATCAAAACTATTATCAGAGCTTTGCTAACAGTTCTACTGGCACTGATGATGATGATGATGATGATGATGTTGATGATGATGATGAAGATTATATAAATTAATTTAGCTTTTGGTATATGAAAGGTACTTTATGAACCTATTTTCTTTTTTTTAATGTTTATTTTTTATCTTAGAGAGACCATGAGTGGTAGAAGAGAGGGGGACAGAGGACCCAAAAAAGAATCAGGCTCTGCTGATAGAAGCCAGCCCCATGCAGGGCTCCACCTCATGAACTGTGAGATCATGACCTGAGCTGAAGTCGGTTGCTCAACCAACTGAGCCACCTACTCGTCCCTGAGTCTATGTTAATAACTAGTCTCATTTTATCCTAACAACTCTGTGATGAAAATCCCTAGATTACAAGGGATAAAAGAAAAAACAGAACCTGAAAACAAATACTGTTTTTAGAGCCAGAAATTGTAATAGATATGGTAGTGATCCAGTGTTTTCATTAAACGTAGAGGAAACTATCAGCAAAGTTTGGCAAGAAAATAATAAAAGTATATTTAAAACCTGAATGTTTCTTAGCCATACTAGAGTAAAAATTTTAATATATACTCTGTAAGAAAAGAATTTTTAATTGATACTGTATTACTACAAACCATAGTATGATACTTATAATATTGACTAATAATTTCCTTGTTTCAAAGGGAGCATTTAATATGTATCTATATTTTACTGTGTCCTTTATTTAAATATAGATGAATACTGATAAATATTTCATATGGTAATAGTATGCATTGCATATATGCATATTCATTCATCTATAGATGGAAGTACATATATATATGCACATGCATACCTACATGCATATTTACAAATGCACAATATTCTGAAATGCTCTAATTCTTATCATGTAATGTTTTAAAGTATTCTCAGTAAATAGCTTCATGATTTAATTATTCTCACTGTAGTTAAGATTCAGGATCCCAAATTAGGAATATAGTTAAATAATAATCATTATAAATATCTCTTTAGCTTAATTTTCTTAATTCTCTTTCGAATGCTAAGCAGTACATGAGCAGAGCAAACCATTTTAACAAACAAAAAATATGATATATATCAAAAACCCATGAGCTAAACCTCAGCTGATTTTTTTTTCTGATTTTTTTTTTCTGACTGTAATAGAAATACTGACTCTCACTTTACGGTGATTTCTAATATATTTAATTATGTATTTTCAAGGTGTAATTGGTGAGAATGGAGGTGAATGTCCTTGAGTTTTTACTGTCTCTGCACTCATTCCCTAAATAGGTTTGATGGTTGCTTATTATTTTAAATAACTAAGAAAATAAACACTTGTTATAATAATGTTTAGTGATCATTGCTTTTACCTAAAATAAAATTCTACCATGTGTGTTTTTGTGTATGTGTGAATGTAGTATACTTATTTGGCAAACTGTATTTGCTTAAGAAATAATAGTAATAATAATAATAATAATAATAATAATAATAATAAACTTACCTATGCACCGATTTCCAGTTTGCTATCAATTACTAACAGCATGTGGTGTACATGTTTCTGTTTTAAGTATAATTGTTTAAAATCTCTTTTTAAAATAATAATGGATGCCAAACATTTCAACTAATAATACAAAATATGATTTTCATCTTCAAAAAGTAGTTTTTTTAATAGTATAACACTTGCAGCCATCCTCCTTGAATTATAATATATTTTTAATCTCTAGAAAATAACAAAAAAAGTGTTAGCTCTTAGGGGAACTATATATGCTGATAAATTAGCATCTTCAAACTTTTCAAACAATTGTATATTCCTAAATTATGTCTGCTTCAGAATTATAGCTGCATGTAATAAATGTAAAGACAAAATATTAGAACATTTCTAGTTCTAAGATATATCACTTAAATGGGATTTCTGTTCTGTAAATTGAATGAAACCATTTACAGAGTAGTGCTTTCATACTTTTCTTGATGGATGTGAATGAATTCTTTATCATTGTTGCTATCATACCATTGTAGAGAAATCTAAACAGATAGATACAATTTTCACTAAGAACAAGATCAATTTCACTTTTTGGCAGTTTCTAAATTGTGTTTGTCAATTGTTAGTGAAATTATGGAGATAGATGATCACTGGTCCTGACCTTTCATTACTCCAAGGCCACGGTGTAAAGGAGCAGGTTGCTGCCGTAAAGTTTTCTTGCTTTGTTTCAATTTACAGGATCTCAGGGTTATTTCTCAAAGCACAGAATGAGAAAAGTGTCTGGGAAAGCTGTGGAATTTTCAGTATTACATTTTAGATATCAAATCTAATTTCTAGATTTTTACAAATCTGTTCCTCCTATTGTACCTGCTTATAGGTCAGTTTGTTTAATTATGCATCTATATATTCAGATTTTTAAAGTATAACTTTACCTGTCCTTTTAACTTATTACACTTCTTTATTGAATTTACTTCATTATGTATGAAATTTCCTTCCTGTGCAATATCTAGTTCTGCCCTTTTTTCTTGTAAAGTGTTTCAAGCCTAAATTTGGGGGAAGAAAAGTACTTCCAGATAAATCAGATCCCCAAATTATTAACTTTCTCTTATGCAGATTTACTTTAAAATCAGGAATTAATGCAAAAAGTAATTGAATGGTGACCCTGAAACAACTCTAGACTCTTCTATAAACATCCTTGATTTTGAGTGCAGTACAGCTGTAAAACATAACATGTAATGTGATCTCTATTGCTGAAATAAATCCAATATGTATGCACTGGTATCATCCAGTTATCTATAGGGTGAAAAAATAAATAAGCTGCTACTTATTTAAAGATTTCGTACATGTGGGCTTACTTCTTAATTTTGAGAGCAACACATAATCCCCATTCCCTCTGCCTATCCACAGCCCTTCACCTCCCAAACACACACACTCCAAGGAAGCCTGTTTTGAAGAAAATTGTTTATACCTTTCAATGAATAGTTTATACTCATGAATCACTTACTAGGAGAATCGACGTATCTGCAATGCCAGAATTCTCTATCTACATTGGAAAGGCAGACAAGCTGACTATAATTTGAGGTTTGAGGGTTATTGTAAAAGGACCCTACTTCTTCCAAAGTATCTTCTCTTTTATGTTGAAATCATCAGTTATTATTTGGACTAAGGTAATTCTCATCCCAAGAACTTTCTATTAAATTCAAATAACCCTAGGTAGTAGTATTTATTTGTTTCCATTTATTTTCATCATTGAGACAGATTTAGTATCAGATATTTTAATATTCACCAGGAACCAAAAGTTCAGTGTTCTAAAGAATGTAACATAGGACCATACTTGAGTTTAATATATACACACAATATTGTATAGATGGCCATTTCAATCAAATTCTTTGGGGGCAATGATCCTATTATTATTATTACTAATAATAAATTATTTTAAATACATCGTGTGTTTGGTGTTTTGACCTGTTTTGCCTTGTAAGCTGTAGACTTTTGGAAACCAGATATATCTGCTTTGTTATCATTTCTGTATTTTTTGTTTAATCAGAAATATTAATTTCACTATCACTTAATAAAAATGCATATGTCAAATGATTGGGAAGACTTTTGAAAATTTTCAGTCGATGTTTGTCTTTTATAGATCTGTAGCTATATAGATGCAAAGATTGTTTTCTGTTTAATTGTCACAATTATTCTTTGATGTTTCCACAACCAAAGAAACCAGAGTATTTTATTCCTCACTCAAAAAAAAAAAAAAAAAAAGCTGAATAAAGAAAACTATGTTAATGCAATTTGCTTCTCATTGTATTTTAAAAATCTATGTGTTTAAAAGAAACAATTGTGTTTTACTCTTTTCAATTTATGCTTCTAGTTTTTACTTACATGTAAGTTTTTCTTTCTATTTAGATTTTGTATTCTTATTTTTCCCATCTATCGGTAATAGGAAGCAAAACATATTGTGTGATTTTCATAATTTTGTTATGGCTCCTTTACACTATCTTTTAAAAAATGGAGACAAAATTATTTTAAAATGTGGCAAAGGGAAATGGGGACAATATGACAACAGATAAAGTGAAAGCTGGATGCTTTGTTTGGAAGGACTTTACATATATCACAACACTTGAAGACTGTAGTTCGTGGCCATTACCAAACCTGAACCTAATATGTAATGACATTATGCTATGTTTTCTTTTTGTATCTAGCCTCTTTTGATCAACATTATATTTAGAAGTTCATTCATATTGTTGCATGTAGTAATAGTGCATTCTGTTTATTTTATTTTCTTAACATTTCATTTTGAAATAATTATAAATTCAAAAGAAATTTTAAAAAGAGTATGATATTATCTCTTTTAACTCGGTTAAGATTTTTAAAAAAATTTTTTTTAACGTTTATTTATTTTTGAGACAGAGAGAGACAGAGCATGAACGAGGGAGGGTCAGAAAGAGGGAGACACAGAATCTGAAACAGGCTCCAGGCTCTGAGCTGTCAGCACAGAGCCCGACGCGGGGCTCGAACTCACGGACTGCGAGATCATGACCTGAGCCAAAGTCGGCCACTTAACCGACTGAGCCACCTAGGCGCCCCACTCAGTGAAGATTTTTACATTATATGCTATTGAGGCCCAAATCAATCAGTCATTATAAGACATTATATTTATTCATAGACTTATGTGAAACATAAAATCTAAGATTGTGTCAATATTAAAAAGCTTCTCAATATAACTCAACACAATTCCAAATTCCAAAATTAATGGAAAATAACGATACAATTGTACAGTAAGTTCAGGGAAAAAACATTTATAATATTATATTAGTTACAATTTAGTTTTTATGTAAACTTGAAGTAAATGGGAACTTACATTTCAAATACATTTTATTAGTTAAAATCTCTGGTTAATAAATAATAATCATGAGAAACTTCTTGGATTATCATTAAAGTGGTAGATTTTTACTGTCACTATTACTATATTTTATTCTACTGTAGTTTTGATTATCTCAATAAATATGGAAGTATCTCTTAAAAAATGTTACCTGTTCATGACCAGGGAACTTTGTAAAATAGGAATAAAAGGAAACTTTATTTTCTTAGCAAGGCAATAAACACAAGAGATCCAGAACTCTTACATGAAAATATTACTAATTATGACTTAATAAAAAAATGAGAATAATTTCAGCAAAAATACCTTAAACAAAAAACAAAGGGACTAACAGGACTAATTTCTATGCTTAACACTTGTTCAGATGTTTTGATTTCTTCAGAGGTTTTTACACATCAATGAGCAACATTGTTTTAAAATTATGCATCAAGAATTTTACATAAATAAATTTAAGTTACCATCCCATATATTACACAATATTAAATATGGTAATAATAAAGTAAATATAAATTAAAATAACAATGAGATGTAATTTTAAAAATTTCAAGAGAGCAAAACCAGATAATTTATAATACACGTTGCCTGAGAGATTATGAAGAAGCCTGAATTCTCATATGCTCTTTGTTGATATTCTGAATTGACTCTATAGTTTTTTAATACTTGGGAGTGGGGAGAGTGGCCAATCTTGGCCATTTTTAAAATATGCATTTGCTATATTTCACCAACGACATCTCTAGGAATTTACCTTATACATAATTGACATGCGAGGGCAAATAATAAATAGTCATGTGCTATTTTAAAAAAAGCAGTATCTGTTTTGCAAATATATTTATACTATCAAATGTCTACAAACAACAGTTCGTTCACATTAAAAATGTTGTGTATCATCATGATCCAGTGTATTATAAACATAGTAAAGCCAGTGAGGAGAAATAAGGATAATTATATGTAATTCACTTATTTTTTAGCAATGTCTAATGATCCCATCAAATTCTCCCCCCTTGCTAATCCATTAGTTTACTTGTAATCATCTAGAAGTAGACTAATAAATGTTTATAACTAATCAATGCTTTGTTAGAGAGAAGCTAAACTTAATTATCACCTCTAAGGGTAAAAAGACAATGCTGAAAATCCTTAGGCCTTAAAACCCTCAGTTATATTCAATAGAATATATCTATGTAAATTAGTTTTCTCATGTTTACCACAGTTATATGATTATATCAATGTCAGTGATCCAAAACTACAGAATCTGCCTAGACAAATATAGGATAAACTCTGTCAAATGAATAAGCTGAAAATTAGTATCATTTCACTTAATGTACCTAGATAAATCCATTTAGATGATTTACTTTGCAAACACACCGCCTTGTTTATTTTTGTGAAATCTGCAAACTATAAGTCATTTGGCTTGTTAATATGGCTTAACAGCATGGAAACTGCATCATTTGTACTGAAATGTGTATCAATAACATATTGAGCTTTTTTTAAAAAAAGTTTTAATTGAAGGGTAAAAACACTATAAGGCTTATCTATTTAGAATGAATCTAAATATTAACCAGAGATCTTTTTCTTTACAATGCTTTTAATCACCTTCAGCCAAGACTTTTACGGAAATATGTGTTCTTTTAAAATTATTGTTTCATACTAGAAAATATCCATTTTAAAGATTTTAAGGAAGTTCTTTATTTAAATCTCTAATATTTCAAAAATATCTATTGGTATATCATTTCATCCTATTTTTCAACCATTGAAAGACTCTTTAATAACCATCAAATATTTCCATGGGTATTTATCTTTTATTTATAGGAATGTTTAAAGCATCTTTTATCAAAGCAGGGGACACACATGTGGTTCAGTGCATTTTTTAATTGCTCTATTTCTTTAAAAGAGATTTTTGGCATTTACAATAATTATCTTCCTTTCCTCTGTGGGGTTTCTATTATTCTCTGAGTCCTGGCACTGTCCAACTGCCTTGATAATTATTGCTGCTAAATACTGTGATTATGTTTCTTGATTTAAGAGAGTATTTTTTTATCACAACAAAATATCTAAATTAAAACTGAAAGAAAATTACCATCTCATTGTCTCCACTTATACTCTAAGTATCTATCTACCTATGTAATATCTAGGTATAGATAATTTCATATTTTGGAAGTAACTTAAAAAATAAAATGTTTCATTATCCAAGAGTATTTGATCTTATTTCTAAGCATAGTGGACTGTGCATTAAAACAGTTTTAAAGTAACTATATACTTTGGTCAATTTGGTGTCAGTTTGATTAAATCAACTAAGAATTGAAGAGTGGATACATAATGGTAGAGTGAGTAGCTCTTTACTTATGAACTTTATAGAAAAGAAATTCTGACCTAAGTACTGGATCAGAAAATGGTAATAGGATACTATTCCTTCATCTAGGATATAATTGTAGGAGTTCATGTTTTCTAGTTATATTGGTTAGAAGAAATGCTCATGTTGATCACTTTCTAATTTAACCATCTCAGTAGAAACCATTAGTATTTCCAAACTCATAAGAATCTGATGGCTTGAATTTCTGTCTTGTTCACATTATAATTTTATTATTTGCACTATGACATTCAATAGTCCAATGTTTACTAACCTGACTAGAATCTCAGAGTTAGATGCAGGCTCCTGACTCCTCAATAGTCTGTTTTCCAGAAGTCTACATTCAAACATATTTTTAATTAGATGATTAAATAATATTAATAGAGAATACATATGTATGACACAATGCCAAGAAATGAGAAGGATGTGATGCAAAAAATAAGTTTTCTTCACAGCCCTGTCACTATGATGTAATTACTTGCTGTTGAAACATCCAGTTATGAGTTTTTTCTCCCTTTTTTGCAGATACTCTACATAAATAGCTAGATAGAAATTCTCTCTTTCTCCATATACATGTTAGCATACATGCAGGTATATATTTAATAAATAAATGTGCATGCATTTTACACAGAAGATACCCTATATATATTCTCTTCCACACTTCCTTAAATTAAAAATCTGTCATGAAATTACTGTTGTATTAGTACCTATAGCACTAAGGCTGTATTTAGAAATCAATGGGTTCCACCGACCTTAACCTAGATGTTTGCTAAATGATTACATGCCCTATTTGTATACTTTACACTCTGTTCAGATGATCAATGGATCCCTTTCCAGTGTAGGTATTCTACATATAATGATAGAAATCACAATTGCATCTATTATCAGAATTATAAATTCAGCATTCCTGAATCTCTTTATAAGTTTGTAACTTGGAGAACTGACACAAATTATCTTAAGCTTGCTCTTTGATTTTTGCAATGAATAATGTAAGACACAATAGCAATAACTGAATAGATTATAAATAACTTATTCCTTGTCTTCTGTAGCCCTTTAGAAACCTGACCTACATGACAACAAAGATTTTCAGAAATGCTTTTGCTTCTTTGTGTGTAATCACAATCTAAAAATCTACTTTAGATTTTTGGCACACTGTTTTCCTACCAGAAACTGAATATGATGCATGTTTATCTCCCTCGTATTATAACGTAACATCTATACATCTGAATCCTGATCTTGGTATATCTTTTATTGAGTAAACTATTGCAATACACCACTCCTGTCAGGCATTGAATAATGGTCTGGAAAACCTGGCTTGGTTAAATACTCATATCCTACATTTCCATTATATCGAACTTTTAAAAAAACAAACAATATTTTATAACCTACATTTCTGTCATTTTTCAATGTAAAATATCAGTTGCTATAAACGCACTGTTTTTCTTATAATTTCAGTTGTTTCAGGAAGACAGAAAGTGAATCGAGTTGCGTTTTGGCAGATTCTACTTAAAGCTTGAACAAAATCAAGGCAGGTATGGGATAAATGTAACATATGATCTTCAATTATATAACCTTTTTCAAAAAGTTGCTGCCTCTAACCTCTTCTTTTGACTGAAATATAGTCATCAGGCAAACAAAAATCCCTTTGTAGCTTCTTGAATGAAATTTGCTCACCTGTTCTTCTATATATTTTGCAAGATCTGTTGGAGACTGGTGTGAACATTTTTTTTAGGACATTCTGGTGGCCTCGGGTAAAACACCCAACTGCATTAAATCCCAGTACCTTGATATACCATTCACTACAGTCCTCTTCCTAATAGGTCCCTCTGTTATATCTGTCTGGGCATTTGACACCTAAATCACAGCTGGGTTTGCATTCCAAACATCTAGTAATAGGATATTCAAGTAACCCTCCAGAACTGGCTCATCAACTTGCTTATTATCAGTAATTTCCACTTATACTTTACTTCAGTAATTCAATGGTAGGTCCATTCTGAATTGGCGGTCTTTGAATCTCGCCACCACTATCTGCCCTCTGTGCAAATTACTTAAGCACAATGTAAATCAGTTCCCTTACCTTTAATGCTGAGGATGATCAAATTATAATAGCACTAAGTTCATGTTCATGCAGTCAACTTCTATCCAATCATTTCATGGAAATAATTCCCAAGATTTTATTCTTTGTTCTTTTGCCTACTGAGTCTGTTTAAATTAAATGGCTTCACATTTCAAAGAATAAGATATGAAGTTGTTGATTTGGGAATATGAAACAATTCTTAGTCGGCCTTCTGCTTTCCTTTATGAATTCTTACTAGACCACACTCCT
Organism: Acinonyx jubatus; assembly: GCF_027475565.1. Lineage (NCBI taxonomy): Eukaryota > Metazoa > Chordata > Mammalia > Carnivora > Felidae > Acinonyx > Acinonyx jubatus. Next base: position 58,708,413 of record NC_069380.1, read on the forward strand.
GTGTTCACCTTACATTACAGCTACACTAAGCATTTTTCAAAGCTTTTCCACATCCCTAGTCAGTGTGCCCTAGAATGCTCACTTTCTTTCTGAAAATCTTCAAATCATTCTTCATATACCAGCTGAAGCATATTATGAGCAAAACTTCTACAGATTCACTTTAGTAAATTTGAGAATTTCCCCACTATCCATCCACATTTATTGTTTCTGTTTTTAATATTTAAAATATTTTCCATTAAACCTGTTATTCACATACAACATAATAAAGAAAACTAGAGAATTTATAAGTGTGCAGACTGTTGAATCATCATACTTATGTAACGACCAAACAGGCCAAGAAGTAGACAAATACCAAGGCACATTAAATATCCATTTCCCTGCTCTAACCTCAAGTCTGTGAGTATAACAGCTTATCTGAAGTGAAACAGTTTATCCCTTTAAAACTATATAGTTTAGTTTCTTCATACTTCTAAAATTTGAAGCTAAGTTACGATTCCTACCCATTCATTTTTCAAATTGCTATTACCTCTACCAGGAACTTTCCTGAATATTTCTCCCAAATTCTTTTTCATGTTTTAGAAGGATACATTACAAGTAACCCAGAAAAAAATTATATTGTTGTACTTGCTTAGTCAACTTGATTTGTATATGTAATATTACCTATAATTAACTTTAAGACACTTTTGGCGTAGCAGGAGTACTTTGTTGGGTTTCGAAATACTGAGGAATTTTTTCCCTTGGAAATGACAGCCTAGATACTGACAAAACACATCCCAACTACAAATATGAAAGAAAATGTTGTTGTGTAATTAAACTAGAAGGTGAATTGAATACCGTTACTGTATTTATTTAAAGTCTTATTAGAGTGGCTAAAAGGCCAAAGAGCTGATGGCTTCTTCAAGCTTACCAATTGGTTCTATAACTATTTTCTTGATTGGTTGCTAATAAATGTTTGCAGGTGTGACAGAATTCAGTCTGAAATTCACTTTCCTTATATCATACTGTCTGATAGCATGCTTGCAGGAAGTAGCCTTATAATAAGATTTTTAAAATATCCATTGAAAGTGAACAACCCTTACTTAGGTCAATTCACAGCAGCACATGAAACCAATCTTTGTTTTATAATATATATTGAACAGATGTATCCCTCCTCTCCCCTCCTGCCCTGATTTGTCCTTACTAGTAGGAAGTTTATTTTTCTTAAAGACCTCTAATTGACCAAAATTCCAGGGCTTTTTTTATATCCAACTAAGGTCCCAAGTATTAGGCAGAAAACGTGGGGTTTCACCAGTCTGTCACAGCTCCTGCTTCTCAGTGACTTGAGTTGGCTGCTGGTAAACCAGACCTGCCTCTTGTAATGGACATTCGTTCCCTGCTAATGTGATCTTCTGTTTGTTTCAAATCACTGGGCACTGGGGGCAATGTGAGCACAGCAGCCCTTACACATTTAACCAATCATCCTTATATTTCCCCCAAACACTATAGTCATCCCTAGCCATATGCTCAGGAATTTCAGTCTTTAGTATTGATCACAAGTCAATCACCATGAAGCTGGTATCTTTCACGGGGTGCGCCTCTTAGCTGTGTCTTTTCCTCCAAACCTTCCAGCCCATCAGAGGGTCCCGCAGATTTGAACAATGGAGTGGAAGGAGTGAGTGTCTAGCCTTCGGCTTCCGGAAGGCTACTTGCTCTGCAGTGGACTTTCCACTCCTACCCTTGTGATAGCTCTGCAGCCAGAAAACTTTGTAAGGAGCTCCCTTTGTGAGGACACAATAGGTCCTTCTACACCCTCACCCTGTCTAAGTGTGCCTTCTGGCATAACATTTGTATGGATAAAAAAGGAAAATCATATATCTTCTAGCAGAACAAAGAAGAAGATGTGCCCCAAGGTGACTTTCTGTCTCTAGATATAAAGGACAAAGGAAAGCCTGGCATAAAGTTTAATCTCCTGAAAGCAATAGGGCAGAATAGTTTGTGCCTATTCTTTTCCCATTTAAAATCATCTTGCATGTTGAGTGATTTATTTTCCCTCAAATTAACTCTTTAAATACATAGATATAAATACTAAAATATATTTTTTGAAATTATCTTTTTATCATAGAGATTATCTAAATGATAATATTATTTACACTTTTAAGATGAATTATATACATATCAAATTATATACATATATCAAAAATCAAGATTTTGAAGGAAAGAAAATGACTTTACTAGGTAACACTTAAAAGAATATTGATTATGTATTATAGGTTTAAAATAGTTACAGGTATTCAGCTCTTCCGTTTGTGTCCCCATGCATGCAGACACCCAAATATATCTTCATAAACAGATTATCTTAAACACTTATCATTTATACCGCCATTTGAACAGTTTAAACAGATTATAGAGAAGATGTGCCTGTGCATTATTAATTTATCCACTTACATTGAAATGCCATATTCAGCAGTTTTTGTTATTGTGTTAATACTTGTGGAGGAAAAAAAAATTAGAGAGCCATGGCCTTACATATTTCAAAACTCTGAATATGCTTTTTGAGGTCTTCAAGCCTTGGTTTTATTCTATAGATCAGTATTTTCATTCCTGAGTAATCTCTGCATTTTCCCTTATCTAGGTCTATAGGCAGAGCCTGATCAATTCCAGGATTGTTTCTGGATATGCCTCTCAATTTTCCAGCTGCAGCTTAGTTTTCAGCTATGTCCTAACTCCAGTTAACAATTGTTTCAAAAGATTATCTTTCCTGGAGGTAATTCCACTTTCCATCGTACCTCATAGACAGCAAGCTGCGTGGGTGCGCATTGTCCACAGAAAAATAGATATCTTGTTTCTGATTTTCTCATGGTTACAGAGTCTTCTCTATTGCCAATCACCAGATTCTTACAATGTGTCATTGCTGAATGCAGCAACAACTGAAGTCAGAGTTTGCCCACAATTTCCTTAGTTTATCTTGCAATCCCAGGGTTCTTTCTGGTTCAGAATTCATGTCAAAATTTTCTCTCTACTGTTGTGAAACATTATTCAAGGGTATATTAACATATCAGGGTGGGCTTGCATTGTATTTCCAGTTTCTGCTGTGGTGCATGATGCATAACTGCAGAGTAGAGTTCTTATTTTAACACATGGCCAAACCTCAAAAAAAATACCATCAAGGAACCCTTTCTTCTTTTCCTGGATATATGCACATTCCGCATAACTAAAAACTCCCTTTCAGGGTCTGCAATCACTGATAACATGCAATGTTCTTAGACAGAAGTAGTTCCAAGCAGCTGATACCATCCAGCATGATAGAAGTATTGAACATGGTCGTCCTGAGGGTCACGTGTTGAACTGGCTAGAAACCAAGCTTCCAGTCTATGAGGTTGGGAAGAAACGTAGAAACTTAGAGGTAAGATGTAGGTACAATGTAAGGGTAAGTAAAATGTCTTTCTCCATTTCCAAGGAGCAAAAAGGTAGTTTTCCCTGACCAAGACTTACTTCATGTTCCCCTCAATCTGATCCAACTTTACAGATAGGTTTCTTCCTAAATCTAGGCCCCTTACCTCATTTGTCTCTGAGCATTTACTTTAGGAAACTCACAATGTAATTATTTCTCTACCCACTGAGATGCAAATCCCCTCCAGCCTCTGGCAAGTTTTATAACCCAGGACTGTCTTTCTCAAGGAACTGGAGTCATCCCTTTGAAATGTAATTTTAAGAAAGATAGAGCCCCTATCTCTCAGGCTCTCTGGGAGGGAGGAGCCTAACTTTGATAAGTACAAATTAACAAGCATACATGGTCTAATCCCATTGACCTACATCTCCAAAGTGTCATCCACTACTTTTTCACTAGCTAGACCCAGCACTTACAAGCTCTCCCACATTTTCTTTCAGCAGAGCTGAGTTCAACCCTTCCTTCTTATTACAGTAGTCTAGAGTAAAGTCTCCCTTTGTTAACTCAACCAGGTACAGTTTTTCTTTGGCATTCCCTTCCACTTTTTTTAAAAATGTTTCCTTGGAAACATGTGAAACTGAGTCCTTACTCTGACCAGTGGAATAGAGATCTCTCTGAGGACTGAGTTGTTTTCCAGGTTTTACAGTATAGGGATATCTCCAAGTTTGCCAAACAAATGACCTCTAGATATATAAAACTGCACCACTCAAATTAGGTCAGTGGTCTCTCAGGACATGTAAAGAAAACTGTTAGGAAGCATAGGTTTGGGTCTCTCAAGAAGATCAGAGAATTTATTTTTTCTTCTGCTGTGCTCTATGGCGTTTCTGAGATTTTATTCTAATTCTGTATCCCTTTTTGTGCTCCCTACACTCATGTTATTAATTTTTACGTAGGTACAAAGAATAATGGCTTCAAAAAGATGTCCCAGTCCTAATCCCCAGAACCAGTGAATGTGTTAAATAGTAATAGGGATTTTGCATATGTGAATAAATTAAGGATTTGAGATAGGATTACCCAGATGTGCCCATGCAATCACAAGAATCCTTGTAAGGGGAAGAAATGCAGAAGAGGCAGAGGCAGAAAAGGAGATACATTGACAGCTGCAGAGGGTGGGGTAATGAAAGTCTAGGAGTCAAGGCATATGGACAGCCTCTAGAGCTGGAAAAAACAAAGAAACAGCTTTTCCATTAGAGTCCACAAATTATGCAGCCGTGCAGACATCCTGATTTTAGGATTTCTGACATGCAGAACTATATGAGAATGCCTTTATATGGTTTAATCCACTAAGTATATAGTATCCTGTCACAGCAAAATAAGAAATGAATGTACACACTCAATAATAAATTGTGTTCTTTCTCTCTTCTTCATTGGTACAAAATCTTTAGGTTGTCAGGGTTGTTTTATTTTCCTGACAGTATGGAAATAGAGGATGTATAATCGTATGATAAATGTAAAGAATCATCTGCAAGCTCCAGTGATAGTTGTACTGAATGTTTGTCTACTCCAAATTCATATGTTGCAATTCTGACTCCCGAGATGATGATGTTAGTGGGTTAGAACTATGAGAGGTGATTAGTTCATGAGGATGGAATACTCATGAGCGGGATTACGGCCTTTATAAAAGATCCAGAGAACTCTCTCGTTCTTTTTAATGCCAGGTGAGGACACAGTGAGAAGAGTTTCTGTGAATCAGGAAGTGAGCCCTCACCAGACATTGAATCTGCTGGCACCTCGGCCTTGGAGTTGACAGCCCACAGGGCTATTAGGAATATATTTTTTTTGTTTAAGCCACCCAATACATGATGCTTTGTTACAGGAGCCCAAACTGACTAAGACTGGTGTTTCATCATTTCTTCCATAGTGCAACTCTAGAGTTACTTGTCTTTTGTTGGTTAATTATACAATTTTAAATTTCTGTAGTAAGCCCATTGGGTAACAGTGAGTTAATAAAAGATAGTGCATTTTAAATGAAATATATGTACCACATTTTCTTTTAAGACAGCTCATGATGAACAAAATATTTGTTGACATTAGCAATTGACCATGACAGAAAGAGGTAGTGGGTATATCACTGAAGTCATGAGACCAGACAACTCAAATCTGCTGCATAAACATCACCATCCACTTCATCAATGAGTACTATTGTAAAATGTGGTGAAAATATTGCATGTTCAACTGCAGAAGTAACATTTCATATCACTCTGAAGATTCACTTTTTATTTAGGTCAAATGATTCTTTTTCTGAATTAATGTTCATTTTTTAAACAGTTTTTTTTAAGTTTATTTATTTTGAGAGAAAGAATGTGAGGGAGGGGCAGAGAGAGAGAGAGAGAGAGAGAGAGAGAGAAATACCAAGCAGGCTCAGTGCTGTCAGTGCAGAGCTGGACATGGGGTTCAAACCCATGAACCGGGAGATCATGACTGAACCAAAATCATGAGTAAGTGGCTTAACTGACTGAGCCCCCTACGCACCCCTTATCATTTTAATCAAAGATTTCTTATGTACTTAGAAAATTGAATTGGTACTTGTGAATTTATTAATATAAGAAAATATTTGCAAATACGTAAAGGTAGATAGTTTTATAACAATCTCATCTAATGCATCAAATAGAAAATTGGGTAGCTGCAAAAATGGCTCAAATACATTCATCCAATTTATGAAATAAAAGTAAAGCTTTTGAAAGTACATTTCATTAAAGATGGGTTCATGGCATTGTAAAGTATGTTATAAAGTTAGTTAAAAGTTACCTCAATAATAAAATTATTTTTGCAGTGACAAAATGCATTCTAAATTTGGTGAGGCAAATGTAAACAACTTTTTTTTTAATTTTAGTCAGTTTTTTATTATAGTCAGAAAACTGTGGATCCGAAATGACTTTGCAATAGATTGTGGTAAATATACACCTCTTGGTTCATCCAAACAAGATGTAATGGTCTACCAATTGATGAGAAGCTTAAGTTATTAAAAGTTACACACACATACACACACATGTATACATGCACATGCAAACACCACAACTCTTTCTTTCTTATTTTAATACAAGGAGCCTGATGCTGATGCTGAATACATAAAAATGCTCCAGCATGATAATGTTCATTTTCTCTTTTTGCTGCTCATTGTTAATTAGAACTTAAAACTTGGAAAAAATTAGTGATATGCAGTGGTATTCAATGCTTTTTTTTAATTTACTTTTTATTTTTACTTTTTACCAAATTCATATTAAAATTGCCAAATGAAGCCCCAAAATATTAAACTCCTGAATTTTGTAGAGAATTAAAATTAATGAAAAGAAAGTTATCAAAATTCATTCCACATACAAAGACAAATATAAGTGAACTAAATAATGAAATATTTAATTTTTTTATTTAAAAAAAATTTTTAAATGCTTTTTATTTATTTTGAGACAGAGACAGAGCTTGAGCAGGGGAGGGGCAAAGAGAGGGAGACACAGAATCCGAAGCAGGCTCGCAGGGTTCGAACTCACGGACTATGCGATCATGACCTGAGCCGAAGTCGGACACTTAACCTACTGACCCACCCAGGCGCCCTGAAATACCATTTAATTTTAAAATTATTTGATTAAACTTTGGAATATCTGAACATGTGGAAAGAATCGTTTGACGGGTTCATTTTTTTTTAATGTTTATTTATTTTTTGAGAGAAAGAACCAGAGCATGAGTAGGGGAGGGGACAGAGAGAGAGGGAGTCACAGATTCCAAAGCAGGGTCCAGGCTCTGAGCTGTCAGCACAGAGCTTGACGCAGGGCTAGAACTCAGGAACTGGCGAGTTCATGACCTGAGCGGAAGTCAGATGCTTAACTGACTGAGCCACCCAGGTGCCCCAACAGGTTCATACTTTTAATTGGATACATTCATAATATTTACCTTAAATGGAATGAAAATTAGAAAATCTACAATTTTGTAGCATATAAATTTTGCAATACGTTCAAATATTTATAAATAGTGATAATTTAATTGATAAATATTATCTTCTTAAAACATTTGCCCAAAATAGGCAGAATGGAGGCAAAACACAAACAAAAACAAAGCATACTTGTAAAAATACTTGGCCTGCAATTTTTACAGATTTCAATTAAAAGTGGAATTTTAAGAAGTCCTGCATTTAACTGAATTTGTTCTCAGCTGACCAGAACCTGCAGCATATTTAAGAAGAATATTCTTTATCTTTTTTAATGTTTATTTATTTTTGAGAAAGAGAGAGACAGAGCATGAGCCGGGAGGGACAGAGAGAAGACACAGAATCTGAAGCAGGCTTCAGGCTCTGAGCTGTCCCTACAGAGCCCCTTCTGGGGCTCGAACTCACCAACCACGAGATCATGACCTGAGCCGAAGTTGGTTGCTTACCCAACTGAGCCACCCAGGAACCCCAAGGAGAATATTATTTAAAAAAAAAAACAACTATATTCAAAAGAGAAGAGTTAATAGATACTGCCAACCCTTCCAAAATTTTTAATCACGAAGATACAATGATACAAAGCTCTCGGCAATTATTTAAAAATTAAAAATAATTAGATCACATTGAAAAATCAATTTGTTTTTAAGGAAAATACCCTGACATTAGTAATAGCTAAGCTCAGAAACTCATTAGAGTACTGGAATATGTAGCAACAAATTACACTTTTTATGTTATCTTTTAATATCAACAGCATATTTCTGTATTTTGCTTTTATATCTATATATATCTATATCTATAGATATAGATATATATAGATATATACTATTTTCATTGTATAAACAAACTTATTTTTGAGCATGGATCTTGAGCAGAATTATTCCACTGGTCCTTTGACATGATAAAATGATTTTATCAGAAAAATTGTATTCATTTTATTGCATCATTTCACTCTAAAACAATTTCTGGTTTTGAAATTAGATATGTGATCGCATCAATCACACCTTTGTCTTATCTACATGGAGTAAGAGAGAGACAGAGATCCTATCCTATATGCACAAAATAGGAGATGATTCTGCAGAGAACCGACATTCATCATGTAAAGCCACATCCTTCTCTGGTCCTTAGAAGCTACCTACTTTATTTTTCCCTGGTTCCCCAATAACTTCCCATGAACTCACTCTGGTGAACCAGCATACATGCATTTACTTTTATAGCCCGGCTGTGTGCAATATGCCCAACTTCCCAATTTATACGTTGTTGTTGTTGTTGTTGTGTGTGTGTGTGAGAGAGACAGAGAGAGACAGAAAGAGACAGAGAGAGAGGGCGATTCCTTTGGTAGGGTAGAGGTAGGGATTACGGCATGATTTACGATTAAAATCAGCATTGAATGGGTAAAATTGTACTGAAATCACAGATTGGTGGAAAATCTACCTGAGTTTAAATGAGTTTTTCCTTGGGGCATCTGGGTTGCTCAGTCAGTTAAGCATCTGACTCATGATTTGGGCTCAGGTTATAGTCACTATTCATGAGCTTGAGCCCCACGTGGGTCACTGTGCTTGACAGTATGGGACCTGCTTGGGATTCTCTCTCTCTTCCTCTCTCTCTGACCTTCCCCCACTCTTCTCTCTCTCTCAAAATAAATAAGTAAAAACTTAAAAAAATAAATGAGTTCTTCCTTTTTATGCTTTCCTTGGGCCTTTCTACAAGGATATATCTTATTTGCCACACTTCTAGAGTTTTTGGTTCCTCCAGTCATTCCTATGTCCTCTGTAACTCTTCAGATATCTCTTAATGTGGTATTATTAAAGGTATACTAAGAATAAACAATATGCAGAATAAAGGAGAATATTCATTAATTATAAGTATTTAATGTTTAGTCATCATATATGTAAATAAAGCTGGTTAAATTTAAATATATCAAATGCAGTTCCAAAAGGAAGTGGTCAGTCATCATGGTGTAAAGAACACAGTTTCAAAATTTCAGAGTTTATTGAAAAAATTTTTAGAGTACATGGTATAATTTTAAAACAGAGGAAAGTTTAATGTTACCTTAACACATGAAATGTTGCAAGGAATGGTCATGATATTTGACTTATTAGCTATTATAATTATTAAAAGATTATAATTATCACTATTTATAACTATTTTCCAAACAATGTTATGAATCATTTCTCTGTGATGGCTTTTGATTTCAGAAACTTAGGAAAACTATTTTAGAATGGAAAACACAAACTGAAATTACACAAGATAAGATACAATACCCACATACTCACCCAGAAACACAGACCCCCCCAAAAATTCAAACAAAATAATGACTAACACTTAAAAATTCATTCTACTGTCAATAAGGTACGTAAGACTTATTTGATTTGCTTTGGAAGTTTGCCAAATGATGTAGGTAAAAGTGTACTTTCACAAATGATTTCTTATAAGGTTTCTTTCATTACAGTTGTGATAAATTCATGCTGATGTGGAATTACAAGGGAGAGAAATGTCCAAAAAAAAATTCAAAGGAACATAGAGCCAATTTTCCTCTTCTTCTGCTCCATGATTTCTGTTTAACACAATAACGGTTTTAGATAATCTGAGTTAAATGCTATCACTATTTATAGAGAGAAAAAAATCCCGTTTCCCACATATAAGATTTATGAGTTCGTTATGCAGTAGGGAAAGAAATAAGCAGTACATCAAATGTATAGGGCCACAAAAATTAAATCACAGTCATGCAAGGGGGAAAAAAGAAGAATCAAGAGAGTGTTGCAACATAGTATCCTTTTGTCTTTCAAGTCTCTGTGGTTTCTCTCTGGCTTTCAGGCTGTGAGATCATTCTTCATTCCTTCCTTCAGCTGGACAATTACTCACTCCAGGGAGTAAATCCACATGGGGTCAAACCCTGCTGTGTGCAGAAAGAGAATCCCTGCAGATTTTTTTTCAAAAAAATTTTATTCTACTTTTTGACTAGGGAAAAAAACTGACAGTTATCCTGAGAGTATTTTTTAAAAGGAAAATATTTGACTGGAAAGAAAAAAAAAATTAAAGAGCTATTTCCCCAGTCTCTCTATAAGAAAAGATTTCACATATTTATTGATTGTTACAATCAACTTTGAGGTTGAGTGTAAATTTATCCCATGGATTAAATTCCTAAGCAACAGATCCTAACTTCAAAATGTTAACTTTGGACAACAACAACAAAAAATACCTATATATCTAAGGCATTCAGAAATGTGGTGTCAAAAATTAATAAATCTTTTATAAAAGCATCTCTATGATTGCATGCTGCAATCAATATTTTTTTTAAATATTGTGGTGACAGAAATTCGTACAGGCTCATTAGAAATATACACAAGTAATGTTAATATGTGTTTGCTTTTTGACTTTTTTTCAGTATTGTACTCTTATATAGGAAGCAGGAGCCTATAAAGTTGGTATCTATAATTAAGTGTTTTAAATACCACATTTGTACGATGTCAATGGAAAGTCAGAATGATTTGAAATTTATTAGAGGAAAAAAACTTGGGATTACTGGTTCTGGTTTGTTTGGATACTAGTAAAATTATCCACTAAAATCACTTAGATATACTAAATAAAAGAGGAATACATTGAGTAAATTATACCATGCACATAGATGGAAAGATATAATGCTGTTATAGTGGCGTTCCCCCAAAACCATTCTGTAAAATACATGGGACTCCAAAATCCAAGTAAGTTTTGTAACAAGTCCTCACATAATCAAATATATTTAACTGTTTAAAAAAGAGTGACTCCTCAGTAAGATATTTGGATTTATTTTCAAATTGTAATAATTAACATCATATGTCGTTGGTGCTAGAATATTACAGAAACATGCCCACATATGATTAGAAATTTGGCATATCATGTTAGGCATGCACCAAATAATTTAAAATCGCAATATCAGTGTTATTACAGTAATTACATTATATTTATGAAAACTCAAAACTTTATTCAATAGATGTCTTCTCCCTCACACTTTCAGGGTTGCTCCTCATTGAAAGCCTACGTGAAAATAAAAGGATATTAATAAGCCAGGTGCTTCCCTCTCTTCTAAATACACAGTGCCCTTGCCCTTCTAACCTTGGTTTAATACCATCCAGGATCGGGTAAGAATTGATTAGAGGGAAGGAGAAAGTGGAGAAAGGAGGAAGAAGGTGGCTAGAGTTGTAATCCCTCACTGGATCCTTTTTAGATATAGAGACTGACATCAGTCCTAGTCAGATACTATTTTAAATACATCTACTTACTCTTCTTTTGTATCATTGCTTCCCTTCCTGAAGTTTGCTAATCATACACTCATCCATTTTGCTGACTTCTTGTTTAGGAACACATTTTGTGGTTTGAGAATTTTTAGATGACATGGGTAGTCTGAAATTGGAACACAAATGCACTTGAGGTGCAGTTTGTGGTTACCTATTCCTGGTTGAAAATTTGTTTCCTCCAGCCAGTACCAGTTTTCGAAAAGGGAGATTCTCTTTGTGGATCATTCCATAGGATGAAATTACATGTATTTCATCATTATTTAAGGTATGGAACTTTTTGGTCCATATTCATGTGAAAGCTTTTATTTGACCATGAAGTTAAGATAGTTTCCAGATTTTACCTCTTTTCTCTCAAATCCATGTGACCCTCAAATAGAAATTTAAGTTCACTAGGGTTCAGCAGATGTGTCAAATGGAAAATCAAGGTTAGACACACATCCCCACTCAGCATTCACAGTCCTATTTGGTTTTGGCTTCTGATAATATTTACTTTTTTTTTTGGAGCAGATTTCTTTTTACTCTGTCTCCATATCCATCTCTCATTTTCATTGGATTTAGTGATTGTATTTGTGATAAAATTAAGTGTGCCATTCTGCAGGACAGAAGTTTTTTGTTCTGTTGTTAATATACTTTGTGGTAATCAGTCCAGATTCTAACAGTAGTGTCAAATAATAAATCATCTTTTAATTTATTATTATAAATATTCTAGAGGACATACATGGTAGGATGAAATAAGTGCTAGCTAGCCACATGCTATTTTAAATATATCTCTTTTTTTTTTTTTTACTTCTGTATCATTTCCTCCATTACTGAAGGTAGATAATCACATACTCATTTTTATTTCTATGTAAGTTGAATGAAACTTTATGAATGCAATTTTAAATGTGTACCTGCTTATTGTTTTTGAGAAATGCTATGTTTAACTTTGACAATTCTAGGGAAAGGTGATCCTGAAAATCACAGCACTCTTATGAACTTGGGTAGAATATAATGGAAGGCTAGATCTATCCTCCTACTAAGTTATATTTTAAATCTTCTTTGTTCATGGCCCTAAAGACAGTAATGTAATTAGTGCCAAAATTTTTAAGCAAAGTGCCTTGCTATTAAATACCCAAAGGTCAGTAATTCGTATTAGTCAATGGTTAAAAGTAACAATTGCTATATTTAGCAACACTGATATCAAGCTAAACATCCCTAAATTGTAGTAATGTAACAGACTTAAAAGTCTACCTAGAACCTAATGTTTACAGTAATACTAAAGTTCTTGGAAAATGAATATTTTCTTTGGAAAACATTAGAATATCCAACATATGGAAACAATGCAAGGATCCACGGATGGATGACTGGATAAAGAAGATGTGTTGTATATATATATATACAATGGAATACTACTCAACCATAGAGGAGAATGAATCTTGCCATGTGCAACAACATGGATGGACATGGAGGGTATTATGCTGAGTGAAGTTAAGTCAGAGAAAGACAAATGCGACATGATTTTGCTTATATGTGGAATCTAAGACAAACAAACAAACAACAACAACAACAAAAAAAACCCAGGTCCATACAGAGAAGGGAGGAAAATGGGTGAAGGAGGTTAAGAAGTACAGAGTTCCAGTTTTAAGATAAATAAATAATGGGACTGTAATATACACTAATAACATTGTTTTAGTTTTATAAAGTGACAGATGTTACCGAGAGTTATTGTGGTGACCATTTCAAAATGTATACCAATATATAAAAATGTGGAATCATTGTGTTGTATACCTGAAACCAGTATAATATCTTGATTATACCTTAATAAGAAAAAAAACCAAAAAACAAAAAACAACACATCGAATGAAAAAAGTAAAAAACGAAAACAAAAACAAAAAATTATACATCTTGTTTTCTTCAGGACCATATGAGCTGCAACAGAAGACATGATTTACGTGATCTAAAACAACAAAATTTGCTTGTAGCATTTCTAGAATACACACATTTGGTTCCATCCTTGGTTCTGCGTCAGATTTTATAATACATTTCATTATTTGTTTGATTCCGCTGCATATATTCCTGGTCTGATGCCAGGATAAACTACACTTTGTTCATTGGTACCCCAATGCTTTTCAAACATCCAATTAATAGTATATAAACAACTAAATGTTATTACACCTCATCTCTATTCTCATAGAGCAATTAAGAATGCATATTAATAATATGAAAAGATAACATTGTTCTTTTTTTGTTTTGTTTTGTTTTGTTTCTTAAGTTTATTTTATTTTGAGAGAGAGAGAGGCAGAGAAAGGCAGAATCCCAAACAGGCTCCACACTGTCAACACAGAGTCCAATGCGGGACTTGAACAAGATAACATTGTTCTAGCTGTTCTGATGTGTATTCTTATTCTTATACTGTTGTGATGGAAAGTAGGGAATGGCTAGATTTGGAAATGAAAGAAAATCTCATCATCAAAACAGTTTTGACTGATGCCCCTGTACCTGGTACTTCCCTCACTGTTCAAAGCTTGTTTCCAGTGGTTCATCATCTGATTGCTATTAACATGACCTCACCAGACTTCTGTTGTTCAGATTATATTGTATCAGCTTTGCTTTTATTTGGACCATTTAACCAACCTTCTGTAAATTCTGAGTAGCAACTATAACCACATTATTTCTAACAAATTCCCTTACGTGAACATTTGTATTTTTATTGATTGGATACTTCCATACCTGTCCTTGTCTATCCCAGTACACAGCTGTTCTCATCTATTCTGGGATCCATACCATGCCTTTTAAAAATTACTTTCCTCCTACCTCCATGAATATGAAATTCTTTATTTCCCAAGCTTGTCTAGGATAAAAGTATTGCAAATGATTAATTAGTACTTGATGTTTATTTTTCCAGTGAATGAATTTTCAAGCAGTTATTTTATTTTCAAACGGTAAAGGCAATAGCAAAAAAAGAATGAACAGCATTGAATGAGTTGCAGGCATGCATCTATTGTCTGTGGTATGTGCGGCAATTTTCCCTTTTATGTACATTTTCCTTGAAATATGAGACTTTTATGTTGGGGAAAAATATAGTTACATTTTTATCACATGATGTTAAAAATGAATTTGTTAAACATTTCAAGTGGTTTGTCTCTTTAAATGTCAGCAACATGTTCATTGAAATCATATCTAATAACCATTAGTTGGTGTTTTCAGGTATTATTTTCTTTCATAGAGATTTATTCTACTTAAATGTAAAAGCATACAAGAATTTCCATTTTTAGTCCACAATATAATGTGGAGAACTGAGCACAAGGTGCCTTTCATCCAGAATAGGTAGAAGTAAATTTTATAAACAGAGATCACATTTAATTATGAGAAAGAGAAGGATGAGTTTTTCAAGGAGGCAACTTTTTTCCAATTCGAATAACTCCCAACACCTTCAAAAAGTTGAGAGCAAACACAAACACATAGACAAACACACATAAAGACAAAAATACAGAATTCTAAATTACTCTACTCAGAAAGGAATAAGCCTTAAAGTAAGCATCTGATTTGCAATTTCTTTGATAATAATGTTTGCATAAAGGGAATAGGTTATTTTTAGCAGTGGTTGCTCCTCTAGATGACATGAAAAAAAAATTCAAAACGTAATTTTCTGAAATATAGTATGGTTTTTCCTTCATTTAAATGTGCTTACACACTCAACTAACTTTTATATAATGTTTTATCAACCCAATATTTTATAATAAAACTACAATGTGAAATTGCTTGTCTTTTAATATTAATGCAGGTAAACCTATTTTATTATTGTTTTGATTATTGAATATGAGAATTATTATAAACTGCATTAAAATAATACACTATAAAATATATGTTCAGTGTATTCTCTACATGTGAAATAAATGAAGTTTATTTAGTTATTTTTAATTTTATTTAAATCCAAGTTACTTAACATAGAGTGTAATAATGGTTTTAGAAGTAGAATTTAGTGATTCCTCACTTACATATAACATCCAGTGCTCATCCCAAGAAGTGCCCTCCTTAATGCTCATCACCCATCTATTTGTTCTATTTGTGAGTCTCTTATGGTTTGCCTCTCTCTCTGTTTTCATCTTATTTTCCTTCCCTTCCCTGATGTTCATATGTTTTGTTTATTGAATTCCACATATGAGTGAAATCATAATATTTATCTTTATGTGGCTGACTTATTTCACTTAGCATAATATAGTCTTGTTCCATCCACGTTGTTGCAAATGGCAAGATTTCATGCTTTTTGATAACCAAGTAATATTCCATTGTATATATAAACCACTTCTTTATCCATTCCTCAGTCGATGAACACTGGGATCTTTCCATAATTTGGCTATTATTGATAGGGCTGCTATAAATATTGGGGTGCGTGTGGCCCTTTGAATCAGCATTTTGTAATCCCCCTTTGAATCAGCAATGTATCAGCAATTGTTGAGTCATAGGGTAACTCTATTTTTAATTTTTTTGAGGAATCTCTATACTGCTTTCCAAAGTGGCTGCACTAGTTTGCCTTCCCACCAACAGTGCAAAAGGATTCCCCTTTCTCTGCATCGTCACCATCTGTTGTTTTCTTTTAGCCATTCTGACAGGTGTGAGGTGGTATCTCATTGTGGTTTTAGTTTGTATTTCCCCGATGATGAGTGATGTTGAGCATCTTTTCATGTGTCAGCCATCTGGATGTCTTATTTGGAAATTTGTTCCAGATAAACAAATTTCAGTTGTATTTTTCTGGATGTTCATGCCTCTCTAACTATTGGGATGACAGTTTACCTTTGACCCCGCATCCCTGATGAACCAAAAGAAGTTAATTGACCTTCAATTTGATTATTTTTTTCCTTTGTAAGGACAGGATATATGTCTTTCAAGTTCTTTACATATCAGAGGTGAAATTGGAAGATTGTTTTACTTTTTATTAGTGCTATACAAAATAAAAAGTACAAGCAGAGGGTTTGAATATTTGAATTTTTGCTTAAATAAAAACATATGTTTGTGCTCCTGTATGTTTCTGCTTGATATTACATTTTCTTTATCAAGAAAGTTAGCATAAATTTTACTGCTAAATATATAGATGTAAATATGAAAGGAAAAATCTGAGTGGATCCGTACAGCAGCAACCTAAATGTATTGTTTATTATTAAATAATGCACGCTATTTTAATGTTGAATAACCAATTTCTGTTACATTTGATACCCCAGCATAGCACTGTTTATCAACTATTGCAGCTGACTGACTCATTGGGGATTTACTATACTTACATATTATTTCTGGGGAAACCAGATTCCCAGGAGGTAAAGGGAAAGATTCCCAGAAAATAAACCTACAATTGATGTGTATCATTTAACTATTTAGGTAAACTTTTGGGTTGGTGTAAGAATGTTAAAAAGTATGCCCTGCAGTATAAGAATTATTTTAGAAAGAAGAAAAGTGGATAAATAATAAATTTCAGAAATGATAAAAAAATGAAAAAATAGTACTAAGATGAATTTTAGATTATTGCTATGAAAAAATACAACAGCCCTTATTTTTCAAATATGTATTAGGTAACTAATTATGTTTTGCAAATATTATTGTTTTCATAGAAGCTGAATACTTTTTTTTTATGTATTAATTTTTGAGAGAGAGAGAGAGAGAGAGAGAATGAGTGGGGAAGGGGCAGAGAGAGAGGGAGATACAGAATCCGAAGCAGGCTCCAGGCTCTGAGCTGTCAGCACAGATCCTAGGGGTTGGGGGGGGGGGGGTTGGGTGGTGCTCCAACCCACAAGCCCTGAGATCATGACCTGAGCCAAAGTTGGAGGCCCAACTGACTGAGCCCCTAGAAGGTGAATACTTTAAAAACTCTTCTCTTTATCATCATACAAACTATATATATACTCATGTCTAAATTGACTGAATCTATTAATGCTAATATTTATAAACAAAATTCACAATTTCTAAATTGACAAACAAGATGTTACCAGGTTGCTCCATTCTAGTCCCAGATGCACCAAAGAATTGGAGACCTGAGACCAGAATAGAGTTTATTGAGTAGATAAGTAAGGATACTTGGAAGAGTGAAAGCAGGCCACTGCCCAAGCGTGAGTGCCAATGGCACTGAGAAGCTTTAGCTTTAGCTTTCTAAGCCTGTTTTGGGTATGTGTACATTTGGCTTTGATTGACATTTTTGATTGACAGCTGGTGGTTGTATAATATTTTGGCTTCTGCACGTGTCTACCCAGGATGCAGTCTGTTTTAATTGAATTTACTTATGCTTTATGTATTTATCAGTGTCTAGTGAGCTTTTGTTGTGAACTTAAAGGTACTTAAGGGCAAGTTGCACCTTTTGTCTGTATGCTCAGCTCTTAGAAGTCCCCTTTTGGCTTTTGAGCCACCTCTGTGGCTAGGCCTTTCCAGTGCTATTAGCCCTCAGGGGAGGCTCTGAAGGTGTGGCTGTTAAACCTGGGGGCAGGTAGGGCCAGAGGGTGTGGCCAGAACCTTCTTTATAACCTCCTTGCTCATGCCTAGCTAATTGCCCAACACAAATGGAACAACTTTTTAAAATTTAATTCTTTTTCTGTGCTGTTGTTTGTGCTTTAAATACATTTTGTCTCTCTTTTTCCCAGGAGCTTAGCCTTTATATATTGTTATCTAAATATTTTCTCCCAATTACCCACATGTAATTGGATTAGCCCAATCACAGCATCTTCATCTCCTAGTGACATGTTAACATGAAATTAAATATGTCCATTCAGAGAAAACCATAGAACTTTTGCTTGGAATTATGTTTCAAATATACTTTTCAAGCTGGCAAGGTATGTGGCTGGATATTTGATGGGTGTTCAAATTTATCTTGAAAACTTTAAAGCCAGGAAAAATCAAATTGCTGAAAACAGATTAAATAAATTGGAAAAATTTGGGACTAGAGTGACATCACTGATCACTTGATCTTCTGGGTACACAGATACATTGATCAAAATATCTTATGTATTTTATTATGCATGCTAAGTCAGTCTGAATCAAATTTCTTGTTACCATACATATTTAAATGTATATTTCCATAAAGATAAAATCATGACTTTCTTACGGATGTAAAATGAACATATCTTAAAAGTTTTCTTTAGTTAATTATTAATGAAGAAATGAGACAAGTGTTTACATAAAATTTAAAGAATGTAAAGAGCAGACACATTTATATGGATGAAGCATATTAAACTAAACATGCTAATGTCTGCCCAACGTTTGTTTGTTTGTTTGTTTGTTTGTTTGTTTGTTTGGGAGGGAGTGGTAATTGCTTCACAGGACAGAATTATTTGCATTGGCATTGCCACTAATTCTCTGTAAAATACCTAGTTTAGTATAATTCAAAGTCAAGGATAGTCTACAAGCAGGTAAACCAGATCATTATAAACAGTGATTGATTTTCCACTGCAGACATTGCAGGGGTAAATGAAAATTATTTCACCTTTTACAAATGTATAGAACATGATCTTTTTCTCCATTCTCTTGAAGTGTTTCCTTCTAGACATAGTGAATCTAACTCTAACAGTATATGGGGATAAATCTCACTAAAGGTTAACCCCAGTCTCCAGATTTTACAATGTATATTTATCTCCAAGTTTTCAGGCCAGATAACCGCTAGATATGTTAAAATGTTGCACCAGAATTAGCTGGAGTCTCTGAGGAGATGTGCAGGAGACTGTTCGGAGGGCTTTGTCTCTTGAGTTTTCATTGTTCTTTCTTCTGCTTTACTGTTTAAATTTCTGTGATAGTCTATCTGCTTTATATAAATGCAAATATGAATATTTACTCAGCAATTAAGTGCTTCTCTGTCTCTCTTCCAGTTGGTACAGAAGTGTTTTTTTCTTTTTTTTTTGAGGAGAAATGTTTTATTTCTACAATACCCAGAAATAATTTTTGCTTATTCCATATTTACTTACATATCTTAGTTGATACATATGCTTTAGGGATTATAATTTTTATATGTCTTAAAAAAAATAGAGGTGACTGTAAATCAATTTTGGTCAAATTTTTCAGTTTAATGTAGTTCTTTAAAAATTAATTTACTCTTTTGTTATTCATTAATTATGATGTTCTTATTTTCATTTAATTTTATTGTAATGTACCTTAGAAAGCAATCTTTTTATTTGAGATATTTATATATAATAATCTGGAATATATATTTACTAAAATATTATATGGTCTATTCCCATTCTAGTCTAAAATTTTGCCTTTTAAAGAAAAAATAAATACTAATTTAATTAAACTTCCAGAAGATTATATGTATTATTCATACTTGAAATAAACCACACTTATTGGTAAAATTTCAGTTGTAATATAGGATAATTAATCAAAAGAAACAAAAACTATGTATATATGTATATACATATCTATAGCTTTTTTTGTTGCAAATTTCACTAAATATCACTTTATTTTTCCTCAGTCATTTGAAAAAGAAATACCTTGTTTTAAATTCTACTTCTATCTACTGAAAAAAAAGGATTCTTTGATGTTCATTTGTTGAATTTTCAGAGTTGAGATTGAAAATTTGTTTTATTCCATCCTTTATACATGTTTATTATATTTTATTTTCCATCTGTCCTAAATTTTAGAGCTAAATTTTTATAGTCTTTATGGATTTATTCTTGCTATAGTCTCTGTCAAGAATATTTACTCATGTACATATTTATTAAATAAGATTTACATAAAATATTCAGCCATTTGTTTTAGAACTAATTCACTGCTCTTTGCATGTCACACTTTAGATTCTAAGACTTTGCTCTTAAGTTCTTTTTTGTTTTGTTTCGTTTTTTGTTTGTTTGTTTTCAATTTGTGATCTATTTATTACTCTTAGAAAATCTCATTTTTGGCTGGACTCAGACTCAGAGGTTGAAGCTCTCAGGCCACTCCATCTCTTGGCGATCTATTCCTGGCATTTTTCTTTGGTCTTCTTCATTCTCGGACAAAAGTTTGGCATATTTTTATTTTTCTTAGCAAGCTAAGAGCAACACACTGATGTTTTCATTGGAGGACACACGGAGTAACAAGACACTGAATCTTGGGTGCTTTGGTTCTAGGTTTCTTACCTTCTCTGTTTAGGGACTTCTGGTGGGCATCATTCTTTAGAAAGATTGAAGAGTGTGTGAATTCTGCTAGCTCTTTGGGATCCCAGGCAATGAGGCACAGTAATATCAGTAAGTCCATGAATATCCTTCTCTCTCTCCTCTCTCTCTCTCTCTCTCTCTTTTTTAATGACTAAGTTGAGAACACTTAGATTGGCATCCACAATGCAACCCCGAGCAGATTTGCACTTTCTTTGTCCAGTCCTCCTTGGTCAATAGCAAGAATGCCCCTTACTCTGCAGCAGGTGGACATGGCCATGGGTCTCGATACCTTGCTTCATGAGGAAGCCTTGCTTGTCATTGTCATCACTAATTCAGACCTTGTAACCCTCACATTCTTCACTCAGAACATCAGCAGCAACTTCTGTGGCCATACACTTCCCGTTTGCATTTATCGTCTACTTCAGTGAGTTTCTGGCAGGGAGGAGCTGAGAATGCTCGGCTTCATTCTAGAACATCTTACTGCCTCTCAGGCACCACAAAAAAGAGCTTAAATTCTTAACTTTACTTCATCGCACTGGAAAATTGAATTAAAATTTATATTACTTCAAGAGTTCAAAATCTATCAGATATGTTTCCTTTTCATTGATTTTTTTTGCCTGCAATATAATGGATCCTGTGAATGAGTCTACATTAATTATGTCTTTTCAATACAGAAAATATTTAGTTTCATTTGAGTAATAATATAAATACTTGTATGTATAGTAATAAAACGCAACCAGGAAGCTTCATAAGGAAACATAGCCGGCATTCTTTGTGCTCTTCAAGTTTTGCTCTGCTGATGAAACAGAGTTTGATTCTTTTTATGTTCCACATGAATTTTGTTTCTGTATTTTCAATATTGTGCCTAGGTGGCTATTCCTTGTGTTTTGAATTCTCAACAATGAAAAATAACTAGTACCTTTCATAAACCACTCAGTATTATTTCCCACATATTTATAACTTCCTTATATTTAATGAACATTTTCATATACCAATCACCAATTTATCACCAAAATACCGTAGTGTCTTTAGTGTAATTAAAATAATTTATAAACTTCATGATTTCTTAAAAATATTTTTCCTGCACTTCTCCATTCTTTTGTTTTATTCAAGAATTTTATAGTAAGTATGAATACGGTTTCCAAATCTAAAGCAAGCCTAAACCCCTGGAGTACTCCCTATCCTCACCAGGGAGGGCAAAAACCAGGCTTGAGCTTTCATTCTTAACCGAGATAAATTTTAAGAATGAAAATTCCTTCTATCTCAATAAAATTCAAAGAAAAAATTGTCTTGTGATGAAAACAAGCAAGCATGTAGACATCCTCAACGAGATCCAGTCTGATATTAAAATAATAAAGCAGGAATGAGTGGTTATAAAGAACGCAGTGGACATACAGAATATAGACAATATAAGAGAAGGTATAAAGAACTCAATGGTTGGATTGAGATGCAGAATAATTGCCAAAGAAACAGTTAATGACCTAGAAGATCAGCTGGAGGAACTTGCCCATATAACATCAGTAATCAAAAGAGATGGCAGATCTAAAATGAAAAAAAAGACATTATGAAGGAATATATATCACAAAAATAGGCATGATTCAAGCCAACTGAATTCCAAAATGTTCTGCCTATTAAATATCATTTGTCTAAATACATCTAACTTGACCAAGTCCTAATGGATAGAAGGTATCAAAAGATGTCTCCATATTAGTCACAGCTATCGATTCTATCTGTTGGATTGATGCCCTGGGAGCCCTTCAGGTTTGTTGCATAGTATTGGGGAAGAATTATTGTGAACAGTCAGTAAGATTTGCACTCATATTGAAATAATGACCAGCAACATTCAACACAAAGTGAAACATATCCAATATGTTGCCTTTTACATTTTAAGAATTCCGATTAGAATCTCACCTGATTTGTTTGTATAAATTGTCATTCAACTCTATAAATTCATAAGGAACTGTAAGAGACCAATATAAAATAGTCTTGGAAAAGTAGAACTAAGTGGGATAACTCAGAATTCCCAATTTCAAAGCTTACTACAAAGAAAGATTTATCAATAAAGTTATGTATTGACACAAAGAAATTCATATACACTAATGAAATAGAATTAATATTACAGATATAAATCATATTCTTCTGATCTTCTAATTTTTGACAAGGTTGCCAATTTAATTCAATGTGAAAAGAATAGTTTTATCAAGAAATGATTCTATAAAGCTCAAACAGTTCATGTGAAAAATGAATTTGACCCTTATCTCAAACCATATATAATAATTAACTCAAAATGGGTCAAAAACTGTAAAACTCTCAGAAGAATACATAGGGTTAAACATTTATGATCTTGGATTTGGCAAAGGATTCTTACATATGACACAGAAAAGTACAAGCAAGAAAAGACAAAATAGAGTACTTCTTTAAAATTCAAACTTATTTTTCAAAGGACACCATCAAGAAAGTTAAAAAAATACAACTTGTAGAATGGGAGAAATTACATATCTGATAAAAAGCTTATATATCTAGAATTTATAATGAATCCTTACAACTTAATATAAAAAGACAAATAACCAAATTAAAAATGTACAAAGGATCCGAACAGTCATATTCAAGAAGATATATAAATAACCAATATGTACATTATTACTCGTCTAAAAACGCACATCAAAACCACGAGATAAAACGTATCCATAAGAAAAGCTAGAAAAAAACGTCAGATAACAAGAGTTGGCAAGGATGTAGAAAAATTAGAACCCTTGTACATTGCTGGTAGGAATAAAAAAAAAAAAATTGTCCTAATGCATTGGAAAAGTCTGGCAGTTCCCCATATGATTAAATATAGATTTACCGGGGCGCCTGGGTGGCTCAGTCGGTTAAGCGGCCGACTTCGGCTCAGGTCATGATCTCGCGGTCTGTGAGTTCTAGCCCTACGTGGGGCTCTGTGCTGACAGCTCAGAGCTTGGAGCCTGTTTCGGATTCTGTGTCTCCCTCTCTCTGACCCTCCCCTGTTCATGCTCTGTCTCTCCCTGTCTCAAAAATAAATAAAACATTAAAAAAATTTTAAAAATATAGATTTACCTTATGGCCCAGCAATTCCACTCCTACATATATACCCAAAAGAAGTTGAACTCCTAAACCAAGAGTAATTAAAATATGTGTTCACACAGAAACTATCAGTATTTATAGCAGCATTGTTCATAATAGCCAAAAGTGGAAAATAAAATGGCTATTAATGGATGAATAGACCAACAAAATATGAGATATGCATGCAATGAAGTATTATTCAACTGTAAAAGGGAATAAAGTACTGAAACATGCTATATCATGGATGAACCTTGAAAAAAAAATCACCTCATGGCTCTGACACTAGAGTAGAAAAGTAAACTACTGTCAGAGCCATGAGGGTATTTTCTTTCTCTTTTTCTTTTTCTTTTTCTTTTTCTTTTTCTGTCTTTTTTTTTTTTTCCTTGACTCTTTCTCACAAAAAGCTAATGGAATTCCTGGAGGTAAAACCCACGAAGGCATGAGTATGTGAAGGGTGCTATGGTTGTACTCCCATTGAGTTTTTCATTCCCATGCTAGCGACACTCTGCCTCCAACAATTCATAGAGAATTGCCACTGAAGTGTTCTTAATAATTTATGGTTCCAGAGGCTTCTCTGTTCCAGGTAAGCAGGTCTCAGCTCTAATCCTCAATCTGCTGATAGTTCCAAGAAAAATGTTGATTTTTTAAAATTTTCTCAGTTTTTTTTTCATGTAATAATGGGAGTGACAGATTCTAAGCTCTTAACATGTCAGAGCTGAATCAATAAGTATTTATCTGTTGCCTGAACTTCAACAACAGCCCATTAAGTGGTCTATCTGATTTTACTCTTCCTATCTACCCTAATTTTACCACACAGAACCTAGGATTGGCTTTCAGAATCAAAAATTTCCAATAGATTCCCATCGCATCTATAATAAATACAAAATATTTTCTGCAGTCCTCAAGTCCTCCATGATCAGGTGTCCTCAAATTCATTCCCTATTTGTTTTGCCGTTCGCCACAACACTGCCTTTTTTGTTAAATGAGATAAACTTGTTCCAAATGCGGGACTGTTATTGTACTTTATGTTTTCTCCACCTTCAATTCTGTCATTATAGCTCAGTCCTTCATTTCATTTAGGTTTCTCAAAAATTGTCTTCATCACCATAGTCATTGCTATCAGTTCTATCTAAAATCAACACTCAAGTAAACCCACTGCATTAATTACTCCTTTATTTTTCTTCATCATATTAACACATCAGAAATTAAATTATATAATGAAGTATCTATGTATTTTATATGGCCTCTAAAATATAAGCTCCATGAGGATAGCATTTGTTCACTTGTTCACGACTTGTTCAGTTGTTCACTACTGCAAATGTGGTATGTGTGACAGAGGGTAGGCAATCAATAGCATTGATGATATGAATGAGTAAATTTCTGATATCCAGAGTAGTGTGCTTTAAAATGCTGAATGGTCAATGAAATTGATGAGAACATAAGATCAGTAAAAGGCCTTTTTATGTGTAATATTCTGAATTTTCTATGATGAACGGGTTTTTAAATTATCCATCCCTCCCTTAGTGTCTCTATTTCTTACTATAGGATTTGGACCTTTATAGTAATATCACAGGTCTTAACTAAAATGGGATTGTAAAAATACAGGGCAACACACATGTGAATAAAATGCAAAGTATCCTACTACTCCTTTGAGGCAGGTTTTTCAGTTATTTTTCTATCAGCTTCTATACATTATTGAATTAGTAAAGGATTCTGAGATTATGCAACTTAAATTTTTTTAATGCTTATTTATTTTTAACAGAGAGAGAGAAAGAGTGCAAGTGGGGGAGGGGCAGAGAGAGAGGGGGACACAGAATCTGAAGCAGGCTCTAGGCTCTGAGCTGTCAGCACAGAGCCCAACTCGGGGCTCAAACCCATGAACTGTTAGATCATGACCTGAGCCCAAGTCGGACGCTTAACCGACTGAGCCACCCAGGTGCCCTGAGATTATACAACTTAAATTGGCCTTGTCTTTCTGTTAGCCTATCAACATTAGGAAAAATATTTTAAAATTCCACCATCACATTCAATGAAGAAAGTATGATTGGTCACATTTTAAAATTATATAATGAACTTTATTTTATAGATATGTCTCATATAATTAGAACCCTGAAAGGAGAATTTCAAATGTTGAAATATTGGATGTGGAAATTTTTTTTGCAATTGTTGGAATTATTATTTCTTCCCACCCAGGGAAGTCACAGTATGCCAGTGAATTTGATTATTTTAATTCTTTAGAATATATTGTTCTGCCTTTAGACACCAATATTACTTCATTTATGCCTATCCCATTAAAATTTATGGTTGATTCATCAGTTTTACTTAAATTATAATAATATGTCATATGTCATACCTTAGAATATTCCATTTTCTGATACAGTAAAGAAACAGTATTATTCATGCCTTCTTTTCTCCACCTCGTTCTTGAATGGCCCACAGAACTCTCATACAAATTGACAGACCTATCAAAATGAAATTAATGTCAGGGGGAAATTTAGGGAATATTAGGAAGTGGATGGGTGACATTTGTGTCATAACTGGAACTCCAAGAAGATGGAAGAGTCCCATAGATAGAACCCATAGAGAGGGTGGGAAGCTTTGTTTTAGATAATCCTTTTCATTCCTTCTGGTAGCCACTGGGGGTCATTCAGACATCAGCCAGCTGAACACCTGGCAGATTTAGCAGATTGGCCTCTGATGTCTTTTTCAGCCTTAGTAGTGTGCTAATGGTTGACAACATGAACATGAAGACTGGCTATCCTCTTAATATTCTCTTTGACCTACCAACTTCCATATTCCAAGAATTAGAAATATATAATACAACATTTCTATGATATTTTTAATGTGTGTAAGATCAATCCAAATATTAGTTGAGAAATTTGAACTAGTCTTTTAAAGTTGTCTATTAATTTATAAAGTTACGAAAATGAATCCCCCAACCATTGGGGGAATATGTTAATTTCTCTTTTATTCCTTTAGAGATAGGTAAGAGCTTTGCTGGAGGGCAGCAGCTAAGAGTGAATTAGAATTGCATAATGACTATTCCATTAAGTTTCCTTTGATGCTTTGATTTTAATTCTTCAATATTAAGATTGTTTTTTGATGTTAAAAAAGGAACTAAATTTTGCTTGGAAAATCCTGCCAGAATATGTCTTTGCATGTAGTCCAGCATGGCAAATTGGATAACTAATTGATCAGTGTGAAATAAATGTAACAGGATGTTTGGACAATGACTACATTCATTAGTTACATTAATAAAAATAGCCACAAGAATTTACATATGTCCTTTTCTATATCCATTCATCAGAAAATTGATACCTCACACCATCCAATTCAATAATTCTCATTTTTAAAATTTTGTATAGGCGAGCTACAAATATGAGTTTGCCTCTTCTCATTTCCACCAAATACAATGTCACAATCCTGGCATTAGTTTTGAATAGCTGAGAGAGACATAAGAAAAATTTTGAGATATGATTTCCTGAGTTGAGATTGTGATATGTCCCCAATTTTAAGCAGGTCATACTTATTTCAATTCTGGCTTTGACATACTTATTGGTGGTTTGATGTTGAACAGTTTATTTAACCTACCTTAACCTCAGTTACAAATTTCATTTGTAAAACACATAATGTGAGTCTAGTATTCAGAGTTTTTGGCAGGCTCCAGTGAGATTAGTATGGCAAAATAAGCACAAAATCAGGCACTTAGAACTCAAATCACTGTGTAATGATTGTTAAAGGGGTTTATTTTATGAAAATTAAAAATGAGAATTAACAAACTAATTAGCAAATTATTGAGCAAAAAAAGTGGTTTTTACATGTCAATAACTAGGCATTAAAGTTAGATTGTATATAACTACATAATCATATGTATGTATAGAGAATACACAATCCTGGAAAAGTGAAACAAGTCACTGTCAAAACTACAAATGGAAAATTATTGTATTTAAGTTTTATCTAATCAACACATGTAAACCCAAAACAATGCCTATTACACATTTTGACATGCTACATATTGTGATTTTTATGACTTTTTATTAGAAGCAGAATCAATTTCACAAATCTTTCATTTGTCTCTATATTTCTTGGCTAGTCAAAGGGTATATCTTTTCTAATATACTTGCGAGCATGTATGATTACTTCACATTAAATAAATATTTTACTACAGATATTGGCACTTTTTTTTGTGCTAAATTGGCACTTTTTTGTCCCACTCTCAAAATTTGTTTAGACTATTGAAATTTCTAAGTAGATTTTCCTTTCCTGACAATCTATCAATATCAAATGGAAATACTGATTTATGCTTTTTGTGAAATGGTCAGGACATATTGGTTAGAAATATAACTATGTCTTCATTTATGTAAATTTAAACTTTACATGACCTTAACTTGTGCCAATAATATGCCATATATTTCATGAAGAAATCCATTTATTGATTATACAGACTTATTTATATGATATTAGATGACACTTAATTTTAAAATAAAGTATAAGGCCTGAAAAATTTCACCTGTGCTGTATGAAGACATGAAAGTAGGATCATTTTTCCATATCTGGATTTTTACTAGTCTCAGCATGTAGGTTTGCCTTTGATGCTTAGTTACTTATCTCATTCTGTCTGCTGATTATTTTTAGAAAGTAGATATTACTTAATGACCTGGAAACAATGTGATTTATTTTTCTCCAACAGTAGTATTTTACCAAAATATGAGCAAACATTAGGGTCCATCAAAATGAAATGAGTTTGTGGGTGGTGAAAGGTGATATTTTGACCGGCAAATAATTTTTCCCATGTGTTGATGGAATATATAAAAATTCAATTCTTTTCTGTTTAGCTATTGATTATACTCCAGTCTTTTAGGGCCGTGATAATAATTAGACTTTTATCTATTGGTAATTAACAAGGCAAAATTTGTAATTAAAAACTGCTAGTATGTAGGGAAAAACATACTATGTTTCTATTCTAATTGACATATTCATTTATCTTATTGATTCAACTATCTTTTACTGAGTGACCATATATTCAACTATATTTTATTGTATTTTTACTGAGTGATCACTCTGAGGCAGGCAATGTGACAAGTATCTACTGTTTGTAGATGACAAACAATCATACTTTGGCAAAGCACTTCTTACCAAAATGGAATTCAAGAACGAATGGGAAGTTAGCAAACCATTGAATGTAATAAACTCCATAATAGAGATATATACAAATGTCTTATTCTGCTCATGTTGCTGTAAGAAAATACCATAAGACCAGGTGGCATAAAAAATAGGAATTTATTTTCTCACAGGTCTGGAGGTCGAGAGGTCCAAGACCAAGATGTCAGCTGATTTTATTGCTGGTTTGCAAGTAGCCATCTTCTTGCTGTGCCCTCATATGGCAGAGAGAAAAAGAGCTCTGGTCTCATCATGAAGGTCCGACCTTCATGACCTTATGTAAAACCTAATTACCTGAAAAAGCCTCACTTCTTAAAGCCATCACACTGAGGGTTAGGGCTTCAGTGTATGAATTCTA
Organism: Acinonyx jubatus; assembly: GCF_027475565.1. NCBI lineage: Eukaryota > Metazoa > Chordata > Mammalia > Carnivora > Felidae > Acinonyx > Acinonyx jubatus. The sequence goes on from NC_069380.1 coordinate 58,737,709, forward strand.
GGGGGTCGGGGCGTGGTTCATTCAGTCCATAACAAGTTACCAGTGGGATCCCAGAAAAAAAAGAACACTTCACACAGGTTTTAATATATCAGCCAGATGTTTTGGAAATAGAAGGGGGTTTATGGGCACACCCAGAATGGCCTGATAATCCACATAGAAAAAATAATTGAACAGGGGCACCTGGGTAGCTCAGTAGGTTAAGTGTCCAACTTTGGCTCAAGTGATGATCTCACGGGTTTGTAAGTTCGAGCCCTGCATGGGGCTTGCTGCCGTCAGTTAGGAGCCTGGAGCCTGCTTCAGATTCTGTGTCTCTCTCTCTCACTGCCCCTCCCTGGCTCGTGCTCTCTCTCTCTCTTCCTCTCTCTCTCTCTCTCTCTCTTAAGAAAATAAATAAACATTAAAAAAATTTTAAGTAAAAAAATAATTGAACAAATGGAACAGACATGATACTGTGTGGACTGTTCAAGGAATAAAGATGATTTGGTATGTCAGGAGCTATTTATGCATGGGTGAGAGTAGTGGCAAGTTTTTTGAAAAGGAGCCCTCACTGTGATATTATATGGATAATACCTTTGTGCATTAGTCTATTTTCAAATTTCTTCAGTTATCTATTAATGAAATTCTGGTTTTTCTTTGAAGGAATTTGAGTAAGAAGATCTTTCAACTGTTTTTCAAAAATGAAAATCAAACAACTTATTTTTGTTATCAATTTCCATTTATAATTTCCAATTATAACCCATGTGCAATTGGGTTATAATACAGATTTGCTCTATCCCATTAATGGACAGTGGGGGAATGCTTCAGCCATGCTTAATTACATGGCAATAAGTTAGACCTCTTTAGGTTTCCAATACACTTACCTCTTATGTTAGGCAGAATTATTAGATGGCCCTTCAAGATCCCCTTTCTCTGCTGTACATGAACTTTCTCCAAGTTACTAAATCAAACTGGATTAGGTGCTGGTATGAAGAGATTTTGAGGACATCTTTAAAGTCACAAATCAGTTAATGATAAAATAGAATATTATCCTCAGTGGTCTAACCTGATTAGAGGAGCCCTTAAAAGAGACTTAGGTCCTCCTAATGAGAGAGATGCAAAACATGAGAAGGAATTAATAAGAGCCAGAGTCTCTATTTCTGGTTTTTAATGTGGAAGGGCTTATATGGCAAGGCAGTCTCACAAATGCCAGAAACTAAATTTTGACAACTTGAATGAGCTTGCAGTGATTCTTCTCATTGCCTTAAACAAAACAAAACAAAACAAAGAAAACAAAACAAATCAAAAAAAAAAAAAAAAAAAAAGGGCTGCTCTGTGCTCTGATTTCAGCCTGTGAGCCTTTGAGCATAGAACCTAGTTATTCTGTGACCAGATTCTTGACCTGCAGAAACTATGAGATAATAAGTGGGTGTTGTTTAAACCTCTAAAGTAATACTTTCTTGTCATGCAGCAATAAAATCCTAACATACTTGTCTGCATTACTTGCAATGTTTATGTTAGGAATGATCTTTTTTTTTTAGCAATGCCTGGAAAATTGAATTTTTGCTTATATAGAACTTATTGGTAACAAGTTCATTACTAACTAAGTTTAAGCTAAAGATTTTAGAGATATACTAGGAGCATTTCATAATGAATGGAATTTTGACTTCATGCGTTATGCTATTTATTTCTTTTTATCCTAATGACCAACATAATTAATTAGTTACTTGCTACTTAGGAACCTCATTACTATTTAGAATGCTCATCACTATTTATGTATTAAAAACTACATTAGCACTAATTACTATCAATCCCTACTGATAGTAACCCCTTGGTAATTAACTGACAAAGTAAAAATCAATACTACAAAATCAATTAGTATTTAATTGCCAAAAATACCAAATATCAAAATATCACTTCAAAATACATAATGGATGAAACTACCTTGACTTCAAAAAGGAACTTAGCTACTATTTTGCAGGAGACATAGATAGGGAAATGGTTGTAATCTGTAGCTAAATATACTCCCTTTATCTCTTTCCACTCATATGCGGTTGTGTTGACAGTCTCCCCAACGGAAGATGTTATTATTTAGTGCTTATTGTGTACTCACCACTAAGAAGAATTAGCTTTGTTTCAGAACTTAGAAACTAATCAGGATACTACAGTGAGCGAGGGGAGGATTGGGGGACATGGGGGAATTGGTCCCACAGTAAACTTTCAAGTTCACATTTCTATTTGTCCTGCTTAGACAATGTAAATAAAATGTGCCTTTTACTTACCGGCCTGGACTATATATTGCAATCTTGTTTAAATAGATTTCTACCTCTTCTCTATGTAAATTCATGCACTGTGTGCATGTCTGGTATATGATTCTCCAGAAAATGGTTTCACTTCTGCTCCAGTCATATCTTCCTCGATTTCTTCTAATATTAGTAAGATTTTTAGAGGTAGTCTGCTTGCAGATTTAAATACAGTTTCAAATGTTATTATTTATGGGCTCAGCTACTGCTGAAACACAAATTATGTAGCATTAATTTTCATTGCAAAATCTCCTTTGTTATCTATCTAGATATTTGTACCCTGAATTATAAACTGGGTGAAAAACAACTTGAGTGAGTGTCCCTTAATCTTGCTCCATTCACTGGTAATTAATATGCCTGCCTATATCTGCTCTAGTCATTGGCTTCAAATAAATCTTTTCTCTGATCTCTAAGTAGTAGAAGGAAATATCTGTCTTTTCTTTCCCAATCACCCTGGTCGAAATAAAGGATTCCAAGAAAAAGAAAGTTAGAATGATTAATTTTTTTTTGATATAGTCTTTGAACTTACTACTTTTTCACAAAATTCTAATTACCCATTTCAAGCAATAAGATAAAGGGGCAATGCAATTGTATTTACCGGGTTGAAACAGAAACACACATTTTCATTTTAGTTAAATGAGAAGAAAAGTTAATCTTCACACTTCTAAATCCTCTGTGATATGCTGAGAGTTATACTTACACAATGCAAACACAAACAAAGGAAGTTGAAAATTTTGGTCATAAAGGTTGTCAATCTTCATGATGATTCCAAAAATTGTTTTTGAAAAATAAATATAAAGGTAATCAAATATGCTCTCCAAAGCTATTTGTAGTTTTATATTCTGATAGTCTAGTAGAACTGTTTAAATAAAATTAATTCTTGGAAAATTAAACTCAGTCTAGTACCAGATAACCAACTGTAGTTACTTTATTTCAATTACTTCAACATAAACTTATAAATTCATTCTAAATCAAAAGAGGTTATGAAATGTTGGGTTAATGTTTAACTAAAATGTTTAATAATACATGATATTTTATTTGCAGTTATAATTGTTTAGAGTTCATATTTGGTCTCTTTCATATGTATACTTCAAATTATACCTAAATATCTGTCACATTATATATAAAATATATAATATTTGGATTTTTTATATATATAATTTTTGAATGTCTTTTGACATTTTTGAAATGTTAAACACTTAAATAATGGTTTGTTTTGTTTTGTTTACCAGTCCTGTACATCTTGTATATAAGACATATTGCCTTATAACAGACATGATCTTTTATTTCAAAAAATATTAATGAATCTGTTAATATATTTTTAAAATGTTTGTATATTCATAATTCAAATTGGCAATCAGTTTGACTCAGAATATTTATAAAAATAGAGCAATATAGTTATTAGTTTTTTATTTACTCTCCATATCATTAATAGGTTTCTCAAAAAACTTAAAATAATCTCAGTAGTACACCTGCTGATATGATTGTCAAATGAAAATGTTACTCCCAAAATTGTCAGTATATTTCTTCTAACAGATACATTAAATTAAAGTGAATATCAATTAAGTATAAGGAGCAAACACATATTTTCCAAGTTACTATTTTAATCCCCACTCAAGCTTTTAGTTTATGTCATGCTCTTTTTCCCCATCCAAAGGACTGAACATTCCTATTGTCCCTATTTTACAAGTCTCATTTTCAGCTGAAAATTCATTATGTTGCCATGTCCTCATGACTTTTGATTTTCATTAGAGATCATTATAGTATGGGGAAATAAACATATCTCAGAGACAGTATAAGTAGGGTCTTCTCAGCTTTGATTACTTAGTGTTGTGTTTTTAAATTAATGTCTAAACACTGAGATCAATTAACATTTTTGAAGAAAGTATTTTCTGCACAACAAATTGCATTTAAATTGTCTTGTGGGAAGTTCATTGTCATAAAGTGTAATTTAAGAAAATTCCTGTCACTCCTTGGTTATGGTAAAATGGAAAGTCTGATAAACATTAACTCCTACAAATAGATAAGAAAAAAGGAAATGAAAGTTCTCTTTAAGGTGTTGAAATGTTTTAGAATCGATTTTCATGTCAGATGATTAATGTAATAACATAAAATAAGGCAGAATGCTTAAGGAATAATAAAGAGAAAATAACAGTGAGTGCCTTGCATCTCTGGAACATTTTGTACAGTGGCTAACATAGCTTTTTCTTAGGTAGTAATAATACTAACACAAAATTCAAAGAGTGCTTTTTTTTCAGATGGATGAGATCAAGTAGAAACATATATTTCACATATTTGGTTCAGAGAATGAAACACTGAGAAAATAAAAACAAAACCACTTCACTTAGCTGTGTGTGAGTTCAATTTGGGAAACAGCCACTGGTCCTAGGCTCCAATGAGCAGATGGTTCAAACACATCTGGTAGTTTAAGTAACTCAGGAAATGGACACTTTAGCTTTTCACATCCAACCTATCGTCACTTTTGAATTACAAGTTGTGGTCTTTTTTTTTTTTTTTTTCAACTTTATTTATTTATTTTGAGGAGGCTGGGTGGGGAGGCAGGGGCAGAGAGAGAGGGAGAGAGAATCCCAAGCAGGCTCTTCGCTGTCAGCACAGAGCCCAATACTGGCTCTATCTCACAACTGTGAGATCATGACCTGAGCCAACATCAGGAGTCAGACGCTTAACTGATTCAGCCACCCAGGTGCCCCTGCAGCTCTGATTATAACTGTGAAAAGTGCTTTTTCCTCCAGTGACATGAGTAGATGCTGAAAACAACACCGAGGATGATGCTGAATGACACACTGAAAAATTAACCCGAATATCAGCCCGATGACTCAGCTTTGGGTCGACTTCCGATGAAAGCACTTAGAACTCCACTGTAAGGGCAGATGACAAAGGTGAAAGTGAATAACATCCAATAATTAAGAAGCAGAGCTAATATTAAAAACTAAATGCACATAAAACTGCAACATCCTCTCTAAAGCTGACAGAGAATTAAATACATCATGTTATCATTGGCATCAGTGATCAGGAAGTGCAGATATCATCTGGATCATTAGAGATTCTTAAAATGCCTTAAACAATTCCAATTATACGTTCATCATGTGCTTAGAGTTTTTATTCATAAAGTGTACCTGGGTAAGGTGCATCTTTTGTAGTTTACTCCAACAAATACACAGTGTTGTTAGCTCTTTATGCCCTAATCTAATAATTGTCAAGATTCATTCCACGCTTTGGAACAGGGGCGTGGTAACTTCTAAGCAGTACCTAAGTATGTGAGTTTGGATTTGGCTAAATTGTGTTGTTAAAGGTGAAACTGGATATATCCCAAAGTATTATTTTTAAATGGGGAATATTGAGTACTTATGCATTTTTAAAGGATTTGATCTTAAATCTCTGAATGATGAAGTCTAATATTTCATCAGAACAATTAGAATTTTAGAGGAAGATCTATAATTCAGGAATAAAAGCATATGAAAAATATTTTGCTAAAAATATAAAGACAACATTTCTGCTTCTAAATAAAAATACTGAGAAAAGAGTTATTTTAAATATAGTAATATATATTTTAGTAACATGAATGCTAAAAAAGGAAAAGTTCAGGGGCGCCTGGGTGGCGCAGTCGGTTAAGCGTCCGACTTCAGCCAGGTCACAATCTCGCGGTCCGTGAGTTCGAGCCCCGCGTCAGGCTCTGGGCTGATGGCTCGGAGCCTGGAGCCTGTTTCCGATTCTGTGTCTCCCTCTCTCTCTGCCCCTCGCCCGTTCATGCTCTGTCTCTCTCTGTCCCAAAAATAAATAAAAACGTTGAAGAAAAAATTAAAAAAAAAATGAAAAGTTCAGTGGAGATTAAAGACCTGAGTTAGAATCACAGATCTGTCCCTAATGTGCTTGTATAAAACTTCGCAATTTAATTAACTTCTCTGTACCTCAGGATTATTATTATTTTAAATGGTAATGAGAATTCTCACTTCAAACATTTGTTGTGAGTAATTCATGAGCTCATGTAGGAGAAAAATCCTGGTGGATGATGAACATATGAAAGCATGCATTTGTTTCCTCTTACAAATCTATAATGCTGCCTTAAAGTCACTTTTTAATTAAAAAATCATAAATATAAGAAAGGTAAAATTAAATTAAATTAAATCGAAGAGATTTAAAATAATCCTATATATGCAAGCATAATAGAAAATAGATTATTAAAATGAAAACACACAAAAATAATTGCTGTATTTTTACTCCGTTTTCTCCATATCATTCTGTATGTAGTCATTAGAAAGGCTAAAGAAATTATTTATTTGTCCTATATTAATTTTAAAATATAATACAAAAGGTGAATAAAATATTATTTACTACAAAATATTGTGACTATAACTTAAATTTTTTTGAATTCAGGTTTTTATTTGTAACGTTTCCCTCTTGAAAGTTGCAATTTGACCCTACTGGAGTACTGTATTTGTGGAGTTTACATCTAATGGGTACAGTTTTATGTATATGTATCAAATCTGGAATGGATTAGAGAATACTTAGCTCTATCAATATTCTAACTGTCTTTCTCATAGATATTAATAAACTGGTTCTATTATGTATATAGACAAGCAAAGAACTAAAATTTCCATGACAATTTGAATGAAAATAAAATGGGAGCACTATCCTACCAGAAACCAATAAAACACAGGGTTAATTTAGACCTCCTGCAGACAAATTCAAACCAGAGTAAGTGTTCATTTTACTTAGTATAAAATGTTGCTCATTTCATAATGGAAGCGGTCCAGTATAATCAGCCTACCTCCAGGTATCAGGCTCATCACCCCCGGAATGGTGTCTTATTGGGGGCTGACTTTTGGTCTTTGCTGCTGACAGATTAGGCCCTTGGCATTCAGCCTTGGTGAGTGAAATTCCATGTAGCTGAACCTATGCATAACTTCCATTTTTGCTACCATTTCCACTTTGCTCATCAACCCAGTGGGCAATGACAGAGGAAGCTGGGAAAAGAGGCCATTTGGTGTCCACAAAATGGATCACCCTAATCACTTGATAACTAAAATTCTTTCTTGCTGAGTTCAACTTTAAAAAGAAATTTAATGTTTATTTATTTTTGAGAGAGAGAGAAAGAGCATGAGTTGCAGAGGGGCAGAAAGAGAGAGAGGTAGACACAGAACCTATAGCAGTCACTAGGCTTTGAGGTGTCAGCACAGACTCCTAAGTGGGGTTCGAACTCATGAACCCGCGAGATCATGACCTGAGCTGAAGTTGGACGCTTAACTGACTGAGCCACCCAGTTGCCCCAGTGAATTCACCTTCTGATAAGTATTTACAAACAACACAAACATCTTCATTTTTTTCCCCATTCAAAGCCATTCCATGTAATATAACTCTTCTCCAATTTCTTTATCACATATTTTCCAATCATGTTCCTTCCAAGTCCCTGACTAACCAGCCAAGCATAAATCATAACATAAATCAATACATAAGTGCACATCTGGTTATTTCTCATTCAAAGCAAAGTGAAGAAGCAGGAATCCTGCCTGAAGTTTTGGCCACATGAAACTCATTGCCCTTATATTGCCTAAAAAGAAATGTATACCGTCATATGATATTTAAAGGCAAATTCTGTTAATTATAATAATGCTATAATTTTGTATTAATTGATTTATATTATCTATCATGCAATGGTTATTAAATTATAAACAATGAAATAATTGGCACACAATTTTACTTACTAAAATTTAGATTGTAAATTTCTATCACTGAGATTTAAGTTCAGTTGTTAAGATAAAATATACAATTTGCTATTTAAATTACAACTTTCTAGAAAGATTGATTGTTTCATCAAGTGTGAATGGGATAGTCCATACTCACTGAAGAACACAAATATTTCCAAATGATTTATTTGCATTTTAAGTTTAATTCTGTGTCCCTATATTACAAGGGAGGTGCTGACATTTTTAAGCCTCACTGATCTTTATAGCTCTTCTCCTAATATATTAACCATAAACAAAAAGTAATTAAGGATATGGTAGCTGAAGTTCAAAATTACTTTTTTACCTTATTTAAAATTATAGCTTCAAACTGAATGTTTATCGTATTTTTATTAAATATGTATGTTACATGTTCCAAGAATCACAATAATCATCATATATTTACCCGTCTATATTGTTGAAAAGCAAAGTAGCTATGTGACATTAAGCAAGTTGATTAAAGCCTTTGGGCCACTCTTTCCAAATGCTTAAAATAGTGATAATAAGATACCTACCTGTCTTATGGGATAATCCTGAGAATTAAAAAAGTTAGTATTTGTGAAATGCTAAGAAGTGTGTCTAACAAATGTTAGGCACCAAATGCATTTAAACAGACAAACCAAATTATTTAAAGACGCTTTTAGGTTTCAAGTATTTACATAGCAAATCAACAACACTCAATTTACCAAGATGAAAATAAGCCATACTTTCCATTTTCTATAATTATGTTGTCAATATGCATCTGTTATGATATACTTATTATATTATACAAAATATGAAATTACATTCCAATCACTTACAAACCAGGTTCTTAATATGTATATTTTCTAAATGTAACTTGTATAACATAATATTATCTTGGGAAAAAAACAAGATATGGTAAAATTGAGTAATTAAGAATGTTTTTCGTTAATGAGAAATGTTAAGCCCAATTAATTTCTCTTCATGGGGGAAATCAGAGTTGATAAAAACTGTGACTACCTTTTATTAATTTGGGAAGGATGAAAGAAAACTTTTTGTTTACCATGTACTTGTTTATTTTCATTTTCCTACTTAACTATAATAAGACCATATTATTGAGCAGTGTCTACATGCTATAAAATTTGATCACTGTTCCACATAAAGGATATATTTTAGTATAATAATATAATTACTAAAATTAACATATTAATCTAAGCCATCCATTTACTGTCCATGACATGATGTCAGTCCTGATTCCTTTTACTTAACCAAATTTTGCACACAGTAAGGGTATTTATATATACACATATGTTTTATAAGGAAGGCCTATATGGCCACATCTCTCAGGATCTATTTGAACCAAGGATCAAAGTGCCTTCAGGGAATGTGTGAAGAAAAGAGAAAACCATGATTCACAAAGTTTGCTGAGGACAGTAGGCCAGTTTGAAATGGTATATAACAAGGGAGGTTACCTTAAAAGCTTTTGGTTTGCTGTAACTTTAAACTTACATTGAAATTTTAAGACTAGTACAATAAATTTTCACTCACCCATTATCCAATCATATAACGTTTAACAGTTTGTCTCAGAAGTGCTCAGAAGTGCCTCAGAAGTGCCCGGGACATAACACCCCTGGAAGTGAAACATCTACAAATTGGAGACTGGAACTGATGAACCAAATCCTCCCCATCAGTTTCTGGAAAACCTCAGGGATTCTTAGAGGCTATCTCAGGTAGATCTACCAGTCAGTTACACTTGGGGCAGACATCTCACCTCTGTAATGTATCTGTTCTGACTTTCTGTTCCTTGCTTTGTTCACCCTGTTCTCCCTTGTTCCCTGGGTTGTATTTCTTAACAGAGTATCTTAACAGAGTATTTACGAAGAAGTCATTGCCTAAAGCTCCACTTTCTGCACAACTACCTCAGAAGTTATGAAAGCCTTCGCAAACATTTTTAACTGGCTTGGATGTAATAAGCATGAACAATTGTAGTTGGATAAAATGTTGAAAATAAGGCATTAGCTACACTGAAGATTTTTTTTTTTAGTTCCTTGAGGTTTTTTTGTTTTGTTTTGTTTTTTTTTGGTCTTTTCCTAAGATATTCTCTTGACATAATGAAAAAATGCATGACTAATAAGTGGCTTTTTAAAATGCCTTTTGCCTTTAATCAGTATTGTACTAATTATGTTTCTGAGTATATAATTGTCTGCTCTCCTGAAAAGAAAAAAGAATGTTTTCATGAGACAAAGATTTTGTCCCCAAAGTGAAAAAAAAAAACCAATTTCTTTAAATTCTTCAAATTATAATCATATAGGTTTCCTTGCAAACGATAATTACACTGTGTCCCTATAATTTCTCTCAGTACAGATTTAGCTCAAGTCATGTGTATGATCATTGTATGGCAATAATACAATAGTTTCTCCTCACGTGACTCTATTGTGGCTAAGATTCCCTGGCCCACATTTGCAAAGAACTCATTGGAAGCCAAGAAACTGGAAAAACCAAGGAGATAGGAGTTACTTATTTTTTTAATTAACAGTTCTGCAAGGCACACTTACATTTAATACTTGCATCTCTTATAAAAATACTCTCTTAACGTTCATACTTTTCTGAGTTCATTTATATACAAATATTTTATGTTGTTTTATTTTAAGTTTATTTATTTATTTTGACAGAGAGATATAGAGAGAGACAGAGAGGGGGAGAGATAGAGAGGGAGAGAGACAGAGACAGAGACAGAGAGAGAGAGAGAGTCTCAAGCACGCTCCATGTTGTCAGCGTGGAGCCTGATGCCAGGCTCAATCCCATGAACCTGCGAGATCATGACCTGAGCTCATATCAAGTGTCGGTCACTCAACCAACTGAGACATCCAGGCACCCCCAAATCATTTATTTTAAAACCAAGTTCTTAAAACAGCTATGGAAAATAGAGAATTTTTGATATAAAAATACTTACTAGTATTTCTTATTTTCCTTCATTGGATATATTTATATAATTTTAAAGAGTCATAGATTCTAAGAAAAGCACACTAACTTTCCTGAGAAAACATGAGCTGTTTTTTATTAAGTAACTTAAAACTTGATAAGTTTTCTGCAAAATTCATATTAAAATCTATTTTGTCATCTATTTTCAGTTTTATGTCATACCAGCAGGTGGCAGGATTAAGGCACACAATTTCTGAATCCTTGAGAAAGGTAGAAAAACATTCCTTTTCAGTGTCTTGGGGATGGCAGTTGTATTATTCCCATTCATAGAGATGACTCAACTCACCCAACTCTCCTCTTCAGCAGATACAGCTCTTTCCTTGAAGCTGTTGAAGCTATGATCACAGTCATCACTTTGATCACAAGTCGTCACTGTGCTGCAATAATGTTCAGCCTTTACCATAAAGCAGGTCCATGGCATATGGACACATAAATCTGGATCTTTTTAATACTAGGCTATGCCAGGCACACTTTGTGGGAGAATGACTCTATTCATATGATAAGGAATAGACTGAAATTAAACAATCTTGCCTTTTAAAGTCGAAGATTTTTTTTTTTTGTGAGTGGTGCATTTTTGCCTTGTGTTTGAACAAAGTAGATGATAAATTTATAGATTACGTGTCATTTGTAAAATGATTAAAATGTTTAGTTTACTTAAACCTGGTGGTTCTTTTCCACTGAAATTCTCTCATGTTTCTGTTTCTATTTCCTTTGTCAACAAACACACGCATGCCTTGGTGAAATAAGTGCCACTAAACTGGTTTTCCTATATTACATAATATATATATATTTAATTTTTTTAATGTTTATTTATTTCTGAGACAGAGAGAGACAGAGCATGAGTGGGGAGGGGCAGAGAGAGAGGGAGACACAGAATCTGAAGCAGGCTCCAGGCTCTGGGCAGTCAGCACAGAGGGCGACGCGGGGCTCGAACTCACAAACCATGAGATCATGACCTGAGCTGAAGTTGGTCGCTCAGCCAACTGAGCCACCCAGGCGCCCCTATTTATATTTTCTTTTACATTTATGTTCTCTGAGTTCTCTTATTAGGTCGCTTTTTTTCTTTTCTCTCTCTCTCTTTTTTCAGATTTATTTTAGAGAGACCACAGCATGCGCACGAGAGCAGGGGAAAGGGGCAGAGTGAGCACTGAGCCAGATTCATGGGGCTTGATCCCACAACCCGGTATCATGACCTGAGCTGAAATCAAGAGTCAGAAGTTCAATCCACTGAGCCACCTAGGCGTCCGTAGGTCACTTTTCTTAAAGGGATACTCATCTTCCATACCTTCCTTGCAATCCTACTGAAAAGTGTGTAATCAAATCAGAATACAGCATAATATACTAACATAATAAAGGAATTGCTCCTATAAAATATATTTGATAATTGATTGCTAATTAAAGGAATTGAGAAAAACTATACTTATTGTTACCAAGTTCTAAAATTTGTCTAAGAATTATAATGAGATGGTAAGTTTAAAATGCCTGGCACATAATCAATATGTATGCATTGCATTTTAACATCCTTCTCCCATATTAAGTGTATAGCCAAAATTTTTATTTTATGGGAGTAAAAAATATGCCCTTCAATAAAATAACATGGAAAGAATTTAGCCATATGTTTTCTATATTATGAAATAAAAGGAAAGCATCTAAAATGGATAACTAGAGTGATGTTCAAGTGTTCATAATATTATTAATCTCAATACAAGATAAATATATATGGTAAGTGAAGAAAACAGTGTAAAGATTTACCCACTGGTCATCGTGAGGCTGTATACAGCCTTAATGTATACATTAAGAATGTATAAGCCAGTGAGAGGCCAGTGCACAAGAAAACAGCAAAACACTGGTATAATATTATAGCGTATGCTTTTTATGAATTTCTCATGTGTCACAACACAGAAGGTAGAGATATTTTCCTAAGTTTAATTAAATAAAAGATCTCAGTCATAAAGTAACATTTCTATAATCACCCACTCACAGAAGGAAGGACTGGGGTTGAAACCTTGGAGGATATAAAAGCTGTTGTTCTTTTCTTTCCTTTGCCAATGTCACCATTCTTGATAATATGTAGCACTGTATTCATGCATTCATTTTATATTCTATTTTGCACCCCTGCAATTTCAGCCAAACTCATAGTCTGCTACACTATGTAAATTTCAGCCTGAGCTTATTCATGTGAATTTGTTTCATAATAATAATTGACCTTAACATTATTAAAATACCCCAGTACTCTTATATTATTATATAGTACTGTTATGATTAGCCAAATAATAACATGATTAGTATGCAAAGGCCTCAGTTCCAATTTTAGTTTTAGTTTTATGCCAACCCTAAAGAGTAGCACTGTTGTTATCCCCAATTTACAGTCAAGGCTTGTGAGCACAGAGCAGTGCAGGACCTTGACCACGATCACACAGCCAGAGTGGAACAAAAATTTGAATGTAGGCTGTCTGAGTCTTGTTCTGTCAAAGAAAATCTCAGTAGTACAGTTGCTATGTTTGTAAGAGTTATTGGCAGAGTATCTTTTGTTAGACCTGATACTCTGAGACTGCTTCTAAAAGAGTTAGGCAATCATCACAGCAGAATTTGCAGGTGGTGAGGGCAGGAGTAAAGTAGGAATCAGCAGGAAGGAACAGAATGGAGGTCACAGTTGCCTCGTGTGGAAGAAGAGTTATATGAGAAAAGCATGAAGCAGATGACTGCCAAGGCAGTGAACTCCCATTTTTCCACACGCACCTGACCTTGGAAAATGGCTAGGTCATTTGATTAGGAAAAAAGAAAAGAATCATTGCCAGTCTTAATCATGTGGTAATCTGACAAGGCAAGCTGTGAAATGTGATTTCTGAATCAGCATGTAATTGGTTTTATAAATAATATGAAAAGACTTGCAGTGGTATAGACTCATCAGAATAACCATGCTATATATAGTGCATGTCACATTCTGTTCTAAAGGCAGTTTACGTACAATTTTTCTACTTTGGAATCCCTTGAGTATGATTATTGTTTTTCTGCATTGGAAGTGTGGTGTCTGCAGATTAAAAAATGATTTTTAAACTGCCCTTTTTATTTCTTCATTTTTCCCTAAATTTTCTTTAAAAAATTTTTTTAATATCAGACTTAAATAATATATCCCTCAAAGGAACATACAGATCAAAGAAAGCCTTGTTGGAATTTAAGAGTATCCAAATGCCACAGGATATAAGATAATACCTAAAGTTGGTATTTACAATAACAATGTATGAGGTTTTTTTTTTTTTTAATTTTTGCTTGAGCCAACTTGCAAAACTTTTGGGAATTCCAAGTCCCTTTAAGTTTCTATAGAGATTTGATTATAGTAATTTCAAGCCTAATAGATTTTACCGTAAATATTTCCAGTTTACTTACATCTAAAATTTTCTTTAATAAATTAAAGATATCAATGTAAACGTTTTCAAGATAAGTACATGTCAGTGTAAATACATTCCTTATAATGATTCTTTTTTTTTAATAAAAAAAGCAGTGTGAACATGTAAAAATGATTCACAAATGAGATGCACATTGAGGTGAAATGCTTGAATCCATTGAACTTTTTCATCCAAAACTCTCTGGGAGGCTCCAATCAAGTATCAGTTTTTTTAAATAACATTTTATATATCGCCGCAAACTTTCCAGGAAAAAAATAACAATTCAATAGATGGACTTATCTATGTGCTAAATCTGTATTTTAACCATTCCCTTTCTATTTGGGCTGTGATAGAATTATAGAAAATCTGGAAGGAATGAGGGTTAGGACCACACACATAGAGCATATAGATATTATTATAATCTTTATAAACATGTCATTAAAGGAAAATATTGACTTATTCTGATGTTACACGTGTCATTTAAGGTATGAGAATATACCACAAAGAAAAAAATTAAAAGATCAAAAGGATTTTGTTTTTTTTAATGTGACTAAAACCATGTATGAGTAGAACGTTTAGTGCAACAATATATTGATATCTGATTTCTGCTGCAGGTAACTGATTTATCAAAAGGTTTGTTTATCTCATCTAAAAACAACAATGCATTGTTGTTGAGCAATCCAGGACTGACATTTGTAGCTTGATGATGTCGTCAGCATATCTGTATCTTGTATCTTTATATTCTCCCTATCTACACATGGAGGTTACATCCTCATGTTCACAAAATAATCTGGGATCTCTAGTTTGCTACCAAACTAGCAAACTGGGATCTCTAGTTTGCTACTCCAAAGCAAGAAGAATAAAAAAAAGATAAAGAAAGATAAAATGTGCATGCTGACTGTTTTAGTCAGAACAATCATGTTTTCTGGCAACTCAACAAGCAGACCTCCACTTACATCTTATTTGTCACAAGTATGTTGCATTTCCATTCATTATTTCATGGAAGTCTAGGAAACGATTAATCTGGGCCCTTTATTTCCCCAAAGAAATCTGGGATTCTAGTAATAAAGAATAAGGAAATGATGGATTTTATGAAAGCGTGTAACTGGATTTGACACAGAATACCTCACACTTACTAAGGTTAAAAATGTGAACAGAATGTGAAAACAGCAAACAAACTCATAAATACTTGCATGTGATGAAAAAATAATAATCTATTGTAGTATGTCTTGTTATGTAAGTCAATATATCTTTCCTCTCTTTAGCTCTCTCTTATATTGATGTCATATTTGATTTTAATAAGTCTTTCCTTCCTAATAAACAGAAATTTTTGTTTCAGATACAATGTAGGTAGCATCTATCCCATCCAAAATAGTTTTCCCCTGAAGTATATCAATTATTCAATATTCTGTACAAAAAAAAGCGTAGTAGGTCACATTGGGTCAAATGAAAATACAATGTTAAAACATGTTGTCATTTTGGTTACTTAATTTCCCTGAAATTACAGTCAAATTAGGTAGATTAAATACTAGATTATCTATTTCCATTTACCAATTTTGTTTTTTTGGTGATAACACTTAACAGGAGATCTACCAACTCAACACATTTTTCAAGGTGCTGTGCATTATTTCCTACCTATAGGTACAATGATATACAACAGGTCTCTAGAGTTTATTCGTCTTGCTATTGAAACTTTATGCTTGTTGATTAGGAATCCTCCATTTCTTCTTCCCTCCAGCCCCTGGAAGCCATCATTCCATTCTTTAATCCTATGAATTTGGCTAATTTGGATAACTCATATTAATGGAGTTATACTATGGTATTTGTCTTTTTGTGACTAGCTGATTTCATTTATTATGATGTTTTCAAGATTCATCCATGCCACATATTGTAGAATGTCCTTTTTAAAAGCTAAATAGTATTCCCTTGTGTGTATATACCATATTTTCTGTATCCATTCATCTGTCGATGAACTTTGAGATCGCTTCCACATCTTGACTATTGCGAATAGTGCCACAATTACCGTAGCGAACAGTGCCAGTATCTGTTTGAGATCCTGATTTCAATTCTTTTTGACACTGGTCCACAATGATTCATGGATTTGACACCAAAAGCAAGAATAACAAAAATAAAAATAAACAAGTAAGACCACATCAAACTGAAAACCTTTTGTGTAACAAAGAAAATATTCAACAGGGTAAAAAGACAACTAATGGAAGTTGGGAGAGAATATTTGCAAACCATGTATCCGATGTGATGCTGATCTCCAAAATATATAAGAAACACCTACAACTCACTACCTAAAAAATTAATCACCCAATTTTAAAAATGGACTAAGGACTTGAAAAGTTATTTCTCCAAAAAAGACATACAAATAGCCAAGCATGTGGAGAAATTGGAACCCTTGCAGACTTTTGGTGGGAATGAACACTGGTGTGGCCTCTGTGGAAAAAACAGTATGGACCTTTCCTCAAAATAATTTAAAATAGGACTACCTTATGATCCGGCAATTCCACTTTTGGGTATAAATTTAAATGAATTGAATGTTGGTTTATACTGGATGTGTTCAGTGTCACTGAAATTTTATAATTAATTATTCATTTAGGAATAAAATAACTCTTCCACCATGCAATCGGTGCACTATGTACTTCTCTTGGGAATATTGTGACACCATCTAAGAAAGCACAATAAGATATTTACCTTCATGTCTTTGAAGCAAAATACAGAGATTTTTATTGAAGCTAAAATTTTGTACCACCCTGGAATATTATTATAGCTCACGTTCATTCACCTGAAAATATAAATAATAATAAATACTATTTTAACTATTTGATTGTAGCCAGACATAAAATAAAATAGTTTGAAAATGTTGAATATTAAGAAGAAAGAAGACGTGGATATGGAGAAAGAGAAGGAAACAGAGAAAGAAGAGTAAGAGAAAGTGAGAAAAATAAAGTAAATAATTTTAGGAAGGTTTGACTTTTTAAAAATTTTGTGTTCTTAGATGATATTAAAATATTTAATTTTTAAAGTCATTCCTGTGAGCACAAAAGTCATCTTTTGTTTTACTCTTGATTGGGAGTTCTCAGTCTTGCAAATAAGAAACTTCTTTCACTTTGCATTTTTTAACATGCACCTCTAAGTTTTAAATACCCGATGCTTTCAAGAGTGCGAGCATTCATCTTTCAACAAGATTTTTTAAAATTTATGTGAATTTAATGCCTTATGAATTTATGCCATACCTTTGCATGTTTTGTATAACTTGCTTTTTTGAGGATCTCATTTATTTATTTCACATCACTGTTGCTGTAGCAACTGATTACTGTACTATTTAGTTTTATGGCTTTTTTGATAAGGCTATCTTCAAATTACAGCATGTCTAGAACTTGTTGGATCATAATTTAACTTTCACTGTGAAGAAACAACATATTAGTCCTATCTTGGCAGATTTATATTGGCTTCCTGTTACAACTAAAATTATCTCCAAGCTATTAATTCTGGAAGAATTTTATTTTTGTTTTGGTGATTAAATGGACCAGAATCTCCATATCTGTCAGGGTGTCCAGAGAAAAATATCTCTACAACCTTACCTTTCTGATGAATGTTTTTGTGAATTATATTATTTTCAATTAGTAAATGCATGTCTCAAGGGCTTTTGTTGTTGGTGGTGGTGTTATATTTTCCACTTAATTTGGAAGCCTCATCTTCATTAAATACAAACTAAGAATTACGAGCCATTCAGATTTTAAAAGAAAATGTCTACTACTTTGGATATACTTGATTTTCATATGCATTATTGAAAGAAAAGATTATGCTGAATGATTATTTTGACTTTATGGATTTACTTAATTATAGCATCATACACTCAATCTAAATTATATTAGTGAGATATTTCCATATAATCTTTATTTGCTGTCTTAAAATACAGAAAAATGCCATATACAGAAAAGTGGGGTGCCTGGATGGCTCAGTCGGTTAAGCCACCAACCCTTAATTTTGGCCCAGGTCATGATCTCACAGTTCATGAGTTCAACCTTTGTCCAGCTCTGTGCTGACAGTGCAGAGCCTTCTTGAGACTCTCTCTCTCCCTCTCTCTCCCCCTCCCCTGCTCATACTTGGGTTCTCTGTCTCTCTCACTCTTAAAGTAAAGAACAAAAAACTTTAAAAAAGAAAAATACTTACTGGAAATCTAAGTTACATGTAAGTGAGGGAAATATCAACTTGTAAAGCTCCTGAAACATTGTCTGTGTTCAGACATGTCTACAGCAGCACACTCAACCAGTGAATTATGACTTATTGACTAGATATGGTAATGTAGAGTTAGTTTTTATGAGAATGTTAACCATATTTTTCTGTCTTGTTTGACTATTCCAGAATATTTATGGCTTTCATTTCTCTTCCTTTTGAGCCCATTTAGATAAACAGTTAGAGATCATGATAGAACAGATATGGCTCTAGTATAGAATAATGGTTTAGTCCAAATTACAATTAGGTCTGGGCAAATCCTGCATAATATAAACCTCAGGTTGGCCTTTTTCTTCCACTCTACTCCTTTGTTTAAAAGAGTAATTTTCTATATTGAATAATGATAAAGAAAGGGAAGGAAGTTGTTTACACTCTCTCCAGAGATTGCCACAGGAAACAGACAAGCAGAAGAAAATAAGTTGAATTACAAAGGCTATCAAAGGAGGCTTGCAGTCCTGGCTTTCAAAAAAAAAAAAAAAAAAAGAAAGAAAAGATTAAAAGTTATTAAGTTTCCTGAATTTCTATTTTGTCTATTCATGGTGGAAAATAGACCATTTTCTTCTATGATTATGATATTTGTAAAGATTACACCATATCTTCAAACACCAGCACTGCAAAATGGATGTACTATTTTGTCAGCAAATTTGTTCACAAGTGTATTTGTTTTGGATACAGGAATATACATTTGACAAAGGGTTTTGTTGTTGTTGTTGTTGTTGTTGTTGTTACTTTTTATTTCTCTAAGTGAAATTTCTCATTTCCTTGTATCTATGAGATGTAATATATATGTTTATTCAAAATGGAGGCAGGGCTAAGTGTCAGCTTTGCATCCTCATATATCATTCTGTTAATTTCTCTCTATTGTTTTGTTCTTTTTGCTGCTGTCCCAATTTTGACATGGATAGGTGCTCACTCAGCCTGTAGCTGTTCATCTTCTGGATATATTGGACAAAGTGCCCTTGATAGAATGCTGACCTATCTAAATGGATGTCAGCAGAGAAATTAATATTGGGCAGGGTTCATATCCCTTTGTTATTCCTATTTTCCACATGGCACACAAAAGAAAACTGTGCACTTCAGACTTTGCTGAACTTTGAGGAAAATAAGAACTTATTATATAGATAGTAAAAAAGGAATTTTGTGTTAAATACCACTTATTTTGTAATCGAAATAAACTGAATTATTTAAATCAAACTATCATTTTCGTATGCCTCCATTACAGACCTTAACTTTGTCTTTAGGTTTGCCGGAGAGCTCTCTGAAATCTCTTTTTTTCTAAAAAATTTTTAGCTTATTTATTTGTTTTGAGACAGAGAGACAGACAGCAAGGGAGGGGCAGAGAGAGAGGGAGGAAAGAGAGAATCCCAATTAGGCTCCACAATGTTAGCACAGAGCGCATTGCAGGGCTGGAACTCACAAACTGTGAGATCATGACCTGACTGAAATCAAGAGTCAGACACTTAACTAACTGAGCCACCCAGGGGCCCCTGTGAAATTTTCTCTTAACCTCAGGACCACCTAACATCTAACCACCCTCCACTCAACTTGCTTACACACTGTAATTCCTTCATCTCAACAGTATATTTCCCTTAATTATTTGTTGTAGAATTTTTCTAAAGACACTCCAAAAAACATAAAATCTGATAAAACAGTCATGGATTGTTATTTTTAGGTCACTTTACTCTTCTAATAGGCCAGAAGGTAAATAATATGAAAGATGAACAAACACAAACACACAAACTATCCCAGTCCCAACTACACACACACACACACACACACACACACACACACACACACGCACAGTCTCAAAAAAATATTCTTTAAATTAAAAAAAATTATTTTATTTATTTTAGAAAGAGAGCAGAGGAGAGGGCGGGGGGGGGGGAAGAATCTTAAGGAGGCTCCACCCTCAGCACAGAGCCCAACCTGGGGCTCAATCTCACAACCCTGGGATCAGGACTGGAGCCGAAATCAAGTCAAATGCTCAACCGACTGAGCCACCCAGCGGTCTGAGAAAAATATTCTTTAATATGATACATATACTAGAATTCCCCACATGGAGGACTTAATATCCAATTATAAAGGCTCCCTATCATAATGGAATTAGTTCCTATAATAATGTTTGTCATTCACAGCCATCCACCCTCTTTTGTAAATCATCCCTATATATGTGTGTGTGTGTGTATATATATATATATATTTTACAGAGTTGATTTTTTATGCCTTTCAAATTTAGTATCTAATAAATAGTATTTGCCAAAGTGCTTCCTAACCTAAGTTCTACCAGTCACACCCATGTGCACTTTGGTTTGCATGGGAGTTATTTAAGGATGAGGATTCTGCCTGGAACATTTGTATACTGAAGAGAGATCCTTTGAGGAGTCTGACATCCAAACCATTAATAGAGATTGTTATAACATCAAGTTTCCTGGGAGTTGTACAGGTTTTGTTTGAGCTGCATTATAAGATTACAGGTGGCAATGGCAATGTTATCTTTCAAATCAGTTCCTGGTATGATTATGCTCCTCATTTATTGATGTTTTCAATGGACCTTGTCTCCAGCTCAAATGGTTCTGTAATACACATTAATCAATTTATTTCTCTGTGTAGCAAATTTGAGTTGCTTGAATTGTCTGCAAGTCAGAATCCTGACACAATAATTTGTAAATAAAATTATTTTAAGAAACAGATAATAATGAAAATGGAAATATGGATTGGTAAACTCATCTGGATAAGTTTAAAATAGTTCCTATGAATAGATGTAGCCATGGTGGTCCATGGTATATAGTAGAAAAACATCTACTGAAATAATTTCATCTAGTTACTGAGAGTAAAGACCATTTTGAAACTGAGACCTTCGTTTCCCAAATATATAGCTGTTGCCATGAAACACTATAAAATATACAAAAATTAGAAGGAAGGTAGACTGAACTGTTTTTTCTGATTATACTGAGAGCTTTAAAAAAAAGAAAAGGAAATCATATGCTAGAAAGTTTAAATTTTCAGCTCAAGGAAAATAAGTGTTTAAATGAGTTCCAAATGAAATAGATTTTGTCTCATTATCATAGAGCTAAAATAGTTAAAATAAATTTATATTTAGAATTTTAATTTATAATTAGACAATAAAATTATTGTAATAATTGAATTTAATACCTTACCAGTTCCCTTACTTGAAAGTTAGAGAATTGATCAGAAAAAAATGAAATGTGAGAATTACAGTAGAGACTTTCCAGGGAAAATTGGACTGTGGGGAGTGCCTCTGTTCCTAAACTGCACTGAGACTCCGTTGCTGGCTGAAGGATGCCCTCCTGCTCCGTCAGAGGCAGATGTCTCCATCTCACTGTGGACCTGTAATATTGCCCGAGACAGTGCCTTCCAAGGGGAAGATAGCTGCCCTCATTTCTTATCTCTGCTAACCTTCTTATGCAGACCTAAGCATTCATAGAGGCCTAATGTTGATGTAAGCCGTAAAATTAGGTACAGTATTATGTATTGCATTACTATCTGGTGAAATCAGTCCAGCCTCAAGTGGTTTAACTCCAATTTGCCATCGCCACGTGGCTCCAATGGATAAGGTCCCCTAGCCAACCACTCTCTATTGAGAGGACAAGGTAAAGTTCCTGCTTGTTCTTGAATAGAGAGTTTCAGTTCTCTGACAGCCCACAGATAAAGAAGTCAGTTACATTTTTCCATGGGAACTGGGGTCCTTTTACCCTGAAATAGCCTGCCTCCTGTAGCTCCTGGGTTTGCACTCTGCTCCTGCATGGAGCCCCCACATAGCCCTGTAGTGTTGTGCTGCTCCATCTCCCTCCTTTAGATTGTGAGTATATGTATCCAATAAACTGCTGTCAATTCCATTTTTTCAATGCCAGACATCCCCTCTACTGGGGCAGGAATCCCTGCCTCATAAAACAGGTTAAGTGGAGGTGAATAAAACACCAGTTAATAAGTCAAACTCAAGCTGAGAAATATAAAATATAAAAAAAAATATGATTAATTTTTGTTGTGACACAAGTCAGAAGGACATGTTTTACAGTATGCTTTTAGGGTACTACGTCATGAGTTCATATTTAGGGCATTAAACATAAATTTGGGTAGTGATGAATTTATCGATGTGCCTGTATTGTTCAGAGATTCTGGCTCATGAAACCTGTGCTCTGTTGTGGCCTATGTTTAATAGGTATAGATGTGAGGTATTTTTTTTAATAATATAGAATAATTATCCTAAAATACTTTGAAAACTAAAGTTATACATTTATTTACCCACTCCCTAGCTATGGCCCATGAGAGTGACCACAAAATCTTTATCACACCAAAGAACCAAAAAGATACTGCTGAGAAAAACATCATGTTTCTTTGAAAAACAAACTTTTGGCTGCCCTTTATAGACCAGAGATGATTCTGCCATGGAAATAGATTCCCTAATTTCAATGGGGGAAGATGAGACACCTGATTCCAAGTAGCTGGAATTCACCTTCAAAGGTAAAGTAGAAAGGAACACACGCGAAAATTCACAAACTGGAAATTAGAATTGTTTTAGCTTCAGAGATTTTGATGGCAGCTAACTCGTTCATGGCATCCCAATGACTAAAATGTCAGGGAAGTTTGTTAAAGCCTCATGAGATCTGTGTAATCAAATGAATTTTATTCTATTAAACACAAATCAGACTTAGCCAATATGATCTATGAAAATCATGGTGTTCTATACAATTTCTAGTTCTGAACCTGGAATAAATGAAGGCCAGGTGCAAGTAAGGAAGAACCCTGCAATAAATTCACAAGCGTATATGGTAAATCTTCCTTCTAGTTTTTCTGAGTTATCTATCTGCCACTGAATGACAGGAAATACACAGAAAATACAGATGATATTGAACAATGAGCAGGGTTAATGTCAATACCAAGACTGAGTCCCATAGTGTGCTGCTGGTCATAGTTGGAGCTTTGGAAAAATTCACAAATAAGTGCATTTTGGCCATAATTAATCTATTGGTGGATTCGGTGTTTCTTTGGCTAATTTTCTTGTAATCGATTGATTGAATAGGGTGCTAGAAATGCTTGTCATATCCCAAACATGTCAGTCTAGCTACTTGACGAGGAAAGTGTAAGTTCTTACTGAAATGATCAAATAGAAATCTCTTGACATCTTCATTCCTACCAAAAAAGAAAAAAAGAAAAAGAAATAAAAGTTTTAAAAAAGTATATATTTTAAGAGGCCTAACAAAAATAAAATACAAACCCTTATTGATTTTTTCATGATATGAATTTCTTCAAATGTTCTTCAGTTAATTTAAAGACAATGGACATAATTAGTAGAGTGCTACATGGATTTGCATTATTTAAGATCAGATTTGGTTATGAAGCAGTAAAGATCATGATTCATTGTATTTTAAAGTTTGTATGTGTGGGAAAATCATCCAGTGTTAGTTAATTTAAACCTTGAATTATTAACACTCTAATAAATAAAAATATAATTTTTATTGTTTTGATTTATTGTTATTGAGGTTTCACATTTTAATTATTTCTCTAGATACTGGTTTATATAATTTTTCTATAAATACATTATGGGGCATTCTGTTTCTTATTAGCTTATTTTAAGTTGAGAAATATTCCATTGCAATTTCTCTCCAGGTACTTATTTATTTATTTATTTTTTACTTTGTTAATGTTACTATTTCTTTAAAACTGATTTAGCTCTTAGTTTGTGAAATTTGTCGGTTTATCTTAACATAATTTCTTATTTTGCTTAGAAAACTTTTGCCAACATAAGGCCTTATTTTTTTATATATAAAGAAGTTGGGTGAGATACTTTTTAAATGTTTATTTTTGAGAGTGTGAGCAGGGGAGGGGCAAAGAAAGAGGGGAACAGAGGATCCAAAGTAGACTCTGCACTGACAGCAGTGAGCCTGATTCAGGGCTCAAACTCACGGACAGTGAGATTATGACCTGAGCCCAAGTCTGACACTCAACCAACTGAGCCACCCAAGAACCCTGATAAGGTTTTTAATAAAATCACTAAAGTTATCTTCTTTTATTTGTTTTTTATTTATTTTCAATTTAGCTGACATACAGTGTAGTCTTGGCTTCGGGAGTAGATTTCTATGATTCGTCACTTACATACAACACCCAGTGCTCATTCCAAGTGCCCTCCTCAATACCTATCACCCATTTTCCTCACCCTCAACCCCCCCACCCCATCAACCCTCAGTTTGTTCTCTGTATTTAAGAGTCTCTTATGGTTTGCCTCCCTCTCTTTTGTATCTTATTTTTCCTTGCCTTCCGCCATGGTCATCTGTTAAGTTTCTCAAATTCCACATATGAGTGTAATCATATAATATCTATCTTTCTCTGACCAACTTATTTCACTTAGCATAATACCCTCCAGTTCCATCCACGTTGTTGCAAATGGCAAGATTTAGTTCTTTCTCATCAGCAAGTAGTATTCCTGTGTGTGTGTGTGTGTGTGTGTGTGTGTGTGTGTATACATATATATATATACCACATCTTCCTTATCCATTCATCAGTTGATAGACATTTGTGCCCCTTTCCATAAATTGGAATTTCCATTTCCAATATTTATAGCACTGCTATAATATTATGGGGCATCCTTTTCTTATTAGGTTATTTTAAACTGAGAATTATTCCATTACAGTTTCTCTCTGGGTACTTTATTTATTTATTTATTTATTTATTTATTTATTTATTTTACTTTGTTAATGTTAGACTTTCTATAAAACTGATTTAACTCGGGGTGCCTGGGTGGCTCAGTCAGTTAAGCATCCGACTTCGGCTCAGGTCATGATCTCACAGTTTGTGAGTTCGAGCCCTGCATTGGGCTCTGTGCTGACAGCTCAGAGCCTGGAGCCTGCTTCACATTCTTGTCTCCCTCTCTCTCTGCCCCTTCCTGCTCATGCTCTATCTCTCTCTGTCTCAAAAATAAATAAACATTAAAAATTTTTTTTAAATAATAAAAAAAACTGATTTAACTCTTAGGTTGTGAAATTTGTCAGTTTATCTTAATATGGTGATTTTACTTCAACATACAAAATCATTTCCCCATTCTTCTTTAGCAATAAGAACTCACACAGCAGAGGCAGATTTAAGGCTACTACCAAACTTTCTTTTTAAATAAAAATAATTATTATAATGAAAGAAAAATGCAATTAATTTTTTTTAAGTGAGCAGAAAAATTTTAAGACAGAGATTTGCTTCTAATTGGCTGACACCATTCAGACAAGTGCAAAATGGGTTTCTTGTGTAAGATGGCTGTAACTTTTATGAAACTAAGATATGAAGGAAATTATTCTATAGGTATGATTAAAGCAGACATTTGTGATTGAAAACACCATGTTCTAGGGGCACCAGAGTGGCTCAGTCGGTTAGGCATCCAACTTTGGCTTAGGTCATGATCTTATGGTCTGTGAGTTCCAGCCCCGCAACTGGCTCTGTGCTGATGGCTCAGAGCCTGGGGCCTGCTTTGGAATCTGTCTCCTTCTCTCTCTGTCCCTCCCTGGCTCATGCTCTGTCTTTTCTCTCTCTCTCAAAAATAAGTAAACATTAGGGGCTCCTGGAAGACTCAGTCAGTTAAGTATTGGACTTCAGCCCAGGTCATGATCTCACGGTTTGTGGTTTCAAGCCCTGTATCAGGCTCTGTGCTGACAGCTCAGAGTCTGGAGCCTGCTTTGGATTCTGTGTCTCTCTCTCTGCACCTCCCCCGCTTGCACTCTTTCTCTCTCTGTTTCTCAAAAATAAATAAAACATTAAAAAATTTTAAAAATAGGTAACATTAAAAAAAACATAAAAAAACATTAAAAAAAAGAAAACACATGCTCTTAAGTGCATTATTTACAGTACATATGTATTTATATATTGAGTTTTTGTGATAGCTTTTCTGTGACCTCAAAATATAGGTAGAGGGCATAGTTCCAAGATACTACTAAGTGGAAAATAGTACTTCAGACTTCTTTGATGATCTTATTTGAAAAAATTGTAAATTACAGGTTATCTAAGAGAATGAATTAATGACACAGACTTCAGATAATATTGCAAGAGTATTTCTTCATGAAAGTAATTTTTTAACATGAAGAGAACAGAATATTTTAGACTTTTTTTTACACAAGTCTAATTTTTCAATTTAGTTCATAGCTTTGTGCATTTGTTACAGAAATAACAAGTAAAAGCCAGGTTTGACCACAAATCTAAAGAATAAAAAGACTTAACTAATACATATTGAGGAATGGAGAGCTTACTTAACTTCACAGAAGAATTCTGAAGAATGAACTGATTTTAGCAATGAGCATATCTATGACAGTTTTGATTTTTTTTTTCAACGTTTATTTATTTTTGGGACAGAGAGAGACAGAGCATGAACGGGGGAGGGGCAGAGAGAGAGGGAGACACAGAATCGGAAACAGGCTCCAGGCTCTGAGCCATCAGCCCAGAGCCTGACGCGGGGCTCGAACTCACGGACCGCGAGATCGTGACCTGGCTGAAGTCGGACGCTTAACCGACTGCGCCACCCAGGCGCCCCAATGACAGTTTTGATTTTGAATCAATGTGTGCCTGAGACATTCCAGGAAAGCAGCCATTTTAGTATGAAATTTTATCTCATGAGATGACAAAAATACCTTACCACAGCCTTAAAATCTTTATTGCCAGTTTTCAAATCTACTGTAAGAGAGCCTTTATAAAATCCTAATGCCTCCCATTTTCCAATGTTGCACGAAAACTTACTAATTCAAATTTCAAATCCGCTACATTCATGTGCTAACTAGAAATCACCTTGTGCTGCTTGTAGAAATCTACATTCTTTTTCATTAGCTGACTCCAAGTCCACTTTCACTCCCTCGGTGAAATCTTGGATCACTTAAAATCTTGTTTCCCATGTCAGTTGAACTGCTGATGAATAGATCCTTGCTTAGCAAACACACAGACCTTTTTGTAAATTGCAATATCACACATCCATCGTATAGCATGACATGAAATGGATGCTTACTGTATGCTTATGAGTTGAATTGAATTTTAACAGGATAAAAAAATTTACAATTGTTTTATATAATGAACACCTTTGTTTTGTTCACCTCTATTTGATTTAAAGTTCTCTTGTCTTCTCGTATGGAATAGGAGTTGTTCAGTGAGATATGCAATAAATTTTATTTCCTGAATTATCCCCTTTTCCACATTAGTATGTAGATGAATTTATGGTAGCTTCTTGATTGTTAATCATTGTCTGATTACAAAAGAAACAAATAAATATTCAGAAATAATAAGATGTTTGATTCAGGATATAGTTAAAGTAAGTGGGATAGAAGTTATTGGGAGGAATTTCTGTAGAAAACATATGTAATATTCAAGAAATTGATATTATGGCTGCCTAGTATCAATTCAATTGTAGGTTATATAAGTTTGACTTAATATATCTTACCTTATGAAGTTTATCAATAAGAAATATTTAGAAAATGATAGGCATACCACCAAGTGAGGGAGGATACTTACAAAATTTGTAACTAATATACATATTATATTTATAAGGCATAAAGAAGCTTTACATATAAATAAAAATAAGGCAGATAGCAACAATAAAACAAGTACAAAAAACATGAACAAGCACACCACAAATGCTATCCAATTGGTCAATAAACACTTGAAAATATGCTTAAATTCATTATTCATCAGAAGAATGCAAAATAAAAACTGAGAAATATTACTACTCACCTACAAAAATAGTTGAATTTAGGGGCGCCTCGGTGACTCAGTCGATTAAACATCTGACTCCTGACTTCAGATCAGGTCATGATCTCAGGGTCATGAGATTGTAAAGGTCCGCGCTGATAGCCTGGAGCCTGATTGTGATTCTCTCTCTCTCTCTCTCTCTCTCTCTCTCTCTCTCTCTCTCTTTCTCTCTCTCTACTCCTCCCCTGCTCATGCTTGCTCTCTCTCTCCATCTCAAAAAAAAAAGAAGAAGAATAAAGAAGTAAACATTAAAAAATAGTTAAGTTTAAAGATTGCTAATGGGAGTGTGAAATGCTTTAAAACCTTTGGAAATCATTTTAACAGTTTATACTAAAATTAACTTATGCATAACCTGTCACTCAACAATTTTACTCCCAGAGCAACAAAACAACTGTCCAAGGACATTCATAGCAGAATTACCCATAATAGAAAAACAACCTGAAAAAACCTTGATCTCTAACAGCAATTAAATAAATAAGTTTAGTGCTGAATGGTAGAATGTTCGGCAATCAAAATGATTTAACCACTGCTACAACAGCACCGTGGATGAATCTCACAAACATAATGATAAAAGACTCCCAAATATATCGATCTAACTGGTTCCATTTATATAAATTTAAGTAAAAGGAAATATGTTTATGGTGCTAGAATTGGGGACAGTAATGAACTTCTAAAGGAGAAAACTGAATGATGGACTCATGGTAATTTGTGGTAATTCAAGATGTCCATTTATGATATGCAGACTTCTTTCTACATATATATCACACGGCAATAAAATAGTTAATAAAACAACATGAAGAAAAATATATTATGTGTCAATATAAAATAACCTCATAGTTCAAAGTGCAGATTTTGGATGCATTATGACTTGATTTGCATCGAGATTCTACCACTTACTAGATAGATAATCAGAAACATACTTCTCAGTTTCTTCACCTGTTTCACCATCTTTAAATTGAAGATAAAATAATTCATATTTGTTTTGAAGATTCAATGAGCTAATATCTGTAAAGCTACTGCACAGGACCCAGCACACATACAGCCCTAATTAAATATCAACCATTTCTGCTTCTTAAGATTCAACCTTAGCAATGGAATAACTTATTGAGCAAGTTGTTGTAAATAAGTGGGTTGGTTGATATTTCTTCTCCAACTTGTCTTGTTGGAAAATGGAGGCTGAAAGGAGGGTATCGTATTGACATTAACAGGATTAGAAAATAGAGGACAGTAAAATGCTTTTTCTGCTCTTATGGGCAGGAGAGTGAAAATAGGATAACCATATAAAAGACTGGAGATACTCTGGTGGCCATTTGATGCGTCTGATCAAACACAGCCCTTTAAAAACCTCCAAAACAGTACTGCTGGCTTCATAGGTATGTGACCTGTGTAGCACCATGGGGCCCCACACATGGTTTAGTGTTCCGTTATTAGCATCTTGAAATTCTTAATAATTGTTAAACAAAATCCCTACATTTTCTTGCAGCACCTGACCCTGCAAGTTATGTAGTTGGTTCTGCTGAGAAGTGTTTTTTCAAGTGCCTAATCTATGTCATATGTACTGATTTGCTTGAAGAAATCTGTGTGGAGTAGGGAAAATGTCTAGAGTTGGGGAAAGATGGTTTCATTTTCTGCTTATTTGGCAGTTACTCATCATCCCTATCCACAGCCACCTGTAATGAATCCTAGTACTCATGAAAATATGCTTTTCTTGAATACCCTCTCTTTTTATGGGAGGATGACTCTAATCTCCATGAAAAAAGAATAACCGTGGGAGTTCTTTACTAAGAGCCGATTATTAAAGAAGACTATATCCTGAATACAAATCTCAGGTTTTACAAGAACAGGTGTAGAGAACATATCTAAATTTATTTGATTGATATGTTTACTTTTATGAAAGATTGCTAACAATGTGAAAAGTTCAGTGAGAAACAGTATGAATATCTCTTTCATAATAAGTTCCAGATAATAATTAGAACTGACTCTATAACAAGTCTAGCTTCTTTTTAAACGCAATATTTCACCAATTATTTTGACATCATAAAAATACAATGAAAATCTACAAATTCACAAAGTTAATGTCTAAAGAATTGTTTACATTGTGAAATAAGAACTTAAAATTTAGAGAATGACTTCTTGATTTATCATTAAGAAACTGAAATCTGCTCATGTTTGTACAACCTAAATAAATTATTGTTTAATTTTTCCATCTATGCTAAAAACTCTCATGGGCCTAAATGTAAAATTAATTCATAAGTCAAAATTGTCTTAATATTTAATTAATTTTAATTAGCTTTCTTATTCAAGCACATTTCCCACCTCATCATTTACTATGGTTAGGATTTTGAGAACAGATTATGAATTAGCTGATTTCTTTAAATGATGAGATTTATTTATTTATTTACTTATCATAAAACTCATATATCACATTATTTGCATAACTGGGATTTATATGATTGTTAAAGATATGTGTATGTCCCTGTGTGTTTGTGTATGTGTGCGTGAGAGAGAGACAGAGAGAGAGAGAGAGACAGAGAGTTTGGTGGGATCTATATGATATTGAAGGACATTTATAGGGCATGTTGAATAGAGTTTTTTCTGAAAATTTTCTTAAGTTTTCCAAACAGCAAAAATTAACATGAAGTGAAATGAGTGTGTTCACATAGAGAAAAAATAAAAATGAAATTAAACATGTTTATTCTGTTGCTGTGGTGATACCTATAATTTCTAGTCTCAGCTAAAGTTAAAAGACAGAGATTACTCATTGAAACTAATAAATAGAATGACTTAGGTAATGAACCTGAAAATGCCAACATGATGATAGAAAAAGAGAAATATAACCAAGATTTGACTTTAAACAAACCCCAATTTTACGTACCTTCTTGGTTCAAGAGAGCTTGCAATTGTTACCATTGTCGAACACTTCCTAATTTCTAGTTATATTTAGACAAATCTTTATATGACTTCCTTCAGTTTATTTGAATGAAAATACCAGGCTTATGGAATAAGAGTGAGTCCACAAAACACTTACTTAAAGCACAATTTTAGACAGATAAGGAGAGTTAAAAATATATATAATTATTCAAAATTTAGAATTTAAATAATACTTAAAAGGACTGTGATAATGATACCTAAAACCTTGAAGAGATAATTAATGACATTAGAAAACAGTTATCCAAGTTGCCACAAAATTACCTTCCCTGCATCATTTTTACCCTAGGCCACGTTTTTATACCTATCCCTAAGCTCACTTTTCCTTTTCAAATTCTAAGGCCATTACTGAACTAGAGAAATGATTTATAGAGCAATGACTTGTGAACTCTAGATCAGTATATGACAATTCAATTTCAAGTTATACTTTTTTGCTAACATTTTTCAAAGCAGAATAATTAGCTGTGATATAGTCCACAGTCGTATTATTGGATCCACCCTACTACTACTACTATCCTGTGTTGTGCTTTTTTGGTTAGCATGCATCTTTTCCTTCCCTTTTGCTTACCCACCTGTCTTAATGGTCCACGTCATGCTTGCCCTCCCTTGACACCTGACTACCTGATTCATTTTCTTGGTTGTCATCTCTCCAATTCTGTGTCCATTATTGCCCAATAGGTGTGGTGGATGGATCTACTACTGCCTTTTCTTGGTGTGTTTTCAACATGTGACTTGCCCTTAGATTCTGCTTATTGAGCTTTACTTACACCATTCAATTGTAACTGCACATATGGCTATAATTCAAATATGTTTGTTAGCTCCCTAGGGCTGTCATAACAAAGCACTGCAAACTAGATGGCTTAAAACAAATTTATTTTCTTGCAGTTCTGGAGGGGAAAGATTTGAAATCAAGGTGTCAAGAGGTTTGGCTTCTTCTGGGAGAATCTGTCCCATGCCTCTCTCCTAGCTTCTGGCAATTACCAGCAAAACTTGCTGTTCTTGGGTATGTAGAAACAAATCACTCCAATCTTTGCCTCTGTCATTACATGATATTCTACCCCTTTGTGTCTGTGTGTCCTCTTCTCTTTTTATAAGGACATCAGTTGTATTGGATTTGTATCAACCCTAATTCAATGTGAACTCATCTTTAAGTGATTACATCTGCAAAGACCCTATTTGGGAATTAGGACTTCAACATATGTTTTCGGTGTACATAATTCAACCCACAACACTGTATTTTAATCACATAATAAAAAATAAAAATGAAAATAACAGCTAACACATGGGCATTTATTATAAATCAGAAACTGCTCTAGAACACTTTTCATATAGTATGGAGTATTTCTTAGAACAAATCTAGAGAATAGATATTATTATGTTAATCCCTATGTCACGGTTGAATAAAGTGCTATGTGAGAATTCTCATGGCCTAAAGTCACGGAATTAATAGAGTTTCACAGTGGCTGTAACCTTAGTTTATCTATATCATATGCTTCTCCAAATTTATAGATAGCATTATGCTTATGCCAAAATCTAGCTAAATATTTTTCTAAGCATAAAATATATCTAAAAATCATATGTGTTACATCTAACATTAAATTTTACATTATTTATACCTGATTCATTATCTAATTTTTCCTCCGAAACAACACTATTTTGTTCAACCTATCTTAGTATTAAAGCATATTTTCTATGTCGACTATATAATGAAAAGTCAGACAAAAACTTTTGGTACGGGCAAAAAATTTAAAACTGTAAGGAAATATAAATCAAAAATTTTGAGTCTAGGAATAAAACAAATATATACAGTTGTGTGTGTATGTATATGTGTGTGATTGTAAAATGGAGAAAAGAGTCCCAAACCCAATTAAGAAAACATAAAATGTAAAACCCAAAGTGAACACAAAGGAAATATATGTCAATTTATGTAGTAGAACATGGATGGCCAGAAATTCAATCTATCACACATATCAAAATTGAAGCTTCTTCCAGAATACTTAACAAAAATTCTGAATACATCCAACGTAAGAGATTACATTCCTAAAATCCACTGACAGAAAAGGAAATGCTTAAAATTGTATGTTACATTGATTTGGAATGAAATTGAATATCTTCAGTAACTGACCAAGGTACTGTCAAATCCAAATCAGCAAACAATACATTGTGCGCTTCAAAAGAGGGACCTTCCAACTAATGAATAAAAATGTCTTATTTCAGCAAAATATGAGAAGATATTTTGATATGAGACTATTCTCTACTTGCCAGTCTGTCTCATTTCTAGTGATGGCCAATTCTTTTATCATTATCTAAGGATCAGAGTTACTAGAGAATATTAATGAAAGTATTTTGCAAAGCCCCTCATTTAAAATTATAACTTATTGTTTCTTCTCGAAGAACTAATGCAAAATGTGAATACAACTTCCTAATTTTTAATGTAAAAATTTAAGAGTTTACAGTCTTCATAAAAGCATTTGTGTCTTTAGTCACACTCCAATATTTTTTTTTCTATTTTTCCTGAAGGATATTGCATTACAATAAATTTTCCTCCTCAACAGCTTTTGACTCTGAACCAAGAACATGAGTTGGTTTAATCTCATCTGAATACAGAGTCGATCATATCATCATTGAAACAGGAAACAGCCATGGGTGTCCTGCTCAGTATCCTTGTACTAAAGTAAACTGGGTATTAATTGTAAAATTTTCCCCTTGGAAGAGCGACACTTGTTTTTTATTATTCTTGTCAGTAGATGTGAAAGATACATGGTTTGGAAAAAAAAATATATATATATGTATATGAAAAATAAGCATAGAATTAGTAATTTTCTGCCATAACTGGTATATATTTTTCCTATTTTTACCCATTCTTAACTTTTCTTGTTCCACAAAAATTCTCTTATGGTTCATGTTAAAGTTATTTTTATGTAGACAAGCCAATTGGGTGTACCAGAAGGCCACAGAGAGGTCCATGAATCTCAAGGTCTGAAGCTCTGAATACACAGTCCTTTTGAAATATACACAGTTAACAAGAAGTATATCAGGTAATGTGGTCAACAGATAAAATCCACAAATCCACAAATCTGGAAGATAGTCTTACAGCCATACTGGGACCTATTTGTGCTTTTATCAAATAATTAGACACCTTCATGTATTAATTATGGTTTTATAAATGAATTGCAGCTTGGGTTCAAAACAAGGATGTTGTACATACATGAGGATCATTTATTAGAACGAGTGAAATTTGTTTTTAAAGCTGTTTAGCTTTGATGACTCATAAACAAAATTATGTGGAAGGGGAAAATAATTGAAATACTTAGAACTAACACCCACTCAGTGAGAGGTGATTAATCCTGTTTTAGAAGAAAAAAATATATAGAATCTCAGAACTGAAGGTCACCTCCCAGCACAGTTATGCTTATCTACTTGGAGCAGATTTTTTAAATCCTATATTTAAAGATATCTATGATTGATATCTCATACCTTTCTTTAGAAACATACCCTCTGTTTAGTCAACTATCCAATTAATAACATCTTCTTAGGTCTAAGAGTCTCCAATTTTATTTATATATAAGAGTCACCTGAGAGGACTGCCAGGAATTGAGACTTCTAATACCCACTCCAAGAATTCTTCTTCATTTAAAGTGTTTGGAAGGCACAGTAATAGATATTGTAACCACTTCCCAGGTGATTCTGGCACAGGTAGTTTTGGGCCATGGTTTGGGGAAAAAATTGCATCAGTTTAATTTAAAACCTTTAAAATCCTTCACAATGACATATAAATTCCTGACTCTGAAATCTAACCACACTAAGTATTCAAATATCCCTTAGTACCTGTATAAGTATAGGCATGTTGCGAAGACTAGGGAAGCTGTGATATTAGTGGGAGATACAGTAAACAATTTAGGTTAAAACACCCAGTGACTCAGCTTTAGGACAGTCTTGCTCTTTATCCTATTGTTATTTTCCATTTGCTTCACCTATGATTAATTCCACCCCTGTGTCCTATTTCCAGTATAAATATTAAGTTCCTTACTAACTTGCCAAAAGGATCTAGTATTCCTTGAACTTTAGGTCTTTCTCTATTTTTCTAATGCCCTTTTGACTCTCCTGTAAGGTTGAGACTGTATTTTCTACTCAATAATTGACAGATTCTTTTCCATCAATTCCCAGTTGCACAATATTGACCACCATTGAGCCAGCAACTCAACACATTAGCATATCAGAATTCCTTAAATGTCCCTCCTACAACCTGCACTGATTCCCAACTGCTCTCATTACAAAACCCCAGAGTTCCATTTATGTAATGATATATTTACACAATACCTCTACTATAAAGTTATTTTGTATTATTCCTCAAATCAAGTCCATGGAAGTAAGGTCAGATGACTTCCTGAATATCAGTTTGTTTTGAGAAGTAGACTTTATTGGAAAAACTCTTGGGTCAAGGGTAATAGAAGGCAGAGGTCTTCCAATCCATTTTTCATCCCAAAGAGGCATCCATTCAATGGAAAAGAATCTCTCTCCATACCAGTGTTCTCCCTTCTTACAGGGTAGGCAAGAGAGCCCTCTTGTCTATTATAACATTATGATTCTTGGGCACTAAGTGTTTAGGTATTTCTTCTAGGAGTTGTTAAGACAAAAAGTCCAGATGCCCAGAACTTAGAGAATTTGAGGGGCAGGGGAAGTGGCAACCATTCTTGTCACAGAATAGAAAGAATGTGCCTGACCTCCCTTCCTTAACCCGTCTTAGTTAGCTCACTGTACAAGTAAACCAGAATGGTCTACTATTGTCATTTAACACCATTCAATAATCATGGGTTTACTTTTTTTTTAATCTTTGTTTTGATGGGGCTAATTATGTTTTCACAAACTACAGTTTTCAGCAATTAGTTTCAACCACAAATTCTATCTTATATGTAAGGAGAATTGAGACAAGAAATTTTACTAAGTCACGGTGTTTGTGATGAAATGACTTTTTCGTTATACTATTTTATAACTATAAATTAAATAAATATATAGCCACTATGTTTTTCAAGTATATATTCAACATACACAAAACCTTTACAATGTGCCAATTAAAACCACCTTGTTCTTAACCCTTTTGGAAATAGACAAATAGTTGAATAAACAAAGGACTAAGACAAATATGTGATCTCTAGACCGAATTTACACATCATAAGGCAGATTTCAGATCACTTAACATTTTAAAATTTTTATTTAATTAATTTTTTAATAAAGTGAACAAATTGGACTTTATGTTCTCACAATCACTGAAAACATTACAATTGTATGCCCCTGAGTTGATCTGTTAATGTAAACACCTAAATTTGCTATATGCCAGTTATTAACTGGTATTTTTTTTACCATCTTTGGATGTTTTGCCATATCTTTGTGACAGATTTCTCCAACTTCCATAAGAGGGGGCTTTTCTGGGTATGTATCTGTACACAATATAAAAGCTCTACCTTATTGGGCATTCTGGTTTTCAGTTACAATTCTTTCTAAATTGGTTTATTTTGCCAGTAGCTGTTTGCTTATTCTGAAACACTTTGAGTGTCTTTTTCTTATTCAAATCTGTATTGAGATCAATAATAGCTGACTGTTGTACTCTTCCTTAATATTTCACATTATTGAACCAGTTAATGTCACCCATTTTCCTATTCTTCTTGAGGTACAAAGCTCTAGGGGGCTTTCTGTTTTCCTAGTTTATCAATTTAAATGTACCCATTTCCTTAGGGGGAAATGTGGAAAATTAATATTCTAATGAGGATTTTTCAGCATAAATTATTTTAGTGTCAATATATCCTGGATGAAATAAACTATCCTAAGTATTTAAAATAATGTGTATTTAATGTAGATAATTGGTTTCCTAGGGATAGAAGTGATATTGCTGGAGCTCAGAGGAACAGATCCAACAGGCAAATGCTGTAATTACGAAGATCTTGTTGGAGATCTGTTAGTAACAGAAAAGAGACAGTGATGACAAGAATCTGCTAGATACAAAGAAGAGAAAGTAACAAGCTTCTCTGATCCTTTCAATGTTGTAACGTCATACCAGCACTTCACATTGAACAAACCCAGGCAGAAATGAGTCGTCATGGGCTACCAGGAAACACACTGGGAAACATAGCTTGTGAGAGTCATCCCCACTGTGATGTTAAGCAGAACACACAATAGGTCATAGGAAGTGTCTGACAGCAAAAAGTTCACATCTGCCACACAGAGTATGTGTAATGCCACACTCCCATAAACATTAGTAGATAATATCAATGACAATAATTATGCAATAAGAAACAGTAGTTGATAGTCCCAAGATTAATTTCAGGATTTTAAAAAGTTATTTTTCTCTTATTTTGATCTTAAACAATTATATATAACATTATTATTATTTATGGATAAAGCATCACCTAATGAAAACACTCAAATAATATAATAATATAGTTACGAGGTATTTGGAGGACATAGAAAAATGTGAGTTAAATCTTCACGTGTAATTGTGGAGCATCAGTAGATATTGCATAGATTTGCCAAATCAATAGCTGATGGTAGTGGCTATATCTATCTGTCTATATTTATACATTATCTATATATCGATATATATAGATTGCCATTATATATATCTACATATATATATAGATAGATTGACATTATATATATATATATATATATATATATACACACACACACACACATATATATATGTGTGTACATATATATATAGATTACCATTAGTGCTAATTTGTGTGGAAGGCTGATCACATGTAAGTTTTTCACCAGGAAAAATGGCATAAAATTTTAAAATTAATGGTTAAAAAATACATAGTAAGGTATAATGAAAATATAATATTCAGCTGGAAAAAGAGAAATTTCATGGTGACAAGTATCAAGAGAGGACCGCATAGAGCTTTGAAGTGTTGGGGTCTAACAGTTCCAAGCTTTTATGGCCCTTCTTACGTAATCTAAGATTATGCACTTTAAAATAGCTTTGTCTATTTCTGAGAATAATTTTTTTTTTAATTAGACTTGAAAATGCATTGGATTTATCAGTTGAATTAAGGCAAGTTAACATTTGTACACTATTGAGTCTTCCTCCCAAAGAACAGAGCTGGAGGCCCTGGGAGTTTGAGGCAGTGAGAGTTCACAGGGGCAAGCATCAGAGAGGGGAGAGGTGCACAGGCCTAGAGCTGCCCAGATCTTCAGGGGTTCGTTCTCCTTAAGAGGAAACTGTCCACGGCCAATGTATTAATCTACTAAGGCTGCCATAACAAAATACCCCAGAATGGATGGATTAGACAACATAAATTTACTTTATGACAGTTATAGAGACTGGAAATCCTCTAGTTTTTTTTCTCCGGAGGCCTCTTCCCTTGGTTTGCAGTTTCCTTGCTGTAGTGTCCTCCCACGGCCTTCTCTCTGTGCACACATATTCCTGGCGTCCCTTCCTCTTCTTAGAAGGACACCACCTATATTGGGCTAGAGCTACACCTTTATGAGTTCATTTAACATTAATTACCTATTTAAAGGCTCTGTCTCCAAAAACAGTCACATTGTGGGTTAGGGATTCAATATGTGAATTTTGAGGGACACACTTCAGTCCTTAAGAACCAGGGAGACTCAAGAGGGACTATGGATCATGCAGGATCAGGAATAGTTCATGTTTCTAAAGGCCAGAGTAGAGACTCTCCTAATCATAGAGCATCAGATAGAATACTCAGATATTGCCTCATTAGGAAACAAAATGTTCCTAGACAAACAGGAATTAAAAGTAAGTCTAACATTACCAGATTAAATTTAAATAATATAATCTTATCCCAAAACAAAACTCTGGAATATTTATAGGATACTATATGTCTGGTACTCAAAAAGCTAATATTGAAAATAACTGCCATTCAATAAACACACACACACACACACACACACACACACACATGCAAAGAAACAGAAAAATGTGACTCACAATGATGTTTAAAAAAATCAAAGACACAGAAATGACATAAATGATACAATTATTGGAAAAACAAAATTGAAAAGTATTATAATTCTGTTCCTTATACAGTAAAACCTTGGGTTGCAAGTAACTTGTTCTGCAAGTGTTCTGCAAGACAAGAAAACACTTCTAATAAATTTTAATTGATAAACGAGACTTGTTCGGCAATACCAGTAGTACTTGATGCTGAATGTCATGATCACAACGGCCAGTGGTTCTTGAAATTTGTTTGATGTGCAAGCGCTTTGGATTACAAGCATGTTTCCAGAACGAATTATGCTTGCAAACCAAGGTTTTACAATACACAAAAAGGAAAAGAAATATATTAAATGAGAATACAGAGATTATAATGAAAGAACCATCACATTTCTACGGATGATAAATAGACTGATTGGGGTGGTAGTGGGCTAAGTGGTGGCTCTCAAAATGATATGGCCACATCCTAATCCTGGGAGTGTATTTGTAAAAATAAGGTAATATCAAATCCATGTTTGCAGGTATAATCAAGGATCTTGAGATGAGGCAGTCATCTGTATCATCTAGGTTGTACTAAATCCATGACAAGTGTCCTTTTAAGAGACATGCAGGGGAGAAGGTGCTGAAGAACAAGCCAAAGAATGCCCATAGCTGCCAGAAACTGAAAGAGGAAAGGAATAATTAATTCTTCTGTAGAGCCTCCAGGGGCAGTGTGACTCTGCTGACACCTTGATTTTGGATCCCGGCCAACAGGACTGTGAACTGTGACAGAATAGAAGTCTGCTGTTTTAAACCACTTGGTTTGTGGTAGATCATTACAGCAGCCTATAAAGCTAATACAGGAGTTAGTAGATTATATACTGAAGAAAAATAAATCTTAGTGAGAGCAATAGAAATCACCCAAATGAAACAAATGCAAAATGGAAAACAAACAAACAAAAAACAAAAGGAGGGAGCATCAGCGAGTGCTGGGTTTGACCAGCAAAACCTGGGGCAGCAGATGACCCTTTACTCCAGACTCCTGAATCAGAGAAAGGAGAGAACGAGGAGGCCAAGCGTTCTAGTCGCAATGGCCCCCAGCAAGGCTTTTCTCCAGTTTTTATTGAGAATATTATCAGTACATTTCAAGCAGTGTACGGGAAAGGAACGTGCAGTTTCAAAAGCAGGAACAAAGGTACTCAAATTATCGGGGTAACAGTACAATCAGGGTAGTGGCATGCAGGCATACGTCACAGAGACAGCGTATACGTCATAGGAAGGGAGTTGTTGTACTACTTTAGATTAAGCGTTTACAGAGATTAAGCGTTTACAGAATGGGAAAACATGTTGATCCACAGGCAAGGTCAGGCTGCCTTCACGCTTCATATTTCAAAGGAGACCAGGTTTTCCTGGTCTGCTTTGCTGCTTCTAAACCAGTCGTTTTCCAGGCTCCAAACATGCCTTATTTAAATCTTAGCCAGCCAGGCTCTATGAGCTCCCACAAGTGAGTTCAAAGACAACTCCTGATAAGCTAATATGAGACTTTCTCAGGATACTGCAAAAGTAGTTTTGCATATCTGGGATTTAGTGATGAAGTCAGAAGTAGTCTCACACATACTTTTTCAGCCCAAGATGCAGTCCTAGAAGGAAAATAACTTTATTTCCGAATTTAAATTATAAATTATTATAAACAGAATGGGAATATAATCAGTATCCTGATAAAAGAACCCCAAAAATGCAAACCAAAAAAAATTAAGAAAAAATAAAGTAAAATACAGATCAGTATCCCTATTCAATGTAGATGCAACGATTCTCAACAAAATATGAAGATACTGAGTGTAGACATATATTGTTAAGAATATGTGTGTATCATATTTCAGTATATACAAAAAATGCATTCTGTATTGACACATTTTTGTCACATCCAGTATTAAAAAAGTAAAGATGTGTACTTAGGATCCAGAATTTGTAAAATTATAATTTCAGTACTTCACTGGGGACATTTAATATTGTGTTGATTTTATTTGTGATGTGATGTCAGTAGTTTTAACCATCATTGCATTCACACCATCAGTGTAAATGTCAGCACCATGGAAAAGGCAAATAATGTCCTGGTATTATTATGAAAATTCTTTTGACCTCACACATTTTTTATTAAAGATTTGATATTTCCTTTAGGCAGAAACACTTATCGGAAGCGCAGTAATTTGATCAGACTTGCTTTAGTTTCTTTCCAGTCCCCCGTGTTCTAATGAAAACATTTGCATTTTAAAACAGGAGTTTTAATGTTCCTCTCTTTAAACAATTTTTAAAAATTTAATATATTTGTTTGTCTAGGCAACATTGTATATAAGGGATCCTTATATGTTAATGCTTCTATGATGAAAAATTGTGCATTTTTCTTGTTAGATGCATTTAGAAAAGGAATGATTATACTTTTATAGAATATATCGTCGTACAATATAGCAGAAAAGACCCTTGCAGGAAAACAATAGCAATTAGGCATGATACAAAACAGCTACTTTTGGTAGAAGTGTTCTGAGAACTTGTCAGCCCAGCATGATTATTGCAGTTCCCCGATGGACTGAAGAGTATCACAGCTCAATTCAAACCCAGCTATGTCAAGCCCTTAAGACTTACTTCTCATTTAACAACTAAAGTTATCTAAATTGGTCTGTTCCCACTTGCTACAACTGATGGTCAGAAAGCGTGTTTTGGCTCTTCCTTTTCCCTTTTAATAGCTGCATTCATCAAACATTTATTGCATCTACTATTTACTAGGCACTTTGCTAGGCGCTAGGGATGAAGAAATCAAATAAGACTTTGCCCCTGACTGCGAAGAGCTTGTAACCTAATTTACACGTCTGAATATGAGTTCTAAGCCCCATAACCTTATGGTTCCTCTCAGGATAAAAAGGGATTGACTACTTTCTGTTCCCTAACTCATCATATGACTGCTTTAGGGAAACATGAGGTTAATCTTGGGGTCTAGTAGTCAATAATTAGTCATCACATTTTGCATATTTTCTATGTACCAGACATTATGCTAAGCACTTTACAAAATTGTAATAGTATTTTATTTTGTAGAAGCGCCTGCATGGCTCAGTCAGTTAAGCGTCCAACGTTTGCTCTTGGCTCAGGTCATGATCTCACAGTTGTGAGCTCCTTGTCAAGCTCTGCCCTGACAGCTTGGAGCCTGCTGGGGATTCTGTCTCTCCCTCTCTCTGCCCCTCCCCCTCTGTTCATTCTCTCTCTCTCTCTCTCTCTCATTAAAAAAATAAACTTAAAGGTATTTTATTTTATATTAATAAATAACTTCTGAGAGACATTTGAACCTCTTGGTTTTCAACAGTGGAAACTGAGACTTAGAGAAGAAAAGAATTTTCCCACAGTGCCCAACACAGGCACAGCAGGTTCAGTCCAGCTCACTTTCTCTGTGGTGCAGGCTCTCCCTCATTCTGTCTTCCTGCCTGGCTGCACAGTTACTCAAATACAAACCCCTGTTGCTGATGAGAGTTAAGCCATCTCTAAAATATTACTAGAAATAGCGAAGATTTATTTTAATCCTTAACTCCATATGCACCAGGAATGGGGAAGATGAATAGTCACCAGAAGCAAGTTTGTAATTGTGATTGATGCCAGGCAACTGTCAGGGCTGCTAAAGAGTCTTATTGGAACCATGTGGAGGATAGCTGACATTATGCATGTCCTCTACAATCACCGGATTTCATAGGACACCCACATGTGTATGTATTTGGAAATAATCTGAAACTAAAGATTACATTGAAACTTGGAAAATCACCATTTCATTCTGGCTTCAATCTATTCTTCAACTGGATCATGAAATAGATACCAATGATGTGAAATCTTGTGTATTTTTTCATTGCTTGTTTCTATCTTTTGGGATTTTGTTTGTTTTTCACCTTTTTGTGATCAGAGGGCACTGAAAAAAACTATGCTTTGCAGGAGTGAAATTCATTCCAAAATCTTACAAACTGGTCTGTGGGGACTTTCTGACTAATTCAATCTTCATTCTTTTTAATCAGTTTCAGCTAGTTTATTTTCCTTGCTATTCATAAACCAGGTCTTGGTTGTTTTCTTCTGCCTTATTTATACATTTCTGTCTCCCCATATCCTCCCTCCCTGTCTCTCTCTTTTTGCAAAATCTGTGTTCTACAAACTATTTAATGTCCAGCCCAAGACAAACCTGACCTCTGATGTCTTTTCTGATTTATCAGGACTCAGACTGAATTCTTCTATAATTTGCATCTATTACCACATTCTCAAAACCTTTTCATTGTCTTTGAAGCTTAAAGTTATTTCATATGTGTGTATTTGATCTACCCTAATACATGAATTCTTTTTGATATCTGCTATCTTAGGCTGCTCTATTCCATCAATGAAAATTCAATAGATTCTTAGGAAGTACCATTTACCAAAATGATTTAAACACAAAACCAAAATAGTTATCCACTTTTATCACTATCCAACGTCCCAAATGTTCCGTTTTTTATTGTGTTCTAACTCGATTTAGTAAAATTACAGTTCACTCACCTCACTTTATAGTTTGCAAACTAAAAAATGTTTGCATATGTTATTTCAGTTGACCTTGACTAAATTTCTGGAAAGTAACACAGGCAGATGTTGCATTTTTCCAGTTGCATAATCTATGGGATCAAAGTTTTAAAAAATGTTAATTGACTTCTCCAGAATCATATAGATTTTAGGTTATAAAACTGACACCAGAAATCAAATCTTCCAATGGGAAGCCTGGCCAAATGTCTTTGTAATTTTCCTTTTTGTTCCCCACTTCTTAAGACATATTTCCATATTTTTGTTTACCTGTTACTTAGCTTATAAAATATGAAAAGCATTTAAACATAGCCCTGTCTTACAAAATGACTTTTGTGAACCAATATCATGAAACTGTATTTTATATACATTACATGCTTGAATCAGTAAAAATCACATCAATAAAGGAAAATATTGTAGACTACTTCATTACAAGCCAAATGCTCCAAAATCTTGGAAAGTAATTCCATTAATATGTCAAACACTTGTCAATCTTTTCATCATTCCATTAGTACTGGTCAGGGTAAGCATAACCCAGCAGCTCAGCTTTTATAGTAAGTCACTGTGTTTTTCTAAATGAGAGTGAGATATGAGAAAACTCTCATCCTGCAAAACTGCCCTTGGATAAGTATGATCAAAAAGAACTGACAACATTTGATCTTATAGCAACACAAATCATTTACAAAACAAACTGTGCTGCACTGACAAGTACATTTACAGATTCTCACCTTGCTTTTTTTTCATTTGTATTTATGGGCACAACACATGAGATATTCTACATCCACAAATGATATCCTAAAGAGAAATTACCTGAGCCCCCCTTTCAAGAAATGTCAATGTGCTGGAAAACTGTAACT
This sequence comes from Acinonyx jubatus, assembly GCF_027475565.1. Lineage (NCBI taxonomy): Eukaryota > Metazoa > Chordata > Mammalia > Carnivora > Felidae > Acinonyx > Acinonyx jubatus. The sequence continues at coordinate 58,782,328 of NC_069380.1, forward strand.
TTAGTTTTTATGACAGTCAGTTTTCATATAGAATGGTGATTCCTTGCTTTGTTAAAGCTGATGTATTATATTGGAAAGATATCAACACTTGGAGGCAGGAGAAGGGTCTTGCCATTCAGTCACTGAAATATACTTGTGTTCTAAATCTTCTTGGGAAGATCTAAAAAGGAATAAAAAATAGCTCCCTGTCTCTCAAGGATCTCGGCCTAACAGGTGAATATTAATAAGAAATGTAGATACAGAATTATCTACATGTTAGAAAGATACAGATTAGGTATTATGGAAGTTCAGATAATGGAGAAATATAGCTCAATATTAGGGAGTGTGGGAAATCTTTATAAAAGATAGATAGTTATTAGGTGGATTTAAGTCGTGTATGACTTTAATTTGTGCAGAGAAAAAAAGGAAATTCTAGATAAAGAAAACTAAATAAGCAGAGGAATAGATATAAGAAATTATGGGGAAAAAAAGAAATTATGGGGCATTTTTGGTGGAAAGTATGTAAATCAATTTGACTAGGAGTAAGGTTACTTAAGGAGGAGGCTTAGACTTCAATAAGGCCAATTATTTAGGACTGTAAATACAACAAAACACCATGAATGCAGAACTAAAGAATCAGATCTTACTGTAAAAATAAGGGGCCATTGAAGGTTTTAAACAGAACAGAATTGATCTTATGGAAGTCTTGTCTGGAATTGACATAAACATTTGTTTAAATGAGTTAGAGAATGACAGTAAGAAAATTAGCTTTGAACCACTACAAATTCATTAATACAGATTAAAGATAAAGTACTGAAAAGGAAGGACTGCTGAGAATTGGTCTCTGGAATGTTCTGGAAGGAAACTTGACAAGGAATGGCAACAGATTGAATAATCACAGTTCTTATTTTTTTAAGTTTGCTTCATCAAAAATTTGGTGAAATTCATATGAGAGCACATGAGAAAAAAACAGAAGGCAAAAGAAAATCACTAATTATTAATAAATATGTTTGCCACTCTTTATTTTTATAGGCCAGAAACTGTGTTAAGTATTACACATATATTATTTGGCTTATGATTCTGAAATAGTTGTGAAATAACTATCATTCATATTTTCTAGTGAGGAAACAAGGACTCAAAAAGAATAAATATGTTGTTCATATATCAGAAAGATCCAAGATTCAATTTTTAGTTCTTCAATCCCAGGAAGACTAGACAATTTTCACTTTGATCCTTGCAAGTTATTCATCTGTTATTACCTTTCCATCCATCTTGTTAAACAGACTGTCCAATCAATGACTACTAATCTGCAACACCAGTTTTGACAACCTTCGTACTGTGATTAACACCAAGTATTTTTATACCTTCCAAGAGTTTGAACAGTGAACAACTCTCAAAACAAAACTGTACTTGACCTTTCTCAATCTTCCCTATAAAATCTGAAATCTCTTCGTGTCCTCCATGAGCTTTATTTTAGAGCTATTCTTATGCTGTAACATTTTAATAAAGGCTGATGACTTTTGCTGGTTTTTCTTTTTTCTTTTTTTCCATGTCTGATTCCATAATAGAGTCTCCTAAAAGAAAAATACTGAAAATAGACAGTAAACACAGTGAAGGGCAAAAAGGGAACTGGTATAGTAGAGGTATGACGGAGAATCATGCTTGGAAAACTGACATAGAGATTTTCTACAAGAGTCTGAAGTTTACCATCCAATATTCAAAATAATGTTAGCAACTTGAGCTTTTATTGGGAAAGGATTAACAAATGAGACTATGCATTCTACTGGAGTGTGATACAGAAAATAAGAGGTTTCGATAGGCAGGAGCATGATATAATTGGGCATATGGGCACATCATGATCAGAGCTGCTCATTCTGTTTAGATCAAGAGGGCATAAAATGATCAAGTTCTTATAAATGCTTGACATCTTAATGGTCTTAATGTTTGTTTGTATGCCTGATTTTAACATCTCTTCATTTTCTCTACGTTGTTTAAGTCAAACTAACCACTTGCATTTGAACCATAATATTTAATTTTTTGCTTTTTGCTGTATTTTGCATTTCACTCCATGTTCTTTCTATTAACTTTGAACATTACAACAGTTGAATGTTCACAATTTGAAATAAATTTTATAATGAATGAGGGCTCAAATTGGAAGATTCCAGAATGTTTTATTGGCAGTAATGTGTTAAAATTTTTCTGCGAGAATATTAAGAAGTCTTATTTTAGCACTAGTATTTGGATTTCATACAATTTATTGAATGTGTAAGTTGGTCATCTTCCATAGACATGTGTACTTTGATTCACTTAGCCAATGTAAGTCCAATCATAAATGTAATGTCATTTATAATGTACAATCTAACATTTTCTGCTGGAAAATGATGGACACAACATCAACGCTTTCATAATAATGAGCTGATAACTTAAGTATAGTTTGGATTATTCAAATAACTTCGTTATTAAATGACACAAGTTAGAAGTTTACTTTAAATATAATAGTTATTGTTTATCCTTCAGAATTTGTTTATTAAATAGTTACTTTCAGTTTGAGTAATAAAAACTTTATAAGCTGGACAAAAACAATAGGAAATTCTACTTAAGTGGTGTTTTTTTCCCTGAAAACCCTGCTCAAAACTTATCAGTATAACTTAATCAGATTCTAATCCATTGAAAACTTCAACCAAATTGAGAAACAAATCCAGGTTCACTGGATAGAGTAAATAAGATACTGTCAGTTAGGTCTCATTAAGTTAAAGGTGTACAGTGAAAATAATGTCTTGTCCAAATAGTGAAGCTTCTTCATTAAAATTTTGTTTTTCCAGAAGATCCTTGAAAATTATTTTGATAATAACTGATTGATGGCAATTCTTGTTCCTCCCCCCAGGAATAATAAAACATCATTTATAATGGATAAATGGATTGGCCTAGTTATTATCAATAGTATATTTTAGGTATTGTAAATAAAATTCAATAATACAACAATCTTTAATTTTTTTGAATAAAGGAATAGACAAAGAAGAAAACAATTCTGATGCTTCAAATTCAGTGATGGCTTTAAATTTAATACTGATTTATTATTATAATAATCATTGCTACATATTAGTTATGAATCTCTAGGTAAATGTTATTGAAACAAAAATAGTGAAATCATTGTCTTCATGTAGTTGCAAGTAATAGAGGACTAAAATATTTAACATACACTTAAACCAAAACTTAGTACCCAGTTGTCATGACAAGTCATGACAGGTAAAACTAAACACAAACAAACAAACAATAACAACAACAAACAAAGATTACCAGTCTGGATTAGCAAATAAAATTCAGCTATGGCTTATGTAGTTTTAAAATTTGGACATTAAATTAAAATGTTGAGAAATATACATCAAGCAACTGTTAACCCAAAGTTAAAGCTTATGCATAAACCTATTAGATACCATATATTTTAGAGCTACAGTTATTAACAGTGATAAATAGGGTAACTACATAATGAGAGAATATATTTTGTCACCACAAAAAACTAACAATTATGTAATGACATGTTTCAAAAGTTTTGCTTCAGATATGTAAAGCAGAAATGACAGAACTAAATGGATAATTTTTTTGGATCACCTATAGGGGGCTATAGTTTGAAGCATCTATATATACTCAGGAGATAAACATTCTAAAAAGACAGAGATTTGAAAAACTCTTGGCAGTACTAACCTAATAGATACATTGAACACTGTATTCAACAAATGGGGATACTTTTACTGGAAACTAGCTAAATAAAAAGACATTTTACTAGATACTGTGAACAAAAGAAATGCATGTCACCAACTACCTATACTATTCCTCATTTTCCTCCCCTAGTTGCACAATAAGATTTTTCTAATGTAGAAAATGCATCCATACATTTCAAGAAGATGTGACGGATGGTTGATATGATTCCAAAGGAACCAAAATAGAGTTTGTAAAATGTCCTGAATACCAGTGTAAACTATATTTCATACTGCTAGAACATTATAACAAAACAAATTTTATATTTAATTATAAAAATAGCGCCAACATTTATTGGCCTCTTTCTATGCATGCAATCATAATTAGATCCATGTATCTAGTGAGTGTTTAAACTATATGTCCTAGCAGCTATATATATTAGGAAAATAATTTATTTTGTCCCAAATTAATTTATTAACTCATTAACTTATAGGTAGGGTTACTCAAATATTCTGAATCTCTTTCATTATTTCTAAAATGACATTAATAAACCCTAGGTGACCGGTGTTGTAAATTTCAGTGGGTCTCATACATTTGATATAGGTAACACGTTTATTCCCTAAAATGTGTCAGAGATTTTTCTGATTCTGGGGTAGAGGTGAGGTCATAGCAGGGAATAAAATTCAAGTAAGCCATGTTTTCAAAATTCAAATGATGCAGGTGTGAAACATAACCATATAATTTGATAAGTTGCGCTAATGGTTATAATAAAAACTGAAAATATACTAAGGTAAAATAGGGACTGATGAGTATATGCACTGAAAGGCACGGTCATGGAAAGACTGTGATGAGATAGGCCTGAAGGAATTGAAAGAACGTGCATCTAGAGAAAGTTGATAGCATGCTTGTTAAATGTTTCAGTGACAAAGAACACGCCAAGGCAAGTGGAGGAAAATGAATATGGGGTTGATAGCCCAATATTAGAGGGGGCTCACGTAAAGGAAAGATTATATTTTTCTCTGCATAGATAGAAAGCATTTGGGGTGGGGGTTGTTTGAGCAAAAATATATGTAATGAACAATGTTCTGTGTGTGTTACTCTGCCATGCTGTGGGGATAATTAAATGAAAGGCAACAAATGTGGATGCAGAATTACCAATAAGCATTTTTTTTCAGTCTGTGTAAGTAATAATGTTGACTTAAAGCAGTAGGAGAATATGATGTAAAACTGTCAAATCTTGATATATTAGATGATACACCCCATCGAATTTGTTCATGGGTTAGATATGGATATCTGGATATAGGTACAAGAAAGAAGCAGAAATCCTTAAGTGTGAACACATAAAAACAATGAGTAACAATTTCATGAAAATGGAGAACTAGGGGAGAAACAGATAGTGAAACCAATATAAGGTACTTCTGACCAAGGTGCGTTAACAGGGTAGAACTTTACACTACTACCTGAAACAACTAAAAAAAAAAAACCAGACAAAATATATAAACAACTTTTAAATGTTGGAAATCATGGAATGAGGGACAGTGATCCTGGAGCGACAAGAAACAAGATGAGCCCTATTGTTGGTAATTTTATTGCCTTGAGAGAGTTTTCCAGAGCATGGCAAAGGGAGATAAAACCCAATGAACTTCCTGAGTTGCAGACACCTAGTTGATGAGTCTAAGGGAAAGAAGGTGGATAGAGATTATAGAACAGAGTAGCAGAAAGGAGAGGCACAAAGATCTGCAGTTTCTTTCCCACAATTACTCAGCAGATTGCTGATCAGTACATGCCTGTGAGAAAATACTCAAGGATGAGGGGAAACCAATGGAATTAAAGGGAATGGAAGCTAGAATTGACATTCAGTTCTCTTAAAATGCAGGATCAAAAAGTAAGCTGACTGCTTATTTTTTCTAAGAAAAACAGAACCGTTTCCAAAGTGGGCGTAGTATTTTACATTCCCAAGAGCAGTGACTGAGTTGAAGCTTTTTTGCATCCTCACCAACATTTGGCATGATCAGTCTTTAAAATGTCAGTTATTCTATTTGGTGCAGTGATACCTCATTCTAGTTTGAATTTGTCTTTCCCTTATTGTTGATATTAAGCTTCTTTTCAAGAGGGTTTTTGTCACACACACACACACACACACACACACACACACTTTTGTGAAGTGTCTGTTCCTACAGGATCAAAAACAGGCATAAACCAATTCCTCTTTTCAGTGAAAATTAATTTTCCTGCTTATTTTCCTTCTTTTATGAGGATGAAATTTTTGAAAATTATTTCTTGCTCCACTTAGTCACTTTCAGGATCCCTAGCATAACGATTATTTAATTACATTTAATTTCTCACAATACTAATTGTTTATGGAACTCAATGTTTTGGTCTCCTCTGGATTAGAAAGCAAGGTGTATACAACTAGCTATCTCTCACCTCAGGGTAAATCTGTCTCATTCAGATTGCAGACAGCAAAGTTAAGAAAGAAAATCTATTGCCTCAGATCAAAGCTTTTTGAGCCTGAAGGCAGTATATCACTTTTTCCTAAACTGGTACATGTTGCATCAGAAAATTATCTTATTCTGCCTCCTTTAACTGCAGGCATTTGTCAGTTCAAGCCTGGGCTTGCATTTTAACTTTTTTATTATTATTTCAAAGCACAACAGTAATGGATATATGAATATTTGTGTATCTACATAGATCACTGTGAGAGAGCTTTTATATGTGCATGCAAACACACACAGAGCATACAAGTACCAAGTGTAGTACTTACTACACAATAATTAGTTTTCAGAACACCCTTGCAAATAACTAGTTCAAATTTTAGAGATATTATTAGTACATATTTTCCATTTTTAATAAAAACTATCTTAGATTTCACTAACATTCAAAATCAATTTGTAAATAATTTGAATATTAAAAAATGACTTGCAATATATACATATAAACAAATGCACATACATACATACAATAATCATGTCTAATGTGTGTTCAATAAGCATTTTAATTATTTATTATGATTAAGGACAACTTAATGGCTAGATCAAAAAGTATACTGCATTTCCCAACATTTTTAAAATTTCAAGCTACAGATGCATCAATAGTTTAACAAAGTATTGGATTGTTCAGTGAAAAGTTGTATTTCTCTTTTATTATCCACCTACAGATTATACATTTGTATGTGTTTAGCTCTTTCATAAGAGCAAAACCAAATATAAATGGATAGTCAGATCCAATTGACTTCCATTGGGATATCTATATCAAGCCTCTCTCTTGAATTCTTGTTTCTCCAATCCCTGAACGGTTGGCAGTCTGTGTTCTTTTATTGTCTCTCCAAGGTTAGAACTGAGCAGAGTAAGATAGCTTGTGGTGAAGTACAAATAAATCATTTGCTTGTGAAGCTAAAATATTTGAGGAGACATTTTTTATGTTTTTATTCTCTCAAAAATTTATTTATATATTTATTTATTTATTTATTTTTATTTTATTTTATTTAAAATTTTAATTCTGATATAGTTAACGTGCAGTTATAGTAATTTCAGGTGTACAATATAGTGATTCAACAATTCTCTACATTACTCAGTGCTCATCATGATGAGTGTACTCTAATCTCCACCATCTATTTCACCCATCCCCCCCACCCCAACTCCCTTCTGGTAAACATCAGAGTAGGAAATTTTTAAAACTGAAGAAAGACCACTTAGTCACATTAATGGCAGAGTAAGGAAATTGTTTTGAGTTCTTCTGAGTGGGCACAGTCTCTAATGTCTAGATATTTATATCCTACTCTATCATGAAATATGTGAGATTAACTAGAATCTTCCTATAGATTCTAGTTCTTCTTAGATAAAAGTGTAACTCCAAAATTTAACACAAAAATTTTAATTAAAATAATAAATAAAGGGGGAAATCATCACAAAATAAATATAGCTATAAATATTGACTATATATATACTAATATAGTATTAACTCCTAAGTAACATTGTGAAACTGCACAGGTGCTTTATTTTTTTTTTCAAAAAGTGGGATTGTGCTAGGCAGAGTATATACTGTCTTCCAAATTTTTTGCATAATTTCATGGTTTATGTGTAGCAATTTAGGCTATCCTTTCATGTCAAGAAATGTTAATCTATATAATAATATAATGCTGTATTAATGCATTGCATGTTAAGTGCCAACAATAAAAAAAAACAAAAAAAAATTTTTCTACTGTTGGACATTTGGCTTCCTTTCAATTTTGTTTTTATCATTGAAATATATTGGTATAAACAGCATTACAAATGAATCTTTGACTATTGAATTTTGTCCGAAACGGAAATGTTTAATTCATTGTTAAAAGATGTAATAAGATAACATATAAACATATGTTGTTCTAGAATTTGCATACCAATTTACATTTCTAACAATATTACACAGAATCATTTAATACATTATTATTGATAGTAGTTATTTTCATTCTTTTAAAAATTTTACTGATAGAATTTCTTAAATATTGCATGATAATGCTTTGTTTTTTCTTTAATTACTGGTAAGGTTGATAATATTTGAATACCGGCTATTGTTTCAAATATGATTTCTTCATAACTTTTATCTCTTTTTTTAGTACTTTCCTTTTTTGTGTATATTTTTTAAAGTATACATATTAAGCCTTAGAATATAATTTGTAATTTAATTTTGTAGTACTACAACATATAGAATTTGTTAATTTTCATGTAGTCACACGTATCAATCTTCTCTTTTTTAATTTTTATTTAAATTCCAGTTGGTTAACATACAGTGTAACATTAGTTTTAGACGTAGAATTTGGTGAGTCAACACTTCCATAAAACACCTGATGCTTAGCACACAAGTTCACTCCTTAATACGCATCACCTCTTTCACCCGTCCCCCTACCCACCTCTCTTCTGGTAGCCATCAGTTTGTTTCCTACAGTTAAGAGTATGTTGCTTGGTTTATTTCTCTCTTTTATCCCCCTATGATCATTTTTTTGTTTGTTTCTTAAATACCACATATAAGTGAAATCATAGATCTTGTTCATATATATATATATATATATATATGAACATATATATATAATTTGGCTATTGCTGATAATGCTACTATAAACATCAGGGTGCATGTATCCCTTCGAATTAGTATTATTGTATTCTTTGGCTAAATACCTAGTAGTGCAATTGCTAAATCATAGGGTAGTTCTATATTGGCAATCAATCGTTGGCAAAGCAGGAAAGAATATCCAATGGTAAAGAGGCAGTCTCTTCAATAAATGGTGTTGGGAAAACTGGACAGCAACATGCATAAAAATGAACCTGGAGCACTGTCTTACACCATAATCAAAAATAAATTCAAAATGGATTGAAGACCCAGATGTGAGACAGGAAACCCTTAAAATCCTAGAGGAGAACACAGGCAGTAACATGTTTAACATCAACAGCCTATCATTCTTGGTCATTTTTTATTGTTTTTTGTAACTCTCATTTTTAATTTAAACTTATAGCAAATATATGTACCCCACAACCTTTAAATAAGAAGCTATACCCTTTAAAATAATGAAAACACTATCTCAGAATTATGTGTTTAATAAGTATATAAATAATTTGATTATATTTTCATAATTTATCTTGCATTTGATTTTTTTAACACATTTGAAATTAACTTTGTTAATATGTCAGGTGAAGGAGATATTTTATTTCTTTTTCCCCCAAATACTTTAACCAAGGTTCCAAGAACATTACTAAAATTACCTCCTTATTCTATGCCCCTATCCCATTACTCTGCTTGAGATTTAGTGTATTTATAAATAATCCAGTGCATTTGTTGATTACATAAAGATCAAATGCTCTGATCTTCTTGTGAGGACAAGTGCATGTCTATTTTCTGTGTCCTTTTTATATATTTTATTATGTAAAGTGTGTGTGTGTGTGTGTGTGTGTGTGCATGTGTATTGTCTATTACTCATTATTTAATCTTAAAATTATGTGGGTTTTTTGTTGTTGTTTAATGTAAACATGGCAGTTTCTTCCACCTAGGGTGTGAAATACAATTAATAGCAATGAGTCACCTTTGTTTTCCTCCCTTAATGCCCTTTTAATAAAGGCAGGTCTAAATCTCACATATACTGTTAGTGACATATTTCTGTCTCCAGTTTATGCCAGTATATTTATTTATACGGGGCAGCTGATTTATTTTCCCTTGTAAGTAATGTTATTTTCCCATATATATCTCTAGAATATTTATAGAAACCTATTTTTAAGATATATCTGCTGGACACTGCTAACTGTTCTATGAATAACTCTCAAGCTAGGCATCTACTCAGGTTCTACAGGACAACCAAGGTCTACATGCACACTGGGGGTGGTCTTCCCCATGTCCACTAAGGCGCTGGGATCTGGGGGTGCCGCAACTGCAGGGTGAAAGAACATCTCTTTCCAATGCATCAGTCCTAAAGTGGTGTTTCTTGTGCCTAAATGTTGTAGAGACTTTTACAGATAGACCATCCTCTCTTTTTCTCTTTTTTAATTCAAATGGTTATTTGCCTCTTCATTTGTTATCTTATTAGTTCTCCAGAGCATATAGAATTCTGATGATTTGTATGACTTAAAAGCAACTTAATGGCAGCAATCTTCTACAAAATGGCCCATCCACTCACCACCTGCCTGCCCTCCAAGCCCTGTGACTAAGGATTTCTAAATAAACCAAAGTAACATGTTGACTTCAATGCTTTGGTCTCCAGATTTTATTTTTGTTTTTCCCTTACAGGAGACTTTCCAGTCTCCTATTGGGAATCTTATCAGTGTCCAATATGTGTCCAGACCCACAGCAGTGGATAAGAGGTTATTTAATCCCCAAGAATAGTCTTTGCCAGGCTTCCAAGAAATTTTCCTGAAATGAACATACATACTTGAATCTCACCTAGGCTTGAGATACACCCACTCCATGACTGTTATAGTATTATACTTTAAATTCTATTTTCAGGGGCACATGGGTGGGGTCGATGAATTGTTTAACTCTTTATTAGGGCTCAGGTCATGATCTCACCATTTGTGGGATAGAGCATGGCATCCTGCTCTGTGATAACAGCATGAGGCTTGCTTGGGATTCTCTCTCTGTGTGTCTCTCTCACTCTCAAAAGAAATAAACACTTAAAAAATAAATAAATAAATTATATTTCCCAACTGGGCAAAGTGAGCATATTGAAAAACTGCTGTTTTTTATGTATTTGGTTTAAGGAAAATATTTTTTTAATTATTATTTCTAGTAGGTATACTTCTATGTTTTTGTAAATTACACTTTCTATAAATTGAGTTGTTCATCTTAGTTTAAATGTTAATTAATTTGGAAGTCATTTTGTTTGTGGTGAAGGTGGATCCACTTCCAGGTTCTCCATTTTAGAATTCATCCCATTTTTGCCTCTTTTACAGACTGTCCTCACATATGAAACTCTCTATCTTGAAACACAGCAAAACAACAGATAAGAAAACTCAGTTTTTGCTGGTAAGGGAATCTTCTCATCTCCCCTCTCTCCTTCTATCTAATTAGACATTAAAGCTCAAATACTTCTATGAACACAGCTATAAGACTACATATTGAAATGTTATATAATATACCAAGAAAATTTAAATAAAAACGGTTTACTATCACATTCAGATAACACCATTGAACTCTAAAGATAAAAGGTATCAAGGTTTTGTTTTGTAATAACATTACTTAGAAGGGAAAATTAATCAGCTGGTTTCAATTTCCTCAAAAGCAACATTCAATATTACAGTCAATTGAGCAACTCCTGCTACATAGAGAAGGAAAGTGTGATCCATGGGTTTCATAATCAGTTCAAATTCTTCTAGTACAAAGCCAATATAAAGATGTTTTTTTTTCAACATGAAAGAACTTATGTTGTGCCCATGAGTCTTTCTTGGGAAATTACTAGAAGATGAGCTTCAAACAATGAAGAAATGACTTGGGAAATCACAGCTCAAGGACTATCAGTGATAATTGAATATATTTATATGAAGAGCAAATATTAAAACAAATATGAGCATTAAAGCAACAGAAATATTGCAAATGTTATGTTTTCTAACCATGTAGACATGATCAAATTAAAACAAATTAGCTGAGGAAGAACACAGAAAATGAGAAATAAAACAAGCCCACAGATTGTCTTATCTATAATACTGAGTCAAATGATATCATTTAGTTGGAATACCAACCACTGAAAGAATAAAAGAGAGGAAATACAAAGGTGCATGCATGAGCATTTCCTTGCCCTGGATAGGCACACGAGATTGTAATGATAGTACCTACAATTTTGAAAGAGTAATGGAGATTAGTATATCAAAACTTAAAAATTCACACACCAACATACTACTGTGTATTCCATTTTGTATTTATCCATCATAACCATGATATAAGGTATTTCTATTTATGATAGATATATAGTAATACATAAAATGTTATGCACATAACATGCCATTATAACAATTGTATTAGAGTATTTGACTTATTTACAGATTGAGCTATTAATACATAATTCTAAACATGAGAACTAAGTATGTCTTCAAACATGTCTTCTTCTGCACCTATAGATAAATTTGTGTGTAATAAATATTTACTATTCTATTTCATTCAGATAGTTTCATAACAGATACATTATATAACTGAAATAGCAAGCACTGGTTGATTACCTACTGCCTGCTGATCGCAGCTGTTACAAAACTGAATAAAATAACGGTGCCTTCAAGGAGGTCACAGATGTTTTACAATTAATGGAATTACAGTAATGTATTCAGGTTGCATGCATCATTAATATGTTTTATATATCACTAATATAGCTCTTCATTGTAAGATTTCAAATAGCAGACAGTTGTACTGAAACTAGGAGCATCGCTATGAATAAAAACTTTTTTTCATTTGATCTAGGTACCCACTTTGTACAAACTGTATTGCATCATATTTTTATTAGATTTAAATTTTGGCATCTTTATTTACTTACATGTTTCAAGAAACTCAGCAACAACAACAACAAAAAAGTAATAATAGCTAAGCTACTGATAAATCAGTATAGCTGGATAGAAGACAGATAACCACATACAAAGTAAATGAAAGCACAAAATGTGCTCCATCTGAAATTCCAATTTTTGTGTTCTAAACCATCATCTCTTCATTGTCATGATATTTAGTCTTGAGAGCTATTTTACTAAACCTTGAAAATAATTCTGGAAATTAATTAGATCCACAAAAATTTTTATTAGCTTAGTCTTTCTTTCTTTCTTTCTTTCTTTCTTTCTTTCTTTCTTTCTTTCTTTCTTCAATTGGAGACATAATTGGTCCAGGGGTACCTGGGTAGCTCAGTCGGTTAAGCATTGGATTCAGCTCAGGTCATGACCTCACCATTTGTGAGTTTGAGTTCCACCCGGGCTCCTTCTGATGGTGTAGAGCCTGCTTGGGATTCTCTCTCTTTCTCTCTCTCTCCCTCTCTTGCTGCCTCTTCCGTGCTCTCTCTCTCTCTCTCTCAAAATAAATAACTTAAAAAAAAACACAACTATTCCTAAGCACTGTGAGATACATGCACATATTCAGACAAAATTATGTTATATGGAGATGTGTAATCTCATACATTTTCACCCCTATATGAGAAAACTACATTTCTTTCAGATCCTTCATCTATTTTCACCAGCAATTTTGTATATTCTAACTGATTATCAGAAAGGGAATTCATTGGAGTCACCTCTTCTTCACTGCCTTAGCTTGAGACCTCTCTTCTGACTTTTGTACAATTGTAATAAATTCCTGATTGATCTCTTCTCTACAGTCTTTCCTTCCTCAACTTTATTTCTTCTGTCTTCTGCTGTAATCATTCTGAAATATTGTTATAATTAATCTTCAACTCTTAAAACACTTGAGTAGTTCCCACTCCATTCAAACATGGTTTATACTCCAATGCTTCACGCAGTTTTGAACACTAATAATGGATTAAAAAATATTCACTACAGGAATGAATGCATTATTACCTAGAAAGATTAGCATGGAAAATCATTGCAAGTTTATCTTTCATTTTGAGTTTCAATCTCTCTCCTATAACATGAAGAATTACCATTCTCTTCTCACTGTCCAGTTTAAAGAAAATCCTTTCAATTACTGCTTAATTCCCAGGTATGTCTTTGCTACACACCAAAATTTGTTGGTATCAGAATTTCAACCTTTGTCATCTTTTAGACAACACTGAGTTAGTTAGATTATGATTAGTATTAGTGTATATATTTGAAAATTATATATATTAAGAAAGAAAGGTACTATATTAAGAAAGAATTAAAATTGAGTTAGAGTTGTGATTAATCCTAAAGTCACATTATATATATATATATATATATATATTTTAAGTTTTGCATTGATTTTGAATTAGAATGCTATATGCTAATGGTCAAGATCAATCATATTTAATATATTTTGTGTAGGATGTTGAAGCCATATTTTATGCTTATTAACTTACATATTGCATAGATACTAATGGAGTACTTATTGTGTGTCAGACATTATCCATGTCAGAATTCATACTATGATTGAACACTTACTTGCCATAGTAAGTGACATCGTTGCATCTCCCATCAGAATCAGAAGAAAACTGCAAATATAAATATTCTCTGATATCATGAACTGCAAAGATAGGGAACATTACAAAAGTCATTTCCATGCCTACAAATTTCTGTCATTTTATTTTATTCCTTTTTGGTAATAAAGAGATCAGACAATAAAACTTCTTTATTATCTATCAACCAACAGTTTTTCTCCAGGAGGCATTACTTGTTATGGTTATTTATTTTTTATCATTATTCCAATTTGATTGCTTAGAATGTGGCAAGAGGAAGATATCTGAAAATATGTTAGGAGGAAAGTAAAGAAGAATCTAATAATAGCAAAATTCATGGAGAGGATTATTGAGTTGATTAAACATTTAGATAGTTTCAACAAAATAATTTTCAATTCCAAAAACTAAAAGATGGCTATTAATTTTATGGATGCGTAAACAGGAGTTTGGAATTTGTGTGCGGATTTTCACAGCTGTATGTTGTATGGTCCTCTCTTGATCTATCTGCATAACTTACTATCCCAGTTGTTTGGAAGAACTGAGTTAGAAAAATATCCCTTTGGAAATGCCAAATTTACATCGCAGTTGGACATATTCTATTTATACTTTGTTTTTATGTACTTTAATCTTAACAGCTGAAGGATCGCCAAATATCATTAAGTCTGAAGTGAAAAAATAGCCTGTCGAAATGCATTTTTATTATGACTGAGTATATTATTATGAGTATTTATTTTGAGTATTTATTTTATTATGACTAAATGTATTATTAAATGTATACTTAAATTTTTGGTAGACTTATAATACTAGTGAATGTTAATAGCTTTGATAAATAAAAAGAAAAATACTATACACTCTTTCCTCAATTGCTTTAATACAAAGTTTATTTTAAATATTACTGAATATTATAATCAATTTCAGCTATTATTTAAGTCATTTAAAGATACTTCATATTAAAGATAATTGATACTCTAAACTTATCTGTCACCATTCTCAGCAAAGATATTATTATTTTTTTTAATTATTTATTTATTTTAAAAGAGAGTACATGAATGGTGAAAGGGCCGAAAGAGATGAGAGAGAATGCCAAGCAGGTTCTCTCAGAGTGGAGCCCAGCGCGAGGACCCATCTCAAGAACCCTGAGATCATGACTTGAGCCAAAATCAAGGTTCTGGATGCTTAACTGACTGAGCCACCCAAGTACCCTCTCAGCAAAATTATGTTTATGTGGTCTTCACATATCTAAGAAATAAGACATATACTAACTTCACATTCTTATATTTTCTTTTTATTCACAGACAAAAAGAGGAAATTAAGATATATACAAATACTTGTAAACAGATTATAAATAACTATATTTATGTCATAGCTGAACTGATGTTGCTTTACAGAAACCGTGCTGAACCTTTGAAATGTGATTATATAACCACTGAGGTTGATTAATATCCATTTTCTTGAGTTTTGAAGAAATAGAGCACATATACTTTATAATAGTACTCAATTTATTAAGATACCTACTCATGGTAGCAAAACCTTTCAATATCAAAAACATTTACTATAGAAGATGATGAAAAAGTTTTATCAGATAAAGTTAACAAAAAGTCAAAGTCCATATACCACTCTTTTGGGAGATGGAATAAAATATAGAATTTTCTGTCAAGTATTTGCCAACATCATCAAGACTACAGAGCTTTTTCATTTGGTAACTGAGAAATTGGACACATTTCTGAATCTCAACAATCCCTAATTTCCTAATCAAAGCACTCTAATTGTCCTGAACTAAAATAATTTTTCATAGGACTAAAGTAAGGATTAAGAGGAATAATGTAAGTATGCTGCTTATTAAAATTTAACATGTATGCAGTAGTCAATCAATGTTATCATTATTAGTATTATGGATGATTATTTTGTTGTATGTTCATTACATTATGCCAGATAAAATATTGGATTAAGTGAAATATGGTAGAGATCCTTGTTTTAAAGCAGTTTAAAATCTATTTGGGACCAAAATACTAATAAATAAATAAGAATTCATACTAACACATATACCCGTCACATGAGTAGAAATATATGGATAATTGGTAAATGATAACAACCGTGCTAAACGTATAAAGTATTCTAAGTATTCTCGGAAGTTCTAAAATCCCATGTTATCTAAAACATTGTTACAGATTTAAATATGCAAAACATGTCATAATTCCCATTATTAAATGACTGTGTATCTATAAGTAGAAAATAGTAAATTAGGCTGAGTGTTTGAATGAGTTTAAAGAAGGTGTCTGGCTTGTTTTCTTTCCCTATCTATCTATCTATCTGGCTCAGATATGTGACCTTAACTTAACTGTTATTCTACAATAACTTAACTGTTATTGTAGAAAAAGAAGTAACTCTACTTGGGTCATTCAGAAAACTTGGACAGACCAAAAAAGATAAATTTGAAGATCCTTAGTGAATATATTTTCTAATAAGTAATGCATTATGGTTCCCTCCTTCTTAATCTTTATGTAGTCTCAAATTAAAACCTGAGAGGTGAGGCATTTCATTACATTCTGACCTCCTCTATGTCTAGACAGAATGCTGCAGTTTATATAAACATAATGACTGTTTTATTCAATGACAATCATTTTTGTACTCAGGTGTTTAAGTATATAAGAAAAGAAATGCTTATGTCTCCAAAGAGATGATCCTTGTTGGCTATTGACTAGATTTACTGAGAGAATTTGGGACATTTACTAGATCTGAAAAAAGGAATAGGATATGTCACAGAAGCAGGGCAAATGAAGTTGTGAATAAATTCTAGATTCTAATTTTCAACAGTTTCTTAAAGCTTTCAGTCTCTGGGGTTTAATTCTATTTTCATAGTAGAAATATCTTCACACAAGACATCCAAGTTTTGATTTTGTTAATATTTAAACAGATTTTATATTTAGCAGTGAGTCAAACACTCACTTAGTGAGTGAAACTAATTGTTAACAGCATTTTT
This sequence comes from Acinonyx jubatus, assembly GCF_027475565.1. NCBI lineage: Eukaryota > Metazoa > Chordata > Mammalia > Carnivora > Felidae > Acinonyx > Acinonyx jubatus. Next base: position 58,799,556 of record NC_069380.1, read on the forward strand.
TCATATTCATTTTAGCATTCTGGCTCCAAAATATATTTATTAATTATAATATCAATATAGTATCTCAAATTTATGAAATATTACCCTATGGAAATCCTTTTAACTACAAATATTCAGCAACAAGACTTTATTTAGCTAAGTGTATACTAGTTAGTAGCCTACCATGAAGCATATATCCAAGATAAGATAATTAACAGGATAATTTGAAGGATCATTTACAAAAGAGTAGGTGTGGCATAGAGGAACAAAAGGAAAATGCATTTTCTGTTGTTTAATTACATGGGACTTTGACTACCACCTGGACAGGCTGGTTGCTAGAGTCCAGTTACAGAGAAGTGTAGTTATGAAGTACAGTGTATTTAAAGCAACTAATTTCACACTGGAACATAGCTTGCCCATGGTGATTGCACAGGAGAAACTCATGGGAATAAATAACTAAATCCACACCTACTGACTATCCTTTACTTTTGATATTTTTGTATGGTGTGTTCATCCATTTCAGTGGCTCTGACCAAATATAGTAGACTGGATCATTTATAAACAACAGAAACTTACTACTCATACTTCTAAGGAATTCTAAGATCAAGCCATCAGCAGATTAGGTATCTTGTAACAGCCATTTCCTGTTTCATAGATGGCTGTCTTCTCAGTGTGTTCTTACATGGAGGAAGGAGTGAGGGGGATGATGCCCCTCCTGATCTAGTCACATCCAAAGTCCCCACCTCTTAAAAACATTACACTGAGCACTAGGTTTCAATGTATGGACTTGGGAAAGGAAGAACACAACTACTCAGTCTCTAGCATTCCACTCCTGGAACCCCCAAAATTCATGCCCTTCTCACATGCAAAATACAATAATTCAATCAGCATAGCCCCAAAGTCTTAATTCATTCTAGGATCAACTCAAAAGTCTAAAGTTCAAAGTCTCCTCTAAATGTCATCTAAATCACAAATAGATGAGCCTTAAGTACTGATTCATTCTGAGGCAAGTTCCTCTCTACCTGTGAATGTGTAAACCCAATAAGTTATGTGCTTCCAAAATACAATTGTGAACAGCCATAGTCCATTCCCAAAAAGAGAAAGAAGAAAGGACTGGCAGATCCCACATAAATTCAAAACCTAATGGAATGAACAGCGTTAAAATGTCAGGCTTAAGAAGATCCTACTGGCTGGATGCTCTGCCTTCCAGGCACACTGGGGTTGTGGTCCAACCTCCTTAGGTCTCAGGGATTGAAGCCTTGTGGCTGGGATTCCCCCAGGTGATAAGTCTCTGTTGCTCTTCTGGCACCTGCAATTCTCCACACTGGAATGTGAACAGGTGGCCATTCTGATCTGGACTTTCTGACTTGGCCTTTCATATTCCAGGGCTCTCTGCAGAGGTCTTATCCCCTGAAATGAAAATGAAGGCAGCCTTGCCTTCAAGGCAGTTCAACTTGTGTAGTCTGTGTGTCAACTGAAAAGGTATCATAGAAATCACCAAAGTCTACTGCCTGCTCCCTCTGGAGTGGAGCTCCTGTACCTGTGCCATACTTAAGCCTGCAAAGCAACACGTGGGGTGGATGGTTGGTGTTCCAGAAGCAGGGAGTGGACTCTGCATAGTGAGGAGGTGTCAGCAGTTTCTGCTGAGATCCCATGAAGGCCAGAAACCCTCTTTTGAAACCACTCGGTCCACTGGAACTTGAACTCTGAGCCTGTGATAGGAGGGACAGCCCTGATGATCTCTGAATTGACTTTTGGGGTCATTCTTCCATCTCCTGGGGTAGTAGCATCTGGCTTCTTGTTGAGATTGCTGATTAATCTCCTTCTCAAATGGTCATTTGGCCACACCTTTAGTGTTCTTTCCCAAATGGGCTTTCATATTCCTTTCAATATAAATAGTTGAGAATTCCCCAGATCTTTAAGTTCTGATTCCTTTTTGATTAGCAACTCCAAAGTTTAGTCATTTCTTTCTTCTCACATTTCACTATAAGCAATCAGGAAGAACCAGGTCACTTGTTCAACACTTTGCTCAAAGATTTCCTCAGCCAAATATCCAATTTCATTTCTTGTAATTTCTATTTTTCCACAAAGCATCATAACATGAACCCAATTCAGCCAAGTTCTTTTTCAATTTATAGCAAGGATCTCATTTCCTCCAGTGTCCAATAACCTTTTCCTCATTTCTGAGATAAGAATGGCCTTTATTGTCCATATTATTCCAGCATTCTGTTTAAGATTACTTAAATATTCTCTGAGAGACTTAGGATTTTTCTACAGCTGTCCTCTTTTCTTCCTGGGCATTTATCAGAATCACGTTTGAACATCTGTTCATGGGACTGTAGGCTATAGATGCACCCCCATACTTTTCCAGGATCCATCAAGAGTTTGAAAGCCACTTCCACATTTTTAAGTATTTCTTACAACAGTACCCACTTCTTGGTACCAACTTCTGTCTTAACATATTCAGGTTTCTGTAAGAAAATGCCATAGAGTGCATGGATTATAAACAACATAAATTTATTTCTCACAGTTCTGAAGGCTAGGAAGTCTGAGATCAAAGCATCTACAGATTTCATGTCTGGTGAACTCCTGCCTCCTCCTGCATAAACAACCCTTTTTTCCCCCTGTGGTTTTGCATGGCAGAGGAAGGAGGGAGACAGTTCTATGGGAACTTTACAAGGGTACTAGTCTCATTCTCCAAGACTTTACCTTCGTGGCCTAATCGTCTCCCAAATGCTCCACCTCCAAATATCATCATATTGGGGATTATATTTTAACATGTGCATTTTAGGGGTGACACAATCTATAGACAGAGCTCTCTCTTGGCATAAACTGGGATCCAGAGAGTAAGGGTGGTAGTTAATATAAGCTATATAGGATAGACTCTTAATACATAGGAAATAATGAAAAAGAATGTAAGATAGATCCCACATATAAAAGGAAAAATTATGGAACATCATTTTTAATTCACTTAAGTTATCAGTTTAATCAATGATATCAATTTGTAGGTACTAATTAAATGTTAGCAATAAGCAAGTTATTGGGTTTGACTAAAAAGATTTGCATATGGTTTCCCTAATTTCAAGAAATAAAAAATATATAAAGGGAATATAACAAACATAAGTGTTATAACAGGAGCAGAGATGTGAAAATACTGTGAGAACAATAAACAGAATGTGATAGAACTGATGACAGAGTAAACAACCCCCCATGTAAAAGTAGCAAAACTCTTATAATAGGGAGAAAGCAATATTTTCTTTCACTTCTTCACTCCAAAACTAGGTTTCTATAAAATTCTTCCTATTTTGCTTAATTTACCTGCCTCTCCAATCTTCTGAAATGCTAGAATTGTCCTGAGTCCCACTTTCCATAACTATCTGTCTACAGCTGGATATTCGCTGTATAATCAGAAATTAATTAATACGAGTCCTTTTGACTTCACTGTTTCAGCTAGCTTCCTATTTCTTTCTTTCTTTATATCTGATTGAATAACTTTGGATTGAATAATGTGGTCATTAGAATGAATCTTTTTGCCCCCCCCCCAAATGCATGCGTTAAAATCTTGCCCCCAGTTTGATGGTATTTGGAGGTGGGAATCTTTGGGAGGTGATTAAGTCATGAGTGGGATTGGTGCCTTAATAAAGAGACTCCAGGGAGCTCTCTCCTCCCTTCCACTATGTGAGGGCACAACAATAAGAAGGATATATCTGTGAACTAGAAAGTGGACTGTCATTAGATACTGAAGCTGCCCCGTGACTTGATCTTGGACTTCCCATGTCCAGAACTTTGAGAAATAATTCACTTATTTACATGCCAACCAATCTATGATATTTTTTTGTAGGAGCCAAACAGACTTGGCAAATTTAATTCCATGACATTTGTTGAGAATATGGAGAAAGCTTACCAGCATGGCAGACAAGACTACTCTGAGTCAACAGAAGGATTCTCACAAAAAATCACGACTAGGAGGATATTTTCTGGTAAGTTTTCTCCCAATTTTCAACAAATGTCATGGAATTAAAGCTTGCCAAGTTGTGACTTGTTCCTTTTCTGGTTTTATCTTATGTATCCAAATATTTCACAACTTCTGCCCAAATGGCAATGATGAGAATATAAAAATAATCTCAAATTTAGATCCAAAGAGTTTGTAGTTAACTTACCAGGTAGTAAAGAAATGCATAATATTTTGAAGTCACGTTAGGAGCTGAACTTTTATAAAGATGATTAGATTATTAAATGTGTAGAAAATTGTGAGTACGGAATGGAGGTTGGTTCAGAAACTGTAAGTCAAGAAAGATGTGATTATGTAACAGAAACAAAGAACACCCTCATTTCAGTGGATTTATACAACCACAATTATTTCTTCATACCACATCCGTATCACAGATCAGCCAGAAGACTGCTTATCATGGTCATTCAGAGATTCAGGCTGACAGGCTGCATCTCAAAACACATTACCATGATTACAGAGGCAGGGAATAGAGAAGGAAATGAACAACACCCAAGGATCTGCCCAGAAGTGTCAAATTTTACTTCTGTTCATGGTTTATTGGGTAAAGAAAGTAACATTACCAAGTTTAGTTCTTGTGGGAGAAAAAGTAAAATTGAATGTGAAAGAAAAATTAAACCAGAATGAGAAGAATTAATGACTACCACACATAAGTAGTAAAGGACACTAATTACATTAAGAGTATAAAGAAGAAAATTGATCAGATAGGGATTTTTAAGGTAGAATCTATAGGACAGTTAGACATGAGATACTGTTTCCATTGTTGCTTACATTTGCTTTTTAGTAACATACCTGCATTTCATCTTTTGCTTCTTAATTTTTTTTTTAGTGTCTGTTTATTTTTGAGAGAGAAAGATACAGAGTGTGAGTGGGGCAGGGGCAGAGAGAGAGGGAGACACAGAATTTGAAGCAGGCTCCAGGCTCTGAACTGTCAGCACAGAGTCCAATGTGGGGCTCGAACTCACAGGCTGGGAGATCATGACCTGAACCGAAGTCAGTGGCCCAACTGACGGAGCCACCCAGGCGCCCTCCTCTTTTGCTTCTTAAAAACTTTAATACAGACTTGACTATAGGGTATGAGTAGAATAGAAGCAAAGTAATTCAGAAGGTCTTTGCACTTCTAAACATGAGTATCCAAAAGGTTATTGATGTAATTTATTCAAAAGAAAGCCATAAGCAGGAAGTTGATTTGAGGAAAATATTGCTTTTTTTAGGCATCCAAATTGAGATGAAAAACAGGATATAGATTAGAATCTAAAAAGAAACATTTCAGAGTCAGAAGTCTCAAAGAGCTGTTGAATCTCTGATAAACCAAAAGCCTAGGTACCCACAATTTGGAATGTCATTGAGCAATGATATGGAAATCCAGGCAGAAATAATGAACAATTGATTAGTGACCTAAATTCTAACATTTGTATTTCACAAAAATATGCAGAGGGGGTATTTCCTAGTGTTGAAATTAAAACATAAACTCTAACCAGAATACAACAAAGGCAGGGCACCTTGGTGGCTCAGTCAATCAAGTATCTGACTCTTGATTTCAGCTCAGGTCATGAGGTTCAGGGAATGATCTCATGGTCTTGAGATTGCATCCCACATCAGGCTGTGTACTGGGCATAGAGCCTGCTTAAGATTGTCTCTCCCCTTTTCCTTCTGCCCTCCCCCACTTGCTCTCTCTCTCTCTCTCAATAAGGAAGAAAAAGGATACAATAAGGACAAAAGGATGCGAATCACATTTCTTATCCACTTGCTTGAGAGTTAATCTAAATACTCTTGAAATGTAGAGATAACTTTACTTTTATATTCTAATTTAATATTCAGATAGTTGAACCACTTGTTTAAAAATTTAAAAAGATTGGTAAGAAGCAAGTATAACAGAAATTATAACACAAAACTTAGAAAAACATTGGTTTTTCATATAATTACTGTTCATAATCTTATTACTATACCTTTTAAAAGGTACTGTATAATGACAATAACAACAACAACAACAAAAGTCTGGTAATCACTCTTATCATTTTATTTTATATATGTTTGCTGGTTAATTAGTTCCACTGGAAACCGCTTACTTACCAATAGAAATCAGCTTCTATTTAGATAACAGTAACTGGCAAGAAAATGGCTTTGTTAAGCTATATTGATAAAAATGATAACATGACTTAACATTCCTTTCTAAGAAAATGGTATCTGAAGGTATTGTTTTAGTGTTTGGTATGGCTTCTATTAGACATCTACCCTGAAAATTTTGCATATACTAAGCCTATACAAATTCTGTTTGTTTTCAGTCTTTTCCCTCATAGGCTAAACACCTCATGAACAACATTTCAAATATATGTGTAAAACATAACCTTATGAATTTATGGTTTTCAAACTCAATTAGATCAATTTTTCTATCTTAATTCTTCTTCCTAATGTACTTTTGGAAGAAGCATGCTTAATCTGACAGTGCAAGAAATGTAGGAGTAATGCAGGTCAAGAGAGATGTAAAGTAAAAGGTTTAGAGTTCTGCATATATGTGAAAACTAAAGGGAAGACAGAATGTGTTGGAAAATATCCAGAATCTGGAATATGAAATATGGCGGAATTATTGATGAGCTATTGTGCATGTCATGGTAAATAATTCAATACTTATTCTACATGTAAAAGGAAATCATGACATGGCTTTCAGGAGAACCATAATTCAATCCAAACTTTTATAAAAAATAATTTTATATATTTGGAGAAGGATTAATTGGAGAGAAGCAAGACTGCTGAATACAATAAGAAGGGAACCAAAGTGGAGGGGCAAGAGAGATATTTGGAAGCTAATTGATACAATTTAGTGATTGATAGAAGGGGGAAAATGAAGAATATGATGGCATAAAAATGAGTCTGAAGATTTAAAATTTTTTAATGTTTATTTATTTTTGAGAGACAGAGTGTGAGTGGGGGAGGGGCAGCGGGAGAGGGAGACACAGAATTTGAAGCAGGCTCCAGGCTCTGAGCTGTCAGCACAGAGCCTGACATGGGGCTCGAACCCACCAACTGTGAGATCATGACCTGAGCCAAAGCCGGATGCTCAACGGACTGGGCCACCAGGCACCCCTGAAGTTTTTAATATAAACATTAATTTGCATGTCATTTGATGAGAGAAGGAGCCCTGGAAGGAACAAATATTGAGTAAAATATTAACTTAATGTGTAATGTGTTTGAATTGTGGGGTAGATGGTTGGAAAGACATTTGTGCTGGACATGTGCATTATGAGCCACTATGTGGCAGTAAATCCATTCAAGAGGGTATTTTTTGCTTAGGAAGTCTATGTAGTGTTAAGAAAAAAAAAGGAGGTCCTGGAAATGAGCTGCTAATTATACCAATATTTTCAGAATGGGAAAAGCTGAAATATCAGCAAAATAGAATGAATAGAAATTTGCTGTACAGATAAGAGAGAAAGATCAGAAAAGTGTAATCAAAAAAATAAAAGTTGATAGAATAATGAAGATAGATACAGATTTGTATGTCTAAATAACACAAGGCTCAAAAGATTGAATTGACAATACGGTAGAAAAATCAACCACATGGAGGCTGTCTGTAAACCAGAAGGACAAAGCATGAGGTGGAGCATGTTCATTAAAGACAAAAACAAACCAAAAAACTCCAGAGGAACAAAAAAAGCATGGAATAATTTATCTATAGAATGTTTGACCAAAAGATGAGTTCAGTTTCAACTAAAACTACAAATCCACAAATAAAAATACGAAATCCACATGTTAGCTCACAGTCAAATCTATAATTTTATTTCTTATGTTTTGTAATGTTTGGATAGTTGGTTTCCATAACAAAATTATTGGCTAGTAACAGATTAAACAGTGTGCCTATAAAAATGCATAATTAAATACTATTTACCATTAAATTATTTATAACAATAAATCATGATGAACTCAAGTTAACAAAATTATCTTAATGTACCTAATGGGAATGACAATTCTTATTGAGTTACAGAATTTCAATATGTAAGAAACAATTTTCCACTGAAATGAATTATTAAAGGTAATTAATAACTAGAGTAAATATCAACATTCTTACAGATTATCACAGTCTGTGTGATGTATCTGAGTATGTATAATTCATACTTGATTTTACTTTTCATGTACAAGTCACAATGAAGAGACTTTCAGTTGGTTCAGAGTTCTATACAAAATATCAAATATTTGAGCTTGAATCTTAGTTACCTAAATGGTTCTTGTCTTTAAACTACCAATAATGTCATGCATACATTTATAGGGTTTTTGTAAAAATTAAATGTAACTATTATAAAATGTTAAATGAGCTGTAATGCCAAACATACAAATATGCACAAATACACACTTATATATGTATTATTTATATATATATGTATTATTTTATTTAACTTTATTAAGGACATAAAAGGCACATTATCAATTTATGTTAATTTGTGAGATAAATTTTTTATCTCTAATGCAGTGAGGACAAACATAAAAATGTAAAATCATAGTATTGAGATTACTCATAAAATATTTACTTCAATACTGAAATAATTTTACTTTCTTATATGCTTTCTATTGCATATTATATGCATTATATTAATTGATTGTATATGAACAGAAGTAGAAATTTCAATGTTTCAGCTCTTATTGGTGAATAATGCCAATATAAATGCCTGTTTCCAATCTGCCTAAGCAAAGTCAGGAAAAATTATAACTTGGAGTCTTCATACCCAAATCTGTTGTTACCTGTTTATCATTCTAGACCTGTAATGATTATTAAACTATTACTTCTTAACCATTCACTTTTAAAACATTTCAAAAGTTAAAGCCATTTTTTTAAAATATGGTATAAAGAAGAGAATTGACTTGGTATTGCCTACTTTCTCAATTGCTTTAGACTATAATTAATTCCCACTGGTATATTCTGTATATCTGAGCAAATGAGTATTTCTGGCTTTGAGAATACAGAGTATATAGTTCAATAATTTTTAATGTTGAAAATAAGAAATGTCATTGCTAAACTCTACTACCTTTTTATGCATTACAAGCGCATTATTCATAATTTTTACACTGTGTGGAAGACACTGTAATTAAGTAGCAAAAATTGCTCAATGATAATTTATAAATCTTGAATATAGTAGTATAGAATATGGAGACATTCCTTATTAGCATAATATTTATAAGGCAAATCTCCCAATCTGTGATATATGGGGGACAAATTGTAAGAGATACTAATAAAATATTTGTGAAAAAGAGGATTTCACAAACTGGTAAACAATACATATTCCTCCTCTTAATGATCTACAAAATTCACTTGCTACCATTAAAACACTATATAATTTCATTCATATGTGGAATTTAAGAAACAAAGCAAATGAACAAAGTGGGAAAAACGAGAGAGAGGGAGGCAAACCAAGAAACAGATTCTTAACTATAAGGAAGAAACTGATGGTTACCAGAGCGGAGATGTGAGAGGGATGGGTGAAATAGATGGTGGGGATTAAAGAGGGCACTTGTGATGAGCACAGGGTGTTGTATGGAAGGTTGAATCACTAAATTGCACACCTGAAACTAACATTACGCTGGAATTTAAATAAAAACTTAAAATAAAATCTATAATAAATCACTAGACAAAAAAATAATATTGTCAATACAGTATCACGTAAATCAATTTTAGTACAGAATTACTTCGTCATAATGTGGCTATGGTTATTTTGCAGAACATTATTTTCCAGTGCTATGGGATGACACTTTCAAAGATGGTTATTTAAAACTGATTTTTTAAAAATCATCATGTATTATGAAGCACTGTACTCCAATTATTGTTCTAGGAACTTTAGAAATATTATATGGTTTAAGCATAACAAAGCTGTGACATAAGTAGAATTTAAATATTCACTGTCAGTGAGAAAACTGATGTACAGACAGTTAAATTAAATTTCTCTTGATCACACAAGTACAGAGTTCTAGATTTAGGATTTGGACCCAGAGGATGTGGTTCTGGAGTCCAGGCTCAATATGCTGCACTGGATAGCATTTCCATTTTTAATTTTTTAGTGTTTATTTATTTATTTTGAGAAGGAGAGAGAGAGAGAGTGCAAGCATGGAGGGGCAGAGAGAGAGAGAGAGAGAGAGAGAATCCCAAGCAAGCTCCATGCTGTCAGCGCAGAGCCCAACGTGGGGCTCAAACCCATTATAAGATCATGACCTAAGTCGAAATCAAGAGTCGGTGGCTTAACCCACTGAGCCACCCAGGCGTCCCTGGATAGCATCTCCATTTTATCTTATTTATTTCATTTCACCTCATTTTACTTTACAGATGCAGATACTAGAATTGGTTGTATAGATTAGGTTGAGTCTATCTATCCACACCTGCTTCTGCAGTGGGAGCACACTGCATCTTGCGCCACAGTGATTCATTCCACAGGAGAAAGTACCTCCAAATAGAGCCTGAGCTGGAATGATAAGAAGTTCTCATGACAACAGAGCAGTAGCAGATACCACTGAGAGCTAACATACATAGTGAGAGACGTTAGAACTCTGAAGATAATAGCTTGAGTGGACATATTTGTGATCCTGAAAAGGACATCCCTGGAAATTTTTAGAGTAGGATTGAGTAAGAGGCTACAGATTCTGTGTTAAAAGTAGGAAAAGCAGCCAATAAAACAGGTGATTATAGTAACTGTATGCATGCAACTATTTCACAGTCTGGGTAATTCCTGGAAATTCTAGTGACTTATTCTTTGTCTTCCTCAAATTGAAACACATACATAGGGAATAATGTTCATAGGTGAAGGAGATGTTAATTCTACTATAAAATAAAAGTGTGTTCGATAAATGGACATTAAAAATGGATCTTGTAGGTTTTTAAAATGAATATAGTGTTATTCATTTTCAGCATTTGAATCCAGTCTGCCTAGATAGGCTTGTGATTCGGTTATGGTGCTAGCAGTTCAGCCAGTTGAGACAAGAACTGAGGGATTTGCATTATGGATATTCTTGTTATGCAATAAGTAGGACAACGGTTTCTGAAAGAGTGAAATTCACCAATCTTGGGCTCAGGAGACTGATTGTGTGTGTGTGTGTGTGTGTGTGTGTGTGTGTGTGTGTGTGTGTTTGATCATTCAGTTACTGGTGGCTTAACTTTTTGATGTTATATAATTCTTATGTTATTTAGTTTCTTCCCCTTAGTGTGTAAAACTGCAGAATTTGTAAAGTATTTGAAAAACTCAAGATTGTTTTGGGGTCAAATACTAAAAGATGTGCTCATGTGTTTGCAAGCATATGTCCTCTCTATAGATGGTCAGACACCAAAGGAGGTTAAGAGGAAGTCTCCTTGGGTGTACTGTGTTGAAACTCAATGTGTTACACACAAATTGTTATATACAGTAGTGGTTAGGTAGTTGTTTTACAGTCACATTGATAATCTCACATACATACAGGGAAGCCTTTATTGATTACCTCCTGTATACTAGGTGTTGTTTTAGCATTAGAAAAACATTGGTAAGCCAGACACAGTCCCATCTTTCATTATAGTTCCACAGTCTTTGTGACGTCTGGCACATGAGAGCCAAGAGCTGTCAATGCTAAGATGGGGATAAACACAGGCAAAGGGTAGACTAGGTGATACAGCCCAGGCTTTGTGAATAACAAAAAATTTGTTTCCATAAGGAGTGACGTAGAAGCTCAGACATGAAGAATGCCTAATCATTATCTGGGTAAAGAAGGAAGGGCACTACAAGATGAGAACAAATGCAAAGACCTGGGGGGTAAGATGAATGAGGTATTTGGGAATTACTATTAAAGTTTGGCCTGCACATTATGTTTAAGAATAAGAAATGGTGCTGGGGTGCCTGGGTGGCTCAGTTGATTAAGCGTCAGACTTCAACTCCAGTCATGGTCTCATGGTCCATGAGTTCGAGCTTGTTGTCGGGCTCTGTGCTGACAGCTCTGAGCCTGGAGCCTGCTTCATATTCTGTGTCTCCCTCTCTCTCTGCCCCTCACCCACTTATGCTCTGTTTCTCTCTCTTTCAAAAATGAATAAACATTAAAAACATTTTTTAAAGAGTAAGAAATGGTACTGATGAGACAGGATTTGTTGGCAGGATCCAGACCATTACAGAAATTTCCCCAGAAAAGGCATTTAATGCTGGAAAAAAGTAACAACACTTGTTCCTGATTCCTAGCCTGCTTTCCAAGCTATATGAGGTTGATAAAATTAAATTCTGTCAACATAGAGCATTGCTCCCTTTATGTCTTTTTCTTCCTTCTTTTCAACCTTTTGTCCTAGAGATGCAGGACTCTCATGGACATATCTCTACTGCTTTTGAATGTTCTTGATGCAGAAATAGATGTGATGGTGCTAATGATGTGATGGTAACTCAGTTAATGCTAAAATGACTAGAGTACATCCGTGTTCCAGGCATAATTGTCTACTGGGCACACCAAGGAATCCAGTCTCAGCAGGAATCTCTGGAACCATCAGGAGACCTTCATGAAAATGGTCTCATGTGCCTTGTTTACTCTGGAGACTTCATTAATGTTTCTTCATGATCGCAATGGGAACATTCTATCTAAGATTCATCAATTTATAAATATGCTTAGTCTCTGAAGTCCCCATTTCATATTTATTTATGGGAAAAAAGATGGTTTGAGCCCTACAACATTTATTTGATGTTGCATTTTCTTTTATATATATTTATATTTATATTTATATTATTATATTTATTTATAATTCATTATATATATAATTTTTGAGAGAGAAAGAGTGTGAGGGAGGAGGTGCAGAGAGAGTGAAGGAGACACAGAATCTGAAGCAGGCTCCAGGCTCTGAACCATCAGATCAGAGCCTGACATGAGGCTTGAACTCACAAACTGTGAGATCATAACCTGAACCGAAGTCGTATGCTTAACCAACTGAGCCACCCAGGCTCCCTTTATTGCATGTTCTTAGTTTCACTTCAGGCAAGATGTTACAAGTCATAGTACAATTGAGTCTGTCAATATTTTCCTTACACTGTCTCTTCCAATTTTTCAAGTAAAATATTGATAATTTTAATTAAGTATACTTTATCAAATATGAATAATTCAAGCAGTGAAGCAGTAGAGAGAATGATTGCCTTATAAATCATTTATTCCATTATACTCAGACACATGTTTTATAATAATCACAATTTGGGTGTAAAACATATAAATTAGACCAAATTTGGGGAAACACTAGAGATGGTAATGACTTTTAAACACAGCTGATGTGATTCATAATGGTCAACTGATATTTTAAACCTGATTGGGTAATAACTGCTATTTATTATAGTGTTATCAAATCATGGTGGCTTTAGGCTATTTCCAGGAATAAATTTCAGCTTTGATGGAAAAATATTTTCTTACGCTAAAAATATTCAAAATAATACCTTTACAGAAGCAATTAGACAGGAGTTTAAAAGGCTCCGTTGAAAAGCTAACCTACTTATTTGGGTCAATATATTCTTTTAAGTATCTCTTTGAAGAGGGCCATAGTCTAGGAAACTGAATTTACCAACTTTTGGTGTCAAACATTAATATCAATAATTAAAATGTTAAAATGCATTTCATATAAATGTTCTTTAGAAACTTGCTCAAGCATAAAGAAATGAAAGGAAAAGTTTTACTTTGAGATGCCAATTATAGATTCTATTGAAAATTCTACATAGTTTATTAAAATATTCAAAATCTCATTTAAGTTGAAATTATTATGTAAAGTGCCATTAAAATCACTGGCTCTCATGGTAATCAATGTTCAATAGAAGAATGGATAAGCTCAACATTTAAAGAATCTTTCAATTTACTGCCAATCTTCAAAATAAAGACTTTTAATTATTTTGGCACACCCCAGTTTATTATTCTATACAGAAAAGAAAGTGGCCTGTATAATACAATTGGTTCTAGTATCTTTGGATATACATAGAGGGAGTATAAAGTACGAGAAGTAACAGTTGTTAGGAATTTTAAAACAAATGTTAGTAAGGAGTCTTAAATTTTTTCTTGGGTACCAGCAAAGTAACTTTGCTTCAGTTTTTCTTAATCTCCAAAATGGAAATCATGTGCTATTTCACCGGTTCCTATGAGTTTAAAATGAGAAAATTATGGGTGAGAACACTTACAAGGCACAGAATCAAACCATATGATTTACTTTTATGACAATTGGTAAAATGAATGTAATGCTACATAGTAGCATAATTTTGAAGATTAAATGAGATAATAAAATAAAAAACAAGTGTCTGACAAACTGTATGTGCTAAATAAAGTATTTGTTACAGTAAGACAATAATAACATGCCACTTTGAACTTATTTATAATGTCATTTTTATGAAGGCAGACACATTAAAATATGATATGTATGCCATTTAATGAAAGTAAAACTTATTGTTTCGAATGAATTCTTTAGATTTATTAACTTAAGTTTTCTGTGCCAAACCTAAAAAATTGGGTTAAATTGTCAACATTTCATCGTGTCCTACAATTTGTTTCTTTATATAATTCTTAGTCTTTCTCGGAGTCTTCTCGGTATCTGTTACAGACACATTGACGTATGCGGCTTCTCCTGAAAATAAAATTTATCCAGGTCAACATTTAACAACTATCTAGTTACTAATACATCTTATATCTCAATAAAGAAGAAAACACATGTAGGGGCGCCTGGGTGGCTCAGTTGGTTGAGCGTCTGACTCTTGGTTTCTGTTCAGGTCATGATCTCATGGTTCATGAGTTTGAGCCCCATGTCGAGCTCTGCACTGAGCATGGAGCCTGCTTAGAAGTCTGTCTGTCCCTCTCTGTCTCTCCCCCACATGCCTCTCTCTCTCTGTCAAAATAAATAAATAAACATTGAAAAAATAGGAAGAAAACACATGTAATAAATGTTGTGAGTAACCCTAACCCTAACCCTAACTGTTTTTCAAGGGAATGGATGTGAAAACTATCCTGTAATGTTGGTAGAGAAATGTTTAAAAACGTGTAATAAAGATGATTATGAGAAAGAAAAAATATTAAAATTTGCATCTCGGTGTTGTTTTAAATGTATGCTCAAGAACATATCCTTTATTCAGTAAATGCTGAGAGACTTAGCACACAGGGACAGAAGTAGTTAGGGAAAAAGTTGCTTTCTCTATCAGTGTAAATGAAATACAAGTTTGCCATGGAATTAGAATAGAAGTTCTGGATTTCTAAACTATCTTGAAGAATTTGCATCTAAATTTGATGAGACAATACTGCAAACATGTAGAAAAAATGCAATTTAGCTAGGAGGGTCCATTCCTTCAAAGCTTAAAGGCTTATTAAACAGTGCATAAAGTGTGAAGCAGTCTACTCAAAAAAAGAAGGAGAGAGAAATTTCTGTTATGTTCTCACTGCTCTAAGACTGATTTTCAACATGGCTCTCTATCCACTCACTTCAAAGTCAGGTCAGAGCTCTATCAGTCTTGTCTTTCTCTACCCTGGTGGAGGAGTATTTGTAAAACTAGATGAAAATCTGGTCTAAAGTGACAGTTATAATTTCAAAGCACAAAATCCAGTAATATAGGTAATGAGTGAAGAATTTAATAAAGCAAATTTGTTTCAAAATTAGTAAAAAAAAAACCCTACAAAATGAAAATTGAAGACATTCAAGGTTAGAAAAGAAGTTTGTCTGAGCTTTTTCACTTAGGGTCAAAGTGACTTTCTAGCACAGTGATGAACAGGGATTATAAAATAAATGATGATAAAATCATAAGGAAAAGAACCACCTTGTCACATTTACCCTATCTCTGTGCCTTGTTCTATATCTTTCAGAATCAGCACAAATGACAATTATAGGCAGATGTTTTGCTGGATGTTTCTTCTTTTGTGAGAAATAATAAAGTTAGGGAATGAATATGAATAACTGCACTGAAGAGAGATCAAAACTATAGATTTTGAGCAAGACACTAAATAAGGCATATTAAGCTTAAAGCCTTCTGAAGAATTTTCATTGGTATGAGTTCTCAGACAGAAGGGTCCATATTAATGTAACAAGTTTTAGACCTACATTTTTAATATCTGAGGAAAATAATGGTAAACAATGTGAGCAATGCAGTTAAAGAAATCTCAGCTCCTTGTTGCATATGTAAATACATGTTTGATGTTTTGTAAAAGATGTTAAGCAGATATGGTGTCTGGTATATTTCCTGTCTCTATTAATGAGAAAACCCAGAATACACTATATAAAATGTACAATTAGAGATTCAATTAACTCTATAAACTATTTTTGGAGAGTAGTAATTGGTACAAGATTGTGAAACTGGGTTAAAATTTTCTGCATCTCTGATGGTAATTCATGTACATTAGTCAGTTCAAACAGCCATTATTAAATCCTCTAAAGTAAATCATTCATTTAGAGTTAATTATGCCCTAACACTTCACCAGTATGATGCTAGGTCTATGGATAAATAAAGGAAGAAGAGACCTTGTTCTTAACTCAAAATATTGTGGAAGAGAAAAACAGAAAATAAAATCGCATGAACAAGGAGGTAGCTCAGCATGGGAAGAAATGCACAATTTCAATCCACAATGACCTCTAATGAGTTTAAGATAAGCCACAAATCATCAACATGGCTGTCAAAGCTCTGCCTGATTTGACCCCCAAGTGATATGATCCTTGGTTTTCCTTTTAGCTGTATTAAATTATACACACTCACAAATTCCCAGCCACACTGTCTTTCTGTCAGTTGTCTATTCTATGAGCTAGGATTGTCCCCCTCACTTGGAGCTTTTGCACTTGGTATTCCTTTATGCTAAAATAATTTCATTACAATTCTTTCCATAAGTGGTTCTTTATTTTCCTCCAGGTCTCATTATGAATGTCAACTCCTCAGAAAGCTTTCTCCATCTTGCTGTTTGAAGCACGGGGTCTGCCTATTATTTTTGTACCTTTGTAACCTTCTCATTTATCTTGAAATTCTCTATTTAGTTGTTCTTTTACTTGTTGGTGTTGGCTGTCTTCCCCACTAGAATAGATGATCTGTGAAGCCAAAACATACTTGTATTCTTTCCCAAGCTATCCTCAATACTTAGCAGCCCCAATTTCCTCATCTGTAAAACGGGGATAAATTGTACTATGGTTTTATGGGGGTGATTTTGCAAATTAAATAAGCAAATGCATCTGAATATTTAAAAAGTATACTAGTCTACAGTGATTGCTAAAACAATGTTAGTTATATATATTCTCACATTTAAATTTTTGTACTAAGTTTTATACGCCTCAAGTGTTTGGTGACAAGGTAGAATAAATATTGTTTTTAAATATTGTGTTTATAGAAATACAGAAGTTTCATATTTTATATATGATGGATACCAATGATATAATTTACAGACATAATGGAAATACTTTGTCTTTTACTACATTTTCAATTTTAGGATGACATCTTTTCTTTTTATTATCAGATTATCGGCAAAATTTAAATGGCTATAATGATGAGCAGTTACAGAGTGAGATATCTTTGGGAATCAAACTGGCCTGTATCATTACTGCCTTCTTGAAAAACTGATGTTGTACCATTAGCATTATATATGAACCTGTGGTGGTCTTATGAGCTTGTGATTACGAAGGAGAAGGCAGATGAGAGCAGTTTCAGGTCTTACACACTCTCACGAGACATTAAAAGGAAAACAAAAACAAGATGCAATTAAAATACTAAATTTGAAGGATAGAAAAATTCTGTTACTTTGTAAAAAAGCTTTTTATAAAGAAGGGCAATTTCCATTACCGTACTTTCTAATTATCTTAAAAATTGGCAAAATAGTGATTCTAAGTGGAAGAGAAATTTGAAAGGAAGAGAGTCCTAAGTTGAAAGGATGTAAAGCAAAACAGGGTCTTCTGTGACAGGAGAGAATGTCAGTAATGGGGCTGGGGAAGCAGAAGGAAGATTTGTGGAAATGTCTTAAATGCACTTTTTATACCAAAAAAAAACTTAAACACGTAATTAGACAACTGGGTCTGAACAATCTTTTCTGAGACCTAATGCTCTACAATGTATTCAAGCTGTCATTCTTTCATTTGAACATTATTAAAGTCACGGCATTTAATTTTTCTAACTTCATAAAAAAGTTATGAAATTAATGACATTCTGTGTTTTATCTTTTCCCCATCTTCACCTCTATCATAGTTCATACAATCATTTTCTAAATAACACTCTTTACTTCTGTTGATTGCTCTCTCAATTAAGTTTTCTTGTGATTTTAAATATTAGTTCTCTATGCTTCTTTAGTAATTTTATGCTCCATTTTCTCAATTAGGAGTTATAGCTATGGGCAATATGCCATTACAAGGCAGGTTCATAGGTTACATATTATGATTTTCTTATAAATGTGAGCTGACTGTGTAGAAGTCACCTGCATGGTGAAAAAGAAAAGAGGGTGGAATTATTGTAACCTTTCCTTATTTATATCAGCCTTCAGGTTTCTATCAGACTTAATTATGTCAATACAACAGATACTTTTAAAGTACAAATTGCTTTTGAGGAAACTGGGAGAGAAGCAGTTGATAACTTAAAAAGTCAGTCTAGTATTTGCTTTTCTAAAAAGGTTGTTACTTAAAAATAGTCATATTCATTTCAGGTGTATGATATAGTGATTCAACAATTCTGTACGTCATTCAGTGCTCATCACAAGTGTGCTCTTTATCCCCATCAGCTATTTCACCCATCCCTCTACCCACCTCCCCTCTGGTAGTCATCAATGTGTTCTCCATAGTAATTACTTTTTAAAAATATCAGCATTTATGGAACAGGAGTGATGGGATGGAAGATTTTATTTTTTGTAATCTTAATTTGTTAATCTGATGCACACCTAATCATAGAGTTTAGTATAAAACTATTTCTTCTTTTAATTTTTGTAGAATTATTTTATACTTCATTTTAAATTAAAATGCAAACAAAGGATCATTGCAAGTGACTTACACAATACTGTATTTTGTAAGAAAAAGATCTCTTGTTAACAATAGTGGGCAGCAGTGCCTGGGTGGCTAAGTCGATTAATCACCCAACTCCTGATTTTGGCTCAGGTCATGATTTCATGGTTCGTGAGATGGAGCCCATCATTAGGCTCTGCTCTGGCAACACGGAGCCTGCTTGGGATTCTCTCTCTCCCTATCTGCCCCTCCTCCACACTTGGTCTTTCTGTCTCTGTCTCTCTCACTCTCGAAATAAATAAACATTAAAAATATATTTAAAAAAATAGTGGGCAATTCACTAAATCTGTAGCAAAGCAAAAATATTCACAGGAGTTAGAGACCAGAGCTTCTAGGAATAACTCATCATAGTGGATGAGCACCAACCATTTTAATTTTTTTGTCTTTTTAGAGTTTATTTATTTGGAGAGACAGAGCATGAGCAGGGGAGGGGCAGAGAGAGAGGCAGGGAGACACAGCATCCCAAGCAGGATCCAGGCTCTGATGTGTCAGCACAGAGCCATATGCAGGGCTTGAACCCACACACCACAAGATCATGACCTGAGCTGAAGTCGATTGCTTAATGGACTGAGCCACCCAGGCGCCCCAAGCACCAACCATTTTAAAACTCACTTTCCTGAGAACACCCTTTCACTACCTTTTTTATTTATTATTATTATAGCTCTTTCCATTGTGCAAGAAAAGTAGTATACTTTGATTAGCTTCTTTTGGGGTATGCACAATTGAGTGAAAAGTAATTCTCTACCCAAAAGATAATTTAAATATGTTTTATCAAAAGATAGTTTAGGGCTAGTAAAAATAATTCACAACCATGATAAACTTTTACTTTCATACATCCTTTCAAATTATCTGTATATCTGGTATCTAATGAATGACTCAGTCACTTATTCTCTTGGCTATAGCAGGGTTTTTTTTTATTTATTTTGTATTATTATTATTATTATTATTATTATTATTATACCATGCAGTCAGCCTAAATATACTCAGATAAAATTCAGCAGAAAATAACTTCATATACTATTGACAAATTAACCAAAATACCAGTAAACCAGTAAAAACAAAATCTCAGGTGCTAAGATTGACAGAATTCCATCCTAAATAACAGCAAGGTATTAATCTGGTGAAGACACAATTGTGACTGATGTTCAACTCTATGCCTTGCAGATTTTACCAGTTGAATTAAATATGAAATACTGCTGCAAACCCCATTGCTACTGCTCTGCAAAATACTCAGTGATGTTGTAACAGTACAGATATGACATCAAATGGATAAGCAATGGAAGAAAAAAGTGGATAAACTAGATTACATCAAATTTAAAATATTTTGGCTTTAAATGTTACCATCAAAAAAAGAAATAAATGCTACCATCAAAAAAGTGAAAACTGGGAAAAACTTTTTTGAAACCATATGTCTCATAAGAGACTTAGATCCGGAAAATATAGAGAAGAATGCTTACAACTCAATAATAAAAAGACAGACCAGTAAAAAAAATATGAGCAAATGATTTGAATCAACATTTCTCCAAATAAGAAATACAAATGGCCAGAAACCCATGAATGATATCCATTATCATTAGTTTTTAATGAAATGCAAATCCAAATACAACACAATGTTATTTTACATCCACTAGAATGATTAAAATCAAAGATAGAATGTAACCAGTGTTTGTGACAATGGAAAATTTGAAACATTTGTACATTACCATTGGAATGTAAACTGATGCAACTAATTTGGAAAACAATTTGGCAGTTCTTAAAAATTTTAAACATAGATTTTCCCAGGATGCAGTATACTTAAGCTTATATTCAAGATATATGAAAACAGATGTCCACAAATATCTTGTACACAAGTAGTTATATGTACATTATTTATGAGGGTGTAAAAGTGAAAATAATCCAAATGTCCATCAATGGGTGAACGGATAAACAAAATTGCATAAAGTCATACAATGGAATGTTACTCAGCAATAAAAATGAATGAAATGCTACTGCATGCTGTAATCTGGATGCGCCTTGAAAATATGATGAAAAATTCAAGAAGTCAGTCAAAGATGATAAATTGTATAATTGCATTTATATGAAATTTCCAGAATAGGCAAATCTATAGGGTAATAAAATAGATTTGTGGTTGCCTAAGGCTAGAGAGAGAGGATATAGGAGTGACTGCTAATGGACACAATAGGAGTGATGAAAATATTCTGAAATTAGGATTTGGTGATGATTATACACCTCTACGAATATAGTAAGAAAATATTGAATTGTATACTTTAAATGGCTGAATTGTGTGGTTATTATATCTCAATAAAGATGTTAAAAACGACATGGCCCATAAGAAAACATGTCATTTATTGAGAATATATAAAAATAGTGTTGTCTTATTAACTCATCTGTGGTATGCAAAATGTGTTTTTAATTTTTCTGCAATAGATAAAGGATATAATAAAGGGTTTGTAGGCTTATGAAAAGAATTAAATTAAAATACACAATACTATTTGCATATAGTTTATTATTACTGTCCTAACTTTCTGATGAATTGACACTTTAATCCTTATGAAATTACTCTTTTTTCTAGAAATATTCATTTTATTAAGGTCAATTTTACTTCATACAAGTTTTAGCCATTCCTACTCTCTTTTGAATACTGTTGGCATGTTATATAGTTTTCCATTCTTTTACTCTCAAATTGAGTATTTAAGTCTGAAGTGTATCACTGGTAGAGACAGTAGACAATATATCATGAAATCATGTTTTCATACTTACCCAGTCTGACAACATTTGCCTTTTGAGTAGAATGTTTTTTTTATTTACTTTCATTTGATGTAACTACACATATATTTGAATATTTGAATACATATGTATAGCATATTTATAATGTATATATACATATATTCATTTATATAGACAGTCTTTTATACTTGCCAACAAGTATGTGGCATTTCTGGTGTTCTCCATTCCTTCCTGTGGACTCCAGTAAAAGCCCATTTTCTACAATTAACTTTTCTGATTTCATATTAATTTTTATCTTCCATACCCACAACTCTTGAACATTGGATTTGTCATTTTTTAAATTTGGACTTGCTTTTACATCTCCCAGGTCTTACTTATTTGTTCCTCCCAAGTTGGGATGCAGAGGAAGGATTCCTATCATCCTATAAAATTCTGGGTGCAGTTCAAGATTCAGTTCAAATGTATTTCACTCATTAACCTTCACAAATCCTCCGGGGTGAAATTGGTGTCACCATTATTTTACCCTTAGAGTAATTTATTGGCATCTATATGGTATTACTTATTTTTGTCGGTCATGTTTGTGTATGTTACTGCCTTTCTTTTGAAAGCAGGAAAAATACTTTGGCTCTCACTTTTTATGAGCTTTGTATTTCACAAGAATCAGACAATGCACTGTAAATATAGAAGTTCAATAAATTTGAAGGATTAAATCCAGCATACTTATACCCAGCATTATTTAAAACCCCAAGATATATTATCCCCACACCACAATACTCGATGATGTTAGTCATGATGGTGATTATCAGTGTAAATCTGATGATGAGGAAGAAGAACGAGGCATGGTGAGGGAGGTAAGGAGGCTGCAAAGATTAATAAGGCATAGTCCTTTTCATTCAGTTTGTGAAACATGCATAAACAACGCAGCACGGTGTTTGAAGGGCTGTGCTTGAGTTATTCACAGGGTATATGGGACACTAAGGTAATAAGTTTTCACTTCCATTGGTGGGTGGATAAGCAGTAAAACCTCATAAAAGGAGAGGTTTTGAAAGATGAGGAGGATTTTCCAGCTAGAGTACGTTAAATCATGGAGAAATATAATAACATGATGTGTTTGAGGTATATATGTTAATGATTATGGCTGGGGTCCAGGTTGTAAGGAATGAGTAAATTTTAAATCTTATACACCATAGTATAGAGTGTTTATTATACTATAATTTTCATTACCTGATCAGGTTCCCTTCTATTAAATAAAAGTCTCCATTATAAACTGTTAAAATAATACAGTACAAGATGAAAGATATTAAGGTGTTTTAGAAAAGAGACTTTATTTATTTGTTTGTTTATTAAATGTTTATTTATTTATTTTTGAGAGAGAGAAAGACAAAGTGTGAGCAGGGAAGGGGCAGAGACAGAAGGAGACACACAACCTGAAACAGGCTCCAGGCTCTGAGCTGTCAGCACGGAGCCTGACATGGGGCTCGAACCCACTGACTGCGAGATCATGACCTGAGCCAAAGCCAGATACTTGACCGACTGAGCCACCCAGGTGCCCCAAGGGACTTTTTTTTTTTAAATAAAACAAAACAAAAAAGAGAGAGAGAGAGAAAAAAAACAAACCGACTCCTTTTTTGTTTGTTTCCTTCCAAATTTTTATTTAAAATAATGTTAGTTAACATACAGAGTAATATTAGTTTCAGGTGTAGAATTTAGTGGTTCATCACTTACATACAACATCCAGTGCTCATCACAACCAGTGCACTCTTTCATCCCCATCACCCATTTAACCCATCCCCCTACCCACATCCCCTCTGGTAACCCTCAGTTTGTTCTCTATAGTTAAGAGTCTGTTTCTTGGCAAAACAGATGAACATAGGGGGGAAAGAAAAGAAGAAAGAGACAGGGTAGCCAGGAATTCCACTTGAGAATACCTTAATGTATACTTTATTCATGAACACTATACATGTTATAATTGTTTTGTAAAAAATCCCCTTTACAAAGATATGGGATTAATCCAACATTTCTTGGTATAAATAATGGGTAGATATTTCGGAGATGTAATTGTAACAAAAGTTTACCTAATTTATATTTTTTAAGAAAAAAAATTCCCACAATGTTCATTACCAGGTAATTGCATGATATAATATATTTATAAATTTTCAATGATTTTAGTTTTAATTAAACATGTATAAAATATTTTTTAAATCGTTCGTTTGTTAATCTATTCCAGAAACACCCTCACAGACACATCCATAAATATTTTATTAGCTATCTGGGCATCCCTTGACCCAGTCAAGTTGACACATAATATTACCTATCATATTGCATAGTTTTCTTTCTTTTTAAAAATTTCTTTTTTGGATTATTTCCTTAAAATGAATTCCTAAAAGTGAAATTATTTGTCCAAGAAGTGTAAATATTGTGTTTTTTAAATTTTAACCTAAACATTTATATTTTTTCTCAGTATTGAATCATCCTTCCACTCAGTAGTCCTTTTGCAATAAGTGTCCAATGGGTTGAATGAATTTATTATTTAAACCAAATTGACTGCAGCATTAATATTTTAGATGCTAGGATACTTAAATGCTTTCAGATGTATGTTAATTGATATATAGTTTTCATTGTGAGAATTTTTATGAAATATAAGAAATGCCAGCCATGACAAATTCACAGGATTTTATATTCAAGCCTACATAAATGACTAGAGCTTTACAGAATAAAAAATACACTTTGTGAAGATTTATCTCAAAAATTGTAATTCATATAAAATGTCTCTGTGGTAAAAAATCTATTTTTTGTAACACATATTTATATATTCATATTATTTTGTTTTTTTATTCCAGAAATGTATCTGGATTTAATTTTGAAAAGAAGTTCAACATAAAATCATATATTTTGTTTATGTGCCCTTGTATTCTAAAGTTGTTGACTTTAAAATTTTTATTCTTATATAATTTTAACAAGACACATTTGAAAAGATACAATAAAAATTTCATATTGTCTTTTTCTTTTTACTATATCAGGGATAGAATATTTTTATTATAATTTTCTTTGGTTTTTCTCACAAAATAAAAAAATGTGATTTGAATTAACTGACATGAACATGAAAAGCTGGTAATAAGCCACTTAAAATTATTGGGACTTTTGTGTAGAAGAACAAATATTTTTAATATGAACATCTATATTTTGGAGCCGATCAGTTGATTGTAAATTTGTCATTTTAAATTTTAATTAGATGCATATCTGTAATATTTAATTTGAAGTATTTTAAGAATACTCAATTTTTATCAGATATCTAAGAGGTGTCTTGACTATGAGGGTGTGTTCCACAATATTTACATATGATGATAATTTTACTAACGATTATATTTCAGCTTATATCTCATCTTAGATTTATATGATTTATTTTTGCATTAAAAAAAAGCTTTGAGTACAAATGACAGAAAGATGTATTAAGACGAACACTTAATGCAATACATCTTTTTTTTTTAATTTTTTTTTAACGTTTATTTATTTTTGAGACAGAGAGAGACAGAGCATGAATGGGGGAGGGGCAGAGAGAGAGGGAGACAGAATCGGAAGCAGGCTCCAGGCTCTGAGCCATCAGCCCAGAGCCCGACGTAGGGCTCGAACTCACGGACCGCGAGATCGTGACCCGGGCTGAAGTAGGACGCTTAACCGACTGAGCCACCCAGGCGCCCCGCAATACGTCTTTTTTTAAAGAGCGGATAATCAATTATCTTTCTTATACTTTTCACTAAATATTTTTCTTTTGTATCTGTGTATGCTAATATATTTAGGTCCACTTCCTAGAATGCAATTAGGTTTATATATATTCCTATATTTTTCCTAGTCCTCTAATATAGATATCTCAGTCAATTCTGGAGAGGAGCAAATAGCACTGCACTGCATATCCTTATGAATGTTCCCTTGCAGATGTGTGCCTTTGTTTATCATACGGGTTAATAGCAGGAAAATTGATTGCTGGATCATAGTGGATAAACATATGCCATCATCTGTGCATTTATAGACTACACATTTTGTGCTTTCTGGAAGCAATTATCCCAATTTTTCATTAATATTTGATATTATTTGGCTTTTTTAAATAAAGATTTTATTTTTAAGTAATCCCTACACCCAATGTGGGGTCACACAACCCAGAGATCAAGAGTATTATGCTCTACCAATAAGCCAGCCAGGCGCCCCTGGTATTATTTTACATTTTTTACTTTGTCAAATATTAACGGACCAACGTCTGTATCTTTTAAAAATTTACCTCCATATAAACTCATAAAGTTATGATCTCTTTATCAATTACCTTCACAGTATGGTTCTATGAACAGCTTATTCACATTTACTGCTCATTTTTATTTTAATTTATTATGTTATTTTAATTATGCGGGACTTATTTGATAGACTGGACACCAGTATTTTGTCCGTTAAATTTATTGTAAGAATTTCTCTGTGTACTCTCCTAAGGAGCAGAAACACAAAAGCTGGGATTGGTTGTGCTCGAATGTTTAAAACATTGACACCAGTTTTAAACACCATATTCACACTGCCTCAGTATGAGTTGCCTTGCATCTGTAAATAAAAAGCACACAATATCTACTTACTTGTTTTACATTCAAATGGAACATTTTTTTCCTCCTCCTTCCACTATCTATTGACCAAAATCCTTTTGTTGTGTTATTTTACGTGAATATATTATGTAATATTGCTCAGGAATCATTAATATAGTCGAAGAACTTTAAAAGACCTATGTAAAAGGCCACTGTTTAAAAAAACAGAGTATATATGTATATAATATATAATATGAATATAAACAAATACACATTATTTAGACTATACACACACACAGAATTTATCCTTATGGTCATCTATATCCTTGAGATATCTTATTTCTTTCTCAGACAACCTAAAGTTCACACACTATTAACAGTCTGTTAAAGTTCTAGTAAAATGTCTTAATCATGACAATGTAAAATTAAATTGAAGTTTTAAATATAATAAATAAAACTTAAAAAAATTTGAACGTGTATTACTAGAAATCATAGGTAAATACATCATACATTATTGAGGTAAAGAATGACTTTTTAACACAAATGACAGCATCTGCAGAGGCAATATGTAAACATTCTGAAAATTAAAATTTTAATACTTATGCTGCTTGTAAATTAAAACAGTGAATTTTATAGAACTTAAGCTAAATTGATTTCTTAAAAATAATTTTATGTAAGCCCATCCCGTAAGTCAAACAAGGTAAAAACTTGGTATATATCCCCTTATGCGTTTACTCTGTGTGTACAAATCTTCCTTGACTTCCAATGGGGTTACATCCTGACAAATCTATCATAAGCTGAAATGCATTTAACATACGTAACCTACGGAACATCAGAGTTTAGCCTGGTCTACCTCAATATGCTCAGAACACTTCCATTAGCCTACAGTTGGCAAAATCATCTAGCACAAAGCCTATTTCATAATGAAGTTCTGAATGTCTCATGTAATTTATTGATTATTGTACTGAAAGTGACAAATAGAAAGGCCACATTGGAACAGAATGCTTGTAAGCGTACAGGTTATTTACCCTCGTGATCATGTAGCCGAATGATTGCACGTGGAGCTGCAGCTAGCTGTCCGCTGACCAGCATCATGAAAGACCTATTATTATTCTTTTAATGATAGTTCAAATACTTTTAAGTGAAAATTCAGTCATAAAAATATTCGTAATTTACTTACATATTTTTTGTACAATATAATTGTTTCTCTGGCTATATATATCAAAAGCTTTAAATATATTTCTATCCCTTACTTGGAAGTGAGAGACTACTTAATTAGATTATAGTAATATTAAATATCTAGTTGTTAATGGCACTGAAAAGTTATAATGCTATATTTTGATAGGTAAAGAAGTTTATATAAAACTCAGTTTCTGTAAATTATAAAAGACAACTATTTCTATTTTCATTCTCAATTCTCCCTTCACCTCCACTCTCCCAGTTCCATAGATGGCCTATGATCCTCAGCTGATTGTGCTACGCCTTTTCTCAAACCTCACTGAACAAACGTCTCAAGAAACCATTAAGTTAAAGATTAGGTGATTGTTGATTAATCAGGCAGCTAACAAAACATTTCCTTCAGCTGAATGGTTCCAGAGAGTCCTCTGTGGCACAGGCTTTGTTGGGGGTGAGACACTCCTGTTGGCCCATAAAATTAAACTTATATCTTGTATAGTGGCAAAGAAAACGTAGCAAAATACCACCAGTAATGATAATTGTGGTATAGAACAATGACAGCAGCGTGTGTAAGGTGGGCATCATGTAGTATTAAAAGCAACAGTCAACATTTTGTGACTTTTTTATTTGTTCAAAGCTTGATATTTAGCACTTGGTATAAATCATATTACATTTTTTATATATAAACCTTAAGATAGAAGCAAGAAACTATATAGACTTTCAGATAGAAGCAAAAAGCAATATAAAATATAATTGTAGTTTATAACTTATTCAGACTCTATGTTGCTCTAATAGATGCTGAAAATTATTAGAAGGCTTTTCTGACAATACAGTGACATTTAAAAATTTGATTCATTATATCTGTACAATCAGTAATATTTTCGTTATTAATATGTTTATTTCTTACTTTAATAGTGTGTAAAACTTTATGTTGGCTTAGAGGAAAAGTCACTGAAAAATGACTCAACTAGGCTAGCTAAGATATATTATTTTCACAATAGTATAGAAATAGAATATAAATAGCTGTCACAATTCATTGCATAATATTAAACACATAGTGTATTTTAACTTTATAAATGCCATATTATTTATTGATTCATTTTACGTACAGTGCTATATTATTTCTTTATATTAAGAAAAGTTGAGGGGAACCTGGATGGCTCAGTTGATTAAGAGTCTGACTTCGGCTCAGGTCATGATCTCTCGGTTCCTGAGTTTGAACCTGCTAAGGATTCTCTGTCTCTTTCTCTGCTCTCTTCTCTCTCTCTCTCTCTCTCTTAAAAATAAATAAATAAACATTTTAGAAAATTAAAAATGATCAATGAGCTAGTGGAGTGGCAAAGAGTGTTGGCTCTGGAGTCAGATTCTGTTGGTGTAATCTTGGATCTATGTGAGAAATTGAGCAAACAACTTCTCTTTCTTTGCTGGTTTTCTCAACAGTAAAATGGGATAATATTTCTGAATGGTGGAATTGTTAAAAATGTTAAAATATAAATCATAAATGTATGAAGACAGTAAGAAGAGTACATAATACTTCCAAAATGTACAGTAAATATATCGAGAAATAAACATTGCAAGTGACAAGGTAATTATTTTACTTTATATTTGTTGAGACATAGGGGCCTAGTTTATTATACACATACCCTAGGTAAATGAATGCTAATCTTTTCCATTTGGGTATTTTTTTCATACTCAGAAATAAAATGCAATGAGTCAGACAAAATGACTTTCCACATTCTAACTTATTTAGTATCTCTCACAGAGTTTGAAAAAAAAGTAGTTACTCATGTGAGATTTAGCAATAAATCTTGATTTCTCCTTTGACTTTTTTCTGTATTCCTAAAATTCTATTGTATTTCTATGACCGCCCAAAAAATTTTACTCTAAACAAAAGTCTTGGTAAATATAATTGAACCAATATGAACATTTAGATTATGTTTGTAAAATATAGCAGAAAAGAAATATGGAACTGAAATTAATATGGCAATGAGGTAATAAGTTTTAACATGGAGGCATAATTGAAACGCTGATGAAAATAATACCTAGCCCTCTAATACAAAGATAGAAAGGATAACAACAGAAGATTTTAAACTGTCCGTTCCAGTATAGCAATATTTCCTCAATGTCTGCTACCATAATAAAGCTGGTCCTTAGGGGTTTTGTATACTTTTCTTCGACTGTGTTAATCCGTTTGTAAAATTCAAGTTAAGCTAGGTAACTAAGGACTAGCGTTGTCTATGTTCACACTTGAAGAAAATCACATGGGCAGTTTTCTATCTAACATAAAATGGGCCATAAGTCTACTTACCTTCACAAGTTACTTCACGTGTATTGGTTGTTGGATGTCTGTGCTTTAGAAGTTGCATTTGCAATATGTCCAATATCAATTCATGTAAAAATGTGCTCATTTTAGCAATTTGTTGTTGTTAATTTATTACTTCCACATAGCTAAAAAGATACTTTAATTTTATTTCCCACATGCCTACTATATTCACATGAAACCTCTGGGAATTAATAATGCATTTTTCTACTGAAAACTCATACTTTTTTAGGTGACTGTTTCCATTTCTTGAATTAAGGGAGGATTTAACCAGCACGATCTATTTCATTAATGATGTCAGCAGGAGATTGCTATTAAATTATCCATGACTAAAAACAAATTAAAATTGTCAACAGTACATAAAAAGTGTGCAGTGACAAAATATTTCTAATCACAGAAATATTAATTAGAAAATTTGAATAATTGTGTTTAAAGAAGATTAACTGTGGGATAAGAATTCATTTATACCCATTTTAAATGAGAGATAAATAATATAAATTACATCCCTCTTCTGCTTCAGAGTGGGGAATAAGATGAGTCCTATATTACTAATCAAGTTTATATAAAGAGTACCTATGCCGTATTATATGAATTTCTTCATTAACTGTATATTATCTGTCATTATTTTTAATTTTTTCTATAATAGGAAACATTTCTTTTTCATATTTTATTTCATCTTTTATTTTCTTCTAATCCCTTGTTCTATCTGGCACATAGTGTTTACTTAATAAAAATTTCAAAACAGAAATACAGTTCATCTGTGCCTCAGTTCATTTGTCTCTGAACTTATGATCAGAGTTACCAGAAAACTGTATTGTATTTTCTGATCTGCGAGGACTTGTTTTTTTTTAAAGTAGGTTTCAGTTTTAGGGTCAGTTTGTTCTAACTGGCAGTGGTTTGAGATCAGTCTTACTTGTACTATTCCGCAATTTTCTTCCTCTTGTGTCTGCTTTTTATGAAGCTTTGTGGCAGGATGGGTGCTTGAGTTTCTCCTAGGATTTGAAGTATTTGCTTTCTAATGAGGGTTCATTCTGAAATTTAGGCATTTTCTTTGATATATGCTGAGTGCATGATTTCCTTGTAGGTATTTTTTATCATCCTATATTTTGGGGGGAAGAAATATTGAATTATTCCTATTGTCTTCAGCTAACTGGAAGTCTCGATGTGCCACTCTAAAAGGAGAGTCTACAAATTATAAAGAAAATAAGGCTTTAACGGATGGAAATTCTGGAGTGTGTTAAAAATAATACCAAAATTAGATGTAAAAGGCAGTATGAGAAACTAGGAATTTGCGTAAGTTTACCTTACAAGATGGCACAGTATATAATATGGTACATGTTTACATTTATTTTAATTTTAGAAGCATATTTCTTAAGGTGAGAGTCTCATAAATGTTACATATAGGACTTGAAAAACTGTAAAAGCTCCTTATATTTCTTAACATGCTAATGAGGGCAAACAGGTTGATAGCTCTTTTGCATTCCTCCAATGCCATTTTTTTATGTAACAAAGCTGCACAATGAGTATAATCATACTCTCTTTTTCTTGGAAGAGAAACAAGGTCCCTAATAATAATTAGTTCAAGATTATTTCAGAATTTAAAAGTTTACACAAGATATTATGGTATAGCTCTTAGAAAAATAATCCCTGTTTTGTTACAAAATGTTATTTATATACCATGTAAAAAAATCTGTATTGATTTTGGATATTATCACTCATCCTTTGCTTCAGTAAATATTGTTACTAATATTGAGGCCTACAGGAAATATTACTTTTTTTTTACACACCTTTTATGTTGCAACTAATGTAAGACTGAGAATGGTAAAGAACCCATTTGAACAAATTTTTGATATCTGCATTTTAATAGCAATATAATAGTGTAGATTTTGGGCAATAAAAACCATTTAAAAGTTTGTCAATTTACTATTAACAAAATTTAAATATATCTACATTTATAATTTATTTTTATTTGTTATTATTTTAAACATAGATGAGATTTTTGTGATTCTTCTATACCCGATAGGAATTTTACTCACTCATGAAAAATAAATAAAATATTATTCTTTCAAAAAAAAGTCTTATCCTAGGGAGTAAAGTAAATTTTGCATATTTATTTTAATAAGTAATCATACAGAAATTAAAAGAGAACATATATATTTGTATATTTCATGTCATTATAAAGTCACATCAGTTTAAAACATATCTATACATTTATAATAAAATCTCTTAAATTTGAAATGTTTGATAGTTCTTTATGGTTAAGAAAGTAATGGAATAAACCTCAGTGATAATATGAAAACATTAATTTATTTGTTATAATTATAGCTAACATAAATTTATTTGTTTGGGAAATCATTATTGTTTAGCAAAAATACATCCCTGGGGATTTGACTTTGAATATTTTTGTATTTTTTAACATAGATCTGTATAGCAGTTTAGAAAAACAAACTTTTTATCTTATTATTTTTGATTTATAATCCAAATGCGAAGAATTATTTTCTACATGTCCTATGCCAAACAGATTGGCTTATTCTTATAAGATATACTGTATGAGGGTGGGGGTGCCTGGGTGGCTCATTCGGTTGAGCGACCTACTTTGGCTTAGGTTGGTCATGGTTCCTGAGTTTGAGCCCTGCATTGAGCTTGCCGCTATCAACACAGAGCCTACTTTGGATCCTCTGTCTCCCTCTCTCTCTGCCTCTCCTCCACTGGCTCTCTCTCTCTCTCTCAAAAATAAATAAAAACATTGAAAAGATACACTCTATTTTGTCTTTATGTTGCTTCATATAGGGATATAAGATTCATGTTTTTTTAATTGTTTTAATGTGTATTTATTTTTGAGAGAGAGACAGAGCATGAGTGGGGGAGGGACAGAGAGAAAGGGAGACACAATCCAAAGCAGGCTCCAGGCTCTGAGCTGTCAGCACAGCCATGAGATCATGACCTGAGCTGAAGTCAGAGGCTTAACGGACTGAGCCACCCAGGTGCCCCTGGGCTATAAGATTCTTTTTTTTTTTTTAATTTTTTTTAATGTTTATTTATTTTTGAGACAGAGAGAGACAGAGCATGAATGGGGGAGGGTCAGAGAGAGAGGGAGACACAGAATCGGAAGCAGGCTCCAGGCTCTGAGCTGTCAGCACAGAGCCCTACGCGGGGCTCGAACTCACCGACCGTGAGATCATGACCTGAGCCGAAGTCGAACACTTAACCGACTGAGCCACCCAGGCGCCCCTGGGCTATAAGATTCTTAATGCTATCATATCAAGTCCATGTGGGTCCATGAACACAAAGCAGTATCTTGAAACTAAACTATGACATTTTACAAATTCATAAAATGTTTATCACAATTTATTATATGTTCTCCCCTTTCAATTCATATACGTGTATTCAAATTATCTAAGTGAAATTACAAAGCAAATATTCTAGATTATGCTCAGTGGCCACTCTTTTCTCAAAAAATATAAAAATTCAACAAATTTAAAATAAAGGATGAACATGTGTCAGGAGCTACATGCTAGAAAACAAAAGATATTTACTGTAGGATACATGATGTAAGGAGACTATGTGGGAAAAAAAGGAGACTATGTGAAGAATTTGAAAAGGAAGCATTAGAATTGAAAGAATAATGCTCTAATAACTAGAAATAGAGAAATACACAAACATACGAGAGCTTTCAACACTTGTAGGTAACTAGTAGACAGAAAATGAACAAAGGTATAGAGGAACTGGAAAATGTCATCAACCAACTGGATCTAATTGGTATTTATAATATACCCACCAACAACCAAAGAATACGTGTAATTATCATGTATACATGAAATGTTCAACAGAAGAGATCATCTCATGGGTTAAAAAATGTAAATATTTTGAAATCATGCAAAGTATGTTTTCAAATAATAAAAGAATTAAATAATAAGTAACTAACAGAACAGCTCATAGAAAAATCACCAAACATTTCAATGTTAGATGAAACACACTTCTGTGTAATTCATGAGTCAAAGGTGGTGTTTCAATGGAAATTAGAAAGATACTTTAATTTAAATGAGATTATAAAATATTAAAATTTGATTCAGCTAGAGCAGCATTAGAGGTAAATTTATAGCAGTAAATCTTTATGTTAGAAAAAAAAATAAAACATTCAAATCAGCAATTGAAGCTTTGAAAAGCGAAGAAAAATAAATCTGAAGCAAGCAGCAGAAAGGATGTATATAAGATGTATATAAGAGCAAAATATCAATGCAATAAAAATAGAAAAGCAATATATAAAAAAGAAACCTGATCTTATTCACAGATGGTATATTTGCCTAGGTAGAAAATTTCAAGGACTCTACAAAACAAATAAACACCACTTAAAACCAATAAATGAGTTTTCAAGATAGCAGGATACAAGGTCAACATGCAAAATTCAGTCACAGTTCTTTATAGTGGTAATTGATCATTGGGAAGTAAAATTTCAAAAAATTACACTCGCTCAGTAATGCTTAGGTATCAATCTGACAATTCTTGTGCAGGTAGATATGTGGAAACCTACAAACACTATGATAGAATAAAAGAAGTCTAAATAAAATGCCCATGGAATAGTTGATAAAAGTCTAGCAGATTTCTAAAATTTATTTCACATTTTAACTTTCTAAATTCATACACAGTCCTAAATTAAGAACAAAAGACGTAGAATACCTAAAAAATTTGATAAAGATGTATAAAAAACAAAGATTCACTCTATTTGATATTAAGAATTGTTATGGTACCATAGTAATCAAGACAATGTAATATTGGTGAGGGATAAGTGAATAGATCAATGAAGCAGGAGAAGGAAACCAGAGATAGACTAATGCAAACATGGACAATTGATTGTCAACAGTACTGCTAAGTATTTTCAGTGGGAAATAATAGTCTTTTTAACAACTGTTGCTGAAATAATTGGGCATTCATATACCAAAAAACAGACAAAAAATGCACAATCAAAAACAACCTAATCCTCATACTTTACGCAAAAATAGTAGCTGTGATTAGAATGTAGATATCAATATAATACATAAACACATAAAGCACCTAGAAGCTCTTAGTGGCCTGGAGTTAGCATTCTCAGAAAATGCATGATTAATAAAAAAGGAAAAAAAAGACAAATTGAATTCATTACTGTTGATATTTTCTGCTTCTTTGAAAGACAGTTAAAGCAACGTAGATCACATAACAGCAAGGTTATTATAAAAATTATAAAGTATACATATATGCATATATACACATATTATATCAATATATATGCACTTATGTATATAAATAACTGTAAATTAAATAATAAGAAAACAGTGTTCTAAAAAAAAGAGCAAATTATTTGAACAGACATTTCACCATGGAGGATAGATGGCAAATAAACATATGGAAAGATGTTCAACATAATTAGCTATTAGGGAAGTGTAAATTAAAACCATGAAGAAACAGTACCACACACTTTTTAAAGTGTTTAAAAACAAAATACTGACAATATCAAGTGCTAACAAGTTTGTGAAGCAACTTGCACTTCAATATATTCTTGGTGAAAATGCAGAACTATACACCCACTCTGGAAAACCATTTGGAAGTTTCTTATATAATTACACATAAACTCTCCAATGAAAAAAGCGATATTTAGAAATAAAAACTATGATCACACGGAAACTCGTGCATGAATGTTTAGAGCAAGTGTATTCATATAATGTAATACAATTCAACAGTAATAAAATCGTCAACTTTTGATACATCCACCAATTCAGATGTATCTTAAAAGCATTACGCTGATGAAAAATTACAGTTTCAAACAATTTCATGCCATTTGAAAAGATTCTTACATCAGCATAATGATAATCACAGCTGTGTGATCCATTTATAATACATTCTCTAAAAGACACAATTATAGTGTCAGAAAACCTATGAGTGCTTGACAAGGGTTAAGTGTGAGAGTGTGTCTGTGTATATATTGTGGGGTGGATGTGATTGTAAAGCAATAACACAAGGGAGATGTTTATAAAGGTAATGGAACTGTTCTAAATCATGGTTGTGATGATGGTTACCTAATTCTATACAAGCGTTAATAATATTCATGAACTCTTTATCAATAGAAAGTATTAATTGATGGTATGGTCTATTAAAAATTAAAATTAATTTTAAAAGAAAATAAAAATTCTTAAATGACAAAAATAAAAAGCCTATCCATTCTTTCTCCCTTTATTTACATTTTTAAACACCCCACCACACACACACACACACACACACACACACACACACACACACGCCACTGGGTGGTCATACAGTCACAGCTATTGTGAGATTGATGTGCTTTTGCATTGTCACGTAGTAATGTTATGCTTTACCAATCATAAATATAAATAATGGTGACAACTGTAAATGATTAGCATGACAAAAAGGGCATTCACTCCAGGTGCAAAGAGCAAAACATAAAACTAACAAAATATCTTCTGAGTAAATACAAGTGTGTTTTTATTTGCTTCTGTCTCCATCACCTTGTTCATCTTATTGTTTTTACTGTGAAAAATTGTGTTTCCATATTCTTTGGTATCGATAGATTATTTTAACTAAGATTATTGAGTTTAATTAGTATTACCAAAATGTATATTTTGTCAGGCAATATTTTTATGATATGTTCAAACACATTTTACAAATAATTATTTAAAACAAAAACATGATGTATATTATTTAGTGATATTCAAGTTTTTCTTCACTTGGTTGCCTTATTTTGTAGAAGTTACATAATTTCATTATGAATTACAAACAAAATAAATATTTTAAATTATTGCTAGTAGTTGTAGTAGTAATAGCGTTCAATTCAAAGTCATGATACGTATTTCAAAAGAGATCACAGTGAATAGAGTGGAGAGTATGTGTCCCTTCCACACCCTTATGGCATTTTCTCAATTATTCCCCCTATTGTTAACCACTTGCAGTTTCTTTCATACATGACTCCCTAGTATAGTGTCATATTTATAACACCCAGCCCCAATGATACTATAATTCGTCTCATTCTTTCGTTTAGTGACTATATCCTTTCCAAAATTAGTGTAGTATGTAATTTGAAAGTTTCATTTCTTTAAATAAACTTTATTTAAAAGTTTTTTCAATGTTTATTTATTTTTGAGAGATAGAAACAGAGTGTGAGTAGGGAAGGGACAGAGATAGAGGGAAACACAGAATTCAAAGCAGGCTCCAGGTTCTGAGCTGTCAGCACAGAGCCTGAGGTGGGGCTCAAACCCATGAACCATGAGTTTGGAGTCGGACGCCCAACCGACTGAGCTACCCAGGCGCCCCTAAATGAACTTTATTTTAAAAACTTAAAGTTATGAAAACAACCTAAGAACCCATCAATGGATTAATGGATAAAGATGATTTGAGATACACAAGCGCGCATACACACACACACACACACACACACACACACACACACATATACACACACACACACATGCTGGAATACTATTCAGCCATGACAAAGAATTGAATCTTGCCATTTGTGACTATGTGGATAGAACTCAAGAGTATTATGCCAAGTGAAATAAATCAGATAAAGACAGACAAATACTATATGATCTTGCTTCTTTGTGGCACTAAAAAACAAAAAAATCAGGCTCACAGATACAGAGAATAGAGTGGTTTGTGCTGGAGGCAAGGGCAAAGGCATTTGATAAAATAGGTGAGGGAGGACCAAAGATACAAACTTCCAGTTATAAAATAAATAATTTGTGGACATGTAATGTATAGAATGGTGACTGTAGTTAATAATACTGTGTACTGCATATTTGAAAACTGCTGAGAGTAGATTTTAAGTCCTCATTACAAGAAAAAAAATGTGTTACTATGTATGATGTTGGATGTTAACTAGACTTATTGTGGTGATCATTTAGTAATATATGTAAATATCAGATCATTGTTCTGCACATCTGAAACTAATATAATGCTATATGTCAAGTATATGTCAATAAATTTTTTTTAAATAAAAGTATTCCATAAACAAAAAGAAAAATGTACACAAGGAAAAATACACACATTTTAAGAGCGCAGTTTTATAAATTTTTTCACATAGTTTACTCACTCATGTTTCTATCTTTCATGCAAGAAATGTAACATCACCATCATTCCAGATTTCCTTATTCGTAGACCCTCCTCCTCTTCTGAGGTAAACATTATTGTGACTTCTAACACTGTAAACTGCATTTCCTTGATTCATACCTGATATAAATAAAAAATATGTGATAGATATTATTTTACTTCTGACTTTCACTCAATATTATATTTATATGAATTAACTATGGTGTATAATATTCCTTTGTGTTACTGTATTACAGTGTATTTAACCTTTACACTTTTGATAGGCATTTGGATTATTTTCAAGTCATTAGTTAATGTAAATAGTCTATCAATGTGTCTTTTTTTTAGTCTTTCTTTCATTTGTACATGTTTGTACATTTTGGTGTATATACATTTCTCTTTAGCATTCATCAGAGAAAAATGTTGGGAGCATAGCTTTGGTATGTATTAGCTTATAGGAGATACTATTACCCAAACACTTTGCCCATGTTCTCAGAAACATTTATATCGTCAGTCATTAATTTAAACCACTTAGTTGCATGCAATAGGGTAATATCAGTGATTTTATTTGGCAAATCTCTTGAAGAATAATGAGATCGTATATGTCTTATATGTTCATCGATCATTTGGATATACTTCATTAATGAATTATCTATTCAAACATTTACCTACTTTTTTAATATTATTTTTTTTATTTGTGATATGTCTTTACATAGTCTTAATATGAGATTTTTGTTGTTGTTGGAAGTATGCAAATATCCCCTTCTCTCTGACATGCCTTATACTGTCTTAAGAATGTTTTTCAAAGAATGTTAGACCTTGAATTTATTATCAGTAGTGTCCTATAAGGCTACTAGTATGTTTTTTTGATTAAGAAGTATTTACCTGTTTTCATTAAGTATATATCATGGGTACACTTTTATCTCCTGTCTTTTAGAAATTTGTTGTTTTTTCCTTCACATTTAGATCTATAATCCAAATGGAATATTTATGTAAGGTGTACAGTGAAGTCAAGTTGTTCCCTTTCTCTTCCCTGCCCTCACTGACCTTTCCTTTCCTTCTTTTCTCTTCCTTCACTTCCTTCAACTCTCATTCTCTCCTCTGTTCCCCTTGCCCCCACCATTTATATGTGTATTTATTGACCTAGCACCATTTATTTAAAATAGCATCCTTTCTTCCACAGCACTAGAATATCAACTTTGTTATAAACTGTGCCCAATACAGTTAAACCTTTTCCTGTACTCCATATTCTCTACTTTGTTACATGGGTTGATTTGGCTATCCTTGCACCAATATACATTCTTAACTCTTGATACATTCTAATAATAATTGATAGCTTCTAATGTGATTTTTAAATTAAATTGGCATTCTATTCCTAAATTGTATGTAGTCTTCTGTTTTTTTGTAATAGTTTTTTGAAAATTTTTCCCAATATGTAGTATTGGGCACATTTGCTTATCTTTATTTACAATTATTATTATATGTAATTCATTTTTTAAATTTTATTTTCTAAATATTTTTTGCTAATATAGAACATTAAAATAGATTTCAAGGCTGCCTGAGTAGCTCAGTCAGTTAAGCGTTTGACTTTGGCTCAGGTCATGACCTCACGGTTTGTGAGTTCGAGCCCTGCATCAGGCTCACTGCTGTCAGTTCAGAGCCTGCTTCAGATCCTCTCTGTTCCTCTCTCTCAACCTACTTTACCAAAGTGTCTTCAACCCTCTCTGTCTAAAAAATAAACATTAAAATTTTTTAATAAAATAAATAAAATAAAATCGATCTCAAAAATTGAACTTATATAAATAAGAGAGAAGGTTTAAATCTCAATTTCACTCATTATTGGTAAATTTATTTGCTAAAAGTATTGATTTTTCAATCCATTCTTAAAGATTTTCTAAGTGCACAATTCTATAATATGAGAATAAGGTTTATTTCTTTGTTTATTTTTTTTTCCTTGTTTGTTCCATTTTATACAGTTAATTGGTTTTATATGTCTTATTACATTGTTGAATAGATGATTGTAAGAGACCTACTTGATTCAACTTTAGTTTCACAGGTAAGTCTACCAGTGTTGGACCATTAAATATACCATTTGATTTTTTTAAAGTTAATTATTGAATTAAATCTGCTTTCTTTCTAGTTTGCTCAGAGTTGATGAATCCGACTTTATCTCTTTCCACTGAATCTGACTTTATCTCCTTCCACCTACTCTCATTTTTATGTTGTAATAAATCAACTTTTATATTAAGCCTAATCCTTGTCATATCTTATAAATACCTCAAAGTTCTACTCAGATCTCTCCTTATTTTTCTTTTCAGAATATATCTGCATCTGTTTGCTTATTTATATTTGTATATGAATTGCAAAGTGTTTCTTAGTTCCACACTATTTTTTTATATTTTCATAAGTTATATTTTTCTAAGTATGATTGGTCTCTAATTTTTAGTGCTTTTTCAGGTTTATTATCCATGTGGATAGCTTACAGCAATTGTGGTAGTATTTCTCTATGCTCTGATATTACTTAAATGTTATATATTGAATTTCTTCTTTAAACATTTCATAAAAGGTATCTACGAAATATTTCTTACCCAAGGTTATTCATTGGGTATATTAGATCTTTATAAACCTCTAATTCAGTAATGACAGTTTCTTTGTTTTGAAAAATAGTTTGGTAAATTATCTTTTCATAGGATATTAAATTCACCCAGTTTTCACACAGTTGGAAAACATTGTCACAAGGCATGCTTAATCAATTTTTTTCATTATCTTTGTATTTTAAGTATATATTTGAAGGTGTGGATTTTATGTTGATTAATTTTTTAAATGTCTTATTCTTTTTTTAAGTTTATTTCTTTATTTTGAGAGAGAGAGAGAGAGGGAGAGAGGAAGATAGAGAGAGAACATGAGCAGGGGAGGAGCATAGAGGGAGGCAGAGGATCCGAAGCAGTCTCTGTGCTGACAGAGAGCCCAGTGTAGAGCTCAAACTCATGATCCATGAGATCATGATTTGAGCCAAAGTCTGAGACCTAACTGACTGAGCTAACCAGGAGCCCCTAAAGTATATGATTATTATATGGTGTTTTTCAATTTACTTTCTCCTGTTTTGAAACACATTATATGTGTCATGTAGTATTTTTTTCTTGACCCAAGAGTTGAGGTTTGTTTTATTATTTTTCATATCTGATCAGTAAGGCATTTTTGTTTGCTTATTTTATTTTTAATTTCTTGTTTTGGTATTGTTACTATATAGTTTCTGCTATTTCTATATTTCATTAGTTATTAATATTTTGTTTATAGAATAATATAACTCTCTTAGTAAATCGTCTTTATGTAATTGAGTAGAATGGAAAGCAATAATTTCAACTTACATAATGGGAGGCAATCATGGAAGAAGAATGCGGACAATGTTGTTGATTACTGGTCCCATGCTTGGATAGAAGGCTACATGTTGAATTTGACTATGTTTGTACTAGTGAATGTGAAGAAAAAGGTATTGACTTAATGTTTTTGAGGTAGAATTATAATTTTTAGATTTATACTTGGATATTAGGCTTACAGAAAATAAAGAAAATTAGGCTGGAATTGGACTAATAGACTGGATGATATATCTTCTATTGATATAAGAATGGAGAAGACTCACACCCCCATGCTAAATGCTCTAAGGGGGTTGAACAAGACTACACTTTTACATGTTAATTATGGAAATTATTCAAGTTATAGTACTGCAATCAGATCTGGACATGTAAGGTACAAGAATTCAATATTGATATGATGAATTTAAAGACAAAGACTAGAATAAATAATCAATGGAGACATTTCAGATGGATGAGAAAGACAGCTGAGTACACAACCCTGCACATTTGCCAAATAAAGACTCTGATTAGAGAAACAACCATGGGAAAAAATATATATGTGTATGAATGACTAGGAGGGTAGGTGAAAAATCAGAAAGTTCTGTGTAAAGAAAGGCAATAAAATAAAGTATCTCTAGAAAGCAAGCCTTAACATGTGTATTCAACATTGCTTAGAGGGTGAATAAGATGAGGCTAGGTAAGTGTATTTGTCAACATTATAATTAGAAGCTTTAGTAAGATCCATTTTGTCATATTTCCCTGATTTAAGTGGAATGTGAAGGATCGGATACACAGAAGTATAAACAGCAAATACAAGTCTTGTAAGAAGTTAGTGGGAAAGGAGAGAAAAAGATACAGATCAGTTGCTACACTGAGTTATAAGTTAAAGGAGTATATTTCATAGGTGGGTAGGTAGTAAATTATCAGAGAAAATGGAGCATATTTGTGTGCTGATGTGAATGATCTATATGTAGGGTGAAAAACAATTCATATTGTAAGAGATAAAGGTGATGGCTGTTGGAAAAAAAAAAAAACTTCCTTGATGAGAAGCGAAGTGGAATTGAGAGTGGGGATGGGGGTTGTCTCTGCCAGGAACCTGTTCACTTTGTCTAGCACAATAGAAGAGAGAGTGGCACCGTATGTCTACAGCTTTTACTACATCATAATTTTTATTGGGGGTAACTTAGACTGGTCCTGCTTCTTTTATTTTCAGTGAAGTATAAGCCAAAATAATTTGTTGATAGCAAGGAAATGAAATAGAAAATGGAATTTCCACTAAAGAAGTGAAGGTTATAAGTTGTCATTTCAGGAAGTGGCAAAACTATAACTAAATGCTATAATACTGGTAGTAGTTTCCATCTGAGATTTATAATAATAAAGTTAGCCGCTTTGCATGCTTTTTTCAATAGTATTTAGTTGTTCATTTGTATCAGGAAACAATTCTTTTTAAATAGAAATGAGTTTGTCCCAAAGAACAAATAACCACAGGAAAGAGTGGCTAAGCCTTTAAGAATGTTCTTAGCAATATTTTTAGTAGTTGGGATACATAAACATCTCTTTTTTTCTTGAATTCTGAACCAGTGGTGGGGACAATAGAGTCAGGAAGCTGAAGATAAAACTATAAGATTTATTACTGGTGAAAGCTTCATGGAGACAGTTTCCACATGTGAGGCACAATATGCTTTTTAATAATCCATAGTTTAGATCACAAAACAACACAGCAGACTGTATGTTTAAGGAAAGAAAGAAGTAGCTGATCTTTCCCTTCAGGGCTACTTACCAGGAATTTTAACTGCTGCTTAAAAAAGAAAAAGCTATCAGAATGAAAAAAAAAATCTTAAAATTATCATCCTCTCTCCTTAGCTGACACTAAATACCCCAGGAAAAAAATATCTCAGAATTTCTTTGAAAAGTCATGTATTTCTCCAGTTGCCACTTTGTAGACTTTTCTTCTTTCTGTTGCCCCCACGTGATTGTTTCAGAATAAACTGAGTGTTAATTTTACTTCCCTTAGGAAACTAACAGAAGTAAATTAGTTTAACTTCCTTCCTCAAGCTCAATTAATGAGATAATCCTTTAACCTCCCTGCTTTCTCCCTGTTTACTTCATATGGCCCTTGTGGTCCAATCTGAAAAAACTGTGTGGTGCCAAGCTCCCAGAACACTGCTGTCATAATACCCATTTATCCCATTTGCACTTGAAGGCTTTGTTTACATACATACTTTATTTATATACTGTACTTACTCATGGTAGTCATTTACACTTCTGCTCTGAGACTTTCTCCTTTGAACTGAGAAAATAGATTCAGATTGCCCCTTAGGGTGAATGAGTATGTACCCCCATGCCATTACAAATAGTGATGGGTCACAGATAGCCTTGCTTTGAGCAACGTTGTATACATGAGGATGAATGTATCTGAATTATGTGTGAAGGCATGAGCGTAGACATCTCGGTATTTGTATAAATTTGAATATATGCATGTGTGCCTGCAGAGGTGTTATGTTATTGTGTCAGTACAAATGCAACTATTATAAATTTGAGAATAGCCGGCTCACGTTTATGTTAATGAAATTTATATGCATTCGTGTGTGTTTACATGTCTGTGTTTAAGACACATCAGGAATGATGTGGAACATTTTTCTTTGTAGAATTTTTAAAAATCTTGTTCTAAT
Source organism: Acinonyx jubatus (assembly GCF_027475565.1). Classification (NCBI taxonomy): domain Eukaryota; kingdom Metazoa; phylum Chordata; class Mammalia; order Carnivora; family Felidae; genus Acinonyx; species Acinonyx jubatus. The sequence goes on from NC_069380.1 coordinate 58,843,371, forward strand.
GAAGTGTATAAATTAAGTCATCATAAGGTTTAGCCTAACATTCTGTAATACACTTTTGTAATACACTTTATTATATCTATTTATATAAGCAGATAAAATAAAAGAATAATTGTCTTTCATTAAAATATCTTCTTGGGACACCTTGGTGGCTCAGTCAGTTGGGCATCAGACTCTTGATTTCAGCTCAAGTCATGATCTCCCGGTTTATGGGATTGAGCACTGTGTCATGCTCCGCTCTGTCAGAGTGGAGCCTACTTGGGATTCTCTCTCTCCCTCTCTGCCCCTCCCCACTCTCTCTCTCTCTCTCTCTCTCCCTCTCTCTCTCTCTTTTAAAATAAATAAACTTAAAACTATATCTTCATGGGGCATCTTGGTGACTCAGTCGGTAAGTATCTGACTTCAGTTCACGTCATGATCTCATGGTTCATGGGTTCCAGGCCCCCGTGGGCCTCTGTGGTGACCGCTCAGAAACTGGAGCCTGCTTTGGATTCTGTGTCTCCCTCTCTCTCTCTGCCCCTCTCCCACTCCAGGTTCTGAGCAGTCACCACAGAGCCCAACACGGAGCTGGAACTCATGGACCTTGAGAATGACCTGAGCTGAAGTCAGATGCTTAACAAACTGAGCGACCCAGACACTCCTATATATATTTTTTCTTAGCATTTGACAAATGATTGTCAATCAGAAATCAGAACATGATTAATTGGAAAATATGACTTAAAGCTTAAATTAGTTTATATATTTATTACTTCTATTTATTTACCTATTCATCTAGCATCTATCTTTGAGTGTGTGAATTGAAACCTAACTGCTAATATACAATGTGTTTATGACAACATAAATAATATATATTAATACAATATTTTAAGTTCCAAAAGTATCATGAAGACAAGAATCAGTAATTTTTCAATAGAAATTTTATATAGTGTTAAGATGATTGATGCACTATATAGAAATAACTTGAAATGGTATAATTTACCTATATAATATATCATGGAATATAAACCAAAATAATTTTCAGATTTTTTGCAAATTAAAACAAATGAAAAAACAGGTATTAAAACAATATTAAGTAAATAGAAGATATTATATTAACAAAAGTTTACTCTTGCTATATCCTTTATTAAGGTTTCAAGTAAAAGAAAAAAAACTGTATTTAAGTAATATAGTCAATAATCATATAGTCAATTATCATAACCTTTGATTTGTTTTAGGTAGAGTACTAGCCCCGCTTTAACAGTTACTCAAAGAAAAATATACATTCCTGAAGATTTATGAATAAATTTCAATCATACTATACTAATATTTTCCACTATTTTACCAAGTAGTAAATTATACTTTAGTATTGTTCTTAATTTTTTTATCTGTTACAGATTCATTTGGCAGTCTGGTAAAGTTGATGCATTTTATTTTAAGTGCGCAAATGAAAATATATGTGATTACAAGGAATGTTTTCCAATATATCATTATAAAAGTATAAAAATATATAAAATCCTCTCTAATAGATTAAATATTATGTCTATTAATACATCAAATAATATGTCTAACAATGAAAACTTCAATTACTATTATTTCTACTATTGATAAAACTGTATCTCTCTAATGCTGTTATAGTTTGCTGCAATATTCAAAATTAAACAAGTGGTTATAGATTTATAAAAATAAAAGTGTAATTTTCCCCCTCTAAGTTCACAGATCCCCTGAATTCTGTAATAAACTCATAATCATATTCCGTAATAAATTCAACTCCTACAGGGTATTAACAAGAAAATTTACACATGCATAATATTAACATATTTCTGGAGTTTTATGATTTACTAGCATTCAAATTTTAGAGAGGAAATTCCTGAGGTTTTTAGCATTTCTGTCTTCTAAAAATATGTTTCTAAAATCCTGTTCCTATCCCTCAAAAATGCTAATTTACATCAGTTTTATTTTACTTCCTTTATATTTTTACTTTAAAATATCTTTAGATAGATATTAAAAATAATATTCATAATAATTTATTTAGGAAATTTTTTTATGTGTATAAGTATCTGGAACCCATATCCTATGAGACAAATAGTCTGTATTCTCTTTGAGAACATAATCAAAATGAGGGATAATTTAATATATGTTCTTACCTGCTGAAATAAAGTTATGCAAAAAAGAAAACATTATATAATTCATAATGAACATTCTAAAAATCAGTTATTATTTTAAGTAGTATTTATAGATTTGAAAGTCATTATTTGATTTTCTATCATTTAGGTGTGAATTCTAATGCAGTTTCATTGCCTTTGGCGATATGAATCTTATATATTTTATGTCATAAGTAATTGCTAAAATATGCCCAACTGAAGTACATTTTAAATATATCAGTTTTTTAACTGATCAGAGTTTTCATCAGAGTTTTTTTAAATATCTATCTAGAAATTACATATATATTTATTCTACATTTTTATGTATTGTTTATGTATCTATTTATCTATCGGTCATTTATGTGACTATGTGAATGTAAGAGGTTATTAACATGAATTAAATTAAAATATCAAAAATAAGAGTAGTCACATTTATACATAAAAATACCTCAAATTAAAATAAAATAGGAACATAAAATATAAATAATATAAATAAATAAAACATAAAACAGTAGTGTTAGTAGTGTTGTGACATTTTAATTCTATATTTTCTGCAAGATAAATAAAAATAAATGCAAAAATCATTCACTAAGTAGTTTTTAGTAATTTTGAAGACAGCATACTAGTCTAAAATGAAAACTTTTATGAGTATTTACAATGATATATTCACAAGAAAATATCTTCACCAGCTTCCTTGAATAAATAAAGCATCAAGTTTCCTAAGGCTGTTTTTGTAGTAACACTTTGATGAATTCTGAGTACATTATGCCAAAAGCAATAATATAGAAACTAAGATAATATCTTCTAGATATGCAACTTTCTTCTCTGGTGGATTCCTTCAAACATTAGATCTAAGTCAGTTGTTCTCCAGGGTGCCTGGGTGGCTAGGTCGGTTAAGCATTTGACTTCAGCTCAGGTCATAATCTCCTGGCTCGTGAGTTCAAGCCCTGTGTCGGGCTCTGTGCTGACTGTTCAGAGCCTGGAGCCTGATTCGGATTCTGTGACTCCCTCTCTCTCTCTCTGCCCCTCCCCTGCTCATTCTCTGTCTCTCTCTGTCTCTCAAAAAATAAATAAATGTTAAAAAAAAAAGTTTTAAATCAGTTGTTCTCCAATTGGGTGTACATAACAATTAAGAGGTTTCTTTTTAAATGCAAAACTCAGTTCAATCAGTTATTTTTTCACAGGTGTATAATGGGAAGGGGAAACTAATTTTTAGTAGGCTTCCCAGGTAGCACTAATGCATGTGGTCCCTGAATGTCACTTGAAATAAAAATTTCAGAGAAGAGCTGTATTATTTCTCTCCCAAACAATCCTCCATAAATGTTATTGCTGTCAACTGAGTTTCAGTATTTTTTTTTGAAAAAAAAGTATGAAAATTCAAAATCTAATAATACAAAAAAGTATTACATTATTAAGTACATTATCAATATAATTCATGGAATACATTGCTTAAAAAAATGACCATCTACTGTCTTTTACTTCCATCTCTTCCTGTTTTTACTAGTAATAACTGAACACCTCTGTGTATTGGGTCATTCTTTTCTATATTTATGTCCATATGTTTATTGGGGCATAAGTAGTATCATATTATATTTTTTTCACTAACTTATATTACTTCATGTAATGTAGATATATTTTTTTACCAACAAATTATTTTAGCAATATATGGTTTATTATAAATGGTTGCATATTGAGACATCCTTAGTTTGAATAAACTTTTTTTGTTTATGGTCCTTATGCATCCCTCAAAAACACAACTCTTTTTATTATTATTATTATTATTATTATTATTATTATTATAAACAGCAAAGCAGTCTTATCCTGTTCATGCATCTATACTGAATTATGTTTAAGTAGAATTTCTAGAAGTAAAACTGCTGACGCAAAGGTTGTGCACATTTTATATTTAATACTTACTGCCAAATTGGCCTTTAAAAATATATACTCCTATCAATATTGTATGAGTGTTCTCATTTCCTCAAATTTCCCTGCACTAGTTATTATAATCATTTTATTTTTTGCCAATCTCATTGTTGAATCAATATTCTTTTTCTTGATTTTTGGTGAAATTGAGCAGTACTTCATACATTTAAAGTAATTTAAATAATTTTGTAGGATAATAGATTCATACTTATAATTTTGTCTACAAAATTCTTTATATTTTATTTATGCCTTGTAGGTTCTTTATAAATGATGAAAATTAATCCTCAGTCTTTTGTGAATATTTAAAATTTTTTCTCCCTGTCTCCTAACATTATTCATGATAATTCCAAAATAAATTCCATTGAAATTTTAATTGATATTTTACTGAATGTATAGGTTTATTTGAGGGAAAATTGCATTTAGGAACTATCTACCTGTCTGTTTGGGTCTCCATATACATTTCAAATAAATTTTATAGTTTTACTTATAGGAAATGAATGTTAGCTATATTCCAACATGTTTTATAATCATTGTTGCTAACATGAATGGGGTATTTAGCATATGTCATTTATACTTTTTAATTGTGGTGATGGAGAAAGTTGATGAATTTCACATATTCACTATTACTAAGGGAGACTGGCTATAGATGAGGCTGCCTTGTATTGAATTACATTGGGGTTGTACATCATTGGACAATTTAGCTTAGCCAACCAACCAATCCTTCGTTTCACCATCTATAAATTTAAGCTATACAGAGAATCAGGCTTCCCAGTTCTTGAATATGCTGCTAATATTTTATTCTTAAGGATGATGTTTTCTATAAATTTATTACAGACATTATTTAAGAAGAAAAGTAAGTGGCCTTTAATTTCTAGGTTACAAAAAACTTTGTTTTTAATTATTTTTGTGATATTTACTGAGATTTTCCTGACTAAAAATTGAATGCCTAGATTACAGATATATTGGAATGTTTAATACAGACAAATTATTTTTATTTTTAAAAGTAAAATAGAAACACTTCACTCTTTGAGAAGATGTGCTTTTGTATGTATTTGAGAAATGCAAAATTTTATGACTAATTGTTGATTTTATTCTTTTTCAAACACTCAGGATTAAACAAGCAATGACAAGTCTTTGATCTGCTTCCTTGATTAAATTTAGTCACCATAAAAATGCATTTAGATTTTTATTTGGATATGCATGGTACTCTTCAGGTTATAGGTTCCATAATATACACCCTCATTTAATCTTTACAACAACTTATGAGATGGATACTATTCATAGCTTTTTTAGGTTGGCCTCTACTGGGCTATAAATCTCTCTCCCTGACACTCCTACAAATTCTAGTCTTATATAAAACAGGTATTTATATGGATGTGTCAAGGAAACAAACAAACAAAAAAGAATTTCTGAGAGCTGTGAGAAATATATGTGATTGGAATACAAAAGAGTTTCCACATTCCTAGGAAACCCAAGTTGTTTCATAACCACAGTAACATGGCAACAGATAGCCATCTAAACCCAGTCAATCTAACGGCCACAGCTTGAATCAGTGAAAACGCTTTAACCAACTAATTAGTGGTAGACACTGGGTTTTAAAATTGCTAATCCTGGAGAAACTCATTTCAATACCTCTACTATATATCAATCAACCAGAGAATAATAATGCTTCTACAGATGACATCAACCCTTTTACACCTCTGAGATTCTCCAATCCCTGACCTCTGTGATTCCTCAAAACCCCATATCAGATCGACAGTCGACTCAGAAAAGCTGTGCAGTTCCTTGAGTATGGCTTTGTGAATAGTTTCTTTATATCTGAAGACGTAAGAGATGAGTTATCTACCCAATACACCCAACAGATGAATAGGTTATTCCACTGTAAAGGCAGAAAGCAGAAAAAAAGAAGCTACTGGTCCACAGTAATTATGAAATCTGGCTGGCACATGTTGCCAGTCCTTGGATTAATGTTTAACCTTACTGCCTGGCAATGAGTCACCTTGGGTCTTGGCTCTGCTTCTTGGTCTTTGGTTCTACCTTAGTAGGATTCTTCTTTTCCAATAAAAACCAGCCTGTATTTGCAGCTGAGAAGTGTCTTCAGCTAATTTCTTGCCTATAATACTTTGAGTCCAATGTCTCTATCTGTTCATTATACTTTAAGCTGGACTGTCTCTCATCTCTGAGTCATAGAAAAGGGAATGAATCTAACCAAGTGGAAGGTATATGATTAGTGGTCAGAGGGAAAACTGGGAGATTTTATTTTCCGAGAGTGACTTCACAGATATATATTCCATACACTAGGTTCCAATATGACTTTCAATATGATTTTGACATTCCTCCTTGAGATGGGATCTGGATTCCTATCCTTAAATATGACAAGATCTTTACAACTGACTTAATCAATAAAAATATAGCAGAAGTCACAATATGTGAATTTAAAGTCTTGATCATAAGAAGTACTGCAACTTCTGTGTTGGACTTTTGGCTCACTCATTCTGGGGCAAGCCAGCTGCCATACAATGAGATGCTTCAATCATCCCCTTGGTGAGGCCCAAATACAAAGGTGTTGAGGCCCAGCAAGAGCCAGCCCCAGATATCCAGAAGTTTGAGTGAGCTAATTTGGAAGAGAATTCTCCAGACCCAATCAAACCTTCCAATATCTGTAGTGCCCACTATAACAATGCAAAATCATGACAGGACTGATCTCAAATAACGACTGCCTAACCAAGCCCTTCATGGATTTTGAGTAATTAATAAGGAGAGCATAAAATTTTATATTCAAGGCACTATACTTTAGACTACTTGTTATGCTACTTTAAGCAGCAAAGTATTCATTTAAACATCAAACAAATTGGGGTGCCTGAGTGGTTCAGTCGGTTAAGCGCCTGACTTTGGCTCAGGTCATGATCTTGTGGTTCATGAGTTCGAGCCCTGCTTTGGGCTTTGTGCTAATAACTTGAAGCCTGGAACCTGCTTCGGATTCTGTGTCTCCCTCTCTATCTGCCCCACCTTTGCTCTCTCTCCCTCAAATATAAATAAACATTAACAAAAATTTTAAAACATGAAACAAATAAATAATTTTAAAAGATTGAATCATATCATGTATCTTTTCTGACTGCAATGATATGAAACTGGAAATGAATCACAAGGAAAAAAAACTGGAAAGAACATAACACAAATACATGAATGCTAAATAGCATGATACTAAACATAAATGGGTGAACCAAGACATCAAAGAGAAATTTAGAAAAAAAAATACATGGAGACAAATGAAAAGGGAAACTCAATGGTCCAGAATCTTTGTGGTACACCAAAAGCTGTTCTAAGAGGGAAGTTTATAGTAATAGAGGCCTACATCAAGAAACAAGAAAAATTTCAAATAAGCAATATAACCTCATATCTAAAAGAGCTGGAAAAAGAATGATAAACAAAGTCTAAAGCCAGTAAAAGAAAAGAACTTATAAAGATTATAGCAGAAATAAACTAAATAAAGGCTAAAAATCAATAGAATATATCAAGAAGACCAAGAGCTGGTTCTTTGAAATAATAAACAAAATTGATAAAACTTTAGGCAGACTCATCAAGAAATATAGAGGACTCAAATAAATAAAATCAGTAATGAAAGAGGAGAAATAACAACTGATACCAAAGAAATACAAAGGTTTACGAGGGAATATTATGAAAAATTATATGCCAACAAATTGGACAACCTAGAAGAAATAGATAAAATCCTAGAAACATATAACTTTCCAAAACTATCAGGAAGAAAAAAAAGAGAGAGAAAATCTGAACAGACTGATTACTGGCAACTAAACTGAATCAGCAATCAAAAACTCCCAGAAAACAAAAGTCCAGGACCAGTTGGTATCACAGGGAAATTTTACCAAACATTTAAAAAAGAGTCAATCCCTATTTTTCTCAAATTATTGCAAAAGACAAAGAAGAAGGAAAACTTCGAGTTTCGTCCTATAAGATCAGCATCACCCTGATGGCAAAACCAGATAAAGACACTATAAAAAAGAAAACTACAGACCAGTATCTCTGATGAACATAAATGCAAAAATCCTCAACAAAATACTAGCAAACCAAATTCAGCAACATATTAAAAAATCATTCACCATAATCAAGTAGGATTTATTCCAGGGATGCAAAGGTGACTGAATTTTTAAAAGTCAAAGATACGTAAAAATAATTTAATTAGAAAAAAATAATTCAGAAAGGGGAAATTTCAAATGTTTCCATGAACTCAGGGAAATTAGAAAAATAAAGCCTCATTGAAGCAAAATCTCAAACAAGTGATTTTCAGGACCTACATTATTAACATGATAAAAGATGCAAAGTGAGTTGGAATGGCTCAAATTTTAAATAAAATATTAAAAAATACAAAAATAATATCTACAATATATTAAAAATTGTAGTTCACTGCCGAAAACTGAGTCAAAATTAGGATAACACTACCCAAAAATAAAAGAAAAACAAGATAACCAAAATTAAAAATGATACTACATTATGAAAGTCCGAGAATATTTAGATTTAAAAAAAATTACATTCTGTCAAGAAAAAAACAAAACAAAAATAGCATTAAACAAAGTCATTTGAAAATGACATAATGTGCTATTGTAATGTATTTATTTGCTTGGTTTATGTTCTTTTCAACTACTTCTTGAGAGAATCTGGTCATCTATTTAAATAGTAAATTTATTGTTTAATGAGGTTTTTATTATTTGCATTATATTTTACATTCTATGCAATATAAGGAAAATGTAATTCATATGCTGCATCACAAAATACCTTTCCATATTATAAATGAATACAACTCATAAATCCACTAAATACTAATAATCATGTAAAAGGTGTATTGACTACCTTATGCAAAAATTATTTTATAGGGACTAAGACTGATTTGGTGATATTGGCAAAATCATTTGAGGTAAATCCATCATCTGTGGGTTCAACATGTATTATTTATCCTATTCAACACAGTAAAACATAGAATCCCTTTTTCTTAATTTTTGTATTTCAATTTTTTTTAAAGAATTAGATTAGATTGGGATATGACATATTCCATGTAGTGTTTACAGCAATCATATAAAAAGGAAGATATTTAAAAAAAATAACATAAAATAAAATTCAACTTTCTTTCATTTAAAAAAATATTTTTAAGTTTATTTATTTTTGAGAGAGACAGAGACAGAATGTGAGTGGGTTAGGGCAGAGAGAGAGAGACACACACAGAATCCGAAGCAGGCTCCAGGCTCTGAGCTGTCAGCACAGAGCCCGACATGGGGCTCAAACTCACCAACCATGAGATCATGAACTGAGCTGAAGTTGGACACTCCACCGACTGAGCCACCCAGGTGCCTCTCTTTCATTTTTTTTTTAAAGTTTATTTACTTTTTTGAGAGAGAGAGAGAGAGAGAGAGAGAGCGAGCCCAAGGCGGGGAGGGGCAAAGAGAGAGGGTGTGAGAGAATCCCAAGCAGCCTTTGTATTGTCAGCGCAGACCCAGACGCAGGGCTTGAACTCAGGACCCATGAGACCATGACCTGAATGGAAATCAAGAGTCAGACGCTTAACTGACTGAGTCACCCAGATGCCCCAAATGCAACTTTCTTTCAAAATTTAACTATATATAATCCCCTCACCCACATAAAAAAAAAATTAAGACAGTCAGGAAATTATCACTAAAATAAAAACGATAATTTAATATAAATCCTCAACACATTACAAGGAATAGAAAATTAAAAACTTAAATGGAAACTAGAAAATGTTAATATTAATACAACCACTATATTTAGGACCATAGTCACATTGTTATTAGCTATGTCTTCCATCATTTTAAATAAGAGAAAATTAGAAGTTGAATGGATTTTTGACTCATCGGGTCTAATTAAAATACTTCCTTAATTTTTTCTCACCATTTTAGGGCACATTTTTTTTCAGTAATCTTTTACATTTTCCATAGATGTGAATTGGAAATTAATTTAAGATTGTTTATTATGTCCTCGGGTTTTTGAATACTCTATTTTAGCCCTTATAATAGAGAGTTATCATATTTCCTAAAGCTCTATTCATGACTTTAAATTTCTATTATTGAAATATTTGTTTTTTTTAATTTAGACAAACTTAAATCAAGGTCTACTTCTCTGCTTCAGCTCAACATAGTATGCTTTGAGTGTGCTCATTGGACACCTGTCTGATAGAATGTGAAAGCTCTAAAGGACTGGAGGAAATAGATGTGACAGAAACTATTCTAAGAGTTTTAAGAAATAAGAACTTGTGGGAAACCTATACAATTTGCTTCATTAGATGATACTTTGAGATCAAAACTGATCAAAGGAAAGGCTTGGTCCATGAGAGATTATAAATAACATATTCACACTTGACATCATTCCCTTGAACAAGGATGTCAGATTACCAAGATGTGTTATCTTAAGGTAACAATTACTTTCTTAAGTAGAACTTAATGTTGCTCAAGCATTAAAACTTCTAAAATGAAATGAGCCTAGTATGAAGAGTTGCATATCATTTAATTTTGAAATTACAAAAAATATAACACAATGATGGCTCCATAGATACTTAAACTGATTCAGATTTTGATTTTTTCATTGCTATTATACAGTAAACAAGGACTTTATAATTTACTACCTTCTCAAATATAGACCTTCATACTAACATTTTCAAAATTATTTCTCGATGATATCTTTATGTTATCCTAATACATATTTTTGAGGCAGAGATTCATATAAGGGTTTTTATTTTTTGGCTTGGGTCTTCTCAATACGTATCTTTAAATAATGTGAATGCTGATGGAAAACTTATTTTTAAATATATACCTGGAGAATAGAATTCCAAACATGCTAAATGAATCAGTGTTAAAATACTTAGAAAGTATTTAGTCCAGGTTGAGCCTCACAAGGGCTAGATTAATTATCTTAGTTCTGAATTGATGAATGAATTTGACTTCATTTCTAATGAAAAATATTGGTGAAATATTTGATAGGTTTTTCCTAGAATGACTAATGGAATATAAAATATAATTTCTTATTACTTCATATAGTGTATCCTTCAAAAAGCATTTTAATGCATTTTTGTTGATTAATAACAGTGTCCACAAGAAAGACTGGCCCACAGCACCATACTGCATCACTGCTGACAACAAAAAATAAAGCAAACTCATGAATGTTTAATGTTTAATAACAATTTAAAAAATTACGAACCATAATAACAATGAGGGATTGTGGTATTTGAATTAAATCTCTTGGTACTAATCATGCAGGTCAAATAATGACACTAGAAAACATATTGAAGCAAGATTTTGCAAGTGACTATATTCTAATAAAACTTTCTGAAAAGACAACTAGATTTCAATAAACTCAAGGTAATTCAGGAATGTTGTTTTCCAATGACTGAAACTAATTATCATATTCTTACTTTGGGGAATATGATTAGTACTAGAATGAATGCAAATATTAAAATTGGTCTCAGATGACCTAACCACTAATACAAAATGCAAGGGGCTAATTAGGTTCATTTCATTAAGCATGAAATAATGGTGAAATCTCTCTCTAAAAATTAAAACTGTTGCTGTTTTAAAATCCTAATCCTACATTGTAGAACCAGTCTTTGACTAAAAAATATTTATTTAGTTATACTGTATGGTGAACACTGAATTAGGCATAGATTTCGTTTTCCAGATGTCAAAATTTAACTAGAATCTATTGATTAACTTTTATAAAAAGTTACATGTACTGAATAGAATAATTTCACTTTATCCAATAGTATCAAACGGTGAGCTTTTATAAATGCTGTAATTTATATGCAATCGAAATCTTGTTTACTAAGTGTAAATGCTTGTTATGATTAATCATGATGTTAGGTTTCTTACCAAATGCTCTGAATATTTTGTGTCTGTTAAAACACAACTTTCTTGTTCTCTAAGTAGCCTGATAACACAATTATAAACATCCTTTACTGTATTGGACAGTGATGTATTCAAAGAATACATCATTAAAATTTTAAAAATAGGAACCTCAACATATGATTAGGATGTGGAATATAAAAATAAAACTTTGTCCAGTGAAAATGTTTTTTTAAAGATAAAATTGAAATCATATACTTCTACGATGCTTTCAAAGAGCAGTGCAGATAAGGAAGCCTTGAAGAGCTTAATTACAGAGAATTTGCCCTTTCATAAGGAAGCAGAAAACTGTTGGTTTTTTTTTCGACAAAGGATGCAAGCACATGATGTGTTCACTATATAGTAGCCATAGTTTTACAAGTTTCAAGTAAATATTTCTCAGGCCCAAATTAATAATGAGAAAAGAAAAAATGAAAAATCAAAGCAGAGGTGGGGCAGATAGAGAGGGAGACACAGAGGCCTTCGCTTTTCTGCTCCCACGGTGACTATTTAGCCATACAGTAGGTACTGGAAGTAAACCACAGAGTAATCAGTAAGTTTCATGTATTTGTGTATTGTTCTTTCCAGGTTTTTTTCTTGTGATTGATTTCCAGTTTCATATCATTGTGGTCAGAAAAGATACATGATATGATTCAATCTTTTAAAATTATTTATTTGTTTTATGTTTTAAAATTTTTGTTAATGTTTTGGGCTTTGTGCTAATAACTTGAAGCCTGGAACCTGCTTCGGATTCTGTGTCTCCCTCTCTATCTGCCCCACCTTTGCTCTCTCTCCCTCAAATATAAATAAACATTAACAAAAATTTTAAAACATAAAACAAATAAATAATTTTAAAAGATTGAATCATATCATGTATCTTTTCTGACCACAATGATATGAAACTGGAAATCAATCACAAGAAAAAAACCTGGAAAGAACAATACACAAATACATGAATGCTAAATAGCATGATACTAAACATAAATGGTTGAACATTATAGTTTTTCAAGTTTTTAAGTCTAAGCAGTTAACAAAATAGTGAAATTACTAAAATGATCATTGTATCCATATTTTTAAAAGGAAAGAGCTTTTGTATAAGCCAGTTCTCATTCTCCTACCCAATTTGTATCCACCATGCATTGGAGGTTTACAAATTCTTATTGTCAAGTGTTCTGGATTATCGCCCCCTTGCTTACCATCAATGAGGTCTTACTTTTCAATTTCATCAATGCATCCAATTCCAGATTTCAGTTTTCAATATACATTTCAGCTATTTCAAGTCTATTTTCAAATAACACTAGTCCACTTCATGGGTAATGTGACTACCTAGTAACAAAATAATCTGACATTTTATTTCCTTACTGATATAATTATTTTGAATAAACTGTTATTGGTTAGATAAATTAAAGTAAGAAAATAAAAGAGGAGGCAGAGAGGAATGGGTGAGATAGGTGAAGGGGATTAAGAAAACACTTATTGCGAAGGCCCCTGAATAATGTATAGAATCATTATATCATTATATTGTACACCTGAGACTAATATAGCACTAATAGCGATTAAAATTGAATACAAAAACAATGAAAAATTAAGTTTTTTTTTTACTTCTTGCTTCCTTGATGCTCTTTTCCAGTTTATGAACGCCCAAACTAAATATTTTATTATCCTTCTCTCTAAAGAACTTTTTAAAAACATTTCTTACAAAGCTAGTGTACTGACAACAAAGTGCTTCAATTTTGTCTGTCTGAGAAAGTCTTTATTTATCCTTCACACTTGAAAGGATGATTTTGTAATACACAGAATTCTTAGTTTAATTTTATTTCTCTCAATACTTTAAATATTTCACTCCACTGTCTTCTTGCTTGCATGGTTTCTGAGGAAAAGTCAGAAGTAATTCTTATCTTTGTTCTTCTATATGTTTTTTTTTTTTTTTTTATCTCTGACTTCTTCCAGGTTTTTTTATCCTTGATTTTCTTTAGTTTCAAAATGATATGCTTGTGCATATGTGTATATATATATATATATATATATATATATACATATACATATATATATATACATATATATACATATACATATATATACACATATACATATACATATATATATATATATATATATATATATATACACACACACACATATACATTTGCATTTATTCTTCCTGGTGTTTTCTGAGCTTCCTAGATATGTGTTTGGGTGTCTGATAATTTGGGAATCTGTTCTTTCCTTTCTTCTCCTTTGATATTCCCATTATGCATGCAGTATACCTTTTGTAGGTGTCCCACCGTCCTTGGATATTCTGTTCTGATGTTATAGTCTCAGTTGTTTTTGCTTGTCAGTTTTGAGGATTCTACTGAAATATCCTGTAGCAGAGATTCTGTGTACAGCTGTGTACAGAGTACTAGTAAGCCCACAAAAAGTATTCTTTACTTCTGTTTATGGGCTTTTTTTTTTAATTTCTAGCATTTCTTTTATGTTGTTTCTTAGAATATCCATCTCTCTGGTTACACTGTGCACCTGTTCTTGAGGATTGTCTATTTTATCCATTAAAACCCTCGTAATGTTAACCATAGTTGTTTTAAATATCTAGTTTGATAATTCCAACATCCTTGCCATGCCTTGTTCTGATGCTCTGTCTCTTCAAATTGTGTGTGGGGGGGTTGCCCTTTGGTCTACCTTGCAATTTTTTTTTCTTAATAGTCATATGTGATGTGCTGTTTAAAAATAACTGCTGTAAAAAGACCTTTAGTAATGTGTTGCTGATGTGTAAATTTGGGGAAGTGTTCTATATTCCTATGATTTAGCTACTAGTCTTTTAGTGAGGTTATGCCTCAGGACCATGAATTGCACAAGTTTCTCAATCTTTTTCCTTTCCCCTTAAGTAGGAGAGGATGGCTCAAGTGGGTGGGAGTCTCTAGTAATTCATCAATTACCGTTCAGATTTTCCTGCCCTCGCACTGGTTCCTGCAATGATTTTCACTCCCAAGACTTTTGTGTTTAAATACAGCAAATAGTTTACTATTGCTAATTTATATTGAGATGAGTGACCATGAACTATAAATTTTTTTATACTGCAGGATTTAAGGGATTTATATTTATGGAAGGATGTGGTGCTACTATCTCCCTCTTAGCACCTAAACTCAAAGTATCAGCTGATGAAAAATTTTAAAAAAAGTTTAAAGAATGATATTAATAGGTAGCTATTTGATTTTGTACATAACTATTTGATCTTTAAATATAGATTTAGAAAATTATTAGATCTTTCAAAAGCATGGAGAAGGTTAGACTGATTGTAAAGGGTGATGGCAAGCTTAAAGAAATTTTACCTGAGGAAGACCTTCATTAATGATGTTATTTTTTGAATTTTGGTTTAATTATCAGAATTTTTAAAACTAAATAAAATTGATATTTAGAAAAAGTTTAGGGAAAATTATTGTCACTATTATGCCTTTATTAACTTTCTAGTCTGAATAAAACAAATTTTATAATACATTCCTTATATTTGAGTAATTTATTTTTATATTTATTGATTAACATAAAGAAAGTTTGCAAAGCTCTAATGTCCACATATGTGTCTACTTCTATTGGGTTAAATAATTAATATATTTTTCAAGACAACAAAAAATAAAAACTTATAAGTTGGAGAAACAAATTGGAAACATATTTTCCCATAAGGTATAACAGGTTTGACAGAAAAGTTAGGACTCACAGACTTCTATCTAAAATCTTTTCTAAATACCAATTATACTTATCTGAATATTTACTTAGCAATTTAGTCTTGCTGTAGTCATGTGCTTCAAAAATCCAAATATGATACAATATTTAGAACTTTGATTGTTCCCATTGAAAATCAGAGTTCTAGTCTGATAGTCCTTAAAGGAGTTTTCTTTATTATTATTATTATCAGATATTTTTGGTACATGGAAGTGTAGACAGCAAAATCAAGGAATTGTGATGTTATTTTTAGCAATACATATTTTATATTATTTCCATTTTATTTTGTTCCAATTAGATAAATTATGTAAAGTGAAGTGAAATTGTACTGATTTGTATTGAGAACAGAAGGGTGAAATAAAGCAAGGGATGGGGATATTGAAGAGCTGAAGGGAAAAGTGTGTATTCAAATGTTTTGGGAACCTGAGGGTCTGTATTGGCAGGAGAAAAAGAAGGGTGAAGAAAAACAGGGAAGAAAGGTGTTGTGTGTGTGCGTGTGTGTGTGTGTGTGTGTGTGTGTGTACTATATTCTCCCACACTATAATCCATGGGAAGTGGAGAGGGAATGAAGAATTAGAAATGTATGTCAGATGTTTAAAGCAGTACATATTCAACCAGAAAACTACTTTATATGACTACAGTCAGACCAGAGGGATAGCCTGTCATAGATGAGTTAAAGGTCAGTACTGGAGGCTGAGCATTGAAAGTAAGAAACTGTGGTAGTTCTGTGAAAGGAAATAAGATGGGTATTTGGCATAGTGGTAATGCTGTCATTCTGGATTAGAAATGTGGTTAAGTGAATGTGTTTATTTTTGCCTAAATAAGCAAGGTGCATACTTATCATTTGTATGCTAGACTTCCTTTAGAAATATTATACAAAATATTCAAAATATCCATTCAATAATATGCATCCCAAATCCAAAAGCAACACAGAAACTATCAATGATTTAGCCAATTTATCCACTTTCATGACCAGATAGATTAATCAGTTGCAATTTCTGCTTGTCCTCTTTACCTGAATATAGTAGATAGGCAGATATTGGATGAAATACTAAGAAAAAAGTAAAAAAAAAAAAAAGAAGACTAACCTGGATGAGTTCCAACCCAAGAAGGTATATGTACCAAATATGCACACAACATATGTGCAAATAGACATGAGCATTAGCTGAGGATACTATTTAAAGATCATTTAGATTCTTTCCAAAATTGATATCACAATTTCTTAAGGAGAAATATAATTATATTTTACATTCCTATGTCTTCTGTGTCTTGATTAAGGTATAGAAATTAGTAGTTTTGTTAGAGAAGCTACATCACAATGCTCATTTGGGCATGTGAGGAGTAGAGAGAATAAATCTATTTTCATCTTGAATTTTAAGTAATCAGGCCAACACATTGTGTCTCTTTTACAGAGATGTGTTAGGATTAAATGAGAAGCTATATGGTAAACTTGTTTCTCCCTTTCACCTAACAACACCTAATCATTCGATGGTAGATACAAAACACTGTTCTAGTGCTATGTAGATAGTTTTAAAGAAGGTAAGAAGTATCCTGGCCTTGCTTAAAGCCTGGTGATGGAAAATTAATATAAACAAGTAAATAAAAAATGAGACAAAATGACCATGCAAAATAATAAGAAATCTGAAGGAAATACACAAAATGGTGTGGTAGAGCACAGCTGTGGAGGAGTAGGGTGTTCTAATTTAGACACTATGATCAGTGAAGGTCTCACTTAAGATGTCACATTTCAGCTAAGTCTGGAATGATGGGAAGGAGCCAATCAATGCATGCATCCAAAAGAAGAATTTTGATGCAGAGAAACAGAATTTTCAAGCAAGAACTCTGAGCACTTAGGAAAGAGAAAATAATACAGGGAAGTGGAAGAGGGGTCATTAGGAGAAAATAATTCTGGAGTGATAGATAGGAACCAAGCCATGGAATTTAGTTGGCTGTGGTAAATTGTTTACTATTTATTCTAATAAAATATAAAACACTGAAATTTGTTAAGCTGAGTATGTCCATACCTGATTCAAAGTTAGAAAAGATCCTTTTGACTACATCATAGATATTAATTAGTCTCAGACAAATGTTCAGAAGACGTTACAAATTAGGTGATTACTGAATTTGACTTTAAAGAAAACTTTGTTAATGCAGGCAAAAATGATGAAAAGAATGTTTCTGAATTTAGGCTTTTTTTTATTTTTTAAGTTTATTTATTTATTTTATGAGAGAGAGAAGGAGGGGAAGGGAGGGGCAGAGGGAGAAAGGGAGAGAGAGAATCCCAAGCAGGCTCTGCACTGGCAGCAAAGAGCACGATGTAGGACTCGAACCCACGAACTGCAAAATCATGACCTGAACTGAAACCAAAAGTTGACGTTTAACCAACTGAGCCACCCAGGCGCCCCTGAGTTTAGACTCTTAATAATTTTTTGGTGACTGGATATGAGGGATGAAGAAAATGAGAAGATGATTTCCATTTTTTGTCTCAAGTAATTTTGGGGGTTCTGTTTATGTTACTGAAATTTACTTGGGAAGGAACCAGATTAGTAAAATACAAATCTATTGATCTATTGGATATATCCATTCAGAGATGCCTCCTTAGAAATCCAATTGTAAATGCAAAGAAGAGAAACTTAACATTGGTTTTCGTAGGGTCAGTTTTTGTGGCAGGGTAGACAAAGCTTTATGCCAGTGCATAAGAAAAGTCTAATTAGAACTCTTGCTCATAGAGTTGGAATCCCTGGACTGCACCCTCATCTCAAAGGACTGCAACAAAAGTTGCTTTGGCTTTATGCAGTGTAAATGGTAGTGGAGTAGTCCCAGAGAAGTTTTATACCAAAGCTGGCATTCATAGGTCTTTGCAGATGTACTTTACAGTACCTGGGATATTCAAAAACATTGGCCAATGAAAATACTTAATGTGATCCTAGACTAGTAAAAAATCTTTTTTAGAGGAATACAGCTTTACCCTAGTCCTCAGAGGAATTCCACAAGTATTTTCAAAGGAACATGAACATCTCAAAAAAAAATCAATAAGCACAAAAGGAAACAAGGCATGATTTGTGATAATCAGAAGAAAACCAAGGGGAAAACTGGCCTGCTTATTCTATGATGTTGGATATAATATACAAATAACTATTCTTACAAAGTTTTCATTGAAAAATATAGAAAATATCTAGAGAAGTTGGTAAATTTTGAACAATAAACCAAGTATATTTTTTCTTTCTTTTTTTTTTTAATGTTTATTTATTTTTGAGAGAAAGAGACTGAGCACAAGTGAGGGAGGGGCAGAGAAAGAGGGAGACAAAGAATCCCAAGCAGGTTCCAGGCTCTGAGCTGTCAGCACAGAGCCTGACGCAGGGTTCAAACTCACGAGCCGTGAGATCATGACCTGAGCCAAAGTTGGATGCTCAGCCAACTGAGCCATCCAGATGCCCCCAAGTAGATTTTTAAAAAAGAAAATAATGTTTCTAGAAATTAAGAACAAAATTATAGAAAAAAATTCAATTAACAAGATAGTAAACCACAGCTGGCTATGTCTCCCTTGCAATAATTAAAAAGAGGAAAAAACCTAGATAAATAGAAAAATACATGTCTTTTAAAGAAATAAAACAGCTCAGGAAGAAAATCAAATTAAATAATCTGAAATTCCAGAGGGACAGCTTTTATAAGGTGACAGTTTATCATTGAGTATTTTCTTTTTAGGGAGTATTTGCTAACTCTGGACATGGCTGATGATTGTACTTGGCCCATATTGAGGCACTTTCCTGGGGAAAGAGAATCAAGCAAAATTTGGATGTTTGTGCACTTCCAGCACAACAATTTTGAAAATCCAGAAGCCCTAAATGCATGATTGGGTTTATCCTGTTGTCCATTTAATAAATTATTTTGCTAGATAGCAGGTTAATAGTTTACGTAAGCCAAATGAATGATCTATTGTCTTGTAATATTTAGAAGAAATATTTACACCTAAAGAATGGGGCTTCTCTCAAACACACATCCTGTTTTCTACTAAAGACATTAGCTGGAATTGAAGTAGGGTACTGTGGTTCAGAGGAAAAAAATGACAGAGGCTGAAACCTCCAAAAAATAGACCCACATAGTCCTTCACTGAGAGAGAGAGAGAGACCTGATTAGACGCTCAAATAAAAATCTGTTAGGAACACCTGGTATAGACTGAATCTGTGTCTCTCCAAAATTCATATGTTGAAGCCTAATTCCCAGTGTGGTGTTATTTTGGAGTTTGGGCCTTTAGGTGACAAGGGGAGAGGCCTTAGGAATGGAATTATAATGGCATTATAAAGTGACCCCAGAAAGTTCCCTTTCTGATCTACCACATGAGGACACAGAGGAAAGATGGTCATCTATGAACCAGAAAGCAGGCCTTCGTCAGATGACTTAATCTGCCAACACTTTAATCTTGGACTTCCCAGCCTTCAGAACTATGGAAATAAGTTTCTGTTGTTTAAAAGCCACCCAGTGTATGAATTGTGTTCATAGCAGCCTAAATGGACTAAGTCAACTATGCACAAGCAACAGTAACAACAACAAAGATTCTTACTAAAATTGCAATCTTGTCCTGACCAAATTGATCTCTGATGGATTGAGGTGATCCATCACTTACCCTGTCTGCCCAATAGTAGAAAGTGGGAATGATCTTCTTGAAACATCATTTGAAGCTTTTTCTATTCCTTTCTATATCTTGCCTGGAATAATATACAAGGCATTACACATGTTAAGAGATAAAATAATATAACACAATGAAGAGAAAGAAAACAAACATTAGAATCAGACCCACAGAGGGGCGCCTGGGTGGCTCAGTCGGTTTAGTGGCTGACTCTTGGTCTCCGTTCAGGTCATGATCTCAGGGTTCATGGGTTTTAGCCCCACTTTGGGCTCTGCACTGACAGCGCAGATCCTGCTTGGAATTCTCTCTCTCTCTCTCTCCCATTCTCTCTTTCTCAAAATAAATAAACTTTTAAAACGTTTTTAAATATTACAAAAATTGGAAAAAAAAGAATCAGATCCACAGAGAATCTAGACATTGGGATTAGCAGATAATGATTTTAAAATAACTGAAACAATATAAATGAATAGAAATTGGCATAAATATTAGACAAAAAGATGAAAAGATGGAGAATTATTATTAATTAAATGAATCACATATATAGTACAAATACAAACAAAATGGCTGTAATTAAGAACCTTTTGGATAAGTTTAATAACAAAACGGACCCTGTAAAATACAGCTAGTTAATTAGAGATTATGTCAACATAAAATAGCCAAACTGGAAGCAGAGAGAAAAAAAAATAGAAAAAAAGAGATCAGTCTATACCACAAAGTGAACATAGTTAAAGTCTAAAATAAGTGTAAATAGAGTTCAAGGGAGGAGAAAGGAGAAATGTATCAGGAGAGAAAGCAAATACGAATTTTTAAAGGTGGCAACACATAGATTCAAGAAGCTAAGCAGCCTCAAAGTGGAAGAAGTACAAGGAAAGGCACAATGGAATATATCACAATCTAACCTTTAAGATTTTTCAAAACACCTTGAGGGGAAAAAGACATGTTACCTTCACAGATCAGAAGACTTCTAGAAAAAACTTCAACAAAATCAGTGAGTCAGAAAATATGAAAAGAGTAAAATAATTCCAAAAGCCTGTTAATACAGATATTAAAAATCTATATTTAGTATATATTTTCCTGGAAAATTAATGTAAAATAAGGAAATTTCAGGCCCCCATCCCCCCCCCCAAAAAAAACCTGAAATAATTTGTCACCAACAGTTTGGACTTCCAGAAGTCCTTAAATTTAAACCAATCTTCTCTACTTAAATAACAGAATGAACTTTTGTAAATGCCTCAGTTTCCTTACCTATGAACATAGGAGCAATATTGCCTAATTATAAGGGACAACGTTTAGAGGATTATTTGATTTAATATGTTGAAGATGCTTAAAGCTATACCTAGGGTATAAAATATATTCAACAAATTACTTTGATCAGTTTTAAACATTCTACTCAAGACCTCTATTAATTGGTGCATGTATCTTATTATTGAATGAATATGTTTCAGTCACTGAGACACAGTGGATGGATATCAAGAGCCAGGAACTGGGAGTTAATGTAAGCTTTTTCTTTTCTATAAATCTCCATCTATCTACTTACTATATTTATAATTCTGGAAAAGCTGTATTATACCTTTTGTCTCTATTTCTGCACCTGGAAGATATAAATATTATATGTAGCTCACATTATATGGCTGTTGTCAGTTTTAAATAAATTAGTGTATGTTTAGAGATCATTAACATGTGGTACTATTGTTAGCATAAGTGTTGTTTATTGTCAACACTATAAACAGTGCTGAAATAGCAACAACTACACATAACTCTGTGTGCTCATCTGTGATCCATTCGCTGAGATAAGATGCTCAAGAGTCAAAATTTATCATCATTTTAAGATGATAAGTATCATTAAATTACCCTTTAGTCAACTCTAGAAACAGCCTGTCACCAAGAATGCATAAATTACAGCTTTTGTATACATTCCTTAAGACAATAGATAAAAGCATTGTTATGCTCATACAAATCTTTATACATTTCACAGGTAAAAAAATAGTTCATTTTCTCTTTTTTCAGATAATAAAGTATGATAAATCACTATTATTAATAATATAATATAATCAAAGAATATACATAAAAGTAATATTCCAACAGAATTCAAATTTAAAAAAACATTTAGAATACTAATTAAATACAATTGTTTGTGTTTGTTGATGATTGTCCACATAAAATAACATTTATGTATGGTCTCTAACTGATTGATATGTAACAATAAATTGCATGCATAATTTTCATAGAAAAATGATGCTCATTCCCTTTAAACTTTTAATTTTTTTCATTACTAGACCTAATTAGAACGTATTTTCTTCCCAAATGAATCAATGACATATAGTTACAAGTTTTTTTTTTCCTTTATTTTCTTTGCACTAAGAACAAAATAAAGTCAATGAAAAAAGAATGTGCTGGAGCTAATTAAATATAGAATGACACATTGAACTCATAGATTATTAATGTTTCAGATGTCTTCAGAGATCATTTTAATTTGATTTTTTTTCCTACCACTGAAACCCTTCCTTACATAAGGTCACTAATGGCAATGCACTCCACAGATGAAGGGAAATGATTATTTTTTAGAAAGCACTTTCTAATATTGAAAGAAAATTTCCCTTTTTTGTCACATTCACCTATCTACCCCCAATTCTGCACTAAGCTGTCATAAGGAATCTTTAATACATTATTTTTAAAACATTAGAATGCAGTTAAAAACAAAAGAAATCACAACTTTTGATCAACCAACTTTCCTTCAGGTATTTTAATGCTGCTTGATCTCCACTCTTTCTGGCTATTCTCACTAGGTAAATTCACTATCTCAACATCTCTTTGAACTTAAGAGGGAAAATTTTATTTAATTTAATTTCAGGTTTCATTAGTTTTACCAAATATTTTAATTCCTTTAAAAAATCAATCATGTAAAGATTTTTTTTTCCACATTGTCAGTGGATAAAGTAGTAGTAATTTTAATATTCAGGTATCTCTTTATAACTTCAACAACTAAGAGAAACCCAGAAAAAAACTGCAAGTCTTACCCACATATATTGGACATATTAAGCAAACTTATTAGTTGATATTCAGTTGCGTGTTATTCAAATATCTACAGAAAAGTATTCCAAAAATTTTTGGCAATTTGAAATAAGTAAATATTTATGACAATGTCTTATTTTGAATGTCACCATACTGTAAATATTCTATTAGAAGAAATTTAATTTGGTCAGAGTTCTTAACATAAAGAAATGGGAATCTCTGGAACACAAACTTAATTTAATCATTGTATTTAAATTAAGTAAACTTGCAGGTAAATAAATATTAACAAGAGATATAAAATGTTTTTGACAATTACAATTTAATTAGGTAGAATATAAAACTCAGGAATGAAAAAATTTTAAATGCTTTGGTCACTTTTTGGTCTCGTCTAATTTAAATCTATGCATATTTAAGATTGAGGCATCTATAAAGGGGAATAATAAAGCTCACCCAGGGAAACAAAGGGTAAGATTTAAGAAGCAGTTCTTTCTGCTGCTGCAGCTAAAACTAGAATTGCCCTACAGGAAATTGTGATTCTCTCGTACATTTAAGTAGTTCTCATTTCCAGAAGTGGAATAAGGCAAATTAACCAGAGGGAAAGCCCCTCTGTTTTATTTTTGAGTATAGCAGTTCTCATAAAAGATCAAATTTTAATGGAAGAAAATTTAATATATGTTTAGGTGATACTGATAATACAGTAACAACTGCCCCTCCAATCAGTTCTTCTGAAAATAGAGAAACTAAATAATTACTGATGTGAAGTCTGCTTATGGATCTATTTCATAGCATTCTAATTACATTTGAATGAATAAAATTGCTGGTGGACATAGTTTTTCTTCGCCTTTTAAAAATTGGGTAATAATCTGTTAAATTCATTGCTGTATCTACCTTCCTACTTTCTGTGTTCTGATTCTAAACAACCTAGTTTAGCTCTTATAAATGCAAGAACATACCCTATATTAATCCTTTCTGCTTAACTTCTCAGCAGGATGAATTTAAAGTTATCTCAATGGCCCTAAGCAATATTTTAAAAAAGAAGCATAGAGAAATCCTAATAGATCATCAGGATCATTCTGATGTCAGAAAAATAATAGTCCTAAATACAGCCTTCGGTATTTTATTTCAAACTCACATTTAAATTCCAAAGTAATAGAGTTTTAATATCAGGGAGATGTTAATCAAGAACAAATTTATAGAATTATACAAAAATAGTTCAGTGGGAATTTACTCATTATGATACTTAATTTGAGCTTCTCATCATACTGTGTACCCCAAGGGAGTTGGTTTATGCTCAACATTGATGGATTTGATCAAATGAAGAAAGACTTAGATTGATTGTAAATAACTGTAGTGAATATGAAAATTCTATGAAAGAAATGAAATAAATCACAGAGAATATGACAAAATAGGAGAAACTAGTTAAAATTATATTTTATATTGTCAAATATAAAACTGGAATGTTCTTTCAAACATAATTTTCTTAGTAGATACATAAAGAAACATATTTTAACCTAAAATAAGCACATATATTAATTTGTGCATTATAGGAAAACTTACATAACCAAAACATAATTATTAAAAAAATATAAAACATAAATCATCTTGGCTACTTCTGCTTAAAATGTAAATGTATAATAAGGTATCTTACTATAAAAGTATGTTTTAAATGCTCCAAACTCACTAGAAAATTTTGAACACCAGCTTTTATGTATTTTATTGGAAATTTAACATTTTTATTAGAAATATTAAACATTTATCTCTGGTTCTGTGGGTGGGGTTTGCATGGCTATGGACCAGAGTAGGGTATTTATTACAAAAAACGAGACAATGTCAATTATTTCCTTTATATTTTTATGCATGGGGAATATGTAACTAAAATTTTTGAAGTTGATTGAAGAGAAAGCCTGTATTTTTCCCTCTTCTAGGAATAAATTTTAGATCTATAAAAGGCACAGGTGCACTATGGTATATGTTTTCATTTAACAATATATTTGAAATCACACATTAAAATGATGAGACATTTTCTTAATTATCTTTGGATAATTAAGAGGATAATTTGGAGGTTTCCACAAATGACAGAGTATTTTAGGAATATTTAGACTTTTGTAAAAAAAATGATAAAAACATGATATTTAGAGGAATAGTCGGATGTGGAAGTTAACCCAAGTTCAAGGGTTAGCAATTGTATTATCACCATTCCTTTGAAATTAATTCCAGGGGTTTGATCAGCATATTGTTTTAATAACTTACTGATCCAGTCATTTATTAGCTCTATGAGATTGCACAGTCCATATGATAAAATACACAAATTATCAAATAAAATTATATATATTAACATTTGGAGTTAGAGAAATAGTGATGTTCAATGATGTTTAACAAAAATACTTTATCATCTGTTTTCCCTCAAAGGAACATATAAAGTACACACATTTTCTGCTCAAAGCACAAGCAGTTTTGTGCTCTGGTTCCAGATAGATGGAGTAAGCATATTTTACCTTGTCTCTCCCCCTGAAAGAAACTATAAAACCTACCAAGAATGGATTTAGTAGCTATTTGAGAATACTGAAACATGAATTGTAGCCGACTGATTGGAAAATAATTCCAAACAATACTGAACCAATGGTGAGTTAGCATTTCTTTGTCCATTGTTTTTCCAGGACCTGAATACCACACAACACAACACAAAAATGAGCACTCATGTACAGATGAGAGGACATCAGGAAAAGCCTTCTTGTCTGGTTCATAAAGCCACAAAGTGATCTTTGTATGGAATGTTGAATCACTATATTGTACACCTGAAACTGATACTACACTGTATGTTAACCAACTGGAATTTAAATAAAAAATTAAAAAGTAATAAAAAATAAATAAAGACCATAGGATGAGTGAAATCACAGAAGGCACAAGATCCCAGAAGGCCCAAACTCTGAGGAAGGATAAGCTTCCTTTCTGATTTGGTGATGCTATGGTCCAGGAGGTTGGGGCAACCCATTGCTGCTTTTTGCTTTCTAATTCTAGCACTTGGCCATGGATATTGGTATAGTGCTTTATAGTAACTAAAGCCCAGATTCCTAGACAAAAAAGATGGGGGGACCCCCAAAGGACCTGAAATTACTAATACAAGGAGGAAAGTGTGTGAGAAAGTGTCCTCTAAAGTTGTTTAAGAACTCCTGGGCTTGCTCTTGAATTGGATGGAAAAAAAAAATAGAATATCTCAGCAAACAAATGAAATACACAAAGGAGAACCAAGTAGAAATATTATATGTAAAATATACAATAGATGAAATGAAAAATGCACAGACAGGCTCTGTAGCAGAATGCAAGTGATAGAGTAAAGAAAATATTATTGGTGATCTATAGTAAATTAACAAAAGACTAAATATTCATGTAGTATGAATTTCAGTATGACAAGAGAAAGAAGGTGGTGCTTACAAAATATTTACAAAATTAATGGGTAAATTTTTCCAAGTTCAGTAAAAGTTATAAAGTGACAGATTCAAAAATCTCAGACTATCTTGAACAAGATAAATCCAAAGAATGTGATTATCTGATACATAATAATAAACCTGCTGAAGATGAAGACAAAAACAAACAAACAAAACAAAAACAAAAACAAATTCTGAAAGTAGCCAGAGTAAAATAACACAGCCTGAAAGGGAACAACAATATGAATCACTGTATATTTCTAATTAGAAACCATGCAAGGTAGAAGAAATTGGAACATTTGTAAAGTATTGAAAGAAAATTCAACATCCAGTAGAAATATCCATCAACAATGAAAGTAAAATAGGGACATTTTCTGAGAAAATCTAAGAGAATTAATTACATGCAAACCTGCTTTAAAAGGACTGTTGCTAAAAGTTTCTTCAGACTGAAGGGACATAATGCCAGAGAGAAATTTAAGACCTTGCTAATGAAGGAAGATCTATGGAAATGGTAAATATTTGGATATATATGATTATTCATTTCTGAGCTTTTAAATAATTTATTTGATATATGGAAACAAAAATTATAGCACTGATTTACTTTGTTTTCAATGCATGTATTTGTAATATATAAGAACACTGTAATGTAAAGGGGCCTAGATGACAGTAAGTTTTCTATATTTCCCTTGAAATGGTAAAATGTTGGTTGTAAGTGGACTATGATATTTGAGTAAGTATGTTATAATCTCTAAAGCAGCTACTAAAACAAACAAACAAAAATTAGAGATAAAGTCAAAATTACATTACATATTTTAAAATGATTTTCTAAAACAATTCAAGTGTCCCAAAAGTAAGTAGGAAAGAGGGGAAAAATATTAATAGAGGAGACAAATAAAAACCAATTAAGAAAATTATACAACTAATTCCAAATATTATAATAATTATATACAAATGATATAAATACCAATGGTCTAAGTAACCCATAAAAAGATACTGTCAAAATAGATGAACAATGATCAAACTATATGTTGGCTATGAGAAAATTATTCAAATAATGATATCAGTTGTTTAAAAATGAAAGAAAAAATACAGATAGACCATATAAACACTAACAAAACAAAAATAAACTGGCTATATTAATATCAAAGTAGAATAAGAGGAAAGGACATTACGAAGGATTAGTGGGACATTGCGTATTCATCAAGAAGACAAAATAATTCTAAATATTTATATGCCTAAAAACAGTTTCAAAATACATGGAGAAAAACTGGCAAAATTAAAAGGAGATTGTAGACAAATTGTAGACAAATTTACAGTTCTATGTAAGGTCTAAAACAAAAATGCACAACTAGAGGGAGAGAAGAAGCCACATTATGGTGCAGAGACCTGGCTTGGAGAAGAAAAGGATCGTGGGTGCTGTAGAGGGGAGAGAGCCCTGGTCACACAGAGAGGAGAGAAGGAAAAAGGAATGCACAGGGGATTGCATGAAGAAAACAGTTCCCCAAAGACGTTGACTAGAAAAATGAGAGGGACTGATTTTCATGAAATGTTACCACAAGTGGGGCTCAAAGACTGGAATTTTAGAGGTCCACAGTGTGGCCCATGTGGAGCTCAGTGGGTGTTGCAGTGCTCCTATGGAGAAAGATGGTAGAAAGCCCAAGAGCAGGTGGCAAAATCTGAGATTCCTATGGGATGCACTGGGAGAGAATATTCCCTTTTTTTGGATTGCTTCTGGGAGAGGTGGCATTGCCTTTCTGAGGACCAAAGAGTCAGGTGGAGCCATTACCCTCCCCCTCCCCTATCCCTATCGTAGAAGCAGAGACACCTGCTGAGGGCAGCTAATTTGGACACTGGCTTTTTGCTTCACTTTACTCCCAAATCCACCCCATTTTGCTTTGATGCTGTTGCCCTTCTGGGACAAACCTGATCAGTCCCAATGCAGTAAGACCCTCCCCCAGAGAACCAGTGCAATTTCCCACCATGCCAAATTCCTAAAGTTTGGAGTTTTATTTTTTTTATTTATTAAATATTTATTTATTTATTGTGTGAAAGAGAGAGACAGAGTCTGAGCAGAGGAGGGGCAGAAAGAGAGGGAGACAGAATCCAAAGCAGGGTCTAGGTTCTAAGCTGTCAGCATGGAGGCTGACAGGTGTCTTGAACTCATAAACAATGGGATCGTGACCTGCGTTGAAGTTGGATGCTTAACTGAGGGAGCCACCCAGGTGCCCCTAAAGTTTGAGGTTTTAAAACTAGGCCAGCTTGCCTGGGGTAGAACACAGATGCACTGCACTGCTGGGTGGGCAGATGGCCTGGACACAGTCACAGTTAAGGCAGGATCTGAAGGAAGCCTGGGACACATGAGAATGTGTTCACCCTTTTGGGAGGGCTTCCTGGACAGCAGCAGGGGTGAATTCTCCTCTCTAAAAGAAGGGAAAATGTTGGCACCATTTCTCTCCCCTGCCCCTCAGCATAAACAAACTTTAGCAGCACAGTGCTAACAGTGATGGCCTAAACTGCTTACACCAAGCCCACCCTCATGCACTCTGCAGGTCCTGCTTTTCTAGGCCAAGCCTGCCTGAGAACCAGGCATCCTCCCCCAGGAGACCAGCACAAACTCCCTGCATGTACCACCACTACTGATCATAGAGTTCAGCAAAGCTTCAGTTCTAGTGGAAATAGCATCAGGTCTCTTTCAACAAACAGACCAGAACACACCTAATTAAAACTTGCCACACTCTCACCAAGATCCAAACACTTCCCACTGCAGGCAAGGAGAAACTCTGCAAAGGACTGACCTGAGAGAAACAGCCAACACAGCAGCAGGGTGCACACTGCATATACCAGAGACACTTCCATAAGTGCCCAGCTGCTACCTGGATAGTATATGATCTCTTCTTTATAAAGTCATTACTCTCAGAAGGAGAAAACATAATAGGCTTTCCTAACACATGGAAGAAGAAAGAGACCTAGGCAAAATACTAAGACAGGAATTCATCCCAAAGAGAGAACATCCTTGGTCATAGCCAGGGATCTACTTGAAACAGATATAAGTAATATGTTTGATCCAGATTTAAAGCAACAATCATAAGGATACTAGCTGGACTTGGGAAAAGCATAGAAGACACTAGGGATCCCTTACAGCAGGGACAGAAAAACTAGTCACACCAAATTAAAGATGCTATCACTGAGATGTGAAACTTAATTGTGTAATGACCACAAGGATGGAAGAATCAGAGGAATGGATAAGTGATATAGAAGATAATATAGAAAATAAAGAAGATGAAAATAAAAGGGGAAAAATATCAGATCATGAATGTATATTTAGGGAACTCAGCAATTTCACAAAGGATAATAACATTCCAGCATAGGAGCCTCAGAAGAAGAAGAGAGGGGAAAAGAGATAGAAAGTTTATTGGAGGAAATAATAGCTGAAAACTTCCCTAATCTGGGGAAGGAAGCAAACATCCAACTTCAGGAGGCACAAACAAAATCAACAAAAGTGGGCCAATGCCAGACATATCAAAGTTGAAATTGCAAAAAATAGAGATAAGGAAAAAAATAAAGACATATCAAAGTTAAAATTGCAAAATATAGAGATAAGGAAAAAATCCCAAAAGCAGCAAGACAAAAGAAGTCCATAACTTACAAGGGAAGACAAAGTTAGCAGATCTCTGCACAAAATCTTGACAGGCCAGAAGGGAGTGGCATGATATATTCAGTGTGCTGAATGTGAAAAATATGCAGACAAGATTACTCTATCCTGCAAGGCCATCATTCAGAATAGAAGGAGAGATACAGTTTCGCAGATGAACATAAACTAAAGGAGTTTGTGACCACTAAACCAGCCCTGAGGGAAATATTAGACTCTGAGTGGGAAAGACCAGAAGCAACAAAGACTGGAAAGGAACAGAGAAAATCTCCAGAAACACGACTTAACAAGTAATCCAATAGCACTAAGTTTGTATCTATCAATAATCAATCTGTGAGTGGACTAAATGCTCTGATAAAAAGATATTGGATGTCAGAATGGACAAAAAAACAAGACCCATATATATGCTTCTTACAAGAGACTCATTTTAGAACTAAAGACACCTGCAGATTGAAAATGAGAACATAGAGAACCACTTGTCGTGCTAATGGACATCAAAAGAAAGCTGAAGTAGCCATATTTATATCAGAAAAACTAGATTTTAAACCAAATGAAGAAGGGCATTGTATCATACTAAAGAGATCTATCCAAAATCAAGACCTAACAACTGTAAATATTTATGCTCTCAACTTAAGAGCACCCAAATATATGAAACAAAAATAACAAACATAAAGGAACTCATTGATAATAATACAATAATAGTAGGGAAATTTAACACTTCACTTACAACAGTGGACAGATCAGGTAAGCAGAAAATCAACAAGAAAACAATGGCTTTGAATGACGCACTGGACCAGATGGACTTAGATATATTCAGAACAGTTCAGAATACACATTCTTTTCAAGTGTTCATGGAACATTCTCCAGAATAGATCCCTTACTGGGTCACAAATCAGGCCTCAACTGATACAGAAAGATTGATATCCTATCATACATATTTTCAGATCACAGCGCTATGAAATTTGAAGTCATTCACAAGAAGAAATTTTGAAAGACCACAAATACATGGAGGATAAAAAACATGCTACTAAAGAATGAATGGGTTAACTAGGAATTAAAGAATAAAAAAAAATACATGGAAACAAATGATAATTATAATGATTCCTTCATAAAAGGGAAGACTATAGCTATATTTCTTGCTCAAGAAGCAAGAAAAATCTCAAATATGCAACCTAACCCTACACCTAAAGGATCTAGAAAAAGAACAATAAATGAAGCCAAAAGCCAGCAAAAGAAGGGAAATAATAAATATGAGAGCAAAAATAAATGATAGAGAAACAAAAAAATACTGTAGAACAGATCAATGAAACAAGGAGTTGGTTGTATAAAAGAATTAATAAAATTGACAAACCCTTAACCAGACTTATCAAAAAGAAAAGATAAAGGATCCAAATAAATAAAATCAAGACTGAGAGAGAAGAGATCACAACTAACACCACACAAATACAGAAAAAAATTATAAGAGAATATTATGAAAAATTATATGCCAACAAATTGTACAATCTGGAAAGAGTAGATAAATTCCAGGAAACATATAAACTACCAAAACTGAAACAGGAAGAAATAGAAAACTTGAACATACAAATAACCAGTAAAGAAATTGAATCAGTAATCAAAAATCTCCCAAAAAACAAATGTCCAGGGCCAGATGGCTTCGAAGACAATTCTACCAAATATTTAAAGAAGAATGAATGCTATTTTCAAACTCTTCCAAAAAATAGAAATGGAAAGAAAACTTCCAAACTCATTCTGTGAGGCCAGCATTACCTTGATCCCAAAATCAGACAAAGACCCCAGTATAAAAGAATTACAGGCCAATATCCCTGAAGAATATAGATGTAAAAATTGTTAACGAAATACTGGGAAATTGACTCCAATAGTGCATTATAAGAATCATTCACAACAAAGTGGGATTTATTCCTGGCTGTAATATGGAAACAGCATATTAATAAAAGAAAGGAGAAGAACCTCTCAATAGAAGCAGAAAAGACATTTAACAAAGTGTAGAATCCATTCTTGATAGTAACCCTAAACAAAGTAGAGATAAAGGAAACATACCTCTACACCATAAAGACCATATATGAAAGACCCACAGCTAATTATCATCCTCAGTGGGGAAAACAGAGCTTTTCCTCTATGGTCAGGAACATGACAGGGATATTCACTCTGATAATTGTTATTTAACATAGAACTGGAAGTCCTAGCCTCAGCAATCAGAAACAAAAAGAAATAAAAGTCATCTTAATAAGCAAAAAAGGAAGCCAAACTTTCAATCTTCACAGATGACATGGTACTCTCTGTAGAAAACCCAAAAGACTGCACTAAAAAATTGCTAGAACTGATACACAAATTCAGTAAAGCCTCAGTATACAAAATCATTGTGCAGAAATCTGTTGCATTTCTATACACCAATAATGAAGTAACAGAAAGAGAAATCAAGAAATTGATCCAATTTACAATTACACCAAAAAACATGATACTTAGGAATAAACCTAACCGAAGAGTAAAAGATCTGTATTCTGAAAACTACATAAAACTTATGAAAGAAATTGAAGGTGACACAAAGAAATGGAAAATCATCCCATTCTCATGGGTTGGAAGAACAAATATTATCAAAATGTATATACTGCCCAAAGCCATCTACACATTTACTGCAATGCCTATGAAAATACCACCAGCACTTTTCACAGAGCTAGAATAAATGATCCTAAAATTTGTATGGAACCACAAAAGACCCCCTAACAGTCAAAGCAATCTTGAAAAAGAAAAGCAAACATGGAAGCCTCACAATTCCGAACTTCAAGATATATTACAAAGTTGTAGTCATCAAGACAGTATGGTACTGGTACAAAAACAGACACATAGATCAATAAAAAAGAATAGAAAACCCAAAAATGGAATCACAACTATATGGTCAACTAGTCTTCAACAAAGCAGGAAGGAATATCCAATGGAAAAAAAGACAGTCTCTTCAATAAATGTTGTTGGGAAAACTGGACAGCAACATGCAGAAGAATGAAACTAGACCACTTTCTTACACCGTACACAAAAGAAATCCAAAATATCTGAAAGGCCTAAATGTGAGACAGAAATCCATCAAAATCCTAAAGGAGAACACAGGATCAACTTTTTGACCTCATTCATCAACTTCTTACTTGACATGTCTCTAAAGGCAAGGGAAACAAAAGCAAAAATGAACCATTGGGATTTCATCAAGATAAAAAGGTTCTGTACAGTGAAGGAAACAATTAACAAAACTAAAAGGAACATTTTGGAATGTGGAATATATTTACAAATGACATACCTGATAAAGGGGTAGTATTCAAAATCTGTAAAAAACTTATCAAATTCAACACTCCAAACCAAATAATCAGTTTGAAAATGGGAAGAAGACATGAATAGACCTTTTTGCAAAGAAAACATACAGATGATTAACAGACACATGAAAAGATGCTCAACATCATTTATCATCAGGGAAATACAAATCAAAACTACAATGACATTATCACCTCACATTTGTCAAAATGACTTAAATTAACAGCAAAGGAAACAATAAGTGTTGGGGAGGATGTGGAGAATGGGGCGTACCTTCTTACACTGTGCAAATTCAAATTGGTGCAACCACTCTGGAACACAGTATGGAGATTTCTCAAAAAGCTAAAAATAGAACTACCCTATGATTCAGCAACCACATTACCTAGTATTTACCCAAAATACAGAAAAATACTAATTCAAAGGGATGCATGCACCCCAATGTTTATAGCACCATTATCAACAATAACCAAATTATGGAAGGAGCCCAAATATCCATTTACTGATGAATGGATAAAGAATATGTGGTATATATTACCATACTGGAATATTACTCAACCATAAAAAAGCATGGGATCTTGCCATTTGCAAGGACATGAATGGAACTAGAGTGTATTATGCTAAGTGAAATAAGCCAGAGAAAAATGAACACCATATTGTTTCGCTCACGTGGAATTTAAGAAACAAAATAGATTAACATAGGGGAAAAAAGAGAGGGGCAACCCATAAAATAGACTGTTAACTATAAAGAACAAACTGCGGGTTACTAGAGGGGAGATGGGCAGAGTGATGGACTAAATGGGTGATGGATATTAAGGAAGGCACTTTTTGTGATGAGCACTGCATGTTATATGTACATAATGAATCACTAAATTCTACTCCTGAAATTAACATTACAATGTGTTAACTGATTGGAATTTAAAGAAAAACTTGAATTAAAAACAAGCATCTGGAAAAATTAGGGACTTCAATATCTTTCAATAATACATAAAACTATTAAACAGAAAATTGATATGGATATGGGAGTAATGAGCTTCATCAATCAACTGTCTTTTATCAACATTTCAGAACACTCTACACCAAAACAGCAGAATTCGTTTTTTTAAGAGCATATGAAATACTCATAAAATGCAATCATTTTGTCCTATTCTGGTATATTAATATACTATTCCTTATCGCCTTAAAAAATAAAGCAGAGAATGAGTCAACCATTGCCTACTACAAAATTAATCTCTTTACCTTCATTGTAAATGTCATGTGCTTATATCCCTTAACTTGATGAATGTATTCAATATATTAGTGGCTTAAGCAGGCTTGTAATTAAGGCCCCCAAATCTGTTTTGTTGAGTGTTAAATTTCAATTCAAAAAAAAATGTAAGCTCCAGAAGAAAAGGAGAAAGGAAGAAAGTAATAGAAAATTTCCCTTAATAGCTAGCAGCCAATTAAGTCCCAGACAGAATAACACCAGTAATCAGCGCTGAATCCAAATAAGATTTTTATGCAATATATGGTGATATTTCCATTCACTGGATAACATAACTGTCTAATCTATGGGGGGTATACCTTGTCAATCAAACTTACTCTATCAGCATAATATTCTGAGGGTCCTATTCCCAAGGAACAATAGCACAACACTCTTTAAGGCTACGTACGTAATCAATATTTTAATGCCAAACTCATGTACAAGCTGAGCTGGGGATTTTATCACGAACTTCTATTAGAAGTTTTCCATGGCATTGCGATAATAGACCAGTATGCCCAAGTCCAATCTGGTAAGAAAGAACAAGAGTACTGGCACCAGTTCTCCACTCTGTACCTTAAGGCCCACATTTTGAAACTTGTTTACACTGAACGACAATAACTGGACATATTTGTATTCAACAATAGACTTATACCTGAGTTTTTATTTAAATGTATGAAGAATGTGTACATATGTATTTCTTTTGAATGACAGAAACATTCAAATGTTTAAATGTTTTCTATGTAATGTAGAGCCTTGAAATCTGCACAGCAGGATCAATAGCATCTATTATGGAATACTATTATTAAAAAGTGGTTTCTCTTTCTTTTAAGTTCATTTACTTATTTTGAAAGAGAGAGCAGAGAAATGGGCAGAGAGAGAGGGAGAAAGAGAATTCCACACAGGCTCCATGCTGTCAGCGCAGAGCTTGACATAGGGCTGGATTCCCTATCCCAGGAACAGTGAGATCATGACCTGAGCTGAAATTAAGAATCAGATACTTAACCAACTGAGCCAGTCGGGTGCCCCTCTATGGTTTTACTTAAAAGATATCTGCCTAAGTCATTTACTGTATATGGTCTCTGAAATGAGGGCCTAGATTAGATATGGTCTATTTTGCTTTTTGATTCTCTGTTTCCAGATCATGGAGGCATAAAGATTTTAGTTGGTAATGCAAATATGACTGATGCTTTATTCAAACTTTGAAGGATGCCTAATTAAATGGAGGGTAATTTATATATAGAAGGATAGAGGGCAAGAAGGCCAGAAATGTAAAGTGTGCCAAAGAAACAGAAGTTGTAAACTAGAGCCAGCTGGTACCTGCTCACAAGTACTGTTTATGTACATCTATTAGCAACAACTCCATGTTCGGTGATGTCACATGCGTAGCAATGGTAGAAGCACTTACAGTAGAGAAAAAGACAATAATTACAAGTCAGCCTCCCCCTTCACTCCCACCTCAACCCCACAATCAATTTGTCAAACCATTGGTTACAGATGTCTCACATTTTTTATTTGACAGTTTGGACGATATTTGATAGACAGTGGATAAAATAGGAAAAGTTTATAGTGTAGAAACTTTACCATAAGATTTTCTAGGGATGGATGAGAGTTGTTAAGAAATTCGAGGCAGAGGGCAGTGTAGTGGTTTTAGCAATATCCTAAATAAGAATTTTTAAGTCTCTCAGAGTGGCGGTAGGGGTGTGGACTGAAGACAGCTTCACAGATATGTGTGTAGGTGAATATTAAGGAAGGCCTATGGATACACATACAAGTTAAGTCTAAGGAGTTTTTATCTTAACATATTCAGGAAAATCGGGAGGAAAGTGATATAATTCACAATGAAATAAACATGAGTAAATAGATACAAAATCACACAGAACAGAGTAGTTATGATGTACTCTTTTTTTCTTTACCTTCATTCCAGAAAGCTTGGATTGGCTCAAATCATACCCAGGCATGTGGTCTACCCTGTTAACGTTATCAGAGCATAGCACCTGAAGGGACCAAAAAACCCGTAATTTTTCCTAAGAAGAAAATTAGAGAATTACAAGACATAATGCACACAGAATCTCTAAAAATGTTTCTATATTCTTAGTAAAAATTAAAAACTACATGTAATCAAGCAATTGTTTGAAGATTTAGCCAAAATTCTTACTTTACTTCGTCCTTCCAGGAGACCAAAAGGAAAATTCTGATTTTACTGTATGAAATTATATGTGCTTTAATTTGCAATAGTTTTTTATTCTGTTGGAATAGGCAGTTCTAAAATAGATCTTTTCTCTCCTTCCCATTAAAATGTCAGATCATAGTACTCCAGACCCAGCCTCTTCCAAAGACCTTTTTGCCAAGCTGACTGCTCAGAATCAAATGTTTCAGGAAACATTTTTTGACCCTGTTCCAAAACCTGCAGCCATTTTCCCCTTAGGAGCCATGTTCCTATTTTGTGGTCAATAGTTTAATGATCTTTCTATAAGATGTGAATATTTTGCTACTGTGGATTTCTTGAACGCAAAAGAAGAGGTCACAGATGGTGAATACCGCAGAGATCACATTGCTTTTACAACTTCATGGAAAGCATGTTGGGGAAAACCAGTAAAAAGAAAGCTCTTTGAAAGCACTGTGAGCTACTGTAAATATCTTGCTTACTTCCAATGACATAAAAGCCTTGGACATTTGTTACTTCTGTAACACTTTTTTCAAATTCCTGGAAATAAAAATATCCATAATCACAATTGTGTTTAAATCACTAACAATCAGATAGATAAGGATAACTATTTAAACTGGTATATCCCCCAAATATTTCATAGACTAATTTACATATATCCACATATATCGCCAGAATCCTTAAAGACAAACATTGTGAAAAACAGAAGCGTACTTGGAGATTCACTCTTTTACGTTGCTGATTGTAACTCATCTCAGTTAAAGTTCAATTTTCAAAATATGTGCTGATAACTCCCTGTACAACATCTCCATTGTCTATAAAAAGCAGATTCAGAAAACTTTAAAAATTTTAGTTTAAGAGAAAATATTAATTGGAAATAAAACATCTATAATATGTTGAAACTCATCCTTTACAGTAGCCAATGCTGCAGCATGGACTGATTAACCAGGTGATTAAACCTGAAATTAACCTTGTGTTTATTTAAGATAAAATATAAATTTTAATTATTTCTAAGTGTGCCATTTCATGAATATATTTGGGAAATATCATTCTCCTCACACATACAATCATATGTAAGCAATTTTAGGGATTCAGTACACTAAAATAAATGTTTTGCCAGATAGGTTCAGTCAGTGAAGGAAAGATAAATCAAATCCAGAGGTGTCTTAGAAGGGAAGACATTATTCGGCTGTACAAGAGATCTACATTTGCTATTGAAATTATCATATTAACACAATTGACACTGTGGCCACTCTCTGTCTTCCTGTTGTATCTTATTGTTCACTTCCTAGGAGAGCTCAGTTTCCTATCTTTAAATATCAGGTATTTTCTGGGGCGCCTGGAGGCTCACTAGGTTGAGCTTCCGACTTCAGCCTGGGTCATGATCTCATGGTTTGTGAGTTCAAGTCCTGCGTTGGACTCTGTGCTGACAGCTCGGAGCTTGGAGCCTGGAGCCTGCTTTGGATTCTGTGTCTCCCTCTCTCTTTGCACCTCTCCCACTCATGCTCTGTCTCTGTCTCTCTCAAAATTAACATAAAAAATATATACTATGTTCAAAAGGAAAATTTTTAAAGTATTTCCTTCCAAAAACGAAACAAATCAAAACTTTCCCTTCAAAATTTCTCACCTCAAATGAATTCCATGACTCCATTTACTTAGGACAAAATTCATTCTTGGCTCTACTTTTCCTCTCCCATCCCGTTACCAGTATAAGACATCTATTAAGTCCTATGGGAGGTTTCTTTGAAATAGATGCAACTTCTAACAGTCATCAGTATCTCTATTGCTGCCCTTTAAGCTATTAAACTTTCTTATTTGGACCACTTTAATAAACTACTAATTGATGTCTCTACTTCCATGAAGTCAAAGTGATCTATGGTCTTAAAACCCTGAAAGGTCTGTATCAAAATGAATGTCTTCACCATGGTATACACATACTCACGTTATTTGGTTCCTTGCTTTTTCTGTTACCTTCTGTTCCACCTTTTTTACACACATTCATTCAATTGTAGCCCTACTAGTATAATTACTAACTTTTTTTGAGAGAGAGAGAGAGAGAGAGAGAGAGAGAGAGAGAGAGAAGATGAGAAGAAGAAGAAGAAGAAGAAGAAGAAGAAGAAGAAGAAGAAGGCAGAGAAAGAGGGAGAGAGAGAATCCCAAGCAGACTCAGTGCGAGCCCAAACTGTGAGATCATGACTTGAGCCAAAATCAAGAATTGGATGCTTAACTGACCGACCCACCCAGGTGCCCCAAATTGCTGACCTTTTTAAAAAATACAATTGGTCCTGATTCACATGCATTGCCCTTGTTGCTCAATGACACTCCTGTCATCAATATCTGTATGACTTATTCCTTTGGTTCTTTTATGTCTGTGGTTAAATGCTACCTTCTTTGAGATAATTTTGCAACCAGCCCATCAAAATATAGATGTATTCTGATCTTTCTTTCTCTTCCTTTTATTTTTCTCTTCATATTTATAAACATATTGATTTGTTAGAGCTCCCTGCCATCCTTCTAAAGTGTCAGATCTTTGATAACAAGATCTATGTCTTCTCACAGGGAAGGTATCTCAACATGGGTCTGTCAAAGTGTGTTTAAAGAGTATTATCAAATGAATGAATGAATCCTTGAGGAAGGAGATGGGGTTATTATTTATTGGAATCCTTCAAACACTGGTAGCACCTAAATATTTCTTGAAAATACCCTATTTCCATCTTTCCTATTATCATAGACCAAGTTCATCCGCAGAACCTCTCAAATGTACTATCACAGTGGCATTCTAACTGGCTTTGCAGTTGTCATCTTTGGCTTGTGAAATCTGTCTTCACATTGAATGAATTGATAAACAGATGGATCAAGTAATCAAAGAATGTACCTGCAAAAGAATTCTATCAAAATGTTATCCACTTATTAAATTCTTCCCATGTATTAAATATGGGTTAATATGTAAAATATCTTTTTTGGGGGGGCGTGCTGGTTCTTCATGACCTAGCTACTTTGAAAGTTTCTAGTTTTTTCATTTTATGGTGTTTTGTACTCTTTTGTTATGTGCTAACAAAATGTAATTGCTTGTTTCTATGTTGCTCATTTAGTTTGTCTTTGCTTCCATTCATCCTTCTGTTACAATTTTCCATTCATCCCTCAGGTCTCAGATCATAGTGTATCTAAGGAATCATTCTACTTTTCTCTTATTCTCAAAAGTCAAAATTATATGTATTGATAATACATATAATACCGTTTATATGTATTGAAAATACATATAATACCCTTTTCTAGGCACTGAGTTGGCTATTTTCCTAATAAATAATCCTGAAAAAAGTATTGATGTTTTATTAAAAAATGGAGGCACAGAGAAGCAAGGTCATAAAGTTACAGAGTGTGAGGCGTCTGTCAAACTCAAGTGTGCTTGATTCCAAAATTACTCTGATTTTTCAACACACAGCATGACTCTATGAAATATGCTCTATATTGTAGCATTTACAAAACATAGTTTTAGTCTTTATTTTATTGAGCATTTACAGCACCAGAGAGTACCTGGTGCTATACTGTAAAATGGACTTCAGTATCTCAGATAGGTAAGTAAATATTTATATTAGCTCGTAAAATTCTTGTCATAAAGATGTAAAGATTGTCCTTAAAAAAAACACCATGGGGGCGCCTGGGTGGCTCAGTCGGTTGAGCGTCCGACTTCGGCCCAGGTCACGATCTCGCGGTTCGGGAGTTCGAGCCCCGCATCCTGCTCTGTGCTGATGGCTCAGAACCTGGAGCCCGCTTCGGATTCTGTGTCTCCCTCTCTCTCAGCCCCTTCCCTGTTCATGCTCTGTCTCTCTCTGTCTCAAAATAAATAAAAACATTAAGAAAAAAAAAATTAAAAAAAAAACACACCATGAATTCTTTAGTAAAGAACAGCAATAATAAAGAATCAGTATTCACAGGTATTAAAGTAAACACCTTAAAAATAAGAGAAAATTTAGTGATCTCTTTATAAAATGTTAAAGACATTGTGGTTGTCATGAAAATATGTTGTCACATTTGTTTTCAATCCAATCTGTGGCTCCATGGCAGTCATTGAACAAGGCTGGGGAAATTCCCTTGGCAACAAAATGGCAAATAAAAATTTCATTTTAATATTGCTCAGAAGTAGCCAAAATTAGATTGCTAATTATAGAATCACTAATTAGAAATACAGCATCTCTATACATAAACCCTGTTTTCTTTAAAGCAAAGCAATACACATTTTCATTTAGAGATAAACATTATGTAGAATATGATCCTATTCTATTTTCTAATTTCTCTAAAGCCACATAGAATTGTTAGGGGGAAAAAAGATTGGAAAATGTTATTTGGCTTAAACCATTTTGCTATTTAGTAGAGAAGCATCATGCTAGTTCTCTGTATATTGAAAAGTCCTCTCCCTTGGTGGAAATCATGTAAATCCCTGAAAAAAGTACATTTCAATTTTGGGGTTTTATAATTAGCTTTGCGTTATACACGCATTTTCAGTAATCAAATCCTAACTTGTGGTACAGAACATCAATTTGTTTAGAAAGCATTGTTTATAGTGAATACATCCCTTTAGACAATGCATAACTTGAACAACATACGCAAACAGGCAAGAATGGCCTGCAGGGAAATTTAAAGCTTTATTGTTCTTAGAACCATGACATTATAATACCATGCTTTGTGCAGTACTGATTTATAATTTATGTTATCTCTGTCTCTCTTTCTTTTTAAGCTTTAATTGAGAGTGAACTCTTGGGATAACATTTAACTTATTTTAGATGTGTTTTAAAATGCTCAGCTGCAGCATTTATAGGGTATTTTGATAATAATTTTGCCTCTGGCTATATCAACTATTAATCCTACATCTATGTGTTTACTTTGAGAAATGCATATTCCATATGTAAAGCATTTATCTAAAATTGCAAAATAAATAACTAAAAATGAATACATACATCAGCAAAATCCCAAACTATCAGCCACAGGAAACTATTCCTTCAATGCTGTTTCAAAGAGACCATGCATTGGAAGACGATGAAAAAAATACTAGCTAAATTGAAATATAAAATATAGCTCTAGGAGGAGCTGTGTGTCTATAGGAGAGGACAGACAGCTAGTTTCCTTTCATTATTACTTAATAAGGAAAAAATTAAAGAAATAAATCTCAAAATAGTTGGAAATAACTTGATATCTTCATTTTATTTTATTTGTAAAGGATATTTAAATTACCATTCTTATAGTTTAGGAAAACAAAGATTAGAGGAAAGTATTAAAATATATAGGTTTTTACTGAAATTGCATTTTATTTTTATTGAGAGTCATATTCAAATTATAATATAGTTTAGAGATTTGTTTGATTTTTCACTAGTGTGAAGAAGACCCTGAAGTGAATTACCTGAGAATCTAAATCTTTTAATTTCTTGTTTTAATTTTTACTGTATTAGCTACATTCAAAATTTTCTTTCCCAGCACACAAAATTGCATCAGATGAATGTGTGCTCTAATTTTTAGTCAAGCGATGCAAGCATAGTGACCAAAAGAATAGATTTATTAACATATTTTATACAGTTTATAACTAGCAGGCATGATCATGCACCTCTGATATTCTATCATAAAGAAAAGACCTTATCTGGAATTGGTAATTAATTTAAATAAATGATGCCCCAATT
Organism: Acinonyx jubatus; assembly: GCF_027475565.1. Classification (NCBI taxonomy): domain Eukaryota; kingdom Metazoa; phylum Chordata; class Mammalia; order Carnivora; family Felidae; genus Acinonyx; species Acinonyx jubatus. Next base: position 58,886,124 of record NC_069380.1, read on the forward strand.
TAGTGTGTGTGTCTGTGTGTGTGTTTGTAGGAAAAGGCTATAAAGTCATTTTTTTTATACATTAAGGGTGTGCATTTGGCTTTTCAATATAAATTGTGCATGTGTTTTTCAAATGTACTGCAGTTTCAGCATCTTAAAAAATGAGTTTCTTTGTGTGTATGTTTAGTGCTAAACAGCTTTTATCAGTTTGTTTAAGGTCATGGCAATGTGAACCATTTTCTGCTCGCATCAAACAAATCCATAGTAGTAAGTGCTGGGTGAGTGCAGGCTTCTTCCTCTCATTCTGGAGAGATGTAACATCTTGCCCTTGATATTTAATAGATAGAAAATGATAGTAGCTCTGTTATTATAAAATATTTGGTCATGTAGTTAATTTACAAGCATCAATTGTGCAACTACCAAGTTTTAGAAATCTTGGATTCATAGTTTAATTAGACACATTTTCTATCTCTCTAGTGCCCACATCTATTGACAGAATGCATACAATCAAATAATAACTGAGCGAGCTCTTAACCAAAGTATTTCACTAATATCCATAGGAATCATAAAATACATGATTAATGTAAGATTTTAGAAATTTAAATATATTAATATGAGAGTTTGGCTTTTATTATTTACTCTCCTTCCTAATAAAAATATATGTAAATTTCTCCTGTTTTGGAGTGATCCTTATACAACTGGTCCAGTCCTGGGAGGGTCTGAAATTTACTAGAGGAACCTCTTCTCGTTTGCCTATGTCTACACAGAAATACATAATATAAATTACAAATTTGAAGATTTGAAGGATTTAAAAACTCAACAATAAAAATACCAAAAAAGACATACACAAAAATTGATGGTCATTCTAAACCAGTTTATTCAAGAATAAGATAATTTTTAAAAAATATTATTTCTTGAGTACTCAAAATGTGCCAGGAACTCTAGTAGCTACTTTATATATTCAATTATCAAAACAGTCATAAAGAGGTAGTTTCCTGATTAAGAAATAATTAATATTTGTCCTAAATTGTAGTAGTTGTCCCTTATCCATGCAGGAAATATCCTAAGACCCCCAGCAAGTGCCCGAAACTGTAGTAGTACAGTTTTATACAGTTTTTTTCTATACTATATACCTATGATAAAGCTTAATTTATAAATTAGGCACAGTAAGAATTAACGACAATAACTCCTAATAAAATAGAGCAATTATAATAATCTATAATGAAGGTTATGTTGAATGTGGTATGTCTCTCAAAATATCTTATAGTACTGTGGTCACTCTTCTGATGATGATGATGATGTGACAGAATAAAATGTCTATGTGATGACAAAAAGTGAGGTGAATGACCTAGGGACTGTGACATTGAGTGAAGCTGTTATTGACCTTCTGACTATTCATGAGAAGGACGATCCTCTGCTTCCAGAATGCAGTTGACTATGGGTAACTGACACCTTGGAGAGTGAAACCATATTTAAGGAGGGAGTACTTTATAAGAAGGTGTAAAAGGGTGACAGGATGTTCCAAGTACATGTGTGTAAGCAGAAAAATGTCTCCTCAAATATGTCCATGTTTTAATCCCTGGAGCCTCTGAATGTATTATGTTGCATGGCAAATTTTTGCAACCATGATTAAGTTAAGGATCTTAGATGGAAAGATTTCATTTTCTTAAATCTCCTTGAATCTCATAATAAGGTTTTGAAGTGTTATCATTCTACCAATGACCAAAGATTTAAGCACAAATCGTATATTAGTTTGCTAGGGCTGCTATGATAAAACTATGAACCAAGTAGCTTAGACTATAAAAATTAAATTTTTAAACTTCTGGAGGTTATAATTCCAAGTTAAGCATGCCAGGAGACTTGCTTTCTTCAAATAACTCTGTTCTTGGCTTGAAGATGGCCTCTTCCCATGATGGTGCGTACCTCTGTCTACATACACCCCTAGTGTCTCCCTGTGTCTTAATCTGCTTTTCTTACAAGGACAGCAGTCAGATTTGATTAGAGCCCAGGCTAATGGCGTCATTCTAACAATTACCTCTTTAAAACCCTATCTCTAACTACGGTCAACACTCTGAGGTAGTGGGAGTTAGGATTTCAAAATATTAATTTTGGGGAGGACACAGTTCAGATCCTAACAAATAGTCATAGAACTCTCCACTATGGCTGCTGTGGTAGACACTATTAATATTTTCCTTAAATTGCTAACATAATAGGTGAAGAGACTTCAACATCCATTGAAGTCAGTAGTAGCTCTATGACTCGCCCTGATCAAAGAGATGGGAGAGAAAGTGACACAGGAAGTATTCAAGTATCAGCACCTGGTTCCTTGTGCTCTATTCCTCCTGCAGCCTTAACCAGTGAGATTTCAGATGGTGGGAGCTTCTGTAACCTTAGAAGCCAGGTGGAAAATAATTGTTTAAAAACTTCATGCATGTGCAACGGAGATAGGGCATTCTCACTTCTTTTTAAAGCACTAGTACCTTTCACTGTTTTTGTTGTTTTTTGTTTTTGCTTTGTTTTTGTTTTTGTTTTTTACTACAACATAGCCTAGTTCTGCTGAATAATAGAGCTGGTATTGCTATTATGGCTTCTCTTGGATTAGTTATGCCCTCTTTCTCTGTGTCTAATTATGCATTATATTCTATGAGCGTCATCATTTCCTTTATACTTCTCATGCCTTGGTTTACCTTTGCACTTAATGCACTTTCTCTTTCATTATCTTCATCTAATTAGAGCAAAACATCAGTGTTCTCCTTTCTGTCAATGTGAATTTTTATCTTTTGCTTGAACTTCCAGTATTGATTAATATAGTAATATAGCACCTCATGACCACTCTGATCATTTTAGGATTTTAGTCATTATTAGTCCAGCAAATATCACTGAATTTGGATACTTTCTGGAATTTGATTAATTTTAATAACTTCTAACACATTGTGAGAACTTGATTTTATCTTTGTCAAAAACCTATTTTTAAAAAGGGAATATCTTTATGTTTGGGGTTTCATTTAAAAAGTAGACCAAACTACTGCCCTCTATAGGGAAATTTGTATTTTTTGGAGAGAAAGTATCTCCAGGAAGCAAGAATACGTCTTGACCCCGGACACTAGGAGAGTTAAATAAACAAGAGCAAAAAGAAAATTTGCTCTACCAGATATGAAGCCATATTCTAAAGACAGAGTAAGTAAAAGAGTACTGAACAAAGAAGTGAAAGTCTAGTAATTTACACGAGTTACCATATTTGTATTTCTGTTTGTGTGTGGGGAGGGAGGAAGGGACAGAGAGAGAAAGAGATGTGTTTGGGTGTGTTATTACACAAGTAGTTTCAAAATAAGTATTGCATATCATATTTTGTTATAAAAAGCAAGGCTTTCTAAACTGTCATTTCCAATCCCATAAGGATTTCTCTTATTAATCTATCCATTCTTTAAAGTTAAAAATATGATATTTCAGCCTGCCTTGTATGTAAGAGAGGTCATTGGTCACAATGGTGGACATTGAGAAGTGATTTCTCCCTTCATTCTTCCTTCTTGCTATGTGGATCATGAATGTGAAACTTAGAGGATGAAGAGCCATCTGGAAATGATGCAAAGTTAAGAACTAACCACTAATAATGGCAAAAGAGACACAATGTGTTTGTGTGTACACAGTTTTTCCTGGAATGACTAAGAGAAAGAGTAAATAGTCGTTCCACCCCAAGAGTAGGACTGAAAGGCTAGCAGGAAAGAGTAGCTTGGTTTCTGTTGTTGTTATTGTTTTGTTTTGTTTAAGTTTGTTTATTTTGAGAGAGAGAGAGACCATGAGCAGAGGAAGGGCAGAGAGAGAGAATCCCAAGCAGGCTCCATACTGTCAGAGCAGAGCCCAATGAGGGCTGGAGGTCACACACCATGACATCTTGACCTGAGTTGCTGAAACCAAGGGTCGGAAGCTCAACCTACTGAGCCGCTCAGGTGCTCAAAGAATAGTTTGCTGTATATTGTACATTTGAACTGTTAGTTTTTATTAATATATTCCTGCTTAAACAAACACAAATAAAGTAAATTTAAGGTAATTAAAGTATGTATATAAAATTATTCATATTATACAACATATATAATGCATACACATATATATATATAATTTACTATAAATTATCTTTTTTAATAAGTTTATTTTTTACTTATTTTTAAATTTTTTAAGGTTTATTCATTTTTGAGAGACAGAGAGAGACAGAGAGCAAACGGACAGCAGGGGACAGAGAGAGAGGGAGACACAGAATCCGAAGTAGGTTCTAGACTCTGAGCTGTCAGCACAGACCACAATGCAGGGCTCAAACCCACAAATCACGAGATCATGACCCGAGCCCAAGTTGGACACTCAACCAACTAGGCCACTTAGGTGCCCCTATAACATTTTCAAAAATACTCATATAACATTTTTTTATCGAAATAAAATAAATCTATTAATTAACATAAAATATTTAAAACAAAATATTTCACCTTGACATTGAAATCATTATTTTTTTAATTTTTAATTTTTTAATTTTTTTTAATTTTATTTTTGAGAGAGAGAGAGAGCATGAGCAGGGTAGAGGCAGAGAGAGGGGGAGACACAGAATCTGAAGCAGGCTCCAGGCTCTGACTGTCAGTGCTGAGCCCAACACAGGGCTTGAACCCACGAACCATGAGATCATGACTTGAGCTGAAGTCGGACACTTAACCGACTCTGTCACCCAGGCTCCCCTGAAATCATGATTTTTTTTTTAATTTTACAATAAGTACCTCTTGGGCCAAAAAATATAGAAAATAATTTTGAGAAAAAATCTAGAATATAATTAAAAGTTAAGAAACATAATATATCTAAATATTTGATATGGCTGAGGCAGTTTTAAGAGGAAAATTCATAGTATTCAGACACCTACATAATAAATATAATACGTCAATAAAATATTCAAATACAAGGCTAGAAAACTGCCAATGAAATTAATTAGAAAATAGCAGAAGGAAATAATTTGAGAATAAGAAAATAGTAAATAATGAGTTTGAAAACAGAGATAAATTAGAAACGATAAGAAAATGTAACATTATTTGCTTGTCTAAAATAATCAACAATAGAAACAAACCATTCATTAATCCAGAAAAAGAAGAGAAAGATTCTAGCTATGCGTATATTATCACAGAGCTCCATACCCCACTTTCATATATTCTGTTCTGTAGCCTGTGACTGGAATCCAGAAACTACCTACCCAGGACTACCTGCCACTTGGTTTCTTATTAGATTCAGACTAGAGTTCAGAGGATGATTGGAAGAGAAATTTTCTTTTTCCAGTCACAGAAGTGTGTCTGTTGGCAGTTTTGCTATCGTAATGTTAGGGTCTAGGATTCTAGACCTACTTAAGCCAACATCTCTCTGGAAGGTCAAGAAGCAACCAAATGTGAGAAAGTCTAAGAAAATAAAGTCTAAATACCAAGCTTACATATGATTATTGGTTCAATATTATGAATTGCAAACACAAGCAAACACTATAATAAAATAATGTAAATTTTACTGCAAATATCAACTAGTTGGATGATAAAAAATAAAGAGAAACCTCATTATAAATAGTAACAAGATAAAATGTCTATGGAAAATAACCAAAATATGCTAAACTTAATGACATACAATATTCCTACATAGAGAAGACTCATTAAAAAGAAAAATTTTTGCTAAGCAAAGTTATGCATTTGATAAGTAATAAAAAACCAAGAGAATTTTGTATCTAATGCTAGAAAAGTTAGTTTTAACTTTTTATAGAAAAATATAGAAGGTCAAAACAACAAGGCAAACCCTTATAAAGAGGAGCAATAATGAAGATGAAGCAGAATAGAGTTAGCTCAAACAAAAATAAAAATAAAGTATAAATATTTTACAAATAAAGCCATATGATATTGACACAGAAAAGATTGCCAGAAAAACACAACAGTCTACATCCAGAAATAGACTAACTAGTCAGTATATGATAAAAGTGCTATTCAAATTACTATGAAAAACATTATATTTTCAGGGATGCCTGGGTGGCTCAGTCGGTTAAGCGGCCGACTTCGGCTCAGGTCATGATCTCACGGTCCGTGAGTTCGAGCCCCGCGTCGGGCTCTGTGCTGACAGCTCAGAGCCTAGAGCCTGTTTCGGATTCTGTGTCTCCCTCTCTCTGACCCTCCCCCATTCATGCTCTGTCTCTCTCTGTCTCAAAAATAAATAAACGTTAAAAAAAATTAAAAGAAAAGAAAAATATTAGATTTTTAATTAAGAGTTTTGAGACAATAGGTAGTAGTCACTTAGAAAACCTAATATTTGGGATCTACTTCATAAAATACAACATAAAAACATTCTAACATTTTGGATATCCAAAGATAAAAATGAAAAACAATATCAAAATAAACATAATCTAGGAGAGATGACTAACTTCATTTCTATAATAGATATGGAGAATGTTTTCTAACTAAGATTCAAAACCCAGTAACAATGCAATAAATGATTGATAAATGCAACTTAGAGGCATTGAATTGTTATGTATACACGCACACCATATTTTATGCATATATGTATTTTTGCATATTTGTAGCATAATGTGTATACATTTATCTATTGATATTCATCTATCCATCCATCTATCAATAATCCTAGGTTAATTTTAAGTTAGTTGTAAACAGAATGACCTGTATCTATCCTGCCTTCACCTAATCACCTTTTCCTTTTTTTATATGTAAAATTTCAAATGAGTTTCAGTACAAAACTTATACAAATATCTTGGATAAAATCTATGGAATATGTTGGAAAACTCATAAATTAACTTCCTTGAACCCTGGTCATTTGTTCTTCATTTATAAATTTGGAAAAATAGTAATCATATATATCTTGTGATATTTGGAGAGAATAAGCATCATTTTGTCCCTTGTTTCTCTGGGAAACATAGTCTTCTCCCTGGACCTGCTACTATTATCACTCATCTCCATGGTGTTTGAAGGAGTTTCCTTTAGGTCCAGGCGATGCTTCAGCAAGCATTTTGAAAGTGGAATTGAGTAAGAGAAGTGCATCTTTCTTTGATTGTCTGTATCTAAGTTGTAAGCTTAGAACCTATCTGTGGACATATTTCCTGCTATTCAGACATAAGAAATGTGTAAAACTAGAATTCAGAAAGAAAAAAAAAGATAGAAATGAAGTAGAACAGAGAGTGAGAGACAATTGTTGATTCACAAACTGTTCCTTAAATGTGTAGGGAAAGGAGAGACTGAAGAAAAAGGCAGCCACTCCAGACTGGTAGGTAGGTGGCCAATTTAACAACGAGGGAACTTACTTATTAAGAAGCTTGTCTTCCTCAGCGGCAAGATTAGTAGATCTCTGAACATCTGACGAATCTCAAAAGTTTACATGGAGGTCTTACTTGGGTTCAGCCACTTATGACATCCAGATGTCTCAACAGCACATTGTTCTCTTGAGGTTTCATCCTTGAAATAGTTCCTATTGTAGGAAACTGCACAGAACATAGATTCTAAGGATGGGGAATGGGTGAGGGGCCTCCTATTGCCCACATCCAGTGGGCAAATCTCAAGTCAAATTATGGTCATGTCTTCTTGGGGGCCCTCTCCAACAGAGTACACACACAGGATGGAGAAATACCTAGAGAGAGAGCACTCTCTCTTTTAGTCTATTGTGTGTATTTGTTCCATAACCACACTTTTGTCCACTGAGTTCCAAATGTCAGCTGGGAACCTTTATAATAATTCCTCTTAAATACTTGGGCGAGTCTAGGTTAATATGTCTGTCATGTGCAGTCAAAAATGCCTTATTCAGTTCTTGAATGATCAAGTGATTTAAGTAAATGAAAGCACCTCATAAACTGTAAATCTCTAAACAAATATATGGTATTATTATCAGAGTGACATAATAATTTCCTCATGTTGACTCAGTACTTATGAGTGTCTTTTTCACCTTTATACAGAGATTTTTAACGACTAATGAAATTCAATTAGTAGTGAAAAAAACAATGATATTACTTACTGAATTTTTAGATCTAAGGAAAAGTGCAACAAGAATGGATTTGAAACCTAAGAATTTTATTATATTATTTAATAAATAAAATGAAATTTAAAAAATCATGTGTTATCCCAATGATTACAAAGCTATGAAAATGAATACTCTTGATGACTATGCAGAAAGCAAATGGTCTTAAATAAATTATCACACATTAATTTTTAAATGTCATGCTAACAAGAAGAAAAATTCTGGACCCAAGAATGGAGAGTAGGAGTATTTTGCAAGCATAGAGGAAACAGTGGCATTGTAGAGGGTTTTGGAAAGCTATCTTATTTAACAACAGTTTTTCAAGCCAGCAATACTTGATGTATTTTTTATGTTAATTCTTTTCTGTTACTTTTGCAGAACTGAAAAACAAAATATTTATATTCAAAGTATGCCCAGCATTCTTGACTCTTTAATTTGCATAATACAAATGGAATTTATCATAAGTCTTAAAAATTCTATCCCTCCTGAGTTTTTCACCTTTATATCCAATTCCTGCGCCTTTTTCAAGGATCAATAGTCTATTCTTTGTTCCTACAAACTCTAACTTCCCCAATCAAAAACAAACAAGCAAGCAAAAGTCACAGATATGCTATTTCTCTAAAAGAAGAAATTTTTGCATGATAAACAAAATTAGGGCACATGCATTTGTAAAATGTGATTTCTATTTGAACTCCTCATATTTAATTCAGGGAATACATCAAGTGGGATAATATGTATTTATTGTTTCTAGCTCACTGCACGTTATCATTTGTTTCTCCCAATGTTATCCACTTAAGATAACTAATAGTTTTTACTTAAAGAGATTCCAAACCTATGCTATTTTAATAGATTATTTTAGAAAGAACAGCTTTTCTTGTTCTTAACCCATGCTCCTGATGGTGGTTCATTTAGTCAAATCCACCTTATTTCTTTTCTGCATATTCCATACTATAATATATTTTAGTGGTTATGGAAGGGTCCTAGTTGAAAGGTGGAAAAATAATCAGATTGAGTTCTGATGTATTCAAAAGAGTGATGGATCTAGCAAGACATGAAGATACCGTATCCTAAGATTATTCAGCTAAAGAGAAAATAAATGTCCTATTTTCTAAAAAAAAAAAAAGTTTGAGTGAAGTTTCATGCAACTGCTAATGAAAATGAATATTTAGTAATAGTTATTGAGTGCTTATTATATGATTGACATTCAGAGATTCTAAGTACTGTTTTAAGGAGTACCTTTCCAAACTTTTCCATTACCTTAGATTATCTGGTGAGTTCATTCCAGTTTGAGTTTTGAAATGATTCCTTTAATACTTTGATATATCTTTGTGACTCAGCCTCCAAAATATAACAAAAAACAATAATGCATAATCACCTAGCTCATGGCTTAAAAGTAACTGGTTTTTTTATAGTTCTTTTCATTGTGTATAGTTCCAACCTTCCCTGATCTTCATAAGAAAGTCTCTTTTCAGAACAATGAGTAATATTTTTTCTTCAAGTTTTTTATTTCACATTGTTCCTCAGACCATTTTAGGATGATTTTATTTCAATATAAGTTTTTCTTTTATGTTTAATATTTAATATTTCCTTTCACAAGCTTAATTAGTGGTTTCTTATTTCAAGTTCTGGTTCTAAAGTCCTTTCATTTCTCACTGTTTTTTCTTTGGTTCTTAAAGCCAGAGTGTTTTCTTTTTCATCTCTATACTTGATTTTTACAGACATACTATTCAGGCTAGTCCCGTATTCCAAACTCCAAATATAATAATTTGTCCTATAATAAGTCTCCTTTTTATATGCATTTGTTAATAAAATCTACCATTACTTTATTATTGAATCCAAGGATTTAGGCCATTAAGTTATGCAATCATATTCAAGACTAATGAATAAACTGGAGGTATTTTTTAATTGGTGGAAATAAACTTTGTACCTGCTGTCAAACCCCTGGAAAAGACTGGTTACTTCCAATATACAAATGAAATTAAACAATTAATCTGATGATAAAATTCTTGAATAATTATTCACTCTTTCTTGAATTATTATTTACTCATTCTTGAATAATTATTCTTTCTTGAATAATTATGCACTCTCCACATATTTGAGGTTTGAGTAAAGGCAAAACTCAGCAGAGAATCATTCGACTTTGATAGAATTTAAGTAACGTTTGTAGGTATAAAAAAGGAAGTTACATCTTAAATGTGGAAACACACCTTGTGTATTTATGAATTTGGAGCGTATGTGAGACAATAACCGTGCAATTGAAAAGTCATAATAGATCAAGTATGGCTTTGACAGACATGTTGGATTGATAATGGAAGTTAATTCTTGTGTGGAAATTTTCTTCTCTAGGAGGTAAAAATTAGCACATTTTCTTTAAATGTGAATTTTAGTCAGGGTCACAGAGAGGATGGGGCCCAGTGCAAAATGAAAACATAGAATTCCTTATTTAAAAATCATCAATAGGGGTGCCTGGGTGGCTCAGTAGGTTGAGCATCCAACTTTTGATTTCTGCTCAGGTCATGATCCCAGAGTTCTTGAGATCCAGCCCTACATAGGTTTCTGTGTTGACATCATGGAGCCTGCTTGGGGTTCTCTCTCTCTCTCTCTCTCTCTCTCTCTCTCTCTCTGCTGCCCCCTCCCCCCCCCCGTGCATGTCTGCACCCTCTCCCTCTTTCTCAAAATAAATAAATAAAATGATTAATAAACTAAGATATCAACATCAGAGCATTAAAGGAAGCACAAACCCATCTAAGCCAAGACTCTGTGAAACTGCAGAGTTGCATTCCTTTGAAGTTAGCAGAAAACCGGAATTGTAGTCATGCAGATATGCCTATCAGATCCTAACCATCGGGAATATAATTGACCCCCGGCCCTGGTTGCTGTTCCCTGAAAGCTGTCACTGTATCCAGTTAACTCATACCTCCAGTAGGGTCTTCTTAGTAATGACTAAGTGTGTCAGCATTACTGAAATTGGCCTATTCCTGAGATACATGTTACATTTCTAGCAGGTGACTGGCTTGATGACTCAACATTGTCCTAGCCTTAACTTTCTTAGAACAGTAACAGTCTTAGGAATTTTTTCCCTATCAAATCTTTCTTACTTCCCTCTCTGCTCTACACGATTAAGACATGCATTATGTTCTGACACTTTCCTGAACTTCTCTGGCTCTCTCCTGCTCTCTGTCCCTCAATAAATCTTTTCATATCTAACCATATCTTAGTGTCTGCTTCTTGGAGGACACAAACTAAAACATATGGCTTCACTAGTGGTCTGAAGCAAAGGGTCTGCTTTATGGGAGCATTAACGCATCATCTGATGAGCAAATATGATGATCTCCAGAATAGTATGGATGGTACTTCCAGTGTGGTAGTGACAGTACAATTGCTAAAGATTATGCCTGGAACATAGTTACAGTTGTGAGAAATGGCCTTGCGGGTGCAATGATTTAGGTATTTGAAAAGTGTGCGAGATAGCATAAATGGCTAGTTATTGCTAACACTCTACAGAGAGATAAGGAGTAGCTTAAGGTCATTAATGGCAGATAAAGCCTAAGTTTGGGAGTCAAAGGATATATTTTGTAGCTTACAAGTAGGTCCTTCTCTCCTGTAGTGAAAGGATGAACATATTTGAGCAAAAACATAACATCAAACAATTAGACATACAGAATCAGTAGATACTAAATACAGTAGATATTAAATACACATTCAGTCAATCTTGGGAATATCCCAGGTATTGGAAATTGAGGATGCTGGATCGAGAGGGTGAGCATATAAAAACACGCAAGTAAAATTTCATTGAGTTGAAAGTACTTTCTGGAAATATGGACTTTAACAACCTGGTAAAGATCCTAGGGATGGATCAGATTCTGTTAGGGTGACTGAGAGATCTGGAGAAATTGATGGCTAATGCCAGGAAGAGTAGAAATGATCAAGCTACTCTGGCTGCCAGTAAAAAAGGAAGAAAAAAGCTGAGGAAAGTGGACATGCTGAAATTGAAATTTGAGAGGTCGACAAAACTGCCAGAGTATTTTATTCTGTTGTAAGATTATGCTTTTGCATTTTCCAAGGCTGTCAAGAGTGTGTTGGTAAAGGAATACCAACCGCACTAGGAAGTTGTGATGGCTTTCCATTTCAGGCTAGGTATAACAGTTGAGGTGTTGAATCAGTGATCAATTTACCAATATCCATGAGATGCTAAAAGAGGGAGCACTAGTAGAGGTCAAGTGACAACATTTAACTATCAAAAACCAGAGGGCTGCAATTACCATAATAAATAGCAAGCTTGAAGGCACAGATAAGAGGGCTTCCCTTACAGGGAATTTTATGAACAGTTAATAAAATATGGTGTCACTTGGAACAGTCAACGATGGTGTAGGAGGAGACAGCTGAGATTGGTCACCTCAATAAACATTCATGACTCTTGCTCGGTTTCCAGACCTTTACTGATTTTCAATTCTGGAATCTATTGACTGGAGGGGTTTGCAAGATTCTTATGAGAAAGTACTCTGCAGCTATATGGCAAGTTTATACCATACTAATTCATCCAATCTTTGACCAAAGAACCTACTTTTTCACTAGTGGTCTGTTTTTTATTTTTATTCAGTTTTTACTTTTATTCAGTTTTACTTTTATTCAGTTTTCACTGAGGAAAGGAGAATAATAAGACATTTTGAGAACTGTTGAACATAAGGTTCTGAGATGGCAAGAATACCCAGAGACCTGTTGTGTCAGCATGGACCTCTTGTTAGAAGAGGCCTTGTGGGGACCAGATAATAAATAGCATTACAGTTAACAGTGGGTCCATTCGGTCAATGGACATATTCACTAATAATTTCTACTGACCCAAGGTGTACAAGTAGTATCTATAGACTTGACAAATGGAATAACTCCCACATTGCTTCCCTGCTGTGGGGTAAGAACTAGCCTAGTAAAAAAGGGCCAAAGACCCTGAAACTGCTGTTCCTCATCTCCCAATTTCACAAAACAGTATGTGGTGTACTTTGTTAGGAAAATGAATGTACTGACCTGGAAGCAAAGAGAGAGGAAGATACTGTGATCCAGAAAAAGGTGACAGGGTGGAATAAGGATAAATTGAGAATTAAGTTAAAAATATATCTGTAACAGTTGTGTCTACTTCAAAGGATTCAGGAACAACAGAGGAAAATTAAACATCAACCAGAAATTAAAGGTATATCTAACTGCTCTAGTAAGGGAATTGGCAAAAAAGGAATGTTTATGCAGTCACGAATATAGTGCAAATTATAAGATTTGGCAAACTCAAACACTGAAGGAAGGCAATGCTTTGGGGAAGACTACTAGGCTAAGTACATGTAATTTCTTACTGGGTGGGTTAGACTTATGGACCTACAAGATCAGGAGGAGAAAGGAAGAAGGAGAAGGAAGATAGGCACCCAATAAAGTACATTCAAAAAATGCTATGTGTTTCTCCTGAGATTGAAACAATGCAGACAAAATAGCATGAGATGGGATTAGGGTAAGGATCGTAATGTTAACTGTGGCTTGTCCCCAGTTTGGAGTGTCTGCTGGTAACAGAGAATAATTTCTCTCTCTGGGCAGAGTTCTTTTATGCATTGTGATTCCTACATGAAGTTGTTAGAAAAGAAATGGAAATGGAGTAGTTTTAAATATTTAAGAGATCCCTTATGGGGAGAAACTGTCATCAAATTGTTGTCATGAGAGCAAATTTAGACTTAGGAACAGGTCAGAATTAATTTCTTCATGAATGATTTCTATCATCTGATTTTAAAATACCAATTCATAGCATCTGGTTAACTGGCATGGATTGATTAGATTTTGGTATGAAACTAAGATGAATTCCTCTTCTATTCTGTGTTCTAAAATATAGTGTTTAATAAATATTAGGTAGGGAGGTCATTTGAAGTAATATTTTTGCTACAGTGCCTTGAATTGTAAGTGTAGAGCTACAACTTAGATATCCTCCTGACATTTTGAATTATTAAGCAGTTTTCTGGTACGTTTTTTAATAAATTTAATCATCTGAATTTGGGTATTCCAATGGAACCCCATCCATGATAATGAGTAAAGTCCAAACTGAAGCTAAAGAATGACAAGACCAGACCAAGCTCAAGACCAGACCATTGGTCAGACCAAGCTCAAGACCAGACCATTTCTTGAGATGTTTAGTGCTTCTTTGCTCAGCAGCTGCCCTTCAACTTTTCTAGAACATACTGGATTTACATTTGAAATTATGGATTATAAGATACTTATCACTTTGTATTTTTTTCATATTTTTTATGTTTATTTTTGAGAGAGAGAGAGAGAGAAAGAGAGAGAACAAATGGGGGAGGGGCAGAGAGAGAGGGAGACAGAATCAGAAGCAGGCTCCAAGCTCTGAGCCTGTCAGCACAGAGCATGATGCAGGGCTCAAACCCAGGAAATGTGAGATCATGACCTGAGCCGGTGGGTCGCTTAACAGACTGAGCCATCCAGGCGCCCTGATAATTATCACTTTTTAAATGATTGTCTCCTTGGTATTTTGAGTGACCCTGGGGCCTTGGTCTTATCAAAACTAGATTAATCTGTTTTCCAGATCTAAGAAAGAGACCAAGTGCTTTTCGGGGGACAATCCTGCTTAGTTTCCATGAGTGGCATTGTTTGCTGACATGTATTGGAAGCCTGCCTAGAAAATAAAGCCAATTAAGCAACGGGAAACAGAGGCAAGAGATGAGGTGAAAAAGATTTCATGCTGAAGACCCTGGTTCCATTGGTACTGAGCCTTTACTACTCCATTATTTTCTCTAGAGTTATATGAGTTTTCTAAGAAGAGCTTTGGGGCCACAGCTAGTTGGATTTGGGATTTCTTCCATTCTTTGTATTGAAGTAAAAAAGAGGAGAAGGTAAATTTTAAAGACTTTGATTTTTCCAAAAAGGATTTGCAATACTGCTTTTCAACTCTAACTTAATATTTGAAAATAGATATTACTTAAAATTTGAGGAGAAATGGTAAAATTAATATATCAGTGATTTTGTTGTTGCTGAAATCATTTTATTTGAGATGCATTGCTCTTTATTTCATTAGATGAAAGCTCCAGCAGGGAAGGGAGCTTATCCATTTTGTTTTCTGCTCATCCTAAATACCTAGTCCAAGAAGAACTCAATAAATATTTGTGACTCCTTAATTGTGCTATGCATCTTACCCCAATAATTAGGAATTAAGATGTACAATGCAATTGGAATAGTAACAGAAAGGGAACTCTACCTAAAGAAAGGTATAGTCTCGACATCAACTTTATTAAAATCCTCTCACAATTCTTTTTAGAGGCTTCTGGAACTAATACAAAATAGATTTTGAAGACTATTTCAAGGTTCAGCCACCCACATTATTGGTCATACAAGAAATGCATGTTATTAGATGGAAATGGCATCAGATTTTCCCTGATTTTCAGCAACTCTTCTCCCCTGAGAACATAGTAAACAATGGCTTTGCTGATAAGCTAAGTAACTTAACAAAATGAACTAAATGGTATAAGTGAAAAGATACTCTTTTCCTTTCCTCACTCAACAAATAATTCATTCATGTTATGTAGCAATTTGAAGCACTCACTGTGTCTTACAGGAAGGCATGGATGGGAGAAGGTTTCTTTTTGCTTTCCAGACATGTAAGCTATTTTTGAATTTGATACATTATTCCATTGGCCAATATTCTTTTTCCCATTCAGAAATTTCAAATGACAGGTTCTGTTTCCTAGCAAATAAATCTATTTTTAGTTCTTGTAATACCTGTCCTTAGAACAACATCACAATGTCATTATTATTTTTTAAGAATAGTGATAAATTTAGATAGAAAAATCAATCTCTTGCCAAAAAAAAGATACTTGGTAGAAGGAAATATTGTTGTGAAAAATTAAACAAATACCTTTTAGTAGAGGAGGTAAAGAATATTTCTTTTTTTATTTTTTGAGAGACAGAGAAGAGACAGAGTATGAGCAGGGGAGGGGCAGAGAGAGAGGGAGTCACAGAATCCAAAGCAGGCTCCAGTCTCTGAGCTGTCAGCACAGAGCCTGATGTGAGGCTCAAACCCATAAACACGAGATCATGACCTGAGCCAAAGTCGGATGTTTCACTGACTGAACCACCGAGGCACCCCAAGAATATTTCTTTAACTATTTTATCTGGCTCCAAAAAATACTTAAAAGAGGAATTCAAAGAATAATTGTACTAGAAGTAAGTGTTAGCAAAATAATTTTAACTGAGCAAAAAACAAACCAGATTATTTGTTAATAAATTGATGATATTCAAAATTAATATTAAAGTATCAAAATAGTCCCTATAATTGATCAAATCCCTATGAAATCAAGTTGAGGAGTTTTTGTGAAGTCTTTTTGTTTGAAGAGCTCTGACTGAAGCACCCAAGAAATTAAGCATTAGCTGAGAAAAAGAAAAGATACATAGGACCTATATAAAGAAACCCTAAAACTCTACTAAGCAACATAAAGACAAACTTAAAGTTCTTAACGAACTGGGGCGCCTGGGTGGCGCAGTCGGTTAAGTGTCCGACTTCAGCCAGGTCACGATCTCGCGGTCCGTGAGTTCGAGCCCCCGCGTCAGGCTCTGGGCTGATGGCTCAGAGCCTGGAGCCTGTTTCCGATTCTGTCTCCCTCTCTCTCTGCCCCTCCCCCGTTCATGCTCTGTCTCTCTCTGTCCCAAAAATAAATAAACGTTGAAAAAAATTTTAAAAAAAAGTTCTTAACGAACCTATGTCACTTTCAAATTAAATTCTATTAGGGGTATGGTGATTTACTAGATATTAAGGACAAGATAAAATGGTAGCAAGTGGAGAAAATAACCACAGAGCAGTGTCGACTGGGAACACATGTTGGGAGGTGCTAGAAAGTTGCTCCTATTAACCCCAGCACAACTAGGAGATGGGTTGCCTTTGTCATCAAGAAACTCATTCCCTGTCCATGGGAAATAATGACAGTAAAATGTACAGGAGGGAAAAGCAAGTTTGGGGACCTAAAATTTGAGGGGAAGCTCTGCCACATCATCTTTTCTCTCTTGTAAGATGTGTCCCACGCCAGGGAGAATACTAGGGCTTCTCAGAAAAATGAATTTTTTCCCAAGGAATCCAGGCATTTCTTGATAAGGGCAAGACAATTACAAGAACAACCTGTAATATCTTGTCAAGCCAGAAAGCAGCAGAAGTATTTTAAAAATGAAGGAGAAATGTTAGGACACAGAAGCCATCATTAAGAGGCTCCTACTGGTGAAATCTGGGACAATTTAAACATCAAAGTAAGTAATGACTGTAATATGTTATAAACTATTGACCAAATGTGGAAACCAAGACTCCATACTAAATATAAATTAATACGAGAATAAGTATTTACGTAGTTTTAAGTGTTCAATCCACAAAATAATTATATATTACGAAGGATAAAAGAGTAACTTTATAATGAAGACGTCTGGCAGGCAACACATCAGTCAGATGATCCAAGCGAATATCATCAGCAATGGGGAACGGTATGGGCCATTTGATAAGGCACAATGAAAAGAACACGGTATCACTTCTCTAACCTTCCTGCCAAAGATGCATAACCAGAATCCAATCAAAAGAACAAATTGAAGTCTACTCTACAAAATAACTGACACACTATCTTCAAAAGCATTGGGGTCATAAAGATTAAAGAACTCTTCCAGATTGAAGGAGACTAAAGAGATATGACTATTAAATGCAAGGCATAATTCTGAGCTAGGCTCCACTAGCCTTGACTCCAGCCTGTAGCTCCAGATCTGTACCACACGTCTTTCATTCTTCTGGATTAGCAAGTTGCCTAAGGCCTTTTGTGTGTGTGTGTGTGTGTGTGTGTGTGTGTGTGTGTGTGTGCGTGGCCAAAATTCAGCACAAGTTAACTGCATAAATGCAGTTCAAGCTCCCCTCTCACTTCACATCTAGACTATCTAATTGGCTTGTGCATGTCACAAGGCTAAGCCCAGTTTTAAGGAATGGGAACATGCATGGATGTATAATAATGTTACAACTGGGCAGTGAAGATAATAATGTTACAACTGAGACCAGTACTTCAACCTACCACACTTACTGTGTGCCTTATGCTTTCTTAGACTCACTATATGGCCTGGCATACAATGATGAATTCCCCATCTCAGGCATGATTTACTGCCACTCACATTGTTGACCCTAAGGAAGATGCTCATTCTTAGTGATCTTTTACTGTTGCATATTTTTTTCTACCCTTGTTGATAAACAGTCTGCCATGTCAATGTTAACTAATGATGTTGGTTCTAGGAAAAGGTTGCCTTTCTGCATTTGGAACTTCTAAAATCTGCAAACATTTTGCATCATCAGTTTTATGTTTTTTTCTGGTCTGGAGAAATAATCACAGATGTGATTTAAAAGGAAAAAAGAAAACCATGAACAAGGGTGCTTATTACAACGTGGCCTGTGAGAGTGATAAAGTAGAAAATCCCAAAGGTCCCTCAACAAGGCAGGAGCTAAATAATACTGGCATTTCCATGGCAGTTAAAAAAAATAGAGTTAAAAAAAAAAGATAATATGGTGAAATGAGCTGGCTTTTGAGTCATAATGCCTGGGTTTATGTGCTGGCTCCAGCATAGAGAAGCTCTGTGACTGGATGAAAATTAGGTAACCTATCCAAATCTTAATATCCTCTTCTCTAAAACCAGGTAATGAGGAATACATACTCTATGAGATTGTCTGAGAATTAAAAGAAGTAATGCTCATAAAACAGTGCCTTGCCTGGCCCATTTCCAAAGCTCCTGGGGCCTCACACTACATTGAAAATTACGATTTAGTAACTATGTATTTTTAATTTTGAGTACAATAGAGAAATTAATGTATCATCAGTTTTAAAAGAAACAACTAGTTCAATGAACTGATATAAATTGTCACAAAACTTAGTTACATATCAGCATATACATATATTACTACATGTATATATCAGCTATATACATACACGTATATACATCACTATTTAAAAATTATACATAAAAATGTACAAATACAGTGTCTTTATCTGTCATTAATAAATCAATGAAATAAAAGTGGTAATTTAATTAAATGTTTGGAAGAAAAGCAAAACTAGATTATCCTTCCCCCAAATCTTTTAGAGCATTATTCTATATATTTAATTCATCATATATAAATAAAAATACATTTTAACATGTAAAATCAAAGATTTAAAGAGAATACAAATTAGTTAACACTTCCTTATTACCAAGATAGAACAGAAACAATAAAAATCCAATAATTTTATATATGAATATCACTTCTTTCTGTAACAAAGCAAACATATAAATTTGAAAGCATAAAAATAGTGAAAAATTACATTTTAAGTATTGTTAATGAATTTAAATAAAATACTTTCAATAAAAAAGATAAAAAATCCCTATATTATTGTCTAATAATAAAATGTTAGGAGTTCTGTTTAATCACTGAAAAAAAAAGGGAGTTATTTTTCTTAAATACTACATACATTTTTCTTTATTTTAAAGATGCTCTTAAAATATTTGCTCTGCAATATTTTGCTTTATGATATAAGTTACACTTCTAATGAAGTAAGAGTTTCCACTAGTTTGTAATTAATTTACCTAATTGGACCAAAAATATCAAATACATTTAATTTCACTATGTTTGAAACTACTCATTTTGATCTCTCACACACTTGTAACAGAAGCCACTTTGTCCAACCCAGTTTAACATTGTCAGATATATGAATTAACTTGTAATTATTCCTCTCCCACACTTATTAATTAATTCAAAATTATTTATTATATATTTATTGTGGGCAAGGAATAAGACATAGTACTTTCTCATTCCTATATAAGACTTACCAAAGTCTCATATTTTCCTTTGGGCTACCACAGGGACAAAATTCATACACACACACACACACACACACACACACACACACTGACACACACAGAAAAAAGGTTCTAGTTTGGGGTAATATTCCTATATTTATACATTTATTTAATTTGTTAATTTACCCAATCCTATTTATTGAGTATTTTTATATGCAAAGTACCTCATATGGCAAGCAAAATAAGTGAATAAATCTGTTCAAGTAGATAAATAAGTAAAATATAAGGTGGTGTATTGTTAAGGTTTAAATATATAGATACTTTTAAAATAAAATATAAATATAATAATAATAATATAAATATAAATTTAAAAACTTTGCCATTTCATCCCAAATGCAAATTGTATAATGTATTATTTCTTTAAGTACAAGTAACATATCAAGCTTATGGAAAAATACAAACATGAGAAATTCTTTGACTCCAAATATTAAATCAAAGAATTAAAAATTTTCCATTAAAATATTTTATTAATTTATTTTCCTCTACTGTTTACTACAGATAAGCCCTGTAATAATTCTTTGTTAGTTGAAACTTTGTTTTTCATAAAAGGTATCTCAGTTATTTGTTGTATTACCTACCTAAGCCTCTACCCAACACATTTACACATTTGTATTTTTTTTAATATGAAATTTATTGTCAGATTGGTTTCCATACAACATCCAGTGCTCCTCCCAACAGGTGCCCTCCTCAATGCCCATCACCCACCCTCCCCTGCCTCCCACTCTCCATCAACCCTCAGTTTATTCCCAGTTTTTAAGAGTCTCTTATGGTTTGGCTCCCTCCCTCTCTAACTCTTTTTTTTCCTTCCCCTCCCCCATGGTCTTCTGTTAAGTTTCTCGGGATCCACATAAGAGTGAAAACATACGGTATCTGTCTTTCTCTGCTTGACTTATTTCACTTAGCATCACACTCTCCAGTTCCATCCACGTTGCTACAAAGGGCCAGATTTCATTCTTTCTCATTGCCACGTAGTACTCCATTGTGTATATAAACCACTTCTTAATGCACGTATGTATACATTCTCCTATCATTCCTTTAATGCTTAGTTAGTGAGAATCTTCTAGATGAAGGACGATGTACTAGGATCATGAATGGGCATTAAAATCAATGATGTCTGGAAGACATTTATTTGGCATTTAGAATTTAACTTCACTGAATCTCAGAATTATAGTGCATGATAAAGTACTAATGGCCTCTAAGCTGTCATGAAAATATTCTTCAGAAAAATCTGACACATCACTATGGTGTGGTTTCCTCTGCAACGTCACCACGATACCTTTTAAGACTCATTAAAGAGAGGGATTCCAAAATATAAATGGAGTTCAGACGTTCTGCAATTAAGAAAACAATAATGTCTATGAGACCATTTTAGGAAACTTCATAGTATTCCAGCCCTCACTTCTCTCTCTCTACTGTCCTAAATGCACTATACAAGCAAACTCCATTACTTGCTTACTAATGAACACATGCCCACCCTTCCTAGTCTCCATTTCAACCGTTTTCTCTAATTATGAAATTTGAAAAGTCATTTCCATTACTTATTGGTGATTTGGATAACTCCTCCCTCTTTGGCATTCTCCAACACGCGCCAAGACGTGTGCGCGCGCGCGGGCGCGCGCGCGCGCACACACACACACACACACACGCCTTTCAAACTTTCAAATGGTACAAATTATTGATAAAACCAGTGTCTACTTTCTATGGAAATGCGGGTTCCAATCAATTCCTCTGATCACCCTTAACTACTAGCAGCCATCACATCTACCTTCAGTCTACCAGACATTAAAGACTGACTCCACAGAGAAATGCGTTCTCACAATTACTTTTTATTGTAACTTTTACTGTACTTTTTATAGTAACACCTGAGCACCTAATACTTTTTAATGGTTTTAATAATAGTAACAACAATGTCAAAAACAACAGTAAATGACAATATAGTAACTCTGATAATTTCTTAGCATATATATTAATCAATGCAGTGAAACTAAAGTTTGCTATTATATTCACCTTTTACAAATGAGCTAAGTGATTAAGAGAGAATTTAAATAATTTGCCAAAGGTAACATTGTCAGTCTGTGCCTAGAAGTAGTAATTCCAAAGCCTGATTTGTATGCTTTTTCCATACTGCCTGGTATGTCAAAGCTTTTACCAAATTTGTTGTTATTATTATTATTATTATTATTATTAACTTTTATTGCAGCTGGGTACATTTATGTCTCTGTTATTTAGACTGTTACATTTTAGAGAGAGAGGTTTATATGATTTTAATCTTTCATCTATCTATTGTCATGCTTGTTATAGTAGCCTAGTAAAAGTAATATTCATCATGTATTTACTGAATTTAGTACTTAATAGAAAATAAGTCATAAGTATCACAAGAATACCTCATTACACTGTTTTAAAAAATTAGCTTTATTTCCCATAATCTCATTTCATTTAATGCTAAAATTAAATATACTTAATTTTTCCACTTGGAGAGAATTGGATATAAGTGGAAAAGAGTTCTGATCTTGTCATAAAGCCCACTAATAGCTCCTGTATAAATTCTGTTAAATTTCAAATCAGATTTTTTTTTAAGTACAAGTGTGTGGGCTGTGATCTTGACAAGCTTCTGAAAAACTCTTATCAGACTCTGGTTGCTCTGGTGATCAACCATCTGTTTATACAATTGCAATTTTATTTCCTTCAGAAAATTAGAATAAAAAAGGAATTGAGAGCTACTATGCTTGTGTTTTTCATCCTACTATGTTGTTATAGGTTGTTAGTATTGGAAACTAGCAACTATGATCATCCAAATAGTTTTAAGAAGAAAGATTTTGATTTTATCTGAAATTTAAAAGTTATGATTTTTAATAGCTTATGATAATTTGCTGATAAAATCATTTAGCTTAATATGTAAGAATTAATGTAAATACGAATTCTTATTTTTAATTAAAGTATAGCTGACACACAATGTTACATTAGGTTCAGGTGTGCAACATAGTGATTCAACAACTCTATATGCTATGCTCACCCCAGTGTAGCTACCATCTGCCACCATAAAATGGTAGTACATTACCATTGACTATATTTCATATGCTGCATGTAGCTTTCATCCCTGTGACTTATTCATTCCATAAGCTGGTACCTCCCACTCCCCTTCACCTATTTTGCCCACCCCTCTACCCTCCTTCTGTCTGGCAACCACCAATCTTCATACCACATCTTGGTTACCACATCTTTATCCATTCATCTATCTATGGACATTTAGGTTGCCTCTGTATCTTGGGTATTGTAAGTAATGCTGCAATAAACATAGGAGGGCAGATACCTTTTCTAATTAATGTTTTTGTTTTCTTCCGATAAACAACCAGTCGTGGAATTACTGGATTATATGGTATTTCTATTTCTAATTCTTTGAGGAACCTCCATACTGTTTTCCACAGTGGTTTCATCAATATGCATTCCCACCAATAGTGAACGAAGGTTCCCTTTTCTCCACATCTCACCAACACTTATTTCTTACCTTTGTTATATTAGCCATTCTGACAGATGTAAAATTATATCTCAGTGTAGTTTTGATTTACATTTCCCTGATGATTACTGATGTTGAGCATATTATCATGTGTCTGTTGGCCATTTCCTGTCTTCTTTTGAAAAATGTTTATTCAGGCTCTCTGCTCATTTTTAAATCAATTTATTTGGACTTTTTTTTTTTTTTGGTGTTGGGCTGTATAGGTTCTCTATGTTTTCTTATTATTGGGATATAATTGGCATGCAATGCTTTATTAGCTCCAGTTGTACAACATATTTAACAAATATATGTATATATATTTGTTTTGTTCAAGATTTTCTTCACTGTGCAAAAGCTTTTGGTGTAGTCTCAATAGTTTATATTTGCTTTTGTTTCCCTTGCCTGAGGAGACATATCTAGAAAAATGTTTCTGAGTCTGATGTCAAGAGGATTACTGCCTATGTGTTATTTAGAGAGTTTTATTGTTTCAGGTCTCATACTTAGGTACTTAATCCATTTTTAATTTATTTTTGTGTGTGGTGTAGGAAAGTGGTCTAGTTTTATTCTTTTGTAAGCAGTTGTCCAATTTTCCCAGCACCATTCTTGGAGAGACCGTCTTTTCCCCACTGTATATTCTTGCTTCGTTTGTCATAGATTAATTGACCATATAAGCCTGGGTTCATTTCTGTGCTCTCTATACTGCTCCACTGAAATTAATATAGACCTATAAGTAAAAGAAATGGAATGTTTTTATTTTTAATTTTAAAAGAATCATTCAAAATGGTTGTGACAGGGAAGTATGCCAAGGTCAGATTAATATAAATATGACAATAATTATAATTAAACCACTTATTTATTGTATAGTGCATTTAGGAAAATATTTGGGGAAAGGGGAAGAAGATTAAAAAAAATCCCTGTCAAAGTGACAAAAGTCTGAAATTCATTTTCCAAATTCTAAAGAAAATTTATCCAATATTTTATTTCCTCAACTCTTTTCATTGGATGGCAAAAAGGAAATTTTTTTGAAAATTTCTGTTGAAATTTCATACAGATTTGACAACTAAGCAAAGTTGGGAGTGACATGAAAGGGAGAAATTGGAGCAGAAAAAAAGGAAGCAAACTTACTGAGGTGAATTTTTTTCAATTTTGTAAATTTTATAAAATTATTGTGACTTTAAACATTATTAAGACCCTCTCTGTGCCTGGGAAGAGGCAGGCCCATACAAGTGAAATCCACAGATTCTGAGTTTTATGACCCTCTTAGTAATTCAGACTCTGCTCATTATATATTTTCCTTAGCTTTACTGAGGTATAATTGATAAACAAAAAATTGCACACATTTAGTAGACACAATTTGGAAATTTTCTTGGTCTCTTATTAATATGTAAAACCAGGAGACCTGTTGAAATTCCATGTTTGACAACTAAGCAATGCAGGTTGATCAAGATTCTCTTTATTTAATTACTACATGTCATTACCCACTTGTTATATTAGTGTTCTATTGCTCCCAGAACAAATTAGCATGAATGCAGTGACTTAAAACAAAGGAAATTTATTATATTTCAGTTCTCTAAGTCCAAGTTAGATACAGGTCTCCTTAGGCTAACATCAAGGTGTGGGCAAGGTTTCATCCACTTCTTTTTATTTTATCTTACTTCATTTCATTTCATTTCATTTCATATTTCATTTCATTTCAATTCATTTCATTTTTTTATTTTCGTAATTTACTGTCAAGTTAGCTAACATGCAGCGTATACAGTGTGCTCTTGGCTTTAGAGTAGGTTCCCATGATTCATCACTTAAAACACCCAGTGTTCATCCCAACCAGTGCACTCCTCAATTCGCCATCACCCATTTTCCCCGCCCCCTCAGCCCCTCACTCCCTTCCGGCCTCAGTTTGTTCTCTGTATTTAAAAGTCTTATGTGGTTTGCCTCCCTCTCTGTAACTTTGTATTTTTTTCTTTCCCTTCCCCCATTGGTCTTCCGTTAAGTTTCTCAACTTCCACGTATGAGTGAAAATATATCATATCTTTCTCTGACTGACTTATTTACTGAGCATAATACCCTCCAGTTCCATCTGTATTGTTGCAAATGGTAAGATTTCATTGTTTTCCATCACTATATATATATATATATATATATATATATATATATATATATATAACACATCTTCTTTATCCCAGTTGATGGACATGGACATTTGGGCTCTTTCCATAAGTTGGCTATTGTTGATAGCACTGCTATAAACATTGGGGTACACATGTTCCTGTGAATCATCACCCCTGTATCCTTTAGATAAATTCCAAGTAGTGCTATTGCTGTGTCGTAGGGTAATTCAATCTTTAATTTTTTGAGGAACTTCCACACTGTTTTCTAGAGTGGTTGCACCAGTTTGGAAAAGTGTAGATACTACCCAAAGCAATCTACAGATTCAATGCAATCCCAATAAAAACAGCACCAGCATTCTTCTCAGAGTTAGAACAAACAATCCTAAAACTTGTATGGAACCACAAAAAACCCAGAATAGCCAAAGTAATGTTGAAAAAGAAAACCAAAGCTGGAGGCATCACAATGCCGGACTTTCACCTCTACAACAAAGCTGTAATCATCAAGACAGTATGGTGTTGGCACAAAAACAGACACTTAGCCAATGAAATAGAATAGAGAACCCAGAATTTAACCCATAAATGTTTGGCCAACCAATCTTCAATAAAGCAGGGAAGAGTATCCAGTGGAAAAAAGACAGTCTCTTTAGCAATGGTGCTGGGACAACTGGACAGCAACATGCAGAATAATGAAACTGGACTACTTTTTTACACCATACACAAAAATAAATTCAAAATGGATGAAAGACCTACATATGAGACAGGAAACCATCAGAAAACCATTTTCTCCTAGAGGAGAAAACAGGCAACAACCTCTTTGACCTTAGCCACAGAAACTTCTTACTTGACACGTCTCCAAAGGCGAGGAAAATAAAAACAAAAATGAAATATTGGGGCCTCATCAAGATAAAAAGCTGCTACACAGCAAAGAAAACAATCAACAAAACTAAAAGGCAATCAATGGAATGGGAGAAGATATTTGCAAATGACATATTGGATAAAGGGTTAGTATCCAAAATCTATAAAGAATTTACCGGGGTGCCTGGGTGGCTCAGTCAGTTGAGCGTCCAACTTGGCTCTGGTCATGATCTCATGGTTTGTGGGCTCGAGCCCCACACTGGGCTCTGTGTTGAGAGCTCAGAGCCTTGAGCCTGCTTCTGTGTCTCCCTTTCTCTTTCCGCCCCTCCCCTGTTTGTGTTCTGTCTCTCTCTCTCTCTCAAAATAAATAAACACTAAAAATTAAAAAAAAAAACTTACCAAACTCAACACCTGAAAAACAAATAATCCAGTGAAGAAATGGGCAGAAGACATGAATAGACATTTTTCCAAAGAAGACATGCAAATGGTTAACAGACATGTGAAAAGATGCTCAACATCACTCATCAACAGGGAAATACAAATCAAAACTACATTGAGATGCTACCTCACATGGGTCAGAGTGGCTAAAATTAACAACTCAGGTGACAACAGATGTTGGGGAGGATGTGGAGAAAGGAGAACGCTCTTGCATTGTTGGTGGGCTTCATCCCCTTCTAAAGAGTATCAGGAGAATCCATTTCCTTGCTCATTCAGGTTATTCAGTTCCTTGCAGTTGTAGGACCAAATTTTCTGGATTCTACAGATCTCCCACATTCCCTGACTCAGGGACTTTTTCCTCTGTCTTCAGAGCTAGGGATGGCGATTTGATGCCTTTCATTTGGTATCTCTCTGATCTACTCTTCTCACTTCCTTCTCCACAATTAAGCATCCTGTGATTAAAATGGGTTCACCTGAATAAGCGAGGAGAATCATGCTGAAGTCCTTAACCTTTTTCATACCGACAGAAATCATACCTACACAATCTCTATTGTCATGAAGGTACATTTTTATAGTTTCTGGGGCTTAAGATATGGAGATCTTCGGAATGATATTATCATCCTCTGGTATCATTACTCTCTGGAAAATCTTGAAAAATAAGGGAAAATATTATTTTAAGTCTGAATAGTAGTATATGTCAGGCCCAGAGTAAGAAAGCTGAGAATATAAAATTTACTAATAAGTGGATGTCAACTATCACCCTAAATTTATTCTAGGTATGTATGCCATAATTATAGCTGCCATGTAAAATTATGTGAAGCAAGAAGTATTTTGCAAATATGGAAATGAAATATTTGTACTGTTTTTTAAGCATAACAGGAAAGCAAAGAAAATGAACACCAAAAAAGAAATAAATTTTTAATTGCCATGGTTGTACTCAGAGAAGAATTTTTTAAGATACTAGTATTATTTCAGAGAGTTTTTATAATGCACAAAAACAATCACCTCCAATAGGCCGGATTTTACATATTCTTTACAAGTAAGACACTGTAATGGGGGAAACAATCATAACTCAGAGACAGTTTTAGCAAGTTGTTTCTGCAAAGTGATCTATAATACAATAAAATACAGAAACACACACTCAGAGTTTCTCAGGATGATTGCAACATAAGCAGATAAAAATCTAGCAATAATTAGAACAAAATTAACATATTCACTCTACTAGTTTAACTTGTGCTTGATCAACCTAAAAGAGAGAGAAAATCAAATACTTGCTGTACAAGAATCAAAATGGCCTTTGAATCATAGGCTCACTTCTGTTAAATTAGAAGGTTACTGCAGAAAAAGTAAACGCTTACATAAAAACTTAACATATTTTGTACCATTTGTAGACTAGCCTTATACAGGAAATATATATTTTTCATATATCCTTTTTTAAATGTCTATTTATTTTTGAGAGAGAGGGACAGAGAAAGAGGGAGACTAGGGTCTGAGCAGGTCTGTGCTGACAGCAGAGTCCTGTACAGGGCTCCGACCCACAAATGGTGACATTGTGTCTGACCTGAATCAAAATCGGACACTTAACCGACTGAGCCACTCTGGTGCCCGAATAATATTCTTGACCTAACACATAGATCATCCTTGGTGCCTATTTACCAAATATCACTTCTCATCCTTGCTCTTTGGGAGCGAATAATATGCTATGCGTAATGTTAGTGATATCATCATAAAAAAGTGAATCCCAGGGACTTTAAAATCTTAAATGAAGACAAAGTTTCAATCAAGAGAATTGTTTTGATTCAATTCACAAAATAAGAATGGGCCTGAACTGTACTTAAGGTGATTAAGAAAAATAACATATAATGAACATTTTTCTTAATGTTCTAAAATTCTTAAAAAAGGAAAAAACAAGTGGGCTACAATTAATAAATAGACAAATTTTATATTATATGTTGACGAATCCAAAGAGTTGCAGAATTATTTGGTCATTAAACACTTCATGCCAATTCATAATTTTCCCCCTTCAACAAATTGTGCTAACTTAAAATTTTCATCTGGTTTTTAAATGCAAGTTAAAAGGTAAGACTATTTGGTGTATATGCTCATGTGCTGTATCTACATGCAATTTCAAAGGACACACTAATAATTATTTAAGGAAAAGAAAAGATTTAAGAATACTGATTGTTCTATTCAATACTGGAAGTCTGCTCCTCTGAATTAAGAGTTGACTCTTCTGGGGGCACCTGGGCAGCTCAGTGAGTTAAACATCTGACTTCTGCTCAGGTCATGATCTCACAGTTGTGAGTTTGAGCCCTGCGTGGGACTCTGTGCTGACAGCTCAGAACCTAGAGCTTGCTTCAGATACTTTGTTTCCCTCTCTCTCTGCCCCTCCCCCAGTCGCACTCTGTCTCTCTCCCTCTTAAAAATAATAAATAAACATTAAAAAAAGAGTTTGCTCTTATGTTACAAGCATGTGACAGATTCAAATGTCCCTCTCAATTAAGCTACACATACTCCTATCAGGTAAATTAATGTCCATTAAGTAGAATTACATTTTTTTTCAATTTCATATTAGAAGAATTATGCTGGCTGCACTTAATGATAAGAGCTGTTCCAGTTGTCAGATGGGACCTGCCACGTTTCCTGTAACCAGAGTAAAAACCAATTGACACATAGTCCATTGATTGTAATGTAACAAAAACAAAAACAAAAAAACAAAAAAAGCAAAAAACAACAAAAAAGGAAACATGGTTCTACCACTTTGTTTTATAGATAGATTCTTGCTTTACTGTGTCAGCATGATGTTGGTCTAGAGAGTGCAACCATTGTTTCATAAACAAACTTGCTAGGAACATTATAACATTACATTCTCAAGATGTAGTCATCCATCCAACTATGCCAAGGACTAGGAATTGTCTTGTTACTTTTAAGATGGTACACAACAGTATTTCCCTGAAACATTAAATGATATATAATGTTAGTTTTACAGGATCATCCTAGTTCATATTAATTTAACATCAGACAGTAAGAGAAATAGAGAATACCAGGTGTTTAACATCATTGACAATATAAAGATTTCATAAACTCTGTTAATGTCACTGGGAATGTCAAGAAAATATAGCTGAATGGCTTTGTTTAAAAACTAACTTAAGATATTGGGACTTTGTGTCCTCCGTGATGCAGATATCTACACTACAATGTGTATGTGTAAGGGGGAAAAGAAAGGTTTCCCTTTTTCTCCTATTTTGTTAGATGAAGATTAAAATGACAACCTTCCCTACACACACACTGAACAGTTTAGAAATCTCTACACTACAATATCTGTTATTCATGTTATATCAACATTAAACAGTTAACACAGGGACACCTGTGTGGCTCAATCAGCTAAGCATCAGACTTCAGTTTATGTCACGATCTCATGGTTTGTGAGTTCAAGCCCTGCATCAGGCTCTGTCCTGACAGTGCAGAGCTGGCTTGGGATTCTCTCTCTCTCCCTCTCCCTTTGTCCCTCCCCCACTTGTGCTTTCTCATAAATAAATCAATAAACTAACAAAAAATTAACATTATATTAATGTCATAATTATATACTCAGGGATTTTTAAAAAGCAATCCTAGAACTATACAGAGAATAATTCAACATCTAAAAGCACAATGAATTTGCCATGTTAAAAACTGAAATCATTTTCCTTCTCCTCAACATATCCTCTATTCTTCATTATGGTTAGGGATCCCTTATAATTATTTTACATATCTTAGACAAAGTTCTATAAATCAATTCCTATAGATAATTTCATATCTATAACTAAACTTATTGGAGAATAATTATGATGAATTCAGAGATCCTCAGCTTCTAAATAATGTCTTATATTTTATCTAATTGAATCTATAAAAAATTAGAAGGAATATTGTCAATATAATCAGTACTGAGTAAGTTACTCTTCTTCAAACTTTCAGGGCTTCTACTTTGTTGAATTTCAAATACAGATAACACTAGATATTACCAAAATGTATATTAACTGGTAGTAATGATAGTGATGGGTGTTTTACTTTTCTAATATGATACCACATTTGTAATTTCCTCATTAGGACATCACTTTTAAAAACATATGAGTGACACTGAGATAACACAGGTAGTCAGACTGACAAATTAAACTCACAAGAATTGGAGGTATTAAACTTTACTAATAATTCAAATGATAGTGATAAAAAAACACAGGCTAAACATGGAGTATGAGACAGCCAACACAACTCTTAGTTTCTATGTAGCTCTATTGGTGGGCACTCTGACTGAGATTGAGTATATGAGGTATCTGAAGTGGTATACAAGGGACATCACCTTCAGAAAGGGAGCTATTTCAGTTAAAAGTATCTTCACATTTTTTTTTGTCCAGGAATTGTGTATCTATCATTGTTATTTTTAAAAAGTCACATACTTTACATAGAGCATACATTTCAATTTTGGGATTATAAGCAACCTTTGGGTAGTTTGGGTACATCCTGTTGAAGATATCATAAGAAAGTTCTGTGGGCACATTTACAGAATACTTTTACTGAGCTTTTTTTTTTTTTTTTTTTTTTTTGGTGTTTTCCCAAGGCTACAGACTAGCTGCTAACTCTTTACTTACCAAGCATGAAATTCAGGAAAGTGTCATGGAGATTAATGTGTTATAATTGTAGACATATATTCCTAATGAAATACATAGCCCTGAATTACCTTGTCTGTTTATTTTTAAAAAATCTGAAACAGTATCACATCACTCTCCTAAATCACATGGTAATTTTTAAACTTAAACAGATTTTTTTCGCACTGAAAAGTTAACAGGTTTATTATGCTGTTTTTGCAAGATTTTGATAATTTATTTTATTCTGATATCCGACCAAAAGGAATGTATAAAATCAGATAAAATATAATGGGGGAGGAGTTAGAATCAAGTAAAATATCAGCGTGAATCACAAAACAGTAGAAAAATAAAGTAATCTGAAGTGAATGATACAACTTAATCTTTTCTTAAAAATCTGTTCTATACCTTATTTTAAAGAAATAAGTAAGAAAAACATTGTTTGCCAACTACCCAGCTAATAATGGAGGATAATTTATCAAGGTCAGAAATGAATAAGATGGGGGTGGGGTGCCTGGGTGACTTAGTCAATTAAGCCTCTGACTTTGGCTCAGGTCAGGCATGATCTCAGGATTCTCGAATTCCAGCCCTGCAGGGTTCTCTGCTATCAGTGCACAGCCCACTTCCAATCTTCTGTCTCATTCTCTCTCTCTCTGCCCTTCTCCGTGGGCATGCCCTCTCTCTCTCTGAAAAATAAACATTTTAAAAAAATGAATAAGAGTAAATATTTTTACAATACTTAGAAATAAATAATTATCGAGGTGCCTGGGTGGCTCAGTCGGTTAAGCTTTCTACTATCGCTCAGGTCATGATCTGGCGGTTTGAGTTCCAGCCCTGCGTCAGGCTCTGTGCTGACAGCTCAGAGCCCGGAGCCTGCTTGGGATTCTATGTCTCCCTCTCACTCTGCCCCTACCCTGCTCGTGCTCTGTCTCTCTCTCTCAAAAATAGACATTAAAAAATGTATAAAATTATAAATAAATAATTATTAAAATATTTGGTTTGTCCCTTGACTAGAGAACTTAGAGCAACAACTCTCAGTTAAGTGTGATACACTTGACAAAAATAAATAAATAAATAAATAAAATAAAACAATGGCAGGAAGAAAAGGGCACAGTACCTATATGCAACAAAGATGAATTGCAGTGCACCCAAAATGAATAGTACGTGTTTTTAAAATTATAATTAATAAATTTATAGCATGACATAATGTAACTAACCCAATGATGCGGTATGTCTAATTCACTCTTCTGAATTTACGGTTGGCAAACAAGTCATCGGAAATGACCTCTTCTACAAAACATCATGAAATGTATGAACTGACCTCATCAAATTCATTAGTCATATCCAATATTGCTACCCCTTGGTAAAGAAATATGCCTTAATGTTACTGTTAAATTAGCTAATCCACTTTTGTCGTTATTATCAATTTGTGTTTACTAACTACATGAAGAAAAAGATTGGGCAATTTTAGATCAGAGATCTCACTTTAAACATATTTTATTTCAACTAGAATTGAAAATAATGAAGTTTAAAAACAGTACAGATTCTGGCAAATCTTGTAATAATTTTTCTGAAAAGCAGGGGACATGACTCTATTTATCAAGATCACTATGGAGCTTTTCCAACATCAGTACACAGTGTGTATTTGTTTACTTGGTTTACCAGCATATGGCAAAATAGGCATGTGTATGTTGCTCCATCCACTCTCAAGAAATCTTATTAAAGTGAAAATAAAGTGATGCAAAAGAGAATAAACCCCCGAAAGCTGAGATGAAGAGATACCAGAGGATGAAATATATTAACTGTTTTTTAAATGCATAAAGCTGTTAGAAGTGAGTTTACAAATGAAACTGAGAAAAGAAAGCAAGCATCTTTTCAAAATAGATTCACTATCAGACTGCTGTCAAAATGGAAGTCAGTTCTCCAGGCAGAATCCTGGAGATTTTCCAAACATGGTATAAGCTCGGAAAGGGTCAATACTGGGGCTAAAAACAGGCTCCAGAATTAAAGCTCTAGCCATGAAATCACTGTGGTAGCCAGTTCTTGAACTCTTCTACTTTTCTCCAATGCAGACCGTATCAGAAAGGTTAAGCCAGGTTAAAACCTGAGAACTAATTGGAACCCCAAAGCAGAAATGATTCAATTGCTACTTTTAGTCAGAGGAAAGGATGTGGGAGTATTAGGGTAGGGAACTGTTGTTTTTCATCTTAGCTCCTCTATACCATATGATTTTTATAAACTCTATCTAGTTGGTAGTCATTAAAAATATTAATAGCAATGTAGACTTTTAATTGTCACCTACCAGTTGTTTCTTTGGATAATTGTGTGGATTCCAATCCAACATATTATCAAAAACTGTAATAAACAGATGGTGGTTTTTGAACATGTTGAAGAAAGTTTAGCATTAAGAAAGTAATTTAAGTTGGCAAATATGTAACATTGACTATTATGACAAATATGGATTTTATAAACAAGCACTGGTGTAAAAATCAGAGTTAACTAATGAAAATTGATGTTATTTTTAAATATATTCTATGGAAGTAACTTGTTCAATCAGATTATAGCAATGTAGCTCCAGGAATTCTTCACCAGGACAAAGAAAATCAAATACAAGAATATAACAAGAACAACTATTTTCTGGTTTTAGAAAAGGTTCATGTGCAATCAAAAGATTATTGTTGTATTGGTCATTTATTATACAGGCTATATTGAAAGTAAAAATCACTTTTGGGTTTTTAGTAACTGAATGAGTTAGCAAATTAACAAAATTTATAGGTGCTTCCATAAAATATCGGTTCTTCCCACAAATTATTTCCTAAAGAAGTTGTATCAGTAGTCCAGGTTTGAGAAATATCTACATGTCTCATTTTGCTGTGTAAGCAAATCACCTGAAAATATAGTGGCATTAAACAGTAACAACAAAATCTTTATTATTTCCCATAATGCATTGATTTGGCTGGGAGGTTCTTTTTGTCTGCTCCAGCATGGGTAGAGCTGGGTGGTCTGGAATGGCCTCAATTGCGTATCTGGAAATCAGCTGAGTTGACTGGAATCTGGGCTATTCCTGGAAGTTTTGGGTTGGCCAGTTCCACTCTAAATGCATTCCCATCCTCCAAGAGGCTACCTCTTTTATTTATATGTTTGCAGTTAAGAAGCAGGAAAATCGCAATGTACAAACATTTCAAGTCTCTGCTTATGTCATAATTGCTATTGATTCAGTACAAATCACATGACCAAGACAAGACTTACTGTGGAAGATAATTACCCAAGGCAATGAATACAGGAAGGAGAGTGACCATAGCCTTTTGTCAATCTACTACACCAACAGAAGGAGAAAAGGAATCTGTCTTGCTTTCATATCTTCCAGAATGCCAGCTTCTCCAGATATAAATATTCTGCAAAAGCAGTTTTGTGAAGTTTCCCTGAATGAGAGTATTCAAGTAGATGTAAGGGCTCTATTTCCTATATAGCATATTCCTTTCCTGTATCCTATAAAATGAAGTCATCTATATATGCAAAGCTGTACCAGATTCTATTTTTGGTCAAAAACTATAAAGAGACAATTGAAGAAACCAATACTAGGAATTTATCTGTCTATTTTTTAAAGTTTATTTATTAATTTTGAAAGAGAGAGAATGAGCTGGGGATGGACAGACAGAGAAAGAGAGAGATTCCCAAGCAGGCTCAGTGCTTCATGTTGAGCCCGACTTGGAGAGAGAGTGGGATGGGGGGGTGGGGCTCGATCTCACAATGGTGAGATCATGACCTGAGCCAAAATCAAGAGTCTGGGTTACCAGCCATCCCTGTCTTTTCTTTTTCTTTCTTTTTTTTTTTTTGTTTGTTTGTCTAAGAGAGAGAGAATGTGTGTGAGTGTGCTAGCAGAGATGGGGCAGAGATAGAGAGGGAGAAAGAGAATCCCAAGCAGGCTCCATGCTTAGCATGGAGCCCAACATGGGGCTTGATCCCATGGCCCTGAGATCACAACTTGAGCCAACATCAAGACTTGGACACTCAAATGACTGACCCACCCAGGGGCCCGATATCTGTCTTTTTAAGTCAACACATGTTTGCAGAATAAAATGAAAAAATATGTAGACAAATAAAGAACCAATAAATGGACAGAGATTATATAGGCATTTGTGTGTTGTGAAAATAGTTTAAAAACAGCCACACAACTACCAAATACCTATAGATATATTAGTTGTAGTTCAAGGTAGCATTAAAGCTACAAAAAGGACAAAATATGATGAAGTGAACAGTAATTGTGTTCTTTAAAATGTTCAAATACAAATTTAAAAGTTTAATTATTTCAACTGCCAAAGAAAACTGAGACTTATTCCTGGAATCAGCTTGAAAGCCTCCTTTGCGATTTCTGTTCTATTAATGTTCATTGTCTGATCATATACTGATACATATAAATATACTATTAAATCTATAATTATAACTTACATACATATTCAACTATTTCACAGATCTGAATAATTGAAAGAATTCACAGTACTCCACAGATTTTGCTTAAATAAGGTTTTAGTTTTAATGTAGAGAAAGGATATGGTATAAGAAGGAAAGAAAACACAGGCAAGAACAGGGGCTTTGAGCCGTGTTCTTGGTTATACAGGATGTGTTTCATATGTGTATTGTAAATCACCAAGATATGTGCAAGGAATCCTGGTTTTTGGAGAGCCTGATCAGAGGCTCCTGGAGAATTTTTACACCTACTGGGGCATATAGGCAAACCAAGATATGTAACTGGTTAAATCAGGGATAAGCCACCCTGTAAACCTGTCTAAACAATATAAATAGCTGGCACTGGGTGCCTTTGGGGATGAGCTTTAAACATTAAATAGCATATTATAAATTACTAATATCCCATATTACCCTCAAACTAGCCAAGAGTTAGTACTATACTTCTAAGTGTTCCCAAAGTTCAGCTGAGATGTGTGCCTGTCCAGGCATATGACCTTATCTTATATAATGTATGTTGGTAACCCTATGCTACTTACAGGTTTGTTTTCTAAATAGTTTTACAAGTTTGCATTTTACTTTTACAAATGTGTAAAAATACTTACCCTGATTTGACTGAGAAAAGATTATTATTTTAAGCATATTTATGAACAAAAAAGAACTCAGGCATTAGTTGAAATTGTAAACAATAAAAATTCTTGTAAATGTTCTCAATGTCTCTCTAGGGGGGCATCAAATTATTAAAAATAATTCATCTTAATATGATGTAGCCATAACAAATGACGAAGATGCTGATAGATATGCATAACAGATAAATAGAAAAAGATATGCAAATAACTTACATGAATTAGACATAACAAATATGTGTGGTGATATATGTATTTTGTGATATTTATGAAAAATAATGTTATATGTGCATTTGCATGCACTTATGCATATAAGATTATAGGCATTATATATTTGTATACACATAAAAATGTCAAAACATTTTTAAATGTTTTGAAAAGATAACACAACAAACTATATTCTGTGGTTATATTTGAGATAGGGAATAGTTTGAAGTGAGTGGGTGAATGCAAAGTCCAATGCATATTCTATACGCTTTTCATCCTGTATAAATCTGTATGATTTGTACAATATGCATTTTATTTTTTTAATATTCATTTATTTTTGAGAGAAAAAGAGACAGAGCGTAAGCAGGGGAGGGGCAGAGAGAGAGAGACACAGAATCCCAAGCAGGCTGCAGGCTCTGAGCTGTCAGCAGAGCCAGATGTAGGGCTCAACTCATGAACCAGGAGATCATGACCGGAGCCAAAGTCAGTCGCTTATCCGACTGAGCCACCCAGGCGCCCATGTACTGTGTGTTTTAAATTATTTAGATGTGTTATATGTGAATGTAATTATATGTGGCTCATTTGGTGATAAAGGAGTTCAATATAAGCCAAGTGTTTTTTGTTTTGTTTTGTTTTGTTTTTTGTAGTTTTGATCCAAATGCATGAACAAGAAATGAATGGACTTTTCAGGTACAATAAAAAGTAAGGGAAAATTTGGACTTTATCTCAATTTTGTACTCTTTGGGTCTTTAAATGACTGGATGAAGTTTTCTTGCCCATTTAAAATAATCCTGACGAGCTACAGGATTGATTTTGCAAGGAGGACATGACAGCTGCTTCAGAAAACCCGCCTGAAGGAAGGCACACGGAAATTAAGCAGACAAAATCGCCTGCTGATGTATTTTGTCTGACAGGTAATCCATGTTTACACAAAATGTAAACTAGTTTAACCAATTGGACAGTTACATTCTGATTTTTTTAACTTTTTTTTTAATATTTATTTATTTTTGATAGAGAGAGACAGAGCACAAGTCGTGGAGGGGCAGAGGAGAGGGAGACACAGAATCCGAAGCAGGCTCCAGGCTCCGAGCTGTCAGCACAGAGCTGATGCAGGGCTCAAACTCACAAAACTCGAGATCATGACCTGAGCTGAAGTCGGACGCTCAACCGACTGAGCCACCCAGGCGCCCCAGTTATATTCTGATTTTTAAAAACTATTCTGGGGTTCCTTGGCGGCTCAGTCAGTTGAGCATCCAACTTGTCTCATTGTGATCTTGTGGTTCCTGGGTTTGAGCCCAGCATAGGGCTCTGTGCTGACAGCTTGGAGCCTGCTTTGATTTCTGTCTCCCTCATTCTCTGCCCCTCTCCCACTTGCACTCTGCCTCTCTCTCTCTCTTTAAAAACTCTTCTAACTGAGAAATTTCTGTATTCAATTGTCTAATTACTACATTTTCAAGACAAAATTTGAAATGAGTAATGTGTTTGTTCATGTAATAAGTGGTCAATTTTCAAATTACTTTGAGTTTCTGTGCAAGAGATTAATAGTTTCTCTGATGAAATATTAACAATGCATACAACTTATAGAAGTTTTAAGATATTGCAGATATACATAAGAGCTTTACACTCTTTTTCATTCAACACTTTTACAATCCTGTGAGGTCACTGATATTATAGTCTATCTTGTATATGAAGATATGAATCTTAAGGAAGTTAAATAACTTGCTTTAAAACACACAGCCCATAAGTTGAAACCAGTTGTACTTATTTCCTTGTATTTGAAACCAGTTCTACCTATTTCCTAGGTCTCAACTCTTAGATACTGTAAAAAGGTAGACATATTTATATTTCAAAATACTGAAAAAAAAATTCTAAATATCGAAATTTCTTTTAAAGACGGTCGCTAATCATTCAAAAGTTCTTACAATATCCCTTGACTTATGAAACCAATTAAAAGAGGAAGCTGCACTATGTTACCAAATATTAGGGCCGTTTCCTGGCTCCAATTTAATCCATTTTATCCAATTTAATGTATGGATTTAAATATAGGCAATATGAGTATATTTATCTTCAAATAAAGAAAACATTTCATTCTTATTATAACTGGGTTATTATTTCTTTTGGAGATTTATCCAGATCATTGTGTGTCTCAATAGTTATCTCTCCTTTACTGCTGAGTAGTATTTCATGGTATGAGTATATTATAATTTATTGGTTTAAGGTTAAATTCATCCAAGGAAAGATAGCTTGGTTGTTTCCATTAAAAAACAATAGCTTTTACATACTTTAACTATAACAAATAAGCTTTAATTTCTCTGGGATAAATGTCTAAGAGTGTAATTGCTGGGTCATTTGGTTGTTACATGATTAGTTTTTTGTTGTTTTTTTAAAGTAACTGCCTAATTGTCTTGTATTGTGACTGTGATGTTTTATACTCCCACAAGCAATATATGAATGTTCTAGTTTCCCCACGTCCTTGCCAGCATTTGGTGTTGTCATTATTATTATTTTTTTAGCCATTCTAGTAGGTGTGTAGTCATATCTCATCATAGTTTTAATTTATATTCCTTTGTGGACAAACATGTCAAATATGTTTTCATTTTTTATCTGTGTATCTTTTCAAGGAAAATATTTCTTCATGCCTTTTGCCTATATTCTAAATAATCATTTGCTTTTATACTAAGTTTTGGAAGTTCTTTATACATTCAGGAGACTTGTGCAAATAATTTCTCTCACTCTATTTTTTTCAGCCTCTTAATAGGAACTTTCAAAAAGATTTTGCATTTTGATGAAGTCCATTTTATAACTTGATTCCAGTTCACATCACAATCTCATGGTTGGTGAGATCAAGCCCCAAGCTGGGTTCTGCATTGGCGTGGGACCCTGCTTGGGATTCTCCCTCTCCATCTCTCCCTCCCCCTACTCAAACTCAAGCTCTCACATGCACTCTCTCTCTCCCCCCTCCAAAATAAATAAATAAATAAATAAATAAATAAATAAATAAATAAATAATCGACCAAGGCATATATCTCTGAACTCTCTTTTTTGCCCCATTGTTTTAATATGCCTGTCTTTCAAGCAATCACACATTTTTACTGAATAAGGAAAATCTTGAAATTGGGTACATTTGACTCCTTGCAATCTTTTTCCTTTTTCAAAAAATTATTTTTCCTACTCTAGTTGTTTTCTTGTTCCATTTACATTTTAAAGTAAGTTTCTCTATATCTACAAAAAACCCTGCTGGGGTTTGATTAGGAATTGCACTGAACCTATGTACCCTTTTGGGCAGAATTGCCATCTACAATGTATTGAACCTTCCAATCTGTGAATACAGAATAACTCTCTATTTATTTAGATCCTCTTTGGTGTATTTTGGCATGTAGGTCTATACAATGTTTGTTATATTTGTATGTATTTCATATTTCAGAGCTATTATAAGTGGTATTAAGTTCCCAAAGTCAGCATCCACGTGTTCACTACTAATATAGAAATTTATTTCTGTATGTCTATCTTGCATTTTGTCACTTTCTGAACTCACAGGTTGGATCTCAAAGCTTTCACTTGTTTGTTTGGCTTGATATGTTTGTCTTGAGATTCCTTGTACTTTTTGTGTAGACATGATGTCATCTGTGAAATCAGACTTTTATTTTTTTTCCAGTCTGAATATTTTTTATCAATTTTTCTTGATTTACTGCACTGGATAAATTTCCAGCACTATGTTGAATAGGAGGGGTGAGAGTGGACATCCTTACCTTGTTCCTGATCTTAGTAGAAAAGCAGTTAGTCATTCACTGCACAGTATAATGCTAGAGATAGATTTTTTTGTAGATAATTTTTTCAAGTTGAGGAATTTCTCCTCTATTCTTAGTTCTCTGGGAATTTTAACATGAGTGAGTGCTAAATTTTGTTAAGTGCTACATCAGTTGATATGATGATGGGGTTGTGTTCTTTACCTCATTAATATGGCAGATTCCAGTTATTACTTGTTTTGCACATGTGTTTTCACTTATGGTATTACACACATCACAGTGTGGTAAACACACTAATTCACTGAAACATACCTACCTCATACAACAATATTCTAGCACTGTAGAAACATTTTTTATATATGTCCTTTACTAAATATATTATTGTATCATAGAGTGATGAACACACTCTTTCACTAAAATAACACTGTGTTTATTCACATATTCAAATACAATTCATTTTTAACAGCTTTACTGAGATGTAATTGATACAAAAATTGCAATATTTAAAGTATACAATTTCATAAGTTTTGAGATATATATATATATATATATATATATCCATGAAACTAGCCACACAGTGGAGGTAATAAACATATCCATCACATACAAAAGCTTCCTCCTGCCTCTTTGGTATATTTTTCTTTTTCAGTTGTGGTTAAAACACTTAACATGAGCTACACTACTTATTTTTTTTCTCTTAATGCACAATAAAGTGATGTTAAATATGGGCACAATGTGGTACAGAATATCTTTAGATTATTATTCATCGTGCACAGCTTAAACTTTATGCATGTTGGGTAGCAACTCCCATTTATCCCTACCCCCAGCTCCTGACAACTGTATTTGCCTCTCTGCTTCTATGATTTTGACTATTTCAGATTTGTCAGATAAGTGGAACCATATAGTATTTGTTCTTCTGTGACTGGCTTATTTAACTTAGCATAATATCCTCCAGGTTTTTCTATGTTGTCACATGTAGCAGGATCTTTTTAAACACTGAATGGTATTCATGTTTGTAGATATCATATTTTCTTTATCTAGTCATCTTTCAAGAGATATAAAAAAAACAAAAATATAAAAATGGGACTATAACAAAATAAAAACCTTCTGTACAACAAAGAAAATAATCATCAAAATAAAAAAAGCACTCTATGGAATGGGAAAAATATGTACAAACCATGGATCTAATGAAGGATTGTTATCCAAAATATATAAGGAACTACAACTCAGTAGCAAAAAATTCAAATAACCCAATAAAAATGGGCAAAGGCTTTGAATAGACATTTCTTTAAAGAATACATACATATGGCCAACATATATAAGAAGATGCTTAACATCATTAGTCACCAGGGAAATGCAAATCAAAGCTGCAACACCGGGGCGCCTGGGTGGCTCAGTTGGTTAAGCTTCCAACTTTGGCTCAGGTCATGATCTTGCGGTAAAAGAGTTCCAGGCCCACGTTGGGCTCTGTGCTGACAGCTTAGAGCCTGGAGCCTGCTTTGGATTCTGTGTCTCCTTCTCTTTCTGCCCCTCCCCCACTCACACTCTGTCTCTCTCTGTCAAAAATAAATAAAACATTAAAACGATTAAAAAAAAACTACAATGAGATATCACCTCACACCAGTTAGGATGGCTCTTATCAAAGAAAAAAAAGATAAATTTTAGCCAGAATGTGGAGAGATTGAAAATACTGTCACTGGGGATGTAAAATAGTGGAACCAGTATTAAAACAAAACAAAACAAAAACACAAAAAAAACAGTAGGGAGTTTCTTCAAAACATTAAGAAGAGAGCTATCATATGGTCCAAAAATTCCACTTCTAGGTATTTACCCAAAGGAAACAAAAACACTAACCTGGAAAGATATAGACAACTTCATGTTCATTGCAGCATTATCTACAATAGCCAAAATATGGCAGGAGACTATGTGTTCGTTGATGGATGAATGTATAAAGGAAATATGGTATATATACACACTGAAATACTATTTAGCCATAAAAATGAATGAAATATTTCCTTTTGTGACAACATAGATGAACCTTGAGTGCATTATGCTAAGTGAAAGAAATCAGAGAAAGACATATATCTTACATGTGGCATCGGCAAACAATAACAACAACAACAAGCTTATAGATACCGGAAACAGGTTAGTGGTATCCAGAGGCAGCAGTGGGTGAGGGTAGAGAGTTGGCAAAATGGGTGAAGAAGGCAAAGAGATACAAACTTCCATTTATAAAATAAATAAGTCATGGGGATGTAATGTACATCATGGTGACTACAGTTAATAATACTATATTGTACATTTGAAAATTACTAAAAGAGTAAATCTTAAAAGTTTTCATCATGAGAAAAAAATCGTAACTGTGGTGATGAGTGTTAACTAGACTTATTGTGGTGAACATCTCATAATATGTATCAGTGCCTGAAACTAGTATAATGTCATATGTCAATTATACTAAAAAAATATTATTTTCAATGCTATGTTTTACCCTTTGGATATATGTATCCTTTGGATTATCTGCTTAGGTCTTATTTGGAATACGAAGTGGGCAATTTTTTTTGGAGGGGGCCCTAGGTGGCTCAATTGGTTAAGCATCTGACCCCTGGTTTTGGCTCAGGTCATGATCCCGCGGTTTGTGACTTTGAGCCCCAAGTAGGGATCTGTGCTGACATCTCAAAGCTTGCTTAAGATTCTCTCTCTCTCTCTCTCTCTCTCTCTCTCTCTCTGCCCCTCCCCCATTTGTTGTCTTTCTCTCTCAAAAATAAATAAACGTTAAAAAACGGGCACTTTTTGCAAGAATTTTCTATTTTTGATTAAGGTGCCTCTGTTATAGTCATGAACATTTATATTAATTGTTTATAATTACCTCTATCATGTATATTAATAAAACAAAGAATCTTGTATACTTTATTAATAAAAAGAGATCCTGTGGTTTTCTGGGAATTTATTTCATAGTAGAGTATTTACAGAAACTGGATTATCGACATCATCTTGTACCTGCCATTCAGGAGGTTAAAAACTAATATATTTGTCTCTAATTTTCTTTTATTAGGTGGTGGTGAGCTCATTGCTTCATGTATAGTAGAGATAAAAACAATAGGAAATCAAGGCAGCTTGGATGTTCTGTGTGGCTTCTTTCTAGCATTTGGTTGTGTAAGCACACCAGTCAATGGGCTGTCTTATTGTTCCTCTGCCTATTCTTGTTCCAGGCCCTTCATCTGGAGCTTTTCAAAAGTGAATTTCACTGCGACAAATAATGAATGAATTACTAGGACTATTTAGGGGTTTCATTATGTTACAGAAGACCTGAATTTTTTTGTTTTCATTTTATTTCCATGTTGATTCTGAGAGCTTTCTTTTTTTCTTTCTGAGGGAGGGGGGACTCAAGTGAGCGAGGGGCAGAGAAAGAGAGAGAGAGAGAGAGAGAGAGAGAGAGAGAAGCAGGGCTCACACCATGCGGGTCATGAACTCACTTGAAGCAAGGCTCGAGCTCATTCAAAGCAAGTTTCATGCTCACCCAAACTGGGACTTGAACTCATGAAGAGTGAGATCATGACCTGAGCCGAAGTCAGATGTTCAATGACTGAACCACCCAGGCACCCAGATCTGAGAGCTTTCACTTGGTGTAGGTTGGGGCATCTATCTTCTCTCTACTATGCCTCTTTTTAGAAACAATTTGAAGTGAAGTCTCATCATTTGGGGACCTCAGTCTGTAGTAAGTAAAGCCTGAATGTGAACACTGCATTCAGTGTCTCTGTGCAGCAATCAGGTGGAGACCCACTTTTGAATCGAAACATATTTTTCCTGATGCTAAAAAAAATTAAGATATTATTATCACAACATCTCCATTTAGTACCTTCCTTTTCTTGGCTGGAGAAATCAGAAAGCTATTCCTTCTCATCACAACAATTGGTCCCTCTCCCCTTGCATTATATCTCAGGCATTCTGCAAAGGCTCTGGATTAAAAGCCACCTGGGTTACACATTGTTACTTCTTTATTAAATATTATTGTTCATTCAATTTATTTTTGCATGAAATAAACATCTACCTGAAGGTGTATATAATCACCTTAAAATATCACTTTATATTTAATTTTAAAAATACATAATTTATAATTTTATTACACATAAATAATGTGCAAATGCAGAAACTTTCATTCCAACTACATTAAGTATTTTTTTAATGTTTATTTATTTCTGAGACAGAGAGAGACAGAGCATTAGTGGGGGAGGGGCAGAGAGTGAGGGAGACACAGACTCTGAAGCAGGCCCCAGGCTCTAAGCTGTCAGTACAGAGCCCGACGCGGGGCTTGAACTCACAAACCAAGATCATGACCTGAGCCAAAGTTGGTCGCTCAACCGA
The DNA here is from genome assembly GCF_027475565.1 of Acinonyx jubatus. NCBI lineage: Eukaryota > Metazoa > Chordata > Mammalia > Carnivora > Felidae > Acinonyx > Acinonyx jubatus. The sequence goes on from NC_069380.1 coordinate 58,930,917, forward strand.
CTGAGCCATCTAGGCGCACCATCATTCCAACTACATTAAAAGAAGCATTGTTTGCTTGTCTAGAGTATTATTTTCCTGAAGGAATCTCCATTTTTTTTGCTAATTTTTGGTGTTTGTTTTATCAAAAAGTAGGACAAATCAAAAGAAATTTAAACATAAGGCCAGCTGCTACAATGCCTGGGGTAAGGTATTAATAGCTTAATTTCAAGTGATAAAGTCTCAACTCTTTAAAATATTCAACTAAAGAGTGATTTTAACAAATGCTTAATATTTGTGCTATTTTTGTCTTATTTTGGGTTGGCCCTTCCAAACTTTCTGAGCATATGCTCATGTGGACATACATGTGTGGTCTCCTAGCAAGCTTCAGAGCGTTATGGAAGCCTGCTTCTGCTTCTTTTGCTGCAGAGCGGAAACGTATCTAACCAGTTTATTTCCTCAGGCTTTTCTGCGCATTGAGCTCCAATGAGGTACACAAAACAACATCCGTCTGAGAAGAAAATGAATTGCTCTGCAAAGTGTGTGCTATGTTCGCAACAGTTCTATCAAATTCTCAGCTCCATGTTTAAAGAGCATCAGCAGGTGGTTTACAATTTTGAAAAAAAACATTAATAAATTTACTTGAATGTGTGCATAATTTATGGTATATCTTTTAGCATAATCCTTTATAAATATAATAGCGACCCAAATCTAAGAAGCAATGTAATATTTTATTAATTGTGAAGCCACGTGAGGCTGTTGATTCACATGTCCTACTTCTCTTTAAGACAAATACTAACCCAGATCCATTTTGTAATGCCTCACAGAATAACTTAAAATATGTAAATAATGAGAAACATGGATTTTTATTAGTAGTACTATGTCTCAATTTTCTCCTACTTAATGATAGTAATAGAATTTCAGTGCTTCCTTTTTAAGACTGTACATATTGGGGCACCTGGGTTGCTCAGTCAGTTGAGCGTCTGACTTGGGTGCAGGTTATGATCTCACGGTTCACGAGTTTGAGCCTTGCATCAGGCTCTCTGCAGTCAGCACAGAGCCTGCTTCAGATAATTTTCCCACCCTCCCATTTCCCCACTCACACACTCTCTGTCTCTCAAAAATAATAAACAAACATTAAAAAAGAGTATAAACATCAAAATCCTCAATGTAAAAATCTCAATGCCATATAAACAGACACAAAGTATCAATTTTAGTTTCATTAACATATTCTGTAGAGAAATAGTATTTTCTTAATGTACAACAATAATATTTATTGTCATTTTGAGTATGAGAGAGACACAGTTATACATTTACATGTTTATAACTCTTTGGTCTTCTTGAATGTATATATATATATTTTATAATTTAATGCACTCTATTTATTTTATTCTATAAATTTCATGCCAAGCTTATTATGGGAATAACAGAACAGTATTCTATTATTAAGAACAACTCTTCTTTATGGACTTTGGGTTAAATGATAATATTACAAAATATAAACAATGAGTTCTAAGTTTTAGCAAGCAATCTTTCTTGTTATAGTCAACCACTAATTCAACAGTATTTCCCTATTTAATATTATCTATGTGATCATTGAAAGTTTGGACAAAGGCAATGTTGAAATTAAAAAAAAAGGTCTTGTATGTGGAGAGATATTTTAGTAACACGCTCCATTCTAATTTTTAAGGACATCATATTTCATGTAATTTTATGATGCTAGTTATCAATTAATTGAATCACAATTTCATATACATATACTTCATTGATTGTGCTGCGATAATACAACTTGACCCCCTAAAGACTTTTCCTAGAAGACTGGAGAAAAACTCCTAAAGAGTGGAATCTGAACAACACAGATTGTTATCTATGAGAGACCTAATTTCGAATTTCAGGTAGGAATAAGGAGAAAGGCCTGAATGAGAAAAGTGTGTGTGTTGGGGAGCCTGAATGGCTCAGTCGGTTAAGCGTCCAACTCTTAATTTCAGCTCAGGTCATGATCTCACAGTTTGTGAGTTTGAGCCCCACGTTGGGCTCTGTGCTGACAGTCTGGAGACTGCTAGGCATTCTCTCTCTCCCTCTCTCTCTCTCTGGTCCTCTCCTGTTCTCTCTCTCTCAAAATAAATAAAGAAGCTTTTTAAAAAAATTTAAGAAGTGTGTGTGTTGGATCTCTTTTAGGGCTTAAGATGCAATACAATACTCTACTTGTGTCTTATTAGCCTAAACTTACTAATATGATGACTCCTCTTAAAACAAGTGGTTTAAAATATGTATTTATTCTGGCTCTTCAATTGTCAGCTGAAAATTGGAGTGGGGGGTGGTTATTGAGTGAATGAAAGACTAGTGCATAGTGTAAAACATCTAGCTCTATTTACCACAAGCAACAAATAAAAGTCAATGTTGAAATAACTTCCCTACAGGTAACATAGCCATGCATTAAACCCTTATCTAAATATTGGCATCGATCCATATTTATTTTTTCCCATTACACACAATTACCTTTTTATAATGAGCAATAAGGATATATGAACAAGCCAAAGATTTTCATCAATTACACTGTCATACTTTGCCCATAGTGAAACATCTGACAATCCCAAGTAATGATTAAATTATATAATTATATCATATTTCTCCTACTTAATTTACTGCAAACATTAATATTTTTGTGTAATTCGGGGACACCTTTCCCTTTCCATTTCATATTTGAGAAACTGTAGCTAAAATAGTCTACCTTATTTACCCTGTGTGAAAAATGGAAGTTTCAAGTCCCTTTTTCATAATTACACATTTATTTTAAATTTCTTTAAATCATGAAATATAAAAAAGTAAATATTGTATTTCTTCTAAACCAAAGTTTTAAATGAGAAATTCAAAATCAACTTTATTAGAATTTAAATACCACATGACCTAAGACTCAGATTTTGTTAAGACTGTTATTTACTTAAAGAAATTTGGTGCAAAGCCAAATTTCTTGATGGAATATAGTAATGATTTAAGTCAGGGACATTTGCTCAAAAGAACATAACTCTGTGTACATTAGAATAACTGAAGTTGTGATTTAATATAAATCACATTTATATTATCACAAGAAATTTATCATTAACCCAAGAAAAAAGACTGTAATACGCTTGGTCATACCTTGTATGGTTCTAAACTTAAGTAAATTCTAGAGACACCAGCAAATTCAAACACTTAATTTTATGCTTCATAATCTGCATAAGTTAGTTAAATTCTAAGTATCAGTTTCTTCTGCCCTCTCTTCCTAGAATCAGGTTTGACCAGAGGGAGAAGATTTACAAAGCTGAGAAGGGGCAGGTTCTTGGTAAACAAGTTAGTGAGAAGAGTGGCAGTAAATTTGGCCTTAAGACAATCTCTACAAGTTGTTTACATTTGCAGCACTATATTGCTATATTTTTTACCCTATCTAATTTGTACCAATGAAATAAGATGTTGTTAATTGGGTAATGCATTCAAATAAATACTATATCTATTTAGAACATAGAATACAAAGTTTTTAGGAATATGACAACAAATCATTTTAACATGAATAAAATCTCTCCAGTTATAATAAGTATTACTAAACTTTTGAGTTTATACTCATGTGTGTGAGCCATGTGTATGTGTGTGTAGAATTGATTCTCATTATTCATGATAGTTATGTTCTATAAAGTTTCTGCAAATACTGAATTAGTGAATACTCAACCATTGCCTCTGGGTGAAATACAGTGTTAACTTCCTGGGGACCTCTGGTCATAATAACTTTGTCAACCAATCAGTGAGTAAACTTGCTTTATATGAGTTTCTGTTTGGATGCACACACACACACACACACACACATCGGGTTCATTAACTTTGAACTCATAGCCAGCAGCACTGAAATCTTGCGTAAGTTAAGTTTATCTAACACACATTTCTCCATAATGCACGTCACAGCTTTCTTGAGCTTAGAGAAAGAAGCTAGAAAACACTTCAGCACTATGCATGGGTGCCATTTTAAGCAGCAAAATCACTAACAAAAAATAAAAAAATGTGGAAAAAGTGGCATTAGATACACCATGAAAAGGACATTTGTGTAAAGTACAAAAGTTGAAACAAGAAGGCAGAGAATTACCTTGTTTCTCCTCTGAATATATACAAAATTTACACATGCGCTCACATGCATGTGTGCATGCACACACACACAGTAATTACTTTGTAAAATTAGAAATGTGTATGAAAGTAAATGTTTATGCCATCTTCACATGGCGGACTAGTAATATTTTTCAGTAAACCAATTTATATGGACACAAGAAGTAATATGTCAATTTATGGATAGTTTCACTCTTTAACAATGCCTCATTGAATCAATTAGTAAAATGTATTATTTTTCCTTGTGTGTCAGGATATTTGTTACAAACTAGATGAGTGTTTTTGCCAATTTACTCAAAATGTTGGATATTGTTTCACATATTTGTAAAAGACTTCATTTTTGAGGAACTAATAACAAAATGAGTACTTAACTAACAAAAATTCCCCCCTAATTTAGCCTCAAATGTTGGGGCTGAAATTGAAAAGTGCAATACTTACTCTTTCACATGTGCTTTGTTTGCTATGACTGCTTTCATCAAGTTTAAGGTGAGCCAAGATCTGAATTTGAAATTAATGGAGTCTCCAAACAGAAGATGAAAGAAAACAGAAGGAAAGAGCAGACAGAGAGAAGTCCAGAGTGCAAAGCAGGCATTATTCCGATTTCCTTTTTCTTTTCAGGTTTGTGATTGGTGTCTTCACAGAGGGTTTTCAGTCACATACTGAGAAATCTAATTAAGAGACTTCTCTCCATTTGTGCTGGCTTGAGGGGGCACTTCAATCAAGTGAAACCTGTTGAAGTGCGAATAGGAAGAGCAGGGGAAGTCAGACTGTCATCAGAAGTAGGTTGTCTGTCGCCCAGGAGGCAACACAGGACAGACAGCTTCACTGGCAAAATGTCCTCAACCTGGTATGGAAACTTGAGGCAGAAATCAGCTTTTGCCAGCACACTGGAAGTGGATCTGTTTATTAGAGGTAAGCGGACTTAACCAGAGCTCTCAGAGGCTGATATAAAAGTTCAAAGGTCAATTTATTATTTTGCAGTGAGGAGTACTACTTACTTCTGGTCTGATTAATATACTTTCTTGAGATGGACTTGCATTAGAAGTTGACATATTTTTCAAGAATTGCTTGGTAGTCGTGAAATCTGAATAAGGGGGGAGTTTTGATAATAATAGCTTCTGATAGTCTGACACATGTATCTCCTCAGTAGAATATACCTGTCTCTAGGACCAAAGAGATCATAAATCTCATTATACTACATGAATAACGCTGGCATTATTTTCTTCTCTGACTCTTTTTTTTTTTCTGTTTTTATCATTGATCACTCCTTTCAACTGACAGGTATCAGAGAATATCTGCTGGTGATAGTGATATTAAGATTGCACCAGCTTCCCAAGAACTTGGAGACACACAGGGCAATCCTGTAAAAAAAAAAAATTTTAAAAACATTAAAAATTAGGCAAATCTGACACCACGGAAATTATTAACAATCTGCAACAAAACCACGAGTTTATGTATTATTGTATGCTAAGTAATTCAGGAAGGCTTAAATTCCAGTTATGATGTTCTGGCAGTAGTCTCTTGGAAAGCCATTCTACTAAAATTTAATTAATTAATTTTTCCTTTTTTTCCTTTTACTTTGGTGGATTTTAAGTTCACAGAATTGGATTAATTCTACTTACATTCATCCTTATTTCATGCAAGCTCGTGTCTATCTATCTATCTATCTATCTATCATCTATTATCTATCTATCTATCTCTATTGTCTATAGTAAAATAAAAAGGTCACATATATCTGAATATTGGAACAATGACAATAACAGGACTTAACCACTTTTGTGTTTTTTCCCCAATTCCTCCTTTTTTATTCCTCAAACATTGTTCTCTTTCTTCTGAATCCTGTGCCCATTATACCCTTGCTTTTATTTTTACATAATTTTATATAAGTTGATGATGCCTATATGTATGATGAGAAGACATGAGAGATAATTCAAACACAGCACTAAGGAAGCACCTGAAGACTGACCAGTCCTCTAATAGTGAGAGAGAAAGTGAACGAGCAAACAACAGGGTGTTTTACCCACTTTAGCTTAGAAATGCTTCATGAATATCTTTGCTCTGATTTCAAGCTCATATCACAGTCTAATAAATTCTTAGTAGATTCCAAGTAAATTACTTAGAAATAAAAACGTTCTAAGAAATTTACAGAATGTTTTGTCTAAATGAGATAGCATGTCTCGTTATAAATCTGGCAGACACTGTGGTTATAATCGAGCATCCTTAGAAGGACAAGATACACAGATAGTTTCATTTGAACATTCATGCTGGAGATGTGATTGTTGTGTTGAAAGCTTGATATGAAATTAAAATATCATTCAGAATATTATGAGATAACAATTAATAATCAAAAATCATTTTCCAGACTTGAAAAAAAGTAAGAATTAACATTCAAAATCTTTAGAAACATGGGCTTTGGGCTTGTACTCAAATCCAAACTATGCTACTTCAAAGTTAGGTATGCTTTCTGATTCACATATCAAAATCTTAAATATTTTTAAAAAATTTTTAAGTTTATTTGTTTATTTTTCAGAGAGAGACAGAGACAGCAAGTGGGGGATGGGCAGAGAGAGGGGGAGAGAGAGAATCCCAGGCAAGCTCCACACTGTCCCCACGGAGCCCAATGTGGGGCTTGAACTCACAAACAATGAGATCATGACCTGAGCCAAAACCAAGACTCAGACACTTAATCCACTGAGCCACCCTGGCACCCCTCAAAATCTTAATTGTAATAGCCTCCCAAGTTCTCTTGAAATTAATGACTATGCCAGAAGTACCTACCACGGTTCCTGACACGTAACAAGTGCTCAATATATGATGAGTTTTCTCTTTCTTCTTCATTGCAAGGTAAGATCTTTCTATGATTGCTCAACATTCCAGCTCACATGTTACTTCTTTAAATCAAGTTCAATTGCATGCCAATAGAAAATAATTATGGTCAAACACTCATATAATACATTCTTGAATATGGGGTGTATTGTGTTCAAGACAATGTAAAGGCCATCTTTTCTAAGTACACTTGTGGTCTTTAAGAACACATCACTGAGCCGATCACTTCTGACAGACTCCAGTTACTCAGACAACTTGCTTCGGTGGAGTACCAGCTCTGCACACAGACTACACCATGCAATCTGCAAGACCAAATGTGTAACTCCTTAATAATATTACCCTGAAATTTCTCATCATCAGAACTAACCAGAAAGGCCATACACCACAGTCTGGAATCTGCTGTGACAAAATGAGTTAAAATTCCAGCATGTCATATTGATCTCCTAGGCTAAGCACCTAATCATTAGTATTAATCAGACTTGAAGAAATAATTAAGAATGTAGATTGATTCTTAGAAGGCAATTATTAAAAAGAAAAAAAAAGGATAAATCTGCTATGAATACAAAGTATAAAATATCAACAATAAAGGTAGTTGTGGAATGACTTGACCCTTACGACTTCAACACAAGTTATGCCTATTTAATCTTTATTTAGGGACAAGTTTTCTGAGAACAATGTAATTTGTGTCACACTGTTATAGGGAATTTTGTGTCCAGGGAAACAGCCCCAAAACCTTTAGTTTAAGAACCATTAAAAATAAATGCTGTTCTGCAATATTAAAGAATGAACAGCTAATGTAATGATTGATCCAAATGTAGCATTTCTAAAGATAAGACAGAAAAACTACGAATGAATCACCTGTACAGCTTATAGAAAATTAAGATTTCAGGATGCCTGAGTGGTTTGGTTGGTTAAGCATTGGACTGTCGATTTCAGCCTAAATTATGATCTCCTGGTTGTGAGATTGAGCCCCATTTTGGGCTCCGCGCTGGGTGTAGAGCCTGCTCAATAGTCTCTCTCTCTCTCTCTCTCTCTCTCTCTCCCCCCTTCCCCCCTCCCCTGCTCACTCTCTCTCTTGAAAGAAAGAAAGAAAGAAAGAAAGAAAGAAAGAAAGAAAAAGGATTTCTACTTTCTCACTAGATTCATTGATATGTAAACCTTAGGAGTCTACACATGTCAAGATACACAAATGATTGCTATGCATACTTAAATTTCAGATCAGTGTCCTAGGGAATTTTTCTTGAGTAGGTGATCAAAGCAAGGAGAGAGCTTTTATGGTAGAGGCCGTAAGAAAAGGGCCCTTAGAGACGAGCACCTAGCACAGACAGTCAAATCAAGCAAAGGTGGATACACCTGAAACTTATTCCTGGCAACTATCATTAAAAATATAAATTCTCGGGGCGCCTGGGTGGCGCAGTCGGTTAAGCATCCGACTTCAGCCAGGTCACGATCTCGCGGTCCGTGAGTTCGAGCCCCCGCGTCAGGCTCTGGGCTGATGGCTCAGAGCCTGGAGCCTGTTTCCGATTCTGTGTCTCCCTCTCTCTCTACCCCTCCCCCGTTCATGCTCTGTCTCTCTCTGTCCCAAAAATAAATAAAAAAACATTGAAAAAAAATTTAAAAAATATATAAATTCTCACAAAGATAGATTAGGTTATTTTCTAAATTACTTCAAATTCATTTTTAGAACAAGAATGTTGAGAGAACAGTACCTGTCTATATAAGGTTGGGGCAAAACCTCTGAACATATATATTTTATGTCATTTTGCTTTTTGACTTATGTTAATATATTTTATATTAAACAAAGTAAAATATAATTTATCTCCAAGTAAATAAAAATCCTTATTATACACAACTAGACATATTCCATTATATTGTCTTTTTCTTTACTAGCATTTTACGTACAGTAAAGATTCTGTCAGTAACTAAAACAACATTTGGGCAAGCAATAAATTGATCCACATGAGTATTGATGGAATTATCACTCAATTTTCATATTGTTCTTACTTTCTTCTTCTTATTTTTGGGGGGGGGGATGGGTTTCTTGCTACTTTGAAGAAACCTTTAGATGGTGGCCCTTTGTTTCTGTCCACTCTTGTGAGTTTATATTTTATATCTTCAGTTTCCTTAGACACATGAAAGTATTCAGACTACAGAGATTTTTTTTTTATCTGGACCAATGTTGTGAATACAAGGTTTAGCTTGAACCTGATATTTGCAGGAACAGGAATATCTGTAACAATGTCAGTTCCCACTGGAGTGAACTAGATGGAGCCATAATTTTCCGTTTAGATTCATTCCTTGAATTTAATATAGTCAGTCAGAATCCAAATCTAAATCTATCCCAATCAGGTTTATAGACAGCAGTCTGGCAACTGAAAAATTACAATTCAAAACCCCAGTTGGCCATGCCTGTAACATCTATTCTAAATAGAATGAAGACAGGGAACTTTAGAGTAAACGTGTTCAAAATATTTTCTTTGTAGACATGAATGCCCAAAGTATTTTCTACATTAGGAATTTGCAAGCAATTTCAAAGGAAATATTTGTCAAATTTACTGAGGTTACATATCTTCTTCTTGAAAAGTAAAAACAAAAAAAAAGAAACATTTTTCATTAATTTTCTATTTTGAAAAATCCCAATTTTCCTGGAGAACTTAGATTTTTTAAATATTATGTATCAATTGAAGTGAATATTTTATTTGTATGGTACCTATTTGGATTAATTCACTTTTCTGAAATTAATCAATGAGTCATGCTAGTGTACAGAATGGTTTTTAGAGGTAATTGGCTTTTGAGGAGGTTTATTTATCCCATCTGTAGCACTTACTACTATTGTGACTTTGAAAAAAAAGTAAATGAAGGAAAAAAAAAAAGGTTAGAGAGGGAGGGAGCCAAAACATAAGAGACTCTTAAAAACTGGGAATAAACTGAGGGTTGATGGAGAGTGGGAGGCAGGGGAGGGTGGGTGATGGGCATTGAGGAAGGCACCTGTTGGGAGGAGCACTGGGTGTTGTATGAAAACCAATTTGATAATAAATTTTATATTAAAAAAATAGAAATGTGTTGGGTAGAGGCTTAGGTAGGTAATACAACAAATAATTGAGATACCTTTTATAAGAAACAAAGTTTCAATAACAAAGAATTAGTACAGGGCTCATCTCTAGTAAACAGTAGAGGAAAATAAATTAATAAAAATATTTAATGGAAAATTTTTAAATCTTTGATTTAATATTTGGAGTCAAAGAATTTCTCATGTTTGTATTTTTCCATAAGCTTGATATGTTACTTGTACTTAAAGAAATAATACATTATACAATTTGCATTTGGGATGAAATGGCAAAGTTTTTAAATTTATATTTATATTATTATTATATTTATATTTTATTTTAAAAGTATCTGTATATTTAAACCTTAGCAATACACCACCTTATATTATGAGCACTGGGTGTTGTATGGAAACTAATTTGACAATAAATTTCATATTAAAAAAAAATAAAAAAAGTAAATGAAGCTACCAGTGCTTCTGTTTCCCCATTTGTAAATTGCAAAATTTAATTCAAACATTGTTTTCATCTATTTTTAAGTTTTATGATGCTCTGCATTTCTTAAGTCCTTTATGATATCTTAAATCATGTCATCTTCATGCTATCCCTATAAGATAGGGAGAAATTATCACTATTTTCACTTACAAGTGATACAACTGAAGCATAGAGGCATTAAATAAATTTTCCTCACCCTATCAATGACATAATTTTTACTTTAGAGGCTTGTCATTTTGAATATAAAATATTTCCTTGAGCAGATAATTCCAAGCTATTATTTACAAATGTAAATATATATGTACATATATATTCATATTGAACTTATGAATATTTTCTGCCTCTAGAAATAATATCTGTGTGCCTGGATATTAGTTAAATGGATCTTACAGCTTTAAGCCTATGGCTTTAAATTGTGGCTTGTACATTTGCAACTTATTTATTTCTTTTTATTTACTTTTGTATGCATGATGACTTCTGAATAAACATATCTATAAATTATTCATTGGATATCACATTCAAAATTTGTGGTTCAGGTCAGATTACAAGATGTTCATGCTTAAAATTCAGACATTCCCGGTGGTAAAGGGGAGTTTAAAGGAGGAATTAACATTCAGATTACAAATGCATATAAAATTCTTTTTTTAAAATCGTCATCCTTTGTAAATTTCAATCACACTATTGTACAAGATTTGTCAAATTAAAAGGATATTTTGCTCCCTCAGAGCTTACATAAGTGATATATCTGCTAAACATTCTTTGATAAAATCACAAAACAAGTTTATAAATAAGTTTTTTAAAAAACATTTTGATAAGCAAGACTTTCTGGATTAATTAATCAGATGCACCTGGAAATGTGGACTATGGACAGGAATTCAAGAACTTCTGTTCTGAAAAGGACTGGAGAAATGATAAACTAATCATATCATTCTAAATCTGACAAATTGTTCCTGGAGCTGATTTAAAAGACTGGAAGAACAGATTTTATCTCCTGCAGATTTTCTTTTTGGGACAAGAATATTCCAAAGATGCTCCCATATTGGAAGCTCTTTGCAGCTTCAGATTGCCTTCCACTGTGTTTCCTTCTCTCTCTGTGGTCATCTTGTGAGAGATGGTTAAAGTTCCTGTTTAATGCTTCTAGGGAGACAAATGAGCTGCTGTTTTCAGACAACCCTTTGGGAAAGTATGTGATTAAACTTTATCAGTAGAGGAAAATTCTGTAACTTCAGGGATTTCTCTTCGTTAGTCTTCTACCCCTAGGCCTTATTGGGAAGGTGGGGTTGGGGGTTACCCAGGGTGCTACTGAAGACTGTAACAGGAATAAAACTACTCCCTGATGCAATCTGGAGGAAAACTATTTAAAGCTACATGGAGGAATTTGGCTCCTGCCCAGGAGATAGATATTTCATAACAAAAAAGAGGTGGAGTAGGAGGTTATGGTATGGTGTAGTGACAGCAGCATTCTCCCAACGGTAGACAGAAGATGGCATGATGACCAAAATTCCAGGCTGCCAATGACGTGGGTTCTGAAGTCCTTCAAACACCAGAACCCTTGTTGATAACAAGGAGGATTGCAAACCTTTATGTTGGAGTTGCTGAGTTCACTGGTTGGAGCCAAATTATATCAAATGAATATAGGAGATTGACATCAGAGATAAAAGTAAGTCACTACTGAATGAGAAAAATGGTTGAATCATTAGAAACAAGGCTGAGCAATCTTTGCCTTTTGCTTAAGATGAAAAGTCAGTGTATATACAGTCGTTTTTTACAAGCCCTTTGATAAGGAATTGAATTTGTTCCATGATATCAGAAGTGCTTTTGAAGGAAAATTAGGAAGAAACAAGAGAAAAAGAGTCTCTGTCTTAGTCTTTTTTGATGTTATAACAAAAATACCATATACTAGGTGGCGTATAAACAATAAATTACATTTCCCACAGCTCTCAGGCTGGGAAGTCCAGGTTCAAGACACTAATAGATCTGGCAGGAAATCACTTTCTGGCTCATAGAAGGTGTCTTCTTGTGGGGATTCCTTTAATAAGGGCATTAATCCCATTCATGAAGGCTCACCCTCTACCAAATCACTTTCCAAAGTTCCCATCTCCAAATACTACCACACTGAGGAAAAAGCTTCAACATATAAATGAGTGGGGGGAGGTAAACATTTACTCTGTGGCAATCTATTAAAAAAAATAAACCTTGGGGCGCCTGGGTGGCGCAGTCGGTTAAGCGTCCGACTTCAGCCAGGTCACGATCTCGCGGTCCGTGAGTTCGAGCCCCCGCGTCAGGCTCTGGGCTGATGGCTCAGAGCCTGGAGCCTGTTTCCGATTCTGTGTCTCCCTCTCTCTCTGCCCCTCCCTCGTTCATGCTCTGTCTCTCTCTCTCCCAAAAATAAATAAACGTTGAAAAATAAATAAATAAATAAATAAAATAAACCTTGAAGTTGGATTTCACAATTTATTTACTTATTTATTTATTATTCATTTATTCATTATTTATTATTCATTTATTCATTATTTATTTATTTATTTATTTTGAGAGAAAGAAACAGAGAGGCAGAGAGTGAGAGAGAGAATCCCAAGCAGCCTCCATACTGTCAATGCACAGAACCTGATGTGGGGATCGAGCTCAGGAACTGTGAGATCATTACCTGAGCTGAAATCAAGAGTGTGACACTTAACCAACTGAGCCACCCAGGTACCCCTGGACTTCATTTCTTGAGGTTAAACTTTAAGAACTAACTAAAATTAGAGAGAGTGAGTTCTTTACAGTCTCACCAGAGGGATATTTTTGCCCAAGTATCAGACATTCTGTCAATAAACAGAATAATAGTTAATATAGAGTGGTCTCCCCTTACCCAAGACTCCCACTTCCAAGAATTTTAGTAGATGCCTGAAACTGTGAATAGTACTGAACCTTCCATATACTAGCCTTTTTCTGTACATACCTACATATGATAAAGTTTAATTTATAAATTATTCATAGTAAGAGATGAAAAACAATAACTAATAATAAAATAGAACAATGATAGCAATATACTGTAATAAAAGTTATCAGAATGTGCTTTCACTCTCTATCAAAAAATCTTATTGTGTTATACTTACCCTTCTTCTTGTCATAATGTGAGATGATAAGAGGCCTATGTGATGAGAGGAAGTGAGGTGAATGACACAGACACTGACATAGCTTTAAGCTACTACTGACTTTCTGATGATTGGTCCAAGGAGGATCATCTGCTCCTAGACCACCACTGACCTCAGGTAACAGAAAGTGATACAGCAATAAGGGAGATGGGGGTGGGGAGGAACTACTATATATTGAATGTTTACTGTGTATCAGGCAATTTGGTAAGCACTTCACCTAAATGATCTCATTTAATTCTAACAGCAAGCATGTTGCAGGTTTATCAGCTACTATTATTATGCCCAAATAAGGTTAGGAGCCTGCATTTAGAAAAAAGCTAAAGACTAATACAGCTATATCCTAGCAGATAGCAACTACTAATACCGGCTTCAAATCCCATTCAATTAATTTTTAGTAATAGGATTTGGTGTCCTATCTGCATGCTGTCTCTTCCATATACAAAAGTATTTCTACTTAAAAAAGTAAATTTTTAGATACTGTGTGGCTATATCTAAAATAATTGGTACTTTAAATAGCATATTACTTATCTATTGGAAATTATTCTATTCAGCCAAAAAATTATTTTTAAAGAACTAAAATTATCAAGTTTCAAGTGGAGATATTTTCTAATAAGGCAGTTTATGGGCAAACCATTACAAACTACAAAATTAAATTTAAAAAAATATGGTGCCAGGGTGCCAGGGTGGCTCAATTGGTTAAACCTTCCATTCTTGATTTGGGCTCAGGTCATGATGTCAGAGTTTATGGGTTCCAGACCCAAATGGAGTCTGATTGGGATTCTCTTCTTCTCTCTGCCCCTCCCCTGCTCATGCTCTGTCTCTCAAAATACATAACAATAAACCTTTAAAAAATTACAGTTCCAACAAAAGGGAAGACGCTTTAAGTAATTCATTTTCATATGAAAATTATCAAACAGGTGATTTCGTTAATCTACCTCACTTTGCAAATAAGAAATCTGAGGTAGATGAGGCTACTTGACTTGTACTGGTTAACTCAGTACTGATTAACTCAAGCTTTTAGGGAGAGTGCATAAAATGTTTTCAAACTGATTCCTGTTGTACATGGATTAAAGGACTGTTTTCAGTCTTTAGCTAAAACAAATATACAAATAATAACCTGTATCAACATATGCCTAGTCGTATTATTGTAGATATATATCAGGAATATTTTTCTAGAAGTTGTTTTTCTGGATTTAATTAATTAATTAATTAATTTGCATATTTACTTATTTAATTTTATTTTGTTGTTCATGTTTCAAGTTTTGTTTTGAATACTAGTTAGTTAACATATAGTGTAATATTAGTTTCAGTAGTACAATTGAGTGATTCATCACTTACATGTAACAACCAGTGCTCATCCCAACATGTGCCTTCCTTAATGCCCGTCACCCATTTAGCCCATCTCCCCCCATGCATCTCCTCTTCAGCAACCCTCAGTTTTTCTCTATAGTTAAGAGTCTGTCTTATGGTTTGCCTATATATATATATATATATATATATATATATATATATATATATATACCATATTTTCTTTATGCATTCATCAGTCAATGGACATTTTGGCTCCTTCCATGTAGATTTTGGATACTAATCCTTTATCAGATACATCATTTACAAATATCTTCTAAAAGTATCTTTTGGTTTCGTTGATTATTTCCTTTGCTATGCAGAAGCTTTTCATTTTGATGAGGTCCCAATAGTTCATTTTTTCTTTTGTTTCCCTTGCTTCCAGAGATATGTCTAATAAGTTGCTAAGTCTGAGGTCATAAAGATTGCTCCTGTGTTCTCTAGGATTTTGATGGTTTCCTGACTCACATTTAGGTCTTTCATCCATTTTGGATTTCTTTTTGTGTATCGTGTAGGAAAGTGGTCCAGTTTCATTCTTTTGCATGTTGCTGTCCAATTTTCCCAACACTATTTGTTGAAGAGACTGTCTTTTTTCTATTGGATATTAATTCCTGCTTTGTCGAAGACTAGTTGGCCATATAGTTGTGGTCCATTTCTGGGTTTTCTGTACTGTTCCATTGATCTATGTGTCTGTTTTTGTGCCAGTACCATACTGTCTTGATGATTACAGCTTTGTAATATAGCTTGAAGTCCAGGATTGTGATGCCTCCAGCTTTGCTTTTCTTTTTCAAGATTGTTTTGGCTTCTTGGGGTCTTTTGTGGTTCCATACAAAAGCTCTGTGAAAAGTGCTGGTAGTATTCCAATAGGGATTGCATTAAATGTGTAGATTTCTTTGGGTAGTATTGACATTTTAACAATATTTGTTCTTCTAATCCATGACCATGGAATATTTTTCCACTTCTTTGTGTCATCTTCAATTTTTTTCATAACTGTGCTACAGTTTTCAGAGTACAGATCTTTTACCCTTTGGCTGGATTTATTCCTAGGTATCTTATGGGTTTTTGATGAAATGTAAATGGTATCAATTTCTTGATGCCTCTTTCTGATGCTTTATTATTGGTCTATAGAAATGCAATATATTTCTGTATATTGACTTTGTATCCTGTGACTTTACTAATTCGTGTATCAGTTCTAGCAATTTTTTGGTGGAGTCTTTCAGGTTTTCTATATAGAGCATCATGTTGCTGCAAATAGTGAAAGTTTGACTTCTCCCTAGCTGATTTTGATGGCTTTTATTTCTTTTCGTTGTCTGAGTGCTGAGGCTAGGACCTCAGTACAATATTAAATAACAATGATAAGAGTGGACATCTTTGTCTTTTCCCTGACTCAAGGAAAAGCTCTCAGTTTTTCCCTATTGAGTGGGTCTTTTGTATATGGCCTTTATGTAGTTAAGGTATGTTCCCTCTAGCCCTGGTTTGTTGAGGGTTGTTATCAGGAATGAATGTTATATTTTGTCCAATGCTTTTTCTGCATCTGCTGAGAGGTTCATATGGTTCTTATTCTTTTGTTTATTTTTTGTTATTTTTTCAAAAGATTTATTTATTTATTTTGAGAGATGAGGGGATGGGGGGGGGCAGAGAGAGAGGGAAAGAGAGATTTCCAAGCAGGCTCTGTATGTCTATAGTACTGCTGACAGGAGGCTCAATGTCATAAACTGTGAATCTACAACCTGAGCCAAAATAAAGAGTCGCATGCTTAACCCACTGACCCACCAAGGCACCCCCTATTCTTTCTTTTATTAATGTGGTGTATCACATTGATTGTTTTGCAAATAATTGAATCACCCTTTTAACTTTCTGGGTGAAAGTATAAATACCTATGTCCTTTTGCAAGATGTTGACAAATCTCTGGACAAAGTGCTTCTGTTATTTTTCATTCACAATAGGAATGTATGAATTTACCTAATTGACCACAAGTTTCCAACAGAAAATGTTGTCAAATTATTGTATTTTTTCATCTGATAGATGATTAATAGTATAATATTTTCATACAAACATACCTGATTTAGAACCGGATTCATCATTTTATATCTTAGAAACATTTACATTTCTTTTGTTTTTTAATTTTTTTAATGTATTTATTTTTGAGAGAGACAGAGACAGAATGCGAGTGGGTTAGGGGCAGAGAGAGAGGGAGACACAGAATCTGAAGCAGGCTCCAGGCTATGAGCTGTCAGCACAGAGCCCGACGTGGGGCTAGAACTCACAACCTGTGAGATCATGACCTGAGCCGAAGTCAGATGCTCAACAGACTGAGCCACCCAGGCGCCCTGAAACATTTACATTTCTATGAGTGTGTGTGAGTGTGTGTATGTGTGTGTCCTTTGTCCATATCTTCAGACTATTGTTCTATTGGATTGTTGGTCTTCTTCCCTTTTTTAGAAATTCTTTGTAAGTTGTTTGTTCATTACACAATTTGCCAATATTCACCGGATTTTTCTCACATTTTTTGTTTTAATATACTAATATTTATTAATCTTTTAAGTTGTAAGATAATTTTTCACTCATAAATAATTTCCCAAATCTTATTAAAAGTTAGATCTTTCATCAAGTACTTTAAGACTCACATTCATCATATGCTACTTTTCCATATACTGCAAAGTAGATCTTAACTCCATTTTCCAGATTTTTCTAAAGGATGTTAGAATGGATGGTATACGTTCTCAGTGAGGGTAAATATCAAAGTACCAATATGAAGTAGCATTCCTATTACTGTAATATCTGTATACTTTATAAAATTATAAAAAGACTTACATAGTTCTTATATATACATCTGAGAATTTCTAAGTACTTTGCATGTATTGGCTCATTTAATACTATGTGAAATCTGTGAGGCAGATACTATTTTTTTTCCTCATTTTGCAAATTAGAAAACGGAGCCATAGAGAACCACAGATTGAGTGCAGGCAATCTGGGTTTCTAACCCACTACAACTTGCTTCTTTTATCCTGCTCAGGCTGTGACCATGGCACCTGCTTACATTTCTTCAAGTTTTGAAGTATTTATCATTTAAAAGTAAATATGACATGTAAAACATTAGATATCACTGCCACCTAATTTGAGAAACACCAAGCACTAATATGAAATTCATTCAATGTAAATTTATATCATTTTATCACTTCGTGTCTTCCACAAACTGTGCTACCTGGAGAACTTAAAATAATTGTTTGTCATTAACTGTAGCATACTGTTGTCAGAAATAACCAAAGTAGCCTCTTCATAAATGTCTTCTACTTGAGTAATCACTAAATCATATTTGTCATATTGAGAGGCCATGAGCACAGTGGTTAAAATCTCCAGCTTGAAATTAGTCAGCCTGGATCACTTAGCTATTCTGTTAGTTTTGTAGTCCCAGACTTATATTTGTTGCTTTAAAGCGAATTTTCCTTCTGACTTAAATGGGCTGAAAATATATACTTTACTCATTAAATTTTTCTAAATGTTTCACACATAAGTGCCATATACATTTTACCTATTATTATATCAAAAGGAGTTATAGTTAATTGCTATGCAAAGAGGAAAGATGAAAACAATAACTGCATTTTGTAAACAAAGATAAAACAACCAGTAGATATGATTCACTATCTTTAATGAGCTGAAATGAAAAGCAAACTAAATCCTTTACATGTAATTAGACATGGGAAGTAAAGCATGCTACTCTACTAATTTGGTTTGGAGACAATATCGAGCTATGATATCTTTTTAGCATCAGTGAAACTGACACTGATGCAAACTAAGTAATTAATAGAAAAAACACAGTAAGCTCAAGGAGACAGTGGATGGGGAGAAATTGTCTCGTTATTCTTACCAGCCAGTCAATCTGGCATTCACTAGACAGGTAGATGCATGCAAAGTGAAACAAAATTTTTCATCAATAAAATCTAAATCAGTAACAGCAGAAAGTAGTATGAAAGAAAAATAGAGGAATACATAAGGGATCCATTTTTACTCTTCATTAATCACAATGAAAAATAATATCATAAGTACGAAGTGTCCAGAGTTATGTTCCTTAGTCATCCTTGGACTTCTTACCATAACTTTATAAAAAGAAAAAAAATGATGGTTGATTTTGCACAATTCAAGTTAGGCACTTCATTACAACATTTTAGGATGTTCTGGGAACCTTATTCTGACCTTAAATGTCTTTAGAATTAGATTTATTACCCTGAATTCCAAATATCTGGCATTATTTTGTGATGGGAAGCTCAATGTGAGAGTCTAAATGGTAACCGTGGAGGGATATTATGCAACAGCAAACTTTTTGATGGTTAATAATCATGAATCTATTGTCTGCTTCCTATCCCCAATCCTCATATGAAACACTCGCATTTAGAATATTTGGCTCTTAGAAAAGCAAGAGAATTCATAGCCATTCAATATTTGCAACCTGCATAGGATCTCTGGCATTATCCCTATAGCAACACATTAACATTTCTGCAGCTAAAAATGATCACACTAAGTGAGATGTATAAAGAATATAAATAGCCTGACACCAATTCCTCTCAGGTTTTCCACTAAATGACTTTTTTTTATGGTTTCCAAAATTTTTTGGATTTTAGAATTCTGAAAGAGGTAATACCTAAAAGTCATTTACTTACATTAGGTAGCTAGTTATATAAAAGTTAAAGTGAAGGTATTAGTGGGCAAGAGACTGAATACCAAGCACTACATGCTATTTGGAGAACAAGCTCGGAAAGTGGTTTTAGAAACATCAGAGCCTGTGGGCATCATGAACATTTTCTTTTATTCTTTGCAAGATTGATGCACAAGGAAACATTTGGCAAATGTAAGTATATACACAGATCTTATGAAACATAGAGAATTCCAAGTAGTAAACCAACACAAAAGTAGTTAGACAAGAATATTATAATCATCAAACTTGCTAAGAGACTGTATCTTGCTTATTACAATCACAAAAAAGAGTGGTAATTCTGTGATGTGCTTAGAAGTGCTAACTATTGCTACAGTGGTAATTATATTACAGTATATGTATACATCAAATGAACATGCTGTACAACTTAAATTTACATGTTTTATGTCAAATATATTTCAATAATAGTATTAGTAATAATAATAATAATAATAATAAAGGAATTACATGGACAACCGCAAATGGGCCTGGGTTAGAGAATTTAGACCCATATCTAAAATTATCACAAAAATTACCTTATGGAACATGTCATTATCAGTTTAAATAGCCAAATAAAAGTATAACAGAATATTCAAACTTTGTGATATGAATAATGAATAATTTTATGTATTTTTGGTAGATAAAACACACAAGAACCTTACATACACCAACATGTAAACCATTACTTTTTGCTACCATTGTTTGTTTTTTTTCTAAGTTTATTTATTTTGATAGAAAGAGAGAGAAAGAGAGAGAATCGCAAGCAAGCTCTGCATTGTCATCTCAGAGCCCGACACGGGACTAGAACTCACAAACTGCACAGTGATATCTGGCCTGAGATGAAATCAGGAGTTGGAGGCTCATCTGGCTGAGTCACCCAGGCATCCCCCTGTTACTGGTTTACTAAGTTTTACTGAGTAACTCCAAGCAAGCAGCAATACATTCAATTAACCTTATGTTGCTTAAATAAAATAGGCATGAGATCTGTCCCTTTGTATCTTACACCTAATGAGTTAATGTGACCTTAAAAAAATATTTATTGCTTAGCAATGTCTTTTTGCCTGCTTTCTGGCTGAGAAAATAATATAAGGCAATATTGAGAAAATAATATTTTTCTATCTTCTAGCCTATTATTTGATTAATTATTTTAGTGAAAGTTCTATTTTAATGAGTTTCATTTGGTTACTCTTGAAATCTTTAAGTTGGTTTTTATGTTCATCTGAAAAAGCATGCAAGTGTACCACAAAATTTTGAAGATAAATTGATGGCACTTAATGGGATAGAAGTTACCTGACAATATATTAAAATGAGCTATAAAATAAAATAATATATTTTAGTGTCAAACTAACAAAAATGATAGACAAATAGGACATTGACACAAAATAATCTAAAATTAACTTGTCATAAAAGGGAGGCTTAAGGATGCCTGGGTGGCTCAGTCGGTTAAGCATCCAACTCTTGATTTTGGCTCAGTCGTGACTTCGTAGTTCAGTTGGAGCTCCATGTCAGGCTCTATGCTGACAATGCAGGCTACTTGAGATTCTCTCTCTTTCTCTCTCTCTCTCTCTCTCTCTCTCCTTCTGCCCCTCTGCACTGCTTGCGTGTTCTCTCTCTCAAAATAAATAAATAAACTTCATAAATAAACTTCATAAATAAATAAATAAATAAATAAATAAATAAATAAAAAGAGAGGCTTACTAGAGGAAAAAAGATTTAAAAACATTGACAAAACAATAGATTACTATTGTGGTTAGACAATTAGAAAATTTGTTGTTGAAAGCTATATTACCTTATTTCATTAAAAATAGCCAACTGATTTAGGTACTAAATAAAAAGAACAAATAAATATAGAAAATATAATATCATATATGCTGATGTAAGAAAGGAATTATGAATAAGAATTAGGAATGGTTCTTGGGGTGCCTGGGTGACTCAGTTGGTTGATTCCAACTCTTGATTTTGGTTCAAGTCATGATCCGAGGTTCATGAGATTGAGCCCTGCATTGGGATCCATGATGGGCAGCATGGATTTTGCTTAAGGTTCTCTCTCTCTCTTCTTCTCTCTCTTTCCCTCTCTGCCCCTCACCCCCACTTGTGCACTCTCTCTCTCTCTCTCTCCTTTCAAAAAAATAAAAAGTAAAGATAAATAAAATAATTTAAAAAATGATTCTTAATTTTTGTTTTACAGGTTATTTAAATATATACAAAAGATTGATTTTCCAAAATATCTCCAAATCCTAAAATTTCATGATTTTGTTTAGTATATTAAATGAAAATATGTACATTTCAGTATTGATTTTTTTACAATGAACATTAGAATGGGGACCTTTTCTGGTTTAGCAAATTGACATTGTTTAGTCCAATACCCACATTTAAGTTGCATAGATGATATGGAGATCTCAGGTATTGATCTCCTTTGTTGGTGGGAGCTGCCCAGACAGCAATATTTGTTTTAATTAATCAGGGATACTCCTATGACTACTGGTTAAAGTGGTTTCCGGGAGCTGAAATTGTTGAGCAGGTCTTTGGGTCTTATCAGGGCTGAGTGACCAGCCTGCATGCACCCACAGTGTCTGTGACCCTATGTGGGGCCTGGTCAGCTTGCTTCTTAGTCGGACCAGTTTGAAGATGGCATTAATATAGAGGATGGCAAGTATTCTGGGGGGTAATTTGGCTGGTTATGGATCTAACCCTACCACTGATGGCATATTGCAGGGAAATTAAAGTTTCCCTGAGGAAGTACAGTGAGGGTATGTTGCAGGCTGTTCCATGTGAATTAAAATTGGTCCTGATCTTCATCCTGCAAAGGGATTGAGGAGAAGGTATTAGCCGCATCAATAGCAGTGTACCAGACTTCCATGTTGGCTGCCATCACCTTGGTGACAGCAAAAATGTTGGACACAGAAAAGGCCAAGGTAGCCCACTCTTTAATCTGAGGTAGCCTCCTCAGGCTACCTCAAGCTGTTAGCCTCCAGGCTCCCAAGGACCATCTTACAGGCAAGCTTGGACTATTAAGCTGTGACAGCGTCGCAGGTACCATGCCTGCCTGCAACAGGTCCTGTGTCTTGCTGAGTCATGTCCTTTTTTCTGTCTGACATGCAGTTTTGCATTTATTAAAATAACTAGTCAGGGCTTGAGTAACTTAGGTAGTGGAACAGAGTGGATGCACCCACTTGTTATGGCACAAATTCTTGATTTTGAGAAAGCATATTCCTTGAGGAAGTGGTAATGTTCCATATTACAAGCAGCCAAAATTTCAGCTACAGTGCTCTCAGTGGTGAGACCCATGATTACTGGCAACTGAAATGACTCACAGAGCCCATCCTAAATACATGCAAACCTGTCTGACACGACTCACCAGGCTCCAACCCCAAATGTCCAATGCCATCAGTTTACCCCTACTCCTGCAAGGGACTGGGGTTATTGTCACTTGGGCACCAGTATCCAAGAGTCTCAGGAAAGTTTGAATTGTCTCCTTGTTTTCTTTCACCTTGACAGGGTTACGGGGCCATTGGTCCCAGTTGGGACCTGAATATATTGACCTATTCTTTCCTTTTCTTTTTTGGTTTTAATGCCAGTGTAGTTAACATATGTTAAGTTCAGGTGTACAATAAAGTGATTCAACAATTCCATATATTACTCAGTGCTCCTGAAGATAGGTGTACTCTTAATCCCCTTCACCTATTCACTCCTTCCCCCCATTCCCCTCTCCTCTGGTAACTATATCTTTGTTCTCTAAAGTTAAGAGTCTGTTTTTTAGTTTGTTTCTTTTTCCCCTTTGGTCATTTAAATTCCACATGACTAAAATCATATGGTATTTGTTTTCTCTGAATGACTTATTTCGCTTAGCATTATACTCTTTAGATCCATCTATGTTGTTGCAAACGGTAGGATTTCATTCTTTTTTACAGCCAAATAATACTCCATTGTGTATATGTGTGTGTTCTATCTATCTATCTATCTATCTATCCATCCCACATCTTCCTTACTCATTCATCTATCAATGGACACTTGGGATGCTTTTATTTATTATTTTTTAAATGTTCCTTTGTTTTGGAGAGAAAGTAGGGGAGGGGCAGAGAAAGAGGGAGAGAGAGAACATCCCAAACAGACTCCATGCTGTCAGTGCAGAGCCTGACATGGGGCTTGAACCCATGAACCATGAGATCATAACCTGATCCAAAATTAAAAGTTGGATGCTTAACTGAATAAGCTACCCAGGTGCCCTGCGTGGACTGATTTTATGATTTTGCTGTTATAAATTATGTTGCAATAAACATAGAGCTGCATATATCCTTTTGAATTATTGTTATTGAATTCTTTAGATAAATACCCAGTAATGCAATTCCTGGATGATATTGTAGTTCTATTTTCAATTTTTGAAGAATCTCCATACTGTCTTCCACAGTGGCTGCACAAGTTTTCATTCCCACTAACAGTGAACAAGGGTTCCTTTTTCTCCACTTCCTCACCAACACTTTTTTGTGTATTTTTGATTTTAGGCATTCTGACAGGTGTGAGGTGATGTCTCATTGTGGTTTCAATTCATAGCAATCTTGAAAAAGAGAAACAAAACTGGAGGTATCATAATTCCAGATTCTAAGTCATATTACAAAGCTGTAGTCATCAAAACAGAATGGCACTGGCATAAAACTAGACACATGGAATAGAATAGAGAGCCCAGAAATAAACCCATGATTGTATGGTCAATTAATCTTCAACAAAGGAGGCAAGAATATACAGTGGGAAAAAGACAGGCTCTTCAACAATATACAAAAGAAAACTGGAGAACAATATGCAAAAGTATGAGACTGGACCACTTTCTTACACAATATATATAAAAAACTCAAATGGATTAAGGACCTAAATGTGAGACCTGAAACCATAAAAATCCTAGAGGAGAACATAGGCAGTAATTTTTCTGATAATTTGATCCATTCTTAATTGCTCTTTCTGAATGGTGTGAGTTTGGAGTCCATGTGAAGAGGATCCTCCTCCTTTTCTGACTCATTGGTCTCACAGTTGGAAACGTCATCATTGTGTTAGCAATAATAGTCAGGGTGATCATTTTCCTGTTTCCCCAGTGCTCACTAATACCTGCTATTACCCAACATTCTAAATTCTGCCAAAATGGTGTCTCATTGACATTTTGCTAATTATAGTGACTTTGGAATCTTCTTACTCTTGTTAGGAATCTAGACATTTGCTTAGTCTATTGACTATTCTTAACTTTTATTCATTTTCTTATTTTTCCATTTTTAAAATTTAATTTTATTTTTTAAATTATTTTTTAACGTTTATTTTTGAGACAGAGAGAGACAGAGCATGAACGGGGGAGGGTCAGAGAGAGGGAGACACAGAATCTGAAACAGGCTCCAGGCTCTGAGCTGTCAGCACAGAGCCCGACAAGGGGCTCGAACTCACAGACGGCGAGATAATGACATGAGCTGAAGTTGGCCGCTTAACTGACTGAGCCACCCAGGTGCCCCTATTTTTCCATTTTAAAATTTGTTTACACTCAAGGATTTCTTTTCAGTTTTAGACATCACAAATATGTTCTTCTATATTGTTATCTATCTGATAATTTTGCCTAAAACCTCCTTTACTGAAAATAAATCTTTTAATTTATTGTAATCAAATGTATCAAATTTAGTTTACAAATTGTGTTTTGAGGTATTAGTTGAGATGTTCTTCCACATCTCCTGACCACAAAGATATTCATGCACATTTTCATGCATCAGGTTTGTTTTGCCTTTTACATTCAGTTTTTTGGGGCACCTGGGTAACTCGGTTAAGTGTCTGATTCTCAGTTTCAGTCCAGGTCATGATCTCGTGGTTGTGGTATCAAGCCCCATGTAGGGTTATGCTGTGCATGAAGCCTGCTGGAGATTCTCTATCTCTTTCTCTGCCCCTTCCCTGCTCGTGCTCTCTCTCTCTCACTCTTTCTCTCAAGAAAGAAAGAAAGAAAGAAAGAAAGAAAGAAAGAAAGAAAGAAAGAAAAAGAAAAGAAAAAAGAAAATACATTCAGTCCTTTACTGAATATAGACTTAATATTTCAAAATAAGATAGGAATTCATCTTAATTTTTTTCTCCACAAATTAATTGCATCTTCTCAATCTTGTCTACTGAAGTATTCTTGCTTGATTTATTTGCAATGCCAACTTTTCTTTTCCTTCCTAAATTTCTATGTCTAAATGGGTCTGTTTCTGAGCTTTGTATTTGATCACATTCGATTTTTGTTTGTTTCTGTACCAGTACCACACTTAACATTTTCCATTATAGTATGCTTTCATATGTGGTTGGCTATCGTTTCTTTCTCAACTTGATTTGACTTGTACCTAATATGTTGTCTTCCATATACATTTTAAAATCTATTTGTTGATTTTCTCAAATGTTTCCTTGATTTTTATTGAAATATATTCTTGGTTTGGTTGTAAAAGCATCATATAACTTATCTTCTATATCATTGCTCATCTTTTGGCAGCTTCCTTTGTTATTTTCTGAGAGAAGAATATTAAAATCTCCACTGATAATGGTTGATTTATTTATTACGCTCTATACTTTCGTCAGATAAGAATTCATTGTGGGGCACCTATATTGATTATTGCTTTATCTTCTTGATGTGCTGCTTCCCTTACTAATATATAGCTTCTTTATTTGTCCCTTATATTATCTATCTTTTAAAATATATTTTCTTTGACACTGAATTTGCTATAATTGATATATTTTATTGGAAATTTGACATTTATTTAGATTATGATAAAATTTCTTATCCAAATCAGGTTATCTATGAATAAAAAATATCTTAAGCTGAGTAAAATTTAAAAATAGGTATTGGTTTGATGGCACATTAATTTACCTTATATTAAGAAAATTTTATCTTTTTGTAGTTATACATCGTTATTTTTGTTTAAACATATTTGACTCTTACCATAGAAAGGATAGGCAACTGGCATTCATTGTTTCATAAATATTCATATCAGTTTTCCTATATTTTATATGATTTGAGTTTTAAATATTTATTTATTAAAGTCAGGAACATATTTTGTTTTACATTTTAAGGAACTAAATTTAATTATTATATTCATAAACTAACCAGTGAAAAATAGTTCACTATCGTTGATTTATGATCATCCATTTTTCAGATAGCAGTTGTTTGGAGAAAGAAGTTTCTATTTCTGGACTATTTCCTTAATGATTTCTTTTTCTCTTCTTTTGCTAATAAAACACTATAAGAATTGTAGGTCTTTCCAATGATTTAATGTCTTATTACTTTTCCTTTTTAGACTTTTATCTGAGAATCTTATCTATTTATTCATCTGGATATATTGATATGGTAAAAAAGATAGAGACATAATTATTTTATTTAGAGAAATAGTCTCTATGGTCTATTCTCTTGTAGTATTCGAATTTTAATGCCCATCCATTCTATTACTGTTCCTAGATACATGCTTTATAGAATTTCTTAAGTTTAACTTTTGGAATAATGTTTTATTTTTTTCTCAAAGAAGTCTTTTTTCTTTGATAAAAACAGTAAAATTTAATTCTTACCAAACTGCCATTATTTTAATGATTACAGCTTGCCCATATTTTTCCTACACACCTTTCCAGTTTCTGTATATCCTGGGAAAAAAATCACTTATAAAATTTACCCTTTTGAGAAAGTTCAGGGCAATCAATTATTTTGTTCAACTTTTGCCCTACATCTTGATATCATCATTGAATTTCAATAGGTTATACCTTCGAAGTATTAAAATAACCTCTGCAAACCTGAAATTATGTAAAATTTCAGGTAATAGCTGTAATTTTCTTTAGTGGGGCACAGTGAAAGTGAGTAAGCAATGCCCATAAACTATTGCGTGGTATTTGAATAAAAGTACAAAAATGAATTGCCATTTTCAGACATATTAAATATATCATTGTGATAAATGCATAACCTTTTAAATCCAAGATAAAATTTACTTTCAATATTTGCATGTAAATTTGCTTTTAGTGAACAATTTTAACAATTTTGCTCTACTCAAATTGTGACTACATTAGCAGCTCAAGTTGTTGGTATACAATGGCAATATAGAAAAAATAATTAGTTGTATTTGGATCGGTCAGACTAATGTAGTCAAGTTTTTATTCTATGACTTATTTGCTATATATTTCAAACCAATTTTAATTATACTTATGTATTACTGAATGACCATCAACTATATGACTAGTCAATTAAATTTCCCCACATAATCCTGTGTAATTAATGTCAGGCAGGAATTTCTACTGTTCACACATATGTTTACAATTTTTTAAGAATTTTAAATAAGAAATGAAAACTTTTTAAAAATTTGTGGTGACAAACTATGTGACAAGTACCTAGGAATAAAGACCTGAAAGCTAAATCTGCAAGTTGTATTTTTTTTTAACAAGTTAGATACTTTTAAAAGAAAGTTATTTATTTTAGGTAGGCTCCATACCCAAAGTGGGGCTTGAACTCACAACCTTGAGATCAAGAGTTGCAGACTCTACTGACTGAGCCAGCCAGGCATCCCATAAATTATGTACTTTCTGTCCAACAATTAAATAAGGCTATTCCTTCTCACTTTTGACTTTAATGCTAACATTTTGATAATGCCTTACTTGTGTATAGTCCTAGCCTATTATTTTTATAAATAAGAAAAAAAATCAACTAGAAGTTATTCCCTATTATCCAGTTGGACTATAATATATATCTGATTGTGGTGTGCATTTTGACCTTCCTCTTCATCTAAGAGTATGAATTAAAAGGTAGGATATTTAAAAGTGTGATCATGGAGAAAATGGCAGCCTGTGGGGTAATTGTTGGCCACACTCGTTAATGTTTCAGAGTTATCGTGGCTCAAGCTGAAACTTGAGGTGTCTGTTCTCTCATTCTAAGATTCCTTCTCTTTGATTGAATGGAAAGATTTCTTTATATTTATACTTTAAAAATTGTTGAGATAATATACAAGAAAAATTTTAAATCAAGTATATACCTCAAAAATACTTCATTGGGTACATAGAAGTTCACATTCAATTAATTTGAAACAGTATGTATTTGAATAGAGACTGTATAAAACAAGCAAAGCATTGAGATAAATGTAATGTTAAAGGTTGAAAATTAGTCCAATTTGTTTTTTCCTATGTTACAAGCATAGCATAACTATCATCTTTCAGCACAATGTGTATTGATTTCCATATAATATTATATTAAATTATTTCCTGCCTCCTAAAAAGTTGTTAGAAGTTAAAATTTGTGACAGTATTGCCATGGATCTTTTCTCATTTTATTTTCAATTTGTATAGAATATTAATTTTTATTTGTCTACCATATATGTTTTAAATGTTAGTTTTATTTAAAAGTATTTTTAATGTTTATTTATTTTTGAGAGAGAGAGACAGAGCATGAGCAGGGGAGGGGCAGACAGAGAGGGAATCCTAATCAGGATCCAGAGCTCTGAGCTGTCAGCACAGAGCCTGACATGAGGCTCGAACTCATGAACCTCAATATCATGACCTGAGCCGAAGTTAGATGCTTAACTGAGCCACTCAGGTGCCCCATTAAATGTTTGTTTTATTTTTATTTTAAGTTTTTTAGTAAACCATATTTGACTGACACTATCCAATATTGTATGTGCTTAGTCAATTCAAGGCAAAGGTCTATCTATATTTATATCTCTTTTGTTCTGTATAAAAATTTTGGAAGATGAAGAATCTTGATATTTTAAAGTAGGAGAATTCCATTAATTAAATTATATTCCACGTTAGAAATGGGTAGGGGACGAAAAGATATCAAGGCAGGGAATAAAAAATTATAAATAAATTAAATTCAAAACGGTATCATGCAAATAAACAGTTGACAAAGTAACTATTTAGATAGAGCTGTATTGAAAGGAATGAAGGAAATTTTGGCCCAAATAAACAGAAATGTTAGGCAAAGCATTAGGTGAAACATAGGTGAAGCATTAATGTTAATGGAGTGTTAATCTATACTGCTACTGAAGTATATGTAAGTAATACATATGTATGTTTATCTGTATGTTAATGTACAATATATACCTATAATACATATGTTTAGCAATTAATATAGCATATATTAAAATATAGAATATACTTAATACTGATACTCTGATAATGGCCAAAACAAGATTGTGATAACATACTGCAGTTCTAGGAGAGCAAAGTGAATGCCCACTCTCTTTTAGGTTCCTTGAAAGTTAAAGAGATCCTGTAAAACCATGGATAATATACTTGCCCTGGAGGATCCTGCCTGTAAGTGATGAAGAGGATATCACAAATCCAGTTACAGAACCAGTAAGCAGTAGAGATTGCTTGGTATTAGGGATTTCTCTGAACCGTTATTTCACCTGTTAGATTTGTATAACCCATAGGGTTAGAACGCAAACTCATTGTTTTTTCCAAATGCCTGATGGGAAAGCATGGCCCAACCCAGTTTGTGAGACCCAGGTTTTAATTATAACACAACATAGATGACCTTAAACTCAGCTGACACTCTCCATTTCTCAAAATTAAGAGCAACAGACTTATATCTTCAGCGTTTCTTACAAAGTGAAGGGGCTTTGCTCTGTTTCTTGACTAGAAGAAGTTTATCATGAGTTTAAGAGTGTTATGACATTGGGATGCCCAGTCAGTTAACTTATCTACCTCTCGATTCCAGCTCAGGTCATGATCTCACAGTGGGTAAGATTGAACCCTGTGTCAGTCTCTGGTCTCTATGCTGACAGCATGAATCTGCTTAGAAATCTCTCTCTCTCTCTCTCTCTCTCTCTCTCTCTCTCTCTCTCTCTCTCCCTGTCTCTCCTCCACTCATGCTCCCTCTCTCTCTCAAAATAAGTAAATAAACACTTTTTAAAAGAAAGAATGTTATGACATAATATTTACAAATATTTAACCTGTCATAATGTGGTTGGAACTGAGAGAGCTAGTTTAAAATACCAACTCATGGTACCTCCTAGAATTGGAAGTTGCATTATTTTTGTGTCAGTATTAAAATAATTGTGAAATTCTTTCCTCATATCTGTGAACACTTACATTTCTACAGATACTTTTTATCACATGAAGACTATAGATTTTGACACTACATAAACTATCTTACAAATAAAGAGTTTACTGTTGTTAACAATGTGCCATCTTATTTTTAAAAATGTTAACGATAAAATAGAAGCTTTTTCATACAAATATATTCAAATTACAGCCAGTATCTCTCAGTACCTAGATATTTATTTCCATAATGGCTACTCAAACCTGTACTTTTTGAACTATACAAGTCCAAGCTGTCTTCAAATGTCTTCAAATTCACTGGAAAATGTCTTAAGAGTTCCCTCTGAGGATTGGATGCTAATTGTGTACATACTTTTATTTTTTACGAAATATGTCACCTCAGTGTCCATACAGAAATTAATGACAAACAAAATGTAAAAATTAATTTATTGAAAATTTGGAACATTTATGAGGAAGGGTTTATATTAAAGCAAAGTGATGTTTTTCAAAAATGTTATAAAAATGTACTCCATCCTATATCGTATTCCTGACTTCTCACGTCCACTCTTTTTTCAAGCTTAACCCCCAAATTGTTGTCTTCTATCATCGTAGTGAATTACTATGGATCCTACTGGTTCTATAGTCTCACAACTTTATTTTCTATTTCATGCTCTGTACTCCGAATGCTTTCTAAAGCATTTTCTAAAAATATAATAACAATTCTCATGCTAGATCTCTACATACTAATGGTTTTTACATTAAATATGGGATGGATAGAAGATAAATATCTATTACAATTACTTCTTGTCAAGATTCTACCCATTCTTATGTCTTGAGGCAATTTTTGCCTTCTTTATGAAGCAGACCTTGAAAATCTCAGTTAGAAATGCTTTTTTCTAACTTTTTAACTCCAACAAAACTTTGTATCACCACATGTCCCTATATTTTATTAAGGTCATTTATATTTATTCCCTTCCCATGTCACAAATCCCATGAGGATTAAATCCATGATTTCCACCTCCCTTTTAGCCCTCCATCCCTGTATTTAATTATTCTAAGCACGCAAACATGTCCTGAAAAATTATATATAAGTTATATATATATCCGTGTTTAAAATGTAGGGAAAGAGGTGATTTTATATTGAAAATAATACAGGAGTCAGAGGTCATGAAAAGCGATGGCATTTTTGAGTGTAATCTTTGACAAGTTAAAGAATATGGGAAAGGCACTAAACTTCAGATCCTCAACCCCTTCTAGAAAAGACAGAAAATAAATTTCTTTTTTAACTTTTTTTTTCAGAAAATAAATTTATATTAAATGTTGATATTTTCTGAAATAAAATTGTCAGAAATTGGCCTATAACATTTATATTGACAAAGTGCCTGTGAAAATACTTTTAGGGACCCAAGAGTATCTTGAATCCTTTATTCTGCTGAAATAAATTAACCAAAAATAATATGCTTTTAGGGTATTTTGGATGTGAAACATCCAACAATTCTCATGTCAGGAGGAGACTGAAAGAAGAATCAATAGGCATACATTAATTTGTACCAACATTTATCATACTCTCCTTTACATGAGTTTCTCTAATTAGAAACATATAGTTCCAGAATGCATATTGGTGGACGTTGGTGTTTGATGATTTTCAAAAGATACAAAAGACACAATTTAGTAAATCTAACCCCTAGCATTCAAAGTCAAATAGAAAATCAGGGTAAAAGTAAAAGAGAAATCACAAAAATGTACTTAAGAATGTAAAGGACACAGTATCTTATTTTGTTGTGCAGATCATGCTATTAAATTAGGTTTTCTTGAAGCATTCAACTTTTCCCATCCTTATATTTGTAAAATGCATCCCTCTCCAATTGTGTTTATAAAAACTGGTTGTAATGTGCTTGTACTACACTGATAACAGACACTCTTTGTGCTACGTTGATCTTTGCATTAAGTACCAATGCAGTTCATTTATATAAATGTGCTTCAAGGACCACTGATTCCCTTTACACACCCCATAAATGTCAAACCTTCCTTTGCTAGCAGAGGTGATGTTTTTATGCAGTGTCACTTCCATTCGCCCCATGGGGTAACTGATGCCTTTACTCCACAGGAGATACCCATTAGGATTACTGTTGCCTAAGACAGTTGGTCCACTGCTGTTTCTCCACATTCCACTGCTGTGTCCTGTTGTGTGAACTTGTGTCTCAGTGAGTGCCCGCAGCATTTCTCCCGCATGTGTGCACCGGTGATTTTCCCTCCTCACCTCACCAGATCGCAGCTGTCATCCCGCTGTCATCTGTCTTCTGTGGATGTCTTCCCCAGTAGTGCTGTGTGACACCGGGCATCGCCTCATTGCTTAGGATTTGGCTGAGATCCAGGAACTTGAATTTGGCAGTCCTTATGAATGAAAGCTTTTGCCAATGCACTTACTCATTGTAAGTATATTGAACTTTTACATGCAGGTCAGAGACAAATTTTATCCATGCCTGCATAAATGACTGCAAAGAAATTTAGTAAATTTACGGAGAATTTCAACGTTAATTTAGACTGAGTAGGAAAATAAAGGAGCCTGTATTTGTCAGTGTTCTCCAGAAAACAGAACCAATTAGTTCTATAAATAGTACCAATAAGGCATCATATATATGATTCATATTAAGAAATTGCCTTACATGATTAGGGAGGCAAGCAAGTACAAATCTGTAGTGTGAGCCAGCAGGTTTGAGATCCAGGAGAGTGGATGGTGCAAGATGAAGTCTGAAGGTAGCTTTCTAGAAAATTCCTTCTTGCTCGGGAGGCTTTTTGTTCTATTCAGGCCTTCAACTGATTGGATGAGGCCAACTCACATCATGGAAACAATCTCTACTCGAAGTTCACTGACTTAAATGTTAATCTCAACCCCAAATTCCCTCCAGGTTGACATAACATTAGCCATCACAGAGTCTATATCACATTATATTAATTTGTCTTTAAAAATTCTCTCACTTTTGGTGAACCAGTTTACTAATTATGTAAAGTAATTAGCTTTTCCAAGATGGTTATTTATATTGCTTTCAATTTCAAAATTGCTATATATAACTGATCAGAGGCTTTGATTTAACCAGTACCATTTATAAGTGATATAATTAATGCTGAGGTTAGCAAACATAGTATTAAGATGTCCTTTTACACAAAGATTTTTCTGCTTTGATGTTAACTGAAGAACCAATAAGTTAACAAAATACATTAGTATTAATATAGATTTAAACAAAATTTTGGGATTTAATCCATATTAGAGATG
Source organism: Acinonyx jubatus (assembly GCF_027475565.1). Lineage (NCBI taxonomy): Eukaryota > Metazoa > Chordata > Mammalia > Carnivora > Felidae > Acinonyx > Acinonyx jubatus. The sequence goes on from NC_069380.1 coordinate 58,964,838, forward strand.
TGATCAAAGAAAAGGAATAAACATCTTATCAGGCTTCCATCTAATTTAGGTTTATATTAAAATGCATGTAAATTTATGAAAGTTGCCCCCAGAAATCAAAAATAAAGATCTGCAAAATGACAGAGCTCAGCTGAACTGAATGCATAAATTATAAATTATGTTGTGGTTTGAAGTAAGGGCTATTGCATTCAATGAAACAGATTTTGATGAGCAAAGAAACACAAAGGGAAAGTTCCAAGAAATAAGAACAGTAAAGAAAAACTGAAAACAGATGGACATAAAAATTGTGTATCTCTACAAATTCAAAAATATTTCTTGGGCACTTACAATGTGAAATATATCTTCAGGGTTGAACAAAAAACACTCATATTTTCAAAAGTGGGAAACATAAACACATGCATCAAATATTATAAAACAGGAATGTAATGAAAATACTTTGGGACATAAAGAAAAAACATTTAAGAAAGGTATATTTTAGACATATGCTTATATAATTCTAATAGTTTATTATTCAATGACTTTGTTGAGGGGAGTTTTTTGTAGTTTTTTTTTAATTTATTTTTTAGTGTTTTTTATGTTTTTATTTTATTTTTGAGAGAGAAACAGAGTGTAGGGGAGGGGCAGAGAGAAAGGGAGACACAGAACCTGAAGCAGGCTCCAGGCTCTGAGCTGTTGGCACAGAGCCTAATGTGGGGCTCCATCTCACGGACTATGAAATCATGATCTGAAGCTGAAGTCGACCACTTAACCAACTGAGCCACCCAGGCACCCCTGTTTATTTCTTTTAATACACATTTACACTCCGGTTACATAGTCTCCCTAAATAATAAATGTATTTATTCAGATTGCATGTGGTCACACACATATATGCACACAGTTCATGTTAGGATTCAGGTAGTAAGCCTTCCCTTTAAGACAGGAAATTTTATTATACTTCATACAACTTGTGGGGACAAAAAGCTGAGTTAAGGAAAATGCTGCTATTTGTCATATGGATGTTCCAGGGGACCCATGAAGCATCAAGCACTGCTTATTTCTTCTTGCATAAGACAGAAGATACAGAAAAATGCATGACATACTGAAAAGTCAGTTGTGCAAGAGACAAGTGTCTTACATTCCGCCTAATTTTCTCTGATCTTCTAGTGATGACATTAATTTGGTACCAAGGTTACAAATTGCTCTTCTGCACCCAGATACCAAGGTGTGTGAATTTTGTCCCTCCAAAGAGTCGAGGCCATCTGAGGAAATTTACAAGTAGAACTGATCCTTCAGTCACTCAACATATTTATAGATATGTCAGTTCTGCTCAAAGCAGAGCATGCCAAGATAGTAACTCTTCACAGATTCTGTAAGACTTGCAAAGAGGCTTATGGGAACCACCTTTTAATTAGCAGACAGAGTTTGCTCCTCTTTGGGACACATTAACCCTAACCAACACACCAAGATTCTGAAATCTGTCAGCGGAGAAATACTGGCAATCATTCATTTTGCTTCTTTTCACTGAAACCTTTCCCAAAAGATAATGATTTCTCAGTTAAAACACAAGGAGGAAATGACTTTGAAATTCCATTTGACAGCATTTTGTAAATTGGAACCCCAAATTCTTCATATCACTTTTCTGTTTAGATTACTCCATTACACTACTTAAAAATAACATAAATTCTATTGTTTTTGAATGCCTGCATTGCCCAGACAAATTTTATAACTTTATATATTTTATTAAAGAAATATGTGGATTTTCTCCATATTTAGCTTAATAGAACTTGAATCAAACTGAAATGTTGTATCTTATTTCAATTAAATATGCATCAAATTTACACAATGCACTCTTGCAGATTTTTCTCTACTAAAGGATTTTGATGATATTTTGTTAATCTATTGCCGAACATGTAGACTTAACAAATCAGGTCAGTGGATACAAAATTAAAAGACTCTTTTGTTTAACAACCTTGCACTTGTTCATTATGTAATGTAACCCTATAGTTTTGTTTTATGGTGTTTTTATTTATTTTGTTTTATGCAGATTTTATTTTTAAAAAGGGTATTTTGGATCTTTTAGTAGTATTCTATTTTATTTTCATTATATACATGGGATGTGGCTCTTTTTTGTGTCTTAAGGGTAAAACCATTTTTTTTCTAATTTTTTTTCCTTTTTTTTAACGTTTATTCATATTTGAGAGACAGAGAGAGACAGCATGAGTGGGGGAGGGGCAGTGAGAGGGAGACACAGAATCTGAAACAGGCTCCAGGTTCTGAGCTGTTAGCACCGAACTCGACGTGGGGCTCGAACTCACAAGCTGTGAGGTCATGATCTGAGCCAAAGTCGGATGCTTAACCGACTGAGCCACCTAGGCACCCTAAGGGTAAAACCATTTAATTTTAAGCCAGTCAAGTTATGATGCTACTGGTATGACTTACTTAAAACTATAAATGATATATTTGATTCCTGTATCTTTCTCCTTTTCTTCCTCTAGAAAGATTTAGTTGAGATAACATTTAATTTTCACTGACCTGTAAAAAATATTATTGAAGTATATAACATTAACATTTCAGTTTAATATTACAGTTATGAAAATATTTCTTAATGTATGAAATTCTGTTGAATAAGTATAATAGACTTGGAGAAATTACAGAATGTTAATCAAAAATAAATATCTGATATTTTTAAATGTTAAACTTTTTAGAATATATGCCCCTTTTAAGCTCATTGTCTGAATATTGATAGTTTAACCACTTACATTTACTTAACTAATTACTATTAATAAGTAATATGCTCATTTTTTCTAATATTTGTATAACAAGGAAGATGTAAAGAAGCAAAAATGACCATTCATTATCACAATTGAGAAAGATAAGAGCCAGAGGGTCTGAGAAAATGCACACTATGCAATCTCTATAGTACCAGTAAATGGGTGAAAATAGTCTTTAACATATTATCTTGGTAGCGAACTGACATCTGGATTCAGGTGCAGAATGGGAGCCCCCTGCTTTCTCTACATTAGTGCACTAAATTAGCAATCAACTACTTCATTGTGGAATCCAGTGCTGTTTCCAAACAGAGAATGCCAGCATCCGATGTCAGGGTTGCTAAGTGCCTGATTACACTAAGACAATGAAGGGCTTCCAAAGCTTTCCTTTTGTCTAGCTTTTACACTAAAGCCAAGAGACATTTGGTATGCAGAACAGAACGTAGTCAAATATGGGTAATTGAAAGATTTAAATTAGGTTGTTTCTGTGTGATCCCCTTTTCTTATAATCACATCCTTCTACTTTCCCTGGCCGTGGAAAGGGTGTGTTTGGATCTATGTTTCTTTTTTTAAGGAAATGATGTAAAGATCTACTAAAACAATCAATTGTTTATATTTGTTCTGTCTTCATCCATCCTAATGTGGTTTTAAGATTTGTGCACATTCAGTTTTATTTAACATAATTGTTATAATCTCTAGGCATCCCTTGTTGTAATTAAGGGCTTAACAATCAGTTTCCCAAAATTATATTGGATGTTCCCAGTAAAATTTACACAGAAGCATTTTCTCTGCCTTGACTTCACACACACAGTAACACAGTTCTCATCCTGTACCAGGTCTTGGTGTTAGTTTTAGCCCCAGGCTCCCTGAAAATAGACAAGTTGATTAATAATAAAATGAAGGTTATTCACTTCCAAAATTATCTGACATGCCTGTAATATTTGACCACTGAACAAAACAATCCTCCATTGTCCCCTAACTTACTTAGAGCTCTGTTTCCTCAAATGGTTTCATTAGTGTTCCACCTTAAATTCTACACCTAGCCAATGTAATATCCACACGAATGGTTCAGGATCTCACATTTATACACATTTATATGATCAGTCCAGACTTAAGTCTCTTATACATCCAACTTCATGCTGCCATGTCTATCTGAAATATTGTGGTTGTTGTTCCAATCAAAGGGGCTACTACAGAGTTCTCTGTTCTGGTAATGGCATTGCGAAGTAGAAATTTGTCAATTAATTATTTTGCTTCTTTCCTCTTCCTGCAATATCTTACATGCTTTCAGACCCCAGGCACATCTTGCACTCTGTTTCATCTTACTCCAGTCTTGTCACATTAAAGATCTGTGGGATGCTTTCTTGTTCCCTTAAACAATTCTCCATCAACTATAGGAGAAAGATAAAACTCCTGTAAGAAGACATTGAAACCCTTCATGATTTAGGCCCTACTCATATTACAAAACTCATCTTTTATCCTCCCCTACCTGAGGATCCTATCTTCCCCTACCCTATATACGTTATGAACCAGCACACTAGATTTTATATAGTTTCCCGATAAACCAGGTTCTTTTGTTCAACATTAGTCATTTATATTTTGTGTCAGAAAATACTCATTAGCCCCTATACTTCCCAACTTCACTGGGCTTTTACTTAGTCTCTGTTTTCCAGAAGATGCTCCCTCACATCATTCCAGCTGGCTAATATATATCATTATTTAATTCTTTCTAAATGTTGTGATGGTTAATTTTATGTGTCAACTTGAATAGTTCAAAGGGTGCCCAAGTTACACATTATTTCTGGATGTATGCTTTAGGGTGTTTCTGAATGAGATTAGCATTTGAATAAGTGGAATTAGTAAAGTACAAGTCTTCTCCAATGTGAGTGGGTATTAGGCAATCCACTGAGTGCCTGAATAGAGCAAAAGGTGGAGGAAGGAGGAATTTGCTTCCTCTTACTTCCTGCCTACCTACTTGATGCTACACGGGTCTTCTCCAGCCCTTACACTTTGATTTACACTCTTGGCATCCCTGGGACTCAGGCCTTCAAACCTGGACTATAATGACCCCAAGGGCTTTCCTGGGTCTCCAGCCTGAAGACAGGAGATCATGGAAATTCTCAATGGCATTATGTGAGTCAATTCCTCATAAAAATATTGATCTGTTTCTCTGAAAAACTTTGACTAATAGAAATGTTACATCATTTAGAAATTTAGCCTAAATCACCGCACAAGTTTCAAGTGTCTCACATTTTGACTTTCTTACAGATCTGCAACTGTCTGTAACTCTGTAAATTGACTAACTCACTTGTGTCTCTTTCTTGGTTGTAGGAGGAACCAGATGAAACAATTTATCCTTCACCTTAAAAGGAATATTTCGACATGCCCCACACATAAATAAAAATAATGATTAATTTTTTATTAAGATTCAGTTAATTTTTTGAAAACCTTTTCAAATATATACATAGAAAATAATTCAAATTGAATATATCTCACAGGCTTGGAAAGTTTAGAATCTGCATTGAAAGGAAAACAAAAGCTGATGAATTAAAAATTTTGTGCTATACACTGAGAAAAAACACTACGAGTTTAAATGAAGCAAATCTGAGATGTTAGTCATTATCAGACAGAAGTTATGGCTTAAACAAGAAGAAAAGTGTGTCTGTATCAGTGGGGCACATTATCTTGCTTGAGGACTCCCAGAAGCTATCTTTCAAAGGTAACTTGAAAAAGACAGAAACCAGAGTTAAGTGTTGTGACATAAGAGTTCTGGGAATTACAAAGTGGAGGTGACATTCGGGTCTAGAATTCCAGTTAGAGCATTAACCCCGCTTTGTGTGTGTAGGATACTGTTTGAATTCAGGTGCCCCAGGGATATCCAGCATTTACCTTTGTGTTGGTAGAAAATATTTTGTCATTTTTTTTTAACATTTTTTTATTTGTACCTTATCTTAGGACCTATATGAAATATACATGTAAGACAATGTCTACTCCTTGTCTGAAAATGTATGAGCTAAAACTACTTATGCTAACATTTCCCATGATGGCAGTGACTACAGTTTGGAGTCATGGCAAATTGGGTTTCAGTCCTGGCTGTGTCACTTACTAATTGTGTGATTATTAGAAAGATTTTAACTTTTCTAGTCCTCAATTACCTCGTTTGAAAAGCACAGGCAATAATAATACCTACCTCAGCAATTATGAGGATGAAACGAGATGATAGACACCTGGAAGTAGTTACATGCCCAATACATCTGTTTATTATCAATGTCAGGTGTCTAACATCTGTAATGTTGCCTCCAATATCTCCTTCCTAAAGTTAAAGGTCTCACTATGTTTTTATTGTTGTTGTAATTTTTAAATGATTTAAGTCTATTGTTCTGGAATATATATAAATGAAGAAGGAGATATAGTTCCAGCAGAATGTCTTATATTGTGAATGTGCACGTTTTAGCATATACAAACATTATTCATTCTTATTTTTATATCTAAATATTGCTTTAAAAAGAGATGAAATAATATAAAATCCTGCATAATAAGAACACAAAAATAGTTTGATGTAAAAATAGTGTGCTATTAATTTAGGGCAGTGACAGGAACAAGCTCACAAGGACAATGACAGGAGTGAAATGGTATATTTTTTGAAAAGTATATGGCATGGAAAAGTGAAATGGCATATTGTTTGAAAAGTCTGAAGAAATTATCCAATATATAGAAATGAGAACATTGATCATGTAGAATTTTAAGCCATAACACCACTTTTATATATGTTATCCAATATTTACCTTCAAATGTTTATCTTAAAATATTGTCTCTTTCTAGTTAGTTAATCTTTTTCCCTTCTTTCCTAATGAACATAGATGACAACATCAGCCTAACTGGAGATAGAATTTGGTTATGACTCTATAAAACTGTTTATTCTTCTGCCCTTTCTTAAAATGTTTAACCACATTTTATTTCAAATATTATTATACAAAGCAGGTTAATACTTAATCTCTTTTTTTAAAGAATCCAATATTAGTTTTAAAATCCAATACTATGAAGAATATGTGGAATACATTTTGTGAACTTCAGTCATTCAATGAGCATTAGTTGGACACACAATATTCCAGATCCCTGGAAATACACTTTTGAAAAACACAAATGTTGTTTCTGTCTCCATGGACCTAATGTATTTGTACACTTTGACATATTAAGTGAACAGATCCAGGCAATATCTTTTCCCCAGACTCCGCTCCTTTCGAACACTCTAAATTTTAAAATGAACAGATAATAATCCTTAATTAAAATAATTGGAATAAATAAACAAGAATATTTACAAAGGAAATGTGAGTCACACTGAATAAATTATGACTGAGACATACATCTTTGGTTAGTACTAGACGTCAACTACATGCAGCACAGTAAGATACGGCAGAAAGTAGGTTGTAACATAATTTACAAATGACTAAAACTTTCCTAAAATTTACAAATGACTTACAAATTTCCTGAAATTTGGAAATTTAAGGTATCTTGACATGTTAATTATGAAGCTTCTGCTTACATAAGAGACAGAGATTGAGAATGAGAGAGAGAGAATGGGAGAGATATTTAAAGTAAGGAATTGGCTTCTCCAAGATGTGCAGTTGGCAAGCTGCAGACCTAGAAGAATGAACAGTGTAGTTCTAATCTGAGTCCAAAAGCCTGAGAACAGATGGTGTAAATTCCAGTCTTAGTCCAAGGCCTGAGAACCATGAGAGCTGATGATGTGAGTCCAGTCTGAGTCCAAGTGTGAAGGTAGATGCAGACTGATGTTCCAGGCTGAAGATAGCCAGGAAGAGAAAGAGAACTCTTTCTTTCTCAGCCTTTTATTCAGTTCAGGTCTTTAGTGGATTGGATGTGGCCCAACACCATTGGGAAAGGCAATCTTCTTTACTCAGTCTACCAATTCTCATCTAGAGTCACCATCACAGATATACCCAGAAATAATATTAAGCTAAATGTCTGGCACACTGTGGCCCAGTCAAACAGATACATAAAATCATTGATCACAGTATCATAGAAGAGAGAAGCAACAAAATGATTGAGTGCATTCATGTGAGTCACATTGTCTGGTTTCATATATGGATCTCAAACTATGTAGTTATATGACTTTATTAACACTTGGAGGTTAAAAGAGGAAGAGGTTTACAACGATATTTACTTACACTTGGTGTTTAAAACAAACATATATATATATTTAAATAAGATAATAAAATGGAGGGGCGCCTGGGTGGCTCAGTTGGTTAAGCGGCCGACTTCGGCTCAGGTCATGATCTCTCAGTCAGTGAATTCAAGCCCCGGGTCGGGCTCTGTGCTGACAGCTCAGAGCCCGGAGCCTGTTTCAGATTCTGTGTCTCCCTCTCTCTGACCCTCCCCCGTTCTGTCTGTCTCAAAAATAAATAAACGTTAAAAAATTTTTTAAAAAAATAATAAAATGGATACATTTTAAATTTAGAAATAGTTTTTTTCATTATTTCATAATTAAAACTCTATAACTAATTTACACTTCTAGTCATGAGACTGTAATAACAATCAGACTAGACATTTCAAACTAGACAAATAACTGAAGGAAAAAGCACAAAATAAATGTTTTTAGATGTTGGACAGCATACAGTTCAGGACCATGATCTATGAGTAAGGATGCTAAATAAGATAAGCTTCACAATTATGCCAACTTTCTGCCTTGAGGCATTTTCCAAACCACAGTATGTATGTGAGGACAGTTGCAACATATAGAACATGCTGCCTTGTTAGGATGAGATCAGAGTGAGAAATTACACAGATACCTAAACATTTTAGAATGAAATGCTGGTGATAAGGCAACTAGGCAGGGAAAAAGATTTGTATATAAGAGCCTTCCCTTGAGTTTTGGGCTAGATCTCATGCATGCCTACTCTTTGCATGAGTCCAGAAAAAGAACAACTATTGGGAACAAAACAACTACTGGCATAAGAACAAGTATCCAAGGACTGTGAGATGAGTATCCCTGGAACTCCTAGAAGACAATTGTGTTGAAAACAATCATAATGGAAGGGCACACTGAGCATTCAGCGATCAGCAGGGGACCCCGAATTCAGTAGAGACCACAGAGACCCCTTCCCATAGTGTTGGGACTAAACTAGACTAGAAGCAAACTCTACATACAAGTGAATACTACATACCTAACACAATCTAAAATAGTCTTCAAAAAGGTCAAGATAATTGCCAAGTAAATTGATTTCCTGCCATGATAAAACTCCCACTCCAGTCCAGTGGTATACTATCCATAATGATTGGTGTACATCCAAAATTATATGCAAAGAAGCAAGGCTGTGTGATTCATAAAGATGAAATTTTTTCTTGATCAATAGCGCTACCCAGAAATCGCTGAAAAGATTGAAATAGCAAGCAAGGACATTAAAGCAGTGGTTATAAAATAATAAAACCTATTAAAGAAAAGATGAACAGGATGTGAAACAAGGAATTTAGTGGTAAATGGAACTTTTAAAAAGTAATCAAATGGAAAAATTTAAATTAAAATATGAAATCTGAAGGGGAAAAAGTCACTAGGCAGGATTACTAGTATGTTAGTGTAAAAGGAAAGAGAGAACACGATGCCAGAGAAATAGAGATTATATCAAAGGAAGTACAGTGTGTAAAAATTGTGGAACCGAATGAACAGAGCCTCATTGATTTGTGGGAAAAAATACAATTTTATATGAAATTTTAGGTACATGCATGGAATTTTAGGTGCGGAATGTAGGTGGGCAGAACAAAGATTTTAAAAATTACTGAAAATGTTCCAGTTGTTTGAGAAGCATAAACTTGCATAGTCAAGAAAATCCACAAGTCTCAAGTAAGATAAACATAAAATGACTCATGGGAAAATCATAATCAAAAGGCTGACAATTGGTAATAAGGATCACATCTTAAAAGCAGAGAAATGAAAATATGGATCATGGACAGGTTAAAAGTGACAAGAAAAGACTTATGTGAAACTGTGTAAGCCAGTAGACACAGAGATAAAATCTTAAGTGACTGATGGAAAACAAAGCAGAAAAACAAAACAACAAACCTTGTCAACCTAGAAGTCTGTTCAAGTAAGAAAATCCTTAAATTGAAAGAAAACTATGTAAATTTTCAAACAAAAACTGAGAGTATATATTGTTAGCAGACCAGGGCAATAAAACTGTTATAGAAAGTTCTTCAGGATTTCACACAAAATTTGGACCTATATAGGGAAATAGAAAACATCAGAAATTGTAAATATACGAAAAATATATAAATATTATGTCCAGTTTCTTCATTCTTTCATTATCTTCTCTGAAGATAATCCAATATGTAAATCAAACATTATGACAGAATATTGCAGTTTAAAATATATATAAAAGTAAAATGTGTGTTTTAAAGTATAAAATACGATACAAAAATAACAATAATAAGTAAAGAGATTGGGAGAAGCTTTCGGAGGTGATGGATAAGTTTAGGCATAGATTATGGTGACAGTTTCATAGGTACATACTTCTCTCCAAGCGTCCAAGCTCATCAAGTTGTGCGCATTAAATAAATGCATCTTTTTGTATATCAATCATAAGTCAATATAATGTTTTTAAATAAATATGTGATAACACTATCACAAAAGATGGGAGATAGAAAAATAAAACTTTAAGATTCTTAAAACAAAACATCTAGGGATGTGTGTAGCAATATGGATTAACTTCAAAAAAGAATATGTTGAGTAAAAGAAAACAGACACAAAAGAGTGCACCCGATGACTTATTTATATGATGTTCCAGAAAAGGCAAATCCAGGCAGTAGTGAAAACGATCAGAACAATGTTGAGAAAGAGAGTAGGGTCAGAGGGGATGATGATTTACTGGAAATATGCGCAAAGGAGGTGTGTGAGTGACAGACATATTCTAATGTCTTGATAGGTGCATTTAAGTTTATTTATTTGTTTTGAGAGAGAGAGGGAGGGAGGAGGAGAGAGGCAGAGAGAGGATACCAAGCAGGCTCCACACGCTCATCGCAGAGCCCTGACTTGGGACTTGAACTCACAAACTGTGAGATCACAACCTGAGCCGAAATCAAGTGTTAGATGCTTAACTTAGGTGCCCCAGAAATAACTAATTACTTAAAACATACGACTTAGATATTCTCATTCTTGCTTTATCTCCAACCCCCAACTGCAACCCTGCCAATACCTGAAATATTAGATGATTTAGAAAGCATATTGAAATACACAGAAACTTTGAAAATCATCTAGTTTATTTCAAGAGTAATTAAATAATATTCTTTATCTCATATACAAAAAGATTCCTGGAAATGATAAAGGTGTAATCTCAATACCCATTACATTCACACAGTTTTGCTCTCCTTAAATAAGCATTAGCTCCAAAGAATCATTAACGTGGGAATAAAACTTGACACTGAGTTTAGGACATTATTGTAATTTCCTGTACAAACACAGGGGCTTATAGTATTGTTAATACAAGTTTGCATTTACTCTGCTGGCCAGGGTACTGGCAATTTCCCTTAATTATAAAAAGTCCTTATGTTTAGAGCATAATGCACATAAGGACAAGGCAAAATGTTAGCAATTAATTCTTAAGTAGGAAGCCATGTGGGTACAATGCAGCATGAGTTATTCCACAGTATTTCAAATCCCACAAAGGGGCACTATCATCAAGAGGTTCAAAATAACTGGCTTCAAACATATAGTTAAAATTAATACAAATGTACTGCCTTTGGAACCCAGTGTGAGCTGCATGAACCATTTTAGACAAATACTTAGCCTAATCTTACACCAACTGTAAATCATGGACTTTTCTCTTTTCAACTCTAAAAACTGTGGCTTGATTTTCTAGTGAGCAATTCTAGCATTCTTAAAATTAAAATTTTAAAGAAATGGCATGTTAGTCTAAAAAAGATAAAAAAATTGTTCAGCTTGCCAATAATTTGTCTCCCATACTAATTTCTTAATGGAGGTGGCCTGACATTTTTTAATGAAACATAAGGTTGTTCAATTTTTCCTCTCTTCAGACAATAGGTGGTCCTTCTTTATCATTGGAGCAATTTTTTTTTCAGATTAAATGTGCCAAGAGTAGAACTTAGTCTGTGCACACATTACAAATATCATTTTTCCATTAATAAAAAATATCATACATATAAAGCTAAAATAATATTTCTGTGAAAGTATATGAGCATAAACATAACATAATATGTGGCGATATTATATGCAACAAAGATTTTAAAAAGAAGAAGCAAAGATGGAGAGAATAGTATACAGAAAGGAGATAGATTTTAAATGCATATATGTTTACTTAAAAACAAATAAAAAGATAATTGAGATCAGAATGTAATCATTGTTTTCTGTATACTTTTCTAAAGTTGTTGATCTTTGGATTAGTTTCCTAGGTCTTCTGTACAAAGTACTGCAAACTGGGTGGCTTATTACAACAGAAATTTATGCTACCACAGTTGTGGAGGCTAGAATCCAAAATCAAGGTAGAAGGAAAGGTCATACTCTCCTATTTAATGATATTATTTTTCCTGCTTCTCTCCTAGATTCTGGTGGTTACCAACAATATTTGGAATTCCTAGGTTTGTATTTTTGTTATTCCAATTTCTATTTCCATCTTTACATGGCCATCTTCTGTATGTGTTTGTGTCTGTGTGTGCATGCTTCTAAATTTCTCTCTTTTTAAAAGGTACCAGTCATACTGGATTTAGGGCATACTCTGATCCAGTATGACCTCATCTTAACTGCATAGACCCTAATTCCGAAAATCATCTTGTTCACAGGATCTAGGGGACATGAATTTTCAGGGGACAATACTGAATCCAATACAATCATAAACAAAATATTTTTAATGTCAACTCTCTTTAAAGAGATAATCTCATTCAATGGAGTATTTGGAATTATGATATTGTGACTTTTACTCATCTATTTCATTGTTCATTTGCAAATATTTATAGAACACTTACACAGTGATAGTTGCTGTGTTTACTCCTGGTGGTAAAAAAAAAGTAGATAAACAAATAAGAAAAATACACAACTTACTACTATGTTAAGTCTTAAGTTTATCATTATTGGCTCTGAAAAATAGATGTTACCAAATTGTTAAACATGAAATATTCAATGTCATTTCTACAATGGAAGTGTCCCATGTAGGGTTCTCTTTTATTCCATATGGGCCATTTAATGCTTCACTGTCAATTTCTTGGGTTTACCCAAGAAATGATTTACTCATTGTTCCTTAAAAAAGGAATGATCACAACAGTAGCAATCCCACCTTAGAGATAATAATGATCTGATGACATTATGACAGTATTTAGCAGAAAAATAAGATTAGTCAAATTTTTCCCTAAAACATAACACCCCACATAGATACCATGTGCAAACTATATATATATTTAAAATATAAATGGGGCGCCTGGGTGGCTCAGTCGGTTAAGCGGCCGACTTCGGCTCAGGTCATGATCTCTCAGTCCGTGAGTTCAAGCCCCGTGTCAGCTCAGAGCCTGGAGCCTGTTTCAGATTCTGTGTCTCCCTCTCTCTGACCCTCCCCCATTCATGCTCTGTCTCCCTCTGTCTCAAAAATAAATAAACGTTAAAAAATTTTTAAAAATAAAATAAAATATAAGCAATATGAAACTCTATTACCTGCTAAGTTCTCAAACTCAGATTTTGGTAATAAAATAGCTAGAGCTAATTAGGCTAATTTTCAACCAATTTCTGGCTCATCATACAATGATTTTCTAAATATGCTGTGGAAGTCACTGTATTCCAGGTATCTGCAATGACTATTAAACACAGACATTCTGTAGCCTGTGGCCTAAGACTACTAACTTATTGATTCAGAATCTTTGTTGATAAGTATAACAATTTGCATTTAAATTAGTTCTCTAACAGATTCTTCCATTAAAGCTTAAGAACCATTGTTATAGCTCATAAACAGCATTACTCAAAAGGAAAATAAGCTCTTCCAACATGGAATGTTATAGCATGGAAAAACTGAAATGGGGTAAAGGGGTTAGGAGAGAGCAATTGGAAGGGTGTTTGAACAAATGGTAGGAAAGAAATAGTTATAGGGTGGGTGAGAAGAATTGGCAAGGAAGGCGATCTTAAATCTTTGTTGGTGAGGTAAAATGCCCAAAAGTCATAGTCAAATATTGATGAAATGTTATCTTACCTATGGGCAAAACCCAGAGACACACACATTTTTTTATTTTGGCATGAGATTTTTTACTAGCATTCAGACTAATTTAGTTTCTTGAAACCTGACCAGTTTTCCTCCTTAGAAGTGAAGTGACCTCACCTATCTATGAAGAATATAAAAGGACAAATTATGAGCTTACTCTAGTGGCTATAACCTTATTCCTCCATTTATGGAAATTTACTTGAAACACTAAAATATTCCTCCAGAAATCTAAGGTCAAGTGAAATCAAGGTAAAAATGTCATATTTAGCTAATGTTACCCAGCCCTCCTGCAAACGTGTTTTACCAAGTTACATTTCAGTTATTATATATTGAACAGCAAAAAAGTCCCTCCATTTCTCAGACAATGGGGCCAAAACAAGAGAAGCAAAAATTCCAGCTAAGTTTATAAGTGGCAAAGTGGCTCAGCTGAGGGAATTTCAGCGGAATGGACACACTCAATGGTTCTGTATAGCCTGTAGGAATAATTTGTTAAGACCTTCTGATCTGGCCTCTGCTTATTTCTCTTAACTATGTCTCCCAGTTCTCTTGATAAGCACCTTATCATCTTAGTATACTGAAGTTAGCCCTGTCCATCTCCTGAGCACATGCTGCATCCGTTGCCTAGAAGGTTCTTTCTATTTGCCTGTCTCAGAGCTACACATTTTTTTCAGAAAAAAAATATCTTTATCATAAAGAAAATACAAAGCAAGACAGAGAAGGAGGAGGGTGGTGGAGTGGGGGGAAGATCTGGAAAAAAGATGTCACTAAACATGCTGCCCAAATATGGTTTCCTGCTATGGAGGAGAGTGTTTTGTCCCTTATCCCAACTGCATTTCCTGATTCAAAGAACACTGCTCCTAACAGGGCTGGGCCTAGGGAGCCCCACTTTACAACATACTGTCTTCCAGGGAGTTTGGAAAAGGTTGTATAGTTCTCAGGCTTTCAGCATATAGAAGGCAGCACGGAGAAGGCAAGGATGTTACAGCATCTTATTTCAGCTTCAACCCTAGCCCCATCCCTCAGTATTTGTTGATGCCAAAGGGACAGACCCTATGAAGTTGGGACAACGTAAGTAGCAGTAGGCTGAGCAATGAGGCATATTGACGAGGAAGTGAGCAGCATCAAATTGGTTTAGAAGCTAGCCAGGAGGCAGAGTACAATTGAAGAGATGCTGAAGAATTGCGGGAAAAGGTAAATTGGAATCCATAGTCCATCTCTTCCCAGTGTGCCAGTAGCAGAGCCATTCCTTCGTCAAGGGTCTCCAAGGGTGTCCCTTTCACCATATACAAGAAGACCTACATAGCCAAGTAGTGGATGATGTTGGTCAGGGTCAGGATCAGGACAACAGAAATGCTGAATAGAGCCATGTGCAGTAGTCCCACCACGATGATGTGGGCCAGCCAGATGCTTTGGTGATTCGCCACTCTAGTGTTGGGGTTTTCTTTGCTATGTGACACCCCCATATTTGCCTGCCAGTTTCAGAAGCCCAACTAACTTGAGGTTCAGCCCTCGCTTCTACACTTGTGTCTCCTGGAAGCCTGAGCTACACATTTTTTAAATGTTTATTTATTTCTGAAAGAGAGAGAGTATGAGTGTGGGAGGTGCAAAGAGGGAGACAGGGTATCCCAAGCAGGCTCCACACTATCAGCACAGAGCCCAGTGCAGGGCTTGAACTCACAAACTGTGAGATCATGATCTGAACTGAAATCAGGAGTCAGACCTTCAACCAACTGAGCCACCTAGGTGCCCCCTGAGCTACACAGTTTTAGTGGCGTCACTCTGTTATAAACTCTTTAAAATTCTTAAACATTGCAGTTGAAAACTATGCATAACCTTTTACACACTCATATTTTACCTTTTCTATATCTCTGTTAAAACATTTAATTATGTGAGTTATTACCACATCTCTCTTTTCTGGTAGCCTGATTGTTTCCAATGGTAGCTTTGCTTTCTTTATTTTGACACTTGGGTCTATATCTTTGTAGCTCCTGACATTTTTGAACTTTATCGGAATCCTGTGATTCTGGAAGAGAGCTACAGTTAGAGAAAGCCCCTCACCTTTCTGTGTTCTGGAAACAGCTTACTGGGAACAACCATTCTTCACCATAAGATTTAGATAAAACTTAATGATGCCCTTCCCTTTTGCTTCTCTATGCCAGCCCTCCAAATTCTCATCTCTTGCTCATAAAAATTAGCTGAATCTCTTGTGCTCACTGATCAATCAGAACAAAATGCTCCTCAACAAAACTTTTCTTAAGTTGCTCTCTTCCCAAAGCTTGTGAAATTTGACCCACCTTCAGCAGCACACAACTCCTCCTTGATAGCCTTTCCTGGAATAGGCTACCTAAGAGAAAAGACTCGCTTTCTCTCTACCCTATCTTGCCATTCACTACTTTTGCTTCTCCCTGGCTGTTCACTCCTCCCTATAAAATAAAAGCCCCTTTACTCTTGGTCAGAATATTCTCTCTACTGCAATCATCCCTCTGAATTGTCTTTCCTTACATAGATGTGGATTCATTTCTTATTTGATAATGCTTAATAAATATTTTCATAGATTGATGAATTAAAGGTAAATGCATCTTTTACCACTGCCTCTTCAAATTTTCCACACTTTTTTTCTAACAAACATACTGTCATGAACCTCAAAACTAATCAATATATCCTTATGTTTAATTGACCTCCTTACCCATACCTTTAGTTTACTATGGCTGCAAGTGTATGCTATCTCTGTTCCATTTCTGTTGTACTGGTTTTGACTATGATCATCTCCTCGTTAGACAAACCACAGTAGCTTCCAACTCACTCTCCCTTTTTGAATCTCTTCCTCTTTACATTAATTTTTGCCCCCTTAGTCATCTTTGCAAAATAAAAATAGTTCCTTCTGTGTCATTCCTTATGGAACAAACTTAAATGGCACTCTGTAACCTATAGGAAAAAGTTCAAACTTATTGTCTTATTATAGAGAGAGATTAATTGTTAGACTGGCAGATCCCATTCTGCTCTTACTGCTGTTTGTGCTTGAACAATAATTTTATGGACTTCCTGTCCATCATAACCCCAGATCACTCTTGTATGCTTTCATGTGTTATATAATTTGTGTTATTTACCTGATGCAAGTTATTTGCTTAGGAAGTTCATGCCTAGAAAACCCCTATTCTTCTGAAAATTGAGTTCAAATTTTGCAGTTCATGGGTTTAATCCCTGCGTCGGGCTCTTTGCTGACAGTTCAGAACCTGGAGCCTACTTTGGATTCTGTGTCTCCCTCTCTCTCTCTGCCCCTTCTCCTGCTCACACACACATACTGTCTCTCTTTTTCTCTCTCAAAACTAAATAAACATTTAAAAGGTAATAAATAAAATACATACATAAATAAAAAGAAAATAGCATGGCAACGATTAGAAGAAAAATCAGTTTTCCCATAAATATGCATTTTTAAAATTTTTCTAATTTTGAGTAACCATTTTATTCATAACATTCTGTCTCAATCTCCATAAATAAAATGTAGTTTCATATGGTTTTATTCATAACATTCTGTCTCAATCTCCATAAATAAAATGTAGTTCATATGGTAAATATGGTATAAAATACTGCATATTTCTTTATTACATAATTTTAAAGATACAATTTTAATTGTTAAATCTTATTAAATTAGTTACTAATCTGATACCACAACACATTGATTTAAATATTTCACATCTGGTAGACATTTGCATTGTTTCTGAATTTTTACTAATATACATACAACATTATGACATCTGCATAAATTAGTAGTCAGTTACAAGTAAAAGAAGAATGGTCTGATTTTATAAATTTAGAGCATATTAAGAAGTATACCAATATATTATACATAAGAATACATAGGAGGGAGTGTCATAAATTAAAAAATATAAATGTGATATATATTATTATATTTGCTATAATATGTATGCCTCCATCAATAAACACTTGACTGACATATGACTATGTGTGTGTGCTTGCAAGTGTGTATTTTTCTACATGCAATTTTTTCCCTCTGGTGTGTATTCTGTTACCTTGAGTCACCTACTGCTTTAAGTAATAGGTTAACTTATATTCACCCTAGCTCTACCTTTTTTCATATATAAATGCAATAAGAAAATTAATCCTGGATGTAAATAATATAAAATAACAAAGGGGAAAGTATCACCTGGTCTCTTAGACTAAGCACTAAATTTTAAGGCTCTTAGTATATATAACCTTACCTCAGGTATTTCTTGCACTTGTAAAGATCAAGAAATTTAGCAATCATTATTATGTTATTGTTTGTATGTTTATTAGACCTCATGCTGCCTGGTTCTCCTTCACAGTGATGTCTCCATTTGCTTGCTATTCTATCCCAGTCTCTGAAACTTGTAGGGCTTCAATACTTATTTGCTGAATAAACTAATAAAGCCTACAAATTAATTTGGGAAAAAGTGAAATTCATGCTTTCAAATTAGAGTAAAATTTAATATTGAGTTCCTCTCCACCATAGGTAAGAATATGTTCCTAATGTGTTGAAACTGTTTAATATTGAGATACTACACTATCATGTCAAGATATTCCTGTAAGTTACTACATCTTTTATTTTAAAATTTTTTAACATGAAATTTATTGTCAAATTGGTTTCCATACAACACCCAGTGCTCATCCCAACAGGTGCCCTCCTCAATGCCCATCAACCACTTTTCCCTCCCTCCCACCACCATCAACCCTCAGTTTATTCTCAGTTTTTAAGAGTCTCTTATGCTTTGGCTCTCTCCCACTCTAACCTCTTTTTTTTCCCTTCCCCATGGGTTTCTGTTAAGTTTCTCAGGATCCACATATGAGTGAAAACATATGGTATCTGTCTTTCTTTGTATGACGTATTTCACTTAACATAACACTCTCCAGTTCCATCCATGTTGCTACAAAGGGCCATATTTCATTCTGTCTCATTGCCAAGTAGTATTCCATTGTGTATATAAACCACAATTTCTTTATCCATTCGTCAGTTGATGGACATTTAGGCTCTTTCCATAATTTGGCTAAGGTTGAAAGTGCTGCTATAAACATTGGGGTACAAGTGCCCCTATGCATCAGTACTCCTGTATCCCTTGGGTAAATTCCTAGCAGTGCTACTGCTGGGTCATAGGGTAGGTCTATTTTTAATTTTTTGAGGAACCTCCACACTGTTTTCCAGAGTGGCTGCACCAGTTTGCATTCCCACCAACAGTGCAAGAGGGTTCCCATTTCTCCACATGCTCTCCAACATCTATAGTCTCCTGATTTGTTCCTTTTAGCCACTCTGACTGGCGTGAGGTGATATCTGAGTGTGGTTTTGATTTCTATTTCCCTGATGAGGAGCAATGTTGAGCATCTTTTCATGTGCCTGTTGGCCATCCGGATGTCTTCTTTAGAGAAGTGTCTATTCATGTTTTCTGCCCATTTCTTCACTGGATTATTTGTTTTTCAGGTGTAGAGTTTGGTGAGCTCTATAGATTTTGGATACTAGCCTTTTTTCTGATATGTCATTTACAAATATCTTTTCCCATTCCGTTGGTTGCCTTTTAGTTTTGTTGATTGTTTCCTTTGCAGTGCAGAAGCTTTTTATCTTCATGAGGTCCCAATAATTCATTTTTGCTTTTAATTCCCTTGCCCTTGGGGATGTGTCAAGTAAGAAATTGCTGCATCTGAGGTCAGGGAGGTCTTTTCCTACTTTCTCCTCTAGGGTTTGGATGGTTTCCTGTCTCACATTCAGGTCCTTTATCCATTTTGAGTTTATTTTTGTGAATGGTGTGAGAAAGTAGTCTAGCTTTGTCCTTCTGCATGTTGCTGTCCAGTTCTCCCAGCACCATTTGTTAAAGAGACTGTCTTTTTTTCATTGGATATTCTTTCCTGCTTTGTCAAAGATTAGTTGGCCATACTTTTGTGAGTCTAGTTCTGGGGTTTCCATTCTATTCCATTGGTCTATGTGTCTGTTTTTGTGCCAATACCATGCTGTCTTGATGATGACAGCTTTGTAGTAGAGGCTAAAGTCTGGGATTGTGATGCTTCCTGCTTTGGTCTTCTTCTTCAAAATTACTTTGGCTATTCGGGGTCTTTTGTGGTTCCATACAAATTTTAGGATTAGGTGTTCTAGCTTCGAGAAGATTGCTGGTGCAATTTTGATTGGGATTGCATTGAATGTGTAGATAGCTTTGGGTAGTATTGACATTTTAACAATATTTATTCTTCCAACCCATGAGCACGGAATGTTTTTCCATTTCTTTATATCTTCTTCAATTTCCTTCATAAGCTTTCTATAGTTTTCAGCATACAGATCTTTTACATCTTTGGTTAGGTTTATTCCTAGCTATTTTTTGCTTCTTTTGCAATTGTGAATGGGATCAGTTTCTTTATTTGTCTTTCTGTTGCTTCATTATTAGTGTATAAGAATGCAACTGATTTCTGTACATTGATTTTGTATCCTGCAACTTTGCTGAATTCATTTATCAATTCTAGCAGACTTTTGGTGGAGTCCATTGGGTTTTCCATGTATAGTATCATGTCATCTGCAAACAGTGAAAGCTTGATTTCATCTTTGCCAATTTTGATGCCTTTGATTTCCTTTTGTTGTCTGATTGCTGATGCTAGAACTTCCAACACTATGTTAAACAAGAGAGGTGAGAGTGGACACCACTGTCGTTTTCCTGATCTCAGGGGGAAAGCTCTCAGTTTTTCCCCATTGAGGATGATGTTAGCTGTGGGCTTTTCATAAATGGCTTTTATGATGGTTAAGTATGTTCCTTCTATCCTAACTTTCTTGAGGGTTTTTATTAAGAAAGTGTGCTGAATTTTGTCAAATGCTTTTGACAGGATCATATGGTTCTTATCTTTTCTTTTATTAATGTGATGTATCAGATTGATTGATTTGTGAATATTGAACCAGCCCTGCAGCCCAGGAATGAATTCCACTTGATCATGGTGGATAATTCTTTTTATATGCTGCTGAATTAGATTTGCTAGTATCTTATTGAGCATTTTTGCATCCATATTCATCAGGGATATTGGCCTGTAGTTCTCTTTTTTTTTTGCTGGGTCTCTGTCTGGTTTAGGAATCAAAGTAATGCTGGCTTTATAGAATAAGTCTGGACATTTTCCTTCCCTTTCTATTTTTTGGAATAGCTTGAGAAGGATAGGTATTATTTCTGCTTTAAGTGTCTGGTAGAACTCCCCTGGGAAGCCGTCTGGTCCTGGACACTTATTTGTTGGGAGATTTTTGATAACTGATTCAATTTCTTTGCTGGTTATGGGTCTGTTCAAGCTTTCTATTTCTTCCTGTTTGAGTTTTTGGAGTGTGTGGGTGTTTAGGAATTTGTCTATTTCTTCAGGGTGTCCAGTTTGTTGGCATGTAATTTTTCATAGTATTCCCTGATAATTGCTTGTATTTCTGAGGGTTTGGTTGCAATAATTCCATTTTCATTCATGATTTTATCTATTTGGGTCATCTCCCTTTTCTTTTTGAGAAGCCTGGCTTCTCAATTTTGTTTATTTTCTTAAAAAACCACCTCTTGGTTTCATTGATCTGCTCTACAGTTTTTTTAGATGCTATATTGTTTATTTCTGCTCTGATCTTTATTATTTCTCTTCTTCTTCTGGGTTTGGGTGTCTTTGCTGTTCTGCTTCTATCTCCTTTAGGTGAGCTGTTAGATTTTGTATTTGGGATTTTTCTTGTTTCTTGAGATAGGCCTGGACTGCAATGTATTTTCCTCTCATGACTGCCTTCACTGCATCCCAAAGCATTTGGATTGTTGTATTCTCATGTTCATTTGTTTCCATATATTTCTTAATTTCTTGTCTAATTGCCTGGTTGACCCATTCATTCTTTAGTAGGGTATTCTTTAACCTCCATGCTTTTGGACGTTTTCCAGACTTTTTCCTGTGGTTGATTTCAAGCTTCATAGCATTGTGGTCTGAAAGTGTGCATGGTATGATCTCAGTACTTTTGTACTTATGAAGGGCTGTTTTGTGACCCAGTATGTGATCTATCTTGGAGAATGTTCCATGTGCACTCGAGAAGAAAGTATATTCTGTTGCTTTGGGATGCAGAGTTCTAAATATATCTGTCAAGTCCATCTGATCCAATGTATCATTCAGGGCCCTTGTTTCTTAATTGATCCTGTGTCTAAATGATCTATCCATTAATGTAAGTGGAGTATTAAAGTCCCCTGCAATTACCACATTCTTATCAATAAGGTTGCTTATGTTTGTGCTTAGTTGTTTTATATATTTGGGGGCTCCTGTATTTGGCACATAGACATTTATAACTGTTAGTTCTTCCTGATGGATAGACCCTGTACTTATTGTATAATGCCCTTCTTCATCTCTTTTTACAGCCTGTAATTTAAAGTCTAGTTTGTCTGATATAAGTATGGCTACTCCAGCTTTCTTTTGACTTCCAGTAGCATGATAGATAGTTCTTCATCCCCTCACTTTCAATCTGAAGGTGTCCTCATTTCTAAAATGAGTCTCTTGTAGACAGCAAATAGATGGGTCTTGTTTTTTATCCATTCTGATACCCTATGTCTTTTGGTTGGAGCATTTAGTCCATTTACATTGAGTGTTATTATAGAAAGATATGGGTTTAGAGTCATTGTGATGTCTGTAGGTTTCATGCTTATAGTGATGTCTCTGGTACCTTGTCTCACAGGATCCCCTTAGGATCTCTTGTAGGGCTGGTTTAGTGGTGATGAATTCCTTCAGTTTTTGTTTGTTTTGGAAGACCTTTATCTCTCCTTCTTTTCTAAATGACAGACTTGCTGGATAAAGGATTCTTGGTTGCATATTTTTTCTGTTCATCACATTGAAGATTTCCTGCCATTCCTTTCTGGCCTGCCAAGTTTCAGTAGATAAATCCATCACTAGTCTTATCAGTCTCCCTTTATATGTTAGAGCATGTTTATTCCTAGCTGCTTTCAGAATTTTCTCTTTATCCTTGTATTTTGCCAGTTTGACTATGATATGTCATGCAGAAGGTGGATTCAAGTTACGTCTGAAGGGAGTTCTCTGTGCCTCTTGGATTTCAATGCCTTTTTCCTTCCTCAGATCAGGGAAGTTCTCATCCATGATTTCTTCAAGTACACCTTCAGTACCTTTCCCTCTCTCTTCCTCCTCTGGAATCCCAATTATGTATATGTCATTACGTTTAATTGTGTCACTTATTTCTCTAATTCTCCCCTCATACTCCTGGATTTTTTAATCTCTCTTTTTCTCAGCTTCCTCTTTTTCCATAATTTTATCTTCTAATTTACCTATTCTCTCCTCTGTCTCTTCAATCTGAGCTGTGGTCGCCTCCATTTTATTTTGCAGCTCATTTATAGCATTCTTTTAGCTCCTCCTGACTGTTTCTTAGTCCCTTGATCTCTGTAGTAATAGATTCTCTCCTGTCCTCTATACTTTTTTCAAGCCCAGTGATTAATTTTATGACTATTATTTTAAATTAATTTTCTGTTACATTGCTTAAATCGTTTTTGATCAGTTCGTTAGCTGTTGCTACTTCCTGGAGTTTCTTTTGAGGAGAGTTCTTCCATTTCGTCATTCTGATAGTCCCTGGAGTGGCACGGAACTGCAGGGCTCTTCCTTTGTGCTGTCTGGAGTAACTTGCGTCGGTGGGCGGGGCACAGTCAGACCTGATGTCTGCCTCCAGCCCACTGCTGGGGCCACAGTCAGACTGGTGTGTGCCTTCTCTTGCCCTCTCCTAGGGGCGGGATTCACTGTGGGGTGGCGTGGCCCGCCTGGGCTACTTGTACGCTGCCAGGCTTGTGGTGCTGGGGATCTGGCGTATTAGCTGGGGTGGATCGGCAAGGTGCATGGGGTCGGGAGGGGCAAGCTCAGCTCGCTTTTCCTTCAGAGATCTGCTTCCGTAGGGGCCTTGTGGCACCGGGAGGGTGTCAGACCCGCCGTTTGAGGGATGGATCCGCAGAAGCACAGCATTGGGTGTTTGCGCGGTGCAAGCAAGTTCCCTGGCAGGAACCGGTTCCCTTTGGGATTTTGGCTGGGGGATGGGTGAGGGAGATGGCGCTGGGGAGCGCCTTTCTTCCCCGCCAAGCTGAGCTCTGTCGTCCAGGGCTCAACAACTCTCCCTCCCATTGTCCTCCAGCCCTTACGTTCTCCGAGCAGAGCTGTTAGCTTTTAACCTTCCAGTTGTCAAGTCCCGCTTGCTGTCGAATACACTCAGTCCAGCCCCTTTGCTTTTGCCAGCCAGACTCGGGGGCTCTGCTTGGCCAGCGAGCCACCCCTCTGCCCCGGCTCCCTCCCGCCAGTCCGTGGAGCGCGCACTGCCTCGCTGCCCTTCCTACCCTCTTCTGTGGGCCTCTCGTCTGCGCTTGGCTCCGGAGACTCCGTTCTGCTAGTCTTCTGGTGGTTTTCTGCGTTATTTAGGCAGGTGTAGGTGGAATCTAAGTGATCAGTAGGATGCGGTGAGCTCAGAGTCCTCCTACGCCACCATCTTCCTGGGATCTTCCCTGATTTATTAAAGTGGCAGGTATTTTCTGTTGCTTAGTTATACTGACACTTAAAATAACGATCTACTTCATTTTGGATGTTTTATAATAAAATATAAGGTCCTCTCCTGGAAAAGCTCATCTTCTAGCATGGAAAAGTGACAGAAAACCATTATTATTATACAGGACTGACAAAATCATTGTAAGAGATAGGCATCCGATTTAATGGTACATATGAAATGGACCCTGTTTAAATATGATGCTTAGGAAGTGGAGGATTTGGGGGCACCTGGGTGGCTCAGTTGGTTAAGTGTCCGGCTTTGGCTCAGTCATGTTCTGGTGGTCCATGAGTTCGAACCCCGCATTGGACTCTGTGCTGACAGCTCAGAGCCTGGCGCCTGCTTTGGATTCTGTGTCTCCCTTTTCTGTCTCTGCACCTCCCACCTCCCTTATACTCTCTCTTTCTCTTTCTCAAAAATAAATAAGCATTAAAAATATTAAAAAAACAAAGAAAGAAAGTAGTGGATTTTAAGGAAGGACTTGCTGCCTAAGGTATGAACATGGGAAGAACGATAGCATTCTAGGGAAAGGAACACTATCATCAAGGACAGGGAGTCAATAAATTTTGTTTTTAGTGACAGAAATAGTAATCTAGTAGATCAAAGATTGCCTTTGTTTTCTTGACTTGAATGTCTTCATAAAATTTTAAATGGTAATTATAATCTTTTTTACAATAAACAAGCCTAGAGTCTTCTACTTCAGCTTAATGAGACATCACCCTCTCTAAACATACCTTCAACCCCAGCATTTTTTTTCTTCTTGTTAAATTATGAAGAACACTCTAATGAATCATTATGTAGAGTATTAGATTAAAAGTATCTGGTATGTTACTTACATAAAATATCAATCAAGAAACCTCTATTTGGAATTACATATGTTGCAATCATTTCCTGGCTGTACTCAAAATGCACCAAAAATATATTAAATTATATCAAAGTGCTATTTAGAAAATTGTTATTTTAAAAGAATACTTTAAATTTTTTTTCTGTATTCTCATTTTTTCATATACTCATTTGGAGGATATTGTTTAGTAATTTAGGATTTGAGAATAATTTGAAAACTAATACTTTAAAATATAATTAAATAGAGTTGTAAATATGTGTTATGATTCTCTGTTTTATTGTATTATAAAATGCATAAAAATGTATGCCTATCAAAAAATAGGTAACAGTATAGTATCTTAAGTCCTTTTATTTGACCAGGGTTATGATAATAACCCAAAATTTTGTCCTACCAAAGTTATCCTGTGAGTACAGTTCTCCAAAAAACATACACATTCACAGACTGCGAACATGGGAGCAATATCCTTTATCCCTGGTATGTGAGACTGGGCTGAGCGCAAGGTTTCTTTTGCTTAGGATCAAGGCCAATATTAGCAGTTTACTCTCCCTTTGCTAGTGGCACCAGATCAACGTGACGCTAACTGCACATTAGTTACAAACGCACATGTGCCCGATGACATCTCTAAAGGAAATCAAAAGAGGAATTGGAATTTCACTTTCAACTCATGGTTGACCTAATCTCTCCATGGTAAGCGTTTCTGAAATAAAGATCGCTTCCAAGAAGTACTAGTCATGATCCTTTTTAATAGTGTATCCATTTGGGAACAAGTAAAAGGGACTAACACTTCAATAAGGACTCCTAAAATGTCACACCTAAAGTTCAAACCGGAATTCATATTGATCCAATCAATGCCTTGAATGTTATTTACTGTAGTAGTACTTCTTTGTGTTGAGAGTGACATTGGGGTGAGGCTAGGACAGTGAAAATTTGTGGAATCCTCTAAAAGCAGATAATGAATATGCAAAACACTGCCTCATAGATTATGTAATTTAATTTTTATTTTACTATATCTGCAAGGTAAGGATTATAAATCATATTTTAAAGGTGAGAGACTGAGGCATGGTACCTAAACAGCTTGCTTAAATTTCATAATAAAAGTGGATTTAGAATAAGTTTTAATCTCAGACTGGGAAAATCAATAATTTTATGAAAATTTTCTAGTTTCAAGTCTTCACTTTGTTATATATTCTTTCATTACAATTATATTGAAACACAAAATGCATACTGAAAAAGTGTTGCATAAATAAAAGCATAAAAGCTCAATGATCTTTCAGGACATGAACCACAGCAATATTAAGTAGAACCATTTAGGGGCTCCTGGGTGGCTCAGTCGGTCAAGCATCTGACTTCAGCTCTGGTCATGATCTCACAGTTTGTTCCACGCGTTTGAGCTCTGCGTCAGGCTCTGTGCTGACAGCTCAGCCTGTATCCTGCTTTGGATTCTGTCTCCCTCTCTCTCTGCCCATCCCCCCCTCTCAAAAATAAATAAATGTTAAAAAAAAATGTAGAACTACTTAGACTCAGCCATCCTGGTGTCTTCTTTTATCAACCAAACACCTCTCCCTAGAGGTAACCACTATCTGGATTTATAGAGCCATAGGTCAGATCACTTTTTCTTGAAAATTATATAAGTGAGAAAGATACAATCTTGATTAATTTATGAGCACTTTTTCTCCCGTTATAATTTAAAAATTTTTACCATTTATTTATGTTTGAGAGACAGAGTGCAAGAGGGGAGGGGCAGAGGGAGAGAGAGAGGGAGATACAGAATCCGAAGCAGGCTTCAGGCTCTGAACTATCAGCACAGAGCCTGACGCAGGGACTGAACCCATGAGCAGTGAGATCATGACCTGAGCCGAAGTCGGACTCTTAAACCAATTGAACCACCCAGGCACCCCTCTCAGGTTATAATTCTAAAATGTAGGGGTGCCTGGGTGTCTCAGTCAGTTGGGCGTCTGACTTTGGCCCAGGTCATGATATCATGGTTTGTGAGTTCGAGCCTGGTTCTGGGCTCTATGCTGACAGCTCAGAGCCTGGAGCCTGCTTCAGATTCTGTGTCTCTCTCTCTCTCTGCCCCTTCCCCACTTGTGCTCTGTCTCTGTCTCTCTCTCTCTCTCAAAAATAAATAAAATGTGAAATGTAGCCCTGCTGTTGCTTATACCTATACTTTATTAATTTTCGCTCCTGCAGAGTATTCAATTACAGAATATAATACAATTAATTTATTCATCTTCTGCTGATTGAAAATTATGTTATTTAAACCTACACAACTATAAATAAAAGAAAACGTTGTGCTTTCCTTTCATTAAATACATGTATATATTTCTGTTGAGAATATGCCTAGGAGAGGAATACCCATGTCATAACTTTATGTATATGACGTTTTAATAAAGAATTCTGAACCAATTTACCAAGTGCTTGTAAAAATGTACACTCTCACTACCCCTAGTCATAGTTTACATACACTTGATGCAGTAAATCAGAACAGTTGTTCTAAAGTGTGCGTGTGAGGGGTGCCTGGGTGGCTCAGTTGGTTGAATATCTAACTTCAGCTCAGGTCATGATCTCACAGTCCATGAGTTGGAGCCCTGCATCGGGCTCTGTGCTGACAGCTCAGAGCCTGGAGCCTGCTTCTGATTCTGTGTCTCCCTCTCTCTCTCTCTCTCTCTCTCTTTCTGCTGCTTCCCTGCTCATGCTCTGTCTCTCTCTGCCTCTCAAAAATGAATAAATGTTAAAAAAGTAAATAAAAAATAAAGTACGTGTGTGAATTAATTCATGTGTGTAATTAATCAATACTTTTAAAATTCTGTGTCCCAGGAATCTACCAACAAATTCAATTCGATTTTTTCAAGAAGTATCAAATAATCTGGACTTTTAATACAAATTCATCAGATTGTGATGAAGATGATTTGAGGAACACATGTGCAAAAACACTGAACTAAAAAGTTTTGACATCAGTGTCCTAAATCAGAAGGCTAGAATATGAAATATAGATATTTTAATATAGGTGTAATCTCTCAATTTTTCCCAACACTATAAAATTTAGGTTATTACTATGGAGCTATTTTCATAATTTAGTGAGTCTCTTTGGTCAAGAAGAGATTGTACAATGGAAAAAAATAAATTTATGGATTCACCCAGAAATATAGGAATCTAGAACCTCACTGTTATTCTTTCAGAAATGACCCTGGGGTGCTTGGGTGGCTCAGTTGGTTAAGTGGCTGACTCTGGATTTCGGCTCAGGTCATGATTTTATGGTTTGTGAGTTGAGCCCTGCATCGGGCTCTATGCTGACAACGCAGAGACTGCTTGGGATTCTCTCTCTCCCTCTCTCTCCCTCTCTGCCCCCCTCTCAAAGTAAATAAATCTAAAACAAACAAACAACAACAACAAAAACAAATAACCCTGCAACTTGGTGTGTGTCATTGGCTAAATCAAAGAACAAACACCCCAAAGGCTCATCTCTGATTATGATTTTTTTCTTCTGCTTTCATCAGTTTAGTTCCTTTTGCAATTTCTTTAGTGGAGGGCTGTGGCAGAGACATTTAATGGCCATGTGAGGTTTATTTCTTGTTCTAGATAGTTTTAATCAGATTAGGGCCTTACTATGGCACTGTACCTCACTGCTTGCTCTTTCTTCTACAATGTCCTTGACGAACACATGTTCTGGACCTCCAGAAGCCTGAGGCCCTGTGTAGGGAAGAGGACACCACCCACAATGAGCCTGTAGAGTGCATATGGAAGTCACTTCATGTAGTGGTTGTGACAAAAGCAAAAATCTGATATGTGTGGTAGTGACTTAGTAATTGGCTTGTGGATGGTGAGAAACTGATGTAAGAGGTTGAGTAGAAAATATTTGGTCACCTTGCTGCTAATTACCTTGACATGCTAATCAAAATCCCAATGAACTTTTAACTATAGGGGAAGATTGTGGCTAAAAAGTAAGGTTAATAGTTTGTTGGGGTTGTTGTCGGATATATTTGGCAAGATGTTACAGGACAGCAAAGGGGTCATGAAAGAACTGACTAGTCTGTAAGAAGACATGAAATATATTCGAGAGTGTGTGCCTTGTAGAGTTACAAATGCTAATTGCATTTAGCAAAAGACAAAATTGAGAAAGCCTTTAAGAAACAAATATTGATTTAATCTGAAAGGCCTGTGTAATACAGTAACAGTTTACATCACAAATGAAAACGCTTTATTAAAAATAGGTATCATCAAGGCTTTGATAAAATATCTGACATTGACTAAGGTATTTCAAAGCCACCACTGAGTCAAACACTGAGGGCAGGTATTAAGATCCTCACATTTCATATTCCTATTAGCACTCACATTTTCAATTTTCAGTTGTACAGTTAGCCACGTCCTTTCGAACTTCTTCAAAAATGTTGCAAATTTTAGAGATAAAACTTTTACAAGCACACGTCTCATACCTACATTGACATTCCGTCATTAACGCTTGGTAGCAGACTGAGACGTCCCTGAAGATTCCCCTCCTCCTGGTGTCTATGTCCTGCCTGTTCCTCAGAGCTGTGAAGATGATGAATTTCACTCCATGATTAGGTTATGTTATAGGGCACAGTTGGTCTGAAGATAGGAAGATTATCCATGCAGGCCTCATCAAATCACAGAAGTCCTTTAAAAGCAGAGTGTTTTCTCTGGTTAAAGGAAAAAATGGACATCAGATAGACAAACTCCAGCTGACCTGGAAGAAAGCAAACATCCTTGCTGTGAACTGCCCATTGAGAGGGATGCCCTTTAGAAGTTGAGTGTGATCTCAGCACACAGTAAGTAGGAAAATGGTGCCTTCAGTCCCACAATGGCAAAGAAATTTGCCCATAATCTGGATGAAATTGGAGGAATTATTTTTTAATAGCATTTATAACACTAAACTAAAATAGAATTGAAGTGTCAAATTTATCCGTCAGAATATCCATATATTATATGTGACATTCAAGCTTGACTTAAATAAACGTCAAATATGAAGAGCACATTAATGGGTGCTATCTGATAACTTTTAATCCAAGTGAGATTCTCCCAGCCTTCATAGACCCTAGATATATTTGTGGCATCCCAAAGTTTCTCTCGAAGATGGATAATCTACCATACTGTATAGTCGAAAAAAATCTGGAGTGGAGACCACTATCGGGACATGCATTATTTTGAAAAACAGGAAAAAAACAATATTACTTTAGAAGTAGATTGCAGATTAAAGACTCATAAATGGTTTTACATATATCTTAACACATACATATACTTTTCGGAATGTATATATTTTTGTATACACACACATACACACACACGAAGTTGCATTAAAGAGCTTTCTGTAATAGTACAATTGAATAAAGAAATGTTAGGGGCACTGGAATGTCTGACTTCAGTTCAGGTCATGATCTCAGGCCCTGTGAGGTGGAGCCCCACATGGGACTCTGTGCTGAAAGTTAGAGCCTGGAGCCTGCTTGGGATTCTGTGCCTCTGTCTCTCTCTGCCCCTCCCCTACTTGCACTCTCTTTCTCTCAAAAATAAACATTTTAAAAAGTAAAAAAGAAACATCACAAAAAATTGAATAATGCCGTTGCATTATTCCATAAATCAAGATGCTACATCAATGCATGAACATATTTATGAGATTGTGTATATTTTCAGCTGTATAGACACTACAAAAGTATTAAATTAATAGCTTATTTTTGAATAAAAGCTTTGCCAGTAATTAAGGACAAAGAAATGCACTATTTTAATGATTTATGTATTGGTAAAACAGTCCCTAATTTTTATTTTATTTGAAATTAGAATAATAAAGCGGTGGATGAGTCTTTTAAAGTACTGTTAATAGTATAGTTTCTAGGTGCACAAAAATGAAACACTCGATAATCATTTTTAGAGACTATGCGTCTAATTTTTTTAAACTTTTTAATGTTTATTTATTTTTTGAAAGAGAGACAGACAGACTATGAGTGGGGGAGGGGCAGAGACAGAGAGGGAAACAGGATCTGAAGCAGGCTCCAGGCTCTGAGTTGTCAGCACAGAGCCCAACACGGGGCTCAAACTCACGAACTGTGAGTTCATGACCTGAGCCGAAGTTAGACGCTTAACTGACTGAGTCACCCAGGTGCCCCACCCTCCCAATTTTTTTTTAAGACAGAAGATAAAATAAATTACAGTGCTAATTCTGGCTATTGTTTATATGCCTGATATAGAAGACATTTTAGTAGGTGAATTTCTCTTAAATAAATGTGCACTGAGTTGTGTCAATCTTATTTACATGGCATTCTATCTCTTTAGAAACAGGAGTATTAACGTGTATCTCAGGCACTTGGAGGCTTTCATGCAAACCTGAGTTGTATATAAGAGGAGTTGGTCATATCCACTTCTGATCTGGAAAAAAAAAAACTGGGAAGAAGAGCAAGAACATCTCCTATGAGAATGAATCCAACATTTACTTAACAGTTTTTTGTTAACAACTATAGTCAAGAGTAGTTGTTTTGTGTGTGTACACATGTGTGTGTATGTATATATGCAAATGTACCTGGTGTGAATTAACTGTAATGTTTTGCACAAATTTAGCCAGAACTCATTATCAAAATAAAAAGTCATTTCTGCAGGGCAGCATCTAAGTTCCCGGGAAGACTGTATGCTCACATTTTGTTATTGGCACCAGGATATGCTGACATTGACTTATCTGTGCATTGTTCTGCCAAAGATAGATATGCCTCCAGGTGGAACCTGCTGAGGTGTCTGGATACTCGATGTTCTCTGTTCTTTGATCCATGCATACTGTACCCTTCATATCTAAATCCCTAGGATATATGATCATCTGACTCTCAGACATGCTGACACTTCTCTCTAGGTAGCAAAACTAATGAATGCATTCATTAATAAATGACACTGATGCATGCATTTATTAATTTCTCCATCCCTTCAATATTTTCTTGGACATGATACTTGCTTTTGCCAATGGGGCATTTATAAATGTGGTCCAGGCTGATGCTTGAGAAATATATTCACATGAGGACTTGTCTTTTTTGTTTTTCTTTGGAAAGCTCCAGACATACCATGTGAACTAGTACAGCTTAAGAAAGCCTGCTTAAGAAAGACACATGACCATAGCCCTAACATTGCAAATTGGCAAATTGGTCATCTTGCGAATAAGATCCCCAAGGCTAACCAGCCATGCAACCACTAAACATGAAAGGAATCCTATACCATGCAGTGCCACTCGAGACTTTAGAGACCAGAATAAGTCCCTATTAACCTAGAAAGCCCATAAAAGCCCATAAAAGACAGTTTACAATGGAGTAGAATAACTAATAATTTCAAATGCTGTTATTTTTTTCAAAATGTGCATTCAAAGGTACATGGAACATGGGAGTAGAAATATAAATATGGTCATTTAAATTTGGAACTAAATCTAGGAAATTTCTATTATAAGTTCTCTTAAATATATAGAAAAATACACTAAAAGTGAGGTAATAAGACAGAAAATTAAGGTAACAAGGAAATGGAAGAAATTAGCAACAAAAACTAATTTACCAACAAAGACATAAAATTAAATATGCAAATTAAATTTGTAAAAAGAAAAATCAATAATGCATTAAATCTATTCAATACCATTACTCCTGCAGGAAATCTATCCTAGAATTAATTAGAAATGAATAAAGTAAAAGAATAAATGATTAATATGAAGGCGGGGAATGGAAATGCAATATGTGCAAAATAGTCATTCATGGGAAGAGACTAGAACAAATAATGCATAAGCGAGAAACAAAGATTTAATTTAGCTCTATTGTAAGATTGAGAGGTTCATGTACATGTCAGAAACACAGGTATCCTTTACAGTTTAACTCTTGATATTTAAATATTCAATGAAATTCCTTTCAAAGTTATCTCAAATTTAATTTTGGCTTTAGAAACCCGCACATGAATCTACATGGTGATGCCAGCAGCAATGTGAAGTTGCTTCTGAGCTGAAAGGGAAGAATATAGATTGCATTGCAGTAGAGTTCTGGTAGGAATGGAGCTTATGCTTGTTTTTTTTAAGTTGGCTTTTATTTTTACTGTAATCCCCACATTATTAATCCATAATATCTTCTGCAAATAAAGTAGGAGAATCTAAAGGGTTTTTAGCAACCCATCCTTGGGAAAAAGAGCTGGAAGCAATAAATATATCTACAGAAGCGAATTCATAAAAGCCATAAGCTCAACCATGCATATCTACATAATTGTGCACATGATTGCTTCTTTGGTTGAAATATACAAGAAAATTATAAAAGTCTTGTTGGTTCTGGCAAGCTTTACTGTTTAGTTGAGCATGATATTTAAGAGAGACAGAGAGGGAGAGAATCACAGGCACTGTGGATTGATTATCTCAATCACTACAAGATGTCATTGATCACTAATTGATACTACAAAAGGATTGAACATCTTCAAAGTTCTGAAGAATGTGATAAAAAAAGGGGGGTATGATATATGTTGAAGAAAGTGTTAATCAAGTAAGTTTGGATATGCTCAAGAAATATAAGAATCATGAATATATTAAAGATGGAAGGTGAAGTAGGTAGATTCCAATGACTGTTAAGCTACATCAATTTCATTAATTTAAAAAATAATTGGGGCGCCTGGGTGACTCAGTAGGTTAAGCATCCAACTTCGGCTCAGGTCGTGATCTCACAGTTTGTGAGTTCGAGCCCTGCATCGGGCTCTGTGCTGACAGCTCAGAGCCTGAAGCCTGCTTTGATTCGATGTCTCCTCTCTCTACCCCTCCCCAGCTTGTGGTCTGTCTCTCTATGTCTCTCAAAAAATAAATAAATGTAAAAATGTTTTTAAAAAAATAAAAAATAATAGGAAATGCATAGATAAAAATAAGTAATAAAATAGTAATCTTGAAAAAAGGAGCTCTCTAGAGCTCTCTTTTAGAACATGAGAAAAGAAATGCTAAATCATAAAGGACCCCCAAAATAGGCAAAAGTGGTAGAAATGGTGGAGCTTCTGTTAAGCCAAAATATCTGTTGTTGTATAACTTTGAAAAAAGTCAAAAAAAGGATGATTTAAAGATCCATAATCTATTGAAGGGCATTGTATTATAAAGCCTGGATAATGAAGGGGTTTTTAAATAATTATGATAGTCGTGTTTGCAGTGCAGTGTCTGATACAGATCTTCTTCATAGAGCCTAAATAAGAAAAAGGTATTTAAGATTATTTTGGGGGGTGCCTGGGTGGCTCAGTCAGTTAATCATCCAACTCTTGGTTTCAGATCAGTTCATGATCTCACAGTTCATGAGTTCAAGCCCCACATCGGACTTCATGCTGACACTGCGGAGCCTGCTTGGAATTCTCTCTCTCTCTCCTTCTCTCTGCCTCTCCCCTATTTGCTCTCTCTCACAAAATAAATAAAACTTTAAAAAAAGTATTTTGAAACGTTTTATTAAATAGCTTTTTGTTGTTATTGTTGCTTATTTGCCTTTTAACGTTCTGTGATTCATAATTGTTAAAAGAAAGTCAGCTGGCCAAAACTGGAGTCTCCAAACTAAGACTTAATTATAGTTTTGGCTCTCCCAAAAATAAAATCTTAAACCAGTCAATCAGAAATCACCTAATTAGCGCCAGTAGATAATCTGTCTGATAAACTCCTTCAGTTTGCAAAGGAAAAATTATCTTGTAATAACCAATCTGCCTTTTTGCCAGTACAACTCCCTTGTTTCCTCTGCCTTTGGCCCGTAATAGTCTTTCTTTTACAGAAAACTCCTTAAAACTCCTCTTTATCTGCTAGATTGGATACTGCCCAATTTAAATTGATTTTTGCCCCAATAAACACTTAAATTTTTAATATGCCTCAGTTTATCTTTTAACAAATGGAAGGCATCTTTAAAATAATGGAATGTAGGCTTCTATTTTCTTAAAAGTTTCCCAATCAGGCATTTTAAGCAATGCATTAAGATAGATTTTTTTTTTTTTATTTTGAAATACCTTTTTGGTATTTTCTAGAGATGTAATGGTTTAATGACAAAATCCAATGTGTACACTTAAACAGAAGTTCAGAGGATGGTAAAAAAGAAAAGTGGGGCTTTAGAATTCTTAATATAATTAATGCACAAAAGCTCATGGGTCTAATATTGAATTTTAGTGGATGGTACAAGTATAAGCAGGGAATTTGATCATCCTTTTGAGCTATGTAATAAGGACAACTAACATATTATCACCCCTCCCACTCAAATCTCTTTGTAAGAATATTGCCTGAATCTAATCAGTATTGGACAATCTGTCCCAGCTTATAAGTTATAGTCTCTACTTCCCTTAATAGCTAGCTATATTTATAACTGGGAAAATATTTTAAAAATGTAAGTCAGAAAAAAAGAAGTCAGAGGATCCTTTCATAACTGAAACAAACAAACAAACAAACAAACAAACAAACTACATGCTAAGCAGGGGACTAATGGAAGAAACCATAAAGATATCTCTAATATTCTTCTACATCAAATTAAAAACTGTTATATAAAAAATACAGGAAGCAAGATGTAATATTGCAACTTATAAGAAACATATATATTTAATCATCCAGATGACCAAAATAAATTTCTCATATATTTGGTCTTCATCCACAGTTCCTGGTCCATAATTTACAAAACTCATTGAATTTCCTGAATGATAAAAGCAATGGGGGCATATTTTGTCATAATTTTTGGTTTTTTTTCTTCAAATCCTGAAAACATTTTAGAACCATAAAGGTGAAATGTGTGTCTTGTTCCTAACAAGTACCTTCCCACCAGAAATGGGTTCATATTAATAAAAGTGACTTTTTAAAAATACCTAAGGTTGGAGGCTGGTTGCCAGGGGAACCAACCATAAATACAGAATTGGGACTTTCAGTCCCTACTTTCTTAGGAGAGAAGAAGGGCTAGAGATTGAATCGCCAAAGTCCAATGAGTTAATAAATTATGCTGACCTAATAAAGCTTCCATAAAACTCAAAAGGAGAGGATCTGTGGAGCTCCCAGATTGGGGATCCAGAGTACTTTCATGTGTCACATGCTGGGTCCTCAACTTCATAAAGATAGAAGCTCCTATTTGGGATCTTGCCCTATGTATCTCTTCATCTGCTATTGTTTTATATCCAGAGTAATAAATCAGTAATCTAGTGAGGAAATGGGTTTCCTAAAGTCTGTGAAACATTCTAGCAAATTAAATCCAAGGGTGAGATTATGGTACTCTCTGATTTATTTATTTTTTTAGTTTTATTTATTTTGGAAGAGAGAGTGAGGGAGGGAGGGAGGAAAGGAGAGTGGAAGGAACAGGGAGAGAAGGAGAGAGAATACCAAGTAGGCTCTGGGCTGATGGGTGGCTCAGTTGTTTGAGCAATGGACTCTTGATTTCAGTTCAAGTCATGATCCCATGAGCCCCTTGTCAGGCCCTGGGTGTGGAGCCTGCTTAAGATTCTCTCTCTCCCTCTCCCTCTGCACCTCTCCTGTTTCTCATGCTCTCTCTCTACAAAAAAAAAAAAAAAAAAAAAAAAATAGTATTTCAAAATGTCCAGCACTGAAAATTAAAATGTGAAGTGACAGGGGCGCCTGGGTGGCTCAGTCGGTTAAGCGGCCAACTTTGGCTCAGGTCATGATCTCGCGGTCCGTGAGTTCCAGCCCCGCGTCGGGCTCTGTGCTGACAGCTCAGAGCCTGGAGCCTGTTTCAGATTCTGTGTCTCCCTCTCTCTGACCCTCCCCCATTCATGCTCTGTCTCTCTCTGTCTCAAAAATAAATAAACGTTAAAAAATTTAAAAAGAAAAAAATAAATAAAATGTGAAGTGACATTATAATATGTGTCTTAGAAATTTTACTGTTAGGAAATTACCTTATCTAATATTTACAAAATTATGACAATAGAATTATAGTTCACAAAGATGTAAGTAATTAATTGTTAATAAATTCAGTAAAAAATGTCAATAGAGACATAGTTAAGGAAATCACATTATAATACAAATAATAATTAATCTGGATGACTATGAACACAACTATCTACTAAGTCACACAACTATCTACTAAGTCGTGAACAAATATGTTAAGTACAAAAACAAAAGTGAAAATATGCAATATGTTTTATTAATTTCAGTGAATGAATAAAAATGGACACACATATACACATCCCAACACTTAGAAGGAATAGCAGTGATTGAGTTTGGGGGAAAGGCATCTGACTGAAATTTTATATTCATGAAATATGGTATCATCACATTTAAAATTACTGAATTGCACTGTTGGTATATGGTTGTCAGATCTCAACAAATTAAGAAGTTGAATTTTAACTAAAGACCATTACTATCTTTATTTTTTCCCATTCTGTTCTTCCAATTGGTTTACAGCCAACTCTGGAAATTTGAGGCAATTTGACACAATTTCTGAAGTAAAATTACTAATAATACAAAAATATTAAGGTGATCTTTATACCTGTAATTTAATTTTTAAATAATGAGGACCATCAAAATAAGGAAATGATAAACCAGCAAATACCAGAAATGACTAAATTACTAAAAATGTAGTTATAATGGATTGTGATTAAGTGATTTCAGTGAAATATGACTCAACATGGTACCATACTTAACAATTTACCCTTTTTCTTGTATAGAAACCAATTTGACAATAAATTTCATATTTAAAAAAATTAAATAAAATATTAATCTGAAAAAAATTTTAAATAAAAACTTTTTTTAATGTTCACTTATTTTTGAGAGAGAGACACAGAGTGCAAGCAGGGGAGGAGCACAGAAAGGGAGACAGAATCTGAAGCAGGCTTCAGGCTGCCAGCTGTCAGCACAGAACCCTACACGGGGCTCGAACCCACAGACAGGGGAGGGCAGGGGGGGATCATGACCTGAGCTAAAGTCGGATGCTTAACCCACTGAGCCACCCAGGCACCCCATAATTTACCCTTTTTCGATCCATGTTTTTCTTTCCAGTCAAACTGAAGTAGGAAATTTATATATTCTCTCTATTTACTTAGTATACTGTTCTATTCTACCAGAATATTGCAAGGCAGGTGTTAATTGTAATAATTTTACTTAATTAAATAAAATAATTTAAACTAATTTTAGGACCCTAAGATTATGAGAATTACCTCTAGCAATCATCCTTATTTATATAACATGTCTTCATAATCTTTCCTAACATATTGTAAATGAAAACCTGTATGCTGATTTGGTACTTATTTAAATAAGATATGCAAGTTATAAACATATGGGAGCACTCTCTAAAGCAAATGGGATAATTAATACATAATTATGACAAAAATAGAAATATCACCAAGTATCTGGAAGGATATTGTATCCCAGACTAGCATAGTACACAGTTACCAAAACGCTAGTAAGTACATGATGTTTACCATGTGTGTGGTTTATTTTTTAATTTAAAGAAAACTTGGTGAGGCATTATTGGGAAGCAGACATAATTAAAAGACAATTATACCTGAGGGAAGTTTCTGAGGCACAACAAAGTACTCCCTTAGAAAAAAATATTCTCTATTATTAATTCATAGAAAGTAAAGATTTCAAAAACTAAACATTCAAAGGTATAAGCAATCAATAAAATTCAAATTGATAACAAAACAGGTAACATCCCTTTGAAACTATTCAGAGTTTAGTTCTGATTTTCAAGATCAATTCAGGAGATAGAGGATAATTCAAGGAAAAGTTAATAAAATAAGGGAGGAGTAGATCAACTTTTCATGATTTTGGTGAGAAAATTGTAAAAGTAAGCATTTTTGTTTCATGTTGAACTATGAGGTGGGAGAAAGGGGAGAGAGGGCTGGGAGTAGACAAGAGAAAGGAAGTGGAGGAAATGGGGAAGAGTGCAGAAGTAGAAAATAAAAACAAAGAGAAAGAGATAGGAACTAATTTTTCCACAACTGTCTCAAAGATTTGGCTACAGTTGTTTGCATATGTATGTCTTACTACAAAGAGGTGACGCACAAACCTATGACAAGCTAGAAGAAACTGGAGACCAAATATAAACACAGTAATTGAAATGAATAAGATTTGAGTTTAAATTGACTTAGAAAGAAAGAAAGAAAGAAAGAAAGAAAGAAAGAAAGAAAGAAAGAAAGAAGAAAGAAAAAGCAATTGTGACTTTACTACTTGCAATATGGACCTATGTGGAAAATATGGCATAAGGTTTGTTACCATAACTTTTCTCATTCCTGAAGTCCTATTGGGGCTCCACCAACACAAGTAATCCATCACTGCTATTGCTGTTGTTGGCATTGACATCAAGGGAAAGCCCAGAGAACTGTGTAAAGGATCTGTGGTTTAAGCAGGTGGCATTCAGTTGCAACGGTAAAAGAATGGTTAAAAACCTAAAGTTCAGAAGATGTCACCAGCTATAAAGGGAGAGGTAATGGGTAAGAGAGAAAAACACATGGTGTGTTAGAAACTCTTACTACTGAGGCTTCTATGCTAAATGCAGCTTCTCAGTAAATATTTTAATCAGAACTGAGATTAGTAACATTGGTATGTCAAGAATGAATGGGAGGATAGAAATAGGTAGAGGATGGAGGAAGGGAGAAATCACTTAGAATGCACTCTCGTGAAATAATTAGTGAAAAGATTCTACTCCAGACATTTGAAAAATGTGAGTTTGACTATAAATTAGTCAAAGTATAAATTACACTATAAATTCCTTACAAAAGATTCATCATTCAATAAATATGATTTCATGGTCACTATTCTACACGTTGGGAATACTATGAAAGAGAGTGATCAGTTTAGTGAATCTCTCTCTTTAACCTCCCTATTCAAAAACTCAAATTTAAATGTTTTATTTGTTTGTTTTTATTATTTTAGGGACAAAGAGTGAGAGGTGGAAAGGGGCAGAGGGAGAGAGAGACAATCTTTTTTTTTAATATGAAATTTATTGTCAAACTGGTTTCCATACAACATCCAGTGCTCATCCCAACACGTGCCCTCCTCAATTCTTATCACCCACTTTCCCCTCTAATCTTAAGCAGGCTCCACACTCAGCACAGAGCCTGACATGGGGCTGGATCCCATGACCCTGGGATCATGACCTGAGCAGA
Source organism: Acinonyx jubatus (assembly GCF_027475565.1). Taxonomy (NCBI): domain Eukaryota; kingdom Metazoa; phylum Chordata; class Mammalia; order Carnivora; family Felidae; genus Acinonyx; species Acinonyx jubatus. The sequence goes on from NC_069380.1 coordinate 59,005,203, forward strand.
AATCAAGTGCGGGACACTCAACTGACTGAGACATCCAGGCGCCCCTCAAAAAAATTAAATTTAAAAAGACATTGTTTAAATTGTTAGATGACTCAAACCCAGAAAGGATAACTAATATATTAAATATGACAAGTTGATAAAACTTTTTTCAGAGGTCTGAATTTGAGTAAAACACAGTTTAAAAGATTTACACTTAGCGAGTGGAAATAATATGGGTTAAAAACAGTTCATACCAACTACAATTTAAGGGCTCACCAAGATTATCTAACTGAAAAAACAAATTTTTAAGCCTAATAGCTATATTTTTTTCTGTATTTTGTACAGAAGAATGAAGTCAAGACATAGGCAAGCAGCACATTTTGTCCTTTTGAGAAACACAGAGACAGACAGGAGAGAAGTAGATTAGACATGATAACATCATTTAATGATAACTATTTTTCACAGCATTCTAATACTTCTGCTCTTCTGTCTGGTTGTTAGACTTCAGCTGAAGTGTTACACAGTTCTGAGAGTCATGATTTAACAAGACGTGAAGTTGGATTTCTTCCAAACAGAAGCAGTGGGAGAAGAGAGAAAAAGAAGTTTTGGTATAGAAGTTGTTATAATGGGATAGATTAGATAGGATAAAATTTAGGCAGGATAAAATTTCAAACAAATTTATATTTTTTCAAATATTTGCAAGTCACCCATGGCAATTAGGGTTTAGATAGTTTATCTGGAGCTCTGAAGTGAGGAGTTATTGGAAAAGAGTTGTGTGTGCAATGTCATAAAAACTTTATAATAATTAGAACAGCCACCTTGAAATAAATAGCTTCAGAAGGTCACCTCCAGGGTGAGGACAGTAAGATACTTAACCTGACAAATAATAGCAACCTTGGAGAATGTCAAAGAATAGGCTAGTGAAGGTAATCTTTAACTTTGTCTGTTGAAAATTTACAGTTTTATAAAAATGGAATGCTTTTAAAATCAATATAATTGAATTATATATATATAGCGATATAATTGATGTATATAATTGCTATTAATTGGTATTAATATCATTATATTTGTCTTATTTTACTCTTCTTTATTTTGTGTGAGCTCTCCTTTTAAGCATAAATATAGAAGAGTTCCTGGCCTTTAAAACAGTTGTTAAAGAACTTTTCTTTGGATAGTAATTGAGATTTTTTGCTGATGACTTTAATATGTCTAGATAATTTTTAACATTTGAAAGTGTGATCTCTATTGGATGAACTATTGCAAGTCAGGCAAATTAATTATTAGCATTACATAGAGGCCAAAAGGGAAAACACTCTGGGCTCAGGTTAAAGTCAGTCAAGGCAAGACAGAAATATTTTCCTATATCTGGCCCAGAAGGCATGGAGATCCTCAGTTGACTATTTCCAGACAAGGTGAAGTATCTCATCTGTGAAAACAGTGCTTACCTGCAGGCAATCAACGGCAGCCAAGTAAAGGAAACCACGGGACTCTAACTTCTCTCCCTGAAACAGGAGAACCCCGAAGAAGCACACCTGCTCAGATAATCTTGTCTTTTGGAACACTGGCAAGGGTCCACACAGAAACAGAAATTTCCGTTTTTGTACTTCCGCTGTATGAGTACTAATAAATTGTGCATAATAGTGTGTGTGTGTGTGTGTGTGTGTGTGTTTGCATGTGTGTGTGTTCAAACTAGGCCTATGCCAATTTGTTTTTTTCTTAAATTCACATTTTGCTTTATTATCAATAATGTTAAAACATATGGTGTGATTCTGTTCTATTGATTAGCTACTACGGAATATTTTATTTTATGATGTACTATAATTTAATTATCTGTTCTCATATGTACAGAAAAGTCTTATTTTCCCAATTTTTACTGCCACAAACAGTACTACATATATCCTGGAATACATGTACAAGAGATTCTTTAGAGACTATGCCTAACAACGTAATTGCTGATATACATAAATATTTAAAGGTTACTAAATATTGTCATTTCCCTCTCCCATCTTTCTCCCTTGGTAGCAGTTGCTAGGCTTTCTCAAAAGCCTGAAAATGGATGGGAAATCCAGTCTCATGTTCAAACTATCAGGTTGATAAGAAACCTTGGATTTTTGTTGATGCAGTAGAAAAAAAAATTACCATTGAGTATGACATTTTATTTAGTTATTTAAAAACAATTTAAAATTCCAGTCTGAAATAGTTCATGATCTTCCAATTTACTTCAATGTTATTATCTTTTATTTTTACCAAGACTCAGCATCAAAATATATTGAATGCTTCTTCAGTATCTAATTTGGTAATCGTACAGGTTTAGAGCTTGACTTTCTAAATGTATATAATAAACAATGCTAAAATATCTGAATCCTTCAACTAAATCCTACCTATTCATTCTCTATTATGTTTTCTCAGATCTTACAGAAACTAAATCACTTTCATTTTATATATAAAAATTTTGCAATTGTATAAGCCAAATTGGTCTGTCTTATTTATTGTCTCCTATTGTCTCTGATTAGCTTCATGGTTGTACCAGTATTATAAAGTGATTCTGTATGTTTGGCCTTTATATTATCTTAATATGTTTGGATACAAGAAGAATTGCTTATTATTTGAAGATTAGTTAACTGCTGGATATAATACATTTATGGTAAGTACCAGGATGCCTATGTGAGAGGAGTCCATATTTCTATCTTCAAATTGAAGTTCTTTAATGATTTTGCACTATTCAGCTTTGTCTTTTCAATTGTTGCTAATCTTTTCCACTTTGGGTTGGATTTTTCTTTTTGCTCACATATATATTTCCTTTCTTTCTGTTTATTCAGTAAATGCTGTTGCCATGCCTACACATTTTTATATAAAGAACTTTCTAATTTTGTTTAGGTAAAATATTTCAGTTTTAATTAGAATTTCCTTTTTTATTCAAGATTTATTTGGGAGCATATACATTTGGTTGCTAAATAAATAGTATTGTTATACTTTTATTATATTTAACTGTGATTTCTAGTTAACATTTTTGCCATCAGGAAATGTGGTCTGTATGATTATAGTCATTTTTATTTTTCTTTGCGTTGTTTCAAAACAGCTTCAGGGTTCCACTAGCATTATAAAATCATGCGCCTGTATTTTTTAATTTTTTCCCCTTTTTCTTAATAGTTTGAAATTTGAGAAAAGAATTGTCTAATAGAAAAAGGGTTAGTGAGGGCACCAGGGTGGCTCAGTCAGTTAAGTGTCTGACTTTGGCTCAGGTCAAGATCTCACGGTTCATGAGTTGGAGCCCCACATGGGGCTCTGTGCTGAGAGCTCAGAATCTGGAGCCTGTTTCTGGTTGTGTCTTCCTCTCTCTCTGCTCCTCCCCTGATCATGCTCTGTCTCTCAAAAATAATAAATAAATAAATAAATAAATAAATAAATATTGAAAATAAAGAAAAAGGTTTAGTGAAATTTATACTGCTACACAAACCTCCTAATGATTGAATTTACTTTGAATATGTAAAGTATATTTCTATCCTTCTGATTATTGATATATTTATGTTTATTCTTACGACTTTATTTATGCTTTTTATATTCAATGATTTACCACAATCCTTCTGTTTATGTTTCTCCTTCTCCTTCATTACTATTCTCTAGGATACTCACTGACATTTTTATTTTTTTCTCTTTATTCCATGGGAGTGTGTTGTTTTCCATTCCATAGTCCCCTTTTGTCTTATTTCTCAGTCACCAACTCTTAAGATATATCTGATTCCATAAACCCCAGTCTTCCAGTGTCCTCTTATATTGAGTTGATTCTTCATTTGCATAATTTGTGGTGGTTTAGGTATTTAATTTCAACTACAATGTATATTTTATTTATTTTTTTACAATATACTTTCAAATGTAGTGTTTTACACAGCACTTTATATGTGTGCATTAGGTCTCAGGAGGGCTAAACTGGAGTTCTATCAGATCAGCCCAGTTCACCATACTTAAGCTTATACAAATCAAAAGTTAAACATTCAACTGGATATGAGCACACTCCCACACACACACACACACACACACACACACACACACACATATCTGTGCATTATATTTGTTATTGCTCTTTACTGTCTCCTCCACTAATCTTTAAGATCCATGTATGCGGGAATCATGAAAACATATAGTAAAACCTGCATATAGAACTAATTTATATAACCTACATAAATCAGTATCTGTGACATTTCTAGATTCAATATTTTCTATTTAATGAAATGTAAAGATCTCTATAGGTGTCAATAAAATGACTACAACATGAAATAAGGATCATTAATGTAGTGTTTAAAATATATACAGCAATGGGGTACCCGGGTGGCTCAGTAGGTTAAGCGTCTGATTTCAGCTCAGGTCATGATCTCGAAGTCTGTGAGTTCGAACCCCACATCGGGCTCTGTGCTGACAGCTCAGAGCCTGGAGTCTGCTTCAGATTCTGTGTTTCCCTCTCTCTCTGACCGGTCCCCACTCACACTCTGTCTCCCAAAAATGAAAAAATGTTTAAAAATTTAAAAAAACTATATGTATATATATTGGGAAATTTCAGAACATTTAATAAAGAAATTTATTTAGAAAAACAATCATGATTAAATGTAAAATATCTTTTATTCATAAAGATAAAATAAATAACATGGTTGACATGAATTTAAAAAATGTATATGCCCTTTTTCTCATTGTCAGAGATAAATAACTGGGCTTAAGTGAAATTTAAAATAAAGTAAATCTTCACTGTCAAAAATAATTTCAATAGTATTTTGAAAACACGTTAAAATTCTAGTCACTGAATTTTGTTTGTGCACTCTAGTCTATGTTGTGGGTAGTTTACAATTCAAATTCCTCATAAGGTGAAACATGAGTCAATTAAATCTCAAATGTTACTGCATATTTTTCATTGAATAATGGTTTCCATATTGATATGTTAAATGTTAAGCTAAAATTATGTGAGAATGAAAACTATATGGAAAATAATATTAAAATATGTAGAGCCCAGATTCTTCTATCCAAGTCTAGACATCAGATTGTGTATGTTTGTGTGTGTTGCAAATCACATTTGTTAACAGACTGTAAAAGAAAGGAAGCCTGATCAACAATCTGGTGAACGATGTTAATACAATTGCTTAGTTGGAGTGCAGTATATTTTAAAGTTTTTTTTAATTTTTTTTAATCACTCAACTATAACATATGAAAATTCTTCCAAACTGTTATTACTCTAATTTGTTATCTTTTTTTATGTCGACATACCTACTATGGGCTCAATGTTTGTGTCCCCCCAAATTCATTTGTAGAAGTTCTGAGTTACAATGTGATGGTGTTAGGAGGCTTTGGTAGGACCTCAGATTATGGAAGTAGAGCTCTCATGGATGGGATTAGTGCCTTTATAAAAGCAACCCTAGAGAGAGAGGTTCCCTGCCCCTTCCACCAAGTAAGGACATAGCAGTAAACACTCTGAAGCCTAAAAGAGAGCTCTCACCAGAACCTGACCTTGCTGGCACCCTGATCTATGACTCCCAGCCTCCTGAAAAGTGAGAAATAAATTTATGTTGTTTATAGCCACCCAATCTAGGTTACTTTGCAATAGCACCCTGGACTGACTGAGACAATACATTTCATTGTGTAGAATTTCATAATTTAATCAATTGTTCTAACAGGAATTTTCTTGAGGAATGATAGAATACGTACATGTATCTTTAACATTCACATTCGTCTCTATAGGATAGATAACACAATTGAATGTTGCCCCTGATTCTTCATAATTCCATATGGTTGCTAAGTAATCAACTTATTTTATACACATAGGACCTGAGGGACATTAAATGTCTTTTTTATAGTCACATAATATTCTGTCTTTATGTGCATATCAGTGAATAAATTAATAAAGATAATTAGGTGATCTTTTATATAGTACATGTTAATATGTTAACATGTTTGTTCACTCTTTTTTCTCTCTCTGATGTACACAGCATAGCTCTCAGATAAGTTGCTTGTTTCATTGTGACTACTTTCTAAACCACTGACACTGTGTCAGTGTCATGTGTAGGGTATACATGTGCCTCAAGTCATTGATACCCTTATCCTGATCCTCCAGTGAGATCTCTTCAGGGAAGAAAAAGCCTCCTCTTTTGGTGTATCATTTAAATGTCATTATGTTAGTGTATATTAGTATCAGACTGTTCAGGAGGTTATCTTAGTGATTTGGTAAACTTGCAAGATTTATAACTATGAATTGTGTCTCTGATGAAAAATGATACAGATGGGCAGAATCATAATTTCTTGATCAGCCATATAAGAATCCAGAGAGAAATTTTTAAGTTATCTCAATAAAATGCATAATATCTTATTTTCTAGGAGATTCCTAACTTCACTAAGCAAAGCTTAGCAATGTATAAGACTTGAATTCTTCTCATTATAGGCTAAGCTAGCTATGTAGTACCTTTAATAAAATTTTAACAGGATGGATTTCAATCTTAAATTTCTTAATTTCTGCTATCTGTAAAAGTGACAGGATGGAGAATTAAAAATGAGAGAAATAGATGGGGCCACTATCTTAGAGAGAGAAAAATCTTGTCATAAAACAATCAATTTATGCTCCTCTCATAAATACTACACTTCCTGTTATGTGGTTTGATTTTGGCCTGCTAAAGTCCGTTATGACAAAACTTTTCTTAGATGTTTTTTTTTCTTCACTGTTGGTTAAAAAATAAAGGGTGTCTTGTATGCCTGTATATGTTAAATATGCAGCAAGCCACTGTCAATATCTCTTCTGGAAGCCTATGACCTTTATGCAAATTTATATATTTCTAAATAACCAAATTGAAACACTGTTTGGAGATAACTCCTCTTAGGTTTCACATTTCTGTATATCTTACAAGCAGAGACAGAGATTAATTAGTTCCTGATTATCTTTTCAGGGATACCTGTATAGCAAACAGCCTTGGAAGAGACAGAGATTGTCTCCTGCGTGAGAAAAGGAAAGACACACTCACTGTACATTATAAACAACTGGATTCCCTCACTCAGGTTTCCTCTGCTTTAATGCAACACATTGATTTTGTAGATGTCACCTTGGCCTTCTTCTCATCACCTTGTGGGAATTGGGGCTCAGAGAACCGGCATAAAAAAGTGCTGGTATTCTGCAACTACTATTGTTCTGAGTGATAGGATGCCATGTCCCTGACACAGATTCTCAGGCCTTCCTGCAGTATATGAATATGTAGCAGGCCAACTTCTCAGCTTGCTAATAAGATACAGCTTAGATGTGTTGGTTATTGACAAATACTAAATAAGATGGACTTCATTTATTTTAAGTATAATCACATAATTACATACAAAAACGTACATGAATGCACACACAAGTTCTTTTTCTCTTTTTCATGTGTTTCAGAGTATATTCAAGGACATAAAATAGTTGATGAATGTACTTTCTTAAGGAATGTCTATGTCAAGTGTCAAGATAAAACTCTAGTGAGAAAATCTTTAACTGAATTGTTATATAGTGACTTTGGAGCTGTGATAATAGCTGTCTTTTAACATAACATGGACCTTAGAAATTCTTATAGTCCATTATTTAGTTTCACATCTAAATGCTCTAAATAGTGCTAAAATAATACATGTTAAGCATGTAGGTACATATTCTATGCCTCCAAATATGCTTTTGGTACAGGTTTCTTTGATCTTATAATGAAATTACTCAGTTACAAAATCACATATGAAATGGTAGAAGAATGATGGAAACTAATAGAATCTCCTTACATAGTCTCTAATATATATACAAGAAAATAGCGGAGCACAAATAAATGGGGCACAACCAAAGTAATAGCCTGAAAAATTCATTTAAGGGAGTATCTCCACCCCAGTGGTTAGTGCCACAAGGAACCAAGTCAAATAGCTCTGAACTTTTCAGAAGCAATAGAAGAAAAAGTGCAAAGTTCAAATGAGAACATGTATGATATTAACTCTGAATAATTAATTTTAAGACCCATTTCTTTCTGTATGGTTTTAAAAAGTGTTACCATGCTACAGAAACAACCACAGTTATCAAAATATGTATGAAAGCACTGTTGATGAGAACATTACATATTTATTACAGTGTTATTTGAAAAATGGTACCCGATTCAGCTTTCACTCAGATTTTCCTATGATAGAATATTTGGTCCACAAGAAAATGTTTACTCTTCACTTATTTGATTTAATTTTTACCTATGACAAGCCAAAATCTTCAGGGCTACTTGCTCTACATTAAAGTAGAAATAAATAGTAGTATCCGCAGGTGGAAATAATTTCGCAGTTTTTCCTAATCACTCATTCATCAAAATGAAATCATGATAGGTTGGAGGATATCATAGATACCTTTAGTAAGTTGTTTAATTTTCTTGTGATAACATAAGTAAATAGTCTTTCTCCTAAACATGGTGGGATATGTCCTTAATTTTAAATTCCTTAAATTCCTTTTCCAACATGGTAGGTTCACTTGAAAATCAATACATCTATCTCTAGATACAGTTGTTCCGAAATGCAAATACATGACAATGTATACATCAATCTAAATTACACTGTTTATCACTAAATAATACATTTATATTTTAACACAATTAAAGTGTTATATAGTGAAATAGTTTAAGAATTAATTGCATATGAAATAAAATAATTAACAATCACACTCCATAGATACTTATATTAACCAGTTTATTAACTTTCTAAGTGATAAAATACCACAAACTTGGTGGTTTAAACATGGAAATGTATTGTCTCACACTTATGTCAGCTATAAGTCCAAAATCAAGATGTCTATAGACTTGGTTCCTTCTGAGATGTGTGAACAAAATGTCTGATCCAGGCCTTCCTCCTTAGCTTGTAGAAAGCTGAATCTTTCTTACAGCTCTTCATATTGTCTTCCTTCTGTGAATGGCCCTGTGTCCAAATTTCTCTCATAGGATGATAAGTCATGTTCAATCAGGATCCACTGTAATAACCTCATTATGATTTGATTAACTCTATAAAGCTGCTATCTTCACAGAAGGTTATATTCTGAGATGCCAGGGATCAGGTCTTCAACATAACACATTTTGGGTAGGACACTATTCAACTCATAAGAACCAGATTGTACCATAGAAATTTGGAAAATAAAGGACAACGGATAGACTTCTTACAAGCTGTCATAAACTACTGCTGAAGTGAGTTATGTAATTCTTATTCATGGCAAATTGGTACTATAAAATAGGGAATTACTATGATTTTTAAGACAGTGACCAAACCATACTTCCAGACTTTAATATAGTAAGCTCTAATATGAATATATTTCTCAACATATATATATATATTTTTTTTTCAATCTTAATAGAATCATTTCAAAGCCTCTACCAGATGGCTTCCCTAGTGAATTCCATCAAACATATCAAGAATAAGTCATACCAGTGTTCCTCAAATTCCTCCAAAAGTTTGAAAAGGAAAGAACACTTCTTTCTTTAAAAACATTTTTTTAACGTTTATTTATTTCTGAGACAGAGAGAAACAGAACATGAGTGGGGGAGGGGCAGAGAGAGGGAGACACAGAATCAGAAGCAGGCTCCAGGCTCTGAGTTGTCAGCACAGAGCCCAACACGCAAACTCACAAACCGTGAGATCGTGACCTGAGCCGAAGTCAGTCACTCAACCAATTGAGCCACCCAGGTGCCCCTGAAAAGGAAAGAACACTTCTGAATTCATTTTAGGAGGCCAGCATTGCTCTGATACAAATGCCAGAAAAAGACACTGCAAGAGAGAAAAACTACAGACCATTATCCTTGAGGAACATAGATGGGAAAAAAAAGTGCCAGGCATTATTCTTAACTGTTCAGTATTTCCATTTTATGGGTGAAAGACTTTTAGGAAGAAGTAATATGAGAGGGAGGTATACATGCCTAATGTAGAAGCTCATGGCAGGTGGATTAATATTGTATTTCTGATACGTGAAGCAGGAAAAAAGAGAACTGTAAGGCAAATAAGTCTTGTCCAGAGGTGTGAACTATTTTGATTCACACCTCTTTTGCCCCATATGATAATTTGAAATACAAATGTATCAGTATGGTGTTATACCTTCAAAGAAGTAACTGAAGCAAGGGTCTTAGGACACTTACTGACCACTAACTTTGAGAGATTATGTCAGGACAAGGTCTGTACTAGACTGTACTGTAATTTGCAGAGACGGCAGTGATAATATCTTGGGTATATACTAATTGTTTCATTTACTTTTTCTTTATTTGTTCAATAAATTACTTCTTTCTACAGTGTTAAATACCCAATTGTGGAATAATCTGTTTGATTGCAGGATTAGGTAATGATAATTTATCATTATATCTTTTTGAGAGTTTAACAAAGAAGATGGAGATAGAGACAGTAGTTACCATAAAAATAGACTGTATCATTTATCTTATTTATTTATTTATATTTTAGAGAGAGAGGGGGCATAGTGGGGAGAGGGGCAGAGGTCGGGAGAGAGAGAGAGAATCTTAAGCATGCTCCACACTCAGTGTGGGGCCTGATGTGGGGCTTGATCCCCTGACCTTGTGATCATGACCTGAGCCAAAATCAAGAGTCGGACACTCAACCAACTGAGTCACCCACTGTTTTCTAATATTAACTGTCATATTTGAACCTAAAAAAATAGTTTATATCTCACAGCATATTACCTTCCATATAGAATCCCCTGATGGATTTACTACTGTTAGATAATAACTGTGAAACCCCTCAAACTACCACATCAGAACTTGTTCTTGATACTTGTGGATTCTCTCTGTTGAATTTCAAGGCACTTAATAGTTTGTAGTGGACAAATGCTTTGCTAAGACTTAATTAACTACATCATATCAAAATCTTATAATGTTTCTTGGGAACAATACAAATGGTTAAAAAATATTCTTTCTTATTTATATCAATATATAATGGATGTTTGTGGGTGTGTGGGTGTTTGTTGATATTTTATACTTTGCCTACTTATTTAACCTAACTTCACTAAAATATTGTATAAGATTTAGTACTTGATAAAAAATCATTTTTTATGGTTTCAGTCAATAAAAATTTGGTTATATTCCATGAGATTTATTTATTATTCTCCTCCTTAAATATAACAAATTTATTAGCACTAATTATTGGTTTTTGATTATGATTTGATTTTGGTTCAAAACTTTCCTCAAGTGTTGAAGTTTTACTTAGAGGCACAGATAACTATTAATTGGTCACACCCTTGTTTTCAAAATATGATATAGGATAAATGTCTCCTGAAACATACGTAAGAAGGCCTAGGCTTCTTTTCCTCAAATTAAATGATTTTTTGGAGTGCCTGGATGGCTCAGTTGGTTGAGCGTCTGACTCTTGGTTTTGGCTTGGGTCATGATCCTTGGGTCATGGGATGGAGCCCTGCACTGGCCGCAGCATGGAGCCTACTTGGGATTCTCTCTTTCTCTCCATCTGCTCCTCTTTTTATTCTAAAATATAAACTGAAAAATAAAAATTTACAACCTCTAAATTTGTACTGAATTAAATTTGTTAAATATTAATAGTGCTTTGGGATGATATCACATTTCACTTAGGATGCCTATCCAGACAAATTATGCATCTTGAGCAGAATTCTAGATGATTTCATTGATATTTGAAGAAGAGTCTCTAGGTGACTTTCTGTACTTCCTGTCCACCTGTTTCATTTCACTGGCAGGTTCCAGAGTTGAGATTCCTGCCTAGATTTTACATGGCACTTGAGGCAACTTGCCAGGGTGCTGCACTACATATCAGCTAATTGGACCACTAATGAGCTGAGTGACTTTTTAATACCAACTGCCTGCAAACCACCCAGTGTGATTGCAGATGGCTTTTTAAGAATTAGCCACTTCAGAACGAAAATTCCTTGTTTCTTATATGTCAATAATGTAAGTACAAGATGGGGACTTAAATTTTTGAATAGTGTTCCAGCATTCTTCAGTTCAGGTAGAAATTTGACCCCTTGCATGTGTGTTTATTTTTAAATATCTAGATTACTGTAAACTCATCAAACTTGTATAGACAATCTTATTATTTCTCTTTGGTAGTAAGAATTGCTTCTCCAAAGCCATAAGAGTTTTGTAATTTTCTCTCTCATCTCAGTCAAAGCATAGTTTTTCAACTACACAGATATATCTGTGATAATTTAGAAGTCTCAGCTTCTAGGAAGCATGGAACACCCAAAGAAAAACAAATTCTTCAAAAACCATTTTTGTAAATGGTTTACTAGCTTTCCTTTACTAGCTTCCTTTACTAGCTGTTTGCATTTAGTTTTATATATCTAAATAAATACAGCTTGCTCAGCCTGGCTTGGTTAGATCTCTTTAATCTCACACAAATAACATCTTTTAAAATCAAATGTCTGGTTTTTATAATAACTATTTGGTGCCTCCAACCACGTAATCTTTTTCGCTGAGAACACTCTACTAATATTGTTACTAAGAAGGTAGCCATATGAGTATTTTATTTCTAGAGCATTTCATGAGAATGATACTTCCATTCAGCTTCACCTCATGTCAAGCCAACAAATATAATCCAAGCAGGTAATTTTTTTCCCTTAACAGTGATGATTGGACAGATGTTAGAGATGTTTTACTCTCTTTAGAGCAATGAGTGCTAAGGAGAGGTTACCAGTGTGCTTCTGGGGAAAAAATAATTCCTTTTTCATAAGAGATTTACAGGAAGTGAGTCTCAGCTTTCTACTGAATGTAAATGAAGCACATGCAGCAATGATTGTATGAAACAGGACAGACATTTTTACACCACATTCAGTTTTTCTTCTTTTCATAAATATTGTATAATTTTCCATCTTAAGGGACTCATGAATTTTCAACAAATTTATTTTTAAATATTGCCCATTGCATGTATGTAGTTTATTTATCTATTTACCTACTGAAGGACCTCTTGCTCATTTCTAAGTTTTGGTAATTATATGTAGAACTGCTATAAGCATTCCTGGGTAAATTTTTGTGTGTCTATGTTTTCAGCTCATTTGGGTAAATCTCTAGGAGCTTGATTGATGGATAGCATAGAAAGACTATTTTGCTTTGTAAGAAATTGTCAAACTATTTTTCAAAGTGGCTGTACCATTTTGCATTCTCACCAGCAATGAATGAGAGTTTCTACTGCTCCACATCCTTGCCATGATTTGGTGTTGTTGCCGTTTTGGATTTTAGACATTCTAGTAGATGTCTAGTGGTATTTCAATGTTTTAATTGCAATTCCCTAATTACATATGACCTTGAGCATCTCCTCATATGCTTATTTGGCATCTGTATATTTTCTTTGGAGCGATGTCTGTTCAAATCTCTTGCCCAATTTTTAATTGTGGACTTTTTTAGAGTTCTTTGTATATTTTGGGTACAATTCCTTTAGAGGATATGGACTTTACAAACATTTTCTCCCAAACTGTGACTTATCTTTTTATCTTCCTAACAGTGTCTTTGATAGAGCAAACGTTTTTAACTTTAAAGTAGTCAAATATTCATTTTTTTCTATCATTGATAATGCAGCTAGTGTTGTGTCCAAAAACTCTTTGCCAAACTCAAGTCACCTACATCTTCTCACATGTTATATTCCAGTCAGACTACTTGTGACACTCTAGTAAGGTCTATTGTTTTCTTCTTAGTTCCAGAGCATGGCTCTTACTCTAGCCATGGTTCTCTTTAATGTTTGGCTTTATTTATAGAAAGGAAAAGCAAAGATGCACGATGATCTTGTCTCTTGATTACAGACATTTAAATTACAATTATGGTACAATACAAACTTTGAAAACTCAAAGAATGCTTTCCCAAACCTTCTACATGAATTATTTTGTTCTTCTGATCCTTATAGATATCCTATAATTGCATCACCAATATATATACTTTGTTTGTTTATTTAATTCACCTTCTTCTCGGGGTGCCTGGGTGGCTCAGTTGGTTAAACGTCCGACTTAGGCTCAGGTCATGATCTCACAGTTCATGCGTTTGACCCCCACATCAGGCTCTGGGCCAACAGCTCAGAGTTTGGAATCTGCTTTGGATTCTGTCTCTCTCTCTCTGTCTCTCTCTGCTCCCTTCCCCCACCCCACCACCCCACTTGTGTTCTCCTCTCTCAAAAATAAATAAATAAATAAATAAATAAATAAACACTACAAAATTTAAAAATAAAATAAAATAAATAAAATTAAAATTCACCTTCTCTACTGAATACTAAGTTTCTTGTTGGCAGGATATGCTTATTACTTTCTTCCATTTCTAGTATTTTTACACAGCACATTTTTTATTATTTTGTTGAATGAGCAAAACTTTGGAAAGTAGAAGACAGTTTATTTCTAATCAGATATCATGTCTAATACTAACTGGAAAAAATGCTTGCAAATATTATCAATAGTACATCTCACAAAAATGCATTTAACAGAATTTGGGGTGGGTTTTATAGACTCTGTTTGAATTTGGGTTAGAAAAATAAAGAATTGGTATTAGGATTCCTCAAAATCTCTCACAACTCCAAAAAGTTTTCATGTTTCTTCTTTCTTTAATCAAAGGTCAATCTGTCCCTAGGATGTATACTTAAAAAATATTTGAACCCTAAGTGTTAGTTTTTAACTATTTATGACCCATTATTTTGAGTTACAAATGTGGAATATAAATGTAGCCTTCTGCAAGAAAATGAAAAATTTGCCATTTTTTGGACTTAATATTATTTTATTAACATGTATTTTAATTTGATACAGAATTTTTAAAATATCTGATGAATTTCTTTCTTTCTCTCACTCATTTCTTTCTTCTTTGGTAATGTTGGAGTGATTAAAGAAATATATTTTACAGTGGTATTAATATTAAATAATTTATTTTCCATACAATTCTCACTATTTTCAAAGATTTTTAACCTGAATTTATATTGATGAACTTTATATATATTCACTGTTAAGTCTTTAACTGTAATTTAAATTCATACTTCTTTATATTGGGGATGAGTCATTTCCCTTAAAATTTCTTCTTAGAATATTATAATCATTTTGACAATAAGCTAATTAGTGACTTTTAATCTGTCTAGTTGATTGCCACATATTTACCTAATTTATGTTCTTATTTTTCTTATGAAACTGATATCCTTCCTTTGTTATTACATTATCATAACATTTATAAGTAGTGTGATGTGATTTTACTAGCCTCATAACTTCTAAACTTTGGCACAGATATGTCTCCACATTTGTATTAATCATAGACATGGCATCTGGAGACTATATTTCTTGTACTTATTTTAGATAATTTAATGAATAAAATCATTTTAAAATGGCCAACTGACAAAACCTAGATTTTTTGGCCTTAACTTGTTCTTATTTAATTCTGTTAGTATGTTAAATGTTGTTTACACTGTCATTGGGCAGGATTTATTTCTCATTCAATGTTTAAGATACTTTCAAGGAACTTTAAAACAGTTTGATGTCAATAATAAATGTGAAATGTTTCTATATGTTAAATGCATTTTAAAATCATAACTCATTATAAATTATTACTGTTTGGAATACAAATGGGTTTTTATTAACCATTCATATTTTTATTCTCCATTCATTTGACTTCATTTTGTTCTATTCATATGTTAAGGCAATATTATAAGCCACCATCTAATTATGGTTTCTGGGAGTATATTTTGGATGCTTAACCTTGATATAAATTAAATGATATTTCTACAACCTTACTGTCTCTCAAAACATACGCATGGAATAATTTGAGGAACTAATAATATACCAAAATGACTAATGCATGGTTGCCAAAAGTACTCAGATACTTAACTATAATTTATCAATGTTAGGGTGCTCTTTTATTCTTTGTGATCAATGTTAAATCCCAAGAAATGTTTTTTAAGGAAAATTTCATGATTCATTTCATGATAAAGGAAACAGGCTTGATAAGAAGGTGTGCTACCATATGAAAAATAAAATAAATTAAATTAGCTTTCAACTAGAAAGATAGAGCCACTTGCCAAAATGCAAAATCCAAATGTAGTATATATCCTCCTTCTAAATGTATTCAAGTGGATAATTGATCATATATGTGTATCCTCAAATCTTGAGAAAGTTAGTACCTGTGTACTGCTGATTTTACAGTCCATACTGACCATGCATGGCAACATATGTAGCTAAATACTCATTATTCATAAGTTGTTTATATGCTTTGTAGAGAACTCAGAGTAAAAACAGTTATCTGATTTCTCAAGTTGGCCACCGATTTTCAATAAGTGATATCAGGGAGGCAAGTTGATAATGATGGAAAACACAACATATACAGAATCGTAGTGATAAATTTATTAATACATATTCAGTTCAAAAACAATTTTCAAAACATATTTGATTATATATTTTGTAAACATAATTATATAGTGAAACAATGAGAAATATAGCTGTCTTGGAGAATTGTTGGAAAGAGAGACACATCAATAGAAAGTCACATGCAAGATCTGATAATGATAAAATAGAAATAATGCATGGTGATGAAAAGGGAATGAGAAGGCATTGGGAGATTTAAGATATATGCCAGTTTGACAAGAAGAAAAATAACATAAGCCAAGCTAAAATATTATTTGTTTATAAAATGAAATTTGGTGCAGGAGAGTTTCATAAAGAACATGGTACAACAGATCAATGAATCTAAGAGCTGATTTTTTGAAATAATAAACAAAATTGATAAACCCCTAACCAGACTTCTCAAAAAGAGAAGAGAGAAGACCAAATATATAAAATCATGAATGAAAGAGGAGAGATCACAACTAACACCACAGAATTACAAATAATTATTATAGAATATGATGAAAAATTATATGCCAAAAAACTGGACAATCTGGAAAAAATGGACAAATTCCTAGACGCTCACACACTACCAAAACTCAAACAGGAGGACATAGAAATTTTGAACAGATCCATAACCAATGAAGAAATTGAATAAGTTTCCCCCCAAAAAGGAGTGTTGGGCCCCAAGGCTTCCAAGGGGAATTCTACCAAACATTTAAGGTAGAGTTAATACTTATTCTGCTCAAACTGTTCCAAAAAATAGAAATGGAAGGAAAGCTTCGAGACTCATTCTATGAAGCCAGTATTACCTTGATTCCAAACCGAGACAAAGATCCCACTAAAAAGAATTACAGGCCAATATCTCAGATGAGTTGGATGCAAAAATTCTCAACAAGATACTAGCAAACTCAATTCAATGATTTTAATATTCAGTTCAATATTTCTTTTTTTATGTATAAAATTTATTGTCAAATTGGTTTCCATACAACACCAAATGCTCAACCCAACAGGTGCCCTCCTCAATGCCCATCAACCACTTTCCCTCTTCCCCCATCGCCCATCAACCCTCAGTTTGTTCTCAATATTTAGGAGTCTCTGATGGTTTACCTCCTTCCCTCTATGTAACATTTTTCCCCCTCCTCCTCCCCCTGGCCTTCTGTTAAGTTTCTTAGGATCCACATATGAGTGAAAACATATGGTATCTGTCTTTCTCTGCCTGACTTCTTTCGCTTAGCATAACAATCTCCAGTTCCATCCACGTTGCTACAAAGGGCCAGATTTCATTCTTTCTCAATGCCAAGTAGTATTCCATTGTATATATAAACCACATCTTCTTTATCCATTCGTCAGTTGATGGACATTTAGGCTCTTTCCATAATTTGGCTATTGTTGAGAGTGTTGCTATAAACATTGGGGTACAAGTGCCTCTATGCATCAGCACTTCTGTATCCCTTTGGTCAATTCCTAGCAGTGCTATTGCTGGGTCATAGGGTAGATCTATTTTTTAAATTTTTTGAGGAACCTCCACACTGTTTTCCAGAGTGCTGCACCAGTTTACATTCCCACCAACAGTGCAACAGGGTTCCCCTTTCTCCACATCCTGTCCAGCATCTGTAGTCTTCTGATTTGTTACTTTTAGCCACTCTGACTGGCGTGAAATGATATCTGAGTGTGGTTTTGATTTGTATTTCCCTGACCAGGAGTGGCATTTATATATACAATGGAATACTACTTGGCAATGAGAAAGAATGAAATATGGCCTTTTGTAGTTAACGTGGGTAGAACTGGAGAGTGTTATGCTAAGTGAAATAAGTCATACAGAGAAAGACAGGTGTCATATGTTTTCACTCTTATGTGGATCCTGAGAAACTTAACAGAAGACCATGGGGGAGGGGAAGGGAAAAAAAGTTAGAGAGGGAAGGAGGCAAACCATAAGAGACTCTTAAAAACTGAGAATAAACTGTGGGTTGATGGGGGGTGGGTCGAGGGGAAAGTGGATGATGGGCATTGAGAAGGGCACCTGTTGGGATGAGCACTGGGTGTTGTATGGAAAACAATTTGATAACAAATTTCATATTAAAAAATAAAGTAAAAACAAAAAAGAAATATGTTTTACATTACAAAAAAAAGAATGAATGGGTCAACCAGGAAGTTAGAGAAGAAATTAAAAGATACATGCAAACAAATGAAAATGAAAATGTAACAATCCAAACTCTTTGGGATACAACAAAGGAAGTCTTAAGAGGAAAATACATTGCAATCCAGGCCTATTTCAAGAAACAAGAAAAATCCCACATACAAAATCTAACTGCACACCAAAAGGAACTAGAAACAGAACAGCAAAGACACCCCAAACCCTGAAGAAGAGAAATAATAAAGATCAGAACAGAAATAAACAATATAGAATCTAAAAAAAACAGTAGAGCAGATCAATGAAACCAAGAGTTGGTTTTCTGAAAAAAAAAAATTGATAAACCTCTAGACAGGCTTCTCAAAAAGAAAAGGGAGAGGACCCAAATATAAAATCATGAATGAAAACAGAATCATTACAACCAATCCCTCAGAAATACAAGCAATTATCGGGGAATACTATGAAAAATTATATGCCAACAAACTGGACAACCTGGAAGAAATGGACAAATTCCTAAACACCCACACTCTTCAAACTCAAACGGGAAGAAATAGAAAATTTGAACAGACCCATAACCAGTGAAGAAATTGAGTCAGTTATCAAAAATCTCCCAACAAATAAGAGTCCAGGACCAGATGGCTTCCTTAGGGAATTCTACCAGACACTAAAGCAGAAATAATACCTATCCTTCTCAAGCTGTTCCAAAAAATAGAAAGGGAAGTAAAACTGCCAGACTCATTCTATGAGCCATCATTACTTTGATTCCCAAACCAGACAGATACCAAGCAAACAAAAAAAAAAAGAGAGAGAGAGAGAGAACTACAGGCCAATATCCCTGATGAATATGGATGCACAAATTCTCAACAAGATACTAGCAAATCAAATTCAACAGCATATAAAAAGAATTATTCACTATGATCAAGTGGGATTCATTCCTGGGCTACAGGGCTGGTTCAAAATTCGCAAATCAATCAATGTGATACATCACATTAATAAAAGAAAAGATAAGAGCCATATGATCCTGCAGGAAAAGCATTTGACAAAATTCAGCATCCTTTCTTAATAAAAACCCTCCAGAAAGTTGGGATAGAAGGACTATTCAGTTCAATATTTCAATATAAATTAATTAATAAAACTAATAATTAAAAGAATTATTCACCATGATCAAGTGGGATTCATTCTGGGACTGCAGAGCTGGTTCAGTGTTCACAAATCAATCAATGTCATATCACATTAATAGACGAAAGGATAAGAGCCATATGATCCTGTCAATACTGCAGAAAAAGCATTTGACAAAATACAGCATCCCTTCTTAATAAAATCCCTCGAGAAAGTAGTGATAGAAGGTGCATACCTTAACATCATAAAAGCCATATATGAAAAGCCCTGCTAATATCATCCTCAATGGGGAAAAACTGAGAGCTTTCCCTTGAGATCAGGAGCATGGCGGGATGTCCGCTCTTACTACTATTGTTTAACATAGTGTTGGAAGCTCTAGCCTCAGGATCAGGCAACAAAACAAAATAAGGCAAACAAGAAGTTAAACTTTTACTTTTTGCAGATGACATGATACTCTGCAGGAAAACCTTAAAGACTCCACCAAAAAACTGTGAGAACTGATACATGATTTCAGCAAAGTTGCAGGATATAAAATCAGTGCACAAAAATCAGTTGCATTTCTATACACCAATAATGAAGCAACAGAAAGAGATATTAAGGAATTGATCCTATTTACAATTGCACCAAAACCCATAAAATACCTAGGAATAAGTCTAAGCAAAGAGGTAAAAGATCTGTACACTGAAGACTATAGAAAGCTTATGAAAGAAGTTGAAGAAGTCACAAAGAAATGAAAAAAAAATATTCCATGCTCATGGATCAGGAAAAAAATATTATTAAAATGTCGATATTACCCAAAGTAATCTACACATTCAGTGTGATCCCAATCAAGATAGCACCAGCATTCTTCACAGAGCTACAGCAAACAATTCCAAAATTTGTATGGAACCACAAAGACCTTGAATAGTCAAAGTAATGTTAAAACATAAAGCCAAAGCAGGAGGCATCACAATCCCAGACTTTAACCTGTATTACAAAGTTGTTGTCATCAAGAAATATGGTTCGGCACAGATACATAGATCAATGGAATATAATAGAGAACCCAGAAATGGACCCACAAACATATGGCCAACTAATCTTTGACAAAGCTGGAAAAGAATATGCCATAGAAAAAAGATAGTCCTTTTAGCAAATGGTTCTGGAAGAACTGGACAGAGACATGCAGGAGAATGAAACTGGACCACTTTCTTACACCATACATAAAATATACATTCAAAATAGATGAAAGACCTAAAAGTGAGACAGGAAACCATCAAAATCCTACAGGAGAAAACAGGCAGCAACTCTTTGACCTTGGCCGCAGGAACTTCCTACTTGCCATGTCTCCAAGGCAAAGGAAATAAAAACAAAATGAACATTGAGACCTCAACAAGACAAAAAGCTTCTTCACAGCAAAGGAAACAATCAACAAAACTAAAAGGCAACCACGGAATGGGAAAAGATATTTGCAAATGACATTGAATAAAGGGTTAATATCTAAAATCTATAAAGAACTTACCAAACTCAACACCCCCCCCAAAAAAACCCAAATAATCCAGTGAAGACATGAACAAAAGACATGAATAGACACTTTTCCAAAGAAGACATTCAGATGGCAAGCAGACACATGAAAATATGTGCAACATCACTCATCATCAAGGAAATACAAATCAAAACCACACTGAGATACCACCTTACACAGGTCAGAATGGCTAAAATTAACAACTCAGGAAACAACAGATGTTGACGAGGATGTAGAGAAAGGGGAGTCCTCTTGCACTGTTGGTGGGAATGCAAACTGGTGCAGCCACTCTGGAAAACAATGTGGAGGCTCCTCAAAAAACTAAAAATAGAATTACCCTATGACCTAGCAATTGCACTACTAGGAATTTATTCAAAGGATACAGGAGTAATAAGGGGCATAGGCACCCCAATGTTTATAGCAGTACTATCAACAATAACCAAATTATAGAAAGAGCCCAAATGTCCATCAATGGAAGAATGAATTAAGAAGATGTGATCTACCTATTATCTATCGATCTATCTATCTATCTAATCTCCATGCAATGGAATACTACTCCATGATGAAAAAGAATTAAATCTTGCCATTTGCAACACGTGGATGGAAGTGGAGGGTATTATGCAAAGAGAAATCAGTCAGAGAAAGACAGATATGATTTCACTTATGTGGAATTTGAGAAACTTAACAGATAAACATAGGGGAAGGGAAGGAAAAATAAGTAAAACAGTGAGAAAGGCAAATCATAAGAGACTCTTAAATACAGAGAACAAACTAAGGTTTGATGAGTGTGGGGGGATGGGTTAAATGGGTGACAGGCATTAAGGAGGGCACTCTTCGGGATGAGCACTGGGTGTCATATGTAAGAGATGAATCACTGGGTTCTACTCCTTAAGCCAAGACTACACTATACGTTAACTAACTTGAGAATAATAATAATAATAAGAGCATAGTGTTTAAGGAGGGAATATATAAAAGAAATAGGAACAGGACTTTGAATACCTGGAAAATATTTAGAAATAATTCTGAGACAGGAAAGTTGGACAATGAAATTGATAAACATTAGAGATTTCTGGACTGAACAAATCCTGTTTTGGGAAAAAATAAATCCTTTTGATTATTTAAACTTTATTGTAAAATATAATGCATATAGTAAAAGTACACAGGACAAAATTTTACAATGCAATGAATTATTCTACAGTGATTACATGTAACCATACCCAAGCCTAGAAAAATAATATATTTTAGTATTTACCAAGACACATGCTTCTTCCAGTCACTACATTCTTTCTTCTTCTTAAAGGGGCATAATTCTGTTTTCTAACAGTATAATTTCATTTTGGCTACTTAAGGACTAGATACAAGTGAATTAATATATTAGGTGTTCTTGGGTAGCTTGCTAACCTTAATATTTACGATATTTAACTATATTGTTGTATATAGATGCCATCTATTCATGTCATTGTATTTTTCCTCAAAGTTCTCATATATTCTGGTGTTAAGAGACATTTGTGTGATTTCTGATTTGACATGCTATAAACATTCTTGTATATGTTTCAGTATTCAAATACATACATCATAATTAAATACATCCAAGAGTGGTATTACTTTTACACTAAACTTGAGTATGTTGAACTTCAGTGGATATTGTCACATCTATTGCCATAGTCAATCAAATTACATTTCTTCCAACACTGAATAAATATTGCCATACTTCATTCTAAAAGTTGATAGTAAGAGTGGTATCTCTTATTATCCTCTAAGAGTTTTTTATTACTTTTTATTTTGCTTTTACTCTTTACAGGGAACTTAATTTTAAAAATAGTTTGAGAATTAGCAAATTTAACTTTTTTTCTCTCCATAGTAGGGAACTGGAATAAAATTATTTATTGAAAACACTATTCTACAACTCTGAAATGCTGTCATTTCCTATCAATTAAATAAGTAATACATGTGTGTATTGGTCAGTTTCTCTGCTCTTTCTTCTAGCTCATTGATCAGATGTCCTTCTTGCTAATTTCTGCAGCTCTGAGATAAGTGCCAGTTTCCATTAGAGTTGGTCCTTCCACTATGCCAGTCTTGTTATTTGTGATTCTTTATATTTCCATATAAATTTTGGATTCAGTAGTTCTAGTTTCACACATATACACATACTTACACATGCAAACACATGAACTTGTGGGATTTTGGCTGAGACATCATAAAAGCTGTAAAGTAATATAAGTAAAAATTAAATATTTAAATTAATGAATTTTCAAATTCATAATAGACTTCCATTTATGTGTGTCTCCTTAATTTTTCTTTAATCACTTAGAATTTATTAGGTTTTCCTCTCACCATTTATAAATGTTTTTATTGTTATTTGATATTTTGGTCCTATTTATATTTCAAATTTTGTTTTTTGTTGTTGCTGATATTAAAATGTTATTAATTTTTTATTTTAGTATAGATAAGTATGTACAATGGTATATACATTTAAATATTATAGTAAAATTTGTTAATGCATTACTTTTTGCTAAATGAACATATTTATTTTATTAAAATTTCTGTAGATCTTTATCTATGTATACAAGCATAAGATACTATTGGAAATTCACCGTGCATGTTGTGTTACCTTTTTTAGAACAACTTTTTGAGACATTTGGATAGAAAGAATGGAACATATTGCTATGTGGGAGAAGAAAAGCAATTTTTGTAAGTCTACTTCAATACTACTATACTTTAATAATCAGTCAATAATTACAATACATTCCGAAATAGTTGAACTGAATTGTAGAGTAATTCTGAGTATTTCCCTCATCTCTGCTCATATTTTCCAGGAGTTAACGTGATTGATACAGCTGACAAGGGGTGATGAATGGATATGACCTATGAATCCCAACATGGCTTCTGTGTCAACCCTGGTTTCTATTGACTGTCCTACTGTCTTCCTACTATCCATGACAGAAAGCTTTGAGGTACTTTCATTTTCCATGCAAAAGGCAAAAAGCAGGAATTATTAAGTTACTATCGTCAAAGGTATAGGAAATCTGAATTAGAGGGGTTAATAATGTGGTCCTTTGCCCTACCTGAATAGTGTCAGGCAGGAAAAGTAAATATCCTAATATGTAGGCAAATTCTGTAACTACCTTGAAAGAGATTTTATTTACTTCAAATATTTTTAAAACCTTAGTATGGCTCTATATTATTTTATTTTATGTAAATAGTTCTCTGTATGTATAATAAACTACAGATGTAAATGTGAATTCCAGATGATTGTCTCTGTTTAGAAATGTCTCCCAGGCATAAAAAGACAAAAATAAGATTAGGGATGCTATAGCTAATGGATTGCAAATCTCAGAGACCTAGATGGATATAACGATGTTGGGTTGTCCATTCTGTTCTGTTGATAGATTTGTTTACTCTTCTACCAATACCAAACTGGCTAGATCACTGTAGCTTTACAGTACATCTTGAAGTCAAGTGCTGGTCAGTCCTCCAATTTTGCTCTTTTTCAGTATTGTGTTGGGTAATTTAGGTCTTTTTCCTTTCCATATAAACTTTAGAATCAGGTTGTTGATATTCAAAAGATAATTTACTAAGATTTTGATGGATAGCACATTGGCTCTCTAGATCAAATAATTAACTTAGATTTTGTCATACACATAATCTATGGAAATCTGTTAAATATTCTTAGTGTTGGGCATATTAGATGTAGTAGGCCTTATGATGGCTACAATATTGAGATTATAATTAATGAAACTAGTAGGGCTTAAAAACAAATAGTTATGGATTTGAATTCTAAATTATTCACTCATTAGCTATGTGATCTTGGTCAGATTATTTAGGCCATCTGAGCCACAGTAAAACAGGAACATCATTACATTGTATAATTAGAAATTAAATTAATGCCATATATGTTACCTTAACTAATTAGAGCCATATTGAATTGTGTGATATATTGAAGCATTTCCTTTCTTGGGGTGACAGAGTAAAGCAATACTTGTACATACAATCAAAGCAGTGTGAGGGAGATAGTGGTATTAGCAATAGTAGTAGATGTGCTGTTTTTCTGTTCAAGGAAAATTTAGTGACAAATTATTCTGAGATTTATAGTCTAATTAGATACATTTTAAGATCTTTCTGGATGGGGATAATTCTAAAACAAATAGCAAATAGTAAAAGCTATAAACAGAAACTTAGTAAGAAGATGGAAATTCAGAAGAAATTTATATCATCTAAACTCATTTCCTACATCAAAATCTTTTATAAAACTTCATCTACCCAGGAAACTTCCCTTAACTCCTCTTCAACTGAATAATGCATCTTTTCTACTTATCGTTTATTTTATTATTTTTGGAGGGATCTGATTACGTAGATTGTATTTTAAACTTAGTATAAATTCTTACTTAGGCATTGATAAGTTTGGCAATTCTTTGATTTACATACTTAGTGTCAGACATTGAGCCAGCTAGCAGCAAATACAGTTTGCAGTGATCTATCCAAATGCCCACAGCTGTGTCAAGAACATATTCTCCTGAATTTTGATCTAAAAGCTTTGGGATTTTAGAATGTCATGTTTTGTTTTGTTTTTTCTATTGTCAATCTCAAAGTAATTTTGAGTGTTATGTGAAGTACAGATAAAGCTTTTTTGCTGTTGTTGTTGTTGTATATGTAGATATCCAAATATTCTAGCCCATGTTTTTGCATTTCCCATTAAAATATTTGATGTTTGTACAAAATTAAAATACCTATTACATTTGGATTTGTATCTAGGTATCCTATTCTGTTATGTGTATCTATTTATTTATTCTTCAGATAACACCGCAGTCCCTTGAATACCCTAGTTTTAGAGTAGGACTTGAAATGAGATAATGTAATTCACCCAAATTGGTTCTTTTATTTTTTTTCAAGAGTTCCTTGTATATTCTAAATCTCTTGCATTTTCATACACATTGTTAAAGCTGCTAGTCAATTTCTACAAAATGTTTTTTAAAATTGTATGAATTTTTTTGACAGCAGATTGAGTCTCTAGATCATATTTGGGAAAAAATCTTGAAAGTATTCTTCCAAACCATAAACATATGTCTTTAATTCATTTTAATTAGTCTGTACAGGTTTTTGTAGTTTTTAATACAGGGGACTTGACGTATTTTTATTTTAAATTATCCCTACCTTCTTTGAGTTTGCTGATACTATTGTAAACAGAATTATTTTTCCTTTTCTAAATGTTGTTAAAATTATATAAAATATAGTTATTAGTTATTAACCATGTATCCTTAGAGCTTAATAAATTAATTATTAGTATTGGTAATTATTTCATAGATTCCTTTATACGTTTTACATAAATAATTGTCTTATGAAGCAGAAATAATAGAAATAGAAATTCTTTTAAATCTGGATGATTTTATTTTTTCTTAGCTCATTAAAACATCCAGAACTTCTACAAAATGCTCAGTAAAACTGATTAGGGTGGGCATCTTTGGCATTTCCTAATCTCAGAAATATACCATGTAATAATTTGCCTTTAAATAGCTGTTTTTGTAGGCATTTTTCACCAGAATGTGCAAGTTCTTTTTCACACTTAGTTTACAGAAAAATTTTCTCATGGATGGATATTAATTTCTGTCAAAACGCTTTTTTGTTTCTATTGCCTTAATCATAATATATCTATATTCTGTTAATTTCATTTATTTAATCAATTCAATATTAAATTTATATCTTTGAGGTTGAACTTAATTGATTATAATTATAAGCTACTTGTATAAGCCTGGATTCAACTGAATTATTAATTTTTATATGTTTGTGTTAGCATGTGTGTATATGTACTTGTAGGAAAATTGTTAGTTTTATTATTTTTATTTTATTTTTTTAGGTTTCACTAAATGTTGTGAAGTCTTCACTCCTTTATTTTCTCAGGGACTTTAAATAAAATCGATGCTCATATTATCTTAAATATTGAAAAAAATCCATAAGTAAAAGCCTGGATATTTCTTTTGGGAAGATTTGGATAAAATTTAATATATTTAATGTTTATAAGGCTGGTCAGGTTTTCTGTATCATTTTCTTTCAATTTTGACTAGTTATGTATTTCAAGGAATTTATCTATTTCCTCTAAAATATACAACACATGGACATAAAGTTATTCATATTGTTATAATTATTTTAATTTCTGTAGAGTCTGTAGTGGTGACTCCATGTTCATTTCTGACATGGGAAAATCGTTCTTTTTATCCTTGATTTGTCTAGCTAGATGTTAATCATTGTATTAATCTTTTCAAGAATAAACTTTTGTCTTTGAAGTTTTCTGTGTTGTTTCCCTCTCTTATATTTATTTTGGCTCTAATTTATTAATTATTTTCTTTTTTTGTTGATATTGAATTTATTTTTCCTAAGATGAGCTTTAACTCATTGATTTTGGAACTTTCTTAAATACTAATATTATATTTTACTATAACCTAATATTGAACTAATATATACTATGAGCTAGTATTAAAATAATATTCAATTGTTATATAAATATTTAGAGCTATAATTTTTCTAGGTATTGCTGCATTCATGTCTTTGAAGAAAAGTTATTAAATTAATATAATGTTTATAACCTCTTGATGAATTGCTGCTTTTTTCATTAAGACATTTTTCTTTTTTTTTCAATATTGTTTTACATACAGTCAGTCATTGGTATCTGAGATTACTGTAACCACTTCATCTTTCTTTGCTTACTAGCAACATGGTATATTTTTTGCAGTGCATTTATTTTTTAGCCTATTTCTGTATTCATATTTAAAGTACATCAATAGTAGACAGACTTTTTCTCCATTCTGAGAATCTCTGCCTTTTAATGACATCAGAACTGATTTTTCTGTGATTAACATAGAGCAAAAAACTGTACGTTTTACAAGTTCATCAAAGTCCATTGTGAAGATGTAATAAAAATCACTGCATTATTTATCTACATTCTGTTTTCTTGTATTATCTGTAATAATTGGTATAGTCCTTCTTCAAACTCCCAGAAATCTGAGTGAATGAATTTCTCTCTTATCGGTTTTTAAGCCAGTTCTCACTAGACATTTTTCCCCACAAAATTTGGGTTAACAAATTTGGTTACATCCTACAGTTTTCTTTC
This sequence comes from Acinonyx jubatus, assembly GCF_027475565.1. NCBI lineage: Eukaryota > Metazoa > Chordata > Mammalia > Carnivora > Felidae > Acinonyx > Acinonyx jubatus. The sequence continues at coordinate 59,033,326 of NC_069380.1, forward strand.
TCTTCTACTTCTGTTCATGTCAGCTTTGCTGTTTAAAAACTTAAAAATAAAAAGTAAAAACAATGAATGTGGAATATAGTAAGAATTAAACAAATATTTTTTGTCTGAGCATAGTATTTCAATACACTAGAAATATTTGGATTCTAAAATAATGAATTTTTTGTATTATATTTTAAGCCAATATTTGTATTATTTTTAAATAAGAAGGAAACAGAACATACTGATCTGAATGAGCAAAATCGAAATGGCAAGCATAAACAAATGTCCATTCTAGTCTTTGAACTTATTAAGATATAATGCGCACTTCAACACATATACTATATAAAAGATAATTTCAAATTAGAGAAGAAAATCCATAAGTTTACAAAGTTTATTATTCAATAAGTGTCATTTTTTAAAATTCTATTTCAACGTGAATTGGAGCCTCTACTTGATGCTAAACACTGTGTGTGCTAGGGCCTGAATTTATAGAGATGAATAAAAATTTATCTTTCTTTGAAGAGCTATGAGTTTAGTGACTGAATATACAGTGACTTGAAATGTTCTAGATATCCTGGAGTTAAAAAAAAAAAAACAACTTCAAATTGCTTTTAAAATGAAGTATATCTTGGGACGCCTAGGTGGCTCAGTTGGTTAAATGTCCAACTTCGGCTCAGGTCATGATCTCGCACTTCCTGAATTTGAGTCCAGCATCAGGCTCTGTGCTGACAGTTAGGAGCCTGGATCCTGCTTCGGATTCTGTGTCGCCATCTCTGACCCTCCTCCATTCATGCTCTGTCTCTCTTTCTCTCAAACAATGAGAAAAAATTTTAAAAAATAAATAAATAAAATAAAGTACATCTTAAATACATAATTTTCTTCATTTTATTATTTTAATTTGGTTAGTATATCATCTTTTTACCTTAGAAACTCAGATATTATTAACTATGAGTCCTTGAGGTGTTATAAATTTAAGATGATTTCATAAAAAGATTCATGGGATTATGACAGAATCATCTTTATATTTAAAGGTATAATTGGAATGATAAATAAGTAAATTCTATGGCAAGAGCTATCACTATTTTAAAAAGTTAGAAGTTGGTAAAAAGTATCGAAAATAAAGTAAAGGTTAATGGAAATCATAATGTCAAATTAATATTTCTTTCAACTACTGAACTTCATTAATGCTAATCTTTACATGATTTATGGTCATTGGAGAAAATTCAAATGGCAATTGTTGAATAAGACTTATTAGAGAAAACAACCTTGTTCTCATTCTTTTTAAATAGACATTTTAGATATGTTCCCAGCTAAAGTGTTTTAAGATAATTTTATAAATTTCTCATATAAAACATAGCTTAAACAACTTGCCATATAACTTCAAAATTACTTCTACCTAATTATATTTCACTAGTACATTGAACATACAGACTATCCTTAAAATTTACGTGTAAGTGAAAGATACAATTTACATGATATTTTCTTTAGGAAGATAGGTGGTAAAGCTTGTTATTTGGTTCAGTGTGTATGCCCCCAGGTTGCCATGACAAAGAGAAGAGATTAATATTCTGTAAAACCTTAGTTTACTAATAGATTTCTAGCTTAAAAAATGAATATCTGCATTATCCCATGCACGACACTGGTCACTAAACTTTACCAAAATAATGTGACATTTTCTTAGTACAGGGGTACAGAACATCATCACAGCAGAATTAAAAAATAAAGAAAGAATTTTCAATGTAATATAGAAAGTGCCATTCCACTCAGAGGATTTTAGAATTTGTATTGACGATCTAAGACTCCAACCTCTGAAGAAATTTTAACACATTCTTCAGTTTTACAGCATTTCTTTCAAGGAATCTTGAGACTGAAATCACGGAATCTTACAACCTGTAAGATACACCTGGTGATTTCAACCTCAAGAGATTATATTAGCACAATGATTGAGGATTTAAAATACTCTCTTGTTCAAGATTTTATTTTTTAGCCTATATTTGTTTTTTCTTTCTTCATGGCAAATAACTGGAAACAAAATGCCTTCTTTAAAACAATGATACGAAATACTAACCTCTAGCTGATTTTCCCTCTGTTAAGTTTTATATGGTCTGAATTGAAAGAAGGCCAATGTGCCTGTTTGTAAGATGACCTTCCTTACCAGAATAGCTATTAATGTTGAAAATATTATGCTGTGAATATAGGCTGATTATAAATGGCGCTCATATGCATTGCTTGGAAAAATAATGTGTCCACAGATTTGATGAATACTGAAAACAAAACAAAACTAAAACAATAACTTACCCTTTTTGAAAACCACTGCTTCTGCATCCACACCACAAAATTTCAGTAAATAAACTCACCTTGTCAAATCCCAGCATGCAGTCAAAAAGAGCAACTCATAGATTAGGGGTATTTCACTTGGTATGTAAGGAGTTGGGTTCAGATTATCATAATACTTGAGTTTAAACTGTGCTCCGCATTCACTATGATAGGTGAGTTATTTAAATCTCATTTTACTTCCATAAAATGAAAGCACTAAAGAGATAGAAGCCACAGTTGCAAACAATAAAGTAGATAATACATACCCCAGTGCCCAAAGTGCCTTGAATGTTGTAAAAGCAAATTAAATAGCATTATATATAATATATATATATACATTTATAAATTAATTATATATATATAATATATACGATTTTGTTGCATACCTTTTATCCAACCCTGTTGTCTGAATGTAGGTACAAAAAAATAAATTGGAAAGAGCTGGAATTATTCTAGGTAGAATTTTTTTAAAAAAGAAAAAAAAAAGGAAAACAAAAGTAGGTATCATATAATTATGTCAAAAACCCTTAAAACCCAGAAATAAACAAATAAACATTATATTTCATCAATTATTTAATATTTATTGGTCTGATAAAAATTTTACACGACTGTAGAATTTCCTGTTGAAATATTGATTGCACTGTTTCTAAATACATAAATGTAAGCATAAACTTTAAAATGATAAGCAGTTCTTTTAAAACTTTATAAAATAACATAAATCACAGAGCATTGAAATATGCTTTGGGATTCATCTGAACCTCCTATTTGGTTAGAATAGTTTCTGGTGCAGCAAAACGAGTATTTCCGTTACCTGTTATGAGCTGCTTGCTACCAGTAGGATTTGGGTATTTTACATTTTCTATATGTTGATTTTTTGATTATCTACATTTTCTCTAAATTTGTAATTTCTTTGTATAAAAGGTGATACTTGATATTTTTTTCTCTGTCCCTTTCTCTTTCTTTCTGTCTTTTCTCTCTTTTTGTTTCTTTGACAGAAAAGGCAGAAACTTAAAAAATAATAAGATTTGTTGCTTATTGGGACAAATATGAAATGTTGCTTAAATTCTTATAGTGTTTCTATAGATATAAAAGTTGCACTGTCAACAAAGTTGAGTGCTTTCTCTAATACAAGGAACAATCAATTTCACTACTTTGACTATTAACATTCAAATAGATTAACTTGAGAAGCAATGGAAAACAAAAAATTGGAAATCCTGAATGAAGATTTCTGAGCTTATTATTTTTTACATGTGAATTGATGATCATAGGAGTAGGTACAAAGGCAAGTGGATTCCAGAAAAGACTTTTGATACATGGAATTTATTTGAATAGAATATATTTGAATATATTAAATGCTAGTGCAATAAATCTTCAGCAAGAGGTAGAGTTGAAAATAAAGAAGAAAGAGAACTGAGATTGTTTATTTCAACAGCAAGAGAAAATGGGAAGTAAATCTTAATCACAGCAGAGAAATCACCCTTCAATCAGGAATAAATAGTGTTATTAAAAGGCTAGGGATGAAAAACAAAAGAAAGGACAGTAATAGTAGAGCATGAGTACCCATACTAATAAATGTGAAGAATTTAATGGAAAATTTAATGGATTTTTTTTAACATAGGAAATTATATCTACTGAGATTGAGAGGGGAAAGAGGGTGTGGACTATGAGGAGAGTGGACAAAATTTTAAATTCTAATTGCAAGGAAAGGAGAAGGTGGTTGAAGATTAGGACATGTGGGATGGAATATGAGAAACACAATCCTATATGTTCTAACTCAACAGTTTTCTTAGTGTGAGAACTAAAGTTTTGAGACATGTAACTCAGAATAGTGTGGAAAACTCATCTTCATACACAATTAAACAATATCAGCTTTATTTCAAGAGTTGGCCCAATGTCACCTTTAACCTCTTAATTTTTACAAACTACCATGGAAAGAATTGATCTTTCTTTGGGGTAGCATAAATCTTGGCCAATGTATATATTTACCATCCAAATCACATTGTATGAAATATTTTCATGTGTATTTCAACTTCTAGGTTCTCAGTTACTTGAGCAATGATCATCTTTACAACCTTGTAATGTGTAGCTCATTATCCAAAAAAGAGTTGAATCTCATTAATGTGTAAATTCTTGATTAGGTTAAATGTTCATTTGACAGAGAGCATCATGTTCTATAATATGCCTAATTAGCATAATGACTAAAATACAGAAGAATAAACACACACACACACACACACACACACACACACACACACAAAGCTAATGAGGTGACATATTCTGATCCTCTATTAGATACCATTTCAGAACCGGAATTCTTTATTCTGTTTGGTCTCTGACTCGGCTTGGTTGATCTTCCTTAATTACTATTCACTTACATCTCTACAATTAAATTTTAGGTTCCAATATCTTTCCAAAATTTATAATGATATAATCTATAATTATTAAGAGGCTGGGGTTCAGAGTGACATAGTCTCATGGTTTTAAAATCTTATGTTATGCTTTAATAACTTGGGATATTATACAATGCTTCTTAGATTTAGGTTCTTTATGTTTTAAATGCGGTTAAAAAGTGTGAGAATTAATGACAAAAGGCACATAAAGCCACTGGAATGTATCCATTGTATTTAATATGTTGTGTGAAAAAAATCTGTAAATATTGTACCATGATTTCTGGTGTATAGTGTTCTAGATAGTGGTGATCAGCTTGATTTTCAAAATTACTTTGATATTATGATTTTTTTCCTTTTTGTAACTTAAAAAATAAAAATATTACCAATATATGTTTAATCTTAGTGCTATTCACTACTATATCCTGGCAAATAGAACACTTTCTAACATGACTTTCCTGCTATTTCTTCAATTCCAGTAAATTATTTTCCATTGTCTCTATTCTCTCTGCTTAATTTTCTTTGGTTCATTTTTGAAAATCATGATTATGAAACAAATCACTGTTTTTCCTATTGTATATCAATATTTTTTCTTCTGTTACCTGAAGAGGTGAGTATAACAAGTTTACACTCTCCATGTTATCAATTTTATTTTTCCACTGTGCCATGTCTGAAATATATTACTTGTAGTCAGAGATTTATTAGGCTGCAGGGATATGCTTTCTGTTTTTAGGTTTTCCTTGCTTTTAAAAAATTTTTAATGTAGTTATTAAAAGCCATTTTATTTTTATACAAAGTATATGCTTCCTTTGTTTTATTGATATTATAAACTACATGCATTATAGAATCATTCTCTATATCCTATACTGTAATTTTTACACCAATATGTTTATACTCTCTAATTTCTGAAAAAAATATCTCACCTTTTGCCTGGAGAATATTTTAAATAATAACAGTTTTTTTTCTCGTTTTGATCCTGAATCAGACAAAGGCATGCTTAATTTGTTACTTTTTCTTTAACTGAAGGCTCATAAAAATTTAATTACTTTTGAGATGGAAAACAGCTGCTAAGCTAAATGTTATTAACCAGTTGATTTTCAGTTATATTAGGCTCTGGTAATTAAGAAATATTATGCTTTATAATGCAACAAATTTCTATTTATTGGATTGTTTTCCTTCAGAATGTGGATTGTGATTTACTCTTTGGGAATCAAAAGCAGCTCAAAATTTTATTTTCTACTTCCAAAAAGTGGATGGATATATTTAGGCTGTAGCATCAGCTAATTGTGTTGCAAATGTTTTACTGTCTCTTTCCTTACCTGTAGCTCACTTTGAAAGCTAGCATGCAATTAACTCTTGCCTCTCCCACCTTCTTTCCAACAGTGTTGAAATAAAGAGCTCTGATCTCCTAATGGCTGTCCAAAGACTATAACTATAAAGGCATGACTGGGTGTGGGAGCCTGCTCTATTTTCTTGGGAAATTGTACAGGTGCAATGGAGGGATATGTTCCCTTTCTTCTGGTTGATATAACATTATGTCTCTGATAAATTTGTCAGTAGCCACATTCATAGGGCGTTTCAGAATTTGAACTATGCATTTGCTTCCGAAAATTTATTTATTGGGCTTTATCAATATTAAAATTGATGCAAATGCTTTTCAGATGATAATGCCATCACCATATCTATAATAAATGATTGTATATTTGTTTACTGTTAATGAATTTGCATGTGTTTCTGATTATACATAAGTTTAATTACATACTTTTAAAAGAGAATTAGAAATCACTAGAAGAGTCATCTCAAACAAAAAATGTACAATCTCTTGAATGTTGAAAAATCTGTAAACTATAGTCCTATGATCTATTTATGTTGATTTCTTTCAAAATTACAAAATCCCATGTGAAATTTGGTGCTTCAATTTGGGGACATTATACTATAAAAACCTGATATTCAAGACGATAGTCAAAAATTTTTTTCCTCTGTTTCTTCCCTTGTGAATTATATATTATTGGGTCAGGTAGTTAAACTGCATAAAATCATAACAGCATTGACAATGAAGTTAACTTCATTAAAGGGTAATATATTCATATTTGTATATTATATTTTAAATATGTAAGCTGTGTACATGTTATACAATATTGATTTATTCCACAACACTAATTTTTAAATTCAATAGCACCAACGTCTAAAGCATTTGCTTTTAAAGTTACGATTTTTTATTAATAATGACTATACTTTCAGACATATTTCTGGGCTGTAAAACTTTTAAATGATTCCCTACAAAATCATTATAAATGAATGAATAAATAAGTAAATAAATAGTGTTTTGTGGATATAAACATATATTAAGAAAACCAATCAGTACAGAAAATCTAATAATACAATAATATTTTATTATGGAATTGTATAAAATGAGATATAAAACATACTCCAGAGCATAAACACAATCACTTTCTGAGGTCAGGAGGATATTTCTTCAAGAATAAATATAGCTCTACTGCCCAGTTCAAAATGATTAAAGCCGCTAGTCTTGTTTTCAAAAAAGTGTGGAACAAGTCTTGCTGAAAGTAGTAACTCTTTCTAAGAATCCCATCCTGGCTTTATATCCCTGAAATCATTTAAAAGTTTTACTTTTGGCTGTGATACGTTCCTATGATATTTAATATAAGTGAGTCATTCTTTTATTTAGTAGCAATATATCACATTTTAAAGAATTGTGTTTGCCAAACATTTGTGACATTATAACGTATACCTTTTTCTTGCAGTCCCTGGAATTCAATCTGGCAACCGAAGTATGTCTCCAATAAAAAAGATGAAAGCAATTGTCAATTTAATTTGTGTTTACCTCAATTCTGATTGCTCCAATGTCTTAAAAATATGTTAGTGCCTGTGCACTTAAAATACAAATTTGATATTTAATACTTACAAATGTCTTATGAGTACAATCATCCTTTACGGCCACATAAAAGGTGATTTGCTCAATTCATAAGCCAAAACCCAAGGGTAAGTCACATATTAATATTAAATGGTGCAAAAAAGGCAATAAAAAATCACAACATGCTTCCATTTACTTTTTTCTTTCTTAGAAGGATGCTAAAATTGGAAATATTTGCCTTTAAGTTGTTGGAGCAAGGGCAGTGTAAGTGTACCAGGATGGTGAATTAAAGTTAGGGGTGCCTGGGTGGCTCAGTTGGTTGAGTGTCCGACTTCGGCTCAGGTCATGGTCTTATGGTCCGTGGGTTCAAGCCCCATGTGGGGCTCTGTGCTGACAGCCTGAAGCCTGCTTTGGATTCTGTGCCTCCCTCTCTCTCTGCTCCTCCCACGCTCATGCTCTGTTTCTCTCTCTGTCAAAAATAAATTTAAAAATTAAAAAAAATTAATTTAAAGTTAAATTAGTTGTATTCGTATCCTTAGAAGAAATAGGAAATAATTTTAGCACGGTTAGTTTTCAAATCAGATTTACTTACATTTTCATTTTACAAGTGTTCCCCTTTATTATGCTAAATACAACAAATGTTAAATGATTGCGATATCCTTGTTTCTACAAAACTGGCATTATGGATTTTACTATATGTAAGCCATATGTTCAGTGCTAGGAAATGGTAAATATGTCTGAGATTTGTCATGAAGTTTATAACTTAGATCTCAGAAAAAATGTAAGATATTCACCAGATTAATATTGTAGAGGTTACAAACCCATTTTCTGGTACTGCAAAAGAACAGGGATTTAATCTCATTAAAAGAATATGCTCAGAGTCACCTGGGTGGCAGAGTCAGTTAAGCATCCAACTTTGGCTCAGGTCATGATCTCACTGTGTGTGAGTTTGAGCCCCTCATCAGGCTCTGTGCTGACAGCTTGGAGCAGGGAGCCTGCTTCAGATTCTGTATCTTCCTCTCTCTGCCCCTCCTCCACTTGTGCTCTGTCTCTCTGTCTCTCTGTCTCTCTGTCTCTTTCTGTCTGTTTTTCTCTCTGTCTCTCAAAAATAAATAAACATTTTTAAAAAATTAACAAAAAAGAGGATATGCTCAGACTCTTGCAGGAGTGAAGACTTTTTAAAAGACAAGGGTAATGCACAGATACTGGACAAAAGCATCTGTATGTTAGAAAATGGGAAACACCATGTATGTGCACACACATACACAATCTTTGCTGAAACACGAGAAGGTGTAGGCTGAACCAGTAGGGATGAGAAGATAAAGAACAAAATGGACTAATGTTATACATCTAGTTTAATGACTATGAAGACTCCTTCTTTTGGCATAAGTGGGAGATTCAAACTAAGCAAGATTTTGCTCAAGCCCACACCCCAGCCCATCCCTAAATCATAATAAAAGCCCTGAGCTAGGCCCCTTTCCTAGCCCTCTCAACCTATTTTGTATCTGCTTGAGGCTTGTTCTGCTCTTCCAAGAGACTCCAATTATGTAGGTAATAAAATTTAGTTGTAGGCTGGTGACAACCATAGTTATAGGCAATTCTCACTTAACAGGGTTAGGTACCTTTAAAAAAGTTCTTAAATGAAAGTAACCTGAGAAATAAGAAAAAGTAAGACACATTTTTCTTTCCTTCCAAAATATAAGATGTATTATAACTGAATGAAAGCAGAAGAAATCTTTAACATAGCTCACAATGACAATTTTTAATTAAATTCTAGATCCCCTTTCAAGTGGATTTCTAAAATGGTCAACAAGATGCAAATGGAAGTCATTTCATGTTGCTTCCTGATAAGGTTTATTGTTCAATTTACCTATAAAGCCATAGGAACAAGGGGCACCACAGTATTTGTTGTCTCAGTATTAATTTCTAATCTCTCATTATTTACTCTTAAAAACAATGCAAATAACAAGCCAAAGGTGAGTGATCTCTATATACATACTTAGTCATCCCATAGTTAGCAATTAACTCAGAGAATGATTGGCAATTCTTTCTCATGGCATCTGTGTGCCATTACAATGTTTTTAATGGAAGAGGAAATTCTCATTCTCATCCTGAAGAGATTGGGCATATGTAGTAACTGAAGTTTCTTAGGATATATGTGTTGGATTACAATTCCAATTTCCTACTTTTCTCCTAGGTGTTATTAGCTAAACAGAAAGAATATTTGTCCAGAATGAGTTAGGAAAGACAATACTATGAATGGAAACCTAACGAATTAGAATGTTTATTTTTCAGGAAAGAAATAAGATCGTATTTTTTCAGTGTATTTCCAGCATTTACCCCTTTATCCCATCAAAAGTAAAGCTCTCCATTTATATCTACATCCATCACTGTTAATGTTCTCATGGATTCTCCAATAATTTCCTCTCATTTTTATCATGAGTTTTTCTCTCTCAACTGATCGCTTTTGTCAGCCAATAGGAATGTTCTGAAATGTTTCATCTTTTAAAAAGTAATACAAATGATTTGTTGGAAGAGTAGGCCTCATTTTTACTACCATATATTTCTGTATTAAATCACCTCAGAGCTATATTATGAAGCTAAATTCAATAGTAACTCATCTAAACCTATCTTACCTAATCTTTCCAAAACAGTTATACAACTTAAATTTTATTCATGCTTGAGAAACTCTTTCTTACTTCTTTTCTGAGGCAACACTCTCTATGGGTTTCCTTCATAATCATTCTGGATACATACTCTCAATATTCTTTGTGGGCTTTCCCATCTGGGCCAGATGTCCTTATTTTAGGTTGCCCAAGGGGATTAGTGCTATTTCTTTTTAATTATTTTTATGAATGTAAATGACTCCTAAATTTATCTCCATGCCATTCTTATTATTAAAAATGCATAATTTTGGATTTGAATGACTGCTTCATATGTCCACATGGATATGGACATATAATCATCTATGGTTAAATGACTGATTTCCTTCTTCTTATCAACCGAAATGAACAAGATAACTTTGCCATCTTTGACCTTTTTCTTTTCCTCATCTTTTACTTGTACTCAGTAACGTCTCCTACACTTAGTGTAAAACTCTAGTTTTTCGTGCAGACTCCCACGGCTTTCTTCCAATACACCAATGTCTTCTTTTTTATCTTTAAATTTGTTTTCATTTTTTTTTTTTGAAGGAGAAAGACACAGAGCATGAGCGGGTTAGAGCAGAGAGAGAGAGAGGGAGACATAGAATTTGAAGCAGGCTCCAGGATCTAAGCTGTCAGCACAGGAGCAGGAGCCCGATGCGGGGTTCGAACTCACAAACTGTGAGATCATGACCTGAGCCGAAGTCTGACGCTTAACCAACTGAGCCACCCAGGCGCCCCTGTCTCTTTTTTTGAAGTACAAGCAAACTGGAATAAAATCCATCATTTCAAGAAATTCATTTGGTTTCAAGTCATCAAAAGCCACTTAAAAAAAAATCTCCAGACTGTGGGGTGCCTGGGTGGCTCAGTCGACTAAGTATATATGACTCTTGGTTTTGGCTCAGGTCATGATCTCACATTTTGTGCAATTGAGCTCTGTGTCAGGCTTTGTGCTGACAGTGTGGACCCTGTTTGGGATTCTCTCTCTCCTCTCCCTCAGCTCCTACCCCCACTCTCTCTCTCTCTCTCCCTCTCAAAATAAATAAACATTTTTCAAAAATCTCCAGACCTAGAATTAAATTAATCTGATTCCATTGCATACCAAATTATATACTGATTTCAGGTGTATCCCAAAACCTTGAGGAAACAAAGCAAAATCATCTGTGGAGATATATAACATTGTATCAGGCATCAAATAACTTCTAAAAGTAATTTATCAATATAGTACTCAGCACAAAAAACAAAGATAACCACTTTTATGAGGGACAAAGCAATATTAGCAGGAACAAACCCAGTAAGAGTCAAGAAAGCCAGACCAACAAGTAGCCCAGTGAATGGAATTGGCAGGCATATTATCAGGCAATTATGGTATCAGTTCCAACAGAGCAGGAAGATTATTAAGATTATATTTGTGTGCAGCTCATAATAGGACCTCAGTATAATAAAGCAAAGTTATATAGAACTAATTAATTAGTTAGATTATTAATTAAGTTAATAAACAAACCCAAAGGCGTAGTAGAAGGATCTAAAACAACTCTCAGCCATTGACTAAGTGAAAAATTCAACAAAGTATTATTGTCATTTAGAGGTTTTGAGGAGAAAGTTCTACAACTGACAAATATCCCTTTCTTCTAACCATAAGAAAATATTGTTTTTACAAACATAGTCATGGGCTATGTCAAAGCAATGCTCAACAAACTTCAATGACTGAAATCATACAGAGTACAGTTTCTTAAAAATGATAACATAGCTAGAAATCAATAACAAAATGACTACTATGATATCAGCATATTTTTAGAAATTAAGCAGTATAGGGGCGCCTGGGTGGCTCAATCGGTTAAGCGGCCTACTTCGGCTCAGGTCATGATCTCGCGGTCCATGAGTTCGAGCCCCGTGTCGGCTCTGTGCTGACAGCTCAGAGCCTGGAGCCTGTTTCAGATTCTGTGTCTCCCTCTCTCTGACCCTCCCCTGTTCATGCTCTGTCTCTCCCTGTCTCAAAAATAAATAAAACGTTAAAAAAATTAAAAAAAAAAGAAATTAAGCAGTATACTTCTAATTAAATATTAAAGTAATTGCAAGATAATGATAAAGATTCCTAAAAATATTATGAAAAGAGATGTACAAGTTCATAAATAATTGTGGGATAAATTTATGTTTATGAAACTTTGAATGGATTCTCTATAAAATTGGGGGGGAAGATTCCCACTTGATTATATTCAGCATTTTACAATTTTTAATAGTATCAATATATCTATATGTCCATATGCTTTCATTCAAACCCATAGAATGTACAACACCAAAAATGAGTTCTAACGGTAAGCTATAGACTTTGGGTGATTGATATGTCAATATAGCTTCATCATGAAAAAAACATACCACTTTGGTGGAAGATGCATGACAGAAGTCATCATGGATGGGAGCAAAGGCATATGAGAAATCTCTGTACTTTCTCAATTTTGGTGTAAACCTAAAAGTGCTCTAAGAAAATGAAATCTTAAAAAATATATATAAAATAAAATATTTAAAGATGTTACAAGGAAATTTCTTCAAGCCATAATATAAAATCTCATCATAAATTCTCAACATCAACATAATATTTAATGCAAGTTCGTTCACTTCACTTACTTATAAGGGGCTCAGGTATTTTAGTTATATTTCATACGTGTTTTAAGCACCAACTTTGTGTGTGCCTGTGTGTGGTGTAACAATACATCAAGCAATCTAAATGATCTTATATTACTTTTATTTTGACTAACTAGGTAAAATCAGCATTTATTATACATTCTCATTATAATAATTTTTAAATATCAAATAACAGAAAGAAGAATGCCTATTAATTTTCCATTCGACACTTTTCCCCATACAAATGTTGGTTCCATTTATGTTGACACTCTATACCTAATTCATTGTATTCCAGGTAACAATAAGGTCTAAGGAATGCTCTACGGAGATAAGGAATCTGTCTACAAGTGCTGTTGTATGATGGGTTTAACTCCGTATCAGCTGATGCAAGATTGCCAAGCACAATGATCAAAAAAGAATTCTTGAGATGTTTCATGGTGCAAACAGATGCTTTTATTAAAGCACAGGGACAGGACCCATGGGCTGAAAGAGCTGCACTTGTGATTGTGGGGAATGTCTGATTTAGTTAATGGGGGCAAAGGATAAGTAATAATCTAAGAAATTTGTATATGTTGAAGGTGAGGTTTACAGGACCTTGAAAGTCTGGCTATTGCCAAGATAAGGTTGCCCTTTATTATCTAGTAAAACTTTAGTCAATAGACCCTTTAGGCATGTCACGTTCTGCATGTCTCAAATGTGTATCAATGGGCCACGTGTTTTAAGAGGATTCATTTTTGGTTTCATTCTTCTTGCCTTTGTTTTCCTCATCATCAATGATCTGTACAAGAAAATTCCCAGGTATAAAATTTCATAAATATATCTTTATTGTGAAATAAAATTATTTTTAAAGAAAAAATTGGAAATAAACAATGGGCATCAGGCAAACAAATATGGCATTTTATAATTTTGTAAGAAAATTCAATTTTGAAGATCAGTGGCTACTGAAAAATAATTTTATGTAAAATGAAAGGAACTGTTAAATATAATATGGAACTATGTAATAAGAAAATATAATGTTATTTCATATGCAAGTAATATTCTGCATAGATAATTCGTAAGTTCAGGAGTTTATGAAGTTAGATAGAAAATGGGCTAAAATTACTTTTACTTTGTATTTTTGATAAAGATTTTTATTTTAATTCCAGTATTGTTAACACACACTGTTAACTGTTAATATTAGGTTCAAGTGTGTAATATAGTGATTCAACAATTATATACATTACTCAGTGCTCTTCATGATAAGTGCACTCTTCAATCCCATCACCTGTCTTACCCATCTGCCCCAAACTCCTCTCTGGCAACCATCAGTTTATTGTCTATAGTTAAGAGTCTGTTTTTTGGTTTATCTCTTTCTCTTTTTTTCCTTTGTTCATTTGCTTTGTTTCTTAAATTCCACATATGAATGAAATCATATGGTATTTGTCTTTCTCTGACTTATTTCACTTAGCATTATACTCTCTAGCTCCATCTATGTTGTTGGAAATGAGAAGATTTCATTCATTTTAGAGCTGAATTAAGTTATTATATATATTTATTATATAATATGTTTAATGTATATATATATACACATATATATATACATATATATGTGTATATATATATATATATATATACACACACACACACACACACACACACACACACATACACACATATATCACATCTACTTCACCCATTCATCTATTGATAGACACTTGGGCTGCTTCCATAATTTGGCTAGTGTAAATAATGCTGCTATAAGCAAAGAGGTATGTGTATCCCTTTGAATTAATGTTTTTGTATTTTGGAGGTAAATACCTAGTAGTGCAATCACTGGATTGCAGGGTATTTTTATTTTTAACATTTTGAAGAAGCTCCATATTATTGTTCACAGTGACTGCACCAGTTTGCACTCCCACCAACAGTGTATGAAGGTTCCTTTTCCTGCACGTTCTCACCAACACTCTTTCTGGTGTTTTTCATTTAATTAATTAATTAATTAATTAATTAAATTTTATTTTATTTTTAATTTTTTTAATGTTACTTATTTTTGAGAGAGAGAGAGAGAGAACACAAGCAGGGGAGAGGCAGAGAGAAAGGGAGACACAGAATCCAAATAGGCTCCAGGCTCCAAGCTGTCAGCACAGAGCCTGATGCAGGGCCCTAACCCATGAACCGTAAGATCTGACCTGAGCTGAAGTCGGACGCTTAACTGACTGAGCCACTCAGGCACCCCTAACTAACTTTTGTTTTAAAGGGAGAGAGAGGGTGAATGAGGGAGAGGAATAGAGGGAGAGAGACAGAAACTTAAGCAGGCTCCACACTTCGTACAGAGCCTGATGCAGATCTCAATCACACAGCCCTGGGATTATGACCTGAGCTAAAATCGAGTGTTGGATGATTAACTGCCTTAGTCACCCAGGAGTCCCTTTTTTGTATCTCATTTTATTCATGTCAACAGGTGTGAGGTGGTATTTCATCCCTTTTGGTTTGCACTTCCCTGATGATGAGTGATGTTGAGCATCTTTTCATGTGTCTGTTGGCCATCTGGATGTCTTTGGAGAAATGTTTATGTCTTCTGACTATCTTTTAATTGGGTTGAAATTTGGGTGTAGAGTTGTGTCATTTAATTATGTATTTTGGATACTAACCCTTTATCAGATATGTCACTTGCAAACATCTTTTCCCATTCCTTAAGTTGTCTTTTAGTTTTGTTTTTTCCTTTGCTGTAAGAAGCTTTTTAATTTGATGAAGTCCCAATAGTTTATTTTTACTTTTACTTCCCTTGTCTCAGAATACACATCTAGAAAAATGTTCCTATGGCCAATGTCAGAGACATTATTGCCTTTGCTCTCCCCTAGAATTTTTATGGTTTCAGGTCTTACAATTAGGTCTTTAATCCATTTTGAGTTGATTTTTGTGTATGATGTAAGAAAGTGATCCAGTTTCATTCTTTTGAATGTAGCTAAACAGTTTCTCTAATATCGTTTGTTCAAGATATGTTCTTTTTCCCTTTGGGATTTGTCTAAGATTAATTGACCATGTGACTGTAGGTTTCTTTCTGAGTTTTCTATTCTATTCTATTGATTTATGTGTCTATTTTTATGCCAGAACCATACTGTGATGATTAGTACAGCTTTATAATATAATTTAAGGTCCTTTCCTCCCTTCCTTCCTTTTTTCCTTCCCTTCTTCCTTCCAGTTTGTATTAATTTATTTGGCGTATAGAAGAATTACCACAAACCTAGTGGCTTAAAAAAACAGAAATTAATTATGTTATATACAGTTCCATATATTAGAAGTCTGGCACAATTCTCACTGGGCTAAAAACAAAGCATTGCCAGGGCTCCGTTACTTTTCAGAGCCTCTAGAGAAAATGAATTTCTTGGCAGTGGCCCCCTTTCTCTATCTTCAAAATAAATGATAACAATAATCTCTCTGACTACTTCAAAATAAATGATAACAATAATCTCTCTGACTACTAATCTCTCATCCAGGAAAGGTTCTCTGTTTTCAAGGACTTGTGATTAGATTGGGCAGGCCTGGATAATCCAGGATAATCTCCCTGTCTCAAAGTACTTAATTATATCTGTAATGCCTCTATAGCCATGTAAATTAGCAAATTCATAGGATATGGACTTTTCAAGAGTCTGTTATTCATCCCACCACATAGTTAAGCACCTTTGATTGAGGATGTATAGTACATAAATATTACCTAGCAAAGATGAGTTGCTTAGTATAATAATAAATTAAGGACAGGGTTTTATATCAATTTTAGCCTTCCTGTCAACAATATCTATATATTATTGAAAGATATCATAAAGTTTTTTTTTCCCCATAAACTCTCTAAAGGAATGTTTTATACATTAGTCCTTTGGCTATGTGTATCATAAATTTGAGTTTGCATGGTAGATCATTTGTATATGTTTCATATTCACACAAATCTTTTGGAAATGGCTAGATTTTTGAGTAATGGTTCATACCTTAGAAAATATGAGGGAAATACTTAAATTGCATTATAACACTAACAATATTGAAAATAATTAGAATTATATTTTCAGTAGGATTTAATGGCTATGTATTCTACATAAGTAGTAGAATATTAAGGGGAATAATTGACTTGTAACAAGTCTTGTAAAATATTGACTTGTAATAAGAAAAAAATCAGTTTAATTTTTTTTCATTTTCAGTTATAGGACCTAAGGTTTTAATTAGCCTTTTAACCTGAGTGTTAAACTTATACGTTCTGTTAAATAGAAATGATATGGTTAACCTTTGGAGTGTCCATGTGTGGATTCTAATTAATCAACACAGAGTAAATATTTGAAAAATATATGAAATGAACAAATCAACAATAAATTCCTTATTTAGTATATTTATTTTAACTTTGTATTATTTTGTGTTTTCTGTGCAATAATAAAATCTCAAATGTAAAGTACAAAATTGATTTTATTATAATACTACTTAATGTTACAGTACTCACCTAGGCATATGCTTATACTTTGATTCTATTTATCGCCCATTTACAGTTATACATACCTCACCAAATGCCAATATGATATGCTAAATGTTTAGCACTTCAACTATTTCCACAACTTAAAGATAAATATATTTCCATAATCAATATTCAAATTAATTAAGAAATATATAAAATATATAAAAACACTGTATAAAATTTTATGTGATATCATGCTTTATCTTTTTTTTTTGAAAACTCTCTTTTTATGTATTATGCCATTTTATAATTACATCATTTATGATTAATCTATTCCCACATTATTAAAGGCCTAGTCTGTTTCCAGTTTTCCACACTGAGAAATGGTGGGCCATGGAATAGCTCTTTCCTAGGTATGCAATTTCTAGGTCACTTACAATTTACCGAGGATGTCAAAATGTGCTCCGAAGCAACTGTATTCACCCACAGTCCCACCAGCAATTTTCAGGATCCTCCACCATACTCATTATCAACCCCCAGCCAAAAAGCAAACAAACAAACAAACAATATGATGGGTAAAACAACTATTTCACTTCATTTCATTTCTGTTTATTAGTGAGATTAGGTACTTCTTTTATAAATTTACTAGTCATTGAATTTATTCTCCTGTGAAATGATCTGTGAAAAATGTTGGTAGCCTAACCTAAGTTAGGTTGGAAACCTAACTTAATCACATCAGTTGTCCCCAGACTCAATGGTATTGTTCTATTTTTATTTCTCTGAAATAACTTTAATAAGAAGTCTGAACCCATTTTTGGTGTATGACGGCTGGTAGCTTTTAAGCCTCATGTTCCATCTTCCTGTCTGTCCTACATCTGGGTAAGTGGGTAAGAATGTTGGGTGCTCCGTCCTGAGGCACCAGTGGACGATTCAAGTCCCATCAGCTCGTACCTACCTAGGGAACCCCTCACCCAGGCCTCACCACTAATCACTACAAAATATCCTGAGCCATGTAAGAATTGCTTAAGAGGCTGCCTTCCTGACCCCAGAGACCTCGAGTATGTCAGTGACAAATACTTCAGACCTTCTTGATGTGTGTGTGGCATCATCAGTCTCCACATCTGAACCAAATTTTGTGTGTGAGGGGCTTACTTTTGCTTCTGCAGAAGCTGCTACATTTCCATAAGTTGCTGTATCCTGTCTAAATATCATTCCTTACCCCCTTCCCCATGAACTTCTACTTGTTTTTGATCTCTCATAGGCCCTTTATAGTTTCTGTTTTTCTGAAGCACTGGAATTTAGGTTTATGAGCACGGCACTGCATTTGCCAATATTTAAAATATTTTAAGAATTACTGAGGCTCAGTGGAAAGCGGTAAGATCATCGAGTGTGCTCCATGTCCATCTATATCAGAAGTCCCCTAGTGGACTTTGTACAATTCTTATTTCTAATACATATGTACATTTACTTTTTTTTTTTCCTGTAGCGATAGTCCTATTTAAAAAAATGGAGAAAATAATTAGAAATATTGCTAAGTAACTAGAATTTAAATAAAAACTAGAAAAGAAAAAAAAGAATTAGGAGTGAGCTCAGATTTATTATAATTTCAATATTGCATATCAAGAACTGCAGAAAGTTCCTTTTTTTAATGATGTTTCTACGTGTATAGTTATATATACTAAGTAAACACTACTAATTTCACAAACCTAAAGTGAATTGTGGAAGACAACTAACTTGTGGAATTGTCAGGCAAATATATATTTGAGTAACGACCATGAATTTGAGGAAATTGTGTCTTATTTTTTACTTATACTCATGAAATGACAATAATCTTAGATATACAAAATATTATTTTAATGATAAGTTAATATTGAATGTTACTAGATGGGGGTGCTTGAGTGGCTCAGTCAGTTAAGCAAATGACTCTTGAATTCAGCTCAGGTCATGATCTCATGGTTCATGAGACTAGCCCCATTCTGGGCTCTGCACTGACAGTGTGGAGCCTGCATGGATACTCTCTCTCTCCCTCTCTCTCTCTCTCTGCCCCTCCCCAGCTCTCTCTCTTTCAAAATAAATGAATAGACTTAAAAATAATAATAAATATCTACTGGATGTCATACTTTTTATGGAACTTTTACTTACCAAACAAATTTTCTAATATCTAGAATTTCAATAGATCTTCCCCTCCCACCAAACATTTTATAGTAATGACACTTAAAAAAAATATGACCATAAAGCTCCTTGATAAATCATTTTCCTTTTCTGATGTTATACTTTCAAAACATTAGATTAACCATTTCTCCTTTTTTATTCTTTGCAGATATTTAAAAAATATTTATTTAAAGTATTCTCTATGCCCATCATGGGAGGTGAAACTCACCACCCCAAGATCAAGTCACATTCTCTAAGTCACCTATCAAACCAGTCAGGCAATCCCTTCCTCTGCTTAATACATAACACATTTCTGAAGAGATTTTTATCTATTTCTTTACTCACTGTTTTAGAAATATTACCTGGACAATATCTCCTGTCCCAATATTTTCATCTGATTAGTAAAAATCAATCCCAATTGCTTCATTGGTAAAAATTTGTAGAATACTTGTCAATACTTGTCAGGCTCAACCTTCAGATGGTGTTTGCAATGGATCCTTGTCCACACTGTTGGTGATAAAGACACCTGGCATATCAGGTTTTGATGTTTATTATGCAAAGACTCAATGTGAAATGATGTGTGTGATGATGACCATCTCTTAAAATTTTTGGAATCTCTGTTCAATTGTCAAACAATCCACCTGGAGGAAAGCGAGCTGTGTGCTCAGTCTCAATGCAGAGTTGTAACTGACTCTTCATACGAAAAAAAAGGTATTTGCTAACCACTATTTAGTGAAAGAAACATCCTGTAATTTCTAAACTGTGGAAATGTAAGAAATTGCAAAAAAAAAGAAACAAATGCAATTGAAAATATAGCAATAGAGTAATAATTTGTACATATACAGTTTTCTCTCCTAAGGCAATGCATAATATATTGAAGTACATAGGCCACATAGCCATTAGAGAAATGACTGCATTTGGCATATGGCACTAGGAATCAAAACAAAATGAAATGAATACTGAATAATGATTTCAAATTCCTTTTACTATTCTCAAACTATTTATAATGTATCTCTATTATCATGTCATTACTATAATTTAATATACTTAAATTTATTTAAATAATTAGCTTAACCAAAATTTGAGAGGTTATTTGCCATGTGGGAAATACATTGCATAGTAGCAAAATGAATAAAAAATATGTTCCATATAAAAATAAATTTAAGTAGAAAATTAATGGATATTTTAAGATTTCATTTTGAATTTTGTCCATCCTAACCTCATAGTGCAAGAAATGAAAATGTAATACTTATGATATTTTCTTTATTCCTAAATTACTATTAAATTTTATAAAACAATAAGTCAATTTCAATAATATAGGAAGATATTTACATAATTAAGATTAAACGTATGTCCCAAATAAATGATAGATAAATATATGTTCTATATTAGTTTACTAGGGCTATCATACAATACACTCCAGACTGGGTGGCTTAAACAGCAAGGATTTATGTTCTCACAATTTTGGAGAATGGAAGTTCAAGTCCAGTGTCAGCAGGGTTGGCTTCTTCTGAGGCCTTTCTCCATGACTTATAGATGGCAGTTTTCTCCAGTGTCTTCCCTTTCCTTTGAGTGTGTCTTATGTCCCTATCTTATAGAGACAGCTGTTGTTGTAAAATCTAAGTCTAAAATTCTTTTTTGGCCAGCAAAAGAGCAGACTCAGGATTAAAGCCAGAGAGATGGCTAATGTCCGGGAAAAAGACAAGAGCCCCAAATAATGATCCTTGTCCCATATTTATTCAGATAAGAAGGCTTACAAACATGATGAGCATGTACAAAGAGACAAAGAAACTAGGAACATTAACTTGGGGACATGAGGGAAAAGGGGGGTTTTGAAGATATACTGTGTTTGGGGTTTGGGTCAATATAAAACAAAATCAGGATGCCCAGCAGATGGGTAGATGGTTGTTAACAGCAGACAGGAGGCACCATGCCTGTTTATAGGGGATGAGACAGATAGGGGGAATAACCTCAGGGTTAACAAGACACCTTTTCTTTTGTTAACCGTCTCCACTCCGGGCTGCTTTGCCTGCAGTCCAAAGTCCAATTCACCAATTTACCTAACCTGGCCCTATTCTCCTATGAAAGTAGCTTTTCTGCTATAGTACTAAATTTGGGGTGCTTTCACCCTGAATATCTAATCTTGTCATTCCTATGTATTGGGCACGCACCTTTGTGCCATTTCTATTTCAGACCTTTGCCTCTCCCTCTCTATTTTGGGGTGCCTTTGCACCTTCCTATTCCTGGCACCTTTGTGCCTCCCTATTCTTGGGGTGTCTTTGCACCCTCCTATTCTTGGAGTGTCAATATGGTTTACCCAAACTCCGGTGTGAACATTTTATGACTTTAATTTCTTTATGCCTTGTTAACCCATTAATGTAAGCCCAGGGGATTCCTAAATTTATCCCCCACAACCTGTCATATCAGATTAAGGCCCACACTATTGACTTTAGGTCAATTTAATTGCCTGTTTAAAGACACTGGCTCCAAAAACACCCACATCCTGAAGTACTAGGGTTTAGAATTTCAGCATATGAATTATGAGGGGTTACAATTCAGCCCATAACTTATACATATATACTTTCAAATTCTTTCACAAAAGAACACCATAACTAAAATTACAATAAAAATAAAAACTGGTGGGAGCCTGGGGGGCTCAGTAGGTTAAGTGTCTGATTTTGGATTTCAGCTCGGCTCATGATTTCACAGTTCCTTAGATAGAACCCATTTCATGCTCTGCACTGACAGCATGAATCCACTTGGGATTCTCTCTCCCTCTCTGTCTGCCCCTCCCCCTCTCTCAAAGTAAAGAAGTTAGTTTTTTTTTTTTAATTGTTATCAACTAATATCCCTTGTACCCATGTTAATTTTCCCAAAGTAACCTTTTGCTAACTTAGTACTATTAGTTGTTGGTTACATCCTTTTGATGGATGGATGCCTTCCTGAGTCTTTGAGGGTATCTGAAGCATCACTTTCTTCCACATTTTTAACATGTTTTACTATACTAATTATTGCTCTTTTTTAATATCTTCTTTGAAATAAAAACCTAGGTACTAGTTTGTTTTGAACTCTGATCAGAGACACCATGAAATCATATAAAAGATTCAAGGGAAAAAATTTTAATTGGGTTATTGAGTACAAGGTGTCTAATTCAAAGTTGTGAAAAGTATCCCTGTCTGACTTAAATCAAATAATATCTTACAAGTCCAATACATTCTCTATCCATAGAACATTAGTTTTATTGATTTTCCATATTTTTACATATATAGTTTTTTTAAAATTATGTAACATCTATATGGTACCTTTCTAAGACCCTAGCAAAACCCATAAATATGTTTACATTATCATCTCTTCCATACATTTTCAAGGTACCCTATTTAGTATTATTTAAAAAAAAATTTTTTTTAACATTTATTTATTTTTGAGACAGAGAGAGACAGAGCATGAACGGGGGAGGGGCAGAGAGAGAGGGAGACACAGAATCAGAAACAGGCTCCAGGCTCTGAGCCATCAGCCCAGAGCCCGACGCGGGGCTTGAACTCACGGACCGCGAGATCGTGACCTGGGCTGAAGCCAGACGCTTAACCAACTGAGCCACCCAGGCGGCCCTAGTATTATTTTTTAAAAAGAGCTTACCACCACCACCACCACCAGCACCACCACCACCAACTTTAAAAGCTTTAAGCCTCATGAAACAAAGATATGCCAATCTATTTTACATACAGAAATATCAGAGAGAATTCACATTGTCATTTCTTTCAGTATTGTGACTGTAATAAATCCCTTTCATTTTTATCAGGCACTTACTGATTTGGATTTGTGCTGGAAATTTTTAAATAACTCTGTCTGTCAAGGTAATGCTCCTAAAATAAGGCTGAGATACTCAGGATGTGTGGAATTTAGGATGATTGTGAGTGGGAGGGAAACTCTGGACTGGATTGTCACCAGATACTAATGAGCCTGTGTAAAATCCAAGGACGTAAATACAGATAATATTTCACATGATCTATGTGGTCAATTAATGCTCCAGCCTCTCATAAGTCTCTCCATTGTCTTACACCCATGTGTGGATAATTGTTAGGGTATCACTTCTCAAAGTTTTAGTTTTAGAAAAGAGACAGTAGACAATTTTTTCATACGGTTATGAGAGGGAAACATGTTACTCTTACAGACTTATCAGAGTCAAGACCTTTAGTTGTCCTCCATCTTTATTCACCAGATGAAGAACTTTTGATATAGATTGGCATTGTATTACTAATAATATTAGAACTATTTCTTTATCTCCTACTGTTCTTCCATATTTCTCCAATGACTGTGACTAAAACTAGGTGAAATGGGAATGATGTACACACTGAACCAGTAAGAAAAATTAATTAAAATATAATCACTTCATTTTATAGGAAAGTTACTTAAATGCTCATAAATTATTCATGACCTGATTTTAACAACACAGTAGTGTGATTCTGGAAACATAAATGACTATTCCTAATGAATAGGTGTGTTGACATATTTAGCATACATATTATATATTACCATACAGATAAAATAATATTATCTGTGTTTCCAGACTTAATGACCACCCTACATGTTTCATCAGTACAACAGATGTTCTGTTATGACATGATTGATTGGTGTCTGTTAAAATAAGTCCTCCACATGCTGTTCCAGCTCATTTAATCTTGAGAAAAATGTTTTGGTCATTCTTATTTTATGTGTCTCGACAAAAATAGCCCTGCCAGGGATGATCAGAAACTGGAATATCTCCAAATTTGACTCCTAAAATATAATATTTCAAATATCTCCTATAAGTAATCATTAGGAAAGTATTCACTAAACTCTTTCCTCAGCCACCTGAATAACCTGGAGTTCTTTAATCACTGGTAATTATATTAAATAAATAAAAGAGAATATTAAAATAGTTTTTAAATGTTTATTTATTTTTGAGAGAGAGAGAGAGTGTGTGAGGAGGAGAGGGGTAAAGAGAGAGGGAGGGAGAGAATCCCAAGAAGGCTCTGCACTCTCAGGGGGGCTCCATCCCATAAACTGTGAGATCGTGGATCCAGCCAAAATCAAGAGTCAAAAGCTTAAATGACCAGGCACCCCATGAGAGTATTCAAATAATTTTACACGGAGCTTTTACTCTCTAAACATCTATTAAAATTAGTCTTTACTCCTGAGGACATTCAAATAGGCAAGCTCTTTAATCACTGAATACAATGGCCTGTCCACAGAACGCATCTTCTTTCAACACTGAAACACTATATACATTTTTTTTTTAATTTCCCACTTTGCTTCATTGGCATTATATATTTAGTCCTCTCCAGCATCATTTACTCTCCTTCCTTTGTGGTAAACTTGTTTTCTCTCCCACAAAAATTAAAAACTGTCACTTCAAATATTACTAAAAGCCATAGGTATAAAGTGAAAATACAAGAAAAATAGACAAAGCAGACTTTAAAAATCTAATTTTGCTGGAGGAAGTGGTGGAAGTTTCTTAAATTTAGAGATATTCACTAACTGTTTAAAATTAAAAATGCATTTACTTCATTTCCTAGTAACTGATACCTATCACCTATCACTTCCTATAAATCATAGACTCAGGGTACTTAATAAAGTTCTTTGAAAATAAATGTTAAATTTACTTGTTCTAAAAACAATTTTAAAACCTACAATAAATTCTGCTCCACTCATCAGAGTGCCCTACAGTAAATGATTATACGTTGGCATATTTTGCTCTTTCTCAATAAAAAAAAATTATAATTTGAGTTACTGTAATTCCATCATAGTTAATGTTTGGATTTTGATTTATTTTGTATATTAAAACAGCTAAACAATGTGTACAATTCATTTTAAAAGATAGGTTGATATGCATCAAAATATATTAGAAATATCATATTTGAATAGATAATTTATATACATATTTACTTCTAATAAATATTTTAATTCTTTCAAATGTGTATCTTACTTGTAGCTCTTTCAAAGAAATTAATTGAGTTAAATAAACAATTAGCATTTTTCTCCATTTTGAAAATCCTGCAACATAGATCTACCCTCCAGTGTCTGTTCTGGAAAGCATTTTAGGTCTGTGGGCAGTCAAGAGTAAAAGCTAAAGAGAACCCTGATCATTTACCTCCCATGTTTTCTTCTTTCGGCCTATTTAACTTTCCATTAGCTCACTCAACCTCCTGAGAAGTTATCAGTTAAGTTAAATGGAAATAGGGACTTTTAACTGTTGAATTCAGTTTTTATGTTCTTGTTTGAGCATTTAAAAGCTTTGTTAGGGAAATATGAATTGAAAATAAATATTCAGTGGTTCTCCTGATATTTGGATTAAAGAGCCTACGTTAAGTTCAACAGAACCAGAACAATCAGCTTGGAGACTTATTTTCTTGGGGTGTTATGAAAAATAAATGACTTTATGAAGGTATAAAAAATGTATTCATCAGCTGAGATATAATGTTTTAACAATCTTATAACCATGTTGCTCAAAACACTCTTGAGTTAATTTTTGGATTTTCCAATTAACAAATGTTATGAATTAGTCTACTACAATGCATTTTCTTTAATATTTCAAAATAAAATTTTAGTTATGTATTATATGTAGTGAAGGAAATTCCAAGTTAAAGGGTGAAGTATCATATGCGAAATTAAAATTAATTTAGTTCATTTAGCATATGAAAGAAGTTCAGCTTATAAGCATAAATGTCTATAAATGATTTTGTGAGCTTACACAAATTTGTGCAATCATTTGGTCAATTGCTGGAAGAAAGAATGACTACCCAAGAGGTTCATTCAGCTGGGAGGCACCTTCCTGGTGCCATTTGATCAGTGCGCATCTGCACACATTAAATACTGTGAATGTTATCTTGAATATTAAACATATCAAATGTTACTCTTTAAGATGGCATACTTATCAAATGTACATGGATATTTATTAAAAACATAAAATGTGCATAGTTCATAATTACTAACACATGTTTTCAAGCCTTTCCTCGTAAGTTGAAATAAATTTGCCTAAGTGGCCATATTTACTAATTGAAATGTAGTTCAACCTAAGTTTCTAGATTCACATTATTGAGCACAAGAGCATAACCATAATCTGACACCAACAGGAACAAGAAGATAAAGATGAATATTGCCATGCTGCACCATCATCAGTGAGAGAAGGAAACAGAAATTTTCCATTCTATTCCATTTTACTTTTCTCTACTGCTTTCTTACCACAGAGTAGGCCTCTCATGGCTTTGGAAAACATCAAGCATTTAAAAAAATTGACGGTACCTTTCGCCATCTTGATAAATGACTCCCTAAAATTCTCCTTTATGTCTTCCCCCAGGAGTAGGTTGTGTGATATCATTTAAAAGATAGCTTCCCGGCACTCCAAAAAATAATGTCCCACATAGCTTAAAATGTTCTATATGTAATAGATTTGTGTTGAAAGTATTTGCATCATCTTTATAGAATTAATTCAGTCCATCCATTTTTCACATTCCATTTCATTTTTTGAAACAATCAGTTTGTTTTCATATCTAACAGCCATAAAAAACTCACATAAAGCAATGTGAGTTTGATGGGGGTAGAGGTAAGAAAGAAACAAAGAAGGTATATTGTGGGGGTTTAGCTGGTTTAGACCTACTGGACTTTTGGCATCCAGAGGTAGCCAGAAGTCCACCATATCCTGAGGAATGGGAAACAGGAAACACCAAGAAGTAAAGTATGTCAGACATAAATAAAGTTATGTTAAATTTCAGAAAAAAAATAACATATTTAAAACTGCAGTCAACCAAGACCTTACCTCTGCTCTTCTTTTTGGAGACACTTAATAGAGCTTTTCTTTTATTCTTAAATTCTTATTCATACTTGAAAGTACTGCAGCAGTCTTAGAAGGGAAATGCTGTGGGAACATGAGAAAACAGATTAGAATTATCTTGATAATAAAGGTGAATTCTGATCCCGCTATAAAGACAGTACTGTAAGTTTATCGTAAGTTCATGTTCTATCTATCCATGTTTCAGACTAACTGATTCTGCTCAGGTTTTCCAGCTATTTTACTCAGGCTCAGAAGAAAGAGAGAGTGTGGCAAATTGTCTAGTTGTGAGTCTACAATTAACAAAACAGTATCTGGTCTTAGCGGAAAGTGATCCCACTTAAGAGTATTAAATATGTGTTTGTGGGTAAGTAACTCATTAAAGACATGATGTCTTGGAGGGAGTACGTAGAATAACATCATGCCCAGAAGAATTCAGTTAATGAAGTGCCAAGCTCTAAAACCCATAACAGCTGGAGGCTATCTATCACAAAAGTTTCATTTGCTGCAGGGGCTCTTGGAATCACTGAATCTCAAAATGAACCCAACATCAGGGAACTAAATGGTAGTTTCTGCTTCAGAAAGCCGGGAAATATATTTTGTCATTTCTTATTTTTCTGTAATAAATTATATCTGTGATTTCTAATAAAATATCTTACATATGTAAGAATATATTTGGATAAAAAATTTAATTTTCCTGAGGTGAACGTTTTAAACACATTGATCAGAAGAGAAGCTCACTACCATGTTTGAACATCAAGGTTTCTAAAATAAGATATAGAATTAGCTATGCCAACTGCAGGTGTTTGCTACTTAAATGAAAACACACACACACACACACACACACACACACGCAAACATGAGAAGTATATAAAAAAAAATTAATACTGGTGTTTTGTAAACGTAAGGACTGAAGATATAAGAAAAGATATAGGTAGCAGACGAAAACTCTGTTCCCCATCAAAATCTTTCCAAATACTGGTGGAAGTGGGGGACAGGGAGAAAATAAAGAGTAGTATCTTCAGGAAGAGAAAAATCCTAAGGATCATTGAAATACAGAAGTCATGTGGTCATTGTTCCAGGGAGAAAACAATAGTCCAAGATTTTTGTGAGACACCACAGCAAAAGGGACAGATTTGAAGGTGTTAAAAGATACACTGAGTCACATTAAAATTTATAACAATTTATTTGAGGTAACATCAATTTGAATCTGGAGGTGCCAAACAAAAAGTCGTTGGGCGCTCTCCACCACAGGAACTAGGAAGGAGGTTTTTATAGAAAAGAGGGAAGCAAAGCAAGGACACTTTTTGATTGTCTATAACTAAAGCATTTGCTTTATTTTAAAAAGCCTAGTCAGCTGTTTGCGATAGATTGTTCTTAAGTTTCATTTTCTCAGATATAAGTGCATTGACTCTGGCTTAGATTTTGGTTGGCCTGTGCAGCCTACCAAAACATCAGAACCACCTCAGTCTAATGAGCAACTTGTTTAAGTTCTCTAAAGAAGGGCTTCTCCAGCCTGAGATAAGGCATTGGCAGGAAGAGGGAAGTGGAAGAATCCTAAGACACACTTCAGTGAGTGTCTTGGTCAGAAAACTACAATAAGTCTAACCAAGTGTGCTTGCCCTTCCCCTCCCCTCAGAAAGGATAGGTGTCTTTTTTTAGGGCTTTTTAAAGTCAGAAACAAAGATGACTAGGATGGGAGGGGCAGGATGGGATGGGAGGATGGCTACCAGGATAGGAGTGACACACAGGATGGTCAGTGGCTGGCAACACTCAGAAGACAGAGGAAACTCCTAGGGCAAGAAATTCCAGATCACTCCCTGGTGTGCCCCACCAAGCAGGACACCAGGTCTTCAAAATCACAGCTAATAGATCATGTCCAGATATTGCATCAACAAAGCAGAATGGACTTGATGTCTTGGAAAGTAATGATACTCAGAGTTAAAATAAAGACAGAAACAAAGTTGTACTGAGTGTTCAAAAGGGTACAATTGTAGAACACCTTATGATAGAAGAGCTGGAACTGAAATTTTCTCATAAAATGCAACAAAAAGGGTGACATATTATGCTCATGATAATAGATCAATGAAAGTAGTTGATAATTTTTAACATGAAAACATGATCAAAACTCTTTGTAAATATATAAAAACTGCTTTTAATTATAAAAAATTTCTTCCAGAAACATATTAATCACCAAATGTGTTGTTATATCATTGGCACTGTTCCCATAAATATCAAGAACAGGATGTTATCTAATATTTAAGGTCACAACTATAGTAAGAAATATGCTATAAATATAGTAATTAGTAGATGCTATAAAGAAAAACAAAACATAAAACATAAAGCTCAGAAAAAGGACTTTTGCTTGTATTAGGAGAAGGGTCCCACATTCCCCTAACATATTTGCAAATATATTATCAATGGAGGTAATTTGGGTGGTAGGAAGTTGTGTGAGGTAATTCATGAGGAGCTCAATTTCTCTGTAAAGAAAGTGTGGGTTCTGAGAGTATTGAGGAACAGCACACTGACTCCATCAAAGTTCAACCCACTCAATAAATTAGAATTATATTCATATATTTTAATATATTGTAATTATCAGTGTCTTCCCATTAAAAAGAAAGAGCACGGGGCACCTGGGTGGCTCAGTGGATTAAGTGTCCGACTCTTGATTTTGGCTCAGGTCATGATCTCAGGGTTGTTAGATTGGTCCCGACATGGGCTCCATGCTGAGCATGGAGCCTGCTTAAGATTTTCTCTCCCCCCTTGCCCCTTCCCTTCTCATGCTGCTAGCATGGGCATGTTCTCTCTCTCTCTCTCTCTCTCAAAAAAAAAAAAAAAAAGAGCACAGTGTTTCTTACACATTTTATTATACATTTTTACTAAACCGCATTTTTCTTCTTTCTACATGTCAGGTAGAGAGCAGAGAATGTTTATTTATTGTGTTTAGTCTTACTTTGATATATGAACTATAAATGCCTCATGGTTTTTAGATATTTAAGTCATATACTATCAGGCTAAATGTATGCTGGCCCAAATCCAGTGTCCTTTCATCATCTTTCCTTAGTTGCTGTATAGTTCATAATGATCTCACCCTCATTTTAATGTCTTTAGTAATTTTTGAAAGTACCTCTTCCTATTTACATGTATTGTCATGATTTCTTTATATTAAGGGCCATAGAACAATCCACAATCAAGCTTCTACCCTTTGCTTCAGTGATGTTTTTTTCTTAAAATTAACATTTATTGCTAACTGCTCATTTTGATGTCTTTTTTATTTTCCAATTTTGATGTATAATTCACAACATATTTTTGTAGGTGGAATCAATGATGTGAATTTGCTAACTTGACAGATTTGAAGAGACTAAAGGGCTTTTTAAGAGTACAAGTAATCAAATAGTGGTAGTATTTTAAAAATAATTCTAATTATAATGTATACCTCAATTTTATTTTCCAATAAAAAGTAAACCAGAGTATAAAACTGTCATTCTTAATCATTCAGATATAATAACCTTGAATATTAGTAATACATATATATGCATGTAAAGATGGAGAATACATGGATATAGATAGATGATAAATAGATCTATACATAGCATAAAAAGAAATATACAGATATAACTATATAATTAAAGAGGTCTTCCTTTATTCCATTAATATTGATGTTTATATCACAATACACAACACTGTATATCACAACATGTTGTTTTTGAGAACTTAAAGAAGGTCCAATAAGTATTGCCCTTCTTTTCTGTTTGATATTTTTTAACAACCCACAAGATAATAAAATATAATTGGCTTATAGGCTCAAAATGTCACTTTGTAAAGGTGACATTTGGGAATACGCATGACCGGTCATTTTATATGTAGGGCCCAGCTAGGTACACAGAATGGAAGAGAGAATCAGAGGGAAAAGAAGGGAGGGAAGGAAAGAACAAGGTGTTGCCATGAATTTTTCCTGACACAATCACACATCAGATAAGTTGCCCTCTCCCACACAGAGAGACTGAATATGAGAGGACATAATATTCAGGGCTTTTGCGGCTCCCCAGGCTCCATTCACATGAGCGAATAATAAGAATGCCCTGACCATATGCTTTTGTACCTTACATGGAAGTAAGCAAGGAGAGTTAAAGGAAAACAACTCAGATACATTTCCAGTCATAGTAATGAATTTTTTCTGTATAGAAAAAATAACTTGGAGTCAATGAATATTTTATAGCAGGAGAATATTTATAAGGTGATATTCAACCTGCTTCCCATAAAATGCAAGATAAATTATAAAACTCTTCCCAAAGGCAGCAAATTATAAACTTTGACAGTGCATTTATAACAGGATTTTATTTTGTATTATAGAAAAGTGAGAGTCATTATATTCCAGAATTGTGTGCGAGATTGTGGGACATGATGGAAGCACAAATACCTCAAGCTAGAGTTGGTGAAAATATTCTGAAATTTCAACAAGAAGTTTGAAGAACTCATGTGGTTGTTTATGTTTTATTCTTTGTTTTTTATTATTATTATTATTTCAGTATAGTTGATGCACAATGCTGTATTAGTTTCAGGCGTACAACATAGTGATTTGACAAGTTTATACATTATGTTATGCTCACTTCATGTGGCTTCTTTAAAATTCACATGCAAAAACCTGATGTTTTCAACACATATAGCAGAAATATGGTACAGATAGCATAGAATTTAAATTAAAAAAAAGAAGAGAGAAATTTGAGTAGGTAACAAATCTACACCTCACCCACATTTGACAAAGAATTTTCCCGCATTCTTTAACAAGGTGCTCTAGGGAGTTAATTTTTTGCCTGTACTTATTACATACATATCTATCATGTGTATATGCTGTAGGCAAATTTTTTCTACTTCATTATAATATTGTGGGATTATTCACCCTATAGGGACTTTTTGTAGTCTTAAAACTTTCAGCTTGAACACTAATAGGATATCATTAAAGAGAAATTCTTAATTTAGAGATCTCAAATATTTTGACAGGTACACTCAACACACTGGAGCTAGCACTATGTGGGTTAAGTAACTAAATTGGAATCACCATGAGTTCTGTCTGTCACATATTTGAGGGGAAGGGCAGGTGGGAGTATGTTTCATAATGTCCCTGGTGTAGAGAGTGATGTTTGTCCATATTTTGAGGCAATGCTGGCCTCATGGAATGAATTAGGAAGTGTTCCTTACTCCTCATTTTTATTTTTGGAAAAGTTTGAGAAGGATTGGTATTAGCTAATCTTTAAATATTTGGTATAATTAATTAATAAAGCCATTAGGTCCAAGTTTATTGGGGGATTTTGACTACTTATTCAATCTCCTTACTAAGTCTATTCAGTTTTTCTATCATGATTTAGTCTTGGTAGGTTTTATATTTCTAGGAATTTGCCCATTTAATTTAGGTTATCCAATGTTTTGGTATACAGTTGTCCATGGTACTCTTTTATAATTCATATTATTTCTGTGGAATGAGTAGTGATTTTCTTGCTTTCTTCTATGATTTTATTAATCTTTGTCTTCTCTGAACTTTCTTTTTTTTAATTTTTTTAACATTTATTTATTATATTATTGAGAGAGAGAGAGAGAGAGAGAGAGAGAGAGTATGAATGGAGGAGAGGCAGAGAGAGAGGGAGACACAGAATCCGAAGCAGCCTCCAGGCTCCAAGCCTTCAGCACAGAGCCTGACATGGGGCTTGAAGGCACCAATAGGGAGATCTTGACCTGAGCCGAAGTTGGATGGATGCTCAACCGATTGAGCCACCCAGGCGCCCCGTCTTTGTACTTTCTAAACAATCAAGGTAAAGGTTTGTCAAGGTAGTTGATCTTTCTGAGGAACTTAGTTTTGCTTTTGTTGATTTTGTCTATTGGTTTTCTATTCTTTATTTCACTTATCTCCTTTCTAATCTTTATTATGTCCTTACTTCTGCTAGATTTGAGTTTGTTCTTATTTATTCCTTAAGTTAAAAATTTGATCATTTAATTCAGATCTTGTTTTTTAACATAAGCATGAAATAGCTAATATGGTCTAAATTAAATAAAGTAGCTATAAATTTTCCCCTTAGCATTGCTTTTGTCTTTCACACAAAGTAGATCCAAATATATATATATATATATATTAAGACAATCCTCACTTTCATTAGCAAATAAGGAAATACACATGTAATCCATAATGTAAACTCCAAAAACATGTAAACTTCTATTCAAACACTAGATTTGTACTTATAGCAAGTCTAACATGCCAGGATGTGATTTAAAAAAATAAAATTTGGGGAAATGCATGCCCCTATTCTCTGATGTGACAATAACACTTTTAAGTTCAAAGCAGAATTTTATTATAATCTAACTTGTAAACAACACACATACATTAATGAATGATTTGATGAGTCAATTGTAGTTAAGTCATTCAACAATAAAAATAATAGATTATAACAATAGGACTATGGATTAAACTCATAAATAAAATATTGAACAAAAATAGCCAGTCACAAAGGAAAATTAAAAGTTAAAAGACGAAGATAAAAGTGGAGGGGTTAGGCCATGATTGAAATGATGCAAGTTTCAGTGTATTAGATGATTTCTAATTGGATTTTGTGTTATATCAAATACCATTTAAATAGTTGATGATCAATATCCCTTGGCAATCATAATGGCAGTAGATAAATCTTTTTTTCAAAGATTTTGCGTTAGATGCAAGTCTCTCTATAGAAAGCAGCATATCTCTATGATAAGGTGAATATTTTTATGCTAAATTAGCAAATATGATTTCTCATGATGGTTCTAATTACTCAAGTTCTGTACAGAAATCCAAGATACAGTTGCCTTTTGACATTTTTATTTATGTGCAAACACTGTTTCTAAGTTTCTATTGATTGATTTTTTTAGCTGAGTTCACAAAAAAAGACTTATACTTTGATATCTTCAGAGGTCACAAAAGCAATGAAAACCAGGAACTGCCTGCACTAAGTGACATCATATAGTTTTACCCCAATAATTACTAATGGAAAATGTTGCAACTGCCAATTCCACAATGACCTACTTCAGAGAATTGGAAGAAATTTGAGACTTTCAGAAGAAGATGATGTCATTTTTCATAAAAGAACTTCTACTCTATTTCAAACCACAAAGGAGTATAAAGCCTGTTGGGGAGGAAGAATTTTCTTTACCCTTAAAGATCCTTCTATCTGGACTTAGAATCAAATTGACATGAGACAGATTAGTAGGAAGGTGAAAGGAGATGTTTGGAAAACAAAGGTTGCCCATTTGGGGGTAGCCTATCCTTGGCCCTTAAAAGGCCAAGATGGGCTACTTTGGCCTGAACATTATTTTGAGTTAAAAGCCATCCAAGTCCAGTAGATTCAGAAAAAGCTCTTTATCTCTGCCTACTTGTGCCTACCAACTGCCTACTTGTGCCAGGAAGAGAGCTAGTAACAGACATTCCTCTTTACTTAAGAAACTTAGCTGCATAATAGGGCAACCTTTGTTTTGCAAATATTTGTGCTTTCTGAAAATGTGAATTCACATTGCTTAATAACTCTGATCATTCCAAAGTCATTAACTCAGCAAACATTTCTTTACTCATACTCTGTTCTATGTAGAACTCTAATCAGATATATGTTGGGCCTTCTCCTGTCAAAGCTCAATGTTTCTACACACATCTTTCATGTTGTCTTTCCCCACCACACATGCTTGAGGTAGAGAGTGTTCAGATAAAATTTTTACCTTGGTATTTGACAATTTCACTGTGATTTTCATTTTATTCTTCATATTTTTGTTACAATAAATTATATTTTTATCCATCATTTTAATGTACTCCTGTTCTTGGCTCGTGTTTTTATTCATTCTTGCATTAAATCATATTTTACATCTTATCTATTTCATATACTAGACTTGAAATTCCTGATATCTGGTTTTGTATTATTTTCTGTTGTTTGTTGTTAGCATTCACTCTCACTTAGCATGATATCTTTCCTTGAGTGTTTTATATTTTTTCTTTGTCTTTCTTATTGAGAACATATATCTGTTGGAAGTCTATAA
The DNA here is from genome assembly GCF_027475565.1 of Acinonyx jubatus. NCBI lineage: Eukaryota > Metazoa > Chordata > Mammalia > Carnivora > Felidae > Acinonyx > Acinonyx jubatus. Next base: position 59,068,562 of record NC_069380.1, read on the forward strand.
TGTGTGTGTTAAACATCAAGTATAGGAACACTTGGGTGGCTCAGTCATTTAAGCTTTTGACCCTTGATTTGGCTCAGGTCACTGTCTCACGGTTTGTGGGTTTGAGCCTCAATCAGGCTTTGTGCTGACAGTGCACAACTTGCTTAGGATTCTCTCTCTCCCTCTCTCTGCCCTTCCCCCACTTGCATGTGCTCACTTTCCCCTCTCTCTCAAAATATACAAATATGCATGTGTATGCTTGTGTGTGTGTGTGTGTTATGGTCCATGAAAATAGCATAATATGGGGTCGCAGACCATGTGAGGCTATCCACAGTGGAAACCTTTCAGGGAATTCATTTTTTCTTTATAGAGAACTAAGTCTGAGATAAACATTTAAATATTTTATGGATATAGTACTTTGTGAAAAATGTTTTTCCCATTTTCCCCATTTTCTGTGTTACATGTGTATGAGGTATAGTCTTTAATTCCTCAAATTTAGCCTTAATCATCTTCCTATTCATTAAGATTCCAAGATACTTCAGTTCATAGATATTTATCTGTGATATACTGTAGATTCAGTGCTCTCTTACCTTCATAGATCTATATTCCAGACTTGCTTGTGGCTTCAGATAATTTCTTTTTTTTTTAATTTTTTTTAAGTTTATTTATTTTGAGAGAGACAGAGACTGCATGAGCAGGGGAGGGGAAGAGAGAGAGGAAGAGGGAGAGAGAGAGAGAGAGAGAGACAGAGAGAGAGAGAATCTCGAACAGCTTCCGCATTGCCAGCACAGAGCCCCATGTGGGGCTCCAACTCACGATATTGCAAGATAGTGACCTGAGCCAAAACCGAGAGTCGGCGCTTGACCAACTGAGCCTCCCAGGTGCCCTGGCTTCAGGTAATTTCTATTAATGTATTTAAGGCCAGTTACTCAGAAATATTTTTAACTTAATCATATGTATAGACATTAAGATGTTTGGTAGTGTGAAGATTTCACAATACTACTAAAATCAGAGTTCAATAAAGAGTTTCCTCAAATTGAATCAGCAATTTAAACACACAGTTCTTATAACGAAAGCGAGAAAACAAAGACCAATTATCTCATGAAATCGTTTAATTTATAAAATCAAGATACAAAATATTAATATTTGCCTTGATACTGATAAATTTTTAGGACACAGCACAACTGCCATAAAAATTTGACTGAGTGTACCCAAATAGTTTTTTTTTACAAATGGAGTTTTTAACTTGTAACATGAAAAAGAGAATAAAAGTTTCAATAAAAGTATGAATATTTTCATAACATTCATAACACACACGTGACATTACATTTGAAATTGCATTTAAAGTTCTTTTAAGGTAAATATTCTTAAAAATTAGTAGGAAATAGTCCTGAAATCAGAAGTTTTAACACCCTACAGTTAATAAACACATTTTGGATGTACTCTTTCTCTTGAGAGCAAATTGGAATACTTAATATTTTTTGGAAGCTAATTGCACTCTCATTTAGTTTAATGAACATTTTCAGTAGCAATATTATGATTCATGTTTCTCTGGGAAAGAGCAGCTTGATACTTATGAAGTGTTGAGTTGTTCTGTGCATGACATGTGGCTACTCTGGGAATTTTTTTTTTTTTTAACAATTAGCTCAGTTTTACATTGCCAATTATTTCTTAGAGGAATCTATTCCTGTGTTGAGAATGTGTTGTTAATACTTGGAATAATGAAGCTGGTCTTCAACAGCACTGTAACTGTTCTAGAGAGAATTTTACTTGAATGTATCAGTCCCATTCTTTCTATTTACTAGCAAGATTCCTGCTGGAAATGATCATCAGCTAGTCGTATGACCATTTAGTAGAGGGAGGAAGGAGATGCTCTCTAAAACTCTGTAGTCAGCAGTTTTTCATTTTGTTTTATAGGTTTCAAAATAATTATTTGTAAAGATGTCAGATTTTATGTATGTGAATTATCATTAATATTGACATTTTAGTAGAGGCAAACAATTACAGTTTTTACCCTCTCAAGTTTGTGCCCAATAGAATGACAGGAGTATAAATTAAAATGTTACCAGCTTCACCATCAATGAAGAATGTTGGTGAGCAGGGCTTGTAGCTACTTCCCAAAGTACACAATCTAAACTAGAAAAATACCTCCACACTGCCCTGCACATGTGCCCCTCCTCATTCCTCCAGCTCCTCTCTCAGCTTTTGTTTCATCAGTTTGATTTTTCTCCTCTCCCAGCTCTGCTCTCTTTTCCAGCTCAGTTATCAGTGGCTGCCTGCTGCACATGACCTCAGGCAGTGGTTTACAGCACTGGTTGCTGCACGCCTTTAACTTCTCTTTTGCACAGATTCTGGAATCTGATATTTCCAGAATGAATGAAACCAAGCCAATTTGGCCAAATGCCATGTTGGAGAGGTCCACATGGCAAGGAATAAAGAGCAATATCTAGTCAATATCTCGCAAAGAACTGAGACCTTCCGTCAGATGTCCATGAGGACCTAATTCTGCCAACAACCGTGGGAATAGGATTATCATGTTGTTTGGTGGAGAAGAATCAAAAAGAATGAAACTGCAGACAGAGGTACTATGGAAGGACCTCCTTTCTTTCTTCTAGTTTAGGAACTCCTATAAATAAGATAAATGCCAAAATGTCTGGATTCTTGTCAGTTGTATTTAACTAAAACGTTTGAAATCTATAATAAACTGATGGTATGATAGAAAAATATAAAGTAACAAAACTGGTTGAAATTTGAAGCTTAAATTAGTACAATATATAAATTCAAACAGTGGGTACATATCTCAGTGAGAAAGACAACAATCATAAGTAATGTTAAAGAGTTTTCTCCAAACAGTAAGAAATTAAAAATTCCTTTGCTATATTCACCAACTTGGTCAAAAGCAGAGAAATTTAGCTCATAAAATAAAATAACAATAACATCAGACAACAGAAATATTGCACAATATGCACATCCCAACTGTAAATATAAATGCACATGCAAAATTCTTAAAGAAAAATTTAACAGATCAAATACAACTGGACATTGAGAGAAAAACAAAGTCATGATTCATTTAGTGTTTTCAGGAATACAAATGAATAACCATAAGTTATTCTATTAACATTTTATGTTTTAACAACATTTTACAAAAGAGAATCTTTACAACATCATCTATATATTTAACCCTCAGTAAGTTTCAGGTATTTATCATTATTTACTGATAAATAATAAAACAGATACGTCTGTAAATATAAAGTTAGTTATTTTTGGTAGAGGGTTTGGGAAGAAAATGGGAGGGAAGGTATATTGTCCCAACTAAACAATGTACATCAAATCTTTGGGGGTGTTTTAAAAATTTGGGAGTATGTTGGTTTTCAACCTCAGGAGTTTTCCAGGTGAAATCTAAAACTGTACGCCTCTATATGGAGGCAAGGGGAGACCAAAGAAAAAGCCACACCACTCCAGATTGGTAGGTGGCAGTTTTAATAAGCTAAGGAACTTACATAAAAGACTCATCTTGGTTGGCTGTAAGACAAGTACATATCCACACCTGCCTGCCAGAATCTTAAAAATTTTTACAGAGGCCTTAACTAGGTTCAGCCACATATTTGGTTCAGAGGTTCTCAAAAATCCCCTACTCTTTCAAGGCTATGTCCTTGAAAATGGCTCCAGCTATGGAAATGGTTACCTGAATGTACATTTCAGGGACAGAGGAGGGGGTGAGGAGACTCTGATTTCCCAGGCCCAGCTCAGAGATCCATTGACCGTCATGTCCCCTCAATGATCTCCTCCACCAGTGACAGAAGCTTTAATATCCTGGCCCACAGCTTTCTTTCCCTTCCATTGCACCATGTAATAATCCTGCAGGTATACATACAAAGAGGCCCCAAAATTTGACCAATCAACCATAGTCCCGATACATTTAACCTTATTTTACATGCTGACCGAGAAAAAACTTAAGGACTTCTACTATGTTTTCTTAGAAATAGACTTTTGAAATTTTTAATACATTTTAGGAACTGAGTATATGTTTGCTTAATGATCCACAACATTCCCTATAAAATGTTATTTACTTACACTGTTGTAATAATATCAATAACTACAAAATCGATTATAGATTAAGGATAATATTGTTTTATTTAATATAACCAGATTATACTGTACACAATTTCCAATACCTTAAAAGTGAGGTTATTTTTTCACTTTTTAAAGAGAAAAGACAAGCACCTTTAGTATTAATAAGTACATTTCCTCCGATAATTTCATTTTCTAAAGACAATTAGATGGATTTTTGAATGTGTTGTTCTTATTACACAAACTCTAATCTATGTGCTCAAAATATTTTAAAGTCATATAATTTCGCTGTAATGCTGTCTTTACTTTTATGTATTTGGAGTTATGAGTTATTTCTTGACAACTATTTTTTTAAGAGAACATACTATATAGGGTTTAGATGAATTAATTCTGTTGTCCTTAATGTCCTTAATATACCTTATTGAAAAGTATATTATGCATACATAATCATATAGCTAAGAATACAGAGATGTCTGTCAAATTGTCACTGCTATTGAAAAGCTAATAAGGGGAAAATTAAGATAAAAGAAAAAATGGCACAAGGGATCAGTCTATGCCACAAGATATAAAAATTATAAGTTACTTATAAAATATATTTATATAAATAAAATAGAGAAAAAATAAGTATGTGGGTATTGGAATGGGTACATATCATGTACAATCATGTAACAACATATGCAATAATAAATGTAAAAATGTCCCTTTTTCCCTTTTATGTAATGTGTATGATTGGGTGTGATAAAGTTTAGCCAGTAATAACAGATGCCCCTGATTTGTTATGATTCTCTCTCTCAGTCTGGTCTCAGCTGCATTATTCCATAGTATATTTGTATACTGTAATAATATAACATTGAAAAAATACAATATTGAAAGATCCATTTTATTGGAAAGCTTTAAAGACAACAGTAGTGGATAAAGTACCAAACCATACAAAAATATAAACCTTGGTTTAATAAAAGAAATATTTTATAATGATTTTGTTCATTTGTTTTAATATAGTCAAGTTCATACTACATTTCTTTTCTTTGAACCCCACTGGCCAAGCTTAGCCAGCTTATTTTTACTCTCATATATCTATTTTTTCATTCCTGCCATTAAAAAAGATTTGAGCACAAAAGTGATTAACACAAAGCTGAATTTTATAACAATCAAAAGAATGTTTAGAATTTGTAAAGTACAAAGAAAATGAGAAGAAAAGAAATATATTTTATTTAAACCATGTTGTAGTGACTTGATTCAGAATTATGGACATAATCTCCTTTTTAAAATGATAACTGAACTTCTAGATAAATTGGCTAAGAGTACCTGCTAACAGAAGGATACTTATCTATGGAATGCCCTAAAAAGAATGTCCCTGATTAAGAACTGGATATAGTTAAAAAGTCAAGAATCTATGAGTTAATGAGGCATGGCTCCCTAGAAAATGACCCATGAACAGTAACATACAATAGAGGTGCTGTATAGACTAACTGCTCTTTTATTGTGGGTATAAAACATGGCCCTCACGCAGAGGTCTTGCCTGTTATTGTAGGCCAGATAGTCTAGGTTTGACATGGAGAGAAATGATCTGCGGAGCCACTCTTAGTATGCTGGACTGTCCAGGCTTTCTCTGACACTGTTGATTGTCTATATACTTATACTTATTAGTAAGGTTCAACTTGTTGTAAGAGCTCAGATTTGTGTGTTTGACTTAACAAGTCAATCCTTTGTGTTAGTTCAATCATGTATTAATTTAGCCTGTTTTCAAATTGTATTTAAATAGCATTGACAATAAATTTCATATTAAAATAAATAAATAAATAATTAGCATTGAACAATGCTTTTACATTTGTATATGACTTCTTGCCTTGATATTATCTTTATGACATTTCTCCATAGTGGTCTATTTTTCTCTGCTTGAACCAATACCATTACCCTACAATTTACTCCCACTTTATATTTGTTTGTGCATATATACATTCTGAGAGAGACAGAACGAGAGAGAAAATCTTTCAGCTTCATTCTTTAAAATTGCCTTTGCTATTTTTTGTCTTTTATACTTCCATATAAATACTAGAAAATTTTCATTAATATCCCTAACAAACATGCTGGGATTTTTACTGTGATTACAATGAAGTGATGACACTTTTACAATACTGTCTTATAAGTCATGAGTATGGTACACCCTTCCACTTATTTAAGACTTCTCTAATGTCTTTCGTATATGTTGAAAATTTATTCCTTGCTATTTGATGCTATTTAAATGGTAGTATTTATTTTATTTTCTGGTTTTTGTTGTTGCACATATAGAAATAGAACAGTTTGTGTTATATTGATCTGGAATGCTGCAAACTTGCTAACTTCAATAAACAATTTGATTTTCTATTGATTTTATGAGAGGTTAGAAGTAGAAATAGATATTGCCAAGTTACCTTACTTGACCAAAAATTAATCCTAAAATTAAATGCATTCACATTTAAAAATAAAGAAATAAAATTTGTAAGGAAAAATCCTGTGTTTTATGTTCTGTTTATAAAGTAGGGAAAATAATTATTTTTAATCAATTAGATTGTTTTGAGTGTTAAATTAAGATATATAAATCTCTTGGGGTGCCTGGGTGGTGGCTCAGTTGGTTGAGCGACCGGACTTCCACTCAAGTCATGATCTCACAGGTGAGGAGTTCAAGCCGCCTGTGGGGCTGTGTGCTGATGGCTCAGAGCCGGGAGCCTGCTTGGGATTCTGTGTCTCCCTCTCTGTCTGCTCCTCCCTGCTCATGCTCTGTCTCTCTCTGTCTCAAAAATAAATATAAACATTAAAATTTTTAAAAAAGATTATACAGCTCTTAGAACATACAAAGAACTGCAGTTTTGCTGACACGTTTTTAGCAATAGTTGATTATGTAGACATGATTATGAAGTGAGTGATATTTGGAGGAAAATAAAAACTTAGAAGGAACTAAAGTAAAATATTAAAAAGCTATCATTGAGAGTATGGCTGTTTTATTTTATTAGTACACTTTCTCCCTTTTCCTTTTTTTTTTTAAATAAGTGCCTGTATCACTTACCATTTGTTTCAAAGGGTTGCTTTTTTATTTTGCAAAATGTATATGATAAAATGGAACTATTAGAAGCATTTTACTACTTTAGCTAACACAAAATAGAACCACCAACACCAGAGCTAACATTTTTTTAGCATCGTTGACTTTATTTTTGTCTTATCTATAAAACCCTTTCCCAAAAATATACAGTTACACCTGCCTGTCAACCCTGCAGTTCCATCAGCTAATTGACGTCAGCCAATACTGATGTTTTATAGTTCGTCTTTTATCGGCTTTATTATTCCAAGTCATAGGGATTCTTGGAACAAGAGAGTACACTAAACTGCAGTATTTTCATACTTTTTCTTAAACTAGATGTGAGAGAAATGACCACTACTGGACAAACGGGTAGCATTGGTTAGTGACGCAAACTTGGAACATTTCACTCGTCACTGCTGGGGGGAAATCCTTTAATCATGCGGAAGATGATGGGGTCTGGTGTTTCTGAGCTTCCACTCTAGAATACAGGAGACAGAATGGATTCGATGCTAGCTTTGCACTTTCTACCTATGCAAGGAACAGTCTTTGCATAAGGGTTTTTTCATTTTTGTAAAACAGAATAGCAATTACCACATAGATGGTTTAAAAGTTTCAAAGAAGTAAAGAATGTGGCACATGGGTACTTGATAAATGCTCAGTAAATGTAACTAACCAACGTCATTAAGTTTCAAGTAAGAAGACAAATAGATTCGTTTTTAATCTAGCATTTGGATGAAGGTTTAACCTAAGGTTGCTATGACTTCACTAATTGATAAATACCCTAAAATATAAAGCATGTTAATTAGCTAATTTATAGTCCTTTGTTATTTTCTAGCTCAATATCATAGAAAATATAACAGATATTGATGTTCTACATTATCTTTAGACACCACAGGAAAGCCATGATAAGTAATACATTTGATTTTCTTTTTGGACTAAATGCAGACAAGTCTGTGATTGACAACATATTTTGTCAGTATAATTTTGATTTTGGAGAATATTTTCATTTGTTGATAATTCAAGATAATTTCAAATTAATTATTTATAACAATTGTCAGTGTACTTAACAACTGTTGAGCAAAATAATATCTTATCATGTTTCAATAAAATGTGAAGATACAATGATTTTTTAAAAGCAGATCTTAGAAAAACCTCAGTTGTGGTGGCAAACATTTGTAGCCTTTAGTGACCCAATTTATGCTACTGAGATTAAGGCATCCAGAGGAAAATATATTGATATTCCACTTATGTTACATTTTTTAGTTATCACTTTATTTTTCCAACTTAATAATAACATAATTTTCAATATATTAGTTTTTTTTAATGAAATCAGCATCATTCAGTTAATCTCTGTATCACAGCATACAGATGAATTTTTTTCTATCTTTTTATATTTGCCAAAAATTTCATTTTCTTAGGAAGATTCAAATTGCTCAGTAAGGAACTAGTATATTTGAAATATGCAAATATCTTTCTGAACAAATATTTTGGGTCTTTGACCAATTAAAACTTCAGTAAGGTGAGTAGTAAGTGATATCTTTAAGAGAACCACCTTTTTTGTGTGTGTTAGCCTTCTTTTTTCTTTGCTAGTGAATGAATTGCAAAGTTCATTTAAATATTTTGTTTCATATGAAATGAATGTCCAATTAATATAATCATCTAAAAATAAAAAAGTGGGGGGACAGTGATTAAAAATTCATTCAACTCTAGTGCAATTTCCAAGGGTTACTTCCAATAGAATTTGAACATTAAATCATGGATTTGCTTTCAAAAAGTTTATTATGGAAGTGTTTTATATACATTAAAATGCATACCTGAGGCATGATTAGACAATACTACTCATTTTTATGGCCATAGGTGTGCATCTACACTGTAGGGAAAAAAATCAATGAAAATATTTCAGGAAGACAGCCTACAACATAGGCTTTGCATGTTATTTAAAATGAAGCTGTCCCTCTCATGAAATAGTTTTACTGTAGTAAGGAGGAATCCATTGCATTGTCATCCTGGTACCCTCCTCCCAAGATGATTATAACTCAAACACACACACACACACACACACACACACACACACACACACACTGATGAGAAAGAAATTGCCCCACCCCCATGTCCCACCTTGCAAACTATACCTCCTCCAGTTTGGATTGCATCTCCCATGACTAGACCGAAACACCTTTATCATCCCTTTGCCTATATGCAGAGCTGAAAGTAGAGAAGCAATCTTTAGAGTTATGCTGATAGGGATAATCTTCTTCATGATGTGCTGATCTCAAAAGTATCCCTGGTGTCCCTGGGGTTGCATTTGGAAAGATGTAAATCGGTTTCCTAACACTACATTTTGCAATGTGTAAATTAATAACTTGACATTTCACAGCTGTTTTAAAGGCTGTGCTTTAAAGAATGAAATATCAATCACAAATATACATCTACCCAGAAATGTCAAATCCCACCCAAATGAATCCCACGGCAAATTAGCAGCAGGTCACATTGTTCTGCTGTCTTTCACCTGTGATGCATTTCCTTCCTTTCCAGGTTAAGAACTCCCCTGGAGAGGCTTAAGCCTATTTCCTACCTCATATAAAAGATGGGTGGTGAGCTGCTTTAATAACAGAACATAGTATCCAAATGCTAAACCTATTTATAAGAGGCAATGTTATACAGTAAAAAGAGAAATTAAAATAGGAGTCAAAATACCTGGATTAAACTCCCAAGCCTGTGTTCAAGAGTTATTCAGACCAAAGTCTCTCATGGCCTCAGTCTATACCTCTTTAAAATTGGTCTTAACTATTTCAGAGGATTATCTAAAATTGCCGTGCTTATCTCACAGAAGCTTACACAGTTAGAATGAACTAATAAATATTCCACTTTAATTTAAAATATAAGCTTGGATAATTACAAGGGATTATTAATACTCTAAAGAGTGTTTCCGCTCATTATATTCACTTCCATCATGATGTGTACCTTGCTGGTCAAGTCAAAAGGGGATGGCAATTTGTCCCACATAAGGAAGAATTTAGTAAAATAAACTGCCATTCAGTGATTGAGTCCATGTGAATAAATACAGGCAAGAGCTGCTCAATTACATTTCATGTCCAAAGGACTTCAATCATCTTTTCATTAATTTTCAAAATATAGCTCAAACTGTGTCTCATATAACATTTCTGATTCCCAAGTAGTGATTAACCCTTGGAATTTTTTAGAATATTTCTGTACTTTTGCTGTATGGATAGGGTGCATAGTGTATTATAATCAGCTATTGCATTAAATTTGTTTCTTCCTAACTGGCTGCAAAATACATGAAGATGGAAGGAGTATTTTATTAACTTCTATGTACCCTTGGCATTGAGCAGTGATCTGTAAACATAGGGCTCAAAAGAAACATACTGAGTGATTGAATAAAACATAGATTGATTATACATAATCCCAATTATGTATAATAATATGTATACATAATCCCATTTCTTGGGATGATATCCTGATCTTCAATTTCAAGAAATTTAGGAATAATGACCCAAAGCTGTAGTTAATCCCAGTCAGCATTGGAATCAACCAATAATTTCTTTTTGTTTTAAAGAGTTATCAATATAAGTGATATGCTTGAAATAAATATATTCCACCATTTATTAGTGTATTCACTTGAATGAATCGCACTTGAATGTTTAAGAACAAATATTTATTTGGAAAAAGCTATGCATTGAAGCACTAATTCCTTAAGTAAAGTTTTGACCAAACCATCCGTTACAGTAACTTATCATTTAAGATTTTAGTACTTGTTGTGTTATAAGTATAATGAATTTACGAAACACATGTGAAAAGCTCAAGAAGTAAAATGAGTGCATTAGTGTCCATATTTGTCAGTTGCTTTAAATTGGACTCAGATATGCCGGGTTTACTATTACTGTTTCATAAGTTATTTTGATTTAATTCTGTTTTGTATTATATGAAACAAGTTACTAACAAATTAAAACAAAAATATTATCTTTCTTATGTGATATTCAAGAAAGCCATACCCTAAGGAAGTAATAACAAGCAATTTGTTTGTAAACTGGGGTAGCAAATCAATCATAGATCATTCAAAGAAACTATTAAGGTTTAAGATTCATGAGAAAACACACCTGCATAAATTACAAAAGTGTCTTAAGGATACCTACTTTCACATTCACATAATTTATTAAAATAATATTATAAAATGAATCTAAGATCTGTGGCATTCCTCTCTATATTTATAAGTAAAGCCATAGAGGATGGCTTCATTTGTTAATGTCTCCACAGTAGAAATAGTGTTAGGTTTCTTATCCTGGAATGAAATTAGCTTTACATAATTATCTCCACACTAATACAAAATAAAATCTTGTTTTAGATTCTTCACACTAATATAAAACCAATTTTCAGGATACACCGATTAAATGTAAGATTTTTGAATACACAGTAGGACTTTGCTGATGTTCCTGTGAAGATTCAAATACAGAAAAAGGCTGAAACACCATAATTAAATGCAAAACCAAGTTGAGTTTTGAATCACTGTGAAGTCATCAGTTGTAAAGAAAGGAGATTTCTTGCAAGGACATAATTTCTAGATATATTTGCTTAATTTTAAAATAAGCATGCACATCCTAACTCATATGCATGCATTTTTTTTTCTCACTAAGCATAAAGCTGATAAATTGCCTTACATATTCTGAATGATACTATAACTCGATGAAGTATCTTGGGGCTAGGACTGGGGAATAGTTTATTCCACAATCACTATTACCTCCTACATAACACCCTGCTTTCTCAGTAGCAGGATTTAATTTTTTCTGATCCTATCTACAAATGTTCAAAGGAAGAAAACAAAAAATAAATTCAAGGCATCTCTCCACAGTTTCTAGACCTGCTTTATCTTATCTTGAATTTTTTTTTAATTTGATAATATCAGAAGAGGAAAGCTATGTCTGGCCTAATTCACTTTCATTGTTAGAAGATGCTAGTAAAAGTGGCAATTGTTAATATCTTTCTGAAAATTGTAAGTATATATCAAAAGTCTTATAATATCCATAAACATCTTCCCCCAAAAATTATATTTAGGAATTTATTGACAAAAATTAAATATAACTTCTATATCTAAATTTATGTATAGCATAGCATACTTAAATTAAAAAAAAGGAAAATAGGTTAAATATGTTAAGATACAATTAGAATATAGTTATGGCACTTACAAAGTTGAAGTTCTTACTAATAATGCACTATAAAGTTAAAAATATGAGAATAATAGGTGATTAAGGAGAACACTTGTGTTGAGCACTAGGTATTGTATGTCAGTGACGAATCACTAAATTCTACACTTGAAACTAATATTATACTATATGTTAACTAACTGGAATTTAAATAAAAACTTGAAAAAAAGAATACTATGTACTTATTAATAAAAATAGAACAAAAGAACTGTTATTAGATAAATTAGCAGATGTTCTTAACCAAATACTGGTAAAGGAATTATTTGTTTACTTATTGTATCTTGTTTATTTTAGAAAATAAAATGTTTTGAAAATAAAAAGTTTGATTAGAAGCAAAATAAAAGAAAAAGCTCCTACAAATAAGAAAAATATTTCTATCACTTGACAATGAAACTCCACTAATAGAAATACATTCAGAGGAACAAAAAAAAAAAAAAAAAGATGTTCACTTAGATTTATGCAAAGTTATGTTTAAGGCAGCTTTATTCTTAAAAGTGAAAATTAAAAATAACTTGAGTATCCAACATTAGGAACATTTAAAAAATGTATGTTAAAGCTTGTAAAACATCACAATATAAATATTTTAGAAGACTTTTACTGCAATGGAAAATGGAGAGATTGAAAACTACACTTTAAAATATTGTATAACATGTCAAGGTTAGATTTTTTAAATCAATGTACCATAAGAAAAAAATCACTGTTGTAAGACTGAGATATCATTGGCTTTCATAGGCATATCCAGCTCCACAGATTTTTAAATGTGAAGAATTCACTTTTAGAGTAGAGGACAAACAAAATATATAGAAAGAAAGATAAAGACAGAGAAAACGTGCAAAACATCAGGTTGAAAAATATGGTCATTATTTTTTTTATTTTTATATTTTCTCATGCTTTTTATATTTTGTCAAAAATAATAGTAATATAATAATAACTTGTTCTATGCTGTCTCACTACTACTTCTAACACTTCCACTATTGTTGCCACTTTGTTTACTATTAATGTGAATTAGTTTATTTAATATTGTCTTCTCTCCATTAGATCATTTTCCTACTCATTTTATTCTTACAATAACCATATAGTTCTGATACTGATTCCTCCTTTCAATAGATGATGAAATTAATGATTTTTTTTCTTTTTGAAACTTTATTATTTTTTTTTAATTTTTTTTTAACGTTTATTTATTTTTGAGACAGAGAGAGAGAGCATGAACGGGGAAGGGGCAGAGAGAGAGGGAGACACAGAATCTGAAACAGGCTCCAGGCCCTGAGCGGTCAGCACAGAGCCCGATGCGGGGCTCGAACTCACAGACCGTGAGATCATGACCTGAGCCGAAGTCGGACGCTTAACCAACTGAGCCACCCAGGCGCCCCTTTTTTTGAAACTTTAAGTAAACTGCCAATCTTGCCCAGTCAGTAGAGAACCAAGATTAAAACCCAGATTTGTCTTATTCTAAAGACTAGAATATGAAGAAAAGTATACAATCAATATGCACAGTATATTCAGAACAAAATATTATGATTGCTAGTTTTAAAAATATTTTGGATTGGTAAGCCTCTTTTTTCACTAATAAAATAATTTTGATTTGATTTAACATGAATATCTAAAAAGTAATTATTTAAATGTTATTGTTCCAGTTTAGTCATATAGTGGAAAGTATACATTATTTTATTTATTAAAAAAAGTTTAAAATGTCATTACTTATATGTTACCATTTAGCCAAAGTAAGTAAATGAATATGTATTTTCATATAGGTTTTATTTTTGGTCTTTAAGCACATAGCTGACTTATCCAGTAGTGGTCCACGTGTTTGATGCAAAAGCACCCAAACATTATAAGAAAAGAACATAGAAAGTTGGTAAATATAGACATTATTCTGTACCCCTCACTTTGGGGAATTATTAATTTAGTGAGGGTAGGTAATGTTTACATTATTCTAATAGAATTTTAAAGATATGCAAAAGTAAATTTACTTATTTTCTTTTCCTCCATGTAAAGTCAATCTCAGATTGGTTTTACAAAGATTCCATATATATGTTTACTTTTTTTTTTAATTTTTTTTTCAACGTTTATTTATTTTTTTGGGGACAGAGAGAGACAGAGCATGAACGGGGGAGGGGCAGAGAGAGAGGGAGACACAGAATCGGAAACAGGCTCCAGGCTCCGAGCCATCAGCCCAGAGCCTGACGCGGGGCTCGAACTCACGGACCGCAAGATCGTGACCTGGCTGAAGTCGGACGCTTAACCGACTGCGCCACCCAGGCTCCCCTATATGTTTACTTTTTAATGTTATTTATTTATTTTGAGAGAGAGAAATCACAGGGAAAGGGCAGAGAGGGAGAGAGAGTATCCCAAGCAGGCTCTTCACTAACAGTGCGATGTAAGGTTTGATCCCACAAACCCTGAGATCATGACCTTAGCCAGAATCAAGAGTTAGATGTTTGGGAGGCCTGGATTGCTCAGTCCGTTAGCCGTCTGACTTTGGCTCAGGTCATGATCTTGAGGCAAAAGAGTTCCAGCCCCGCATTGGACTCTGTGCTGACAGCTCAGAGCATGGAGCCTGCTTCAGATTCTGTGCCTCCTTCTCTCTCTGCCCCTCGCCTTCTCACAGTCTGTCTGTCTCTCTCTCTCTCAAAAGTAAATAAACATTAAAAAAATATATATAAAAAAAAGTTCGATGTTTAACCGACTGAGCCACCCAGGCGCCATTCCATGTGTACTGAAATTCCATTAATGATTCCCATAGATTGGGTAATTCAAAACGCTCAGAAACCCTTTTACGTTGGTATAGCAGGTATTATCTTCCAAGTGTAATAGTTGAAACGTGTGAATAAGGAGATATTTAATATCTACATAACATACAGTTGAACATTAACATCTTTTTCCACTAATAAACCGCGTTGAGAGATAAAAGAAGAATCGTGAAATGAGGGGGTCCTTCCATCTCTACACTTACTAGTTCTGTGTTCTTGGGTGTGATGCCCAGTTTCTTCTCCTCTACAAGAGAAATGGAAAGGAGCACCTTGTAATGGTTAAGCAAAACAATAACTAATGACAAAGACTGGCAGGTATTGGGCAGACAATAAATGCTAGTCATTAGTAGTAGTTGTGGTAATGGTAGTAGTGATGGTAGTGATAGAACCAGCAGCTACAATACTGTGTGTCTTTGGGTATGATATCAAATATTTTTGGAACCTTACAGAATCCAGAAACCCATGTTGATAATGCTATCCCCAAATGATGAAAATGGTCATAAAAATACGTTTTTTTATTAAAAAGACATTTTTAAACAGAATTTTTCTAGTTTCAATATTACCTAGTCAACTCATATTCCAGATTTTCTCGAATTCTTCCCAAATTGTTCTAATTAATCATGATGGATGTTTGGTTGATATTTTTCAGAATTTTTTTTTACTATATCATGAAACCTCTGATTTTCAAAATTTCTCCTTTCTGTTCTTATCAATCCCTGATAGCCCATAACTACCTAATGTTTGTAAAAAAGATTTTCACTTAAATTTTGCTGATGTCTGATCCAAGGAAGGCCCAACTTTCCATCATTTCCAAAAGGGATAGTGACCCTGTTCTCAATGTACATCAGAGATGGTGGCAGCAATGTGAGTATGGTGAATTCAATAAATATAACCTACATAAATGAAAGCTTGGGGGGTCCCCCAAGAGTTTTAAAAATGCAAAGAGGTCCTGAGAGAAGTGAAAGTACAGTGAACTTGTTGCTATATGGAGCAGAAGTTATGGAATATCCACCAGAAGAGTAAGCCCCAGCCATAGGCCACGATCACTTATGTGATTGATACTGTGGGGAGTGGCTAGTTGATGAACCTCACCTATAAAATAACTGAATTTTCATCTCCAGCATCAGATGAGCCAATCCAACAGGTATCCTTCTGTTTCCCACCACTAGTCACTTCTATCATGTAGCACAAAGTCCATGTGAGCCTTTAACCAAGAATGGGGAATTGGGAGGAAGATTTGGTCAATGCCACTGCCTCCATTTTCCTAAAAGTCTCGCTTTAAAACATGGTATTTGAACTGCTTATACATAGGTTGATGACCATCCTCATTCTTCAATCCTGTTAAGCCTGCTCTATTTATCTAGTTAGTTCACATGTTATAAAAATATGAGACCAGAAGAATGTTTAGAGTTCAGTAGCTTTAATTCACAACTTTCTATATAAAAGCTCCCATTCTGGGACTTTTTGAGTTGAACTGTAAGAAGGGAATATGGTGCCCTGCATTTGCAATCCTTCCTAGCTCTAACCTTTACGTATACTCTGTGCCTATGGTAGAACCTACACTGGCTGTTCATACAATGAATAGATACCAAGAACATACATCATCACCTTTTTTAAAAATCCTAACTTTGAACATTCCTTAAATGTACAAGACACAACTCAACTTCTACCAGACAGGAATCCACTTTACCTTTTTTTCTTCCCTAAGTTAAAAAAATACATATCCCAAGCATCTTTAATATTGCTCTTGAACAACACATTGTGAATTTTCTTAGCCACAAAAGAGTTAAGCATTTTAGAAACTTTTGTTCTTGCATTGTGATATTGAGTTGTATATCTTTGTCTATCCACCTGTCTTTGTAATAGCATTCGCTATTTTTCTACCCACCAGCATAACCCTCGTTTTATGCAAACTTAGTTTTATCTTTAAAGGCCATAGGGACTTCCATCAATCATTCTTGTTCCCTAATTTTCCAAACAGTAAAACCGATGGTTTCTCCTCCTCTAGTTTGTTATCACAATACACTCTTGAAATCTTTAATGAGTTTTTTTTTTCTAAATCTGAACTTGTTTCATGAAACAAAACATTTTATGTTGCAGCTGAGTAGCAACTCCCCTTATTAAATAAAACTAGTGATGTTCTGCAATAAATAATAGTTTAAGCAAATTTTCATATAAATGGAAGTAATAGATAGTAGAGGGGTGGGCTGTTCATTCAACAAGGTGTCCTTAGAAAAGTAGCCAGTATTTTCATACCACATGTCTTCCCTATAAACATTTTTAATAATCTTATTGGTAGGAACAAAGCACTTAGACTGTTTCTATGAAATGTATGGCTTCTATTTTTGCAAGGATAATCTCTAGATTTAAAAAATAAATTCAAAGGGTAATTTGAGGTCAATGGCTCTGTTGCATGACAAACAAGAACCTCCTATATATTTGTCTTGTTTTTGTGTGTGTGTTTTTTTGTTTGTTTGCTTGTTATTGTTTTTTGTTGTTGTTGTTTTACCTTTCCTATAGAAATAGAGTCCACAACATTTCAGTGAGGATGTTTTCTATTTCCACAAACAGATCAATTTGAGTTTAATGCTGGCCTAGCCAAGACACACAGTTATATGCTCTAGCCCATAAAATATTTCAGTCCCCCAACGCTCTTGAAGCTCACCTAAATATACTTCCCTGGAAGCAATAGCAGTAAGCAAAAGATTTCCCAAAAGACATTTATTTTTATATCAGCAATCAATTTAATGGAGACATCTAAGCATTCTTCTTATTAGCTATTTTTATTTATACACAGGATAATAAGAGCTTATTGTAACAATCTTACTGATTTTCATTGAAAAATATATGTACAAATTATGATTAAAACCAATAATTCCTCTCTTAAGTAGACTATTCTTACAGTCAGACATTGCATGCTTATACAAAGATCCTCTCTTTTTATTTGTATTTTCATCAACAGATGGCCTAGGCCTGCACATGATCATCTCCACTGTTACTTCCTTGCGTCTTTACAAAAGTTAGTGACTGATACCCCATCCTTTCTCCCTCGCATTGAGAAAACCTCTCACATGGTCTGTTCATATAGTCCTCCCAAAATCATCAATTTCCGTTTGATGACTTCTGTCCTCACCCCCAACCTCTAAATAAATTCTCTACCAGTAGCATCCCACAAAGAAAAGAAAAAAGAGAGATAGGCTTGGGAAACTTTTCAAAAATTTCCAGCCTTTTTCTGAGGCTTTTCCAATATGGTCTTTTGGACAAGGAATTGACCACTTGAGTTGATCACCTAAGATTGTTTAATAGAAGAAAACTTTAAAAGCAGAGAGATAAGAATTGTCAGATAATCTCTAGAGCTGAATTTGCAGGAATACAAGAGGCTTACTTTTTGCAAGTACTGGGTAGAGGTGGTTTTAAAGGACTCGAATCGGCAAAAAATGGAAATAAAATTATGAAATCTTGAGTTAAAATAAACTAGGTTTCAGATAATAATATATGTTATGTGTATGCTGGAAACATATTCGGGTAGATTCTATTTTTTTTTACTTTATATTTCAAAATAAGTGATTTAAGACAAATATAAAAATCGAATATAGAAGAGTGCATACAGAGCAGTGTTTTCTGTGAGTCATCTCATCTTCGAAGTGCAAGTTCTAACAGTAAAGGCTCACAAACATAATTACTCAGCTCAGACCCACCAGACAATTCAATGGAATTCAACTGCCTGAGATTCAAGAGAAGGGAAAGAGATACTGTAAAGGATCACGATGGCGCATGAAACTTTATTCTGTTTCCCTCCATACCTTACCAGTGTTTCGGGATATTTTAATGGTTTCCAATGAAAGCAGCTACATGCCGATAGCCACCCTAGGCCCTAGATGTTTATTCATCTCTAAGGTCCTTTACATCTCTATCCCTTATATCATCTACCTTCCATATGTACATGCTCAAAAGGACTTTTTTCCTTTCTTCCCCCTTCATTGTGACACACTAGATGAGGGTTTTTCTGTTCCTAAATTCCCTTCAAAACTTTTTTATCCCTTTCGTATCACCAATCTCTCCCCCAAATCCCCATAAACTGCAGCTTTTAAAGGCATGGACATCAGTCTTATACTTTCCTTGTAAATATTCTTCAATTATACCCTCCAAAAACAAAATACCTTGAGAAAAAAATACAAAGACAAAGGAGACAAAGTGAAACGTTCAAGGGACTCAGTGATCAACTCTTCCAAATGGGGCTTAGGAGACTAAAAGAAGTATAACTTGGAAAGGCTCCAACCATGAAAATTGTCGGTTTTTAGGGTTAATCCTGACCATATTTTAGATATACTAAAAAATTCCCTACTGTTTATATGGAATTATTTCTAGAGTCCAGAGCACTTAAAAAACATTTAAGGGGGTATTGACCATTTGGGATTTAGTTCTCAGCCAACACACCAATTTACATTTTCCCTCCAACCTAATATTTGCAGTACCTAAAAGGTCTTGATGCTCATCCAGAAAGTTTTTTTTGGAGGCAATAGCACTGAGCAAGCAGTCTTTTACCTGGTGTCAGATACTTACTTTGGTTCAGTTGTTAGTGGAAAATTGCTTTTCCCAACAAAAGAAATACAGACTAAAAAGTTGGAGAAGATTGTTATAAATGAGCTTTCTGAAGATTTTTAAAGATCTTTTCAATAAGACCTTATTTTTCAACCAGTTCATTTTAGGGTACATGCTAGTCCTTGCATTTGACTATATTCTAACTCTCAATAGCAGGTCTATATCACCCATAGTGTGTTAAAATTTTTTGAGGTCTTCCTTTTTTATTTTTTTTAAATTTTTTTAATGTTTATTTATTTTTGAGACAGAGAGAGACAGAGCATGAATGGGGGAGGGGCAGAGAGAGAGGGAGACACAGAATCAGAAGCAGGCTCCAGGCTCTGAGCCATCAGCCCAGAGCCTGACGCGGGGCTCGAACTCACGAACCGTGAGATCGTGACCTGAGCTGAATTCGGACGCTCAACCGACTGAGCCACCCAGGTGCCCCAGAGGTCTTCCTTTTTTAATGTACTGGTGGTTGCCAAGAACAAAAGTATAAGATAAGAACCAACATATATAAAAGCCAGCCACACAGCCTGATGTATCATTTAGCAATAGTTATTTCTCTGGTTCAATACCTACTTTACCTGTACTCCTCTTGATGTTTCCAGAATAGCAAAGATGTAATTTTCGGCTAGTTCCCTTAAACAGTGGTCAACTACAGAGTACCTCTGACCTATTCACTGATCCCATTCCCTGCACAGACAGTTTCCAGAAATTGAGTGCACAGGTTTGTGATTTCTACTTTTGGACACATCTCTAGAAAGATAAGCAAGAAGAAAAGAAAGAGGAGATAGAAGGAAGAAAGGTAGGAAGGAGAGAAAGAATGAAAGAAGAACATAAAAGTTAAAATGCAAGATAAATACTTATACACTTTATATTTTTAAGTGCTCTGACATCTTTATCCAAATAATTTTGAGAGCTTATGGAACATGAAGTAGAGAACAATTTTTTAAATAACTTAAGAGAAAATATTAAGGATTGAGAACCCTTAAAATTAAGCCATAGTTGATACTTCCTTCCTCTGCTGACATGAAACCAACTGTCTTTAAACACACACACACACACACACACACACACACACACACACACACAAATATGGGGAAATTTTACCAAAATGTCAATAGCTTGTACAAATTGTTTTTGTGAGCAGAAAAAGAGGAAAGATAATCTATTCTATTTTTCAAAAACATACTAGAATAATAGGATAAAAGAAACAAAAGTATATACTAAGATAAAAATATATCACCTTGTCATAGTTGAAAAGGTATGAATAATACATTGGCCAGTAAATTTAGTAATATTTAATGAATATAGTTGTTTACATATGGAATCTATAAAAAAAGAAGAGAGAAAAAAAAGAAATTATGCATCATTCATAATTTCTGGATACAGGACCAACATACAAATCAGAGGCACTCATAACACCAAAAATAATCATTTAGAAAACATGGTATATAATTTGAAAAGAATCCCACTTACATTGGCAAGAAAATAGGAGAATATTTTTTAATTATAATTTGTGAGAAAAATTTATAAAACTGTAGACACAGGTTACCAAAATAGTTGGAAAATAAAATTAATCTAGGTATATTTTAATGAAAGCTAAAACAACAGCAATACATACATACATACATACTGACCAAAATATATTCACAAAGTTAACTGTAAATGAAAGCCTGGAAAAATATATCAGCCATATGTGTCCATTCAATTCCTAAATGTTGGCTTTGAGCCATTCACTATCTACCAGCAGTCATGCTCCAAGATACAGCCCTAAGTGTCAGTGATTCCCATCTGGAAAATAGGAGGTGCAGTCCCAGCAGACATGGAATCTAGAGTTATTTTAATCCCATATCCACTTCTTGTTTTCTGACATCTTTAACTGAAATTTACCTTTTGAAAATATTAGATAGGGGGTTTCTTATGTCCCATAGTCATTTTTCAAATCTCTTACTTTTTCATAATGATTTTAATTAAAGTCCAAGTCTTTTCAGTTGAGTATAAGAATCACTTATATCTTGTATACTTTGCTGTGACTTAAATATATTTATAATAATACAACCCTTTTTTTCCAAAATACCCTAAAACATTGACCTTTTTATTATGATGAAGTATATTTTTATTTCCCTTGTATAATTCCTTCTTTGGACATCTACTTTATATGATATTAATATGGCCCCACCAGATTTCTTATGTTAGTTTCTGCACAATACATGTGTTTCCATTCAAGTTGTAGAAAACAAAAACAAAAACAAAATCTAATTTCTTCTATTCTCATATTAGGAAACAATTGGTAGATAGTCTAGGCTAACAGAGAATCAAGCAGTTTGAAACTAATAAAGATCAAAGATTTAAGCTGCTGGGCATGGTCACACCTCGCTAAAGCCTACTGCTTGTATGACCAGATGGGAATGAATATGATATGAAGGAGGTCCAAAAGAAGGAGAGAAAAGCATAAAGAGCAAGAGAGAGAGCAGGGAAAAGAGAGAGAGCGAGAGATCAGAGAGAGAGAGAGAGAGTAGAGAAAGCCCATTATGCCCATTTTTTCCCCTCCTGAGGAGAAGAGTAGACATTCTCTTCTCTCTAGATAAACATGGGAAGTGAGAATGTGCTCTGTTCCAATAAATGCCACCTTGTGAGATGGTATCCTACTTATGTTATAGATAGGAGATCAGAACTTTATAGAGTCATATTAACTGCCTTCCTCATAGAAGTAGTGATGAAGGAAGCTAGAGTTAGATGCCAGGATCCCCTAGACAACTGTCATCCCTCATTGAGAAAATCCACATTTCATATGTACATATTTATGACGTATTTTGTGGAAAGTTACTAAGTAAATACCTGAATTAATAGGAGAAAATATGATAAAAATAACAGAAACTGTGCTTTCCTTTATAAAGCATATGGTGTAGTGGAACATTCAGTTAAAATGCTGTGTGATAAAGTGTTTTGATAATCAGGTTTTGCATGTTATACAACTCTGTGGGAGGGTACATAATCTTCACCTGGGGGCATCGAATAAACCTGGTGAAAGGATATGTTCCCTCCACAATGCGCAAAAACTGGCAAGATGAATGAATCATGGACAGAAGTAGGAGTACCAGTAAAAAAGAACATTTTGTGCGAAACATGGGGTAAAAAGAAATAAAGAGCCATTCAGGAAATAAAACACATTTGATTTGTGTGAATAATAGATGACTTGTGACAAACGCAAAACATGAGTTTGGAAAGGTAAGCAGGAGACATATTATTCAGGGCCCTATAGCCTCTGTTAAGGATTTGGGACTTCATTAAAAAAGGCAAAGAGGAGCCCTTGAAGATTTTTTTCTTTTAAGTAAAGTAAAACAATGTAACTTACATCTTAAATGATTTATTTGATGTGGTGTTTTGGAAAATGGATTAGATAAATTAAGACTCAGTTATATGAAAATAATTAGAAGGAGGTAGCAGCAATGCAGATAAATAATGTTGGCTTAAACTAGGAAAGTGACATTAAAAACAGAAAAAATGTGAATTGACTCAGGAAATATACAAGAGAAGGATGGGAGGACTTTGTCATCATTTGGATAGAAAAAAAAAGAAGTTGGAAGGGAAATGCTAAGTCCTCTCTTGGGAGCAATTAATTGCATGGTATCCTATTCAATAAGAGCAAACTGAGAGGGCACTGGATAGCTGAGTTTTCTATATTGCACATGTTAAGTTTAATGTATCTGTGAGCAACCAAATAAAAATGTGCAGTAGAATGATGAGTAGTCAGGTCAAAAGTGAACACCATGTGAAATAGTGATGCTGACTTAGATGATGGAAGTTCAGTTTACAATTTGGAGGTGAATGTCAGAAAGGATAACAAAAGGGTAAATGAAAAGAGACCACAAATAAAATTCAAGAAAAAAAATTGATATAGGGAAAACTGGAAGGGATGGGTTGGAAAAATAAGCAGATTCTAAAAAGAATACAAGTGATCCAAGTGCTTAATTATGACAGAAGTTATGGAAAAGATAACTATGACAGACTGGGAAAGTGGTAAATTTAAAAGCAGTGTGGTAAGATTGCAGAAGACCATAAATACTTCATTGCCCCACCTTTAGAGATGGAATCAAATTTTCTTTCCCTTGATTTTGGATTTGCTCAAAGCACATACTTGACAAATACATGATAATGGGGTGACATTCTAGGACTTCCAAGGCAAGGCCCTGAAGTCTTGTAGCCTGTACCACAGCTACCAGGATTCCTAATCCACCAGGGAAGAAGTGCAACTATCTTGCAGGAGGTATCATGTGGGGAAGTGCTAACATTACAAAGAGAGAGAGAGAGAGGTTCAACCTTCTGGCTTTGCTCCAAGGCACCTGGCATATGGGCAAAGACATCTTGGAAACCATTCCATGCCCAGCCAAATTGCCACCTAAATTCCACTAAGATACCCACATCAATGCCATGTGAGACAGAAAAAAATTGTGCTGGCTAAGGCTTAACCAAATCTATGACTCATGAAATCATAAGATATAATAAAGTGGTTGTTTTAATTCACTAGTCGAAGCAGAGTGATGCTTTGATGACAGCCTACATAATATGTAGCGTTGGCTTTGGTACCTGGAGTCAGATGGAAAGTATAAGCACATAGAGGGGACTGTTAGTGATCCTAGAGAAAATGCATCCCTTATTATGCAGTGGCAAAAATATTAATGAAACTGAAGTCTTCCTGGTAACACGCTAAATAGGAAATATGGCAAATTGACAGGTGGATTTAGCTAGATGGAATCCCAAGTTGGTTGCTAAATGTGACAATGAATTCAATTTTCCTGCTTGCGATAAGGTACAGATAAAAAATAAGGAGCTAAGAAAGAACTTTCAGCATTCAAACATAATTTACAGGGAATCTAAAGAAGCCAGAACTCAAAAATAAAATAGTTTCTCATACCTAGTTTCTCCAAGGAAAAGAAAAATAATGCTATCACTTAAGGAATGGATTCAGGGCAAATGTTTAATATACAGGACACTACTGGTAAAGCAGAAAAAAGAATAAAGATATCAAGAAATGTGAATGTAAGATCTTTTCTTTTGTTTAAATTTTAGAACAGTTTAA
Organism: Acinonyx jubatus; assembly: GCF_027475565.1. NCBI lineage: Eukaryota > Metazoa > Chordata > Mammalia > Carnivora > Felidae > Acinonyx > Acinonyx jubatus. The sequence goes on from NC_069380.1 coordinate 59,093,303, forward strand.
CGGTAGAAGAGACAGTAGGTGTATTGACACATACCTCCTTTTACCTAGACAAAGACATCTAAGAAACCTCAAGATATAGTCCACAGCTCTGTTCAAGTGCAGGTACATGAAGAACTTTCTTTCAAAGAAGAGACAATGGGGCTTTGTATAATAAAGCGCATTATAATTTGGTACATGAGAAAGTATTTTACCACCTTGGCTTGAAAAACAAAGAAAAATAAAAAGTAAAAAAAAAAAAAAAGGAAGAAAGAAAGAGAAAAAAAAAAAAAAGAATCTGGACTCCCAAACTTCTATAGGCAGGAAGCAGGCTGAGAAATCTACTCAGTTGCAAACACCAAGGAACCATTTATTATTTAAAAGGAAAATGGAACCCAAATGTAGAGCCAGGAGGTCAGAGAATTATTTCCAGGAAGCAGAACTTGGCCTTAAAGAAGAAACTGGTGGCAAATGTAGCTTTTATAGCTGCTTTTCATCAATTAAGTGTACTATTTCCTTTGTCACCCATTCTTAAGTTGACTTCTAGGACAAAATACTTTCAGGATTTTTTTCTTAATTCATTTTTCGATTGCTCTCAGCCTTCTTTGATCTATCAAAATTTGTATTTCTCCTAAACTTCATAATATTCCACTATACCAGGTTTGATATCCCATCTCTTCTCCTGGCCTCACACATTGCCAGAATACTGATGAATACCAAATTTCAAACACAGATTCTCTCCTAAACTCTCCAACTCTTATCCACATATTTATGTGATGTCTACCATTGGATATCTAGTAGATTTCTCAAACACACAATACCTAAAATTGAATTCCTATTCCCCCTCAAATCTCTTCCCACAAAATCTGCCAACTTACTTGACACCAGTACCAATCTCCCAATTGTTCAATATAATATTTTGAAATTATCCTTTACTGTTATTTTCCTCTCTCATCCACACTCAAACTAGCAAATATACCTATTTTACTTTATCTTTGAAAATACATCCAGAAATAAAATAAAATAAAATCTGTCCATCCCTTCTTCCAATGGATTCTTCTATTGTCAATTAAGTTATACTCAAGATACATCTCCCAGAACCCTCTTCCTCGAGATTCGGGGTTACATTAGCCTCGAAGAGGTTCTTATGTAAGATTTGGATGTAAAAGTGAGACAGTGGCCATTGCTGTCTGAGGACGTGGTAATTAATTGTGGTGACAGATAAGAGCATAGGCACTGGTAAGTTCAAGTTTTCCCAGCACTCCTCAATGCTGTGTCCAGTTTTTGCAGTTTTTGGTAATGTGCATCCCAAGTCTGTCATCAGACACTTGGTTGTGGACCCCCCAAATCCATCGTGGCCTACTCTACCAGTCGTCATTCCTGGGCCTCACTAGAGCCTGTTTTGCTTCTCAAATCGACTTGTTGGTGCCTCCTCCCAATTCCCCAAACCTCCTTTAGAATTTTAACTTCCTGATTTTCTCCAACAATTATATAAAGCCTCAAATATACACTATGAACATGGACTATATGTATATGTGTGTGTGTGTGTGTGTGTATCATATATCATGTGTTATATACTACATTATGTATTATGTTTTAATTCTTTTTCCCCAGAGAACCTTAACTAGATTGTGGTACCAAGAGTGATTCTAGAGAAACAGATTTTTAAAGAGCTTTACTGAGATAAACACTGATATACAAAATGCTGCATGTATTTAATGTCTTGGCATATGCATGCACATATAATAGACAGCCATCACTTGTAAAAGTTTCCTTGTGTAAAGAAACTTAATTTTAAGAATGAATTTTCAAAATCAGATATAAGGTTCCTGGAATTGGTTTTCTATTATGATTATGTTTTAAAAAATAATGATTCTGTTTCCAGTAGTAAAGAGAACAGTGGTAATCCATGCTAAGATCTAGCAATTTGATATCCCAAATAGCACTATTATTAAGTGTAATATATATTAATATATACTCCTATAGTCTATACATAGAATATATCATAAGGAATTGATACATGTGATTATGGAGGCTGACATGTCCAAACATATGTAGTCAGCAAGTTAGAGAACCAATAGTGTTGATGTATAGTTCTACTCTGAGTCCATAAACCTGATACAAGGAGAAGTGATGGTATAAATTCCATTCCAAAAGCTGGCAATCTGGGGCCCCAAGATCTGTTATTTCAGCGTAGTCTGAAGGCTGGAAAAGACCAGTGTCTCAGGTCTTTAAGTGAGGCAGGAGGAGTTCTTTCTTATTCAGCCTTTTTGTTCTATTTAATTCTTCAGTTGTTTGAATGAGGCACACCCACATTATAAGGACAATTTATTTTGCTCAGTCTACTGATTCAAATGTTAATCTCATCCAGAAACGCCCTCGCAGACACACCCAGAATAGTGTATGAACAAATGTCTGGGCACTACATATTCCAGTCAAAGTAACACAGAAAATTAACCATCACATATGGAAAAGCAGAAGGCCTAGAATAGTCATATGATAATAAAGAAAAAGAACAAAGCCAGAGGACTGACACTACCTGACTTTGAGACTTGTATAGAAATATTAAAATCGAGACATTGTGCTATCAGTGAAAGAACGCATGAATAGATCTATGAGACAGTATAGAGAGCACAGAAATATAGCCACACAGATATAGTCAACTTATCTTTCACAAAAGAACAAAGGCAATTCAATGAGAAAGTGTAGTCTTTTCAACAAATAATACTGGCAAAACTGGATCTCCATGAGAAAAAATTGAACCTAGATATTGATGGTATATCTTTCATAAAAATTAACTCTAATGGATTGTAAATCCATTTTAAATGCAAAATCCCAAAATATAAAACTTCCAGAAGATAATATAGGAGAAAAGGTAGGTGAACTTAGGTTTGGCAGTGAGCTTTAGATATGCCACCAAAAGCAAAATCCAGAAAAGAAAAAAAATAATAAGCTGGATTTCATTACAATTAAAACCTTCCATGAAGGACATTGTTAAAAGAATGAATGGAAAGCCATAGACTGGGAGAAAATATTTGCCAAACATATATCTGATACAGGACTTGTGTCTTTTTTTTTTTCCCTTGTGATAAGACTTATAGAATTTACTCTCTTAACAACTTTCCTACATATCATACAACAGTGTTAGCTATAATCATCATGTTGTACATTACATCCCTAGTACTTATCTTAGAACTGGAAGTTTGTACCTTTTGAGCCTCCCTTCCTATGATTTTCTCTCACCCTCCATTCTTATAAACCACAGTCTGATCTTTTTTCTGAGTTCAGTTTTGTTTTGTTGTTATATTTTACATGTGAATGAGATGATACAGTATTTGTCTTTTTCTGTCTGACTTATTTCACTTAGCAAAATGCTAAAGTCCACTCATGTTGTTGTAAATGGTAGAATTTCATTTTTTTTTTTGGCTGAATAATATTCCAGCATGTGGGGTGTGTGTGTGTGTGTGTGTGTGTGTGTGTGTGTGTGTGTGACAACTTCTTTAGCCATTCACCCATCCATGGACATTTAGGTTGTTTCTATATCTTGGTTATTGTAAATAATTCTACTATCAAGATGGGGTGCTGATATCTTTTCAAGTTAGTGTTTTGGGTATATTCCCAGAAGTAGAATTGCTGGATCATATGGTAGTTCTATTTTTAGTTTTTTAACTAAATACTTGATACTGCTTTCTATAGTGGCTATACCAATTTACAATCTTACCAACAATACACAAGGGTTTCCTTTTCCTCACATCTATGCTAGCATTTGTTATCTCTTGTCTTTTTTATGATAGGCATTCTAACAGGCATTAGGTGATATCTCATTACAGTTTTAATTTGCATTTCCCTAATGTTGAGCTTTTTTTTAATGTACCTCGTTGGCCTTTTGTATACCTTCTTTGAATAAATGTCCACTCAGGCAGGACTTGTATCAATATACATGAATTCACTAAATTCAACAATAAGAAAATAACCAATTTAATATTAGGAAAAGATCTGAACAGGCACTTCACCATGAGGATATGCAGATGACAAATGAGCACAAACGAAAATGTTCAATACCATTAGGGAATTGCAAATTAAAATAGCATTGAGATATCACTACATACCCAGTAGAATGGCTAAAATCCAAAACACTGGGAGCACCAAATGTTGATCAGGGTGCAGAGCAACAGGAATTCTACATTCATTACTTGTGAGAAAGCAAAATCGTACAGGCACTTTGGAGGACGCTGGCAATTCATTACAAAGCTTAACATAGTCTTGCCCTTCACTGCAGCAATCATGCTTCTAGGTATTTACCCAACTGAATTGAAAACATATCTACACAAAAGCCTACACACAAATATTTGTAGTAGCTTTGCGCATAATTTCCTTAAAAAATGAAAGCAACGAAGATTTTTGTCATTTGATGAATGTATAAACAAACTGTGGTACATCTATACAACAGATCATTATTTAGAGATAAAAATAAATGAGGTATCAAGCCATGGAAAAACATGGGAGAAACTTGATCGCATTTTCCTAAGTGAAAGAAGCCAGTCTGAAAAGACTATTCTTTGATTCCAATTATACATTTTGGAGAAGGCAAATCTCTAGCGAGCAAAAAGATCAGTGGTTGCCAGGGGTTGGGCTGGGACAGGATAAATCGGTGGAGGGTGAATAAATAAGAGCACAGAGGACTTTAGAGCAGTAAACTATTCTGTACAATATGGTGAATGCAGGTGGTACATTTGTTAAAACCTATAGAACTGCACAACACAGAGAGTGAGTCTTAAAGATTTTAATTAATAATTATGTACCAGTATTGGTTTATCAATGCAAAACATGAACCATGGTAATGCAAGGTGCTAATAATAAGGGAAACTGGGTAGAAGAGACACATGAGTATTTTATTATCTGCTCGATTTTCTCTAAACTTAAAATTGCTTTAAAATTAGTCTGACTTCAAATAAAGTCTTAATTTTTAGTTTAATCATTCATAAATTACTTTTCTGTCAAACAAATATTTCTCTAAAAGTCCAAGAGAATAAAGTGGCTGAGTGTTAAGAAGATTGTAGCAAAAAAAAAAAAAAAAATGACCATACATACATACACCCACCCACACACAAGCATACAGATATTTATAAGCATATATCTTATTTAATGATGATGGTAGATATGTGGCAGTATTTTTAAAGCTCATTTGGAAGTAATTGGCTAAATATTAAGAACAGTTTATTAAGAAATTTGTGGCTCAAATAAACTATTTATGAATATCATAAATTAATGCAAAATAATAAGCTAAAAATTCTACTATAATTTATGGTAAGAAAATTAATACTAGAAAAGAAAAATTCATGTGTATGTGTGTCTTTGAATTATAATTAGATGTAATTATGTTGTGCCACTACATGGCCAAACAAAATAGGTATGAGCTATACATGTTTAAAATGTTCATTATAAGTTACATCATAAGGCAAAGACACAAAGTTTGCATTGCACGCTAAACAAATTCAGCAGTTTTGTTTCCTTCTCAGAGTACATGTTTGTGGCTGTTTTTATTATATTTGTGGGACTGGTATCACTTTCTTTATCAGGCTAATAAAATTTTCATTTAAATTATCTATTGTACCTAAAAGAAAACGAGAAATTTGTAAATGACTTATACTCATTGATGAATACATTTTTGTAAGATCAACTCCAGTCAAATATATGGTAATAGTGTTAATAAGATTTATATGAGTAATGTCCATTTTCAACTATTTTAGTATGTATTTAATCTTTAGATAGGCAAATACTGATCATATAATAAGATATTTATAACTAAAACTGGTTTATAACTAAAACTGGTATTTTTTGAAAATTCAATCTTTAGTCACATAATTTTTAATATAATTTTGGTGTAATTAGATAACAGTTAATCTGAGGAAATAAACAAGGAAGAGGGTTTATGGGTTAAAATTTGAAAGAAAAAAAAATAAAAGAATAGGAAGTTTTCCCTACCAAATAATAAATATATACTGTAGGCCAGTATTGATGCTTCTTATAGATTCAGATTGGAAAATAAGTAAAAAAAAATATTTTACATATTTTAGTTGAATAATTATAAACAAAAATGTTATTTATAGTGCCCACACACCTTGATTACCTCTGAAACAAGTTTCCCCCTTATTAAAACTGATGTTTTTAAGCAACTATTTGATTGAGAAACTTATTTTATACATATTATGGCTGGAACATTGTGAAAACACATATTATTTCTACCTCTAGAAATTTCATGTTTAAATGCACGAAAAGGAATTTTCAAAAAATTGAATGCTAATTTATAAGGATTTGATGGTATTTGAGAAAAGCAGTCATTTAGTAGTGAAACTTTTGAAGAAATAATGTTTCCATCAATGTCTTCTATTTCTTAGAGATGAATACCCGGGGGAAACCTAGTTGATATAATTAGCAGATATTTGATGATAAAGCAATTATATAAAAGGTCATTTGCCTTACCTCTGAACAAAAAAAAATTACCATCCCTGTTAGTCTATTAGTTGGTGGAATAATTTGTTTTATAAATGTTTCTGTTCATGCTGAAAATCAGCATAACTCTCATAGTGGAATGCCCTGGTTGAACCTGGTATACACAAATTGTAACACCTAGTGCTATGGTTGCACTTTAAACTGATATGTTGTGACTTCAAATTACTTCGCATTGACATCTGTGGTTATTTAGAATTACAAGTTAATTTGGATGACTTCCAGAACAAATAAATAAGTGCAAAACTGTCTCAATGCATTTATTGTGCTTGAATGATTGAAGGACTTTTTTTGTGGCTTTAATGTTCCAGAATAATTTTATCTCACAGCAGGAGGTGGCTAGACTTCCAAACAAACTGTTCTTTTATTGTAAGTTATATGACATCTACATGAAAAAGGATATTTAATTTTAATTACAATAATAATAAATAGAACATGACTAAAGCATCTTGCAAAAAGTTCTATGCATAACATAATGACAATAATAACTATAATAGCAAAATATAAGTGGCAGTATTGATAGAAAAACTTAATTAAATAGAAAAATTAAGCTTTTTGATTTCTCACAATAAAGAAATCATGCTTGAATGAACGGGATATGGGCTATTCAAAAATACTGAACAAAAGTAATGTGATCCTAAAACAGTAATTTTATTTTGGAAATCAAACAATGTTTCCTATAAGAATTTACCAATCCAGTGCCATCTAAGGAACCATAGACAAAATGAAGAACATCCATTATGTCTATGGCATATCAATGTTGTCAGCAATCTATTACTGTAAGAGTCACCCCTACTTCTACATCCATATCTTAAAGTTGTTCCTGCAGCTATGTAACATGGATGCTGCAACATGGTTTTGCCTTGTTCCTGAGGCATGTCTTTTCTCCATCTACATATTCATATGGGGAAATTCCATCAAGTTCCATGCTTTAATCTACATGCATGAATTTACATAAACTGTCCTGGTCTCCCAGGTAACATATGTCTTTCTGTGTCTTTCTCTCCAAGTATATATATTTACATGAGTAACATATTTATATCTATACATATGAAAATTAAAATAATACTTAACCTTAGGTAATTATATGTGACTGTTTTCTAATAAATAAATGAAATTGAAACATCCCTAGAAAATAATAGAAGTAGAAATAAAAGTGATAGTTGAAATATTTAAGAACCAGTATTAGAAGAGTACCACTAAATCAGAAAGTTCTTCAGGTCTTTAGAAAGATAAATGAAGTACATTGGTAATAAAGTGCATGAGTTGTTATCAGTCTTGCTTTAAAACTTTAATTAAATTGATTTTGTAATACAAATTATTTCAGAATGAAACTATCAGACTGAAATTTTCTCAGTTCTAACAAACATTCATGGAAAAATTAGCTCAAATATGAAGCAAGCTTCTACAGAGTATAGTAAAGTTACTTTTATTCCCTCTACAATAAATTGAAGAAAAATTATAGACCAGCCTTATCATAAATTTGTGTGTAATTTTTAAAAACTTTTCACAAATAAAATCCAGTAGTATTTTAAAAATACATATTGGCAAAGGGATTTCATCTCAGGAATTCAAAATCTGTAATATTACAAAACCAATTAATTTAGTTAACTTAATTTGCATAATTAAGTAGAAAACTCCAGCAGGTATGTTCTATAATTCTTTCTACACAAGAAGAGCATAGATTTCTTTACTCTGTTTAAGTAATTGTCTTTATTTTGTTTAAATAATGTATCATGATTTACAAATGTGCCTGGCACAGAGCAGGTCCTTGTTAACATTTTTAAAATGAGTAACTGCAGGAAAAAAATAATACATGATAATACAACTTCTATTAATTATTAAAATAAAATAAAATAAAATAAAATAAACTCTTACCAAACTAGTAATAACAGGAAAACTTCCTGAATATGTTAAAGAGTATCTTAAAAAAATAATGATAGTCATATAGGTATAGTCTACTGATTGTTGAAATATTAAAAACAATATCTGTAAAACTGGTGTCTATATAACCAACATAAAAATAATTTTATTGGGGTACCTGGGTGGCTTAGTTGGTTAAGTGATCAACTCTTGATTTCGGTTCAGGTCCTGATGTGACGGTCGGCTGCAACCTGTGCTTGACTCTTCATTGAACTTGGAGGCTGCTTGAGATTTTCTCACTCCCTCTCTCTCTCTCTGCCACTTCCCTGCTCACACACTCTCTCTCAAAATAAATAAATGACATTAAAAAATTTGGTAATAATAATTTTATTAATAAGTGAGCAAAGAGAAATATGACCTTATATAATACCTTCTACAATTGCATAAAACTATAAAGTGCCCCACAATAAATGGCAATTTGAAATCATTTGATATTTGACACAAAAAATTATAAAATGTTACTGAAAGGTTAAAAATTCTAAGTAAAGAAGGCTATATTATGTTTTTTGATTGTAACACTCAACAGCATAAAGATATCTATTTTCCAGTGTTTCACCTTATTTAATGAAATTCCTCTCATTTTTGAGAATTTTCATAACCTGATTTAAAAATGTGTATGAAAGGCAAATAGTCCCATAATTACATGGTAGTTCTGAAGAAAAATGACCTGGAGAATATGCTTTACTATGTTAAAAATATGTATTATAAACATAAGAATTAAGGTAATGCAGTAAATGATCAAGAGTAGACAAATTTATGTATAAAATAGACATGGCCATATGAAACTTCACCATGGCAGAGGTGTTCTGTCACATCAGTAGCAAAATGGAGGACTACTCAGCAATGTAATCAGAAAAATGACTATACCTTTGGAAAAAAAAAAAAAGCATTTGAATCTGAAACTTTCCATAAACAAAATTTAACTCCAGTGAAATAAGAAACTAAATACCTAAAATCTCTAGAAAACTGATGAAGAAAAACCATGTGCCTGGTTGAAATATGAACATAAACTTCATCAGACAATTCGCAAAAGGAGGAATCACGTGATGGCAGGAAAACATACAGAGAAATGTTGAGAACTATTAACGATTAATGGAATGCAAGTCACAGATATCTTATGTACATTCAATTGGCAAAGATTAAGGCCTACCAATGCCAAGTGTTAGGAAACATGTAAACCTACAGGAGCTCTCAGGCAGTGCTGGTGAAATTTGAATCATTCAACTACAGTAGAAAACATGTTTAAATTACAGTTTTACATCAGAAAATAGTTTTCTGTAATAATTACGCTCTTCCAAGTTTTTCAGGCCAAAGTCTTTGAAATTCATCTGCCATCTCTCTTGCTCTCAAGACTATGGTGACTGACCACCCAGTATTTTCAGGACTGAGAGGAGTCTCATGATGTGATACTTTCCATACTATCCCTGGAAAAAATCCAAGATAAGTCAAGAGGTTAGTCACCCCAACTCACGCCTCACACCCAAAGTATCCGAAAAACCAGTTGGCTTCAACTTCAAAATCTGTTCAGATAGTATTCTTGATACCAGGTCTACCATGACGAACCAGCTCAGATTCCTAATGTCTGTCATCTTTTCGAAGTAAAAAGTTAGTCTCCGAAGACAAACATTGACTTGAACCCCAGTTTCACCCAGGACTAGTATTATTACCAGAGCTAGTAAATTGCCAAATGCAGACACCAGAATTTATATGTATCAAAAATACTGTGAAGTGTGGGCCTCAGAGATGTCACAGGCCCCAGTTGGTAACTCCTGCAGTCCAACTCTATCTCAGACTCATCTGTAATACCTGCAGTTACTGTCCAGGGGTTAGAGTGGGAATAAAGAAAACAGACTCTCTGAGGTTCCCAGTAGTGGAAACAATGTGATGTTCTGCCTTTACTACTCTACTTAGATCATATCTTATCTCTTACCCATATCTGAGATGAACAATAAGGTCTGAATGAAGTGATCAAAGGCCAATTTCAAATGTTTACAGCCACTTCCTTCATTCAAGGAATTTCAGTACTTTGATTACAGGTGAGGAAAAAGAATCCAGAAATTGTTGGTAAATTTTTTCCCATTAAATACTTAAGTTATAAAATTAAAAAAAAAGGAAATTACTGGAAACAGAAGGGTGTTGTTTTTTAAATATCCAACTGTATTATATTGTTCAATATGCTAAGTATTTTTCAACTCTCCTGTTTATAAGGTTCAAGTCGATGCAATGCAGTGATTTCATTTTGAGAAAATTGATGCTATTTCTACTATCTTTTACCTAGAGAAAAAGCAAGGGTTTAAAAAAAACATTCAAGCACATTTTACTTTATATTTTGTATAAGTTAATCTATTTGATTTATAATAATCTGTAAACTTTAGACATTAAATACATATGAAACAAAAATAGCCAGATGCTTTATTTGCGTTGTTTGAATTTATACATGAAATCTTTCTCCAGATGCAAAGGCACAAATGAAGCATTATTTCCTCCATTATAATTAAATATATGAGAGATGACACTGTATTCTAGACATAGTGTATTATTTTACACAGGTCATATCTGGTATCTATCAATCAGTTAGGTGTTAGTACAAGGAAAATCTCTTGAACTGGAAGGATTTTTACTCTTCAGAAGAAAATCAAGAATCTATTTTATTTTAAGCTTTTATTCTAAGCTTTATTCCTTTTATTCTAAGGTTTAAAAAATGTCTTCTGACAGGGATGATTTTGGCTTTTTTATTAATATTTAAGCGTTTGCTGTGAGATAATAGTTCTTCAAAACCAGTGACCAGTAACACTGTGAGCTCCTGTTACTGGTATCCACTCGCATTTTTTAAAAGTAGGCTTGCTAATTTTGCTTTGCTCAGGGCTCTCTGAGAAGACATAACTGTCTTTGATTGCACTAGTGTGTCACCTTGACAAAGCATTGAAAACTATGAGAAACCCCAAATGCCTTTGTAGAAAATACCATATAAAAACATTGGTATTCAGTGATTACCTTCGTAAGACAAACACATTAATCACACCTTTCATGGGACTATACTAGTTTAAATACTGGGGGAAAAAAACCTATTTATTTGGGATGATGTCTTTTGGTTAAAGGTATTTCTTTCTTGAGTATAAAGGCAGTGTAAGGTCCATGGTTTACATCCCATCTGTAAAATTTGGGGGAAATGACAAACATAAGACAAGGACAAAAATTAATTACTGCTGGAAAGAAGGAAGGATGCCATCCTTGAGAATCAGCCAGCTAAGGATGCTAGGCGTAATGTACACTGAACTGGATATGTTAGAAAAGACAAATGGGGCATCTTAAAATTCTGACTCTCATTAAATAGCAGAGTGGGTGTGTGGAAAAGATCTTATCAAGGTCTCATTAATATTCCCAAACTTGGAAAGAGGGCAGATGGAGTATAGGCAAATAGCACAAGAAGATATTCTGCATAACGAGATGGGTCCTTCTTTCCTAAGAGAGTGGTCACAACAGGCTGAAAGGCAATGCTATCAAGAGTCCTCATGAATAAGTCAGCAACAGAAACGACTGGCAATACTTAAAAAAACATATTACAAATTTTAAAGAGGGAGTAATACTGAATTAGCAGAGAAAATACATTTATTTTAGATTAAATTACTAAAGAAAAAAACTTTAATCACATTTCCCAAAATATTCCCAGAGGGAAAAACTTGGGCAAGTAATAATGAAGAAAGAAAAATGAAAAAGAAAAACTTTAGTGACAGTAAAGATAAGGTGAAGATGGTCTCTGAAATAAAAGAATTATAGTAGATTGCTCATTATTGGAAATTGATTTACTAAAAAGGAGCTACATACCTAGAGCGGTTCTCAAGTAAACATTTAACATAATGCTTAACTGTGAAATAACAGATGTAGTCCCGTAGAAACCAACGATCAGATATTTTATTTACAGGATTAAAAAAAATCCTGGCTAACGAAATGGCATAAGAATAGACAGAAGGAATTAAAAAATCATAGAAATTAATATTATTGTCTCCACATGAAATTTTTGTCTTCCTTGAAAACACAAGAGGTTACCTCTCATAGAAGTAAGTTCTGTAAGATAATGTATCCATATAGAAATAGAGATAGTTGCATGCATACACATATGTAGCTAGTATTTACATAGTAAAACATGTTTTAAATCAGTTAAATATCAATAAAAACATTAAAACCTTCATAATTGACTTATTTACTAAATACATAGGATCTGTACAAAAAGCAAAAACCAATTTAGATGTGACATGGAAGAGGAGACTTTTGTATTGGGACACTAAAAGTTGATAGAACAAAAATTTTCTAAAAATTAGTTCATAAAGGAAATGCATTAATTATGAAAAAGTTAACATTTCAATTAATTGTGAAAAGGCAATACATATGACTGGCTATTTGAAAGATAATTTTTTTTTAGATTTTTAAACTTACCTCATTTCTCCATATATTTTAAATGTATTAAGTACAGTGCAAACATAAAATTGACAGATGGCTAGAAAAAGCTACTAATGATCATTTCTGTAACTGGGAAGCCTTTTGAGAAAACAAATGTAGAAATCATTCATTATGCTAAGTTTACACACTATTAATGAGTTTGAACATTTCAACTAATTATTAATACTTTTTTCTTCTTTTCTGAATTATCTTTCCATGCCCTTTGCTTATTTTTATATTTAGAACTTCAACTATTCTGATCCACAGATCTTTTAATAGCAACATTAACTTTTATTTCTTCATACATTTTTCAAAATGTTATTTGTATTATAATGTATCTCTATTTTCCCTATTTTTGCTTTCTACATTGCCTTTATGGTTAGAATACCCCCTAATTCTTTTTTTAATTTTTTTAATGTTTATTTATTTCTGAGACCGAGAGAGACAGAGCATGAGTGGGGGAGCAGCAGAGAGAGAGGGAGACACTGAATCCAAAGCAGGCTCCAGGCTCCGAGCTGTCAGCACAGAGCCCGATGAGGGGCTCGAACTCACAAACTGTGAGATCATGACCTGAGCTGAAGTCGGTCACATAACCGACTGAGTCACCTAGGCGCTCCTCCCCTAATTCTTATAGATTGCATTGAAATACAGTGAAATGATATTTTTTATTGTGTGGTTGAGAAATTCCCATTCAGTAGACCAGGTACAGCATCACTGATCAGGAAACACGTGGCAGCAGGAGCAATAGCAGATGTGTGAGTTACTATTTTTCCCCCTATCAACTCGGGCAGTGCACAGAAGTCTAGCAGAGTTGGGAGTCGCTTCTGACCAGAAAGAGGGCTGTGAGGGATTGGAAATTCATGATTAGTAAAGAAGGGCCTCTCTGATGGCTCAGACACTAGAATACAGAAACAATATCATTTGGCAAAACTTCTGAACCCCAAACCTTCCAACTGGGTCTTTGTGACTATAGCCATAAGTAGAAGGCATCTGATATGATCTAATTCTTGGCATGAGTGTTGCCATCACAGTTCGATAATGTGATAAAAAGCAGCAGGATTTGCCACATAAGAATTCATGATAAGGGAAGCACCAATCTCTTTGCATGTTTGCTGGGTTGGACTCCAAACTTTGCAAGAGTCTTTGTTTCAATGATATATGCAATGGGCCATAGTCAATTTCCTTTGTGCTTTGCAGGGTCCTGACATCTTTTTCTGAGATGTAAGTCTGCATAGGATCAGTTTAACACAAGTAAAACTTGACATCTTACTCCAGTTCCAAGAACCCAAATGGGAGCTTATAAACATTATAGTCCATTAACAATTCTTACCATTTCAAATTATAAATTTTGTGAGACTTGCCACTGGCAACATGATAAAGGAAGTTTAGTGTATTTGCTTCATAAGTTGTAAACTTAGTCTGAACTAATTTTCTATAAAGTCCTTTCCCTTTATGCTTTAGTTTGGGTGGGCCACAATAAAGATTCTTATACGAGATTAAGATGGCAGAAATGCCATCTTCCATATTGGTTTTGATACTCACTGGTCATGACAAGGTCATCAGGAGCTGTTTTATGTATATACCAACTGCCCATAAATCGTAGATTGAAAGCTGTTCCTGGGGATATCAATTTTCCTCTAGCTTTGGCCTATATTTTGCATGAGCCCAAGTAAAGTGTGTTGCACCACCAGAATAAACCTTCAATATACACTGGAATAATGTGCAATTAAAATATTACCACCACCATCACAACCCCAGACTCCTTAGTTACTTGCATACCACTGAAAAGAAAGAGAACACTGCATGGGATGGCTGTACTCAACATTAGGCAAGTGACTTAGTCAGCTTGCCAGGAAGTGGTGAATGTTTGGTTTATACAATTTGTCTATGATCTGGTTACTTTTGGGCCTATATTGATCCTTCATTCTGTGGAAATGAAGTTCTATGGAATAGCAAACACATTTCTGTTTTACTTGATAAATGAAAAAAAAGATTTCAAGAGTGAATGATATCTATATATCCCAATACTAAATAATTGTTGTTCTGATATTTACAGTTGTGTGTAAAGACAGTTGAACAGCCAATGCTTCAGATTCAATATGTGTCTAATCAGATTCTCAGATTCAGAGAGGTCATCAGCCAGCAAAAACTCAGAGGACAGGCTATCAAACTGGCTACTTTACTCTTTTAGTCTCATAGGAAAGGGATATAATCATTAAGGTCTTTCTCATCTATTGACTCAATATTCAGTATCCTTCTGCATTTTCCCCACTATCACATGTGTGCAAGCTTTTAATAATTGCAAAGTGAGCTCTGTACGTGTGTGTGTGTGTGTGTGTGCACGTGTGTGTGTGATTCAATCAGTACTTGTGATTCAACATTCTATGTTGCCTCTTCCTAAACAACTACTCCAATGTCATTAATAACAATGACCAAACTCTATCAAAGGTGATCTTAATCCTTTCATCTCTATTCCTAGAAGTTTTGCTGAGATAGTACTCATAGTCAATGAACAGCAATCTAGATGGCTGGTCATATTGCCCCACGTGGACTTTCACACTTCCAAAGTGAATCATTGATCTCTAATCCCTTGATTTACTTCTAAAAACTATCATGAGTGTCAGGCAAAATATCTACCCCACTGCACCAATTGCCATGTTAGTAAGATGGCCAGACAGCACACACATTAGATTAGTATGAGAAACAGCATGCATCATGGAAACTTACAAATAGGAAAACAGTAGCAGGTGTGTGGGTACCTCACCGCTCTATCACACTTTAATGAACCCTAGGGCCTAGGTATATCCTGCACCTCAGGCTCCATGACCCTGGCTTTTAGGCTGCAGGACTTTTATGTTAAACAATTAAATAGTGTCCCCTCTCATTGGAGTAACTGGAGGTAGATTAGAATAGTAATATGAAGTGACAGAAACTTAGTTCCAGCTATGCTCCCATTCTATTATATACAGATTGAAACTGGGATGGGGGGTAAAGTGGAAGAATTGGATAGGGTGGACTGGCCCTTCCCCTGGCTCTGGTATGAATCTGTTTTGTGGTCAAGTGATTAGTCCCTTCATTTTTCCTTAAAAATGATTACAAATATCACAAAATGTCTATTAAAGGACTTGAATCAAAGAACCCCTGTGTTCTCCCCATTGCTGTATAAATAGTTAAATGTATGAATCTTATTTTTAAGACTAAAATCTGTTAGTTATTTTTGCTTAAATAGAATTTAAAATTAATACTTCGGTTGATATACTGGTCCTTTCTGCTTTCATCTGTTAAAAGGCATTTAAAATGCCCAAAATACAGTATGACTCTCATAATCCACAATAAACACATGGAGAAAAGAGGTATGTACACTTTATAAATAAATAAAGGTAAAGTAAATAAGAGTTTCCAACTGATCTTTTTTTTAACGTTTTATTTATTTTTGAGACAGGGAGAGACAGAGCATGAACAGGGGAGGGTCAGAGAGAGGGAGACACAGAATCTGAAACAGGCTCCAGGCTCTGAGCTGTCAGCACAGAGCCCGAAACGGGGCTCGAACTCACGGACCACGAGATCATGACCTGAGCCGAAGTCGGCCGCTTAACCGACTGAGCCACCCAGGTGCCTCTCCAGCTGATCTTTTAAAGTTTTACTTCAATGTTTCCTGAAAAGCCTGGCTATTAAAATGCAATAATGAAAAAATCTCATTGGGTACAAATCATGTGATTTTCCCCTTATTTTTCCTTTTCCCCCATCTCTCCATGCTTGAACATCATTCAGAAGGGGTTCAGGACAACCCCCTACCACAATGTAGCACTTTGGCACGTGGATTATTTGGAGCTGAAGGCTCAAAAGAAACTTTTGTCCTCCCTTAACCACAGAGAAGAATCTAAATACTAAGGAATATTAAAAGTGATAAATTTTATCTGAATGACCCGTTTGTGTGGTACGGCAAACATCTAGTTACCAAATACCTGCTCTTCTTATCACCCTATGAAGTGCATTCCTTTCCTCTGAAGTTCCAGACCTCACCCCCTTCTTCTTTGTTCAGAATGACCAATAAACTTCATTTTGCCTAACTGTCTTTGGAATTTCCATGTACCTATGGATTCCCCAAATGCACACCTATCAAATTTTATTTTCTCCTGTTAATCTTCTTATGTCAATTTGATTCTTAGTCCAGCTAGAAGGAACTTTGAGGGGACAGGAATTCTGGATCCTTGACAATTCTCGTTGATTCTTCACCACTACCACTTTATACCAACTGCTCCTCAAACTCCAATTTAAATGATTAAATTAACTGTACATTTTTGTCAATTAAATAATGGGAAGACATATATAAAGGAAAAAGAAAACAAATGTTTTCCTTTGATAAGGAATCTTAGAGACTACATTTGAGATTTTGTTTCAACCGAACTCTGTGAACCTGTTGACAGGTTAAAATCCTCTTTAGGCATCAGAGGGAGGAAAGTAATTTTCCCTCTACTGTTGTAGGTTCTTGGTTGAGACCTCATATAACAAAAGATAGATTAACAAGAGAAAAGCAAAGAGAAGTGTGTCAACATGTATGTGTATGCCCCAGTACACACAGGAGATACCCAGGAAAACTAAGCAATTTCCCAAATCTGCCCAACCCATCACCTTAAATACCATCTCTAGGTAAAGACAAAAGATTCTGGGTTCAGTGGAAAGCCAAGTTTTCAGGAAAAGCACAGTAAAAAAAGCATAAGGTTGTTGTGTACATTTAAGTCATTTTCTTACCCATTGGAAAGAGTTTCTAGAAATTTAGGCATCCTCCTTTTCTTAGGCCAGAGAGAACTACAAATGGGGATTTCCCCTATAAAGGTAAATGCCCCTTACAAAAGGGTACCTCTACTTAATTTTCAGTTTCTCCTGTGTTTTCTATCTCTTAAAAATAACCACTACAGTAAAATGCCAAAGAAATATCTTTTATGGTGGCAAACTCCACTCCCCTTCAGTACAATATGCTAAAATTCATGTCAACAGGTATATGATTTTATTGTATGTCATCAAGTAATTTAAATCATCAAGTGATTTAAATTGATCAGTGATATAATTAGATGTATATTCCACAAGATTTTGGGTCCATTTCATATTTTAATACTTAAAGTTTTTATTTCTATTTTAAAACAGTAGCAATATATACAACCTCTAAATTGGAGAAAAATCACTGAAAGATTATTTTTTGTTTCTTGGTTAAGAATGTCAATAATGTTAACTGAATTCATTTTCAATAAATCAAGGAAAAAGTGTCAAAAAACCCACAACAGACCAATCCACATATTTACATTGACTTTGATAAAGATTATATGTAATACAAATCTATTGCTTTTGATAAAAGAGTTAATTATATAAAGGACAATAGAAGCTAAATGTTTGGGCATGCAATTAGCTAAATTCCCAGGCAAGCAAAATGAGAATAGTTCTGTTTATGTTTTTTTTTTAATGGAAGAAATTTTGGTTTACGAAGAGGCTATTATTACAAATAGACTTCTTAGCAGAGGATTGTTTTTAAGTTTTAAGATGTACTTAAATGTACATTTACTAAAATGTAAATACATTTGAAGTTTTAATAGCACATAGATCTTAAAAGTATTCACAAG
Source organism: Acinonyx jubatus (assembly GCF_027475565.1). NCBI lineage: Eukaryota > Metazoa > Chordata > Mammalia > Carnivora > Felidae > Acinonyx > Acinonyx jubatus. The sequence goes on from NC_069380.1 coordinate 59,111,764, forward strand.
TGAAATATAGTTTCCTTTGTGGCTATCTATCTCCCTCAATATATCTTTATAAGTTTTATGAGACAGAGTTTTTCATACTCTGTTATCAAATGAGAATAGACATATATGGCAACAGTTTCAAAAAGAACAAATACTTTAAAAAAATCCTTTCCTATTTCCAAAAGAAACAAGGCAACATGGATATCAACTTATAAAGATGCAGGGAGATTTTGATTCACAAGTTTTTTAATCCTTTTTTCTAGAGCCTGGCAGGTTTCAGGCGCCTGGGTGGCTCAGTCGGTTGAGTGTCCAACTTCGGCTCAGGTCATGATCTCACAGCTTGTAAGTTCCAGTCCTACGTCAGGCTCTGCACTGACAGCTCAGAGCCTGGAGCCTGCTTCAGATTCTGTGCCTCCTTCTCTCTCTGCCCCAACCCACTCGCATTCTGTATCTGTCTCTCTCAAAAATAAATAAACATTAAAAAAAAATTAGAGCCTGGCAACTTGGTTTATGGTTCATGGACTAGAAGTATGGGTCTCCTCTGAGGGCAGAAGGAATTACAGACCCTAAAGCCCCACTCCAGACTTACTGAGTCAGCACCTACAAGCCATGCATATGTATGTTAAGGTTCAGAAGCATCTTTCTGGACAATTCTAACATACTTAAACCTCTACTTCTTGTTCCGTCAATTTTGTTCAGGATCTCAACTCTACCATATTCAAGGATGAGGAGATACTTGATACAAATTTCTCTAACTAACCATTTTACTGTTTGTTTCTTAGTCAAGGTCAAAAATCATACTCAATGGGTAGTCTTCTATAATTAATCTATGGGTTAATTGAAAAGCCTAACAATGAGAAGGTCTCATGCTCCTGGAGGGATATAGAATAGACTCTGACTGTAAATCAGAACAAAATAGATTGTTTCTGGGAATTTTACTTACATGAGTCATTAAAATTCACTTTTAGGCTTAAGCCAGTTTGATTCTTGCTTTCTGTGAATTAAAACTAAGAAGACCATACAATTTATCATTCAAATTGATACATTGTTTGAGAGTGAAAAGTTTAGAGCATAGACTCTCTTAGACACCAGGACAACAGACATAAACCAGGATTGTCCTGGGCAGACTGAGACATATGGTCATCTTTCATTTAATTGAAAGTCTTAACTAAGAAATATCATTCGTGCTAAATAATTTCGATCATAGACCAGCTGAATGAGTCTCTGTCATTTTAGGTGTTAGTGACAATTATGATCTTTAGTATATTTATTTACTATAAGCATCAATATAACTATATCATGTGGGACAGAAGTATTTATTTTGAGAATTAAAAATAATGACTTACAGAAGTGAAAATTATATATGTCATATTACATGTATGTGTATATATGTACCAGATATTTGGAGAAAGAACTCAAAACTATCTCTATTAATCTCTTCAAAATGTCTAAAGTGATTTATAAAAAAAGTAATTTAAATTAAAACTAATCAGACTTCTATATAAAAGAGAGAAAGATCATTTTAACATTGTATACAGCGATAGATTCAAATTAGATTTATTACTAACTTAAAAATGTTTCTTTTTTTTATTCAGGATCTTAGAGAATGGGATAGTTTGCTGAAGTTAAAAATTTCTCATTAAGTAATTCTAAACGAAGTACCTTTTCTGCTTTCTGATTTCAACCTATTCTTTGCGTATTGTATTTCTATTAAATAGTACTATATAAAGACTGGATCTTCAAAAATGCTTTCTGAAAGTCATAATTTTTAACTTTGTCTGTACATCATAATTACTTATAGACATTTGTATCCGATGTCAGGGCCCCACTCTCATGACTTCATTCATTATCTTTGGGGTACTTCTTACATGTGAACATTCCACTTGTGAATCTAATGGGCCGTCAGATTTCATCCAATCTGTTAAAATATGAAATGCAAAAAATGAACATAACTAAAGCCATAACTCTTATCTCTTCTAATCTCCCTCAAAATACCCATGAAAAACAGAAATAAATATAAAGTTATGGTAATATCAACAATGAAGAAAGACACAAAAATATGTAATTTACGGATTCTGGAAGTAATTTTCACCAACTATAAAGTCAGTGGAGCCAGAAATGAAAACATTTACACTTGATCTAACAAACAAAACTCAAGTTCATAGATACAGAGTACAGATTGTGGTTGCCACATATGGAGCAGGGGTGGGCAACATGGGTGCAGGTGGTTAAAAGGTACAAACTTTAGTTATAAAATAAATAAGTCACAGGAATGTAATGTATATCATGGTGATTATATTAATAATACTGTATTGCATTTTTGGAAGTTGCTAGAAGAATAGATCCTAAGAGTTTCCATCACAAGAAAAAAGATTTTTGTGTAACTATTTTTAGTGGCAGATGTTAGCCAGACTTATTGTGTTAATATTTTTGTGTATACACACATATCAAATCATGATTTTGTACTCTTGAAACTAATATAATGTCACATTTCAATTATAACTCAATAAAATGAAACAAGCTTATTAAAAAGAAATCCATGTATATCACGAAGCCACAGTTTTTTCATTGATAAATTAGGAGTTGGATTTCCTCATTTTAGGTTTATTTCTTCCTCTGCCCCTACTTTTGTAAATTATTTAATTTTAAATAGCCTGCTAACTGTCAAAAACAAAAGAAATATCCAGCATGAGTTTTTCAATTTTTAACACTTTTTTTGTCTTTCTGAAAAATCCTACCCATTGCTATCTTTGAAATAAAGGTGTGTATGCTGACATTTCCAAATTATTGACCTGAATTCAAGCTTAAAATCATGACACTTCATATTTTTAACTCTTTAATTTATACTGTAGTTACATGTTTCACAAGTACTTCAAATTAAGATGTCAAAAATGAAAGTCAATATCTTATTAACCCAACCCTTCTTTCTTCTAAATTGCCTTTCTGGTCAATTAATTGGGTTTTATTCATTTATTAAGCTAGCCAATCATTAATTTAAGATATATAAAATATTAAGCATTTTTAAGTATCAGGTGCTGTTAGAATCCAAAAAATATGGCATAATAAAACACTTTCACCACCTCCATGAAATATATATTGTACTAGAGTAGAAAGACATTAAACTATTCACACAAGTAAATGTAAAATTGCAATGCTGTTTACTGCCATGAAGTACAGGTACTTGAATTTATGTTCATGTATAAAAAAGGAGACTTGACGTAGTCTTGAGCAGGTAAAGAAAAGCTTCTCTGATAAATTATTTTCACAAGGTAGAGTGCATCTTGGTGGGAAGAAGAACAGTGCAGACAAAGAAAACCGCAGGCAAATATACTGTGGTGGCTAAAAGATGACAATAATTTAAAAATCTTTGGTGGTAGGCAGAATTTAAATATGGCTGTGTATTAATTTGCTAGGACTGCTGTAAGAAACTTCCACAACTCAGGTGGCTTAAACAGCAGAAATGAGTTTTCTCACAGTTGCATACACTACAAGTCTAAAATCTAAGTGTTGGCAGGGCTACAAAAGGAGGATTTGTTCCAGGCTTCTTTCCTTGACTTATAGGTGGCCATTGTCATGTTTACATGTTTTTCTCCTTATATGTATCCCTGTATCCAAATGTTCCCCATTTAAAAGAACTTTGTTCATATTGGATTTGGGGTCCATTCTTCTTTTGCTACAGCTACCATTTAATTTGGTAGCTGTAATAATAATAAGCCCACTATAATCTTTACAGAATATATAATATATACAGAATATATATAATACAGAATGTATATAATACATACAGAATGTATATAATATATACAGAATGTATATACAGATTGTATATATATTATATAGAATAATGTATATATACAGAATGTATATAATACAGAATATAATATATATATAAATTATATATATAAATTATATATATAATTTATATATATAAATTATATATAAATTATATATATAATATATATAAATATATATATATAAATATAATATAATAATGTACATATACAGAATGTATATAATACATACAGAATGTATATAATATATACAGAATAATAAGCCCACTATAATCTTTACAGAAAAAATTTTTACTACAACCCTTTTTTATCTTTCCTCTTCTCCTTCCTCCTCCTCCTCCCCCTCCTCCTCCTCCCCTTCTTCTTCTTCTTCTTCTTCTTCTTCTTCTTCTTCTTCTTTTTCCCACAAGTTTATTGAACCATAATTGATTCTCAGGTGTACCTTGATATGTTATGTTTATAAGTCTGTAAACACACCATTGTCTCTTCCTAGAATGTAGTTTCTTACTCTAGCACCGAATAACATTGCCCATCAATCTTTCAGAATTTAATTGCTACCATATTTTCTGTGACGTCTTTATTGCTTTCTCTTACAGCCCAAAATAACCCTATTATTGTCCATTTCTGACTACACAATGGGGCCCCTCTCTTCTAGTCTTCATCTTATGGTATTACTAAGTGTTGTCAGTCATTCTTCATTACACATCTGTGTTCCCCACCTGACTGCTGTGTCTTTAAAGTCAGGACTTTGTATTATTTAAATGTATATAGCTCCCCTGGCCCTATATTAGGAAATAAGCAACAGGAATAAACTGAAAGCAGGCATTTCAAAAATAAATCTCATAATTACTGCATATTCAGAATTAAAAGTTAAATGATGTTGTACGCAACCTGGGCATTTTTCTTAAGATAAATGAGACATGCTTGATGATTGATATTACACAAATCCCACCAATCTGTTCTGTTGTAAAAGGAGACAGAGAAATTCTCTCACTCATCAGAAAACAAAACAAAGCAAAATTGGGTCTAGGAAACAACATGTTTATTAGTTTTTAGTAATTGCTTCCAAATTTTTTCTATATATTTTTCCTAACCACCTTCCATATGCCTGTGATTTTCTTTGGCACATCTCCAGCTTTCATATTCGTTTTTAATTTTTTCATATTATTTTTATAAAAATATATACGTATGAAAGACAGTCTTTCTCAAAACTTGTCCATTGCTCACTCTTTTAAAAATACTTTTGTGTAAAATATTTTAGAGTACCATATTCAATGTAGCACACAAACTGAATTAAGCATTATATCATAATGATCATAATTGACTTATCATGATTATTTCCATGTTGGTCTTAATAATTACCATCTTTGTGGCATACCATGCACTCCATTTAATAAAAAATATCTAAAAATAACTTTAAGATATTTTCTGATTTTATTTTTTTAATGTTTATTCATTTTTGAGAGATAGAGCACTGGGAGTGGGGGGTGGGGAACAGAGAGAGAGGGAGGCACAGAATCCGAAGCAGCCTCCAGGCTCTGAGCTGTCAGCACAGCTGATGTGGGGCTTGAACTCACGAAATGCAAGATCCTACCTGAGCTGAAGTCGGACACTTGACCAACTGAGCCGCCCAGGTGCCCCTCTAATTTTCTTTGAATTGTGAAAAGAAACTCTTGAGCAAAACGTTATGCAGTTTATAACTGTAGGAGTAAATGAATCTTAAAAGTGAATCTAACTTATGGGAAAATGTTTTTATATCTGTTTTAAGACAATTGTACATAGTTTACGTTCTGATTTTTACTGTATTATATTTAGGTTTAAAACGTCTGGCTTCAATGGCATCTATGATTTAACAATTAAAATGTATTTTTACATTTATAAGTTTATATTATCTGTCTATGATTATTATGGTGATGATACACTTAGTAAATTGGAATAAGTAAGCAAAACTGTTCAATCTTCATTCTGCCATTCTTTTATCACTAGGTCCACGTAAAAATTATGATTATTTCTGTTGTTCTGTTTCCATCTTGAGATTTTCTGATGTCTTTGTCTTGCTCAAGCTCAGCTGCCTGCAATCTGACTGTCATTTACCAGCCTGGTCACTTGGCTAATGATGTTTCACAGGCATTTCCATTGGTGTCACATAGTCTGAGGTTGTAGGCTACAGCTTCTGCCAGCCATTCCTGCAGGTCATGTCCTGCTGTTATCCAACCTTTGCAAATACTCAGGCTTGTAGAATCACACAGGAACAAACAATGCTGACAGACTGGCAGTGTCCCAAGTCCTTGTTGGTAAAAAGCCTGTCTTGCCATTTGGTCTCTCTCTTAGGGCTGACAGGAGTTCCAAAAAATTCTGCATTTTTTGGCCCTCAATCCATTATCCTCCTTCATGGAAACCTTCCTTGAAAAGTGTTTCCTTAAACAATAGTGGTAGACAATTTTGTGTCAGATGAACATGCAAACATAACTTTAAGAGGAATTGTTTTTAACTTTTTATTTGAATCATTTCAATCTTCACAAAAATTCAAAGTATATAAAGATATCCCACATACTCCTCAAAGACATTGACCAAATGTTAATATCTTGACACATTTGCACCGTATTCTGTGTGTGTGTGTGCACATGTGTTTAATAGATAGACATCCTATATGGAAGTAAGCATTCAGCTACTCAGCTTCCCAAAGTCTGAGGGTATAGTCTGTATACCCTATGTATATATAAAAACTATATGCACACACAGAGACACACTCTCATATAGCAAAAAATATACTTATGTTTATATATTATGTATATGTAAATATACACACACATAATTTTTTGTGAATCATTTGAGAATATGTATCACACAACATACATTTTAGTCCAAATACTTCAGTGTGTTTTTTTAAGAACAAAAATATTCGCATAAGCACAATGCAATTATTAAATTTAGCAAAGTTAAAATATATTCAATGCTATTTATATAATTAAGTACTGTTATTCAATTCTGTAAATTGTCCAGTGATGTTTTTCCAAACACTTGCGCTCTCAACCCCACATCAGTTCAAGAGTACACAACATATTTAGCATTTGTCTCCCTTTAGTCTCCTTCAATCTGGAATGGTTCTTTTACATTTTTTTAATGATATGATCAATTTGTGAATAGTGTAGAGGACAGCCCAATTGTTTTTTTATTTCATAGACTATCACTAAGCTTTGTAGTTGTTTTTTGTTTGTTCGTTTTTCCAGATGCCTTCTCAAAATTAGGTTCATTTGCCTTTTTTTTTTTTTTTTTTTTTTTTTTTTTTGGTAAAGGGTTTTGTGTTTAACTGGCATATACCTAATAATCAAGGATGTTTAAAATATTCCCTTTAGGGGTGCCTGGGTGGCTCAGTCAGTTAAATCCTTGACTCTTGATTTTGGTTCAGGCCATGATACCATTGTCATGAGATTGAGCCGCATGTTGGGCTCTGTGCCAAACATGGATCCTGCTTGGGATCCTCCTTCTCCCTCTCTCTCTGCCCCTCCCCTACTCGTGCTCACTCTCTTTCTCTCTCTCTCAAAATAAATAAATAAATATTTTTAAAAATATTCCCTCTAGAAAGTTTAACTAAATAACCTCATTATCCACTAAATCTTTTGGATTATACCCAGAAGTGATTGCTGGTTCTATTTTTATTTTATTTTTTTGAGGAGTCACCTCAAATTTCCATAGTGGCTGCAGTATTATATATCCCCACCAAGATCATACAAGTGTTCTAATTTCTCTGTACTCTCAGTAACACTTGTTATTTTAAACAAATAATAACCATTCTGACAATTGTAAAGTAGTATCTCATTGTGGTTTTGATTTTCATTTCTTTAGCATTAAGCACCTTTTAATGCACCTGTTGGCCATTTGTATGTCTTTGTAGAAATGTATATTCAAGTCCTTTGTCCATTTTGTACTCAGGTTATTTGTTATCTGGTTTTTTTTTTGTTTTGTTTTTGTTTCTGTTTTTGTTTGTTTGTTTTTTGCTATTGAGTTGTATGAGTTCCTTATATATTTTTGTTACTAACCTAATATCAGATGTACAGTTTGCAAATACTTTCTCTTGTTTGGTAGGTTGCCTTTGTATTCTGTTGATTGTTTCCTTTGCTGTGCAAAAGGTTTGTTACCATTGGAGAATTGAGTATTGACAGCAAGTAGCAATTTAGATTATCACCTTTGGTCACATGAATTTTAAATGCCTATTGAAAAACTAGTTTTGGCAGATTGAGTAGCTAGCTTGTCAGATGCTTATGGAGGTCATATAGGGTGGGAGGATGTCAGAGATGGGCTTGAATGTTTTAACTGTACTAGGGATATTTTAAAAATAAATGACAAACAAGAGGTTTTAATTCTTGCCTAAAGGCATGGTCAGGAAGACAGGGAATTTCTATGAACACTTTAAAAAGCTCTAATTTCATAAACTAACACTTATACATTAAGTCTGTCTGTATTTACTGAGTTGTATTTGTAGCCCACCAAATTCACTAATTGAAATATAAGGCATTCATTTTTTCTTTGGGGAATTGTGGGATTCTGAAAAGTATAATTGTAATATTTGAAATTATTCTGTTGACTCTACCTATATTTAGACTCCAAAACCTCATTAAGCCTTCTAGACCATTGGATTAGTTCGATCTTCACCTGTCTGATGAAATTGTCCCTGCCTGACCTGAAGAGCCTATAATGATATTGTCAGAAGTAGTTTCCCTGCAAAAGGACAGCAATTCTCTTTATATTTCATGCCTGTCACCTTCATTGCCTCCAGACGTATAACTACCCTCAGATCTTTACCTGTTTCTGGAGTCATTTGCAAAGCAGAGGGTTTATACAGTAATAATAATAATAAACAATAAATAATAATTGCAAAATTGTGCTAATATGTTTTGGTTAAGCCTTGGGGATTACATGTGGAGAATATTTCTTAGGGCATTAAAACCAGTGATGGAAGCATATAATTTTACTTCATTTTGAATTTATCAGTATGGTTAAACTTGTCAGATATTGTGAATCCAAATAAAACTTGAGTACTTGAGTTGACTTGATTTTTTCTTTAACTCAATAAAACCTTTACTTAAGATCATATATACTGAATGATGTTGCAATATCCAAAATCTATGATGCCAAGAAGAAAGAAAGAACCTAAAAACCAATAAAGTCAACATCAACTCAGGGGCCCATAACCATGTTATCTGATAGGGCCTTTAGAAAACGTCCTTCACCACAAAACTGAGAAACACACACTAGGGACTCTCATTTGGGAAGAGGAAATAAAAGAAAACCAAATACTAGATGTAAGTTTTTGTCTATGTTGCATTTTTAAGATAAAAAGTAAATTAAAAATCTTAATACGCTGGTAATTTCACTGATATGCTTACTAAATATAATCTAATAAATGTACAAAATGAAGTATTTATATAAATCAAGGATGAGAGTATGTGAAGAACCAATGATTATGATTCATTCAGAGAAGAAAGGAATTAAATATATTGATAAGACAAGCAAAACCATCATGAAAAAGTACAGAATGGGATGTTCTGTATGGTCTCAAAATAAATGTGGATGGCTGTGTGATTAAAATGAAATTTCTGGTAACAATGGGACAATAGGCTCTCAGGGCAATTTAAGCCCAAAAGTTGCATTTAACCACCAGTGGCAAGATGTACATTGTTATTATAATAGACAGAAGGTAGATACTTATAGTCAGGATATTTTCACAAAGGAATCATCAGATGTTACTAAATAATTATGGGAAATTTCAGTTTGAAGAACTTGGACAGTGTATTAAAGCACTAGCTCTTTGTGTAATTAAAAACAAATTGTATTTATGGGAAGACCTGAATTGAGTCACCATGATCAAAAGTGATGTCCCCTCAGTCAATTCCCATGCCTAAGTTAAAACAGAGATTTAAAGTCAAGTAATCAAAGAAGAAGGGTAATCTTTGAAAGGACCCTTACCATCACAAGAACATTACTATTTTCATAATCATTCCTTAAAAGGCCTGATACCATTTATTTGATAAATATGCCATTGAAGAAAGAGAATTGTTCATGATATTGAAATAAGAGGACTTTGGCTTTGAGATAATTTTAGTCACTACTGTCCAAACAAATGTGATCCCATGTTCAGTATAAGGATTTACAGAAATCACAAGTAAATGGATTTGGGTGAAAAACTATCTTTATAAATCCAATGATTTCATTTAGTGTGTGTTTTCTTGGATCCAAAATGTTAGCTTGAATAGACATACTTAGAACCTGGTTGGCAAAGATACAAGGTACTCAAGTTTTCTTGGTTTACAGACATACTCTCAATTCCTACTGTTGAAGCAGCTCAACTCCTCTTGATATTCAGATCAGTTACTTCAGTCTGTACAATAATATCTTTATTTTTCTGCTCCTTTTCTGTTCAAAGGAGTCCCAAATGGCCCAATGGAGGTCCCTATGTCAGGTTCAATGTCTAATTCAGACTCCAGGATCCCTTTATTTTAGCATACCACAGTGTTCTTGATATGGGAAGGAACAAAAATGCCAGGTACCACATTAGGTGTTAGATTTAGGGTGATCATGTATCCTAGTTTGCCTGGGACCATCCATCCTTCTTCATGTAGATTGTCCCAGAAAACCATCCAATTTAGCATTTGTGTTGGGTTTTTCATTTTTTAAAAAAAGCATCATTACTATTTATATTAAAATATTTATAAATGAACTTCGTGGGCCTGTGCATACTACAGCCAACACCTGCCATGACCTCATGCAATTTATACTCATCTTTTCCCTATCCTAACCCTCTCTAGATACTCCCAAGGAGACCACAGAAAAACCCGTTGATCATATAAAGTAGGTCTATAAAAATTTTTACAAAAGGGATGTGCACTACCTTGACAGAGCCTCTGTAGTGACTCAAAAGGTACATAGAATGTATTAAGAACTGTGGTTAGTCCTGGTGATTTCAGGGCAGAAGTTGGATTACCAACTGTGGATTATCACAGTTTGGAAACTATAGGATTATTGGAATTTCCAGAGGACTTATTTCTGGAATATTGTGGTCTGGGGACAATCATTATTGCTGTGTCTTATCTTGCTCTATATAAACTAGTATTAAAACAACTTGAGCTTGGATACTTCATTCTGCACATGATAGTTTTATATAATTTATCTATTTTGTGAATCATAGATACATTGAAAATTGTGGTTTCGTATTATTTATTTACACTATGTAATGAAGACCTCCCTTTCAGTGAAAAAAGTTAGAATGATATATAATTTCAAATACTCTATAAATTTAATTATTTTGGTGTGACTTTTCACTCTCAAAACTTTTCATTTTAATAAATTATATGTAATCCTATTTATAATGAGAAGTACTATTCCTATCTGCATTCTTGTTCTCAGAGCCATGCATTCAAACAATAGGAGATGTGGATGGTGTCTTACTGCATTATGTAACTTATTCTGGAGGCAGTACCCCAAACTTGTGTGATGTTGTTTTCCAACTGGTGTCATTACTAAAGCTCCAAAGGAATATTCCACAATTTTATAAAACCAACCTCACGTGAATACTGTAGAACATATTGAAAATAATGAATGTTGTCAACATTAGTACATAACCATAATTCTTTCATGAACAAAATTTCCTTGTTCAGAGTCATTTTGCATGGCATAGCATATTAAGAATGTAATTTCAATGAAAATAAAAATAATAGAACTTTCACAAAATTAAAAGGTGCTGAAAGGGTAATATTCAAAACGAATTGGGAAGCCTGGGTGTCTCAGTTGTTTAAGCATCTGACTCTTGATTTCGGCTCAGGTCCTGATCTCATGGTCAGGCTCTCCACTGACAGCATGGGCCCTGCTTGGGATTCTCCTTCCCTCTCTCTCTGCTCCTCCCTCTCTCTCTTTCAATAAATAAACAAACTTAAAAACAAAAACAAATCTACAGTTACCAACATAAGGAAGATGGAGTCAGAATCTGGTACGACAATTCCTTTTATTCTAGGGTCCTGGTTGAACTTTGAGATTTTATGTTCTAGTGTTGTCTATGTTGCACAAAACAGAAAATCTGGCCACTTTAGAGATATGGAAATCTTAAAGTGTTAAACCTCGTTAGGGGAAATAAATATTTGTTTTCTATCTAGATTCAAACAATCTTTTTCACTGTGAGCCAGTGATTTCCTTTTCCAAAGTCACCTCTAAGAAATCATCCCACTCCCATCTCACATCCTTTGCTGTTGGTGAGATTTGAAGCTGAATGTACCTCCCTAGTAGTAAGCATTTGAATCAAGACTGGCTAAGCACATCTCATAATTCCTGGTTCCAGTAACTGGTTCAGGAAAGAGAGCAGTATCCATAACTATTCTATATACTGATAACAGCAGACTTCACTAAATTTACTATAAAATTGAAATTTGTTTCCCTTTCTATGATTCTTTATTATGTCTTATGACTCCTTTTCTTCCTTTCCCAAACAGTCTAATTTTATAGGTATTTAGGAAAGATATTATACTGTTTACTCACATTCAAGGCAAATGTACATTTGTATTGTATGTATTTTTCTCAGTCTGGACCATTGGTACTGTACCTTAAAGCAATGTCTCTGATCTGAACATTAGGCATTTTGCCAACTTTGATATTAATATATTGATATTTCAGTTTCTAAAAGAAAATGTTTTTCAGATTCTTAATAAGTGAATTGTGAAGATTAATTCTCTAAGTTCTCATGAGTTGTTTTTCATTTTTCTCATTTCTTGAAAGAATTCTGGAAAAGTTGAAAAAAGATGAATCAAAACATCCTTCTCTAGACCATTATGTAATCTTTTTACTTTTGAAGTTTAGTAGAAATCTGGTATTTTATCTATTTATTTTAATAAGTGTTAGCATTGTCATTTTTACAGCTTTACCATATTTTTCTTTCCCTATTATTATAGTTTGGTTTCCACCCTCAATCCTTAAATATCTACTTATCCTTTACCTCTTACTTATTGCTTATATTGTAGAAACATAAACCTATTTATACAGATTGTACAATATTTTTAAAAAATTGTTTTATTCAATGTCTATGGTCTATTATTGTTTATTATCTTATATTTTTCTTTTGTCTTGTTATTGTTTCTTATTTTCTGATATCTTCTACTTTTTTGTTTATATATTTTTTAATGTTTGTTTATTTTTGAGATAGAAAACACCAGCAAAGGAGGGGCAGAGAGAGGAGGACAGAGGATCTAAAGCAGGCTCCGTGCTGATAGCAGTGAGTCCAATGCGGGGCTTGAACTCATGAACTGTGACATCATGACCTGAGTGGAAGTGAGATGCTCAACCAAATGAGCCATCCAGGCACCCCTGTTATCTTCTGCTTTGAAAAGTATAATGACTGAAATTCATGTATTAGAGTTAAATATTACCCATATAATTATTTTATGCATTTGTGTATTAATTGATAACAGTCCAGTCTCCTTTATTCCATTCTTTGTCTCCTTGGATGCTGGTCACTTTCTCTTACAAGATATAAAGTCAGAGGTCAACTTGGTTGATGCATTTTGTCCCTGTATCAGTTTCTAGAGTCTAACAAAATACCATGTGTAGGCCCGAGATGGGATTTGTACGTTCTTTGACTACCTAAACTGTATAAACTCTAAATATATCATGTAAATTAGAAATTTTAATATAAAATCTTCCCTGGAAATAAGATTCTTTCTGTCTCTATAAATGCTCTATGTAGCACATTTTAAACTAGAATCTGTGATTCTGCCACATGGCAATTTGGAATGTAGAAAATAAAGAGACTAATTGGAGAAATATTCTTGATAGGACAAAATGAAGAAATTGTGCAGAGAATGAACAGCGTAACAGTTGTCAGTTCAGTAATGCCTTTACATCTCTTAAGTATTGATGTGATGTGGATTAAGAGTTCATAGGGTGCTGGGTGGCTCAGTCAGTTGAGCTTCCAACTTCAGCTCAGGTCATGATCTTGCAGCCCGTGAGTTCAAACACGGCATCGGGCTCTGTGCTGACAGGTCAGAGCCTGGAGCCTGCTTTGGATTCTGTGTCTCCCTCTCTCCTTGCCCCTCCCTTGCTTGCACTCTGTCTCTCTCTCTCTCCCAAAAATAAATAAACATTTAAAATATATTTTTTTAAATTCATACTTGTGTTTCCTGTGATGCTGTTTGTTGAGTCGGTGCGACCCAACAGTACCTACCAATCCAGGTGATTCATTCTGGCAAATAAACCTTTCTTCTGCATTTGGTAATAAATTGATTGCCAGATTTAATTTTCAGTATTGTTGAACAGGTTCACCTGTTTTCATCTTCACATGCATATTAGTCACCATTTAGGAAAGACTTGCATCCGTTTTGTTTTTTGGGTTTTGTTTGTTTGTTTTTGTTTTTGTTTTACTGGAAAAGTCCATTGTCATTTTCTTTCTCCATAATGCTTCTTTATAATGCTTCTTCTCAAAGACTTTTTTCTCATAAACTTGCAGAGTAAGCCATGGGCTACTTGACAGGACTGCCTAACACAAGCTGTTTAACATAAGGATAGAGATTTAACTCAAAGCAGACCCAACAGAGGAGTTAGGAATGAGAACACAAAAGCTACTACTACTAATATGAACTTTGAGAGACAATGCAGGGATGTGACTGCTATAAAGCTGGTAATGAAGCAAATCAAGAAAAAGGAGCAATGGCAACAGACAAGTGGTTTCAGAGAGACAGAAGTAAGAGAACAATTTTGGTTCCTGAAGTAGCACCAGTTCCTTGATGACATCGAAACACCTGGCTGAACTAATAATCTTGCCTTCTCTGTGACACTTCTGTAACAGTTTAACACATTTTCCATTTGTCTTAAGCTCATCTGAGTGAGTTGTGGTTCCTGGTAAACAAAGAACCTGATAGAAATGTAGCAATCATATGTCTTTATATCTCCTTTAGGTAACTAGTATGCAAAAAAATCTTCTTCTGATTCCTCTGTATTTCTTACTGGTTTCAATGGCTAATAATTTTTGTTCTCACTCATCTCTCATAATCTTCCATGATGGTCAAATTAGCGCTCCCATTATGCAGTATTGGATACTTCAAGATGTCACTCTAGCATGCAAAGGTTTTGTTATAAAACATTCACTGTTTAATTTTCTAAATAATAGTAGAAACATAGACTGTTTCCATAAAAACAATTTCTGAAATGAAAAAATGGAGTTTCAAAAAGTAACCTGACCCATGAAAAAAATAAAAATCCTTTTTTAAGTTGTTTTTACCTTAATATCAATATATATATTGAAATGAAAATTGTCAATACATTTTTACAACTTAAACTACCATGGGAAAAAATCAGCAAAATTCCACTCGATAAATATTTTTAAGGGGAAAAAATGAGATCTTATTGCTCCTGTCGGGGATTATGAAAAATTTTCATTTATATACATCAGGTAATAATAGGAGAAGGGACAACAGTCATATATAACGAAAAGTGAGAAAATGAAGCAGAATGAAGGCTAAGGGTTGATTGTGGTTGCATTGCCTATACTTCATACAATTATTACATGTTATATTTTATCTCTAAAAATGGCATGTGTGTTCATTTCTTTCAACCTTAAGCTATCATTTTTACAGTTGAATAAACTGAGCTTGAGAAAATATGACTTACTTTATAAAGATCACAGAACTGGTTATAATGGAACATGGTCTCTTTATCCTTTGTCCATGGCTTTTTGACTTTGTATTTCTATTGTAACCTACAAAAAAGAATCATAATTCTGCTTTCCACATTTTCCTGCTCATACTCTCTCAATCTATCCCTTATTTTAGGCACTCATGACTTATATTTCTCAGGTAATAGGAAAAACCCCAATGTTGGCTTGTGATTCATCATGCAGTATATGCAAATTAAAATATTCTATCATATTTGTATTGATGGTTGTTTTGTTATTAACATAAAATCAGGAAAATATATTATAGCATTTAGCACTATTGAAATGCCAAAAATCATGATAA
Source organism: Acinonyx jubatus (assembly GCF_027475565.1). Classification (NCBI taxonomy): domain Eukaryota; kingdom Metazoa; phylum Chordata; class Mammalia; order Carnivora; family Felidae; genus Acinonyx; species Acinonyx jubatus. Next base: position 59,127,527 of record NC_069380.1, read on the forward strand.
TAGAAAAGATAATTATGTATTGCTATATGATACTAGCTGAATATGTTTAGAATTGCAAGGCACAGAAAACCTAGAAGCATAAATAACAAATTGTTCAGTTCCTATAAATCTATTGCCTTTTTGCAAGCATCAAATCAATGTATTTCTTCTTTCAAATCTACCAATTTATGGTAATCTGTACTGCTAGCAGGCTTTCTGAATATTTTTGCATATTAAATGTATTTGGATAAGGCGAGTTTTTTTGTCATTAAAGTAAGGGTACACTTTTTTCTTTAATAACAATAATAAAATACATTTTCCCCAGTAAATAGAGTTTAAAATATTTCTTAAGAGATTATCCTTCAAGAGGGAAATGACTTCAATTTTCAAAAGAAAAAAAAAATCAGTGAAAGCCAGCTCACTTATTCTCATCATTGAAGATAGTCCATGGTGTATACATGGAAGGAAGTATATCATGTCCTCATTTCAAGTGCAATGTTGTTTTTCACTTAATGCAGAAGCTATGTGAATTTCCAAAGTCTGTGACTCTGGCAGAAAAAGCCAAGGAATAGACCCATGGTATTTCCTTGTTGTTAAAATATATGTAATACTTCACTCTTTAGGGTTTCTCAGAATGTCTTCTTTATTCCCAAAATCTCAGCTTAGTTCCTGCTCAGCCAAATGCAAAATTTACAGTTTGGCATTGTCTGGTGGGAATCCTGATTGTGGCAAACAAGAAAAAAAATGTACTGAAAGTTTTCTTTCCCCACCGCCTCCTGGCCCCAAAATTAAAGAATCATACACAAGGAAAATATCTGCATTGGCTATATAGATGAACAGTGGATAGATGATTGATAAGTGAGTGATAGATGATGATGATAGATAGATAGATAGACATAAATTGCTATAGTATAGAGATAACTAAAGGCCACAGAGTTTTTAAAATATGTTCAAATTATAAAATAAATGTGCTGTGACCAACTCAAGAGACCTTTACATAGACCTTCTGATGTAGAAAATGACATTCTTTTTAAAAAATTTTTTAAATGTTTATTTATTTTTGAGAGACAGAAAGAGGATGAGCGGGGGAGGAGTAGAGAGAGAGACACAGAATCCCAAGCAGGCTCCAGGCTCTGAGCTGTCAGCACAGAGACCGTCGCGGGGCTCGAACTCACAAACCGCGAGATCACGACCTGAGCCGAAGCCGAACACAACCGACTGAGCCACCCAGGCGCCCTGAAAATGATATTCTTAAGAAACAAACTACTTCATTTCAGTTATCTCCAATATCAATTTTTTTTCAACGTTTATTTTTTTGGGGACAGAGAGAGACAGAGCATGAACGGGGGAGGGGCAGAGAGAGAGGGAGATACAGTATTGGAAACAGGCTCCAGGGTCTGAGCCATCAGCCCAGAGCCTGACGCGGGGCTCGAACCCACGGACCGCGAGATCGTGACCTGGCTGAAGTCGGACGCTTAACCGACTTAACCCAGGCGCCCCTCAATTTACTGTAAAACAGTATATAAGTTCTCCCTATAATCACAAAATAGTATAAAATCACAACAGTATTTCTATTGCTAGGTTATCATTTTAAAATAAACAAATAATTAATAGAAACCCACAATGGCTTCATAGTATGGCAGGTATTATGGAAAGCAAAGAATTATATGATTCAGTCACTATTATTGAGCAGTAATAATGCAGTTACAAAAGAAAAAATAAAAATAAATAAATATGCTCCAAGGAGTCAGGAAGAGTCCTGCTTTCTCCACCCATATGATAAGTGAAGACAAAAGAGACAGTCTTTGAAGACTATATTTACACAAAGATTCAGCTTCATTTTCTTCCCATGAAGTCTTTCAACAAATATGAAGCATAATTGTTCACTAAGGATACATAAGTTATGATGATCATGATAATTTTTAATGAGTGAACATGAGTTTTAAAGGGAACATCTTACTTCAAATTAAATTTTAATTAAAAAGGCTAAAAGAACACAGAGCTCATCTTGTGAATAGTTTTTATTTGCACTTTTTAGTTTTTAAGAAAGTTGTAGTTTTAGATTACTGCAACATTTTCTGTTTAGTTTTTACTAATACTTTAAACCCTGATTTTTAACTTTGAAGTAAATTTATAGAAACAGATTTCTGTATGCTGGATATTCTTGCTCAATTGGCTTATTGAGTCCTTAGAATTTTCCTAAAGTTGTACCCATTTTATAGCTTGCTGATGTAAAGCCATTCAAGAGGATAGTAAGAGATTTAGTGGAAATTAGGGTGGAAGATGAGGTAGATGGAGAGATGAAATCAGTCAGAATGACCATATCAAAGAGACATGATGTTGAACACTTCACTAGAAAACTCTAAAATCATTCATCCACTCCTCTCAAAAGAATTAGCATTTCTCGTCTTCTGCACAAAGGGAAGAGAGCCTAAACTTTATTATAATCAACAGAGAAAGAGCAGAAAAAGTTTTAGGTAACCAAGAGACAACAGCCTTTTTTCTCCCCATCCTTGTACGAACCCACATGACCTAGATGATGAAAAAGAAAGGTATGTATCTATTTGCCAAATACAGACAATGTACCCTCCCCTCAAAGCTAAGGAATTGAGAGAAAGAATAAAATAACAGACCACACTCTCTACCCATACCAATTCACTCTGCTGGGGGGAAGGGATCATATCTAATTGAATTTTAGATTAGAATGTATAAGTACAATCAATAGAGTTTTTCTATAATAACCAAAACATCTAAAAATCTTATTTTCCTAAAATATTGATAAGATCTGCTCTAAGGAAGCAAAAGTACTCAAAGCGAGTGAGAATGAGTGGAAAAAAATAAAATATTTTCATTTTTGTTTTTGTATCTAACCCAAAGTTCAGGATGTTTAATAAATTGTTATATAACTATTTCAAAAGAAATTCAGTAAATGATTTTCTGCTCTAAATCTACAAATATTTAAACTGCTGTGATTTATGTGCTTTCTTTGAACTAGGTTTTAAAAATATTCTATTTCTTCATAAATCATTTATGAAGGTCCCACATAGATGTTTAGTACAAAGAGTATTCAATTACAAGTTGGAAAACCAGTGTTCTAACCATAGCTCTGACAATAAGTAGCTGTGTGGCCTTTGACAAGATTCAATCTCCATTAGTTTCAATTTCTAGATCTTAAAAAATGAGGATATTTGGTGTAAGGAATGTTCATTGGTAACATTTTATAATTAAAAAAAATATCTGTCTAATGGATACTTAATGATGCTGGAGAAATAAAAACACTAGATAATAATGAAACTAGTAGTCATTGATTTTAAATATGTAGTTTTATCAATTTTTATAAATATGGTCAGAAAATACAGTTGTCTAAGAATTTATGAAATTTGAAATTGATCACTAAATATTTTAATGGGTTAATATACGAATAATGCCTCTGTAGCTACTGAAAGAAAAATGATAAATATAAACATAATTCTCTCCCACAAAAAGAAGAGATCATAAACTCCTAAGCATAATTGAGAAATCCAAAAATTCTATTTTAATTCAAGAAAATAGTATAAGTCATATCAACAAGCAGTATGGGATTACTTCAAAATAAGTTGTACAATAAAGAATAGGTATAAGAATTCACATATAAAATAAGGTGGAGTAATCACAGAAAGCATCAAAGAAGACAAAAGATATAAGGATTTTGCTAAGGACAGGTGATAATTTGGTATAGACAAAGATGAGTGTGAATCAAAGCATTGCAGGAATAAAAGCATTGAAGCCTGAAAGCCAGAGATAGGCTAACTGATTCTTTCTTTTTTTTTTTTTTTTTTTTTTTTTTTTTTTTTTTTACCTATTTAATAACTTGGACAGTTCTGGTTCCAACTGTGATGGATAAGTAGGTACTAGGACTTCCCCTACGTCATTAACAAAGGTAACACTAAACACATATATAAAACAACTGTTTTCAGGCCTGGGACAATGAACATTCCAGGTCTATGATCCATTTGATAAGGAACCCATATAAGCTGAGGTACATACACCCTGGTTTTCTCCCTCAGACACTATTTCATACAAAAAGACAGGGAAGTTGAATCCTAGCAGAGATCACTAATCGCAGTGACAGAAGAAACATGTATCAGAGTTCGGGAGTCTGAAGATGGATAAAACTTGCATGTCAGAGTCTGAAGAGAGGAGAGTAAACAGACGAGGAGGACGAAAACTCCACATAGACGTTTCCCTCAGCGTTTGGCCACATAGCTGTTCATGTACAGAGTGAGACACCGAAATGCTTGGAAGAAAACAGCTGCTGGAGGGCCCTGAGCCAAACATAGCAGCTACCTTGCTCTAAACACGGGAGTCTCAAGCCCCGGTGTTTAGAGATCTCACTAATAGATCACGGAAAACGATGCCTTCAAAGTGAACTAATGGTGCCCCAGAATAAGAGCTACCTACATATATATGCTATTTCATTGCCAAATAAATATTTTTAACAAAATTGTGATTTTTTAAAAATACAAGTCATTCCTGAAAACTTTAGCAATAACTTAGACATTGATCAACTTTCATCTCTTCTGAAATACTTGAGGATAGTATATAAACATTTGAAAATCCTCACTTTGTTTTACTTTCAGATATTTTAGCCAAGGACAAAATGTTGCTCAGAAGAAAAAGAAATCGTTTTTATCTTTTGCCTGAAAATTTTTGTTACAAATGTGCTTTACTAAATCTACGGTAATATAGTCATCTTTCCCTTATCTTTCTGTTATCTCTATTTATACTACTTTAGTAATTTGTTGACACTTTGGCTTTTGCTATGGTATATACTCAGTTTATTTTTCTTGGTTGAGAAATATTTTCTGGAAGTTTAGGAGTTTGAAACCCACAAGATAGCCAACAAGGCTATCTAAGCTTTTCCCTGAAACCAATGTTATCAATAAGAGTTTTCCTTTCTCTCAGCTTACACCAATAAGATATCTTCTTAATGAGATAACTGAATGCTGACATTCATAGATAATTTCAGACTCCGTGTGACACATTTTTAAAGGAGAGGCCCCATGAGCTTTGAGCACATATCTGGTCTGTTCATTGTTATTTCCTCAGTGATATCTAGAATACTTTTAATCTAGGAGGAATAAATAAATATTAATTATGAAAAGGAATTTGCAGAATTCTCAATTGTATGGCTATCTGCTTCTAATGTTTTTGTTCTTTCCTCTTTCATGGTTAGAACATGCATCCACTTAGATGTTTATAAATGTCTTAACAGTTTTGGTAAATCTACTTCCTCCATTGGGTGGGGAAATCCAGTTCATTATTGTTGAAATCTACTACTGAATTTATGTTTTAAGTGTTTTCCCCTGCTGACATTTATTTTTATTTATAAAAATGTATTTATATAGGTAACATGTTTCCTCATTCAAGCACATGTTTGCCTTGGTTATATAAAAGTATTAGAACGGACATAACATAGTCTAAAAGAAAGGTGTATGCCATGTTTGGGAAAATATGGTGACATATTAATAGCTAGTGATTCAAGTCTTGTCCCTACCAAATTATATTATGGCTTAGCTTTTTGCACTTTAAATCAACTTGTGACCCCCAACACATGCACACACAAAGTTAAAATAAGGTGAATAATGCCTTGCTTATTTCATTTAAAAATTCAGCTGTGGATTTTTATATTGTCACCACAGATAAAGTATGTTCAATAGGTTACTCGGTACTTTGTTTCATGTGAATATCCTAACAGGTATACTGCATGGCTAAATATTCCTTTACAAATTATTGATCACATTGTTTACTTTTACTCTGTAGCCTTTCAAGGAGAAAATATGCTTAGTTAAGATTTTAACTTCTTAACTTAATTTTTAAATTCTTCTTTCAACAGTGGGATAGATACCTTTGTTTTACCCATAACACACTTGGTTATTATGCACGTCCTTTAACATATTGCATCTAACACTTTGAAGATACCCTACACTTAGAATTATTTTTTTTTAATTTCCCCCCAGTTTTGGCATAACCCACCATAACATTTGGTTTACCAGTTCATAACTAAATATATTTGACTTATTTTCTTTATTGCCAATGATACAAATTTGTAAAATTTCTACAAACCAGTGTTCCAAACCATAGATGAGTCAACACTATGGTTTTACCTTTATTAGCCTGGATCTGTTCTTAAAATATAATTATTAGCAGTCTTTATCTTTATCCTTGTGTTTGCAAAATCGATGTGTGTCCTTATTAACAAGACTGGTCTTATACTAGTCAATAAAACTTGAACCTTTAGCAAAATTTCTTTTACCTTCCAACTATTACCAAGCCTCATACCTATTTCAGTAAGTATATTCAGGGAACTATAAATTGCTAACTTATTAATTCTTCCACACTTCAATACTTCTTCTCTAAAAAGTTTTCTGAGAATAAAAAATAACATGCAAGTTAAGGAGTTTGGGCAATTTTGTAGTGTTATGAAGCTGTGTGAGCCTGCATTTAAAAATTCTCTCAATAGCCATTCCCTTTTCTTGTCTTCTCAAATTGTGACCCATTTTACTTTGTCTATGTGGACATAAATCAAACTAAGTAAAATCTTGCTTCCTTGTAATAAAGATATGCATCTATTTTTGATGGCAAAATAAACACAATACTTCATGCTAGTAATTTAACTTGAAATTGGAATATGATATGATTACCTAAAATTGCATATGAATAAATTTGGGATATAATGTGCCTTCAGGGAACAGTATGTTTTCTGCCAATATCAAATTTAAGTACCAAGAATGGATGCGAAGTGATATAAAATTTGAGTCTTTTCTATATCTTGTTTTCCTCTACTAGAATATCAGCATTTTTTTCTTACTTATCTTTATATCATCAGCATGGAGCACAGAACTTGAACCTAAGCAACAAGAAAAAAGTGAATATTTATTAAGCATTGCATAGGATAATGATTAGGGGACTCTGGCAGTGACTTACTAGATGTAGAATTTAAGAAAATTACTGAATATTTCTTTGTGTTAAATTTGTCACCTGCAAAATGACAATAATAAGAGAACCTCCATCAAACAATTGAGAGGGAATTTAGAGAAATGGCCCAAGTGAATTATTGAGTAGAGGATTAGCATATCGAAATTTTTCAAACTATACCTGATGTAATTATTCTGCAGCTGAAAAAATACTAGAAAGTTTACATGTACCAGTTTATTTATTCCTTATAACAAACCTCTGCAAGGTAAATAAACAAAGTAAATGTACACCTAATATGATACAGGACCAGAAATTAACCAAAGAAGGCTAGCCCCAAAGCCTGGACTGTAATAACTATATTTCATCCCTGTATAATGTAACTGACAGATTAAATGATTAAATGGGTACAGAATTATAAGATTCTTCATGATGAAAAACTAGAATCCATTTGTACCAACAACACATATTTATTAAATGCCCGCTTCATGTTAAGTATAGGGTTAAGGAAGGCAGATGTAACTACAATTTATTTTGGAAGATGCAAATCCATAAACATAAAGCTGCCAACCACAGTTTTTCCCTCCCCTAGGGTCCTGGTGACAAAGGAGACATACAAAGTCAAAGAAATATCAATATATGAGCTTTATCAATGGCCATCTATCAAGAAAAGAATTCGTAAATGAAGCTGGGACTATTACTTTCCACTTCAAAATCAAACCACATGCCTAGTTCTAGATGGATAAGTAAGATAATGGTGGATCTCCCCCAAGTATCTCCAGAAGGATCTCTCGTTAATGGGAAGCACAGCAGACCCAGAGCACTTACTGTATAAAAGTTTAAAGAAAAAGAAAAAAAAAAACACTGCATGGGAAAAATCACTCTAAAGATGGTAAATACCAATTAAGTTGTGTATCTCTCTTACCTTGGGAAAGTGAAAATGGAGGATGCATAGAGAAAACATACATGATTTCCCCAATGATGCTTTCAATAAAAAGTGTGGCAATATCTGATGCGTGTTCTATGGAAATGTGAAAAAAAGAAATAATATTCATTGTTAACTATAAGTTAAAACTTATGTATCATTTTTTCCAGTTGTTTTTTGCCCCCCCCCCCCAATCAGATATGATGTTCTTTATGTTACACGAATCAGAAGGTATAAAACATATGACCATTCCATGATTCAGGAAGTTAATTTGGTTGGTGGCTTCAGTTGCTAAAAACCTGATTCCTGGAATGTGAAGTTGCTTTTTCCCTATGACCAGCAAACAGTGTGTGAATTAACTTTAGCATGCTGTGAAGAGTGATTTCCTCACTAATATTTGACCTAAATTTTTTAAGCGCTTATTCATGTTAATTTCCTAAATCACTTATTTCATTAGTTTTTGCAAAATGGTGATTTTTGTAATTTGATTTTGCTTCTGCATTCATTAGCTGTTAATATTCTGCAAAGAAAAATTTAGTCTAAACAGAACATATCCTTTAAAAACCATAAACATGAAAGTAAGCCAAAAAACAACTGCACACATACTTAAGTACATTTGATGGTAAAAAAAAAATTATTTGGACATTTCAAACTAAAAAAAAAAATTACCTATTTACTGTTGCTAGCCTTTCCTCAAATTCATTCTTTTAAATTATCTAAATTTAGTGCATGTTCTTTGTATAATAGATCCTATAGACTTATGTATATAATCAAAATAAAATCCACAGATGACTTCATATTCCTCACACAAATAGCCACATGTATATTTATAAGTCAGGCAGTATAAGTCTTGAGACAAGATGTATTTTGAAACATTCCAAGTAACATCATTTTAAAGGATCAATCTTAAAATGTTATAGATCTTCAAATAATTGTGCCTTAAAATCCTGCTGTGGTTAATTATCTCCAGGGAGTGTGTTTATTATTTTAGAAGCATCTGGAGAAAAGAATTAGAAAGGAAAAAATAACTTTCTGAAACCTACTTTGTATCAAAACCATTTTGACAGATTCAGGCTACCTACAGACTCAATTCACCTGAAAGGCAATGATACAACATTTATGTCAACTGTAATATAAGCAAATAATCAGCAGTGAAGCTTAGAAGAGTTACAGGAAAATATAATTTTTGGTGTACGATTTTCTTACATCAAGTGATGTGAAACTTTCTTAATACATAAGAAAAATTGGAGTGATATTGAAAGTTAGCAAAATTAAAGATACATTTGCATAGTTAATGAGATATTACAATAGTGTTTCAATCCAACTTAAAAAAATTTTTTTAATCTTTATTTTTGATAGACACAGAGAGAGAGAGAGAGACAGTGCAAGAAGGGGAGGAACAGAGAGAGAGGGAGACACAGAACCTGAAGTAGGCTCCAGGCTCTAAGCTCAGCATACAGCCTGATGTGGGGCTCGAACTCATGAACCATGAGATCATGACCTGAGCTGAAGTTGGACGTTTAACCAACTGAGCCACCCAGGAGCCCCTCAATCCAACTTTTTAAGCTTCAACAAGTTACGACTATCAAAAAACACTACTTATCTTTTTGAGGCATATAACATGATCCTATGAGCATTATATAAATTTAGCCCATTTGTAGAGTATTTACACATATTACCTGATAGTTTAATGATACTTTAATCATATTTTAAAAAATTTCTTTGGGCATATATTTTATTAAAATGAGCTACTATCTAACTTAACAATGACAATCTAGTAAATATTAATTAGATATCACTATCCAAAAGAAAGAAAGAAAGAAAAGAAAGTGCCACAGAGGCTACAAAAGTAAACTAAATTATGGCAATGAAAGTTGCCAATCCGTAAAGGATAAATGGGATCTCCACACATCTGTAGGAAAAGAAGTATATGAATAATGCATATTCTTATAAACAAAATACATGAATACTAAACAAATTATTCTAATTACATCCAGGTTTCTCAATGTTGGAGTGAGAGATTACAGATAAGCTTCAATGATCAAGTGGTAATAGATTAGTAGTGAAGACATCAATATCAATTCGGGTTAATATACGCGCAGATTGATACGTGGAAAATATTTATGGATGTGTGTATTTTCACAGGTTAGCATACACATGTATATTTCCTCATGTAGGAAGCCAAGAAGCAATGACACCCCAGCAACAGCAAGCATATCTGGTCCATAGAATTTTGTTTCTGATATCATTCTCTGTTAAAAGAAACCAGGGCTTTTAGAAAAATGGTTGTTTCCAGGACTGAAGCAAGGAATATACAATATAAGCTTGGAGTATATTTCAGTGACATAAATTAAGGAAGTATTTACTGAAACATACATATATATATATATATATATGAATATATATATATATGAGTGTATATATATGAATATACATACATGCATATACATATACATATACATATATACATATATATATGAATGACAAAAAAACAAGAAAGAGTTCCAAAAGGCCAAAGCTGGGCAATTGGTATTGGACTGTAATCCAAAGTACAAAGTCAATATCTATGAACCTATACTGATACAAGTAAATAATTGATAAATAAGTAAATAATATGAGTGAATGCACAAATCTCCTGTGTAGAATAATTTTAAATAATTTATGGGAAGTGGCTTTTAACTTCGCTCTCATTAAGGAAGGGTTGGCTGCATACAATAGCTTCTTTCCAAAGTGTACTGTATGGTAAGGGAGAAAAAAAAGAATAACTTTAGAAAAGGAAATTCTAATAAATTCAGTCAGGTGAGATCAAAAATATGTATCCACAGCAAAAAAGTCACGTTGATTGTGTATACTTTTTTTTTAGTTTATTTATTTTGAGTGAGAAATAGAGGGCAAGCAAGGGAGGGACAGAGAGGGAGAAAGAGAATCCCAAGAAGGCTGTGCACTGTCAGTGTAGAGCCCCATGCTGGGCCTGAACTCACAAACTGCCAGATCATGACCTGAGCTGAAACCAAGAGTCCCACGCTTAACCGACTGAGCCATTCAGGTGTCCCAATTGTGTATACTTTCGATATAATGTAATAAGAAAGGAATTATACTTCTGTGTTTTTTTTTTCTCAGCAACCCATAAACCAAGTTTAATCATGAGAAAAAGCATAGGACTAATCCGTTTCAGCTACAGACTACAAAATACCTATCCAGTATTCATCAAATTGTCAAAGTCATTGAAAACAAAGAAAGCCTTAGAGACTATCACATCCAAGAGGGGTCTAAGGAGACATGATGCCTAACTGTAATTTGGTACGTTCTGGAATCCTGACACAGCAAAATGACATTATAAAATAATTAAGAAAATCTGAAAAAGTATGGACTTTAGCTAATAATTGTCAAGCAGGTTGTCATGCACCAGTTGTTGATTCCAAGGGAGGACTCAAAGAACATGGAAAATATCAAAGATCAACACTGTGGCAACTATCAGAAATAAAAGTCTAAACACTGCTGCCCATTGCATCTTGGTATCAGCATCATCAAGGAAAACACAGCATAATCAAACACTGGATAGAACAAGGCTTTATTTATATAGAGAAGAGACAGAGCAAGACCAGATTCAATAGGGGCTGGGTCCCCTGGGACCAGTGATCTCTCTTGTACCCAATTCAAGGCAATGAGTCTATGCGTACCTCTCTCTTGCTGCAGTGGAACGATCCTAATCCTTTTCTGTGGCATCTAAAAATATTGAAACCTGGGGGCATATTTGAGGGCCACTGATATTTTTGTTTTAGCAGAAGGAAGGGATATACCCTGAGCCTGAAACAGAAGAGATATTCCCATACAAGGTGATAAGCCCAGCACAGACTATGTCGTCTCTTTATCTCTTGGTAAGAAAGTGTGCCAGGCCCAAGGACCATTTTTACACAGCCAGTGAAGGTTGAAAAACTGCAAGCATGAGACTGCTTTCTCCAACAATAAAAATATATTGATATTAGTTCATTGATTGTAACAAATATGCCATACTAGTATAAACTGTCAATATTTAGGAAATTGGGTTTGGAGTATACAGGAGCTCTCTGTATATTGAGACTAGCCAGTACCCTAAATTGTTTAAGTTAACTCCTTAAAATGAATCTTTTTCTTTTTCTGTGTGTGTGTGTGTGTGTGTGTGTGTAATCTCCAGCCTAATATACATCTTAATATCTATCTATCTATCTACCTACCTACCTACCTATCTTTCCTCTCTCCATCTACCTATCTTTCCTATTGTCTTATTTGTTCTGTTTCTCTGGAGAACCTTTTCTGATACAAAGAATACTAATATTGTTATTCTCTAGTTTGCTGTGGTGTGTGCATATTATGGGATATTCTAATTATGCAATCCCTGTATCCTTGAGAACCAGGAAACACAGTGTGGAAATAAGGAGACACAGATTCAATACAGAAGAGTTTCAGTAAAAGCCCTGTAGTTTAGTATTTCAATTGAAACTGTATGAACACACAAAAGTGTGTGTAGTGGGGGTGTGTGTGTGGGTTTGTGTGTGTGTGTATTATATATTTTCCTATATGTAACCACTGAGAATAACTAAAAATGTTGACCAGCATAGTAGCAAAGAGCATTCCTAGTGGTCTAATTCTGGTCATAACATGACATCTCATACTTTAAAAATGTAGTGCTTTTTAGAGAAATGAATAATTCCAGTTCTGGGCAAAAATAAATGTATAAGATTAGCCTGAGTTTCCTGTTAAATCAGATATCAAAAAGCTATTAATGTTTACTGAGATACTGTCAAAGGCTGGAAAGCCAGCTTGAAAAGGTTTCTGCTGTCAAAGAACACCATTTGACCCCATTAGGAATAACATTTGCAGTGCATTAAAATCTATCAAGTATGTTCAAATTTATGAGTTTATAATGATATTAAAGTATTTTAAAATCTCTATAGGATAATAGGCTACCTTTACAGTATCTTCAATATAGAAAATAAAACACACAAAGAAATAAAATAAAATAATTACACTGTCTTTTCTTTGATATATACCACTACGTAACCAAAGAGTAGAAAAGGGTAGGTGATTATTTGTAAAATTATTCCATATGGGGTGCCTGAGTGGCTCAGTCGGTTAAGCGTCCGACTCCGGCTCAGGTCATGATCTCACGGCCTGTGAGTTCAAGCCCCGCGTCAGGCTCTGTGCTGACAGCTCGGAGTCTGGAGCCTGCTTTGGATTCTGTGTCTCTTCCTCTCTCTGCTCCTCCCATGCTCATGCTCTGTCTCTCTCTGTCAATAATAAATAAACATTAAAAAAATTAAAAAAAATAAAATTATTGCATATGTAAATAAAAATATGTGATAGGATTAGAATATTACAAGTTGTCAACCTCCAACAAATTAATGGATCTAGCAATGAACATCAATGTCTTCTAATCCTACTGTGTTCACCTCATTAAAATTCATTAAACTATTTTTTATTTTGTATATTTTTCTTGTATCTGTGTTTTATTAATAATAAAAAAGGTTAACACTAAAGAATATAGTACCATGTTAGTGATTATATCAATTATCTCATCAATTTATTAAAAATTGACTTATTTAAAGGAGACACTTTATACCTTTACATAATTGCAAGGCAGAGATATTTTATGCCCCTCTAATTATTTGAGTTTCATTAGGGAATGTTCCATTAAACATTTTTAAAATCTTCATTTGCAATTATAAAATTTTAAAGCATACTTTTTATTCTTAACTATTAATTTAACTCTTTTCTGTAACTTAGTGTAATTTCTAGGTTCACTTTTTATGCATTGACTGAGTATTAAATTATTCACCATAAATACCATTTCTATGACAGAATATTTTGGTTTGGACCTACCTATCATCCTAAATTCCTTTTTGGAAATATCTCCTATACGCCCACTCTTGCAGGCTATATGAGCAAACAGTTTCTCCCTCTGTGGCACCAAGCTTAGGACATGTCATCCACATTTAGCCAAGGCAAGAATAAAATCCTCGTATCCAGAGTGTTTTTACTGGTGGAACACCACATAACACAGTATTAGTAAATGCATATAGCACTAGCTCCTGGTCACAGTGGTTATTTCAAGAGTAGACATATTACCTACTTTGTAAGCAAAGTAAACATGATGATTATATGATAATACTAAAATAAAACTCTCTTATTCTGCTAGCTTGATACCTAGGAGATTTAGGATTGGGTCTGAGGGCAGAAATTCTGTCATCACTTGATGCTGGAGAAAAACCATTATGAATAGAAACATGAGATTAAAAAAAAAAGCACACTATTTCTGATGACGGTGTTTGACACCCAGATTAAGACAGAACTGATGACATTCTTGGCTATTCATTTAAATAATATGGTAATTGCCTTTTTTGCGTAAGTCAATTTGAGTTGGGTTTTGTGACAATTGCACTATTATATTTGCCATGTTCCATTCAAGTAATGGCATGTCCAAATAACATAATTGTTTGCTATGACAGTTGTCCTCGAATGTGTTCGAACATATCAGAGAAAATTGATAAAAAATGTTTACTTAAAATATTTTGTCAAACACTGTGGTAGATAAATAAAATTTGACAAGATCATTGTTACATTTAGAATCCTACGTCTTTGTTCATTTCTTTTAAAAGACTTATCAGGGCACCTGGGCGACTCAGTCAGTTAAGCATCCGACTCTTAATTTCGGCTCAGGTCATGATCTCACAGTTGTGAGATCGTGTTCCAGGCTCAGCATGGAGCCTGCTTGGGATTCTCTTTCTCCCTCTCTCTCTGCCCCTCCCCACTACTTAAAATAAATAAATAAACATCTAAATAAAATAAAATAAAATTAAATTAAATAAAAGGCTTATAATCTCTACTATGTGAAGTACATAACACCAGATATAAGACATGTGATCCATGTGGGACCAATTTAAGACTGAAGGGATATAACAGGAAGAGATAAACAGTTGAAGAAGATAATATTTGGTTCAAGAACTTTATGATCACACACACACACACACACACACACACACACACACACGTTTTATGAAAATGTTAGGTTTGAAATTGTTACTTGTCTACTTCTTTCCTTTGATTATCTTACCTCTTCCTCTTCTACTACTACCCTGAATACAACCTAAAATCCAATCTCTATGCACACTGTCTGGGTACAGAACCATATAGCTTTGACTGGGCTCCCTAGAAGCAGGAGTTGGAACTCAGGAGTTGGAAACTCCTTCAAAAGCTTTAGACGGACACTCTCAGAAGACAGGGAGTGAATGAAACAGGATAGATCAAGGGTGGACAAACTAAGTAAAATTTAGTTCTTAGCTGGGGATTAGTTCGCCTGAATCACTTGAAGTTTTGGAGCACAATTGTACCACAGCCTTACTCCTTCTTGAAAGCAAGGGGGAAGAGATGCTCACCCTACGCCTCACTCAGCCGCTGGTTGAAAACGTCTGCCCCCAGTAGCAGGGGTGCATGTAGCTTCCAGGGGGGAAAGCACTTGGCAAGGCACAAGGCCAATTCACTGGAGAAAAGGTAGCTGTGAAATGGTGTGAACCAACACTTGTAGCAATTAGGGACAGATATTATCATCAAAGTGGATCTAGCAAGGCATCCTCAGTGTCCAGGTCTCCATGTCCACGCAGGTTACTACAATTGCAGGAATGCTCTGTCTCCCACCTAGGCTGCCTATCACAGCCTGTTGTGCCAGAGAAAGCTGGGCACTGCTAATTTGTTGCTTACACAGCACTTTGCCTATGTCTTTATGATCACTTATTGCAGTATAATATAGTAACTTGCTTACAAGGTGTCTTCTCCAGTCTGAGAATTAATTAAAGATAGTAATTAAGTCTGTAATCTCTATTTCCCCAATGCCCAACACAGTGATGTAATCATATGTTATTGATTGCACATATGTTAATTTTTAATTGGTTGAAGTTGCTGACAAAACAACAAAGACAAAGCTGAAATTTTGGATACATAGACCAATTGATATAGAATGCTTTTTAGAGGTGACTCTCTGAGAGTAAGTAAACCATTGACCACACAGGCGACCTGGAAATTCCTTTAACTCTCAGTTTCTTAATGTGAGAAACAAGGATGATAAATATTGCTACAGATCTGTTTCTAGGACTAATTGAGATAATGCGTATAATTGATATAAATGTATGTAATGTACAATGAGTAGTGAATAGTAAGTATTGAACATATACCAGGTATTATGTAGCTTGCATTTCCAATGATTTTGCTAAAAACCATAAATGATTGTAAGAAAATTTTAATGTCTCAAACTCATGATGAAATTTAATGCTTTAAGTATTTTTTAAAGAGTGAAGAAAAGAAGGGGAAAGGATGAATTTGATATTTTCTGTATCTGTGTTTTATTAGATATTTGAATTTGTGGTACATGACAGAACATATCATAGATATTGCTGTTCTTTCCTGCAGCTACTGGTATCCTTCAGATATATACATATCCTCTCATTGCTGAGCCTAGAATTTGTCCTGGCTGAGGTCAGTTTAATTCATTAATGTCATCATGTTATTGGTCCCTAAAGGAGAATTTCACATTTTAATCTCAAATAGCTCTCTCAGTTTATAAAAGATATTTGAGGGGTGACAGAAAACATGAAAAATAACAAAGACATAACTCCTGCAGCTTTCTTAATTAATTTGATTTCTTTAATCAATTATTCCACAAGATTTTGTTCACTACAGCAATGATTCACTCTGCTAGAGAATTAGCAAAGACCATCCTATTGTTGCTGAGATGGTTTTTGATTGTTGTTTGTTGTAACCTAAAAATGTGTTTTCAAGAAATAAAGGCTCCTGATCCTGAATTATGTCAAGAATATTTCAAGATATTGATTATTAGAATACATTGTCACTCTTCTGAAATCTTTACTAAGGAACGTTGTTAGAAATTGAAATATCTAATCACAGATAAAAGGATTATATTACAATTTGTTTTTATGCCTATTTTCATCTGCTTTACTCTTCTTTTTGGCTTTATTCTTTCTTTGTAACTTCTTATTAATCAAAATTTGAGAATATGTGGATTAAAGATTTGATTGATATGTGGAATTCAGAGAATGTTAAGCACTGCTCTCATTTTCTGGTTTTACTAAAAGTTCTGAATGAATTAAACATAGAGTAAAAAAATGTGTTGGATTGAAACATGGTTGGTCTAAAATACTGTAATGTGTGTCTGTGTACATGAACTCTATCAAAGAGCAGAAATGTAGAAAGACCACCAACAATGGAGCTTGGACAAAAATGCATGTCTTTAAGTTGGGTCTCTATATCTTACTTTTCCTTGATTACTATTGCATATCTAGTATATAGAGGAGAACTTGGCTCTGAGAAGTTGCTTGTTGATGCTTGTCAACTGATTGACTCACAGATTGACCTAATACGATACGCTTTCATGTAAATAAAAATTAAAAATGTAGAAAAACCATACACTGGTTTTTTAATCTGTTAGTCTATTTAGATTTTCATAAATCCATTGTCTAATGCTTTTGTGAAACATGTCAATCTTTGTTTTGGCCTTTTGCAAACTTCAAGGTTAATTGTGCATGGCAAAAAAAAAATTTTTTTTATTCATTCATTTATTTACTCAATCTGGTGACAAATACTTAGTGAATCCTTATTACTTGTCTGAGACTATGATAAATATGGAGTGAAAGATAACAGAATTCTAAATATATACAACAAAAATAGAAGACTATCAAACATTAATAGGCAACATATAAAAATTGAAAACTAATACAGATAATTCAGGTCTACTAACTGATGACTTCCATTACATGACCATATACGCTACAGTATTAATATCATAAAAGGGTTAAAGAAGGCAGAGCCAACGATGTCACAAATGTTCTAATCCTACCTTCAAAATGCAACAAGCAGAATGGATGTTGTAGAATAGCTTCCGAGAGCTCATTTCTATTCTTGTTTCTCACCTACATAATTCAATGAAATAAAGCACTCTAAAACAGCAGGTATTGAAAGGTCCAGTCATCACAGGTGCATACAATTAAAATACTGAATTCACCAATTTTGGCCCATCCTCCAAATTCTACTTCTCAATTCTCAGAGTTCATATTGTATATCTATCCTACATTGTTTTTGAATACTTTTTATTTCCCAGGTTCTGTTCTGGGAAATATTTCCTAGGCACGTTATGAACAAGATCTATAAAGTTTTTGCTCTCGGGCAACTTGTATTTTAATTGGGAAGACAAAATAAATCTAAAATTAAAACAATCTGAGGCCAGAATGAGTGCTGTAGAGAAAAATGCAGGAAAGCAGTCAATAGTGGAAAGGCTACTTTAGACAGTTAGCAGGGATGGCTTGGTAAGGAACCAACATTTAAGGAAAGTCCTAAATGATGTGAGTGGGGGCATTGCTTGCTAGGAACATAGTGTTTATAGGCCCTAAAGTGGAAATGAACTTGGAATAAAATAGAGACAGGAAAAATGCCCCATTGTGCAAAAGAAGGGAGCCTTAGGGAGAGAAGGAAATAGGAACAACAGTTATCTTGGCTATTGCTAGACCACCATTTATTTGCCTTTTATAAATGAGGCAAGCCTTAAAAACATTATAATATTCTTCCCCTTTCTTTGTCAACCCCAGCATTTTCCCCTTAAATAACAAGTCTATTCCCAAATAGCCCAAAATTTGGGGCTTCTTTTTTCATTGGTCCAATTAGCCCTAAGACCTAGTCAGAGACATGGGAAGTCTAAAGCTACTCCTGGGTCAAGAAATTACTCTTTCTGAGGGATTTAAAATTTAGTAATGCATAAATCAATGCTTCTCTGGACAGAGAATGTATATTGATATATTTACATTTATATTGATTCCAGTCAATATAAAATTATGTATAAACAGCTCACTTTAAAATAAAATGCCCTACCCCTCTGATCCTTGCAGTAAGATAATGTAGATTTCACTTCCCTTCTTTAAGAGGGGGAAATTATTAAACGTTTGTTAGAGAAATTTTCTAAGCTTATGCTTTTCATCTTCCAAGTGAGATGGTCACAATGGACCTTCAGATAATATTCTGTAGGAGGCAGAAGAAGACTTCCATCTCTCTGACCACATTCCGAAGAGAGAGTTTTCAGTTAATTATTGAAAATAGAGTCCTTATTCTTCTGTATATTCACAAACTAGAAAAATCTTTGACCATCCTATCATTTGGTCTTTGCTCTTCAAAGATGTCCACAAAACATTCACGGTCATGATACTGACACTGTAAGAGTAAATACAAAAAGAAAAAAAAATCCAGCTGGAAATAAAGGAAGAGACCCCAACTCTACCCTCACTTCCCTTTGCTTATTTACTTTAGAACATTTAAAAATGTAAGTTTTTTTCTTTGTGAAATATATGTAAATCTTTTTAAAAAGCAAAATCAGCATCTCCTCAGTTTTAAGACCAAGAAATGTCCTTCTGAAGGACCTGGGAACCTTCTTTTTTTAAACCCAATCATCAAAGCAGATAGCATCCCTATCTACCTCTTTCTGTGGGAAGGTAGGTGCCTAACTTTAGTGGGCACCTTCATCCAAACTGCAAAACTACCTTCTGTCACTAAGATAAAAGGAGTTCGGACACCTGGGTGGCTCAGTCAGTTGAACATCTGACTCAAGATTTTGATTCAGGTCATAATCTCACAGTAGTGAGATAAAGCCCCACATCTGGCTCCTCTCTGGACATGGAGACTGCTTAGGATTCTCTCTTGCCCTCTACCTCTGCCCCTCCTCCTTCTTTCTCTCTGTCTCTGAAAAGAGAGGGAGAGAGAGAGAGAGAGAGAGAGAGAGAGAGAGAGAGAGAGAGATTTGTTCTTTCTGGATAAAGCCACTTAGCTCAGAGAGATTCACCCTTATTACCAGCTAGCGTTCAGATACACTAGGTGCTATTATTTATATTAGATTTATATTGAGTACACACACATATGTAAAGAGTTGTATTTGCTTAGCTATAAAAGAGTATGATTTCTTTCAGTGTCTGCAATTTCTTAGCGCATTGCCTCAGATGTACATCATATTACGGTTTAATGCTTATCCAACAATAAAACTGCTTTCTTTCTCTTCTGACTTGTTGGCCAGGTTTTCTGGGTTAGGAAAAGACTTTGGTTTTCAGTATATTTCTCCAACAATTCATAGACCACAGATCTGGAGCCAGGGCTAAGATTGAGAAGTTCTGTGGTGTTTGGGACTAACAAAGCAGGAGCTGACAGATATTCAAAGAAAAAACAGTCATCAAGTTGAGGAAAGGTATTATAAGAGTGTGAATCTGAAGGTGCCAACACCGGTTCAGGAACTGAGAAATGAATCAGAGATATAATGATGCATTCCAAACTGTGATTTGAAGACTGCACATAAGGAGCTGTAGCAGGGGGACGGCGACTTCAGCTGTGACGAAGAGTGTGGATATTGCTCAGAACATGGTTGAGGCTCTTCTGGGATCTTGCACCTAGTGAAAGCAAAGTCCTTCTTATTTAAATTTTTTTTCCAGGAATAAAGGCCTTTATGTCCATATACTTTTCACACTATGCCAGGGAGAGAGAATTCAAAATTCCAAGATAGGCTCCCAAAGAACTCTCTCTGTTAAATAAGCAAATCTTTGAGTTGATCATTTTATTTTATTTTTTCAAATTGAAAAAATTAAGATAAATTCAGCCAGTGAAAATAGATTTGAAAGTTTATAGTTTTTCTTCTTTCCCCTGACTTTATGTTGGCAAAGAGATGGCAAGCAAGTATGTGGACATTTCAAACATGTAATCAGTATTTTTCTTGCCATTTTTCCTTTGCTGTAAGGAGCTTAAAATGTAAGTCCTTTAAATTAATAACCTCAAGGGACTTCCACAAAATCAATGTATAAACCACATATTTTTTTTTCGGAGGGAAAGCAATTATTACCGACATTTATGTCAGAAGAATAGACTTGTGTTCCAGGTTTCTATGGATGGGATTATAAATTCTAAAGGAATATTCTCAAACCATAATACCTCAATTGGCTGTGTATCCTTATTGGCAACAGAACCACACAATGTAGCCAAAGTCTGGGAAGATCAACAAAAACAGAGAGAGCAAGCAGGTCAAAAAATAAATAGGATTTGTTGTCTAACAGCAGGGAGAATTTGTGCTACACTCTGGCTGATGTTCCCTGATGTATGAGCAGACACAAATTCCCAGGTGTGTGTGTGTGTGTGTGTTTCTTTTCTCCACCAGTAAGAATTAAGCCATAGTTGTCCTTATTCATAATAGTTCTACAGGACTGGGATTTCTTGAGGTTTGCAATTAAAAGTGTGACAGGAGATATAATTTGAATAGAAAAAATAACTTTTATTTTCATGTGTGTGTATGCATATGCATATAGTATTTATTTTCTTAAAAGTCAAATAATTCAAAGTTGTACTTAATCCAAGCTCATTATAATTATTTCTATATCTGTCTTGCATGCTAAAGAAACAATTTAAATTTCCATTCTTATTTCTAACATCTCATGAAGTAAAAAAATAATAATAATTCAGATTGCTCTAAATGACTTTGACTTTTTCATAATGTGAATATCTTGTATGTATGTTCAATTACCTTATTTTGCATAAATATGACATAATTAAACTTTATTGCTTATAATTTACACCATGGTTAATAATAGCTGAAAGGCCATGCTTGCATTCCACACAGTGTTTTAAAATAAAATGCCTTTCCAAATGAACAAATGTTCAGTATTAATAATTGCATTTGGAAGTGCTTTTATCCAAAACTACTTGTATGATTATTCTAGAAATAGTCAACGTCAGAAAGTGGCGTTTTAATGGATAAATTACTTTCTATAATAGCAAACCATTTACTTAGTGGAATAGAGAAGATTTGGGAAAGTAACTCCCCATCAATAAGTACAACTTTTGCATGTAAATTTGTATATTACTGAAAAAAAACCTTGCCATGTTTTTTCCTTTTAAATAATTGACCGCTTTAGTTTTATATCTCAACATTTTTAAAACATGAAAGTATTTATTAGCAAACAGCTGCACATCTGATGCACTTAAAAATAAGTAAATAATGTGGATCATGGTCACATTTCATTGAAGTATAAATTTGTCATTTGGCAATTTACCTATCCATTATGGAAAAGATACCAAAATAAAATAATGTTATTAATGAAACATTTTTTTTGTTTTTTTTTTCTGGAATATATGAAAAAATCTGTAGCATACTCAGTTTTAAAGGTATGATGTTCATCAAAACGCAAATTTACTTCCTGTAGGCAAGTGGTCAGCTTGCGGTTGCTGCTAAGGAAAGACAAACCTCGGGGAGATGACCAAGCCCTTTCTACCACCGCTTCCCTGCACTGACCCTAGTTTGCAGATAGCAGGACCTCAGGCTAAATCAGCACTGCCCTACTCTCCTATAGTAAGCTAAGGAGGGTAGAGTCAGGAAAACACACACACACTAATTATTAAACAAAGATAATTGAGTATTGGTGATTGGCTAAACATAACAGAGAATTGAAAGGAAAAAGGGAACACTGAAGTATCTGCAGGTTACCCTGGGGCTGTGGAAAAGGAAGGATCTGCATGGCCAGATCTAGAACTGGAGAGGAAGGGCCCTGGGACATAGGATTGGGACCCAGACCTCTGATAAGAGCAGCTGGGTGGTGCCGGTGCCTCTGAAGGGATGTGATGATGAGAGGCCTGGCAGGGCACCAGGAAGCTGAGCCTGGAACCAGTGGCCACTTCCAAGGTAAAAGATTATTGCTATGGCGACACTGACAAAAACCCAAAGCATAAAGGGAGGGGGCCTGCCTTGTCCCCTCCTCCTCTCTTCTAGTCACCATCTATTGTTCCTACTTCAAACCCTGAGGAAGAGCCAGCAGACAAAGGAGGTGTGAGCCCACTGGCCCCAGCCTAGTATCAGAAGGGAACATTTAAAAGGGTGGGTTTGAAAGAAAGAGGGGTCACTTAATTAGCTCTATTTGTACCTTCCACGAAAATAGATCACCAGAGGGAGTTCCATGCTATAGTCTCAATGTTATATATTTTTGGAAGTGGGAAAGGATTTAAATTGGCTTTCCTAATTCCACTCGCCGCCTTGGGCTGTGGCAAGTCATTTGGCTAAATTGGAATGCACAGACCCAGTTGAATGCCAACAAAGGCAAGCCTAAAGCAGTGAGTGCGTTCATCAGGACATAGTGTCAGCACCACTAGGAGCAAAGGTCAAACACAGACTGACATCTGAAAGAAAGAAAAAAAGAAGGAAGGGAGGGAGGAAGGGAGGAAGGAAGCAAGAAAGAGAGAGGGAGAAAGAAAGAAAGAAAGAAAGAAAGAAAGAAAGAAAGAAAGAAAGAAAGAAAGAAAGAAAAAAACATCGGGTGCACAGAGACTAAAACTATCCAATAAGCTGAATGAGCTTGACAGTGGATTCATCCCTAGATCCCACAAAAAGAAGCTGTAACCCTCTTGACACCTTAATTTCAGTCTTGTAAGACCCAGAGCAGGAAGATACTGAATGAATGTTGTTTTAAGTCACTAAACTGGTAGTAATTTGTTAGAGCAGGCATAGAAACCTAATACAAAGGGCCATCAAGGGTGGTACATTTGCCCCAAGCTGGCTTCTTCTTATCACTTTGGAAAGTTCTAAATTTTGAGAAAAGGAAGAGAAACCTCTACTGTAGCTAGCAGTGCAGTAGGCACCCTTGAATTGCAACCTAGAATGTCCTTTCAGAATGAAAAGCTGAACAAGTCAGGCCCCACTATGCCTCTCTTCTGGGCATGGGACATTCTCACACCCAGCAGTGAATCCATTCTAGTAAAAAGAAGCCCAGGGATAAAACCTATTTCCCTCTTACCCTGAAGTGACTATATTCTCTAACTTATGTACACCAGAAACTAACAAACAAATAAACAAAGAGTTGTGTGCTTGCCAGACATCTCTGGGTGGGCCTGCTTGGGAAGAAAGCTCAGAGTCTATTATTCCTAGACCTAGGTAGTACTTTGATAAATAAATCTTCCTTTGAGCACTATGAAAAGGCATTACTTTTGGCCAAGTGATGGTAGATATAGTTATTTTTGGAGTCCTGAATTTTTTTTTAAAAAATTAATGTTTATTTATTTTTGAGAGAGAGAGAGAGAGAGAGAGTGAATGGGGGAGGGACAGAAAGAGAAGGAAACACAGAATCCAAAGAGGGCTTCAGTCTCCCAGCTGGTAGCACAGAGACTGATGCAGAGCTTGAACTCACAAACTGTGAGATCATGACCTGAGCCGAAGTTGGATGCTCAACTGACTAGATAACTTTATTAGATTGTGATTGATGGTCATCTAATAAATATTGTATTTGTTAGGAACATTTGATATCTGATATGAACACTGGGTGTAAATCAAGCCCAGTGCAGGCATACAGACCTTCTAGCTGGGCACATTCCATGAACTCCCACCGACAGGTTTCGTAACTATATTTGAGGTGCATTGCCAGGTACCTGCTATAGTTAAACAACAACAACAACAACAACAACAACAACAACAACAACAACAACTTGTCCAGATTATGTAGTTGAAATAAGACAAAAGAAAGTATTTAGTCTTCTTACAAAAGATTTAATAAATGCAGCGGTCTTGTGTGAAACTATTTAATTAAAGTAGACATCACAGAAGCTTGGATCTCCTCTGTGGAATATCGGAGTTGAAACAGTGAACTAGCCACTGCCACACTGGCAAGGGCTGATGTCATAACTGTGACTGAACAGACTGCTGCCATTATGGTACCTGGTATGAAGCCACGGGCTTTGCCAGCACTTATGTGTGTGTGTGCTCTTCCAAAAAAAGATCAGGATCAATTGGCTTCCATGTAGCAAGGCCTGAGATATATCTGGACACTCCTTTCACAAAGTTATTTGAGTTATTCTGCAATATTTCACCAGTGGATCAGACATGTTTTAACACAATATGAGCTACTGATAGGTGTTGAAATTTTCCTTTGCATTGAAGATACTGTGTTGGTGACTCCCACTGAGGAAATTGCTCACCCTGCAGTGATTAAAGGTAGTCGGGCCGTGAATGAGGAGGAAATGCAGAGCTCTGATGTATCAATGTCTCCTATTGTGACTTGAACATGGCATATCCTACTAGGGGCCAACCCAGATCCCTAAGGCCTTGGTCAGTTTTTTTTCTTGTTGTTGTTGTTGTTTTTAATGTTTTATTTATTTTTAAGACAGAGAGAGACAGAACATGAGTGGGGATGGGGCAGAGAGAGAGGGAGACAGAATCTGAAGCAGGCTCCAGGCTCTGAGCTGTCAGCACAGAGCCCGACGCGGGGCTCGAACTCACGAACTGTGAGATCATGATCTGGGCCAAAGTCGGACGCTCAACCGACTGAGCTACCTGGGCGCCCCATGGCCTTGGTCAGTTTTAACAAGAGGTGGCAATGCACTCATGAGTCACAGAACTCGTTATCACTCACCGCATTACCTAAACTAGTGGTACAAAAGGAACTTGCCTATGAAACTTGTCACCTATCCAGGGGAATGCTATGGCAATTTGCCATGAAGATAATAAATATCTGATTGTACATAACACCGGATACTCTTCTTGATGGGTGAAAATTTAGATCCAGGTCTTGGATGTGAAAAATGCTATCTTGAGAATTGGCGAAATACATATTTACATAGATGCATGGATCGTCACTATTAATGGCTTTGGCTCTCTGATGAGGCCATTGGACACCAGATTAGTGGTGAGTAAATACATAGTGATACAATGTACATATAACTTACACTCCCCCTCACTTGCTCTCATTCTCACTCCATCTCTTTGTCTATCCATCTATATCAATATTCTATCCCTTTACCTACCTACCTACCCCCCCATCTATCCATCCATCTAACAAACTAACTTGTATTCTCACAAAAAGAGCAACCCCATTTAAAGGAAAGTGGTGTGAATCAGCATATGTCCTCATCATTTCTACTATAGGTTGGTGAATTTGTGCTCAACATCATTACAGTAATTGAGTTATCACAAAGAACTATAAAATTTGTCCTATTTGTCACCCGGGTATACCAGGGTCTATGCAGAGGAATTCTACAGGAACCATTTTCAGCTCTTTGTTAGTTATACACACTCATTCCCACTCTACCTGGTCTGAGTTCCCAGGTGTCAGGGGTGTGGAATTATAAGATATTTAGAAGGTAAAGTGAACCTTCTCTTTTGTTCCTTTTTCATGCCAAACTTTAATTCCTAATAGTCTAATTTTTATAACAGCTCCTGACACAATCAGTACTTCATAAGATCTGGGAACAAGCCAGGACTTCTTCCTAATGCACTGGTGGCATTCTTCTCTATCAAAGAGCTACCAGATACATGCATACTTGACTACACTCTCAAACAACGCCCAACCTGTATGCCCATCAAAGGAAGTATCAACCCTAGACAGATATTGATGTTATCTTGAGCTAAACTGTGGTGCTCTGTGCCCCCAGGACTTGTTTTCTTCTATAGATGGCAGACACTTCCCTGCCTCTCCTTGGAGTCTGAATGAGATTAATGCTGTGGAAAAAATGGTAAAATCTTTTTGACACTGACCAAAAGACCGAGCAGTTAGTAATGCATCTCCTTTCACTCTCTGTTGCTAGCACTGTGGCCTCCCTGGAACTGTCAGGGACACAGGCTTTCGCAATGCAATCATTCCTCATTTGGTAGGTAGTTATAAAAGCCCAGTGTGTGATCTGAGATTCAAGGGACACCCCATGGGAAGTTTGCTGATCAGACAGCCTGGTTCTTTATTGAGAAGCAGACAAGCATTAGTTCTTTGTCCAGATTGTATTAGCCCTGGACTCTTTATGGCTCTCCAGGAAAGAGTATCTGAAGTGTCCAAATATTTATACTACTTTTCAGTCAATACCTTAGCCTAAATTGAGCTCTCAATGCAATCTCTGGAGGAGCAGTTCAGATGACTCCAGATATTCCAATCTTAGCCTTGGTGTGGTAGATTTTATAATATGTTTGCGATCTATCAGATTATGCATTAACTCCTTCAGCCATCCCAGCAGATGTTGAAGCTCCTGTGAAAGTCCAAGTGACTATGGTTTAAGACTGGTTTACATTTAAAGGAAAATGTCTGGATTGAATCAGCATATATACCCATATTTAATTCTCAGACTGCACTTAGCTTGTATTTCATAAGAATTTAAGAACTGGCCACAGAGTAGAGTAGAAAAGTCCTTGGGATGAATGGTTCTGCACCTTCATTCCCCTTCCCTTCCCATGTAGTCTGACACAGAGATGCTTACCTTCATGGAACTAGATTTTAGATTAACAACTAGAATTCTGGCTGATATCAACAAGAGTGATACAAATCTTTTCTGTTGAGCTATGGATTTGTTTTCTAGGTCTGAGTTCTCTTGGCATATCTCTTGTTAAAAATGTGTATATATATATATATATATATATATATATATATATATATATATATAATGTTCCCTACTCTATTTTAGGATAGTCTACACCTATAGCAAGCTATTCCCAGGTAGGATGTCCTGTAGTAGAATGAGTCTGCTGTCCCAAGAAGTATGTAGCTCAAGGGACACTGTGTGCTCACATTGTCTATGAGTTTCTAAACACTTTGTCATAAGTGATTTGGGTCAATGTAATAACAATTATACAAAATCTCCATGATTGTGAGAAAGGACGTGGGAGCATATTCTCATTTTCCATTTAGATTATGAGTACCTTGAATTCTAAAGTAGAATTTTATATCTCCTGTAATCTAGAAATGTCCATGCATAAACTGTTTGTAATAGGTATTTCTGGATGAAAATTCTAAATTCATGAGTCATTTACTTAAATTTTCAAAAAATTAAATCTTGTCTCTACAACCTGATTGTATGTACTATTGAAACAGAGACATTATTTATATCTTAATAATTTCCTGGAATCAACTACCTCAGCTTTAAAGATAGTGGATAATAGGGGTATCTGGGTGGCTCAGTCGGTTAAGCATCCAGCTCTTGATTTCAGCTCAGGTTGTGATCTAAGGGTTTGTGAGCTTGAGCCCTGCATCGAGCTCTGAGCTGAGTGCAAGCCTGCTTGGGATTCTCTCTCTTGTCTCTCTCTCTTCCCTCCCCTCTACCTCTTTCTCCAAAAATAAATAAACTTTAAAAAAATAAATAAAGCTAGTAGATAATAAATTTATGTTTGTTGAAAGGTTCATGGATTTACCTGTATATTGAACATGTTACATATATTAATAGTAGAGTTCTATTATTCTGAGCAATGTATTTATTTGGGGATATATGACATATATCCCTCACACGTACATATATGCAATATATACATATATTCCTTATACAGACAAATGGAATGTACATTGATAATGCAATAAAAAAATCTCTCATATCACTCATTCAGAGTCTCTGTATCCTTTCTTATTACCATACTTTCTGCTTGTGTCCAGAAATTCCAGAATAAACTATATATTCTACCCATAAATATTATTTTATCCAAATAGTAGCATATTGGCACATTTTCTGCATTTTTCCCACTTATTACTGACATATAGCTTTCATTCCATAGGAGTACATATAAAGGTTCAAGTTGCTTCACTCTACTTTTAGTAGGTATGAAATATCTATTTTGTATATCTCGTGAGTGTTTGTGTATACGTGGAAGTGAATTAAATAGACAAAATTCCCACTACCATGAAACTAGCAATCTAGTTAGGAGAGACAGTCATCTAATAAATACATAATAACAAATATATAGTATATTTGATAGTAGTAAGTTATATTCAGACAGAAACGGAAAGGTAAAAGGAGTGTTAAGATATGGTGGGGGAGGGAGGGGGTTTGTTAGTTTCCACCAAAGAACTACTAAAGGTTTCAGTGGGAAGATGACATTTGGCAGAGGTCCAAAAGGGATGAAGAAGTGAGCTGTGTTGCTTTCGAAAGGCTTGCACCTTGAAGAATGAGAAACACAGGTATGAAGTGCTGAAAATGTCCCAGCTGCAGCTAGGAGAGGGGAATAGCTGGGACACAGTGCAGGAGAGGATTCTGGTAGGTCAAGTCTAAGAATATACTGGAACCAGCTCAATTAGCAGTTATTGGCTTTTCCACTGAGAAATGAGTCGTATTGGAGTCTTGAGTAGGTTTACATTAGAAAAATATCCTGATCTTACTTCACATTCACAGGGACACTGTGCATTCTATGTTAAGAAAAGGTAACATAAGGGTGAGGAAAGAAGCAGAGAGAGTAGGTGGAAAGCAACTTTAGAACTCCCAGAAGAGAAATGGTGGTGGCTTGATAGAGTGGTATCAGTAGAGATAGGGATAATTGGTCATTATCTGTATGTAGTTTGCAATTAAAACCAACAAGAAGTAATGATGGATGGGATGTGGTAAGTGAGAAGTAAAACAAGAGTCAAGGAAGATCCCACAATTTCCATCCAAAGTAATGGGAAGGAAGGAATTGTGAGGGAGATAAGAAGCTCTATTTAGGGTCTATGAAGTTTAATATGACTATCAGTTACTCATATAAACTAGGGAAAAATGGTAGTGAAAGCATGAGTGTGGTAAGAAAGAATACATACAAAGTGAATAGAGTAAGTCAGGTGTGGTTTGAGGCATAGCAGAAGGAATGAACTAAAAAGAAAAGAGTGATTGGAAAGGAAGATTGGAAAGGAAATGGAGATTATTGGGGTTTACAGTTATTGGTTTGACTAAATTACGACAGTTACAGTTTGATTAAGTCATCACTGTGGTTGCTGGTATTTGTGTCAAGTGTAACATCAATGGAGGAGATGAGTCTAAAAACTGGAAAAGAGGCCATTTGAGAAATCATTTTGAAATCAATAAAACGTATGAAATAATTAATACAAAATTAAAAATTTAGTTGAATAATACAGCCCTAACTATAGTTTACAATGCAATTGATATAGAGAAAGAATATAGATGTGTATTGAATTCTAAATGTAGTTAAGAGGGCAAAAATACTGTAGTTTTCAAAGTAGTGTTTTCTGAAAATTAAAGTATAAGGATGGCTTACTTATTTTTTTTTTTATTTTTTCCCCTTTCAAGATGTCATTTTCACATTTTGGCATTATGCAAGCACATACTTGTCATTTCTATCTGAAGAGCAGCAGTTCTGATTTCTTCATGATAATCAACCATGGTCTTGCAGTAGCTGAGATTTTTTTTAAGTTGTTCAAATGAGGCCTTTTGCTTTTACTATGTCCATCAGTTAACACAGCATCCCGCCTTTCAGGACTGCTTCCATCAAAGGGCAGTTTAATAATAGCCGTAATATTTTCATTACCCAAACTTTTATGCATCATTCATTTTACCCCTTTTCTTATTATATTTTAAATACTCTAATTAAACTCCTCTGTAGTGATCATTTAAATGCGTCCTATTTATACACATGCATACACATATGAACACGCATACAAAAGTTGTGCCCACCCACACCACCCTTCTCCAGTTTTAATATGTTCCTTTATGATAAGGATCCTATCCATTTCTATCAAATTATACAATACAGTTTCCTATTGCAGCTGTGACAAATTAACACATTCTTAGAGGCTTAAAATAACACATATTTATTACCTCACAGCTCTGTAACATAGAAGTCCTGTTTGGCTCATTGGTTCTGCTGGTTTCTCCCCTTAAGGTTGTAAAAGAGGAAAACTGGAACAAAGTGTCAATATCTGCCCACTGGGCTCTTAATAGGAGACTCTGGAAAGAATCTGATTCCATTGACTCCTATTATTGCCAAAATCCAGTGCCTTAAAGGGTATTACTGAGATCTCCATTATTTGGCTGGCTGTCGGGGGTGGGGGGAGGTTACCCTCTGCTCTTGGATGCCTTTCTGGTCATTGCATGTGGTCCTCTACACTTGGAATATTTATGAATTACACATTTGCTGTATTTCTTCTGCCCCAAGTTGGAGAAAGCTCTCTGGCCTCTGATTAGATTGGGCCCACCTGGATAACCCAGAACAAGCTCTCTATTTTTAGATTTATAACCCAAATTACCTCCACAAAGTCCCTTTTGTGATGTAATGTCATATATTTTCAGGTTCCAGGGATTAAGATATGGTCATCTTTGGGGACCGTACCCTTCAGAACAGCTTTCAGCTTCATCTTTGGTATTTCATGTTTGATTAGCAACTTCTGCACTCTTCACGAACTCCATTGTGAAAGCCGTCGCGATTAGCTTGAATCTAACTAAACTTTGAAATGCCCACCTTTCTATCTATATCTATATCTATATCTATATCTATATCTATATCTATCTATCTATCATCTATCTATATATTTCTCTTCCTTTCCAAGTCTTCATGCTATTAACCTCTTCTCTGTCTATTTCTGCACTGCTCACCCTAATAATTTTTATTGGCTATAGGAATTGTGCCTTCTTATAAAACATTTACTCTTCAAAATATACAATGAAGTCCAGAATCCACATTTGCCTATTACCACTTTTTTAAAATTTTTTTTAACGTTTTTTTATTTATTTTTGAGACAGGGAGAGACAGAGCATGAACAGGGGAGGGTCAGAGAGAGGGAGACACAGAATCTGAAACAGGCTCCGGGCTCTGAGCTGTCAGCACAGAGCCCGACGCGGGGCTCGAACTCACGGACCGCGAGATCGTGACCTGAGCCGAAGTCGGCCGCTTAACCGACTGAGCCACCCAGGCGCCCCTATTACCACTTTTTTAAAAATATATTTTATATTTTATATTGTCAAATTGGCCTATTTCCCTTTCATGGAGGCAGGACATTTAATCCCATCTTGATTCAGTTAACAGAAGGTCTACACTTGAAATACTTTCTAGCTATGCACACTATCATCCTTTTAAGTCAGTGATCCTGTAGACATTCTCTGTGCCAAACATTCTCAATACTTTGGGTAACATCATGACTTTTTTCAATTCTAAACTAAATACATTCACATTTCCTTAACTGCTTTCCAAAGTGTGATTTACAGAAAAGTTGCAGAATGTGGCACCAGATGTGTGGGACCCAGAGAAGGATTATAGACCAAACTGCTCTGCATGTGGGACCTGGGGGCAAACAGCAGATCCCTCCATGCTTTTAAGAAGGCCTCCCACAGAGGTCACTGTGAGGACTACATTAGAAATACACATTAAGAAAACTTTACAACCTGGGGCGCCTGGGTGGCTCAGGCGGTTGAGTGTCTGACTTTGGCTCAGGTCATGATTTTGCACTTCCTGAGTTAGAGCCACGTGTCGGGCTCTGTGCTGACAGCTCGGAGCCTGGAGCCTGCTTCAGATTCTGTGTCTCCCTTTCTCTCTGTCCCTCCCCTGCTCACGCTCTATCTCTGTCTCTTAAAAATATATAAACGTTGAAAAAAATTAAAAAAAAAAGGAAACTTTACAACCTAAAAATTACAGGAGACTTTTCAATAGTTACATTACCTCTTTACTAGAAATCCTAAACCCAGATTCTATCCAGTTTGACAGACTGAAAATGAGAATAACTATTTTTTCAATTATAGATAACCCATATTTTAAAAAATATTGAGACAACAAAGACAAGTAGTATGAACATGACACAACCATCCTTAATATTTTGATGAGTATACATGTATATAGATATACATGTTTATGCACATGCATGTATATATGAATATATGAATATGTATATACTCATGAATATATGTGTGTATATATGCATATACACACATACATGTATACATAGGTAGGTATATATTTATATTATATATTCAAATGTGCACATACATATACACATAGCATGCATATTTTATTTCCATTTAGCATGATGTATAATTTTTAAAATTAATAGCTATTGTGGCAATATTCTTTAGCAATATGTTCTGAGATAAGTTGCTGTACTTATTGGCTGAAGCCTCATGCCTGCCTGTAACTATTTTGTAGAAATGCACTTTTAGGGGCAATGTATATATTATTTTTGAAAATGTTTTTATTTACTTTTGAGAAAGAAAGAGTGGGAGAGAGGGGAGGAGGGGCAGAGAGAGAGGGAGGCAGAGGCTCTGAAGCAGACTCCACGCTGACAGCAGAGAACCCAGTGCTAGGCTCCGTGTCACAAATGTGAGACCATGACCTGATCCAAAGATGGACACTTAACTGACTGAGCCATCCAGGTGCCCCTGTACATTTTAAAGCTGTAAATTAATTCCTAACATCTTTTTGATGATCTCACTTTAGGAGTCGAGGAAAGAAGATATTATTTTAGTTTGTTTATTAACTGTGAGACCTCCAAGTGGGAAAAGGCAGCATATTTCTAAAAGGACCAAGTGTCATGAGCACAAGAATGTTGAAGTCTTTAGTGTGGTTAAATATTATCTCATCACATTCATCAATTATAAGTACACCCTTAGTTATAATTAGCAGATCTTCTGAGTAAAGAAACCAATAGAAATCATTCTCCATTTAAAAAATAATTTATCTTACATGAAAAAAAATAATCCTGAAAGAAAATTTACTAATTACCAAATTCATCCAAAAAGGTAGTAAAAGAATATTAGTGAAAATCCTATCCCTATAAAATTACCACTGCAACAATTTGGTGACTTTAATTTCAGATTCTCTCTCCCTCCCTTCCTCCCTTCCTCCCTTTCTCCATCCCCCTCCCTCTCTCTCTCTCTCTCTCTCTCTCTCTCTCTCTCTCTCTTTCTCTCTCTCTTCCTATCAAGTTAGCTTCTGTTGTCACATTTCTATGTCTGTCTCTGACTCTCCTATTTCCCCTCTGTAAGGACCCTTGTGATACCTTAGGCCAGCCATGTAATTCGGAACCTTTCCATCCCCAGATCCTTAACTGAATTATTAATCACTGTTTCAACGTCCTTTTAGCCATATGAGGTAAAATATTCACAGGGTCTGGGGATTAGGATGTGAGCATATTGAGAGGGCCATCGTTCTCTCTAGCACAGGGTCTGCACAGGAATAATCTGTAAAGATGGCATTTTATGTCATAGTGATCAATCTCTAGAGTCAGATTTCAAATCTTACTGTTACCATTTAATAACTATATTAATTTTGGTTATATAAGGCTATATGAGCTTCAATTTCCACTCTGTTCTCATTTATAAAATTTTTAAAAATAATTTCAGAAACATAGTATAATACCTTAATCACAGCAAACTATTGTTATTATTAACCAGAAGCTGAGGTATTCCTATTTTAGTAACTTGGATTTATAAATATTTAATTTATACCATCTATAGGGGTGTGTTATAAAGAAAGAACAATTCTTTCAGAATTCCCCCCCCACACCAGGTATCAGCCACTAATTATTTGGAGTTAATTTATTAAATGAAATATTTGGCATAGATGCCCTAAAGAACCTTCACAGGATTCACAGAAAATGAACAAAGGCAAGAAACTGTCTCTCTTATGTTCTCCTTTTTTTTAATTTTTAATTTTTGCTATATAATATATTACATATAGGTGATAATGTATTTTCTTCTTTATTCCAGGCCAGGTTTGAGAATAAAAGTTAGGATTATTAGAATTATGCTAAGAAAAGAGATGCAAACCAGGATATTTTGTTACTTTAATTAAATAAAAATAAAATCATATTAAATGATGTCATTCATCCTGTCAATATACAATTTTTAATGCATATTAATGCACCTTCTGAAAAAAACAGAAAAATTCAACTACAGGTTTATCTTGCAATGGCTGTATATTTGAGGAATTTTATGTTTGCCAAGATGTCTAATGTACAGTGTAGCCTTAATTGACAGTCCTATGCTTTCCACCACTTTTGTTATTCAAGATATTTCCATGTAACTCTTGTCACTTTTGATCTTGTGTGTCATAATATTCAATCCTGAAATTTATGTTTATTAAGTGAATTAAATAGTAGTGTCTCTATATCCCTATGATATATATTAAATAGGACACAAAGTTATTGGTCTTATCAAGAAATTGAAAAAGCCTATGCATTGTGTATTGTAATAATGGGTATATTTTGAATCTCAAATGGCCATAAGTTTTTTATTCACATTACGGTAGCACAATCAAAAATACTAAAAATGTCCTAGGTATATGATGTAATGCATAATTTTTTCCAGTGATTTGTGGCAACTCTAATTTATGCACATGTGGACTTTGCCTGGCTTTGTATCAAGATAAAGAAAATTCCTTAGTGTAAACAAATTTGAAGAAAACATACTTTTAACAATTTAAACACACAACAAAAATAGATATTATTTATTGGGCCTCTCTCAAAGACCAACATTTGTCAATTATTCTCTTCTCCAAATTAGTATATATTGGATAAACATGTAATGAAATTTGAGTGTACATATAGAATACAGATATTTTAGATTGTAATTTAAAAATTAAAACAGTAAAAAGTTGGCATTAATCTAAAGATTGTTTTTCTTGAAAATATATGTAGCTGTTATATACTGAGCTGGATTTTTTTGAACAAGATATCAAACTTTAAAAAATATCATAAGGACTATTTTTTTCTTCTGAAACATAATGGTTCATGTCTCTGACAGGTAGTCTCTGAGCTTTCCAAGGGCTAGAGCTATGCTTTAAGGCTTTTGTTTCCAATAAACAAGCACAATGCTTACATCATAAAGGTTTATACATAATAAATAAATGAATTTTAGGTATCTATAATTATTCTGCTTAAGAAAACCTTGGGCTATGCTGTTTCGGGGACAGTGGTCTAAGCCAGGGATTTTTGATGTGGGCCCAGAGCTCCAGCAAAAAACAGTTTTCTGAATTGAATCTAAATGCTCACTTGGAAAGATGTGAGGATGTAATCTGCTTAGGTGTTGAGATTCAAATCCACATTTGATAAAGCATTTTGAAAATTTACATGTAAAATCCTCAAATAAATCTGCTATTACATTATCATTCCCAATATAGAAGTCACTTGAAGAAACACATTCATTTCCATGATTTCTCCTATAAATCCAAAGATTGCAGTTACACATCAAGATTTTTATACTTTGTGAACACTATCTACAAGGCAAATTCATTTTTGTTAAAAGACAAATCAATAAAATAGTTAAAAACTGGATGACATTTCATTAACAATAATTCCAATTTATAGATGCTGTATAATAAATATGACAGATCACCTGTTTTTTAAAATCTTAATTCTATTTTTAAGAGATGCTACGAAACACATCCTTGGTTTATCATTTTCCTTCATCATCTCTCCCTTTGCTTTAATATGTCTAACAGTCTCTCCAACATAAACATTGGAGAAACACATGTAATTTTTTTTATCTTGTGTTAGTGTTTTGTTACCTGTTATCTCCCTTGATTGACATCTTTGACTTTTTCTCTTACACCAATATACCGGCTATGGTTGCCTCTAACTCAAAATACATCCAGATCCTTCCAGTTCTCATTTCCGTCACTGCTAGTGCTACGGCTCCAGCCAACAACATCCCTAGTTTATACTACTTCCAAAGCCTTCTCACTGGTTCCCTTCCTTTTGCACTTCTCCCTATAGTTAGCTCTCTACAAAGTGGCCAGGGTGATTGTTTTAAAACATCACTTGGTAATATATATGTATCTGCCAAAACCATACAATGGCTACTTAGCTCACTTAAAGTAGAACCAGAAGTCTTACCATTCCCCCAGAATCATTAAGTGATTTAGCCCCACCCTATTTTTTGGAATGCTCTTCACTAATCCCGATTTATGATGACTAATCTGCTCTCTACTTCTCTTGGCAGCAGACCTAGGTCCTGATCTCCTAATGACCACCCAATAAAGGTCATTATACAGGCATGAGAGCATCACATTCTCCATAAAGTGGGAGACACCATGTTGGGTACAAAATCTTCTCCATTGGTCTCTTGTGCAGTGGGTGTGACCGCATGACCTCCATTGTAATGTGTCTTACCTCCTGTCAGAGTCCCTAAGAGTGTCTAGGAATACTTCTCCAATTCTGGGAGATGCAGGAGAGAAACATCAAAGGAAAAGACTTCAAAAGGGAAGGACTGGAGAAGATGAAAGGCCTTAGGACTTGTTTACACAGCTGAATGAGGCTGCTGTTTCCTAAGGAATGCCTAGAGCCATTAACATTGCCCAGGGCTGGATCTTCCTTCACACTTGACCCTTCTTAGTGTTATAGAAACCAATTAACTTGAAATTCAACCTTGAAAAG
The DNA here is from genome assembly GCF_027475565.1 of Acinonyx jubatus. Lineage (NCBI taxonomy): Eukaryota > Metazoa > Chordata > Mammalia > Carnivora > Felidae > Acinonyx > Acinonyx jubatus. Next base: position 59,164,517 of record NC_069380.1, read on the forward strand.
CTAAACCATTACATTGATTAACACACTTGCTTAGCTGACTTTATGCACATAGTCTTTAGCAATTATCCTAATGAAAAGAAGCTTCATTCTGGAGTCCTGGGCCTCATTCCAACTAGAGTATGAGGACCTTCACTTAACTGCACTTTGTGGACTCATGTTTTGCAACTCCGGACATACTCCCTGCAACACTTTTTCTCTTCTTATAGTTGGCATGAAAGGACAACAAGGAGCACTGATCTCACATTAAGAATTATTATGTAAGTATGAGATGACCTCTTACTGTGTTGGAGATAAATTTGTTTCTACAAATTTGACCATCCTTTTGTTTTCCTTTGCCTGTTACTTATTTATCATTTCTATTTTCATCCTTAATTTGTTAATTTGGTTAAGTTTTCTTATCAATAGCATAGTAGTATTCTTTTTAATATGGTCTGAGAGTCTGAGAGTATCTTTTAGAGGGTGATCTTATTTATTTCAAGTTTTCACAATAATTGTTACAGTTAATAATTTAAACTTATTTACCATTGGATGTACACTGTATTTCTTATGTATTCTCCTTACTTACCTTTTTTATATATTTTTAGTTTCTTCAATTTCATATTCATTAGGGTATTTTTAAATGTGTAATGTCTACCTATTTTCCATAGCACTATTGTTACCTTTCTCTATATTGAAGGGTAGCAGAAGGTCTCACCCCAAAATATGACTACAGGAATTCAGAACATGCCACTTCAAAATATACCACTTTAATAGATTGATTATTTTGAGTTCTAGGTACTTGAACAACAGAAAATGCAATGAGAACCTTTCTCTAAATTCCCCTTATCTGCCTAAAGACAGGTTTCACAAAAGGAACTCAATTGTCATAAATACCCTCCCAGGACTTTCAGCAACCAGGGAAGGTCGACTCCACATAGAAGAGCAATCTAGAAGTTTATACCACATCTAGATAATCTTTCCCACAAGCTATCATGTCTTCTACCTATTCTACTAAGGGCCCATTCTTCTTTCATAAAAATTACTTACTCTCCCCCCAAAAGGCCTACATCTGCTCTCCCTTTTATTATTAGAATGGTATTTAAGCCTGAATTCTAATGCATGTTTGGGAGTTACTCATTTTCCTCTGTGTATCTCTCACATACACATGAGGAGTACATGTTAACAATCTCATCTGTTTTTCTCTTGCTAATCAGTCCTTTATTACGGAGTTCTCAGCCAAGACTCAGAAGGGTAAAGGGAAAATCATTTTTCCTCCCTTTCAATATGGACGCATAATTTTCTACTAATATCTGAAATGAAAATATTATTTTAAAGATGCACTGTTTCTTCCTCTGCACTGTCCTTTATCTTGTTTGGAATGAGAGTCATTTAAAATGTGGCCATTGTATCTGGAATACACGTACTTCTCTACTTCTTCTTTCCATCAAGGAGACATTAGAATTACTTTACATATAACAAGCTCTGCCTCCAAGCTTTAGGTTTTGCTGAGATTTATTATTTCTAGGTCTAGACCATGGCTGGGAATTTTTTTTTTTTTCTGTAAAGGGCCAAAGAGTAAATATTTCTGGGTTTGAGGAGCATACTGTTTCTGTCACCACTATGCACATCTGTTGCAGTAGATGTGAAAACAGCCACGGATAATACATAAATGAATGGGCATGGCTTAGTCTCAATAGAAGGTTACTGATAAAAATAGGAAGTGCACAGGATTGGTTTGCTGACTCCTGGTCGAGATTAGTAATAGAATTTTTCCAACAGTGTATCTCTTCATTCTCAAGACTTCTTCTTATCATTTAATCACACATTCCCCCTCTCTGCTTCCATCCGAATTTATCATGAGCATCTTCCCAGTCACTGTTTCTGCATTCTCCTTCTCAAAGTTTCAATCCTGGAATGTTTATATGGTTTCAATCATACCTCAAATATTTTCCTCAGTTAAGATAGGGTGTAGGGGCACCTGGGTGGCTCAGCTGGTTAAGCGTCCAGCTTCGGCTCAGGTCATGATCTCACGGTTTGTGAGTTCTAGCCCTTTGTCGGGTTCTGTCCTGAGAGCTGGGAGATTGATTGGAGCCTGCTTCAGATTCTGTGTTTCCCCCTCTCTCTGCACCACCCACCATGCTCTGACTCTCCCTCTCTCTCTCTCTCAAAAATAAACATTTAAAAAAATAATAGCTATTCTCAACTAAATAAGTAAATTAATAAATAAAAGATAAGGTGTAATATGTCACTGGATTTTTTTGGATTATGAAAATACTTTTACTTTTTCTCATTTGTAAATTGAATTATAGGTCGCTATAGAATGATTGATTTGGGATTCTTTTCTCTCCAGATTTCTTCTCCGTGACTTTTATCTTTCACTCAGTGGTCCAATGCCAGTCTGTTTTTTTCCCCTCACAGGTAACTTTTTTCTTGATGCTGATTTGTAAGAAATTTCTCTTTAACCTTAGAATTCAAGATTTTTATCAACATATGTCTTTTTTGATGAATCATGCATGAAACTAGATAATCCTTTCAACATAGATCAGGTCTTCACAATGGGAAATTATTTTCTGTCATTCATGACATCATTACCTCTTTATTGTATTTAATTTGTCTCTTTTAAGAATATCACTCACAATATGGGTCCACAGTGTTTATCCCCTAGTTTTCTTATCTTTTCAGCATGATCTCCCAATTAGGAGTTTTACTCAGTGCTTCAAGATTCTTTTCCCATTTGATTTTTACAGGCACCAAAAAGCCTCAATTTATGTACTTATTGGAACAAATATATTTTTAACATATTATTTCCAGGTTTTATGATTCACTTGGATGTTCTTATATATTTCATTATTATTTTATTTTATTTTATTTTATTTATTTTTATTTTTTAACTGACCCAGGTGCCCTTATATGTTTTATTATTATTATTATTATTGATTATTATTATTTCTTGTTCAAAATGTCATCAGTGTCTTCTATATGTTCTTATTGGAAGTGAACTGTTTCCTGAGTCCTGTCTGTCTTTCCATTCTGTTGCAGCTGAACAACATTATGCAAGTTAGGAAAGCATAACTTAGCCCTTCGAAGTCTGCCTGTCAAGAGGAGTGGGTTCCAACTGTGCACCTACATTCTAAAAGCTCGGAGTTTTCTCATACACAAACATACTTCTGAAGGGATGCAAATTTTCATTACCTTGATGGTAGTAATAGTTTCATCATGTATATCTATGTCAAGACTTTAAATTGTACTCTTGAGACATGTGTCATTTGTATTATACATAAAATAAAAGTTTTTAGAAAAATAAGGAGTATTTTTTTTTCCAAAAATTATAGTTACAGCATCTGTTATACAAATAGTAAATGGTGGAAATGCCAGTAATGACTAGGAGACCTCTCCTGGCAGTGCTGAGGCTTACATATGGCCCAGAGTGTTGCTCAACAACAGGTCCACACTCAACTGTTTACGCTGGCCGTCTATACTCAGAATACCAACACAGGAAATTTCTTTAGCAGGTAACCAGGTGACAGATGTATGACATGAAGTGTGCCCTGAAGTGTGTGTGTGTGTGTGTGTGTGTGTGTGTGTGTGTGTTTAGCCCAGTTTATGTGAAGGTACCCAGAGCATTTGAGAATCCCCTGTTACTCTTATCTTTGTGAGACAGCATTTGCCATTTTATCTCCATGACCAAGAATCTTTGGTCTCAGATCCTGCACAGACACACCCCTGCCTCTTTCACCTCCCTAATACCTCTCCCTGCCTCCCCATCATATTAGTCAAGGTCTTAGAGAGAGGATTTTCTGGGTAACAGTTTGATTAATTAAATTTATTTTTGTCTCTTCCTCAAGGTCATGCAAACTTTTGCAAATATTAATTAGCTGACTTGTATTTTCAACTCCCATACTAGAATGATTTGCATATGAAAGTAGACAAGCACTCCCATCTTTAAAATAGGAATAGTAGTGCCCGCCTTATCAGTTCTCAAAAATTGTTATATAAAACAAAAATGAGATTTAAAAGGATAGTGATTTTAAAACTGTAAAATAAGATTTAAACACTTTCAGGCATTTATTCTATTTTATTAAAGTTTATTAATTTCAAGGCAAAGGGAAAAAGAGCAAGTGGGGGCAGAGAGAGATGGAGAGAGAGAATTGCAAGCAGGCAAGGCCTGTCAGTGTGGAGCCTGACACAAGGGCTTGATGTCACAAATCATGAGATCATGACCTGAACTGAAAGGAAGAGTCAGATGTTTAACTGACTGAGGCACCCAGGAGCTCCACCAGCAGGAATTTATATAGATGTTGCAAATTGTTGATGTACTAGGCAATATGAGGCTAGATTATAAAACACAAGACTATGATTTGCATTTTGTTTGTACTAATTTATTGGCATGGAATATGCTTTTCTCAGAAGAAATGAAACTTCTGAATAGAATGTCTTGAATAACTGAAGATATTAAAGATACTATTAAGGGAATGCCATATAATATATAAAAGCTGCATTTAAAAAGGTATTTGAAAAAAAGAATAAAGAAAAATTTTGGAGGGTCAGGAATACTTTTTAAAATCTTGCTAATGCTTTTTTAATCTTTTCAAGTCAGGAGAACAGCACATGTAGAGTTAAATTACATTCATTTTCCAGAAACAGGTAATCCCTATCATCTTAACTCTCTCTTGCCTGTCAAGACATGTCACACTGCTTTTTAACAGTAAAGCAGAGATCTGTCCATAGCTATCAATTTTTATCCCATAAGTATTCACAAAGAAAAATATATTTTTCTAAGAACTCACAGATTAGTCCTGAATCGAATTGCCATTTCCTACAAGCCCTATGAAATTTTATGGTTTTAAAAAATGAAACAATTTCAACCACTAGAAAGAAAATCATGTATCTATCTGAATCTTCTAAGGTGAAAATACATCGTCTCTGTAAAGAGTTTGTTATCCTTTTCACAGAAAAAGAAACTTTTCGTGTTAAGATGATGATGAAAACACAGGGCTGGTACACCTGCAAGAGATCAGAGGCAGAAAATACTTTTATTTTTATTTCTATGTTCTGAGATAAAGAATATAGTTTCAATCTGATGATTTCTTTCACATATTAGAGACAATCATGTTACTGTCTTCATCCTTTTTTTATTGTCCCTAAAATGTTTAAATGAGCCAAAATGTTAGCCAGATTAAGAAAAATAAAATGTACTTTCGGTTACCTAAAAGAGAGAATGTTGGTATGAAACAGAATGTTGTAAGATTCCAAATGGAAACTCTCTTCAAAGTGCCTGCTGTGTGAATACCTATTACATTTTATCCAACATGGTTCCATTGAACCATGAATTTTATAGAAAATATATCTATACATCTCTATCTACCCATCTATGTCTGTATGCTTATCTATCTATCTAATCTATCTATCTATCTATCTAATCTATCATCTATCTATCCAAATAACATTTCAATAATTTTCATGATTTTGCTTTTCATTTTTAATTTATTTCTTTGTACAGATTCTCCTTTCTTTTCAGAAAAAAATTATGATATCTATATAATGTACTTTTGGAAACATAACTCTATTTTAAAATATTTATATTTTTAATGTTATTTATTTTTGAGAGAGAGAGAGAGAGCACATGCGCACACGAGCAGAGGAGGTGCAGAGAGAGAGAATCCCAGGCAGGCTCCTCGCTGTAAGCACGGAGCCCCATGCCATGAGATCATGACTTGAGCCAAAATCAAGAATAGGAGGCTTAACTGACTTGAGCCACACAGTACTCCACATTTTATTTTTTATTTTTTTTAATGTTTTATTTATTTTTAAGACAGAGAGACAGAGCATGAGTGGGGAGGGGCAGAGACAGAGGGAGACACAGAATCTGAAGCAGGCTCCAGGCTCTGAGCTGTCAGCACAGAGCCCGATGCAGGGTTCGAACTCACGAACTGTGAGATCATGACCTAAGCCGAAGTTGGACGCTTAACCAACTGAGCCACCCAGGTGCCCCAAGTACTCCACATTTTAAAACATTTAAATTGTATTCTAGTATTTTGATTCCTACAGAACTAGATTGATTTTTCATGTCCTTCAGAATTTTTCTCCAATTCTTTCAAATGTTTGTGGGAATTGAGACTCTAAATCCCTAAGGATCAAACAGTTTGAAAGAAGTGATATCATGAGATAATAAAAGAGTCTCCGGGAGATACTTAAAGATGGAATTAATGTGAACTGTATATAAACTGCTGTCACCAATGAACTTGCCTCCTGGCTATGAATTTTCATACATACCATGTTCCCTGCAAACTTGTGAATTGTCACTCAACTAAATATCCACATACATGTATATATGTGTATGTATGTGTATGTGCACATGCCATACATATGTGGATGTACACATGCATATCCATAATGGCAATAAAAGAAGGTTTTATGCATATTTAAAGATTTTTAAAAAGCATTGTTAAACATTTTATCTTGAATGTCTTGAAGCATGTCAAAACCATAATGGGATTTCCTGTGGAACAGCCTCCAGAATAGGGTATAATGGCATGGGAAGCTTCACTACATATATCCTAACACTACTTCGGTATATGCAATAAAATCTGTGTATCTTTACTATAAAGACATGTTGCCTCCACTCGATGTTGTCCCTCTCAAAAGTTTCAACATTTCTTTACTGACAAGGTGAAGAAAAAGGGGAGTTGAAGAGTCACTTTTAATGTACTGTGATCTTGAGAAGATGCTTCATGCTTACAAATTCCAGGGGCAGAGTTTGGTGAGGCAACACAAATGTCTTATACAAAGGTTTTTCCCTACACCAAAACAAAAACTAAAAATAAAATTGCCTGTGAACCCAATGTTTTAGGTACCTTGTGTGGTTCTCATTCTTTACACTACAGAGGCACATAAATAAAGTTTACACTAGATTAAATCTCACCTTAGAAGTGCCCGGAATCTTATTTTAGCACTAGGGCCATGGAATAAGTTTGGTACACCCCAATTACAAGGGAGACTACTCTATCTTTGTCTCTAATCTGGGGCTTGCAATAATGTCTCATAAAAACCCTTTTCTAAAACAACTTTTATTTCTTGTTTATATGTTCCCTAGGTTGAGAGTTATTAAACTTCCATTTAACAAACAAACAAAAATACGGTCATTGGCAGGCATTAAAACACACCATGGCGAAACATCATGGAACTTGGTGAGTTCGATGACCTGCCATTCAGTTTTCCTGTCTTCCCGGTATTGATTTTGTTGTTTTGTTCTATTTTGTTTTCATTTTTCATTGGTGTTTTTTAAACTTAATATTAGGGGACTTGTGCATTACATCCCACCGGTTTCTTTTTTCCCCTATTGAATAGGAACTATTTGTATTTTTCCCCACATATTTACAACTAATGCTGTAATTTGCATATTTTTCATTTTTTTGTTCACAGATAAATACTAGCTAACCCTTTTGATTATTATTAATATTAGCCCATTAAATATGTATCCATCTTTATTGCTTTAGAAGGGAGTGGTGCTCAGGGTGCTCTTGGTGGCGCTAACTGCTCCCTCTTCACCATCACAGGATCCTGTCTGTGCAGGATGGTGCTGGCTCTGTGAATGGCAACCAAGCGCAGATCTGGGCAGTAGTTGTTCTTGCAGATCACGTGCTTGATGCGGCTGAAGGGGGCGGAGGCATTCTCGTGGTTGGTGGTCCGCACATAGCAGGTGATAGGTTTCGCTGGCCGGATCACTTCTTCATGACCACCACTACATCTTTACCTTGGGCCCATTGCTCCATGCCCACAGTCTTCCTGTGAATCGGATCGTTTTAGCGGAAGAGGTTGCGAGCCTTCAGGTTTTGGGGTGTGGTGCTTGTATGTCTGCTTGTTCCTCTTGACTAGAAAGCTGGGGCTGTTCTGCATTGATGCGCAGACTTTTTAAGTAAGAGGCAAAATAGAACTTGAGCGGTAAATAATCTTCAAAATCATCTAATCCCTGTTCTACATATTCTATTTCATGGTGCCCTAAAGCTAGGGTATTTTAGATGTAAGAGTTCCAATAAAGGTAGTTATTGAGGAAAGGATTTTTGCATTTCGGTAGCTTAAAACGTCTGAGTAAACCATTTGATATCTTCTGATTTTCTTATTGTACCATTAAGAAACTTGAAGACTCCTGAGTTTTGTAAATCGTTGGTCGCTGTCTCATTTATAGCCACTTAGTAGCAGAAGTTTTTGTCACAAAAAATAATAAAAGAGCAGTTACTAATATTCTTATGTAGAGTAAATTGAATATTGACATATCGTCTGGTTCCTAACAAGCAAATATATTTAATTTTTTGAAGAAATGATCATTTTATTTCAATTTCACTTTTATGTGTATATAACCAAGCATTTATGTGCCTAATTGTTGCTAAAAGCCAAAATATAAATTCACTGAAGCAAACACATTTTTCACTTTTACTATTTGGAATCAAATTGAAAATTTCTTGGCGCATCATTAAATATACATTATATGCAGGCCAATATTCAAAATTGCCACAATAGCAACTAGGAGGTAGTCCTTAAATGTGTGTAATGTAAACTGTCCATTTGCAATAAAATAATGTTAGTCTTATAAATGAAGGATAATGTCAAGACCTGAACCAGTAGCAAGAATTAGGAAGAATTGTATAAATGTAACTGCGATTTCTTGCTGTCTACTTTTCTAATTGTCAAACATGTATTCTATTTATTGTGGACATCCATTTAACCATACCTCATTTTTTTTTTTTTTAGATTTTTGAGTCATGAGTATGTGAGTTTGTGTGTGTACCATAATTGCTACAAAAGAAGCTACCAAGCATAATTTAAAAGATTTTGTATGAAGCACTTTTAAACATAGTTCAAAAAATATTTGGCTGTCATGACTGGTTATTACAACACAAATCATGTGTTGGCCTATAGCTGTTGAAATCCCTAGCTGCTGAATGTCCTAGAAATTAAATTATATTTTTCTTTTTCTGCACTCTACAGAATTTGAGTCTGATCTCTGAGGTTAAATCACTTTTTTGACCTCAAAGATCTTTCAAGAAGTATTCATAAGAAGCTGTCTCTGGAGCCTTCCACTTTAAGGTAACAAACGATCTTTAGTGTGTAGCTAGTGGGGTAAAAAAAAAGGCAAGAAAAAGTTTCTCTAATAGAATTTAAGCTCACATGAATTAGATTCCTTTTACCAAATGTTTGTCTTTTATTCATTTTATTTATAACAATTGCATAATTTCTTAGCAAAATAAAATAATAGTAGTCCATACACTTTAATACCTCGGAAAAATATGGGATTACACTTGAAGTAGTAACCTTAGCTGGTAGGAGAAATAAATGTCTCTTCCCTGCTTTCATAAAAAAAGGTTTTGCTTCAACACCCATGAGCTTGATTTCAAACAGTTACTTCTCTGGACAAAGATGATCTGAGTCCTCTGTTAAGTGTTAACATGTCTTAATTAGTTACAACTAGTTTTTTGCAAGTTCTGCATGTAGGCAAATTTGTCTTTTTCTTCCCTATATACATGTGGTAAGTGATAATCTTGGTAAAAAGATCTATTCTGCAAATTTAATTTTTCCCTCTAATTTTCCAAAGATGTAGACTGGAAGTATGATTATATTTTTTCTATCACACTAGATAATTTTAAACCTAAGTTTAATAAGTAATATAGGTGATATTAGGGTTTACTATTATTTTTTTTGTATTTTTAATTAATTCTATATTTGACTTGGGAAGTGGTCTGCTTCCTCTTCACTGGGTCCAATCACAGACATTTATCATCATAATAGTGAAATATTTACTTAATTATTCATAAGCTTTAATGTTTGGTAAAGTTTAAATGCTTTTGGTTTTGTTTTTTTAGAGAGAGAGCCAGTGTGAGTAGGATGAGGCAGAGGGAGAGGGAGAGAGTCTTAAGCGGGCTCCATGCCCAGCACAGAGCTGGACATGGGGCTCAATCTCACTACCATGAGATCCTGACCTGAGCAGAAAGCAAGAGTCAGACATTTAACTGGGGCTCCTGGGTGGCTCAGTCAGTTAAGTGTCCAACTTTGGTTCAGGTCATGATCTCATGGTGCGTGGGTTTGAGCCGTGCATCAGGCTCTGTGCTGACAGCTCAGAGCCTGGAGCCTGCTTTGGATTCTGTGTGTGTCTCTCTCTCTCTCTCTCCCCTTTCTCTCTCTCTCTCTCTCTCTCAAAAATAAACATTAAAAAAAATGTTTTTTTAAAGAGTCAGACATTTAACCAGCTGAGCCACCCAGGTGTCTGTATGGTCAGTTTTAAATTACATAAACCTATTCTCGTTTACTCTTAAAAACACTGGGTAAAACGTTTGCTGAACTTTTCTTTTTTTTTTTATGTTTATTTTTGAGAGAGAGAGAGAGAGAGAGACAGAGCATGAGCAGGGGAGGGGCAGAGAGAGGGAGACACAGAATCCGAAGCAGCCTCCAGGCTCTGAGCTGTTAGCACAGAGCCCGACGCGGGGCTCCAACTCACGAACCGCGAGATCATGACCTGAGCTGAAGTCGGACGCTTAACCGACTGAGCCACCCAGGCGCCCCTGAACTTTTATTTTCTTAGAAAAACGTAAATGTCATAATACTTTCAGTAATTTTATTTTACTTTTTCTTATTTACACATAATGGCTGTTCTTTTTGTAGATTTAAACAGAACAAAAATCATGGAAAGTTCTAAGAGGATTCTGGGACTGGGTTCACATACTGTAGAAGAACATGAAGTCAGAAGACACAGCAATGGCTAGGTAAAGCTTTTCTGGTGCAAATATGACAAACATTTGTAAATGTAACTAAGTATATAGTAAGTATATATAAACACTTGTGAACTATGATGCTAGAGTAACAAATATGATATAAAAAATCTACTGAGAAAGTCTAAAAGCTTCCCAAATCCTATTTGCTTAAAGAGAATTCAGGTGGAGTAGCAGACTATTTTTACCAAAGGGGCTACTAAGTCAGTCTTCGGAAGGTTGTTAGGAAAAATGCCGGATAGTAGTCAAGGGAATACGTCTGGTGAATTATGTATTTTTAATTTGGTACACGTGAAATATAGACTATGTGTGCATGTTTATTTGTGTGTGTATCTGTGTGTACTGCACTATAAAATGAGACAACTCTATCAAATCCCCTTGACATTTAAATTTAAGAAGTAAGGGTGCAAATGATTAGGAGAAAAATAAATAATGACTGATTTTTTTTAAATGCTGACTTTGACAGGGGTGCCTGGGTGGCTCAGTTGGTTGAGCTTCTGACTTCAGCTCAGGTCATGATCTCACAGCTCGTGAGTTCGAGCCCCACGTTGGGCTCTGTGCTGACAGCTCAGAGCCTGGAGCCTGCTTCGGTTTCTGTGTCTCCTCTCTCTCTGCTCCTAACCCACTCGCATTCTGTCTCTGTCTCAAAAATAAATAGACACTAAAAAAAAAATTAAATGCTGACTTTGACTATATACAGCACAAAACAACACTACTACTACTAATAAAATAAATAAATAAATAAATAAATAAATAAATAAATAATAAACGAGCTGTCAAAGCAGGTCCTGTCTCTTGAGGGCAGCATGGTACTTTCTTACTGACTGGTACTCAGTTGGGCTTAGACATCCATTTGCCAAGCACTGGCCTTCCAAAAATATGGATGAACCTCATCATTTTATCGTAGTTCAGCATACATCACTGAGGCTCAATGTGTTTCTTCCAAAAAGAGCACCACAGTTTTGGCTTTCCTGCTTTCCCCAGTGTGTGTAAATCTATCAGATTAGGGGCTTGTATTGAATTCTCCATTATGAAAGAGCAAAAAATAATGACAAAAGGAGACAAAAATCTTCTCAGCGTGCCATCTATTGATGGTGATTGCCCTCTCTAGGTCCTCATGCAGCCACATGGCCCCAGTGCATTCTGGAGGTGTGGTGCAGGTAGGCAGTTTTTTATCTTTGAGCTGTCGATGTTCAGTTCTTTGGCTGTGATATACCAATCGGTTTGGACTGCTTATGAGGCAAACATAGAAATTTTGCTTCTGGAAATCAGGTCTTGACATTGATATCTAATTTACCACCTATTTGGGGAAATTCAGAATTTCACTTTATGGATAGTTTTCATAGTTTACACCTGTATTGATCATGACTTATGGAAACCAAAATAAGACTATGGGCCCACTTGTTTTGCTCATTATGTAAAGCTAAGAAGGTGTTCATTGGAGTTTCTTTATTCTTGTTTAACATGGGTTATGATAATCAAAATCTCTATACCAGGAAAACACTGACTTAGCAGATACCCAAACTGCTTAAATAACAGAAAACAATGTCCCTTAATGAAAAATTATATCTAGGGCCACCTGGGTGTCTCAGTCAGTTAAGCGAATGACTCTGATTTCGGCTCAGGTCGTAATCTCACAGTTCTTCAGTTGGAGTCTGGTGTTGTGCTCTGCACTGACAGTGCGAAACCTGCTTTAGATTCTCTTTCCCTCTCTCTCTGCCCCTCCCCCCTCCCCCCCTTTCAAAATAATAAAAAAAAGAAAAAATATATATCTAAATCTGTATGAAGTAGAAGAGGATATTAAAATGAAAGTTTGAAGTGTAGCACAATAAATGGTTTGAGGTGATGCGATAGAGACTATGAGGAGTATTCCAATATTTTTCAAAATTTTGCTTTATTATTAAAACTCCTGAAGCTATGCTGGGTTACAATTTTTTAGCTTCCCTTTCTTTTAGACATAATCACATAAACAGTTTCTAGTAAATGAGATGAATGAAGAACTGGAATGGTGTCAAGTTGTGGAAGAGGTCTTAAAGGAAGGAATTATGTTCTCTTCCTTCCTTTTTTCTCCTCACTGTTGGATTTCCAGATGCTCACTCCCTAGAGTCCTCATGTGGTCAGAAGGCCAAAGTGCAATGTGGAGGCGTTACACTGGCATTCATTTCTAGACTCAGGTTTTTTATACTGAAGGCTAATGAGGCTATATTATGTTGCTAATGGAACTGAGAGATGAAAGAAACCTAGATCTTTGGGGCGTTGTAGAAATTGACTAGTGACCTTGTGACATTTTACAAGAGTTATGCCACAGGTCTTCAGCTACCATTTAATGCTTCTGGCAGATTGCAGTACTTACTAAATTGTCTCCCAGCTAAGGGCCCTTTATAAACCGTCCAACCAGCCTCTCTCTCTCTTTCTCTCTCTCTCTCTCTCTCTCTCTCTCTCTCTCCCCACCACCCCCAACTTGTCTTTCCAAAGTTCTTTAGCCCTGATGCAAGCTCAGAACTGTCTTTATTTTATTCCTTCTACCTTTTCTGAAATCCTTCATCCAAGTTTCTATGGTTGAGTAAAGGATCTGGACATTTTTGAAAATACTTTCCAACAATTCTTTTTGCCACTTTATATCCCTTAAAGGGTTAATTTGTGTCTGGAAACTAATTGAAAAGCTAATTTTGGTGAATTTATTATCAGCTGGTATTAGCCAAATATACATTAGCTCCTAGATAACATTATAACATTTAAATCATCCTTCTCTTCATTAAAAGTAAAGGTCAGATTAATAGTGTGAACATTTCAGGCAACGTGGGTTATCAGTAGCAAAAAGGGTTCCATTCCAGCATGGAGGTGGCTGCATCCTCTTCCATGTGTAAGTGTGGAACCACCATAAAGCAGGTGCACGTTACTACACAATGTTAAATATCTTGCAAAAACATACATCATTTGCCTCTCACCTCAGAAACAGATACCATTACTCTACAAGCATTGAATTCTCATACTTCATATATACACTGTTGACTGGTACTAAGTGAAAAGTCAAAGAGAACAGGTTCCAATCTGACAGCCCAGATGATAGGACAAATAGTCAGTTTACTGTGACAAAGTAGGCAGTTCTAACGTAAATAGCTCCCAGCTATGCTTTGGAAGGAATATTTCCCATAGATGACTCTGTGGAAACCTCTGTGACAAGCTGTTATATCTTTTACAAATCTGCCAGCTACTTTTTATGAGCTTCAGTAGCTCTTTATGACTATAATAAAAGGAAAGTAGCAGCCATGTGTGTATCCAATGGTCCCCAAAGCAGGCATCCTTATACAGAAAATGTAATGAGATCTTTGGATGTTCTTTCCCTTCTGCTGGCTGGTTGCTATCTTGACTCTTCTTTCCAAACCATTCCATTGTTACTGTAATAAAAATAGTATGTGTGACTATGTTTGATGGTTCTCACTTCAGTTAGTTAACCTAGTAATTATCAAAATAAAATGTCCATTATCAAAAAAGGACATATAAATCAGTAAATTAGAATTTTCAATAATCTAAATGGTACCATTATACCCCTGGTAATAAATTTACTTAAAATGTATTTATTCACAGTGCAATAAAGTTATATTTTCAAGCCTTAAATTGAGATTGTAATAGGTTTAAAAGGACCTAGTTAAAATAACAAAATGTGTATAAAAATATAAACTCATATTTCAAATTATTAAAATAAACTCACAAAGTTGTAACTTCCTTTAATGCTACTTCTAATAGATGACACAGAATTTTAATTTCTCAAAGAATATTTACCAAATTAAACTTTGCCATTAAAAAGGTCGATGAGGGGCGCCTGGGTGGCTCAGTTGGCTGAGTGTCCCACTTCAGCTCAGGTCATGATCTCACAGTTTGTGAGTTCAAGCCCTGCATCGAACTCTGTGCTAATAGCTCAGAGCCTGGAGCCTGCTTTGGATTCTGTGTCTCCTTCTCTCTCTGCCCCTCCCCGTACCCCTCCCCGACTTATGCTCTGTCTCTCTGTCTCTCAAAATTAAATAAATGTAAAAAAAATAAATAAAAAATAAAAAGATCGATGAAAACTATGCCAAAAAATGTGTTAATGTGCTTCACAGTCACTATATGCCATATATATAATATGTAATATATTATATATTAACTTTAAGTAGGCTCCACGCCCAACATGTGGCTTGAACTCATAAGCCTGAGATCAAGAGTCACATGATCTATCAACTGATCCAGCCAGGTGCCCCCAAATGTATTATCTAAATTACCACAGAGAACTTATATCAACTAGGTCTGAATTCCAAAAATTGGTGTGGTTATTTTTTAAATTTGTGTGGATTTTGTGGATGCATAAATAAATGAATTTATACATACTTTATGGACTTAATTTAGTAATTTTTATTTCTTTCATCTCTAGAGGTGTCAGCGCTAGTTGATCTTTAAGATCAATTTGCTGACATGCAGAAACCTATGATGTGAATTATGAACTCTGTATCTCTAAGTAGTTTTATTTTTTTAACTTTATATCCCTTCCTCTCAATTTCCTGTTTATTTCTATTTTTCCTTGTGTTTTATTTTATTGTTTTCAAAAGTTATAGCAAACATAGAATTATGAATTTTTAGGGGCCCCTGGGTTGCTCAGTCCATTAAGCATCTGATTTTGGTTCAGGTCATGATCTCCCAGTTCGTGAGTTTGAGCCCCTCTTTGGGATCTCTGCTGGAAGCCCAAAGCCAACTTTGCTTCCTATCCTCTATCTCCCTTTCTCTCTCTGCCCCTCCCCCGTTCACACATGCACACTCTCTCTCTCGCTCAAAAATAAACATTTTTAAAAAAATTCTAGAATTTTACATTTTTATAAATCATTGTAAGTTTTTTCTGAATGAGGTATTATAAAGCAAACAAACATGTAAGCATTCAGTGCCTCTTACTCAAGACTTTTTCTTTCTTTTTGAGGTCAGCCCTGTGGTTTTTATTTCTGTCTCTACATATTTCTACATTTTTTCATAAAATAAAATCTAAACGTAATAATTGACATACAAGTACCTTTAT
This sequence comes from Acinonyx jubatus, assembly GCF_027475565.1. Classification (NCBI taxonomy): domain Eukaryota; kingdom Metazoa; phylum Chordata; class Mammalia; order Carnivora; family Felidae; genus Acinonyx; species Acinonyx jubatus. The sequence goes on from NC_069380.1 coordinate 59,180,297, forward strand.
GACACTCTAGGCCCCTTTGTTACTACTACAAGGTTGGTGTTAACTTTGTACTTCAACATCATTAAACTGTTTTTTAAACTAAACAGTGAATTTTTGCCTTCTTGTTGCACCCTCAAACTATAATGCTTTATCCACTTGTCTTCATCTTCCAGAGTTCTATCTTAATATATCACCTTTTCCACTAAGGATGTTCTTGACCTTCTCTTGAGTACATTTTCTTGGGTACATTGAGTATTTTTCTGCACTGCTCTTGCCTGTATGTGACCGTTTCTTCCACATTAGCTGATACTTAAATATTGACCTCCTTAGCTGATCTCATCACCATTGCCTAAAATAGTCAGGTTTTGATGGTTTTTCATTTGTTTGTCTTCATTCTTGTTTTGTTTGTTTGTTTTTTTACCTTCCTGCCTTTTCTCTATTACTATTTCTATTGAGGTGTCTCCATTCTCTATACTTTCCTGGACCTTAATTGTCATTCGGGTCTCATCTTATCCATAAACAATTCTAGATATCTAAGATTTTTCTGAAACTTCATTCCTCTGAATCACTATTGTCTTTACTGGTTATACCATGCAACTGGTGTTTTTGCACGTACTACATGTTATATTGTTGTTAAATATTGTTAATTGCTCAAAAAAACATGTTCTGCATTTTAACTAGCGTGAAACTTGAAAGCACTGACTCTTAATCAGAAACTTCAAAGCACCGGATCTTAATCACAGCTCATCTGTGGTTGTCCATCAGAAGGACTATGAACTTTTAAAATAAAAAACTGTATATATGTACATACTTACAAACTTTCTTTTTTTGAAGGAACAGTGTCTAACTGTCTTTATGAACTTAATGGCATCAATGTCTGAAGTCCATCTCTCGAAATTGTAAGAATCATTGTTGCAGGGTGCATGGGTGGATGGGTGGCTCAGTTGGTTAAGTATCCCATTCCTGATTTTGGCTCAGGTCATGATCTCACTGTTGGTGAATTCAAGCTCCACATTGGGCTGCATGTTGACATCATGGAGCCTTCTTGGAACTCTCTCTCTCTCTCTCACACACACACACACACACACTCACTCTTTCTGCTTCTCCCCTGCTCTCTCTCTGTGTCTCTCAAAATAAATTAATTAATTAAAAATAAAAAAGAATCATGGTTGCATTTATTTTGTTCTCTTCCACCAGGCATATAAGTGGAATGTACTTACTAAATATTTGTGATTAAGTACCCAAACCCTGGAATCTCAGTTTGGAGTCCTAGGAAACCACTCCCTAGGAATGGAGAAAAACCAGAGATAAACCAAGACTCACAAAATTGCAACAGAGCCATGAATTAGCTCAAATTCATATTGGTCTTGTCTCCTATTGGAGACATTATTCTTTTAAGCTTATTTTTAAACATTCCTTTTATCACAAGATAAAAGGTACAAAAAGAAATTTTGTAATATATATATATGTATGTACACACACACACACACATACATATATACATATATATATATATATATATACACACATATATATAAAGTACTAATTGAAAAGAGAATGCCAGTGTAAATGCCATGAAGATTAGGATGTAGAAAATGGTTTATACCCAAAAAGTCCTTTAGAAGATCCTCTATGTAGGAATTCTCCTGTTTACTCATAGAGATAATGTGTATTTGGAATCTAGATATATTAAAATAGAAATAAATGAAAAGTGAGATATGCTATACTCCCATGGATAGAGAGATTCTGGTTGGGAAGCAATTCTTCGTTGATCTCGCATGTTTCTGCATGTTTTCCATGCATTCACAACTCATTTTTTTGTTCTGGAATATCTTTTCAAGGATGTTTGTATCATAAACAGCCTTGGTAGACACAGATACAGTGTCTCTGTCCTTTGCAAAGGGAAAGTTTGTTTACTGTCCAGTGCAATAAAGATAATATGTCAGTCTTTGGCAAAGGCTAGCCAGACTTATTGTTCAGTAAAAGTATGTGCTTCCTAGACCACCATTTGTAAAATTGTGGAAAGTTAATTTGATAGCTTACATGAAGAATAAAGTTTCAGACCCCTGAAAGTTCTTGACAATTTCATCTTATAAGGATATAATTTCTCATGAATTTATATGTAGATTCAATGTAATCTCAATAATATCATAAAGGATTTTTGTTGAACTCAGCAAATGTATTCACATATAGTATAATTAATATACTTATATAATTTACATGCATATAAAAAACAAGAATAGGCAAGGTACTTTTGAAGAAAAAAAGTGGAAGGAAGTAATCTACAAGTTATCATAACTTTTCATACAATCAATGTGATAAAGACAATGTATAATTGGTGCTGGCACTGGAAAACAGACATTAGAACTGAAAAGAGAGCCCTTAAAATAGATTCATACTTGAATGGACACTTGATATGTGAGAGACATGTCATGGCAGATAAATGAGGAAAGAACAGACATTTTAATAAATGGAGATAGTACAACTTCACATCAAATTAAGAAAAAGGAAGTGTTGTCTTACACTATATCATTTCCAAAAATTAATTCCAAGCTTACTAAACACATGAATGTGAGTGGAAAGATACTTAAAACTTCCAGGCACTTAATATAGCTGAAATTATCATTAACTTCTCTGGAGTGGGGGAGGATTTTTTAAATAGCTTGTAAAGCATAAACCACAAAGGAAAAGATTTATGAATATATGATGGTTAAGATTTTGTTCATCAAAAGACACAATTCAGAGGTTGAAAACACAACCCACAAAATAGAAGGTATTTGAAACTTCTATTTATGCATACAGTAAAGCACAAAATAATGAAACTGAAACCAAACATATGCAAACAAATATTTTATAGCATGTTATTATTTTCAAATGATAAAAATTTGAAAAATTTGTAGGAATGTTGATCAGAACTAGATGATAGTGGGACATTCATTAGCTACAGATGCTGCCAAAAATAAATCACAACAATTTTTATTAATAAAATAAAATTTAACTTAAAATAAGGAAGAAGAAAAAGTGAAACAGAAAGCACATAAAATCTTATAGCTATAAGGAAATTGAATTATACTTACCCAATTATAAAGCAATCGAATAACAAATAATTCATTTATACAAAATTTATATTAATTCAACAACAGCAACATTAAAAACCCTTACCACAAAGAAAAATAGAAGCTCATATGATCTCCCCATGAAAACCCAAAAAATGCTAAAGAAAAAGTGAGATACTTAGCTTATAAATTCCTGCAGTGTGTAGACAAATGGGGAATATATCACAAATCCTTTTATTAGGCTTATGTAACCTTTACACCAATAACTGACATGACATCACAGGAAAACAAATCAGAGGCAACTCTAATTGAAGAACATAAATGCAAATCTTAAGCAAAATGTTAACAAACTGATAAAAAAAAGAATACATCATAGCCTAGTTGGTTTAATCCCAGTAATACTGGATTGATTTTTACATTACAAAATCAATTATTGTAATACATTTCATATATAGTGTGGGAAAAAATATGTCTGTCACATAAAATGCAGAAATAGCTTTTGATCAACTGTAATATATATTCATCATTAAAAATACTCCTGGAAAATTAGAAATAAAGGGGAATTTTGTAACCTGAAAATAGTTATTTCCAAAAGCCAACAACAAACATCATATTAATTTTGAAATGTAACTTTTCTTTGAAATCAGCAAAGAAGCAGAATGACATCAATGACGTTTTTATTTAACAATGGGCTAGAAGTTTTGGCCAGTGTCTCAAATGCTCAACAGCTTATTTACTATCATTTTACTACATACACACCACTCAAACACACACACGCACACACACACTCACACACATACATATTTGTCAAATAATAGCATTTATGTGTAGCTCATTGCTTTATCTAGATGAACTTGCCCATTAAAAAAAGCACTTGATTTTTTCCTTCAAACATATGTTGATTAAATACATCCATTTCCTGTATAGCTATATTTCACTCAGTTCCATTGATACGAAGTATTACCTTAATATATCCCAATTTATTTTCCATGCTACTTTTGATGGGAACTTGAATCATTTTCAGTTTGGGGTTTTTATTAATAATGCCTTTATAAACATTTCTGACTCCTTGGCACATATGTGCAGTAGAGCTAGACTTAACTCATGTACCTATCTTTAATTGAAGTGCTGAGTCATACCATATGTGGATTGTCAACATTGACAATCAGTTTTCCAAAATCACTGTGCCATTTTACACTCTACAGCAAAGTGGAGAGTTTCATTGCTCTTATGGTATAACTCACAATATTTGTTATATTCAGATTTAAAAATATACATATCAGCCTTGAATCCCATTGGAAATATTTGTTGGCAATTGAATAGGACTTTTTTTAAGTATCTATTGAAAGCTTGCTCATTTTTCTTTTCTTCTTGTCATTATTTTGAATTATACATTGTATTCACCCACATACATGTATTTATGGTAAGGTTGCACATATGTATGTTTATACGAAGAAGTTGAAACCACAACCCACATACATATGTAACATAAAATCAAATGTATATAAATATTAGGTGTTCTTCATGAGGTTCATATCCTTCAAATTTTTTTTAATGTTTATTTTTATTTTTGAGACAGAGAGAGAGACAGAACACCAGTGGGGGAGGGGCAGAGAGAGAGGGAGACACAATCCGAAGCAGTCTCCAGGCTCCGAGCTGCCAGCACAGAGCCTGACGTGGAGCTTGAACCCATGAACTGTGAGATCATGACCTGAGCCAAAGTCTGAGGCTCAACTGACTGAGCCACCCAGGTGCCTCCATATCCTTTAAATGCTTACAGATTTTTTATTTACTTGTTTTCCAGGTTACAAAGATTATTAAAATTTCCTAATATTATGTATCTGTCTATATATCTTTATTTTTCTGTTTTTTATGTTTATATATAGAGGCAGTATTAGTAGGTTCATAGTAATTTAAAATCACAATATACTTCATTTCTAAAAATAAAAACCCTCTTTATATCCACTTTTTACTGTTTAATGTAAAATCTCATTTGTCTATTGATAATATAACAATAGCATTTTCATTCTTACATATTGAATGTGTACATATGATATATGTCTTTTGTAATTGTAAAATAATTGTATTTATTTTTAGTTGACTCTCACTTTTGTCTCTTAGCTGGACACTTTAGAGTCTTTATTTTAATACATTTACTGATATTTTTAAGTCAAACGTACTACAATTTTGCATTTTTTGTCTTTTGTATGTTGTTTCTTTTTTTATCTTTTATGTTATTTTTACTTTTTTAATGTTTATTTATTTATTTTGAGAGAGAGAGAGAGAGGCAGAGAGAGAGAGAATTCCAAGCAGTCTCCATGCTGTCAGCACAGAGCCCAACATGAGTTGTGGCTCCGTCCCACAAACCAAATGGTCATGACCAGAGCCAAAATCAAGAGTCAGACACTTACCCGAATGAGCCAACCCAGGTCACCCTTATGTTATTTTTATAATTTGACTCTTTATCACAATATTTTTCTAGCAGTTTGTAAGTAGCTTAGACAAGTGATGTAGAAGTGTTCAAGACCTGAGCGAATCCAAATTTATAGAGGAAAAAATTATTTACTCATTACCAAGGTTTGGGGCAAGAGGAAATGGGGACTTACTGCTTCATGGGTATAGATTTTCTGTTATGGGGCTAAAAAAATTTTGGAAATAGATAGCAGTGATTGTTGCACAACATTGTGAATTAATGCCACATAATTAATGCCAATGAATTATTAAAATCGGTTAAAATAGAAAATGTTATTATCTGTTATCAGAATAAGAATTATAAAGTATAGAACTATAATTTAATTTTTGTATCAATTTTTGTTATTTGTAGAAGTTTTTACAGTCTGCTTTATATTTTATATATTTTCCTACTCTCCTATCATAAACATTTAAATTTTTCTCCAAATGTAGTGTCAAAGCTATTTTATAGTGTGGTGTAAAATTCCAAAGACAATGCTATTCTTTTTTTTTTTTTCTTGATGATTTAAGGCTTGAAGTAAACTCCTGGTTAAAATTGTCAAGCTGAAAATCTGATTTGCTTAACTAACTACTGATATTAAGCAAGAAAACTGTATTAAGGGGGGTTTGTTAATGGTGAAATTAAGGCATCTTCTCCACTGAGGATTATTGAAGTTCATGTTAATAATCCAGGCACTGAATGGTATTGTCATTCTGGGATAAGTAACAAAATTTGTGGCTTGCAGAGTTTTGAACCATCCAGGGAAGTGATTTTGGAGTTGTCATTACACACAGGATTCAATTTCTAGTTCTATTTCTCAATGACTCTTTCCTCTTCCTCTGTTCAGTAGCAACACAACTTTCCTTTCAGATTCCTCTGGGTAAAGGAGTAGGCTTGTTTACTGCTGGCTCACCTTGAAGTTACTGCTATTTAGTGCCTGAACTTGAATAGAAATCTCCTAATAGGAACCCCAGCCAGGACATTCCTGGAATTTTTATTTCTATCTTGTTCTGCTAGTTAGTCAATATCCTCAAGGAGTAAACAGTTTGGTGGCTCACTTTCCTTTCCAGAGTTTCAAAGACTTATGATTTTGGTCAGATAATTCCTTATCAGTTGACATAACTTGCACATTTATAAGAAGATTAGAAACCTATTTTCCCAGTGCTGCCTCTTAAATTCAGTCAGATGATTGACCCAAATAGCCAAACACCATATTACTGGAAATTTCCCATTTTTTTCTTTTTAAAATAATGTTCCATTTTTCCAATTGATCCAGGCATATACATATCATATGTATACACATACATATGTTTGTATACAATTATGTATGCATGTATATATACATGCAGACATGTACATAATTATATTTACCACTTATTTTAATTTCATCCTTATACTATTTACGTGAGGATATTTTCTTTGTCCATCCAAGCTTTGGAAATAGTTGCATTTATGTCTGTGTTTGGTGTGTATACACTTCTTTCACACTAAAACTCAATCCTTATTTTCCTGCTTGTTGAGCAGTATTTCAGAGACAGAGGCAGACCTGGAACGTTTGCAATGCTAAGAGGGTTTTGGAATTTTTGAAGGTTTTAACCATGTTACTTTGATTATAGTTAATTTCATGCTTGTTTAATAATATGCACATGTTTTTTCTATAATCTTCATTATTTTTCAAACATATGCATGTTATTACTTTCTTATAATATGTTATATAAATGATATTTATAACTAGGTCATTTACAGCCATTGATATCATGGTATTAATGAGCAATTTAAATTCAACATTAAAATTATATTGCTTTCAAATTTTATGAAAAATCCATTGTTCTTAGCTCCAATTATTATTATTCCATTGTTATATATCTTCAGTAACTTTGAGGATAACAGTTATATTTTATAGTATGGATTATTACTCTGTCTCTTTTGAACTCTTTTTGTTTATTCTTGTCTTGTATTACCTTCAAACCCTATAGAAATGCCTTTTTTTTTCTCAATCCAGCCTTCATTGGGATGTAGTGAAGAGGAAACTTCTGTCTCTTGTCCCACCCTTTATATCTTGATCCACAAAGATCACATATTTTTGCCAGTATTTGTGGGGCTACATTGTGTCAGAAACAGGAAATAGACTTTACTTAGTTTATCTGATGGATCGATAACAAGTTCTCTTCAACTTTTTTCTTCCATGTAGTAGGTATGCTAGGAAAGTCATCCTGACCTCCAAAGCAGGGACTACAAACAATTATTTTGCTTTACTCCTTGAGAATGATGGACGAGTCTTACCAGGTTCTTCCACTTGACCTGTGGCATAGAAAGACCCTTCCGATTCTCCACAAGCCCTGAAAGTCTTACTATTTGAAATCTCACTTAATTATTTATTATCAGTTAAAAACCAGAAGGGTGGAGGAGAGAGACAGTGGCTCCATAACACTGAAATCTAATGACGCATTGGTTGGGAAATCCTGACACAAATTTTGAGAGCAAACAAACCACAGCTTGCTGCGCAGGTGCAGTCCAGGTGAGTCTTGGCAGATGATTTTGTACTGTATCAATTTTTGCTTTTATCATCTGGGCTGCTGCTGATATTGTAGATTCAACTAAAATAGTAAATTACTTGGAGGTGTCATTAACTTCCCATTAAGATTCATTTCCAAAAGGTAGCTGTTCAGTCTAAAGATTAGTTTTCCAAATACAGCCAGAGTCCACATGCTTTAAAGTGTGCACTCACGCACACCAGTTGTGCACAATTTTGGAGCCATTGGTAATCAGCTTTATGAGAATAAAATCATCCATTGACGTTTTGTCTAGGCTTACAAGGAAATAAATGCTATTAATTCCAAACTCTGAAAACAAAAGAATTACAAAACATTTATGCAGACATCCTGTCCCAAGAAGGTAAAGCATAAGTCCTCATTCATTAAGTGTGAGCTGCACAGAGTGACTTTACTCTAAAGAGGAAGATATGAACGGGAGAGGTAATGGAATCAATTTAAAGTTAAGAAACCTGACAAATACTATCTCAAACCGGTGATCATGGTAAACGTCAGCAGTAATAATTCTTGTTTATACTATGTATTTTTGATATCGTGTGAAGAAAATGTCAGTTCATCTCTGTGGCCTTTCTCCCCAAACCTATGTGCCCAGTTTACTCATGAGATAAACATCAAGTAAATCCCAAGTCAGGGACATACTACAAAATACCTGACCAGGGCTTCTCAAACCTGCCAAGTCATCAAAACAAGAGTCTAATAAACCATCATAGCCAAGAGGAGCCTAAGAGACATGACAACTTTGCAATATAATATAATATCCTGGATGGGACTTGGGGACAGGAAAAGAACATCGGGATAATGCAAAGAAATCTGAATAGTAAGGACTTCACTTAATAACAAAATATCAATATTGGTAAGTATCAATATTGATTCATTAATTGTGACAAACATATTAAAATTGCATGTTAATAATGGGGGAAACGGTGTGAGATATATAGAAACTTGATGCAATCCTCACAATTTATCTCTAAGTCTAAAACAATTCTAAAAGAAAAAGTTATTTTTAAAAGCATATTTATAAACAACAAAAAAAAATGCAGCTTCTGAATCCAGTAGATGTGGATTGGAGCCCGAGACCCTGCATTTCTTTCTTTCTTTCTTTCTTTCTTTCTTTCTTTCTTTCTTTCTTTCTTTCTTCTTTCTTTTTTTCTTTTTAAAATTTATTTGAGAGATGGAGGGAGGGAGGAAGAGAGAGAGAGGGAACCAGTAGGGGAGGGGCAGAGGAAGAGGGAGAGGGGACAGAGGGTCTAGAGTGGGCTTCATGCTGACAGCAAGCAGAGAGCCTGATGTAGGACTCAAACTCATGAACCATGAGAGCGAGATCTAAGCTGAAGCCAGATACTTAACCAGCGGAGCCACCCAGGCGCCCTGATCCTACATTTCTAATAAGCTCCCAGTACTGCTCGTGCTGCTGGTTTTGCTCACCTTGGTCTAATGCAATTCCTCTCCAAAAGTGGTCCCCACACCAACAAAATCAGTATCACTTGGAACTTGTTAGAAATGCAAATTCTCAGGGTGCCTGGGTGGCTCAGTCGCTAACATCTGACTTCATCTTAGGTCATGATTTTGCGGTTTGTGGGTTTGAGCCCCACATCGGGCTCTGCACTAATAGTGCAGAGCCTGCTTGGAATTCTCTCTCTCTCTCACTCTCTCTCTGCCCCTCGCCTTCTTGCATGCACTCTCTCTATCTCTCAAAATACACACATACATACATAATGCAAATTCTCTTTTGTTTCACTTGCCTCTGTAGACATGTCTGGTAAGAAGTTGCCGTGGCCAAGGTCAAAGAGGTTGCTGTTTGTTTTCTCCTCTAGGACTCTGATGGTTTTGTGTCTTACATTTAGGTCTTTCATCCATTCGGAATTTATTTTTGTGTAATGTTGTTAGAGAGTGGTCCAGGTTCATTCTTTTCTGCATGTCCCTGTCCAGTTTTCCCAGCACCATTTGCTAAAGAGAGTTGTCTTTTTTTTCCATTGGCTATTCCTTCCTGCTTTGTCAAAGATTACTTGGCCATACATTTGTGGGTCCATTTCTGGGTTCCCTATTCTGTTCTATTGATCTATGTGTTTGTTTTTGTGCCAGTACCATAGGGTAGTTCTATTTTTAACATTTTGATTAAAATCCATACTATTCTCCAGAGTAGCTGCACCAGTTTGCATTCCCACCAACAAGGCAAAAGGGTTCCCCTTTCTCTGCATCCTCACCAACATCTGTTGTTTCCTGAGTTGTTATTTTTTTTAGTCATTCTGACAGGTATGAGGTGGTATCTCATTGTGGTTTTGATTTGTATGTCCCTGATGGTGAATGATGTTGAGCATCTTTTCATATGTCTGTTAGCCATCTGGATGTCTTCTTTGGAAAAGTGTCTATTCATGTCCTCTGTCCATTTCTTCAGTGGATTATTTGTTTTATTGGGTGTTGAATTTGATAAGTTCTTCATAGATTTTGGATGCTAACCCTTTATCTGATATGTAATTTGCAAATATCTCTCCTATTCTATCATTGCCTTTTAGTTTTGTTGATTGTTTCCTTCACTGGGTGGAAGCTTTTTATGTTGATGAGGTTTCAGTAAAGAGAGCAGTTGATGGGATGAGCACTGTTATATGTAAGTGATGAATCACTAAATTCTGCTCCTGAAACCAATACTACTGTATGTTAACTAACTTTAATCTACTTTTTTTTTAAAATGCAAATTCTCAAATGCAAATTCTCCCATTACAGACCTACTGAATCCCCAAGTTGGGAGTTGAATCCCAGCAATCTATTTTACAGCAAGCTCCCCTGGGATTCTGACCATGCTGGCCTGGGACCATCTTTTCTGGCCATGTCCATCCACCAGAGATGAGGCAAGAACCTTCCACAGACTTCTTCGCCAGCACCATTGTGCTGCCCCTGGTTCATAGCATTTCTCTTATCTTCTAATAGCTTCTTTTCCCTGCATTTACTTCCTTTGCTTTTGGCAAATAGGTAAGATCTTATCTTTAAAATAAACCTCTTTTTTCTATGTTACTCACATTGGTTCTGATTCCCTAATCATTCCTAAATAATACACCTAAATTCAATCTAATCCATAGATTATTAGTCCACTTAGAACTGATAGTCTTGTATGAGATGAAGTAAAGATCTCTTTTATTTTTCTAAAAGGATAAATAATTGACCTAGTATCACTATTAAGTAGCTCATCTAATGTAATATGCATGTGTCTGTCTCTATTGTTTTCATTGCTAATTTGCATCCCTGGAACTATTCCACACTATCTGAATTGATACATTTTGTAATTTGTAATTGTGAGGTATGTTGCTATTTAATAAGATATGTCATACAAACTTGTTCTTCCTCTTCAACAATGTCTTCTTTATTTTTGGTCCATTGCCATGCATATATATTTTGGAATAAGCTGAATTCATAGTTTTTTTTCCTAAAGAACCTATATGTTTATTATTCTAGGTCTTACTACCCATTAACATGGTATATAGCTCAGTTTATTTAGATCTTTTATGTTTGGAATGTACATCTACAAATGGTAGATGTATTTCTATAACAGATGTGGATTTTTTTCTATTTTACATGATTTTTTTTATGTTTCCTATTATAGTTCTTGTGTAAGAATGTAATTATCTTGGGGTACCTGGGTGGCTCAGTCATTTAAGCTTTCGACTCTTGATTTTGGCTCAGGTAATGATATCAAGGTTCATGAGTTCCAGCCCCATGTTGGGATTCCTTGCTGGCAGTGCAGGCCTGCTTGGGATTCTTTCTCTTTCCCTCTCTCTCTGCCCCTCCCCCGCTCACGAACACTCTTTCTCTCTCTCTCTCTCTCTCTCTCTCAAAATGAATAAATAAAAACCTTTTAAAAAGTATGTAATTATCTTTCCTATATTGATCTTATACCACAAAATTTGTTAAATTATCTTACCCCTATTTTTTATTAGATTTTCTTGGCTTCACTAGTAGAAAATAATAGAATCTGCAAAATTAATAAGAATTAATGTGTCTTTCCAGTCTCCCTATGTTCTTACCTCATTCTTATCTTATTCTTCTGGCTAGTGTCTCAGTATAGTGTTATAGAGAGGCAATTACTATGAGCATCTTTAGGCAATTCCTAATTCTGGAGGAAATGCCTTTATTGCAGTTTTACTGTAGATACCTTTCATCACCTTAAAGATGTTTCTTTCTACTGCTAGTTGATGTTTTTGTAATTTCAAATGAGAATTGACTTTGACTCCACCTCTCAGTTTGATCCATCGCCCAAAAGAAAGAATAAAGAGAATGGGAAGATGTAATATGCAAAGATAAAATGGCTATGTGGATGATCAAGAAAAGAGTGCCCTTAGAGGAGGCACCCAATGATCAGATTAGATGTCCATCATTGTCTCTGCTATGTCTCTTAAGTTCTTTTTAATTTTTTTGTGTTTTTTTATATCTTCTCACTTTGTGTGTTGCATTCCAGATGATTTATTTATATCTATAGCCACTTAACTGATTTTCCAGCTTTGATTAATCTGCTTTTCATTTTATTCATTGAACTACTATCCACGATCATTTTTTTCATTTCTAAAAGACCAACTTTTCCTTTCTCAGATTTATCTAATTATCTTGATTTCTATCACTTGCTCACAATGTCAATCTCTTTATTCCTTAAAGTATTTTAAGGACACATATTTTATTTTATTTGCATTACAGTTCTAATATCTGAAGATCTTGGAGCCTAATTCTGCTGCCTAATCTTATTTCGTGGGACGTTTACGAGGTCTGGGTCAAGACCATTTTAATCCAGTGTTTACAATTTTAATGCTAAGTATCAGAGAATTATTACAATCTGGAATGTTTTAAAATTACTTTATTTGCTTGGAGGTTAATTGAATATGCAAGTAGTTAAATTTCGGTTAGTGGATGATAGTAATGTGCACGTTTCTCTAATGGGTTGTACTAATCTTCAAAGGTCATAAGAGCTGGAGATAAACTGGCTTTTACTTTTCTTCTCCATCCAAAGGGGATCATTTAGAAATGGTGTATCTTGTATTCAAATTCAAAATTTCCTTAGGTGGGTTGTTTCAAGGACTTAAGCTGGGAGGTTGGTTAGGAAACAGGAATTCCAGTTTAGTCCTAACACCAAGCTATTTTTTGTATATAATCCTTCACCAGTTTTAGAGTATGTATATTGGCTATACATCAGCTGACCTTGTTTTCTGGAATCTCAATTGGAACAAAATTCAGTCAGGCCAAGGGAATGATAAATATTTGTCCCCTTTTCATGTCTCAATAATGAGAATGACAGATAAACATCAAGATTTTTCTTTAGACACATAGATAGGGGCATGCAAAGTTTCTTCTGACTATAAAGAGCTACCAAAAGTGAAAAATGACCTTTATCAATATTCAGATAGAAAGTTCTTTTTTGTAGAGAACTTATGTCTGATTTTAGCCTTGGGATAAACAACTATGCTGGGAATCTCTCTGACTGGGTGGTAGTACCATGTATAAAATACATCACAGCTAGTTTGTATTTTTTTTTCATTATTATCCTTATGAATCTCTGCAACATATATTGTTGACAGTTAGGCTTGAAGCATGAATCTTCAGGTAAATGACATTCCCAGGAAACTGACCATGGGCTATCTTGAGTTCTAGTTCATCCTCCCTGTTATCTCAGTTATTGACTAGTGTCATTAGCACATCTTCTGGTCAGGCACATAGCCAGAGTCTATTGGAGAGTTAGAGAACAGATGTGTGTGTGTGTGTGTGTGTGTGTGTGTGTGTGTGTGTATTTTTGTTTTGTTTTGTTTTAATTTGTTTTAAGCAAAAGTGGTAACCAAAATCCCTACCCTGACTAGGGAGTTTAATTTCTGGAAGGACCCATTGAAGTCCAGGTGGCTTGCTCCTTGATTGGGATTTTCAGTGTTTAATAACCAAGTCCTTTAAAGAACTTGAATCCTTTGTCTATATTGTTGGTGTCTTTCAGTTATTGATTCTGAGAGATGTGCCTGATAATTTGCTCTCTACTAAAATTTGCTTACTTTTCCTACCTAGGAACTTTGATTTCAGAAACTACGTGGGCTATTCTGGGAACAATGTCAATTTCTGCTGTGGACTCTGAGCATGAAAACATCTTTCTGTCATTTATACATTAATCAAGATTTTTGGCCAACTGATGATACCCTTTGTGTCCAGGGATTTTATGAACTTGTGCATTTTTCCATGCATTTACTGGACGGCAATTTACTCTGAATGGGAGAGTAGTCAATATCTTTAATTTGCTATTGTAAACAGAAAGCCCATAGTAAACCGACTTTAGATTTCTCTGAATTTGTTAATTTTCTCCCCAGTTTCATCCATTCTTTGAACAGAGAAACCTCATTCCTGGCTCAATAAATTTGCATTTCTATTCTGTATAACTAGTTTAATTTTTTCTACCATTTTGATTTGAATGGTCCCTTCTCATCATGAAGGCTTTAGCTTAAATGGCATGTTTCCTGTCTAGCTTTCCATGTTCATTCTATCAATGTAAACCTGTATTACTTTGTTGGTGCACCTGACCATTATCTAAAATTATTTTTGATGGTTGCATGCCATTTCTTTCCTCCCCCCGCCATTATGAAAATTACTGGCATATTTACCTTGGCTGGCTTGGTCATCATTTCATCCCTATCTAGGGCTATTCAAAGCATACAGTCAGCATTAAAATCATTATTAGATGAATGAGTGAGTAATTGGGTTTAACGTCACAGATTTGTTTCAGAAGGCAGGTATCATTCAGAGTAACTATAAATTTCAGCTGTGCTAGATATAATCATTTAATTATTATTAATGACAGCACTTTTCATTTTCTCATTATTGACATAGACTATTTTGAGTACTGGCAAATTTGAACCTGAAATATCCTATTTTCTTTCCTTTGTTTTCTATTCTCTTTCCTTGAGCAGAACATTAAGGCTATTCTAAGGGTCTGACTGACTGGGAATAAGAGTGGAATATAAATTCTAATACTTGCATAGTATAGGAATGCTTTTATTAATCAATTATCATATGAATTAAAAACATGCTTGGGATTTTCTAATTTGTGTTATATTGTTAATGCAGTGATAGCTGGTATGTTTTTGAAAGCATAAAAACATGTTTCAACAAATAATCAAAATAGCAGTGCATTAATTCACATTTTAGATATAGTATTGGGGTTAATTCTTTTCCATGGAACTAAATTTAAACGCATCTATTGCAGAATAAACTCGGAATCAATCTCAGTGAAACCAGGATTAAAAATTTAATAAGGGCCGACTTTTATACTTTAGTTTTTTTGTGGAATTTAAACCATATTTTCATGTTGCTTACATTATTTCAGGATATTTTATATGGTTTATTATGGTCATTTTATAATCCCCTCCGGTAGTTGTGCATTCTTGGTTTTTAGTAGATTCTATTATGACCATTTGCAGACCATTTTGAGGGCAAAATGAAGTTTGTACAACTCGTCCCCAGAGCATTTTGGGGCCACAGGGAACAATTTTATGAAGGTGAGAGCAGGGCTCCTTTAATATGTTGACTTCCTAAGAGATGACTGCAGGCTTAGTTGTTGACTTCATTAGGGTTAAAAGTGATTTCCAGAATAAGTTTTAATAAAATAGAGGCTATTTTTCTTTCATGTTTGAAGGGCAGAAATTGGCAGAAGTTCTTCAATACTCAAGAACACAAGTTCCTTTCAGTTCATCAACCTGACATCTCTGAGCTTGATTATCATGATCGAGGATGGCTGCTAGAGATTCTATTATTTCATTTGCATACCAGGAAATAGGTGGAAAAAGGGAAAGGACCAGTGGGCCATGTGTGATACCAAATGTTTTTAATGAGCACATGACACTTCCATCCATTCCACTGACTAGAGCTTGGCCACATAGTTTCACTTTCAAGAGGGGAAGACTGGGAAATCTTGTCTACACACCAGGTAGCCATTTACCAGTTTTAAAAGGAGGTGCATTACTCAGGAAAAGAGGGAGAAAACAATTTAGGGTAGGCAACTAGCAGTCTAGACCACAGTTAATAGAGCACATGGTTTTGCAGAACAATAGGTTGAGGGAAATTGGCAAGGAACTCCTTTTTGGCCATCTGAACTTTCTTTCCTTGAGCTATAAAGCTAAGACCCTCACCTTCTTGAGACATTTCTGGGAGTGGACAAAATCTGCTTCTGTCTTTCTTTTAAACTCCCTTTTTATCTCTTTTTATGGAATAGCTAATCAAATTGATAAATATGATATTCTTTGAATCATATTTTTATTAATGTCCACAAAATATCGTTGTTAAAGCAAAAAAATAACACTACTTAACTTACTTCATGAAGTAGTAAGAGCAACAGTGTCATTTTCCCTAATTTTTCTCCCCAAATGATAAACATAATAGGAAAGGAACCCACTTGCAACCTTCAGATACAATATTCAGAGGACAGGAAGAAAAAATGGTATGTAAGATTTCCAAAGTTCACTTAAGTTATAAGGCAAAACTCTGAAGGTTGTCAACCACATTTAATTCTAGATTAATTTCAGTTATTGGTGATTTGCAGTTTTAAGTACATAGGAATTTTAAAACATACACAAAAGGAATTATTGGTATAATTCAAACAAAAGTCATACACCATTTAATTTCAAAATGAATATGTGGAGCATTATAAAAAAGAAGCATAAGCAATTAAGAGAATAAAATCTGAAAGCAATGAAAAAAGCATATTTATGTTAATGTGCTGCTGTTAGTTCAATTCCATAATCGTCATAGCATAACCACTAAAAATTTTATGACCAGTTTTCTAAACTAAAGATTATATCTTAAAATTACATTTCATGAAAAAAAGTTGTTTTATATGCATAAATCCAAGCTCATATTTACAATGAGTGTCTTACGAAAATGGGCACAGTTGTGTGGCTTCTTGCTGACTGTCCCTGCAGTAATTCAGTCTCCAGGTTCTACAATACAGCTGTGAAGTCAGTAGGGAGTCATTCAATTCTTTGTGATTTTACACAACTGTCAGTTAAATCTGAGCATCAAATGCAAAATTGTACACAGAGGGACATTACCAGGATTTGTGACTTTCCCTGGAGGATGTTGGATCTGTATACCAACAAAAGATCTATAAATGATCCTTTCTGTCCATAAGAAATGAATATTCCTTTTCCACTTATGCTTATTCTCTGCCAGCCCTAAGAATTTTCAAAATAGAAGGAGGTCCTATAATCATGAATAAATGAAAATAGATCTTTCAGAGTAAATTTGCATCTTCTTTAAAAAATATAAGATTTCTGAATCAGTGTGGAATCACAATGGTTACCACTCCTTATTTTAAAAGTTTTACATGACCATGGCCAGGGGAAATAAAATATTGGTTGAACATTTTTCACATCCATATGAGTTTGTGTGGCAGGTCTGAAAATGAGCTAAGTCTGTCAGAAAGTTGGGAGCATACAAAACACCCAAATATATCTCATGACCACACAAAAGTACTTGCTGTTAGTGTAATCTTCGAAGTGTCATCTCAATTTCAGAGAGAATAGCTATGGTATTTGCTATTCTTATAATTTAAAATCTTTAAATCGTGTATACTATGAAATGTTGTTTTCTGTGTAATTATGAAAAAAATATAGATGATTTATCTATGGTACCATTTGAACACTTCCAGATTGTAATTTACTGGAGTTCAAAGGATGCCTTGTTTCCAATATATAAACTTTAATTTTTTTTATCCGTTTTGGTATGTGAATTCCTTTTATGTATTTTGCTCATTTCTTATCTTCATTTCTTAATATCATGCCATAAAAAAGACCATTGGACAGAAAATTTTGATTCTAGCCTTCTGCTCAGTAAATTTAGGATTTACTTTCTAAGGTCAATTTACCTCATGAGACCAATTTCTTCACCTGAATTTTAAGAGTAATGATACAGCTCTTAGCATAGCTGTAAATAATGACAAAATACGTGTGTGTGTATATATATACATATATATATGTGTGTGTATATATAAACATATATATATATGTGTGTGTGTATATATAAAATATATATACATATATATTTTATATATACATATATATATTATATTTATAAATATATATATATATTTAAATATATATATATATTAAATATATATATATATTTTAAATATATATATATATATATTTACCCTATTGATAAGTAAACTGCTACAACTGCTGGTGTCCCCCCCTTCTTTAGTTAATATACAGAATTTATGTTATTTTATTGGAGACTTTCTCATGATTAGATTATGTCACATACATAGACATGACACCATCTGCCTTTTACTCCAAAATAAATAACCCATCTATAAAAATGCAAGAATTCTATACTTTTAAGAAGTTCTTGCTGAAGAAACCACCCCAAGTTTTTTAGAAAATAAAACACGTATGGATAGTACTTACTAGAGATCTTAGAACACAAAAATGACTTCTATTAATGAAGAATCTTTTCTTTTCTGGAACTCTGTTATTGTTTAGCCATTGCTACTGCATATGACTGGAACAATTGCAAATATTCTTAATAGCATGGCTAATTTGGAACTAGGTGGCGGGGAGATTCGGTCAAGTATCTCCCATGAAAAAGATTGGGACATCATGCTCTAATTTGATTTAATATTCATTGCAATTATAAAATCAGATAAAGGCAATGGGCATACAGACCAATATCTCTAGTCACACTTTCTAATTAAAAACTTGACCCACTCTGAAATCTCTTTAACTCTATAACTGCATAAACTTCTGGTTTCAAACTCAGACCATCTCTGTTGCTCACAAATAGATCTTCCTATATATTGAGCACCAATATTTAGCAAACTTAAGTAGTTGTGGAAAACACTTGCTCCAAGGTTCGTAAGGGTATTTGACCTAAATCTTTGAATTTAGCCTATGATGTCACATTAGGGTTGGAAGAACAGATTTTGACCCTTCAGTTAATTTATTTCAAATACGATGATTTTAACTAGGGGGATAAATTTAGTCACTATTAAAGTGTCTCTGTTCTAAATCATGATTCTCTTAGTTAGATTTGGGTTTCTCTAGATTATAATAGATTTTTTGAAAAATATCTTGATATTTTTAAATGTGGTATGGTATCAGTGTCGCCACTCTATCCTACAAATTTTGATAGTGGGCTTTCAAGTCTTCAGTAGAAATCCTGTCAATTTCCTTTTTTTTTTTTCCACCTCTTTCTTCAAATTTCCTGAATCTTATTTCTACCCATCAGCCCCATGGTAGTACTAGGGTCAGTTAGGTCCCTAATAGTAGCAGTTACTACTAGGTTCCTAGTAGTAGTTAGTTACTACTTCCTGAAATGCCATTCCTCTAACAAAAGTACATAAATATCCTAAGACTGGGGAGTCCTTATCACAGCATTTATAATAGTTTCCTTCAATAACATTGATTTAGATGTGTCCATGTGGCCATCACAAAGGCAGTCTTGGGACATCTGTAATTTGAAAGGTAATTTCATTTGTAAGAAGATAAGAGTGTGTGACTGTTACCCCTTTGAAAATAAATCTGCCAAATCCCTGTGTTCCCTCAATATAGCTCATCAGCTGTCATATGACCAGAAAACATCTGTTCTCAAAAAATTGTACCTACATGGAGGTCAGATCTCAAGCCGAATAACCTAATTCATTTAGCAGTATTTAGAATTATCACTGGTTTTCCATGATCATTAATCCTAAGAATCTATGTTAACAATTGTTCAACAGGCTTCTGCAAGTATCCCTCTGAAGTGTCTTAACTATTTAACAGAATGCACTCAAGATTCAGTGGGCACATGTCCTTGATCCCCAGTTACCTGAATATCTTTAAAACATAATCAGTGGTCATAACTGAGTTACTTTTTGAATAAATATTACATCTGCTCACTGGGGTATAACATATGCTTTTGTTCAACTACTCATGTTTCTTCTTTTAGAGATCCAGTTTTTACTGGTTCTACTAAGGGCAACCACAGAAAATATTTTTGTCTGAATCTCCCTTTTGTTATGTGCTGCATATTTACCTACTTAGAAGTTCTCTTGGATCTATTTCCTCCAAATTCCATTGATAAGATTTGTCACTCATAATTTGTTCTACAGCCTTTATCATTTTTTACCAAAGATGAGAAGGAAGCCATCTTGGCATCAAGTTCTCATTGTTTTCCCATTCCTTTCTTTTTACTGCCCCCAAAAGTGCTTTAGCTATTATAGTGTATGGTTCTTAAAGGAAATCTGGGACACACCTGAGATAATACATAGTTAAATTGCCAAATATGATTCACGGGAATCAGTGTGAAACTTGTCCTGCTTTGTTTCCATCTCACAAGTAATCGAGATGCAATGGCAGAGTGGGAAAAGGCTCAGGACCACCACCAACAGGTTGAAAAGGCTTTCATATATAACTAGAAAATTGTATAGCAAAATTCAATTTTTCCTACAAAACCAATGGGAGTAATTGGGGTGGGAATAACTTTCAATTGTTTGAATAGTTAGGGTATTTGGCTTGATTCCAGACTCACTCTTCGGATTAAGGAAATGGTTATAACAAATGTTTTTACTCCTATGAACTGCTTTTTTGACAGTTTTTTGGCCAGTAGGTTAACTTGATAGTTTTATACCGTAAACTGGCTGATACAGCTAATTGTAGTCCTTTGAAAGACTATGGGCAATTTGTTACTAGACATGGTCAAAATTGCTCTCATTAGGCAAAGACCTCAGATAATTCTAAGGCAAGAAATACTAATCATGTTTTATGTGATGTTAGAGAAGTATTAAATCAGGGAAAAAGCATATAAAAAAGTCTCTTTGTAGGGGCACCTGGGTGACTCAGTTGGTTAAGCAGTACACTCTTGATTTCGGCTCAGGTCATGATCTCACAGTTTATGAGTTCGAGCCCTGCATTGGGCTCTACATTGACAGTGTGAAGCTTGCTTGGGATTCTGTCTCCTTCCTTCTCTGCCCCTCCCCCACTTGCTCTCTGCATCTTTCTCAAAATAAACTTAAAAAAAAAAGTTTCCTTGTAAAGTAGATGTAGTATAGTCAGAAACCTCTAATAAGACAAATTTGGCAAAAGGGATCACCACATACACAAGTAAATTGCTTAATTGCCCGTGAGACCACTTATAGCATCAACCACAAATCTCCCTGTCGCCATTACTGTATGGTCTGAAACTTATGTTTTGTTCTCAGAGCAAAAAGCTGCCCTATACTTGCAAAAAGCAAAAAGTATCTGTATTGAAAATCACATTGACTTTTTGGAAATCAGAAAGAATGGGGCCTACTGGCCCCATTGGAATGAATAAACAGAACAAGTTGGACTGACAGCACTCAGGCAGACCCATAATAAGCAAGGTTTAGAATCTGTTCTAACCCAACTGGGATTCTAAGCCTTACCTGATAGCTGGAAGGCTAAGTTGAAGATAGTATCAAGCTGTGATCTCAGTATATATAGGTTTCACCTGGGAATCTCCATTAATTGTAAATGACAGTTTCTTTCCAGGGATATTATGTGTGATCTTGGATTGTACCTCTCACATGGAAGCCAAGTATTAACTTCCCCCCCCTCCTTCACTGAAACATGATGACTTATTCCTTAGGGATGATCGTAGGAGACATTCAATTGTTGAAACACCGTTAGTAGATCAAGTAGCCCACAGATAATTGCAAAGATCTTTACAAGGGCTACAGTTGGTTAATTTGCAGAGTTTTGTGTGGAGATTACTGATTTACTGCTGTGCACCCTATCTTTACAACAGAAGTCATCCAAGTAGAGTTTTACTTCTGACTTTAAATGAAATGATAAATGACACCACTTTGGCTGTGAGCACAGTTAGCTCATACTCAGCTTAGTTTATAAGGTTGTCAGGGATGAAAGAACTATCTTAGACTTCCTTCCTATCGAGCCAAGGCAGAATTTGTCCCATTGTTAATATATCTTGCTATACATGGATTAATGCCTTCAGCCCCATGGATAGGTCAACAGAGAAACAGGGAGAAAGGCATCTGGCTTTCTAAGATAAACCCATATGATCTAAAAGGGAATATGTTCAGTAATTTGGTCTGAGAACCCGGAATGCATGATTAAAGTCAATAATGAAGGTTGACCTTCTGCTTTTTGGAGACCTCTTGGTAGTAGACTTAATTAAATGCTTTATTGGACAAACTGAATGGATTTTGTTCCATCTCTGCAATACAAATTACAGCAGCCAACAGAATGATATACTCCTGGAAAATTCTCCCAAAGCCAAGACAATATAGGAACAAAAGTGAAGTTTGGGAGAGAAAATTCTACATGGACCTTTCTCATGTCTGCATCTTTTACAAGTAAGGTACCAAAACTTTTTGCTCTATAGAGGCTACTCAAGAACATTTGTATAGTGAACTGTCTTGGAAGATAGCATTTCTCTCAATAATCAGGGGAACATTTGCTTTTGCCTTGGAGATAGAGATAATGTAACCCTTTGGAGCAAAGGTTAGGGATGCTTACATTCGTAATAAAATATTCTGATTCCCGAAGATCAGAATTCCTCTTCTCTCAAATGAACCCCTTGGCAAGGAAATGTGTCATCTGGCTGTCCTTCCATCATCCTGTAGGAACTTGGGCTCAGGGAATAAATTGCTGAGAATAACAACCTTTCCTTGTCTCTGACCAAGGAGTCTGTTTTCTACCAGCATCCAAGAAATTGTGGCAGATGTTTTTGTTGCTCAGAGAGTAAAATTTCTAATTATTTAGAAATATTTACAACTAAAAATTCCAGCAAATGATTCAGAGAAAAGAAGCAGCCCCATTCCCACCACCACACTCCACGATCTTAACTACATGGAGTAGTAAGATTGACTACTTACTGCTGACTAGAGCTACCATTAAGTTCTCATCTATAGGTCTTGAGCAAATAAACTAATGGGATGACTAAGTGTACATTATACCCATCAGTAGTGCCAGAAATGTGCTTAAACCCTCACTCAGGAAGGAACTGATATTCTAAATAGTATGGAACAAAATGCCTTTAAAGGTTAGAATTGCTAAGAGGTAGAGGAAATGGTCATTTACGGGAACACTACAGTCTCAGAGCAGGACATTTCTGGACAGTTATCTTTCTTCTCAGGTGGCACTGGAAATATAGATTAAAAAGGGAATTTGACTTCTCTATGGAGAGGCTAGTTGGAATTGGGCAGAGAAGGGAATAACTCCATGTTATTATTTAAAAAGGTTGATGAGTAGTGATAATGTATCACATGAAGACACTATCTATAAAAATGTGTTCTAGATATCTGGAACATGGATATGTTCCCAAGCTATTACAATGTAGAATTACTCATTACTGACATCTAGTTTCCACCCAGTCTTGGAGAATATGTAATTAATGGCCAAAGGTAATTTATGCTGGGAAGAAATAATAATCATATTGTAATTTTAACTGAAGTTTAATGTATGAAATAATATTTTTCATCATTCTGCAATATGTAGGTATAATAACAAAAGGATTATATGTTCATTGCTAGACTTAAGTGAAAATCAAACTTATGTAGACAATCTCTCATAGGATGAAAGAATATTTCTGGAAGCTCATTTTGAAGCCTCTAATTAATATCCACCTATAAGAATTACTGGCCACAACAAAAATTTAAAGTAAATATAGAAAGGTTACATAACCTAATACGATCTTACAAATGTTCAAACAACTTTGGATAACAAAAACAAAGTAATGGAACTTGAAATAAACTGTTAAAAGACCTCAGAAATACTATAGCCACTACCAACATTTTTAGTAGCAGCAATTCATGATGCCCATTTATGCTTCAAATCCAGATGGTCATTGGGGTGTTAAGAGGCTTATTCTTTTGGATGAAATATTGCAGAGACTGTTATATGACAAATCATAAAAAGACAACTGAGATGTATACATCTGACAGAGAAGTCGGAGAGTGTACTGAGAAGAAAAGAATTACTCAGAGATCTACAATTCATTCTGGTCAAATCTCTTTGAAACTATGCTAATGAGGAGTGTCTGGGTGGCTCAGACCTGGCTCAGGTCATGATCTCACAGTTCCGTTTGTGAGTTCAAGCCCTGTGTAGGGATCTCTGCTGTCAGTGCAGAGCCCTCTCTCTCTGCCCCTACCCCACTTGCATGCTCTCTCTCTCTCTCAAAATAAATAAACTTAAAAAAATATGTTAATGACAAATATTTAACAAATGCATTGATGGTGTTTAGTAAACAGAATGTGCCTGGTTTGGCTAGGATTGCTAATGAATCACATGCAAACCTGTATCCATAGATGGGGTTGACACAGAGCTCCCTGGAATATGTCACAGAAGCTATGACATATAAGCTGGATATGTCTCGTTATGAAAATAGTTATTTATTATGTAATCGAAGGTGACATACGTTACTTAAAAACTCATATATTATATCTGGAACTCAGTATTTCCTAATGAGATGAGTATGAAATTGGGAAAATTGGTCTATAGTCTAGACATATTACTGCTTCACCTGGTGCCTCATGACTACTTCTGCCTTTGAAATTTTAATTAAAATGTGATATTGTGGAAGATCTTAGATTTTTCTAAGTGATTTGATCTTCTGAAATGTCATGTTATCTCAGTGTATAATCTATTGAAAGGATGTATACACTCTACCTGAATGACATAAGCTTTAAATGGAGAATTTTTCTTTTGTCAGACAAATCAATAACCTAATTTATTTTTGAAAATCTATTTTATTATAATATACTAAAAATTGACTTCTACTTATAAGTGAATGAGTCTGACTTTTTTTAAAAAAAGGAGAAGGGATACTTTTTCCTATGCCAACAGTTTTAAAACAGTTGCCTTCCATTTTGCTTATCATTAAACAGAAAATTGGCACCTGATAAAAGAAGTTGTATTTACTTTTCTTGAAAGAATTTCCATTTGGATTTCACTGAATTACCTGAAGCAGCACAGCATTTTCAAATGTAAAAATAAAACATTTGGGTACATCTCTCACACCAGATTAAACTCCTCCTCTTTATGTGTTTAACACTTTACAAGACTGCCAGCTATAGAATTTGGTTCTCTCTGTTTGATCTGATTGTTAACTACTGTTTACCCAAGAAAGTTGATTAACCTAATTTTTCTTTTCTTGGGAATCACTTATTTTAGATTAGACAATCCAAATGCAGTCACCAAGTCACTAAGTATATTGAACACAGTGTGTTCGGCACGAGCTCCTTCCAGATCCTAGTGTTGTGATTCAGTCATTGAAGAAGAAAAGAGAGAAGGAAGGGTAGAGGAAACAAGATGAAGATGGCAAAATTGTGGAGTTTTATCTTACACCTCTTTTTATATGCTATTCCTGTAATAGATGAGCCTTAGAGCACATTTCAGGAGGTTTGGTTATTTTTCCCTAGACCCTGAATTAAGGGCCAGCACAATTTCATATTGCATAAAACTGCCACCCAGGGCTCCAGGCTCTTCTTTTTGTGTCCTTTCCCCAGTGAGAGGCTCACATTTTCTGCTTCACTCCTCTCTCCAGATACCTTGGCTGTCATTATTGATTCACACTTTAGATGCAAAGTATGATCTTCCCCCCCCCCCCCCATTCTCTAACAAGATTGTGTTTCTCTCAGTTAACTGGAGTCTAACTCTAAGATGGAGACTTAGAGTAAAATGGGTCTAGTTACTTTGTCCAAGCCCAGGGGCAAGAAAGGGAAAATGGAAGACTCCAAAGTTTCCTTCCATTCACACATATTCAGTTTCTTGACCCAAGAATAGCAAGTTTTTGTTTTTGTTTTTGTTTTGCCTTGCTTTGTTTTGTTTTGTTGGCATGAGAGGCTATCATGCAATAAACAATCATGTGGAAAATATGCTAGCTAAACCACCAGATTAGATGCTCATTTCTTGGAACAAGCAAGGAATGGAAAAAGCTGTACAACAGAACTGCTGAATCTCCCTCACCAGTTTCTAGCCACAGAAGCAATTATACCATTTAATATAATGATTTCCTATGATTTCTTCTTCTATCTGAAGAGCCTTCCTGAAAGCACTCATAATTTTCCTAGAGCCTGGTGATTAGGCCCACCTTGGCCTTTACCATATTTTGTTACTCTGGATCATATAATGTGTGGAGCATTCATCCCCAGTCTTCACTGTGTTGTGTGTTCCTTGAGATCAGTGAGTCTTTTACCTCAAAGAGGGTCAACATTTGTGGTTTGATTAAATAATAAAAACTCTTTTGAGCTTTTATCAGCAGTTAACATTTAAGTAAATTCTGTCCCCAGTGTGGAGTTCAGCCTCATAAACCCAAGATAAAAGCATCAAAACTGAGCCAGCCAGGCACCCCTCTTTTCACAAATATTATCCTAGGAGGAAACCCACCCTTCATAAGACATCTTAGAGGTTTGTTGGGACCCCACGAATTTAGGCCTACGAATAGTAAATCAAGTCTCAGTAAATTAGTGACTACAAAGGCAGGGGGTGTGAACAAATCTTACATACAGTAGTACCTTCTTATCCATGGTTTTGCTTTTCCACTGTTTCAGCTACCTGCAGGCAACTACAATCCAGAAACAGATAATCCTCCTTCTGATGAATCATCAGAAGGTCAATAGTAACTTAATGCAGGGTCACAATGCCTATGTCATCCACTTCACATCATCTCATTATGTAGGCATTTCATCATCTTGCATCTTTACAAGAAGAAGGGTGAATAAAGTACAATAGAGAGACCACATTCACATAATTTTTATTACAGTTATATTATTATAATTGTTCAACTTTATTACTTATTGTTCCTAATAGCTCTCTGTGCTTAGTTTATAAATTAAACTTTATCATAGGTATGTATATGTAGGAAAAAAGCATAGTGTCTACAGTAATCAGGCATCCAACGGTGGTCTTGGAATATATCTGTTGCAAATAATGAGGAACGTGTCTATTGACCTATTATGTGCCCAACCCTTCATACAAGCTCACTGAAGCAATTTAGCTTTACCAAGTAGTCATTTTATTATTAGTAATGGATGAATTGACTGTGTGAATTGACTCACAGAGAGTTAGAGTTAAAATTGCATTTTAAGCCTGTAATTGCCTCCAAGTATATATAGTCATCATTGGAAATAAAGTTAGAGAATAAATTCACTAATAGAAATGTATATTGAGCAATTAAGTGTCTTTAAGGAAAATTCTTATGATTAATGAAACAGGAGTTCAACATTGTTAAACATGTGTATTAAATTGTAAAAATTGTGGGTTAATTGTAAATATTTTATTGGCAAAAGTATTGAAGTAGGGCCATTATCTGGACGATTATTAAAAAAATGAACAAAAGTCAAAGTGCCATCTCCTCTATAAACAAAGCAATAAACACTTTGCTTCTTTTAGGTTATGTAAATTGACCCCAAGTGCTCAATGAAATAGTTTATGAATGCTGAGTGAATAACCTGGGACTTCGTAATTCCATTCTCTGATGGAGCTCTTTTTATATTTCTTTAGACACATTTTTGAAAACATGTATTTTTATTCTTAATTTATTAATACTTTAACATCAATGTAGCTGGTCATTTACAACAACTTCTGTAGTAGGATCATTATTCCTGCAACTTCTAAAACTCAAGTAATTGGCAAAATAGAAGTTGATACTAAGTCTAAGTCTATAAGGTCAGAAGTTACATTTATCCTTTACACCTCCCCCAAATCTATGTGTCTCGTTTGCATTCTTTTTTTAAATTTTTTTTCAACGTTTATTTATTTTTGGGACAGAGAGAGACACAGCATGAACGGGGAGGGGCAGAGAGAGAGGGAGACACAGAATCGGAAACAGGCTCCAGGCTCTGAGCCATCAGCCCAGAGCCCGGCGCGGGGCTCGAACCCACGGACCGCGAGATCGTGACCTGGCTGAAGTCGGACGCTTAACCGACTGCGCCACCCAGGCGCCCCTCGTTTGCATTCTTAATGCTGAATGCCCTCCATTGCCATTGACAATTGTTTAAATGTAAGTTCTACAACTACTGCAAACCATGTATTCACTGTCTTCCACATTTTGTCACTTCATCAAACAATTTCCTACAGCTCAAGAGCCATGAAGTAAGCCACTAAAGTGTGCAGCTCTTCTTTTTTTTTAAAAAACTATGGTTAAAAGTAGCTTCAGGTTGTAAATTATATTAAAATTAGATGTAAGGAGGTATATAAATTTATGATGCCCAATTAGCTTTATGAAAATTTAAAGTATTGCAGGAACTGAATTAAATCTAGATTGGACACAGATGAGTTAATTATCTTTATTCTCACTCCATAATGATACTAAAATAAGAGCATTTAAAAAAATACATAAAAACACAGTGACTGTGCCATCCATTAATTCTTTCTAATATATTTTTATATGTAATTCAGAAAGAAAGAAAGTTATCCCACAAAAAGGATTAAAAGTGTGTGGTGCATGCCCCAAAATAATCTGTGAGTGCGTTGGTAAATTAAAATACATGTTGATATTGCAAACTTGAAATGTCTCCATTAGTAACTATAAGATGAAATCAGAAGAGTGGACAATAATATATGTTAGTGAGAGACAGGAGAGGGAAATTCTTAGATACAGTATTGTGAGGACATTTAATTGTTTGAAAAGGGGTTGGAGAAATTTATTCACTTTAAACTTTTAGTGAAATAAATATGATAATTCCAATAATAGCCACTTAAAATGTAAAAAATAGAGGATATCATTTCCAAAATGTTAAGAAAAACATGTAATGAATATGAAATCTGCATAATAGGAAAGAAAATAATAAAATAACATGGAAATGAAAAATAATATGGGAGAAATAAATCCTAGTATGTAATATTTCCATATTTGAAAATGCAAAATTACTTAATACTGAATAATAATGCAAATACTACTGATGTAGACTATGGGATGCCACCCAAATGGTACTTAGAAGAATATTTATACTTCTAAAAGTTTCTATAAAAAAGAAAAATGTACTGCACTTAAGTGATTACATTTGAAAAACAAATAGTCTAAAATATTAATGAAATAGAAATCTGATTTAAATAGCAAGAAAAAGATTGACTAAACCAAAAAAAGAAGGAAATTGTAAATAAATTATTGAAAAGAGCTGAAATAGAATACAGACACATAATGGAGATGATCAACAAAACCAAAGACTTTGAAATAAAATGAGCCACCAGTGATTATAAACAGTAATTTTATGATGTCATTGTCAAACTATTTTTTTTGCTGATATTCTTTGGGACTCAGATGTGCCAATAACATTTCATGTTCCTCCATCACAATGCTGTCATAGTGATGTAGTCCATCATTTGTAATACTCTTTGACCTTTTGGATTGAAGTAATGAAAACAGCATCATTTTCTGCACACCTACCAAAATTCAAGTATATTTCCTTGAAGGAAGAGATCTGAGATGGAGTCAAATGCAGAAAGCATCCACTTTTGTTGTAAGGGGTATATACCAAACTACTTTATCAGGCATTTAGACATAAGTGATCTAAATCTAAGCTGATAATTGAGATACTGGATTTTACATTCTACAAGGAGGCAGCAGTTACAAAATAAACTGGCGAAAATGCAGGGGAAAAAGAAAGGGCAAGAACATTTATAGCATTGCCAGTAGCTGAAACCACAGTAGAGTTGGTTCTGACTCCTAAGTTTTTAGCGTTCACAAGGCTTCAAGAAATGGAGTAAATTGCCTAAGATGACAACCAGTAATTCACAGGATGAGGATTCTAAAGCAAATCTATCCAACAATGGAGACCTTGCTTCTTCATATGAAATACCTTTAGAGAACAGGAACCTGATTTTGATGTTTGGTATGTTTTGACTTGGTCTCATGTAAATGACTCAGATTTAGAAGGCTTCTCTTTTTAAGATTTCCCAAAAAGAATGCTTGACAAGTTAGACAGCAAGCATGTATCTCATTAGCTTCTGGCAAATGTCAGATTTATTTACACATTCTGAGAGTTAATGATGCATTTCTGGATGGTTTCTTATAAGTAACTATTTTCTGTTTAATTTTAGAACACCTTGAAAGTTCTGTTATTTGTGACTTGTGAAAATTCAAATCTTCTAATGGTTTCAGAAAACACATTCTCTCTGTGTAGAAAGTAATATGTGAATATATCGATTTGTGAACACATGGAGAGTAATGTATAGTATTACTCTATCTGCCCTACATGCTGTGTACTTTATATACTCTTTACCGTATAATCAATTTACTCTATAAACTATATATTTTATCTATACTCTATGCTCTATGACACTATTACATGTATATAATACTTCTCTGACAGTTGGAGGAGATATCCATGAAAAGACTTCATATGACAATGTAAACCTGACTCTTCTTAGAACTGTGATTAATATAATACTTCTTAAGCATGGGAGAAATTACATAACAAAAAGACCATGTTATAAGTTACTTATTTCCATACAATCCATCTGTCTCTTATCCAATCTAAGTAAAGAAAAATGAGCAGGTTTTTTTTTTTTTACCATTACAATTGTGTTTAGTCATTCCCTTTAAAAGAATAGCAATCAGCTCATATTTTCCTAAGCAGTTTTATTAGGATAAAGACTAAACTGCTGGAAAACAAACAAGCAAATGAAAGACAATGCCTTAAGTTTGACTCGTGCACATGGAACAATTTAAAAGTCCAAAGAGCCTATGCAAGTGAGGCTTTGCTCTGTGATCTTCTTCTATGGATTTGTCTTCTTCCCGTGTAATTCTCCACCATCCTCACAGATGTTGCCTTCCTCAGCGTGGTTCACGATGTACTTCTGCCACATCAACATATCAGTCCCTAGGCAGGAAAAAAGAGAGGAGGAACAGGGTAAGACCTTTTAAATACCTCTCATTTCAGTTCATATTTTATTGATGAGAACTTGAGTACAGAAGCAAATATAGATGTAAGTCTGGGGATGAGAAAGGTAGTTCACAGCTGTGCAGCCATGTGCCCAAAAAGAAGGAAATAGATTGGAGGCGAGGCGGGGGGCAGCTAGCAGATGGCCAGAGTCCTTCCTGTGGCCACCACATATCTTCCAACAAATTGAACGAACTCACACTTCTTCCAACAAACTGAACTAACTCTCTAGCTGAAGGACAAAGCCCAAGGTCTTATCCTATGGCCACACTCAGCTCAAAGCCCATAATCTGTGCCAAAAGGACAATCCTATCCATTATGTCCAGTTGTGGATTCTATTACCTGGCAACTTACAAACTAAGAGAAAAATGATCTGCCCTCCATAATCATCCTCACTGTCCACACACACATTTGCCCCAATATTTCTGGGGACAGAACCTTGATAACAAATGGAGGCTTACCTAACATGTACCTAAATATTAAAAAATTATAATTCAAGCAAATAGACTGTTAACTAAATAACTTTCATCTACCCCTTTGAGAAATTCAGAATTCTCAGACTCATTTTTCCATCTATGAATGTGGCAACACATTATAAATGCCCCACCTCGTAACCTTTTTTGCCCTTCTTTCTTTTCACACCTTTCCTTAATGGTCAATTGTGTGACACCTCAGTCTACAAGTCCAAAGTACCCTCAAAGCTCCTCTGAATAGCTGCCCATTAGCGAGCTCTTGGGCATAAGCTAAGGCCAACAGTGGAGCAGGCAACTCTCAAGAGATGATGTGAATGAAGAGCCTGTGAAAAACCTGGAGGTCAATGTGGAACTGTTTAGACAGGGTGTCCTGAAGTCCCAGGTGTCTGGAACATGGCACAGAAGTGGAATGTGGGCTCCAGCTGGGCATCACTGCCACTTGGCCTGTAGAATCTTCACCTTGATGATGGGGGCAAAGCTGAATAATGAAAGAGTCAGGCCTGCCAATGAGGGGAGCCCAAGGCAGAGCTCCCTTTGCCTGCGTCCAAAGTTGATAAGGAGAATAACGTATTAGGTGAAACAGGAACAAACAAATGCTACTGAAAAAAAGAGTCCATGTAGAACATAGAATGAGAAACATGTCCATCAGTCCATGATGATGCTGAAATTCTGGGCAGAAATGATAAAGGCTGGTTTTGCTGAATGTTGCATAAGTTCATTGGTGAGAGTCATTCTGATCTGTGAGAAAAACCATCTTTTCTTCAGTTTTCCTTGGCACTTGACTCTGATTTCTGGGAGTTTCTTCATTGCGTCCATAATCTTCTGTGGCCAGATCTGAAGAAAGTTGATATTCTCCTTAGAGATGCACTTTCATAAACTATTTCTAGCACTTGTAATTCTAGGAGGCTGAAAACAGTTCTGGAGAAAAACAATCAGATTTTTATAGGCCATAATTTCTTTGTAATTACTCTCTCAAAAGTTATTGGACTTCTCATCTATTTACTTTCCCTCAGAGCAGTATTTGAGAAACAACGCCTGATGTAAGATTTCATTTTGTGTGACCATTTCTCCCTAACTTTGAGAAATGAAGGTAACTTGAAGAGCTCTTGATACACTAGGCTGGAGCAAAAGGTAACACTCATTCTCTTAGAATCACCCCAAGCTTAGGTAACCTTTCTTGGCTGAAAAATCATAAAGAGATGCCTTGATAAATGTTATGAATAACAATTTTATTTTCCTGGTCTTGAGGAATACAAAATGAGATTTTTCAACTCTGCAAAACCTCGTATTTCTGGCCTTTTCCTTTCTTCTTGTTTTGAAAGTAAGTAAAATCTTGCTAGAGGTGATTTTTTATTGTAATAATTTGCATAAAGCAGCAAGAATCAGGCAATATACACTCACATTAGAGGTTTTTACAACCACTCCTCTAGAGGTTGGTGATCAAAGAGGTTCAATAGCCACGTATTCTGCTTTGTAAGTCATCAAAGACAATGGGTTTACCAGTTATGATAGCATAACGAGTCAATCTTTATGGGTCCAGGTTGCCTAACCACCAATCCAATGCCATGTACTTTAGGTTTCTGTTACACAGCAGCCTACTTGGAAGTTTAAAGTCTGTTTTATTTTGACTAAAGTTTATATATTGTCTAAACAATAGAAGTCCCCAAATATAAGAACATAAATGAAAGAACTATAATTTCTAGTCTCACCAGCAGCCACGTGCAACCATGTGCCCAGGAAGACTGGGGGAGTGTCTTTTGGGGTAACAAATGGCATAGAAATTCAACTCTAAAAACTGAAATGCCATTATCACTGCAAAAAGTACTCTACCAAGATCAATAATGGTTGGTCACTTAATGATTAAAATCAATAATTTCCTTTTGCCCATATCTCCTTTCCCCGAACTAATTTCCTACTCTTTAATTCCTCTTTCTTACAACAGTAATGCATTGGACAATAACCCTCATATCTTGAGCATCTGTTCTCTTTTAGTTCATCATAGATTCAACTCCTTTAAGTTTCCTCTTTTTCACAGTTTTTGCCCTCTTTTTTGCAAGCTCAAGATCTCCTTGGTAGTCTACTTTTCTTATTCTATGTTCTATGGTCAATCTTTAATATTTATCTTTACTTCCTAGATTTCTTTTAAAATCTCCACTCCCTAATTCACGTTGTCTGAAAGATATCTCTACATAAGACCCCCATTTTTTTTCAATTCAGTCTTCCACTTTTCCTCCAGTATCAATTAAAGAACACTGTCTACTCTTTCTCATCCTGATTCTGTACCGTTCCTCATGGTATCTCATTCTTCGTTTTGCATAAAATCTTTGTGTTACTATTTCTTTTTGTCAACATCAACATATTATTCCATGTTTATGTCAAATGCCCAAAATAAAATGCCCATAGAAAGGCTATATCTTCTTATAGAACTCATACATTAACCAAAGTTCTTGTCCTTACTCTCCTCTTCAAACGTCATCTTTCCAAAAGATGTACTGTGGAATACTAGGATTTGTCTGACATCATTCCAGGTACCCACTATTTTGCAACTCATGCTCCTCTTCCCTGTTTCTATCCAAAGTTGAGCAAGTCCTTTCAGAGCAAATGCTTTCCGAGTCTTCTCAAAGTGATGCAAGTATCTCTGAGAAGATGCTAGTGGAGACGGTGAGGTGGTCAGTTCACTTTCCTGTCTAATGTGCACAACAGCAATGTGTAAGTTTGTCATATGTCCAAATTTTGCAGTGGTTGCATAATTTGGGAAAATTAAATTATAAGATAAAAAAGAGAAAGAGAAAAAAATTTAGAATTTTTACATTCATAGATCATAAAAATGCATACAAGTAGATTAAAACATTAAATACGATTGCTGATGCTGTCAAACGCCAGTTTCAAGACTTGTGTTCCTTTCCTTGGGTTCCTTATCTTATGTCCAATGTATATATTCTCTCTTAGGTGATGAGTCATCATTGGTTTGATTTTGTCTGTTTGTTAGCTATTTTTGTTTAATTCAATGACTACATTTTTGTTTATAGATTTTTTTCATTTTACAGAGTTTTTATTATTTGTGCTTTTTATGTGATTTTTTTGTCACAGTTTGTAGCCCACTTTTCATTTTAAACATTTTATTTTATTTATCTATTGATTTATTTTTTTTATGGAGAGAGTGAGTGGGGAAGAGGCACAGAGGGAGAAGGAGAGAGAGAGAGAGAGAGAGAGAGAGAGAGAGAGAGAGAGAGAGAGAGAATCCTAAGCAGGCTCCATGCCCAGCATGGAGCCCAACACAGGGCTAGATCCCACAACCCTGGAATCATGACCTGAGCTGAAATCAAGAGTGAGATGCTCAACCAACTCACCCAGGCACCCCTCACTTTAAACATTTTAAACATGTTTATTTTAAATGTCATCGTTCATATTCTTTATTATATCTCTAGTTCTTTGTAAATTATTTATTGTTTATCATTGTTTTCTGTGGTATCTGAGAGCCCTGGAACGAAAAAGTCTTCCTATAAAATATTTTATTTATACCTTGCAATCCATATGATTTGTCTACATTCTTTTTTTTTAATATGAAGTTTATTGTCAAATTGGTTTACATACAACACCCAGTGCTCATCCCAACAGGTGCCCTCCTCAATGCCTATCACCCACTTTCCCCTCCCCCCACCCCCCATTAATCCTCAGTTTATTCTCAGTTTTTAAGAGTCTCTTATGGTTTGCCTCCCTCCCTCTCTAACGTTTTCCCCCCTTACCCTCCCCCATGGTCTTCTGTTAAGTTTCTCAGAATCCACATAAGAGTGAAAACATATGGTATCTGTCTTCATTCTGATCACTTTTTAAAATTAATTTTTGATCTTGGGGTGCCTGGGTAGCTCAGTCGATTAAGCAACCAACTCTTGATTTCAGCTCAGGCCGTGATCTCACAGTCTGTGTGTTCAAACCCCATGTCAGGCTCTGTGGTGGCAGTTCAGAGCCTGCTTGAGATTCTCTCTCTCCCTTTCTCTGCCCCTCCCCTGCTCTCTCTCTGTCTCAAAAATAAACTTCAAAAAATTTAAAGAACAAAATTAATATTTTTATCTATAATTGTAAATTCATTTGTGATTAATAAGCATCCTGTTTCCATGCTTCATAGCTGAGCCACTGAGATAAACATTTATAGTCTCAAAGATAAGCCAACATTTCCTCAATGCTGATCTAATGCAAGATGCTCAGTTTCATCTCCCTGTGAGATGTGCTGACTGTGAAGGTCTATGGCATGGCCAGTTTTCTGACTGGAACTTATGCACATATCACCTTCTGATACCCACTGAAATGTTTGGCTCTAGTTCCCACTCATGGTTCTTCTTCATCTTCTTTCTCCTTGTAACTTGGAATTAGTTTCTTTCTTTCTTTTGATTAAGTACATATTCTTAAAACATTAATGAGAATTTAAAAAAAATGTTTACTTATTTATTTTAAGAGAGAGAAAAAGAGAGAGAGAGGGAGTGGCAGAGAAAGAGAGAGAGAGAATCCCAAGCAGATTTTGCGTTGACAGTACAGAGCCAGACATGGGGCTTGAACTCATGAATCACGAGACCATGACCTGTGCCA
The DNA here is from genome assembly GCF_027475565.1 of Acinonyx jubatus. Lineage (NCBI taxonomy): Eukaryota > Metazoa > Chordata > Mammalia > Carnivora > Felidae > Acinonyx > Acinonyx jubatus. The sequence goes on from NC_069380.1 coordinate 59,216,239, forward strand.
AAACCAAGAGTTAGATGCTTAATCTACTGAGGTACCCAGGCTCCCTGAATATTTATATGTTTTAATACAAGGACCTATTCTCATTAGTTCAGTCCACTGTGTTCACAAGAATCCCCTCCTTCCCATCTGAGTGCATTATTTTTCAAACATACAGACATTAATCTTGATTCTTTAAGAAAAAATGTAACCCTTACCACATAGCTTTATTTTACCTCAGGCTCTAGGTCCTTGCCCTCATTAGCACATTTCAGCAAATCTGAAATATATACTCAAGAATAACATCTTATGAGATCTCATAGCACTAGGCTGGACTTGGTACTTTAAGATACATGGAACAATTTAGGAAGGCATTGTAAGTGCCATCTCTTGAAAGATTTCTCCGTCAGCATGATAGCTCAAGTGCTTCCTGACATTTTTCCAGATGAAATAACAATTAATCCAATAGCCATATACACAAATATTGGAGCACAAATACTCAGTCTCTGATGCACTGCCATATAAAATCACAATGACAGAAATATTTTGCTATCTGTCCAAAGTTCCTGCTATGGGGGTATGATGGAAATTTATTATCAGAAAAATGACAAAGATCACTTCTTTGTTTATTTTTTAAAAAAATTTTTAATGTTTATTTATTTTTGAGAGAAAGAGAGATAGAGCATGAGTTGGGGAGGGGCAGAGAGGGAGGGAGACACAGAATCTGAAGCAGGCTCCAGGCTCTGAGCTGTCAGCACAGAGCCTGACACAGGGCTCAAACTCACAAACTGTAAGATCATGACCTGAGCTGAAGTCAGACGCTGAACCAACTGAGCCACCCAGGTGCCCCACTTCTTTGTTTATTAATGTTTTCATGCTATGTCTCTCTGGATAGGTGTCCTGAATTTTATTTTTTAACCCACCAATTGGTTACCAAAAAGTTGGTATTTTCAAGTTAACCACTTATGTCATTCTGGATCAAACCAAAATCTGAAATCAAGCACCATTTTCCCATACAAAGATTTAGATAGAGTAATAAAAGCAGATACTATGAGTCAGTGGAGCTGGAGGGTAGAAATCATCATTTTTATTAATTCTGATCTTGTGTGTAAAGTTGGGGATTTTGTCTTAACCAAGCTACTACATTGTAAGTTTTTAAAAATATAAAGGGGGGTTTTCTGACACTGTGTTTTCTGGATGTTAGTTTAAAATTTTTTTAATCAGTTAATTAAAATTTAATTATAGTAATGTTAGTTTAGAGCCACATTAACTCCACCAGGCTGAGAATTCAAGCCCACAGAGTGTCTTGGTATGAAAAGTTCAGAGACTTTTCATTAGGAAACCAGATATATTCTCAGTGCCTATCTATATGTTACATAGTTGATCTAAGAATAATTACTTTCCCCCACCAAAGTCTAAAACATTAGTAGTAGTACGTAATGTTATATTTGCAATCTTTCTTTACTGAGAGATAAAGAAAATAATTACATAAAAAATATTTGTCAGACATTGTTTTTAAGAACCTATGCATATTGTTGAAGAAAAAAATTCCATTGGCTCAAAAAAATCTTTTGAAATTATTATGCCTTGCATTCGTTTTGGTATAAATCCATGAAAATCAATCATACATGGAGAAATAGTCATCATTCTTTACCTCAGTAAAAATATAATACCTAAATGGAATAAGTAGCTAATAGGCAGAGAAACTCTACTGATATTTTTACAAAGAAGACATACAAATATCTGACAGGTATATTGGGTGGGGGTTGAGGGAAATTGGTGAAGGTGTTCAAGAGATAAAAACTTGCAGTTATAAGATAAATAAATTCTGGGAAAGTAATGTACACATGGTGACTGCAGTTAATATTGTATTGAATATTTCAAAGTTGTTAAAAGATTAGATCTTAAAACTTCTCATAACAAGAAGAAAAATAACTATACGAGGTTAATTCAACCTATTATGGTAATTATTTCACATTATATACATATATCAGATTACTATGTTTGTACACATTGGATTAATACAATATTATTTGTCAGGTGTATCTCAATAAAACCTTGGGGAAAAACATAAATACTTAACATTAGTAATCTCTAAAGTCCCAAATTGGTAATATTAAGTTTGATTGATTAAGATAGTATGTGCCAAATATTTCCATTATGAAATTTAATCTTTTGTTCGTTTTGTTAATATTAATCTGTAACAAGATAATTTCAGACTTTTTGAATACCCCAGCACTTACAGTCTAGTGATTTCTCATTAACTTATGGATTTTGCCTGAGTCAGTTATTATCATAATGATCATTAAATGGTGACTTTTCTATTACTTCTTCTAAATTTTTAGTAAGTATTCTTATATAAATAAGATGCTGTCCCCCTTTTAATATTTTTAATATGAAGTCAATTATGTGCTATGTGATTAAATTCACTGTAACATAATTATAATATGTTAAGTGATGTAAAAGGAATTTTGATTTGTTTGCAAAAGTGTTATGTCCTAGTAAGTATACTTAGTCCATCATTTTACCATGTTCCTCCCATATGAGATCTGTTTATGTCAAGAATATCTTGCAGCTATTGGAATATTTCTAAATCAGAAAGTTTGAACTGCCATGGAAATTCTATGAAATTTTACATTAGGGCAAATATAAATTTGCAAATACCTAGGAAGTCATGAGCATGAGTGTATACTTTTTTAAATAATAATTTGGAAGACTATTGAAATAGTAATTGGTGGAACTTCCTGTAATGGAATGAAGTAAATCCTTCAACTGTATTGAAATGAAAAAGTAATATCATATATAATTTATTGAACCTGAACAATTGCTTTCTGACACAGAGGCAATACCTCAGAGATACTGCGGGTTCATTTCCAGACCACTCCAATAACGCAAGTCAAAGAAATTTTTTGGTTTCTCAGTGCAAATGAAAGTTATGTTTACACTATACTGTAGTCTATTATATGTGCAATAGTGTTATGTCTAAAAATGTGCACCCCTTTATTAAAAAATACTTTATTGCTAAAAAACGCTAACCATCATCCAAACTTTTAGTGAGTTCTAATCACTGATCACAGATCACCATAACAAATATAACAATAATGAAAACGTTTGAAATATTACGAGAATTACCAAAATGTGACACAATGATGCGAAGTGAGCAAATGCTAGTAGAAAACTGATGCTGATAGACTTGCTTCATGCAGAATTTCCACAGACCTTCAACTTGTAAAACAGACAGTATCTGCGAAGTGCTATAAAATGAGGCATGCCTGTAGAGATGAAATAGAACAAGCACACATGCTGGGGGAGCAATAGCCTTCAGGAATTAGACTCATTTTTCTTGGGCTCAATTGAATGCAACAAAAGACGTTTAGTTATTTCCTTATACATTCCCGTTCCAATTAATTTTTGAACTGCACACATGTTCCTTCTCTCACAGTATGCACTACAGTACATTTATGGAGAGGCTATCCTAGAGATATTAAGACTATCCTAGAAACATTGCATATCCAATAAATGTTATGTAGCCTAGCAGCCTGCCTGTGAATGATCTTTGTGTACTCTCTGACCACGTCTATGTTATTCTCAGAGACATCACAAAGTACTAGCTTAGATCACTTTGAGTTTGGTTGAGGTCTACTACAGATCTTTATAATATTTTTAAAGTTACATCAATAAAGGTATTGTTTGATACAGGTTTTAACAGATACCCTTTCATCAGGTGAAGGAACCTTTAGCTAATGATTTGAGAAATGCTTTGTTTCTGTGTTTATTTTTATTCACGAACAGGTGCTGAATTTTTATCAAATATTTCAATGCAATATTTGATTAATTTATTATTAATAAATTATTTATTTTATTGAGATTAATTTATTATTTGTTAATATGTTTCAATACAATAATAGATTAACTTTCTATTTGTTAAAGTATGCAAACACACTGTGACACTTTATGATACAAAGTTCTTTTCTATTGCTGGAACGAAACAAATGTAAATGTGATATATTTTATATATATACGTTGCAGGTTTCCATTTGGTAAGAGTGTATTCATGCTTTCTGCATCAATGTTCTTAAATGAGTTTGCTCTACAATTTTATTTTCTTGTACTATTCTTGTCCAGTTTTATAATTGAGGTTTTACGGGTCTAATAAAATGCGCTGGGGAATCCTTCCTCTTTTTCTATTCTCTGAGCAGCTTTTGTAAGATGAGGATTGTTTGTTTCCTCAAAGTCTTCTTTTTTTTATTTATTTATTTATTCATTTTTTTTTCAACGTTTATTTATTTTTGGGACAGAGAGAGACAGAGCATGAACGGGGGAGGGGCAGAGAGAGGGAGACACAGAATCGGAAACAGGATCCAGGCTCTGAGCCATCAGCCCAGAGCCCGACGCGGGGCTCGAACTCCCGGACCGCGAGATCGTGACCTGGCTGAAGTCGGACGCTTAACCGACTGCGCCACCCAGGCGCCCCATCCTCAAAGTCTTCTTAAAACATCTCCAAAACTATTGGCGATCATTTGTTTTTTCCCTAAAACTTTTTGTAGGAAGAATTTTTGACCATTGATTCATATTTTATATGAACAGCTACAATTTCATTTATATTAGTTGAGGATATGTTTCCTAAAATATCCATATTACTCCTTTTCAAATATAATGCCATTAATGTTTTCATTGTCCTAAAAGTTTTAGATGTCTTCTACTAATCTATTTGTTCCATTTTCTAAAGTTAATTTTCCTTCTTTGTGCTTTTCTTTTTCCCTAGTTTGCCTTGGTAGATTATCCTGTATTTTTACACTTCTAAAGAATCAACTTTGGGCATTGTTTATTATCTCTATAGTCCCCTCCCCACAAGATGTAACATTTCTGTTTAATAATGTCTGATTCTATTATTTTCTTTCTCATACTTTTCTTTTTATTCTGTACATTTTTCCTATATTTTGAGTTGAAAATAATATATTAGTACTAACAATAAGAACATAATAATTCCTTTCATGAATATTTGAGCACTCACCAAGTGAAGACTTTGTTTGACATGTGGTGATACAGTGTTTTGAAAAAAGAAAAGAGCACTAAAACATTAAATGTACGAGGGCTATTTTAGTCAGTGTTGTAGTGAATTATAAATCAATGCTGTAAAGGAGAAAATAATTAGTGGAGATGGAGAGATGCATAGGACACTTTGTTTAGGCAGGAAGGTAAAGGAGTTCTTTGAAGAGATGTAGTTAGTTCGCTGGCTCTCAGAAGGGTTGGAAAGAAGAGGTAGGTCCCATAGACACTGGGAACAGTAGAGCCATGGTGAGCCAGAAGATGACCACAAGAGATTTGAGTTTACAGCAGAGTTAACATAGGAGAAAGTGGCCCCCCAAAAAGATGGAGAAATAGAAGACAGATTTTCTAGGACAAGGCAGGGAGTTTAGATTTTGTAATAAAGCAATACAAAGCCATTGAGTTGTTTAAGCAAGGAAGCTAAACATAAGCTACCTTATGTTCTGAGAAAACCATGTTTCCTCTTTTGCAGAGAATAAACAAGGGAAGAGAAACCATAGGAGTGGAAACACAAACAGGAAGCTGGTGTCATTATTTAGGTGAGACGGATGGTGGATTGAACTAAAGTGATATCAATAGGAATAAGGTTATAGTGGCAGATTTGAGTAATATTTTGAAAATATTATTGATGAGACAGTACTCATATTTCTACAAAGCTGAACCCAGGGGTGTGCAGTGTGTACAAAACTTTTTCCTTTCTCATCTTTCACTTTAAATATTCTGTCAGATCTTGCCTTCTTGCCCCTGGATAGTATATTCAGATGCAAAACCATTCTTGGTTACATTGGGTATTAGAAAACCCATTTTTAGATATTGAAAAAAGCCTAGCTAAGATTAGTGTCAAAAATATGACCAATTATCCAATGTAAGCACATCACCTTCTTTGGCTTGAGTCTTGCCTGAGAATGTTGCAGGGCATCAACCAAATGGTGCACTATCATTTCCTGTCACTGCTTTTCTCCCTTGACCATGCTGCCTCTGGCTGCCCCAGCTGGAGAATGGGGCAGGAGATGAGACAGTTGGGGTGGGGAAGGTACAGCTGAACTGGTGTGTTTGTAATCCACCGCTGTTGTCTTCTGCATGGCAAATCTACTCAAATCATTATTTTCGTTTTTACATGGGGTACATTGGGGCTTTTTGGATGCAAGCTTCCTGTGTCATGGAGACCTCCAACACTGCCATTTCTTTGCAGAGATATTGGCCTTTCAAGTTAACCACTGAAGACACAGATTTTGTTTCTTCCCTTGATCACAGAAATGGAACAGAGCCTCCCACCTGCATCAGGTCCCTCTGCTCTGCCCACAGGTTAATCCAGCCAAACCAGTCTAGCACCTTGAAACTTTTCCAGACAAAAGAGACAGGTGTGTTTTTGCCATGATCAAACTTGCCATATGCTCACAAAACCCCTGTCAGCATACTTCTGTTTGACAGCAACCTAGACAAGCCAAAAATTTTGGGCTCAGAAAGCATCTGGCAGGAGCGGCAGCCTTGAATCCTTATATCCCTCCACCCCTTCTGACCTCGTCAAATCTCTTGGAACTCCCTGAGCTAGTCTTGAAATAAGGAAAAGCCTCCACCTTTGCAGAAAACAAAGGAAGGTAAAAAGCCTAAGACTGATGATCTTTTTCAAGTCCAAGTCATCCTTCTCTCTCAATCCACTGGATCCTTAGTTTTCTCTACAGAAACCTAGATGTACATGAGGAGGTCAGGACACAGAGCTGGGTAGTGAACACCTTTTAGCAAATACTGAATATGCACTTCTTCTAACATCTTTTTGCTTTTCTTTTTTTAAAAACAATATCCATCCTTTAGCACTTATCTTCTCAGTTTAGAGAAGCAATAAAATTATCAGAAATAGCTGAAAAGCTACTTCGTATCATCATTTAATCCTCAAATTAACTCTATAATTTAAGCTTATTTTTTTCTATTTTTCAGAACGGGAAAATGGTACACAGGAAATGTGAGTTACTTATGCATGTTTACATACCTAACATGTAGTAAGCAAGGATAAAATCAGACTATTCAGCCTTTCTGACAAGAAGATAACTCAGAATTCTACAAACTTGGTTTCAAATACTAATGTAATATCACTGAAATATGAAGACCTATGTTCAAGAATATGCTTTGTTTCCTTAAAAATCATGTGGTCTCAAAATGAATTCTTATTTTGCTATTCATATTACTCTTTACAGACGAAAAAATTGAACCAATTATTCCTTTTTTTACTTACATATTAAATCTAGTCTTCTTTGAAAATGTGCAACTGTTTCTGACTTTAGCAAAGTCCTTTACCATACTCTTATTTGTCTTTTCCTCTAAGTAGAATCTAAGAGCAGAAATAAGTGTATTTAATGATAACCAACTATAATTGAATTTTATCTTATACTCAGAAAGGGGAAATTATAATTTCATGATCGTCTCATTAAACATTTTGGAATTTTTCTCCAGAGAAAATAAAACATAAAGGAATGATCTTTTACAGAGGTTATCTGTAGCCAAGGTATCTAGTATTGCTTTCTGTTTTCTTTTTTGAAGAGGGGCTGGCATTTAATTCTAAAAGACAACCCAAAGGGGGAGAAGGGAAAAAAAGTAAATCTAGCCATTATACATTCTTTGTTCCCAAGAACTCAGTGTTCTGATCTGAAATACTCACCACCCACTCTCACATGTCACCAGAAGGAATGCGTCTGCTGCACTGCTAGAGAAATACTTGTTCGGCTAACCAACAGTCACATTTTTTCAGAAGCCCTAGAACAAAGAAAAATAGAATTTATACCCTATTTGAGCACATGTATTTTATTTCGTTCAATCCCTGACTCATTTTAAAATGTGAATTTGGGGGCTCTTCCAGATATCGTGCTTTGTGTGCCCCAGATGATGCACTAAAAGCTGGTGGCTTAATATTTGATATTGAGAATATTTCCTTCTCTCAGAAGAGGATTTAAATATTCTCATATATCCAAAACTAGAGGAAGTTGTATAATAGGAACCAGCAAAGACTTACTGTCAGAAACTCTGTGTAAAACATGCAACCCTGCCCTTAACTACCAAGGATACTTTAGGAACAGAAAATTTTTTAGAGCTATAATATCTTCATTTATAGAATGGAGACAGCGATAGTTATCTCTTGGGTTTACTATGAGTACAAAATGATAGCACTTTTACAATTGCTTTGCAAACTAAAAAGAATTCGGCATTATTAAAATATTTTAAGAAAGTAAATTACATAATTTTTGATGTTTTGTTAACTATTTCTGGATACTGAAGTATCATTTTGTGTCCTAAATCAACAGTTTACTAAATGGTATTTTAGTGGTCTGTTTCCAGGGAATAACTTTCACATGGGCATTATCCAGTTGCATATAATGAAATGTGATATATAATCGAGCATTACACATTGAACTTATCATCTGGGAAATTGGAATTGTCAGTCCCTGAGAAAATAATTAAAACCCATGCTTCCACAGAAATATATTGAAATTCATTTCTTGAGTAAAGATACATGTGGGAGAGAAAAAAAAAAGATAAAATTGTTTTCTCTCTCTCTCTCTCTCTCTTTTGTAATGTTCAGGAATAAAATCCAATTCCAGGAAGAATATAGTGTAATGTGTAAGGAAGAACACAACTGTCGATGCTTGAAAATGTTATTTCAGCTGCAATTAGAAAATAAGAGAACATTCTGAAAAATGGTCTGAAAAGTAACTGTTCTAAGAATGACGACAAAAGAAAGACTATTTGAAAGTATGATATTTAATGAATTACTAGTCAAAAGGACCCTCAGCCATGTGAGGCTACATCATTTTGTAGAGTTCCAACCAAAGGTGGAACTCTGAATAGCCAAATATGTTTATATTCTTTTATAACTCCCAAGATGAATAGTTTTTCTCCTAGGACCTTGGACAGCACAAGAGTGATGGAGCCATGGTGAGTTAAAGTATGTCTGGCCTTCTCTTTAATTCTACTGAAATTTAATTATGCATGGCTAAAAAGAAGTGGGTTGGGTTGCCTCTTAGCCTTCAATAATTTACTGTAATTTACAGTACAAAAGCATAAATAAACTTAAATATAACATAAATTTACTCTGTGTCACATAAGTAATTGGTTTGACAACTAAATTAATTTAGCAAAGAAGTAGTTTTCAAATTCTTGCTTGTTTTAAACATAGCCTATAGTTAAATTGAATCAAATTATTAGTTTCCTTTGCTTATTTGTGGCTTTTTAATTTTTTAATTTTTTTTTATCTGAGAGAGAGAGAGAGAGGACAGGGGAGGGACAGAGGGAGAGAGATACAGAGAAAGAGAAAGAGAGAGAAAGAGAGAGAGAATCCTAAGTCAGCTCCATGCTCAGCTCAGACCCAGACAAGGGGCTCTAACCTACAACCCTGGGATCATGACCTGAACCAATATCAAGAGTTAGAAGTTCAACTGACTGAGTCACCCTGGTGCCCCTCTTAGTTTTTAATGTACATTAGTGTTTAAAACCAAGTAACTTTCACTCAGATTGTTCATCAATACTCAGGAAAACAAAATGGGCTCACTCTTGGTGTTGTACATTCTATGGGTTTAGACAAATGTATAATGGCATGTATCCACCATTAGAGTAGCATACAGAGTATCTTTTTTAAAAATTTTTTAAATGTTTATTTTTGAAGGAGAGAGAGACAGAGTATGAGTGAGGGAGGGGCAGAGAGAAGGGGACACAGAATCTGAAGCTTGCCCCAGGTTCTGAGCCATCAGCACAGAGCCTGACATGGGGCTTGAACCCATGAACTGTGAGATCATGACCTGAGCCAAAGTCAGATGCTTAACCCACTGAGTCACCCAGGTACCCCTAGAGTATCCTCACTGCCCTAAAAATCCTCTGTTCTCTGTCTATATATCCCTTCCTTCCCCAGCCCCTAGCAACCACTCATCTTTGTACTGTCTCCATAGCTTTGTCTTTCCCAGAATGTCATGTTATTGGAATCATAATGTATATACCCTTTCCAGATTGGCTTCCTTCACTTAGCAATAAGCATTTAAGGCTTCTCCAAGTCTTTGCATGGCTTGATATAACATTGCTTTTTAGGACTAAATGATATTTCATTGTCCAAATTAGCAGATCATTGATCCCTTCACCTCATGAAGGACATTTTGCTTGCTTCCATTTTTAATAACTATGAATAAAGCTGCTAAAAACATCTATGTGCAGGTTATTGTCTGAACATCAGCTTTCAACTACTTTGGGTAAACATCAAGGAGTGATTTCTAGATGGGTAGGTGAAGGGTCTGTTTTATTTTGTAAGAATAGTCTACTGTTCTGAATTCTATTTCTCTATGTCCTTTACAAGTTTTTTTTTCTTTATTTCTTTTCAATTTCTTTGTGAATAAATAGTATAATGATTTGTAATGATATCTTTTCTGTCCATATCAAACTGGTATAAAAATATGGGTAACAATAAAAAAAAAGTCTTCCAAATAGTTTTGAGGCTAACCTAACAAGTGTGAGATCTCTGAAACATTAAGTTCTCAACTATAAATTCTCATTTAGGATCTTAAAGAATGAGTTTCTTCTCTCTCTTTAATTTCCCTGACTCCCTATAAGTCTGAGTTCTTCTCCCAAATATAAATAACATGCATTCTGAATTTTTCACTCTAAGCAAAAGGTGTCACATTGACATTGCTCTGTTTGATCTTAGTTTCTAATTATTTTTGATCATTCTAATACCAAAGGTCTACTTATGGACTTTGTTTTCTATATTCATATGACTAAATAACTCATGACCATAAGAACATAATAAGATGACCTAGGTATAACATGGGCTTATCACCTGTCAGCTATATGGTCTTGACCAGAAAAATAGTACTTTCTTCAAAAGATTTCTTGAGGTAGCAATTTAATACTTGTCTAGATTGCTTAGGACAGTTGAACACTCAAAAGACTAATGAAAAATTAAAATTTACTGGTATCATTTTTTGCCTTTTATTTGTTATTATTTTTGCATTTCCTAATAATATTGGCAAATTTTAAATTTGCTTTGGCACTTAGAGTTGGTATGAATTGAATTGTGACCCCTTCCAAATATGTACAACTCCTAACTCTCAATACCTGTGAATGTGGCCTTATTTGGAAATAAGGTATTGCAGATTTAATCAAGTTAAAATAAAGTCATTTATTCCAATATAACTGGTATCCTTATGAGAAAGGAGAAATTTAGACTCCACAGAGAGAATACCATGGTAAAACACAGAGACACACAGACACAAAAGGAAAATAGCCTTGTGAAGATGAGGGAGAGAATGGAGTTACACTGCCATAGCCATGAAATTCTTAGGGCTACTGAAAGCTGGAAGAGGAAAGGAAATACCTTCCCCCGAGAGGTTTCAGAGGGAGCACTTTCCTGCCAACAACTTGATTTCAGATTTCTAAGGCTCCAGAAATGTGAGACTAAATTTCTATCATCTCGATCCACTCACTTTGTAGAACTTTATCATGGAATCCCTAGGAAAGGAACACAATAGCCTTGTCACTGACTATTGCTCGTCTGTCCCTGAACTTTGCTTCACCTGAAGCATTTGTATCCCAAATCGTCTAACAAGGAAGAAAAAGATGACCCTTCTACTTGTGTAACAAATCTTTCTTTTGACTTCTCCTTTTACATTTTCATAGTGTCCAGACCCCTTATGTCATTTGATAAATGTGTTTTACAGACTACATCACAGCCCAAAATGAAACCTACCTTAGTAGGCTGTGTTTCTCTTTACTGTGCCTCTGCCTCTGGTCTTTGTTAGAGATAATAAAGACTCAATCTCAACCACTTGTTTTAGTCTCATAATTGGCAGATAAGTGTCAGCTCCATGTTTTTCAGCCCTTGCACTCCTCAGAAGGTCCGGTGGCCATTATTCAAAGAGAATCTGGTCTTATTTACTCTGGTATGCCAGAATTCTCACTGTTGTCCCTCTTAAGGTCCCTGTTTCCCACCAAATGCTTACTACTACAGCCTTATTAAAGTTCTAACAAATAATAAATGAACCATAAGCCTAATTTCCTGCTTCCATGTTTTTGGTCATTCTGCTCCATTTACTTTTATTACAAATACTCAAATCCCTGCCTGCCCATATTTCATCTGATTAATCCTAACCATTATATTTCACATTTTTTAGTACTCTAATTTCCACTTTCATTGTGACCTACAATCTGGTAATCTCTGCATTTGGACATGGCCATCAAGTCTCCCCACTCTCAATTATATAAAGCATATCTGCCCCTGTCAGGGTTAAATCATTCCCACCAACTGCAATCGTTTTCCACTAGCACTATGAGGGGAGAGTGTTCCTGGTCCTTACTTTTGTAGATTTAGGGTTGACTCCCTGGGGGAGGAGTAGAGATGATGGAGTGGAGTTTCACGGGTGGCTTCTCCTCCTTTCCTGTGGTCCATAGACTCTGATCTTCCCTGTGAGCCCTGAGCAAGGGAAAGAGAGCAGCCCTCCTGTCTGGCCCTAAGTGGCTCCTCATTTGTTTTCTGCCCAACTTTTATCAATTTGACTTTTAAGAACTGTGTCTTCTTAATGGCTTACATGGTCTTGAAAGATCAGTCCCAGGTAAACAAACTCTTGGCCTTCTCTCTCTCTCTCTCCAGGTTTCAGATTACTCCATTACACTGTAATTTCAGTTTTCTAATATTTTCAGGAAAAAAATATCTAATTTTCAGTTTGTTCAGCTCTTGGTCAGTTGTCAGAGTGTCAACAGTACTCTCTCTAGCTCCCTGTTCTAGCTGAAACCTAGAACTTGTCTGGATTATTTTGGAAAATTATGTGAAATCTGTTTCTTTAAGAATTCTTGTCATACACCATCCCATATGTACTTATTAACAGCATAGGTCATCCTTCGTTTTCTTTTCCAATGCCTATGCCATAGCATAAGTGATAACCCTTTTCCCTACTTTTTGAATAATATTATTTTAATATTTTTGGGAAAACTAGTACCCTCCTTTCACCCAAGAGCCTCAGAGAAGGGTTTTTTGCTTGTCTTCTTGTTTTTTAATTAGGCCAACATCAATGATTATTGAGGTAAGTTTGACTAGTAGGGAGGAATTTAATTTCTTTATGCTTTGAAGCCAGGTATTATTGTCATTGTGTATTTGTATTTTCCTCTTCTAGATTTGAAAGAAGACTTCAGCTGCTTCCATTTGACTTTCTAGATAGGTTCTTCTTTCTAGCTTGTCTCTTGTTCCAGGTGGAAGACCCTGATGGAAACTGAAACCACCCCCTCTAGCAATAAGAACTGCCCTAAGCCAGCAAGACCCTGTCTGTGTTGACTCCAAGGCAGGGATCATTTGCCTTTCAGTGCCTATCTGCACATACTCACCCACCTTTGCCCCACAGTTTGCCTATCTGAACCTGGAAGTCTTTTTGGTTCTTTGGAGACAATCTTTGAGACACTAGTCTGCTGTCTTCCCAGTGTTCCTCACTGAAATAAATTCCTTTTTGGTTTCACCACCACCCCTTTCTCTGCCTTTGGATTTTGTCAATGATCAGTGACTGAACGTGGTCTGTTAGGGACCCAGAGCTGGGCGCTCTTGCCTTCTTGCTACAGATTTAAACTCTTTTGAGAAAAGCAATTATTCCATTTTTAAACTCTTTACTATGCAGTGTTTTCTACAAATTAAGTATTAAATAGGTATTGAATTTATTTAGTTTGAATACTTACAAATCTCTACTGAGACCAAAAGTCCCAATAATGACTACTAATAAGAATATTCATTCCACTCTTTCTGCCTATCTTTCTTTTTTTTCTGAGTTTGAACACCTACCAGATAAGTAGATAAACATGTGATAAAACTCAAGTAAATTATATAGATTGAGTATAATAGATGACACTGCAAACATGAAAGAATCAAGTATTCAGTAATATTTATGGCATATTAAAATGTGGCTCTCACTACAAGGACATTTAGCACAAAATAAGAAAATAAAGAAATTTATCTAATCTACTCCATTTTTCTTAATATCCTCTCAAGAAATTATTAAAGTTAGCTACACAGGTATTGTCAGAAAAAAAATTTTATAATGTGGGTCCATGTGAAGCCAAATAACCCTACTTGAAGCAGAGTGAAGAGATTACAATCAGCCAAAAGGCACCTTGAGTTCGGGCTGTAAATTAATGAGGGCAAAAGGGTTAATAATAAATAAAGAAAGGAATAAAGGGACAGATAGAGTGACAAGAGAAGCAAATTTCATTTTGTTTCTATCAGGGTCAGCTTTCATCCTGTCTTCCTAGCATTACTTCCTTTTTTACTCAAAACATAAATAAGGAAACAGACTTGAAAGAATCATAAACAGGGGTGTCCAGGTGGCTCATTCATTTAAGGGTCTGATTTCAGCTCAGGTCATGGTCTAATGGTTTGTGAGCTCAAGCCCCACAATTAACTGTGCACTGACAGTGCAGAGCCTGCTTTGGATCCTCTGTCTCCCTCTCTCTCTGCCCCTCTCCCACTTACTCTCTCTCTCAAAAATAAATGAACATTTAAAAAAAGAATTAAAAACTGATTTTGTGGTTTGAAAAGCCCAGTGGTGATGGTATATCCACTAAAGGAGGTGGGCAGGGACAAAAATGATCCCAGAAAAAAATATATTTAGTGAAATAATGTGGATATTTATATCGTGTTAAAATTATGTTGTCTAATTCAGCCACCTTGCAAGGCATTCTAAGACCAGATTTGTTTCCTCATTACTGATTCCCAGCTGTTCTTAGTACTCACTTTCCTCCCAAGCTGTTTCTTTACATGAAAATGATTAAGACGAATAATTTGCTTACATAGAAGTAAGGCCAATAAGTGTTCCTGGTCTTGAAGATTTCCCAAATATGTTTTCTGCTGACTTCTCTTTTTTCATGTTGATTATCTACTATATATATATATATATATATATATATATATATTTAATTTTTTTAATGTTTATTTATTTTGAGAGAAACAGACAGACAGAGCAGGATGAGCAGAGGAGTGGCATAAAGAGAGAAAGAGATAGGGAGACAAAGGGAGGGGGACAGAGTATCCCAAGCAGGCTCCATGCTGAGCAAGACCCAAGTTTAGGGCTCCATCTCAGGACCATAAGATCCCGACCTGAGCTAAAACCAAGAGGCAGATGCTTAACTGACTGAACCACCCAGGCACCTCTACAATTTATATTTTTATGTCTATTAGAAAAATTTTCTTAGGCAATGTATAATGTCACATACTCTTTAGATGACCCCAAATTATTTGCATGCTTAAACATCAGTTTTCTCTCTTAGTAACCAAGGGAAAGTGAGAAATTTAAAAGTCCTAGATTAAAGAAAAAAAATACAGGGGTGCCTGGGTGGCTCAGTTGGTTGGGCGGCCGACTACAGCTCAGGTCATGATTTTGTGGTTTGTGAGTTTGAGCCCCGCATCAGGTTCTGTGCTGACAGCTTGGAGCCTGGAGCCTGCTTCGGATTCTGAGTCTCCCTGTCTCTCGGCCCTTCCCATGCTCATGCTCTGTCTCTCTCTGTCAATAATAAATGTTAAAAAAAAAATTAACAGAAGCCCATCATCCCAAGGCTATCTTATCCCATGGTGCTGCAGTCTTTTGTGTAACCTACTGTGCAGCATGCTGAGATCAGATAGGGAAACAAAATACCGTAAGTAAAACCAATTGCTATGATGTTTGGGCACCTAAACAATTAAATGACCATCAGTATAGGACTTTTTCATAGTTAAAAGAAAGTAAGGAAATATGAGCATGACTACAAAGAAAAAAGAATTTTCTTTTGGTTTTCATGTTGAAACCAGAGGGATTCACCTTTATGTAATCCTTGGGTTGCTACTCTTCTGTGTTTTCACACAAGGGGTTATCTTCTTTGCATTTGAATTGATACTTCTTCACCAGATCCTCCTCAATTTACATCTAAGACTTTCCAAGTGAAGTTTTTCAGTCATACTACAGGCACAATTTTCTTCCCAATGTCGGGGCTATTACTGTTCTAATAACTGTAATTTTTTTTTTCTTTTTTAAAAATGTTTATTATGGGGCACCTGGGTGGCTCAGTCGGTTAAGCGGCTGACTTTGGCTCAGGTCATGATCTCGCGGTGAGTTCGAGCCCCGCGCCGTCGGGCTCTGTGCTGACAGCTCAGAACCTGGAGCCTGTTTCAGATTCTGTGTCTCCCTCTCTCTGACTCTTCCCTGTTCATGCTCTGTCTCTCTCTGTCTTAAAAATAACTAAACGTTAAAAAAAAAGTTTATTATTTTTGAGAGAGAGACAGAGACAGAGAGCAAGCAGGGAAGGGGAAGAGAGAGGGAGATACAGAATCGGAAGCAGGCTCCAGACTCTGAACTGTCAGCACAGAGCCCGACATGGGGCTCAAACTCACAAACTGCAAGATCATGACCCTAGCTGAAGTCGGATGCCCAACCGACTGAGCCACCCAGGCACACCATTGGGCTTCTGTTAATCAGTGCTTGCCTCCTTCTCTCAAAGCCTGTGGTCTACAGTACTACTCTACCTGGAGAGCCTTTGTAATTAGGCAAATCTCCTGAAACCAAGATGGGGACACAGGCCTGAGTATCACCATTCTTCTCCTAAGCAGATATAACCAAGCTTTTGAATTCCCTAAATTCCCCACAGGCAACTTCTGAATTCTTAATCATGTTTCCAGTCCTGTCTGGTTCTGAATCCCCCCTCTCCTGAAAGCTAATTTTGCTGAAACTCTTGCAAATAAGTTTTATGTTATGATTCAAAATCTGTAAATATGTAGTAATCCATATCAGCATGGTTATTGCCCAGTGAAATGTGGTACATTTTCAACATGATTATGGATATTAGTTTTGAAAACACGTTTTACTGGGTTGAAGAAAATGGTCCCATCAAATTGAATCAATAAAATAAGAATGGAACACAACAAGTAGATCTAATTTTTAACTGTACTCCTCCCTTAATACTCATGCCTAGGCATTAGCACTATGCTTTCACTGTTTAGCCTTCCCAAACCCATCTATGTATATTTAATTATCACTGTACCTCTTGTAGACAACATTAATTTGCATCCTTAAAAAAAGTATTCCTCTTCCTGAAATGCTCTTTCCATTCTCTCAACATATGCCAATGCACCTTTTTTCTTTACTTTTTTTCAACATGTGTTTCCTTCCTTTCCTGAGCTACTGTATTAAATAAATGATTTTGCTTTTCAAATAATTGTACAGAGTGATGGTATAGGGTTGCCATTATTTTGTTTTCATTTAAAGGATAAGGAAAGTAGCAACCGAGAATAATAAGTGTCATTTCTTCAGCAAATACTCATTCATTCAAATTAAATCTTCAATATTTTGTTGATGAATATCTATGTAACAAGTATGTTGTGCTTTTTACTTTAATTTTTTTGTGCCTGCATTCACTTTGCATTCACATTATGTTCCCACCTAAAGACATATCAAGTACTGGAAACCAGGATCAGGACTCAGATTTGCTTCCCACATTTGCATGTAATGAATTTATATGTTCTTGATAAACATTCTCTGATGGACTGAAGAGAAGCTTTAATATAATCTGGACAATAACATTGAGAATCACTAAGTGTTTTGGTTATTTTCCCAACATTTGAGTGAAAATCATTTCATTGTACTTATTACTAAGTATATATTTAGTGCTTCTCATATTCCAGACGATGGGCTGGGTACAGGGAGTAAAAATATGAGTAAAATAGGACTCCTGCTTTTGGGACTTCACAGTCTAGTAAAACGAGACAGCATGAGTAAAAATATTTCCAGTGCTGTGAAGTAAGTGCCAATTAGTGTTTCTATGGTGGCATGGGAGGCAATGGAGCAGAGGCCTGTACCTGATGGCCTCAAGGCCTCCTCTCATGGAGCACCTGAAGACAATCCTTTCTGGCATAAGTAACTTGGAATCTCAGATTTCTTGAAACTTGTGTGAAACCAAAAACTTAGCCTTATATTTCTTACTCCCTGACATTTTTTTTTCTCCATGCCTAACAGGTTACCTGGAAGACATTAGATTCAGAATAAATATTTTTAAAAAATAATAAATATTTTGTGAACACAGGCTTATCATACAAATAAAATATAAAATGCCTGAAAAACCCAATATTTTCAAAATACTTACCTCATCTCTAAACAGACCATGGATGGCCATAATATGCTTCATAATTGTTATGTATCTCTCTTAGTGTGACTGCTATATAATTTGGGTAAAGAAATATTCATGGATTTGACTAGAGGGTACTGCCCAGAAGCAATTTAGAGTGTTACATAATATTTGTATAATGTATACTGCAACACCTTTTTTGCATTATATATAAAAATATAAAAATAGATAAGTACCTTAAGTAAATAACATAAATAAATTTCTAAATAATATAATTACATAAAAGTAAATTATATTTATTTTATATTATATTTATAAATCTAATACTATATATGTATTTTTCTTTATGTACATGGATATATGTACATACAGATGTATGTGTGTATATATATTGCACTTTGAAGTCCATATGGCCCAAAGGGACTCAGAAGACAAAAATTTGTGTTCTATGAGTGAGCACAGTCTGCCCAAAAAGAACTTCTTTGAATTCTCTTCAGGAATGGCAACTCTTGCCACATCATTTTCCTGCTAGTTCACAGCTGTCAGTTTCAAATCCAGGATCAATTGCAAGACAGGCCCATATAGCATTCTGAGAAAAAATGAACAAAAGGACTATTAAGGAAGGCAAAGCCGCAGGTATTTTAAAAATTGATTTGTAAGCGAACTGTGGGCTACTTTAGGGGAACACATACAGAAACTGATGATAAACCAACACCTCTGTTTACCTGAGAGACAGACACACTCAGGGAAACATATTTGACTTCAGTTCAGTGGCTTTAGCATGAAGCTTGGGTATGAATGAAAAAAGGAGACTTTATACGGCTAGTCACAGCTTTTCCTGACCATCTTTTTTGTCATTGTCATATTTGCATTGTTCCAACATTTATTCTAAATAGGAAAATGCATCTTTTTATTTTATTTGATATTTTGTATTTTGTATTTTAATATTTTATGTAAATAAAGTATTTCTTTCAGATTTTAGAAAACTGATCAAATAAAACTACTATCCTATTAGTAAACATTAATTAACATCATGGCATTTCATTCAAAAATATGTCCTTTAAATTAGACTCCTAATATCCTTACTCTGAAATTGTATTAATCTAAGAAACATTTGTATTTCCTTTGCTGTCCCCATAAGTGACAAATTTTAGAAAACTATCTCCAATGGACCTTGCCTGTACGTAAATTATCTAGATAAAATACTGGAGTTTTTCTCCTTATGTAATGAAATTTGAAGACTTCATTTTCTCATAGCAAGTTACAACTGCAACTTTTCTTTAAAAAAGAAAAAAAAAACAGAACTAACTCCTTGGGTCCTTTAAAAAATTAATCTTGGGAATTCAATTTCTTTTACCTCCTAATGTCTTAAATTTCAATCATCTCTTTCATTTTTACAGGACAAGAACAGCAGTTTTCCTTAAATTGCTAAGTTCTATCTAGTTCAATGCATTTTCTACCTTAGGCTTTCCTGAGCATCCTATGATTACTAAGTTGTAAAAAGAATAAAATGAGACTTTTACTTCTTGGCTGGGTGAAAACAATAAGTCATTGCACTCTGGCTTATTGTCAACCCTTAGCAAGGAGGAACAAATAGCAATTGTCTCTTGTGATCCAACCTGACACCTTCCATAGATTTCTAAGGTCAACCAAAACAACACCTTATTCCCTTTCCACACTGCATTATACCTCGGCTTAAAATTTAACTTAAAATTCTATCTAAATAATTCCAACTAAATACAAGAAACCCCAGCGGGGGTGGGGGGCGGGAATTTGTGTCTTGCGAGGTAGGTTTTTCTTTGAAGTTTGTTAAAATAGGTAATAATATGGCAAATATGAATTGGAAGTAGAATTAAAAAGTTCATTGAAAGTTCTCTATATCATAACATATTTAAAAACTGCAATCATATATTATTGACCAGTATCTTGCCCTTATTTTAATGCTACTGCAAATAGAGTTAATACAGCTTAGGATGTGACAGAGAAAATATAATGTGCAAGCCAAACAGATAAGACATAGTGTAACATCTAATGTAAGAGAGTTTGTGCCATGTAAGGTACTAAGAAAGCATACAGTAATCTCCCTTCAGATAATGTATCATGCTTGTAACTGTACGTGAACTTCTGTGATTATATCTTATTATCTGTCTACCAACTAAACAGTAAGTTTCATAAGAGTAAAACCTGTTTTAGAGTGATCAACATTTTATCAGCACAATTTCTGATAGTATAAGGTACACAGACAATAAATATTTCTTCAGTGAATAAGAGTCCTGAAGAATTTGATCAGCTTACTAAGGGTTCTATAAATTTTGCCATATCAGAAGATATCAGAGATATTGAGTTATATATTCTGGAAAAGTAAGGAAAAGGTACAAAAGAATCCATAGAAGTTTGTAAATGTTTGAAGTTATATAACATAAAAGACAAACTAGATCTGTTTTAGTCTCCGTGGGTAGAACTGTGATAAGAGACTAGAAGTTTTAAAATGAACTTTAAGTAAACATGACGGAAGACTTGCCTAAAAAGTAGGAGAGTTTACAATATAATAAGCTGTCAAGTGATGTATATCAAGCTCCCTAAGAGAGACTTACAAAGAGAAAGAGTAGCTACTAGTTCACAGCGAAGACAATTTCCACATTAATTGTGAACCTGGATTTTATTATTTCTAAGATCATCCATAGCATGGAGACCTTATGGTTGGTTGATACCATCATCTAGCTGCAAACAAGAAAAGGAATTAATGTAATTCACCAAACTTTTTAAACAATTAACTGACGTATTCAATAAACTGAATATTTTTGGAGAGTATACTAAAATTAAAAGTATTTTTATAATTTACTTAAAATAACCATAGAGTCAAAAAGACTTCATAGCAATAAAAATCAATTAGTAAATCCAACTATAATTACATGTTTAGTTAAAAGGAGGACTTTCACCTTGATGGTATTTGAATTCACTAGCGAGTCACAAATCTTTTGAGTGCATTCTCTCTTATGTCTCAGACAAGGGTCCTGAACTTAGTCAACATTTTCTCCCACAATGGCGCCCTGCCTAATGCATTTCCTAATTGGTTCTTTTCATCCACTTATTCTTTTAAACTGTGACATTCACACACTACATCACTGGCCCTTATATTTGAATAAAAATAATTGACAAAAGTGCTTGTGTGTGCAACTGTACAGAAGGAGTTGCTATAGCCTCTTATCATTCTGATAAGTCCTTCTGGAGCTCATATTTCCGAGGTATATTTTGCCCTGCCTCTGCCTCTGCCTCTGCCCCTCAGACTTACAATGTGACAGAGATTTGTTTCAAACTGACAACCTAATTTCAGAGGAATGATGATAAACTATGTTTTTCCTATTTCTAAATCAACTGAATTTTCTTCATCCAAATGTATATATAAGTTCGGAAGCAGTGGTGGTGATTGTGAGGTTGAGGCAAATCACATTGCTATTGGCCAAACACGTTGGGGCCCTTGCCTCAAAGGCACCGTGTCTGTGCCGCTGAACTCGAGCGCTGTCATGTGACTTATTTTCAGCAATGTGTAAACAGAAGTGGTCTTTGTCAGCTAAGGCAGGTATTTAAAAAGCCAGGACATGGTTCCTATGTCCTGCTCCCACAAACTTGCAATGTTCTAAACCGAGGCTACTCCATTAGCCTTGCACCCAAAGAGAAGACATCATACAACTATTACTCAGACAGTAGTCAACCTGAAATTGGCACTGAGAGAAAATTGTCCTGTCTCGTCGTGAGCCACTGAGACTCAAAGGCTGTTTCATACCACATGTCCTACTCTATGCTGATTTATACAAAGTTATAAAGTCGGAGACTTCTTTATCCCACAAGTATGACAATTATAAATGAATTGTGACTGGCATAGAAAACGATGTGGAGAAGCAAAGTGGGCAGGAGATGCTATTTGAAAAGTCTGAATGGGAAGTCTCAGGTTAAGTCAAAAATGAGTTCAACTGCAGTAATGTCAGAAGTAACTTGCAAGCAGCTTAATGTAAAATGTGTAATCACCTTGAATGGAAAATAGGAACATTATTTGCCAATTTATGTGGTTTAACCACGGAATAAATTTTGAGAAGAGGACACGCTGTTGTACATAAAAATGCTAGGATGGGGATTTTTGTCTTCAGGAACAGAAAGGAAGTGACAGCTTTTAAAGACAGGAACAGGAAGAAATAACAAAATTTTGAAATGTGTTGGATGAACAGCCTGGATGTGGGAGAAAATAAAAAGAGTAAGGTTTGTCAGTGATGCCAAGGTAAAGTGATTGAAAAATGAATATGCCACCAAATGGCAAGAGGACAAAGAAAAAGAACACAGATAAGGAAAGACAGATGAATGCAAGGAGAGAGGATGGCAGATAATCTTTGCTTGTGTGCAAGCACTGGATATAATGAGTTTGTTGGAGTAATTAACATGTAGTCCGTGGTGTTACTTCTCTCCTTTGTATCTAGAAAAGAAGGAACGGTCACTATTTAGTATCCCTTTGAAATAATTTACTTAATTAGTTATGCAGTCAAAATAGCCTCTCATTTGAAAGAATTCCATATACATATCGTTTATGAATAAGTAGAAATATTTTTTAAAGTTGATTAAATATTAAGAAAATACCAACCTTCACTATTTCTAGGGACACCATTTCAAAACCATCAGTAGGACTGTGGTAAACTGAAGGTTTTTAAACAATAATCTGCATTTATCTGCATAATTCCTCATGTGAATATGATAGTTTACATTTTTATTTGAAGTTAAACATAAATGTTGCTTCAGCCAAGAGAATAATAGCCAGAGGAGCAAAATAATACCCAGAAGGTGAAAAAAAGAGAAAGACTAGAATATCTTTTTTTAACTATGATTTCATGACTCTAATACATATAAAATGTAATACTAAAATATAATTAATATGATTAAAATAGATAAATAGTTGAATGAAAAGTTCATGACTCTACATAAACATGTTTTTAATAAATTTGTGATAACATGTTTTAATTTACAATTTTATATTTAAGGGATGATTTACGCTTCCTTGTTTTAACTGACATTTGTTTATTTTACTCAATCAAATAGACTAAGTGGATTTATGCTAAAATTATTCGTAGTCAATGAAAGCAAATTAATAATATATTAAGAGCAAAAATAATGGATAACTCTTGAGATTTTACTATGTATCAGGAATTTCATTCTGCATTTTACATGCATATGCTCTAATTTAATCCTTGTAAGAGACTTATAAAAAAAACAATGTACTGGTTACAATTTTGGGCTCTAGAACGAATTGTTCATGATTGTTTTACTGCTCTGCTGTTTATAACTTGGGTAACACCAAGCCTGGACTATTTATATTTCATCTTTTATCTTCAGAAATCTCTATAAAGGGGGGAAAATAGTGCAAAGCCCTTAAGTTATTATAAGAATAAAGTAGCTAATGTAGAACAATCTGACACACAAATAATATTAGCCATTATTATGATCCCCACCCACTCAAAAATGAGGTCACTGAGATTCAGAGAGGTAACCTCCTTTGTCCAAAACCTCCTTTGTCCATAACTACCATACTTTTCACATTCAGACTCCGATTCAGGTCTATGGCCTCTAAAAACCAAGTTCCTCATTATTATTATCCCATTTAGGCAGTCCTAATCTTGAATAGTTGCTTTCCAATTTATACATCCTCAAGGCAGTTCATTTGGAACTTTGCAATCCATGGGTGCTAATAAAGGATGGCTAACAAAAAAATTTCCTCCCTACTTCCTAGAAGATTAGAATGACTGTTTAACAGAAATGAATATCCGCAATATTTGTATTTTCAGTAAGTACATATATCATCCCATATACACAAATAAATGCATATTTTGGGTAGCAAAATCTTTATACTAACACATAGCCTCATGATCAAAGTTCAATTTCTGAAAACTGAGATCAGTGTACCAATTTAATGCAAAGCAATATGTGTTTCTAAAATAAGTTTGAAACAAATTGTGAATTACCTGAATGTTGACTTGAGAAAATGGTCTAATCAAGAATGGATACACTTAACAAACTTGTGAACATGAAATTAAAATAGCTGTTCTGATCCTGAATGGAAATATTCCTCTGATTTCCAAAACTGGTGTACAGAATTCCTGCAGTTTAAATAAAGATGGTTTAGAAGATGCTCAATTTTTTCAATTCAATTCCAGCAAATCCTATGAGTTATTCATTCATATGTTTATTAATATTAATGTATATTAATTAAACATGTCATGTATATATATTCATATATAAGTATAATTTTTACTTATTTTATAATAGTTCACCTCACATAAAATCTATATGCTGGATTAAAAGTTGTGTGACTAACTCATTTATTTTAAAATAGAGCCAATAATGAGCTGACAGTGTAGAGTCTGCTTAGAATTCTCTCTCCCTCTCTCTCTGCCCCTCCTCCCTTCCACATGTGTACACTCTCTCTTTCTCTCAAAATTAATAAATAAAACTTAAAAAAATATATAATAGGGCCAATAGCATCATAATGGTGACAATGTCTGGATTTCATTAATTATCAATCTAGGTTAAATAAGTTTTAAATTTGTCATTTCTTTTAAAATGTATTTACTCTAGGATGATTCTTTTTTTGCAGTAGATTTTGTGATATGGTTTTGTTTCCAGTCCAAATTATTAAATATGTCTGGTTTTGAAAGCCTTGAAATATTTTCTGTTTATTGTTTGGTATTAAAAACAGGAGGAAAGAATAATGAGTCATATTATCTGCTTGGGAGAACTACATAGAGTAATATATATAGTTATAATTTAATATCATCAAAAATATGCAAATATTCAAAGTTTGCAATTATTTCCATATGTGTTAAGGGTAAATTAGTCTTATCAAAGGATTCCTCCAAAAATAAACATTTTCAAGATGGTATGCCTTAGATTTCTATTTAAATACTAAAAAGAGTAAACACACACAATTTCTTTCCAATATTAAATAAAGAATTCAATGTGTAGGTTTAGTAGTAAAAAAAATAATTAAACAATATATTAAATGTATTCTTTTTCACCTTCATATTCAAATGTATACTATACACTAGTGAGCAAAGTGAAAATCAGAAGATCATGTCTTCATATAAATAAACATTAAAGGGGCTCCTGGATGGCTCAGTCGGTTAAGGGTCCAACTTTGGTTCAGGTCATGATCTCATAGTTCTTGCTCGGTGCAAGAACTCGGTGACGGGCTCTGTGCTTAAAGCTGGGAGCCTGGAGCCTGCTTCAGATTCTGTGTCTCCTCTCTTGCTGCCCCTCCCCGGCTCATGCCCTCTCTCTGTCTCTCAAAAATGAATAAAGGTTAAGAAAATTTTAGCTAAATAAATATTTGAGATACATAACCTAACATTATTTCTAATAACACACAAATGATGTACAACTAACTCTATTAGTATTATTCACATTAATGGCTTAGAGGAAATCCTCTAGAATTTTAATTTTGATAGAGAAGAAAGGTATTTATTTACAATATTTAATCATTTCATGAAGTAAAGATGGAGGTAGTTGAGGACACTGGAAAAGAATTAGTTTGTGGTTTTTTTGATGCCTATGTCAATATGCCTGAAATGAAAGAAAAAAAAATCAGTTACATAGTTTGAATGTCCTAGAACAATAGAATCCACTATTTATGCATTTATGTCCACCATATTTGATACCTAATGATTTAGTAGAAAAGCAATGAATTTCTGCAATTCCAAGAATTTTCTACTTTAAATACAAAGGTAAAACCAGGTGTTTTTATTAGTGTTCCCAGACGTTGTTCACTACCAATCATACCGGGGAACTGTATAATATCTCTCTCTTACACACACTCATGCGAGCACATAAGAAATAAATGTATATTATTAAATTAATCTGTTAAAGAACATTCAGTTAGTATTTTTTTCCTTATTGTAACAAGTTCTTTTTTCAAATTGTTCTTTTACTTTTTTTCTCCCCCAGCTTGAATCTTGTGAGGAAAACATAGCACCTAAAAGGTATATTTGAAATTTGTCAAAACAGGAAAAAAATTCCCTTTTCTGTCCCTCTGCCTTTTTGTGTCACTTTAAGCCCATTTTCATTACAAGTTACAGGGAATAGGTTTCTAAAGAATTCAGAAGTATTAATAGATCACAAAATGATTGCGTTCAGTGCTCTGGCCCTCATGCTTTTCTGCTATGTGTAGGCAATGGTGCATAAGAAGAAGCGTAAGAAACACACAACACAGTTACTGTTACCATAGTAGTGTAGTCCAACACTCATTTTTGCCCATATACAATTTCTTAAGCACCGTGATAAATGGTGATCTATAAAGATAAGTAAGGCATGATACTTTTTCTTTAAAAAGTCAAATGTTATACTAATAATTTAACCATGTTTTGTTAAATTTTAAGGTAGGGCATGAGACTTTAGGAGAGTAGGAAATGAAATTTTACCACATTAAAGACGCTAATATAGAGAGAGACTTGTTACACATCATCTATCATTACTCTTACTGCTGCAATGAGGATAAAAGCCACAAACTAAAGGAGAGAGAGGAGTCTAAGTCCTGAATGACCTTTATGTTCTTTCCACCAAACCTGAGCTGCAGACTCAAAACATCTTTGTGCATGAAATAAATAAACCTGTGACTTATAGGCTTATTTAAGCCATTTTTTTTTCTTTTGGTCAGGTTTCTCTGTTATATGAAGCAAAATGTAATCTTAATTGATAGATTGATAGATACTAGTATAGATATCCATTCTGATACATAAAAAAATATTTTAAAATATTTCCTGAATCAGTGCAATTGAAGTATGCATCAGCTATTACTTATCTGCTGTTATTACCATGTAGAAAAATAAATGATATATAAATACTTCATTTATTTTGTTGATTAACCTTGTTACCTGGTAACAAATCTTTTGGTAACAAAACATTTTCACCTGTTTAGTCCCTTTATACATTTTGTAGGCTATAGATTTTATAAGCTATTTCATACCAAAGCATCACTTGGCTTTTATGTAGAAAATGACAATACTTTGAGATGTTCAACAAATTACTATCGTGTGTGTGTGTGTTTGTGTGTGATTACAATTTAATACATGCGGGGCACTTGAGCGACCGACTTCAGCTCAGGTCATGATCTCACGGTTTGTGAGTTTGAGCCCCGCATCAGGCTCTGTGCTGACAGCTCAGAGCCTGGAGCCTGCTTCTGATTCTGTGTCTCCCTCTCTCTCTGTCCCTCCCCCACTCATGCTCTGTGTCTCTCTGTCTCAGAAATAAACATTAAAAACATTAAAAAAAAAAACAATTTGATATATACAACACAAAAAACCTGGTGTGGTGGCTAACCTATTTTACAAATATTGATAAATAATGCTTCTATGCAAATTTAAATCAATCTTTAATAACTGATAAATAATGGCTAAACATTTGTTTGAGTTAAATGTATTGATTATTTTAACTCCTACATTTGGTTAATAGCTCTTTATTGACTTATGGCTGGTTAATAGAAGTAAGTTGTCTGTATTCCAATAGATAATAAACTGAGAACATATGAAATAGTAGAAAACAAACTAAAATTTAAAATTTTACTATAGTTAATAGCAATAAATAAAAGTACATATTATAAAAACAAGAGCGCTATATCAATTTTTGTAATCATAAATTTTATTCTATTTGCATATTAATCACATGACATTAATCATATTAACAAATTTTTGTGAAATTATTTTAAGCTTCTACTGTGGACATTTGACCGTGTTGCAGGAGTCCTTGATAATAATTGCAAGCATATATTTGGCAAATGTTCAACATTTTCTTGAATTGGATAAGAAAGGAAACATTAGCAATGTATAATGGTCCTTCCAATTTAATGAGATATTTAGAAAAATAATATTACACGATGTCATTTACTATGCAACATCACATGTATGCATTTTATATGACTGCATATTAAACTTATAAAACATAACAACAATGTTACAAAGTTGTATTGCTATTAAAAAGTGTATTTACAAAAGTTATTTTACAATAAGAAAACCATGAAATGTTTCATATATATTCAAAATTCCTTTATGAAAATCCAGTAAATAATTTTACAAAAATTATATTCAAATATTTTTGTTGTATCAGCCAACCACTTAAATTAAATAACATGCATTATTTGGGCCAATATCTAGTTAGGAAATCATCAAATCACTTACCCAAATATCAAAAAAAAAAACAAAACACATCAGGAGAATATACTTCCCTTGGAATGAGATGCAAGAGTACAAAAAAGGACAAGATTATTATCACTCAATCATTTAACTGGACTCACAATGCATGAAAAGAAAGCCAGTACTTCAACATTCATATCAATTCATTATCCCCACTTCATTAGTTACTCAGTTCCCCAATTTCCTCCTCAGTCATGGCTAAAGAAGATCTTGGAAAAGGAAGTGGCTCCTAGAAAGTGGAGCCAAAGACTAAATATTATTGAACTAGCCAACTGCTTTTAAACATGAAAAAAGAAACCTAAGCTAGTACAGTCTCTAAACACAGGGTAGAAGGAACTGGAAACATCCACCCAGCAACGTTTCATAGTTGCTAGAGACCACTGAGTTCTCTGAGGCTCAGCTCTTTCTATTTTCACCTGTTACAATCTTCCATTTATTCCACCCCTCTTCTTGTCTCTATTGTTTAGTGTATTTTTAGTTCATAGGTGTCTGTACAAAAGAAGAGAAGAGAAAAGAAAAAAGAAAAGAAAAGAAAAGAAGAAAAGAAAAGGAAAGAAGAAAAGAAAAGAAAAAGAAAAGAAAAGAAAAGAAAAGAAAAAGAAAAGAAAAGAAAAGAAAAAGCTAAATTCACATTGTAGATGACCACAGATCCTGGAAGTCCAGCCCACTGCTGTAAATAGATGAGCCTTTTAGTGTGTCATGGGCAGATGCCTATAAAATTTGCATACACAAGAAAATCAGATGTTATGAACAAGAGGTTAGACTGTAGCAAAGTGAATTTCCTTTCTACAATTGTCCACTCCCCTCCCTCTTCCAGAAGGATCCGTTCTCCCGAGAGTATTATTTTCCATTTAGCCAGGTAATTTGATTTGCACATTCATGTACGTATAGAAGTGGTATGAGCAGAAATTATAAATGAAGTTTGCAGTTTGGGCTGATATCTTTTGCTCCTCTGATCTACCATAAAACCTGCATGTTCCATGTGGCTTTGACCCCTTCCGCCTAAGCACACTTGAAAAGGACATGACTCCTATGCAAAGTCAGGTTAACTGGCACCAAACCCTCAGCAGCCCAGCCAAACCAACTAGATCACAGTCTGGAGCAGAGCTTCTCCAAGGAAACTGCTGTACACAGTGAACAAGGAGGGGGGGAAATGTTTGCAATAGAAACCACTGATGTTTGGGGAGGTTTGTTACACAGAATTATTATTATTTAACCTAAAGAAGATTTTTTTCTCCATGAAGTGTAATATAGTCAATTGTGAAACTAGGATAATGCCTAAGAACTCCTGGATTAAACTCTTAATTATTTATTTTGTTATGTTCCACTATCTTTATCTATCTCTTTTGTGGGGGTATTTCCTTTAAAGAATATAATGTGATGGAAAATACATTATTATCATTTTGATGAATTAATTTATTTGTTATTTAAAATCATGGTTATTTATTTAAGTTATAGCATCATTAGGATTATATGAAAATTGTTAGCTTAAGTTTGTGGACCACAGTAAAATTACATAGGAAAAATGTACTTACCATAGCTTATTTATGATACAGAAGTATGGATCCTACAATTTAGCAGAGCATTGTAACAGATGGAGACTGTGGTAGAATTATTTTTAGAATTGGCTTACAGTGTTCATTTTTGGAAATATTAGATACTGTTATAACTTCCATCTGCAAAAATTTTTTATCTGAATAGAAATTGTTTTATTTCTTATGGAAATAGGTTCTAACTTACTTCATGTGAAAGGGTCCATCAACACAATAGTCTCATTTATATCCTATCTAAATTTTGCACTGGTTGCATTTAGATCTCATACCTAAAATATATTCAAATGATATATTAAATAAATAAGTTTTCTTCTTAAAGCCTATGTTGAAATAAGTAAGGCTCATTAGGTGATAGCACTGAGTTGAGACTTCCTGTTTCAATTAGGATGGACTGAGGAGCCTGAGCAGAAAAAAAACCTTCCAGGGAGACGGATCATCCCTGCATTGGAAGTACTCATGTAAGCACAACTAGTAATTTGGAGGGCATTAGCATCCCCCCTCCTAACACCTACCATATTTTTTTTTGATATACAACACTGATATTTTGTCCTTCTTATATACATTGTGAACAGAAGTATGTTCTAAAACATTGTTATTTTGCTAATCTGAAGAGCCATGTGCCAATGCTGAAAACTCCACTTTATTTATTTATTTTTTAAATATTTGTTTATTTTTGAGAGGGGGAGGGGTAGAAAGAGGGGGAACAGACGATCGGAAGCAGACTCTGCGCAGCAGCGAACCCGATGTGGGGGCTCAAACTCACGAACTATGAGATCTTGACCTGACTTGAAGCTCAACCAACTGAGTCACCCAGACATCCCTGAAAACTCCACTTTAAATCTATGCTATTCCGTTTACTTCCAGATCTTAGACCCTATGTTTCTGATAGGGAAATTCTGTTGCCTCTAATTAGTGTAAAGCTTGGAGATTCAAAGGCAGAGGAATTAGAAATAGTGGCTGACATTACATTCCAGTAAGGTTGGAGGTAAATTGCACATAAGAAGAAGTTAAATAATGTGTTTTTTGCAGCTAGGTTTTGGAGCACCTGAAGATCCATGGTAAATAATATTGTTCTATTGGCATGAGGGAAAATTTCAGTCTTTTGCAAGGGAAGAGAATCATCGGAATTGTGAATTGGGGAACTATATCTTGTGACAAAGTAAGTGATACATTTGTGGATAAAAACTGGATGCAATGGAACAAGGTAGGAATTGATCACTATATAGGAGGGACTGAAGAAAGCTTAGCGGAATTGGTGGTGCAAAAGAGGAGTAATGTGAGTTATGCAGATGATTGATTCTACACTACTTGTCATCAAGAGTGGAGAAGAGGAGAAATAATTTTGAATGAAACTGAGATGCTCAGGTAGCTTACCTCATCCATATAAGACAAGAGGTTGGGATGTAGTCACAAAAGAATGGTGCTGAACAATTGCTTTATTTGTATATTACTCAAACATCTATAATACAAATAAATTACATTGTCAGAAATTATGTAATCATTAAAAGCATTTAATTGATGTTTTCATGTATCCAAAATCATTCAGTTAATTCAAATATTCTGTAAATGTGAATTTAAACCCTATTGAAATTTATTACAATTCATGAGATGAAGTATTCATACACGGATTTCTTGAATACTACTTTAAATTCATAAAGACTAAAACAACTTTTACAAATTTGATTTCAAATCAAATTATACATCTTCATCAAATTAAGTGGTTAGATTTCTTTAAAAATTTTCCTTAAAATTATGTTTAAATAGCATTTGATATATTAATGTTATGTTCCAATATGATTAACTTTAATACTCTTGAACTAAATCCATTTCAAGGACCAACATCTATGTGTAGAAGAAAAGAATGGTTAAGAAGTGTAATTCCCCCCCCCCCAATTATACCCATGTGAAGGCTTATTTCACTACTAGCAGAAGACATGCATCAAATAATAAATGACAAGCTACATAGATTTTTGTTTTATACATTGAGTGTTTGGGTTGTTGCTTGTATTTGGATTTGGTTGTTTGGTTTTTGCCACATGAAGCTTCCTTCCATATTTGGCATAAGGGACAGATGAAAAAAAGAATCTGTTTACTCTTTCATATTATCCTAATGTTCATCTGATTATTGTTAAAAAGCTGGGGGAGAAAATTAATAAAACAAAATCTGTATAGTTAGTATATTGGGATTCAAAAAGGAATTGATATTTTCAAGGGGAGATGGATGGATGGATGGATAGATAGATAATTTCTCAGTGAAATTATTACAAAGATCTTGTTCTCTACTTCTCATTATTTAAGCCTGCAAATGATTCATGTACCTCAAGTTGACCAGGCTTCTTTAAAATGAATACATTGTATTATAATCACTAGTGATTGGTTTATGAATCCAATAGCCAAAAGGCTGACAACTATGTCCTAAATCAATGAATGCTCTTGCCCTTTTTGTTTCCAAAGAGGAGCCCCAGCATAAAACAGATGAAAGGGATAAATGTAAATTTGAAATATTTATTCCTATGGTTTCCTTCTTGTGGCATTGCCCTCTACTGAAGATCTGTGCTCCTTTAAATTCTACTGGAATTACCCTCGTTTGAGAGTTCTGTCTGTTCTCTAATTAATCATTGGCTGATGTATTAATAGGTACTGGGAAAGTTTATGGAAAATAGACCCACAAAGTAGGAATCTGACATTGGACTGCTTGCATATTAAAGATCCCTGGGATAACTTCCTTGACAGAGAAAAATGAGAAATGGGTGATCCATTGCATTTAGTAGTATCGTAGTAGGTCAGATTATCACTACTTTGGCATAGGAAGTAGCAAAGAGGCAATGAAAGGCATTAGGAAAACAAATGTATATGGTATTTGATTGTTAGGGCAATGAGTAGTGATCATTTCTAGCTACCTTCAGACAAGAGGGGGTGTTTGTTGATCAATGAAATCTTGGATTTATAAATCTGTACTCCTTAAATCTATGAAAAAACTCAGTCTTGGATTCTTCTTTTGAGGGCTAACTTCATATGATCTCTCCACTAAAAATGCCATATCACTCAGTGTTCCAGCAGCAAATAGATGGCACAGTACTTCTAAATCTCCTGGAATTATAAACCTCCTGAAAATATATCCCTATGTAGGTGAGGTCATCCAGAGTCTCTGACATCCCTAGAAATTATACATTAGAAAAAAGAAGAATGAAAAGTTTTGCATAGGATTTGCCCTTATCCACATAGGATAGAATAGGTAAAACTATGCCATCAATCCTCCTTGTACCAAAATAAAAAGAGGTAAATTGTGTACCTCATACTTTTGAGGACCTGGGAGAACTGTGGTAGCAAAGAATACTAGAGTAACTAATACTCGAGAGAGAGATGACCCTTCCTAGATGAGCTGAATCATCACATACTCATAAACCAACTTCCAAACATACAAATTTGTGAACATTTTATTAAATTTAGTTTTCACTTAGCTTCTTCCCACAGTATGAAAGTAACAGTCACTACACCATTTTATTTCAACGTACATCACTAAAAATAACGACTCATTGAAAATTAAACTGCAAAACCTCTAGCATGTTAAAAAAAATAAATAAATAATGTTCCTCCTTTTAATTAAGCCATCAAATACCCAATTGGCTTACACTATTCCAATTGGCTTACACTATTTAGTTGGCTTATTTCATTGGCTTGTTTGAATGCAATAAAGTAAGTATAAGAGTTGCACTTGAACAATATGTCTCACTGCATCTTGGTTGATGTGATTCTTGCTCTCTCGCCTTTTAATATAAATCTCATTATATCCCTTCCCTACTTTAAAATCTCCAAAGTTTGTCATTGTAATTAGAATACAATTCAAACTTGTACTCATAGTATGCAAGAAACAAATCTTTTGATTTGAACTTGCACTCTCCAACACCCCATTAAGTTAGCCGCAGCATTTTTTCCCTTTTTCTTTCTTTCTTTTTCTTTCTTTCTTTCTTTCTTTCTTTCTTTCTTTCTTTCTTTTTCTTTCTTTCAATTAGAACAACACAACTTTAAAGTATTAGAGTTCTAGAGGTCAGAAATCTGAAATCAGTTTCACCAGGACAAAAGCAAGTTATTGGCAGGGTCATTTCCTTGCAGAGGCAGTGAGAGAATAATCCATTTCCTTACATTTTTTAACTTCTCTTGACTGCCTGTATTCCTTGGTTTGTGGCCACCTCGCCTTCCTCCTCCTCCTCCTCCCGCATCACTCCATTCTTCGTATTGTCATACTGCCTTATCATCATCTCTAGTCAAATCTCATTCTTCCTCCCTCTTGTAAAAACACTTGTGATTACATTAAAGGCTTTCCTTTCCACACCCTGTCTTGTGCCTCATTATCTGTTCTATCTAGAATGTTCTGTTTCCCAGATAAATAGGGTGCATGTATGGTTCTTTCTTATCAGTCAGGCCTCAGCCCAAATAACACTTCTTAGTAAAGTGTTATCATTTTAACTGTCATTGTATCTATTTTCATTTTCTGGACTTTTAAATCTATGTATACATTAATTAGATTTCTTCTCTGTCTCCTACAATGAAAAGATAAACACAGGACAGAAATCTTCTTTGCTTGGTTCCCCATTGTTTTGACAGCTTTTGGAGGAATTCCTTGGAACAGAGTAACTTCTCAATAAATTCTAGTTGAATGAATGAATACATTGTTTAATGCATGAAAACAATACTTTTTTGTGTTTTCTGAGAATCTTAACATTATTTATAACATGGCTCATACAGACAAGGAGTTGTGTCTCCTGGTATAACAACTTACAAAAAAGTATTGAATTCACATATATATATATCACTGAGATACATAATACACTATTATACATTTTTTAGTCAAATTTCTATTTTTAAGGTCAACTTCCTACATCTCAAAAAATATTTAACTGACAAGATGCCTCTTGGCTCAAAATCAAATTGTGTAAAGTGAAACAATGAACTAAGTCTATTTCCAATTCTTTATAAATTCATCCTTAATAATATACGTTACTTTAAATATCTTCTATGTTAGATACTAATGCAACACATATATTAAAATTACTTTCAAAAAGTTCTCTTTAAAAATATTTTTCTAATTACATTCAACTATAAAATGACTTCAATAGATGATCCAACTGCAATTTTCAAATTTTCTATCAAGAAATAAATTCCTTTTCAGTAAGAAATAAAAAGGCTTATTAAAAAGTTGCCAAGTCATTTGTTAAGGATGCATTATTTCAAATAATACTTTCAAGAGAAAGGGGGAAATGTGCTATCTGTTCTTTACATTCCACTGCATGTTAAACATTTCAGAGGGAGAAATGACTTCAGAAATTTCATTTATGTTAAACTGTGAATGAACAAAAAGTAACTGATAATTAAATGATTTTTATACATATACATATATATAATTAAAACATTATATATACCTATAAGTATATACATACATAATTAAAACATTATATATATTTGTAGAAGCACATCACTGCTGTTTAATTTAAAATAATATCTTGAGAGTCAGTATAGAATAGTGAGTATAGAATAGAATTCTAGGACTTAGTTAAGGGCTAAATTCAGGCTATGCTTTTTCAGTAGTGTGTGAATCTGGGGAAGATCTTGCTTCACCTTTCTGCATTCCACTTTCCCCCTCTGTAAGTTGGGAATAATTTTACTATTTACCTCACTGGATTGTCTTGCAGATTAAATGAGTAATTAATTATACAGAAAACACCAAGAACAGTGCCTGGCATGTGGTAAGCCCTGCATAAATGGCAGCTGTCAAACTACTAGCAGTTTCCATTAAGTGTTACCATTCACACCAGCATCCTACTTCAGATAATAACAAATGCTAGGGTGGAAAAAAAGGAGTGTAGGGAATAAAGAATGCTGAGGGGAGGATACTTTCAATATTGTTTGATTATTAAGGAAGTTGGGGGGCCTGGGTGGCTCAGTCGGTTAAGCGTCCGACTTCGGCTCAGGTCATGATCTCACAGTCCATGAGTTCGAGCCCTGCGTCGGGCTCTGTGCTGACAGCTGGGGGCCTGGAGCCTGATTTGGATTCTGTGTCTCCCTCTCTCTCTGACCCTCCCCCATTCATGTTCTGTCTCCCTCTGTCTCAAAAATAAATAAACATTAAAAAAAATGATTATTAAGGAAGCTTCATTAAAACACGTTAAGATTTCTATTGGAATTGAGATATAGCTAAAATGAATAAATTAATATGATCAAAAGTGTTTTAGACAAGTTGTTTACACAATAAAATAGTATTTAATTATAATAAATGTATAATAATAAATTTATTTATGATGATTTTCACATCAAAATTTATAACATCCAGATTTGCATTTGAATATCACCTCCTCCAATTGATAGCGCTAGAATATCTAAGATATGTAACCTGAATCAAATTATATATTAAAATATCCACCGTACAGGATTGTGGTAGAGTATAAATAGCGACTCGAAATTGACAAACATGACCTGATTAATATCGAAAAAATTTTTGACAATTATTTTTATATACATACATACACGTATTTATGTTTGTTTAATGTTTTGTGTATCTAGATTGTAAAATACACTCTATCACAGTGTATATTATTAATATTTCTAATATATAACTGAAAATTTTAATAATTCTGCCAAGTTATTATGATATTGTAACACGTTAAATCAACATGATACCTGGAAGATCTGCCACAAATAAGTAACAAATATCTATCCTGTGATCAAGAAAAGTCATTTATCAACTAGACTTCTGTGTTTTATCACATTTGTGTTCTCAAATCTTTTAGGTTCATGCATACACTGAGTTGTCCATTCTTAATCCAAATGTGAAGATGAAATGTTGCTGTTGTCACTTAAATGCTGTTGTCATCATAAATGTGCAGTGGATAGGAGAGATTTTTACATAAGGGTTTTGAGATCATATATAAGCAATGGGTTTTATTTTTAACATTATTAGTGTTATTTTTATCTTAACAGCACTGAGAATTAGATGAAATATGACAGATAAAATCTACAAATTTGCATAAGTATTTTTCACTAACTTGTTTAAGCATGAACTAATGATTGAGAATTTATATTATTTTGAAAAATAAGTGATAGAAGATATATAGAGATAAAGTAATGAAAGCAGTTCAGCACATTCTAGAAAGTGGTCTGATTGTACTTTTTGACCAAACTAATAAAATAATAGAATGTATTCATATTGTTATACTATTAAGCAGAAGTAGCCTGATAACATGAAAATAAAATTGTATGATTCCAATAGAACACTCAAAATAGACATAAAAGCATAAAATTATTCAAAAAACCAATTATCATCATATTCCATTATGGAGTATTAGGTCTCCAGAGTTCCATTAGAAATGCACTTATTTTACTTGCTAATTTTATTTTCGAGCTTCTGAAATCTCATTTTGAACTTCAAATTCACATTAAACAGACATCTCAGCATACATTACTTATCCCCCGGCGGGTAACTTTGGAAGAATGAGAAGATCCCAAAGAAGAAGAAGAAGAAGAAAAACAACCAATTTTACTACATTCTAATTTGGTAATACTCTTGAATATCTGAGGACTTTGTAAAACAATTAGAATCTTAAATTTACATAGAACTATTTGTCACCCCTCGTTCTATTCTTCTGCCACCATAATATGTTGCGAGTATCTTGTGCCTAGTTATCTGACTCTCTCCCAAAGTTTGTCTATGTGATGTTTACTCTGGTTTGGTGTGCCCTTCATGTTACTCCTTAGTGTACCATCTTCTTGCTCAAGTGAATACTCCCTACTTCATGGAAGATTAAATCTGCGTTCCTCCTCAGGTTTTCCACCTTCCAAATCTTGTACCCATTCTCACTTTGTGCTTTTATTACTTACCAACTAAAACTCTATTCAAAGAGGTCATTTTTCTTACTGAGGCCCATCTTTAACAATTTTTTCCTACTCTTCCCCCCACATTATCTAAATATTCTTTTGTACTTAACCAAACCACTTTCCTACCCATCTTAGGCTCCTAGTTTCTATTAAGACTTGTTCTCTTAGGATTATCTATTCCCTAACAGAAGAGTAGAGATGCCAAAAAAGTAAATATGTATCTGAAGAATGTATCCATCTGTAAGAAATCCTAAGTGAGATCATTAAATTAAACACAAACTAAATTACCGTCATGGAAATAGACTAAATTTCACTCAGTGTTATAGCTACAATTTATGATGTTTTCTAATATTTTTAATCTTTTACTTAATCATTTATTCATTATTTAATCATTCATTAAAAAGTATTCACTCAGTTATTCACAAAAATTACTTAACAGTAATTTATCCACTAGATTCCAGAATATATGTATAGTTTTCGTTTGTTTGTTTTTCCTCTGCTTAAAAGTTGGGAAGTAGTCCTTAATGCAGTAACTATTT
This sequence comes from Acinonyx jubatus, assembly GCF_027475565.1. Lineage (NCBI taxonomy): Eukaryota > Metazoa > Chordata > Mammalia > Carnivora > Felidae > Acinonyx > Acinonyx jubatus. Next base: position 59,254,540 of record NC_069380.1, read on the forward strand.
GCTGGAGTACAGGACACTTTTGGGCCCTGCTGTTTTTACTCTGTTCTTTGAACCCCACCCTTTTAGCTCAGCAGCAGTTTTACTGTTGTGTTCATTCTGAAGAGATAGCTGAGCACAGTCATGCAGACAAATGTCCCAGCTTGGGGGTCAGACCATAAGCAAAATAAGGAGAGCATTCACACATGGGGCTAACATAGTGTGGATGTCAGGGTTTAATTGGGTATGGAAGGTTCCAAGTTGGGAGAAGGCCTGGTCAAGGTAGAAGAGCCCAAACAGGCTGAAGGAGAGCCTGGTGTGAAATGTGGGAGCCCAATCAGTGTGAGAAGGTTATGCATAGAGGTCTGCATTGTCAGATCCAAAGAACAATAAAGAGGATGCCCAGGTACAGAGACAGATGCTGTGTGGGGCCCTATCAGAGCCAGGCCAAGTGAGGACTTCTGCATGCTCTGGCATGAGCGAGGCATGGGATATCATCCCCTCGGGCATGGGGTGTCAGAGTCCAAACGTGGGCAGGAAGGCGTCCATGTGAGGGGGCAGAACATAAAGCCTGAAATGCACTCACACCTAGTGAAACGTGATATAAAGCAGAGTGGACACTGACGGTCAGTGGGGAGAGGATGGACGATTTAAGAAATGACTCTGGAAAGACTGGCCTTTTCTATGAAAATGAAAGGAAATGGAATTCTTATCACACATCATAGTCAAAGTGATTTAACTCTCAAGTGAAATAATATAGATTAACAGAAATTAATGAATATGATTTGATAAATAATATGTATCGTATAGAATTTGAAGTATCCTTTAGAATAAATATTGGTGATAATACAAATTACCCTTTAGATATTCCTGTTTCTCTGTAAGGAAAATGATTATTTAATAAGACTTAAAGAAAATTGACTAAAATAAAAAATAGAGCTATATTATTAAATTTAGGAAGTGTGCTCCTAATAACACACATGAAAAAATGTGAGAGGAAAAAAAGGGAGGGGCACAAATTAGGAAATAGTATTTCAACATAATTGTTTGCTGACGAATTAAACCCTGAAATATATAAAGAGCTCCTAACAATCATTTAAGAGAAAGGAGAAACAGCCAAGTAAAAACATAATCAAAATCTGCCAAACATCTTACAGAAGAGAAAATACAAGCGTCTTGTGAATATAGGGAAAAATGCCAAATTTAAAAATGTACATTAAAATAATAATATTCCATATTATTGGGAAAAAATACATGTGCAATATCAAATTTTGAATTAAAATGTTGTCATTTTCTGTACAAGGGTACATTGATTCATGAGCCATTTTTAAAGTAGTTTAGTCTTCTATAGCAGATTTGAAGATGGACAAACTCTATGACCCAGAGATGCCTGTCCAAGGTAACACCCCCTGAAAACACTTCTATATGTATCCAGGAGACTTGCACAATAATATTCATAGCATTATATTTGTGTAACTTAAGCATTGGATACATCCATAGCACAAAGGATAAATATATTGTGTTGTGATACTGCAATAGATTACTATGCAGTAAAAGTCAAGAATATTATAAGCAAAGGCTTCACCATGAATGATTCTCTACATCATAATGCTAAATACCAGATGATATATTGTTTAGGGATATATATATATATATATATATATATATAGGAAGGAAAAAGCAGTAAAATTTTTCACATAAAATTCAAGAGAAAGTTTGATTCTGGAAAGGACAGAGGGAAATGTTGGTCTTGTTGGAAAGAAAGTTTCTAAATTACTTCTAATATTTTATTTCTTAATTCAATATTTTAATCATTCAATAAACAGTTCAATATTTTTTACTAACATTCATACATGTATATATATGTATGTATTAGATAATGATACAATAGTGTGTGTATATGTATATACAAATTATATATGTGTGTTATATTTAAATATATCATAAAAGAAAACTTAAAAGCACAATTGTGTTTTTTTCAATGTTTATTTATTTTTGAGAGAGAGAAACACAGAGCGTGAGCAGGGGAGAGGCAGTGAGAGAAGGAGACACAGGATCCAAAGCAGGATTCAGACTCAGACCTGTCAGCACAGAGCCAGATGGGGGGCTCAAACTCACCAACCGTGAGATCATGACTTGAGTCAAAGTCAAGCACTTACCCAACTGAGCCACTCAGGCACGCCTAAAAGCACAATTGTTTAAGTTCCTATCTTAATTCCTTGAATATAGTATGAGTATGAGTTGATATAGCATGACATTTGACTCTTTTTGGAAGTAATTTATTTTTAAACCATTTTATTGAAGTATGATTGATGTATAAAAAACTGTGCATATTTAATGTATACAACTCAATGAGTTTGGGGATCAGTACACACCCATGAAATCATCACCACTATCAAGGTAATAAACACATCCATCACCTTGCAAAGTATCTCCTCACCCCTTTTATTATTATTTGCATGTGTATGGTAAGAATACTTGATTTGAGATCTGCCTTCTTAGTAAATATTAAGTATACCATTCAGAGTTATCAACTTAGAGGCACTATGATGTATAGTAATTTCACAAGCTTTAACAATTTAGAAATTGCAGGATTCCACACTGTCACTAGTCAAACAACTTAAGCAACTTGGAGTGTATTATTAACCAGTTCCATAAAAGGAATGCCTTTTTGACTAAATACCACTGTGTAATTGGATAAGGTTAGAAAAGGCTAGTCATAAGTTATTTAATAATAAAGTAGGCCAATCCTAATTTGTTAATGATAGATGGTCTGTCAGCAATTATTTTTAGCCCAAAACCCATTTTGTTGCTTAGGAAACCTGGTTAATTTAGGAAAAGTGGTTAAATAAATGATAAACTTCATATAATCGGGCACTAGAAAACAGGGAGTGAAAAAAATCAATTTCTTGACAAGTAGTAATTCAACAATGGATTATAGCAAAATTGGTAAGCAAGAAAACAACCTTATATTAAAAATAAGCACCGGAAGATACATTGGAAAAATTATCAGAGCAGAAAAGAAATTTCTAATCAGCACACAGTTTAGTTTTTTGTACATTCCTAAAATACGTGTATTTTGATAACACTGCTAATTGACGAGCGTAAGGTACAGCACTAAACATTTCTATTTGGTGTTTCTTCTCATTCTTAGGCAGGAAATGTGAGATTATAGGATTTTTATGCACATTACATTCAAATTTTCTCCTGAAAGAACTAATAAAAATGTTATAGGTTGTAGAAATTAATTTATGGATGATTCTGAAGGCAGAAAAGCTCTAAATTAACCTTGCTTGAAGGAGAACTCAATGTTCTTATTCATTAAGGCCCCCAGCTGTGCCCAAGTATAGTGCAGTAGATGTTCCTGCTCTTTCAGATGAGGACTCCCAGTACAAACCTCTTTTCAAAGTTCTTTATTTATTTATTATTTCTTTCCTCAAAGGAAAAGAGGATACGGGCAGTTGCTATAAAGTATTTTTCTCTTGATAACATCTAACTGATGATATTCAGAAATTTTCATCAATAGTATTCAGTTATATCATGTTCCTTCCAAACCTAGAGGACAATTTAGCATCTATGAAATCAAAGCAGCAACCTCAGATATAACGCACGGGAGCTTTTCATTTGATTTTTGTAATTTAAATTTTCTCCTCGGTAGATTAGGCTAAATACCTATTCCACCAAGGAACAGGTTTGTCAAAAAAAAAAAAAAAAGTCACCGTCAGAAAATAGTGTTTTATATAATAAAAGATGATAATGGATTTCTTTTTTTAAATGCTTATTTGTCTATTTTTGAGAGAAAGAAAGAGGGCACACACAAGGGACAGAAAAAGAGGGAGACAGAGAATCGCAAGCAGGCTCCACACCGTCAGTTCAGAGACTGACGCTGGGCTCAAACCCACAAACTGTGAGATCATAACCTGAGCCAAAACCAAGAGTTGGAGGCTTAACTGATTGAGTCACCATGGTGCCCCAATATGGATTTCTACATTTGGGTTTCTATTATACATGGCTTAATGAAATGCAGACTCTGGTTTAGAATATTTTCTTGTTTTCGTAGTAATAAAAACATAAAAGAAAGTCTAGACTGTGGTTAAAATGGGAATTTAGAAAAGTTTCTTAGTGGAGAAAGAGTAACCCTGTATCTTACTTCATTAATTTATTTAAAAGTTATGTGTTTATATATAACTTACAGCCTTATGGGCCAGTGAATATAAAGCAGTAAACAGTATATACATGATTCCTGCCATCCAGGACACATTCTCTGGTCAGCATGACACTAGTGAGCGTAAGTTGAGTCTCATTTATGAAATAGAATTTAAAAAACTATCTTCTGGGGCGCCTGGGTGGCTCTCCCTCTCTCTCCGCCCCTCCCCTGCTCATGCTCTGTCTCTCTCTGTCTCAAAAATAAATAAACGTTAAAAAAAATTAAAAAAATAACTATCTTCTGACTCACTCATTTAAATAGACATGTATCCCATAGGAAATCACCAGACCTGATAGGTAATGTCACTATGATTACAACAAAAAAGTAAGAAAGCAAATATTCAATTGCAAATTAAAATATGGGATATACGTAAATGAATAGGGTAAAGAGATGGGGAACAATTGAAGAAAATTAAGACTGAGAGATGAGATAAAGTAATCCTGGAAAAATAACTTTAAGACCAATTCTTTAATTTTAACATCTTTAGGAACATATAATTGACATAAATGTACTGTGCATATCTAATGTATTCCATGTCATGAGTTTGGACATAAGCAAACACAAGGATAGAAAACAGCCAGGAAAGAACAATCTCAGGTGTGAAGGCCTTAAGACAGCAAGGTTTATGTGTGAGAAAATGGAAAGCGACCAGGCCATCTAGAACTAAATGGGCAAGAAGAATGATAAAATTGTAGGCTCTTACAGAAAGGGTCATTTACATAAGTTTTAGTTTTAATCAACATACACTGAAAAGTAACTAAAAACTTTTAAGTGGAGTGATGCAGTGCTCTTTTTTTTTAAGGTAATTCTGCGTATTATGTAGAAATTGGATTGGAGAGTACAGGAGAAAAAGGATGACAAATTAGGGGAGACTGCAGTAATCAAAACAATACTGACTGACTTATACAAGTTTAATGGTGTGGACATTTGGAGAAGTGGATAGATACCATCACACATGTATACAACTTCCCTAGGGATTGTGGGTAGAGAAATGGAGAGCATGGAACCAAGCATAATCTCAGTGTTTTGGCTGGGATCGTGGTATCATTTACAAAGAGGGTGGGACAAATGATGCTATTAAAGTCGCTCGTGTTGAATGGTTGAGAAAAGTAGCAAACATCTCTTCTGGAAACGCACTGTTTGTTCCAGGCTGTTAACAAAAGCAGTTTCTGTGGAGGATTGCAGCAAAGGTGGACGGACAGAGGAGAAGCAGAGGTAGGGAGCTCTTAAGCTGATCATGAGAAACAAACAGCTTAGTAGTTGGAGGAGTATTTGGAGCTGAGGGAAGTGTTTTTAGTTTTTTCCCCTCCCAGGTTAGTATCTGATGAGGGAGATAGGATGGTGATGATGATTATAATGGTGGTGACGGTGATGGTAATGTGATGACTGTGATTATGTAATTGTTCACATACTGAGATGGTAGTTTCTCTCATTTAAGTTAAAAAACAACATATAATCTGAGTCAAACCCTCATTTTCTACCTCTTGAGGGAATCTTGTCCTTCACGTCCTTCACCTCCACTAAATAATTACCAGCAACTGTTTAAAAATTAACGAGAATTGTATTTTTAAATATTTTAGAGCTATTTAGGAAGTTAGTGAGTACAGCTTTTATATAGTTCTCTGGTCCCTTTTATAATTTAATTGCAAGTCTCTGTAATTCAGCAATAATCATTTAAAATTTGAAATGTCAGTGTCACTGGCATTAAAAATGTGTTTCATCCATGAGATAGAATTTAAAATATATTCTGCTTACAAGACTAGAAATAAAAATGTGCTCCACAGGAAATCACCAGTGCTGACAGGTAACTTCACTATAATTACAACTGTTTTTCTTATTTATCTAATATCATGCTTACTTAGAAAAATACCTGGCAGAATATGTATCTTCTATAAGCAGAGAATTGAATCTTACGTTTTGAGGTACAATTTGTCTAAATGGGAGACCATCTGTTCATATTGAATGAAATATAATCTGGAAAATAGGGGCAGCCTTTGAATCATTATGCTGTTCATTCACACAGCACTAGGTTTAAGTTCAAGTTGAAGATGCAAAAACTGGCATATAGGCAATTTTCTTTATAACTGCTGGTCTATGTTACATGCTTATCTATCTGGTCTTTTGTGATGTCTCAGTATCACTATTTGTGAGTCTTGTTAAACATTAAATAGCAATAGTAAATTAGCAGCATGGTCACATATTGGAACTTTCTTCTCACATGTTTGGGTATGTATTTATTATGGAACTCTTCAGTTTGGTTTTTGTTAATGGCTTTTTATTTTCACTTTCTGTATTGTTTGCTAGTCTAAAAAATTACTGTAAATATGTATTTTGAAGCTGGACATTGACCAAGACCGTCTTACTGCAACCCTCAGTTTGATTATACTTTAGCAAGACTCTTCCTGACTGTAGGCCCCTTCTAGAAAAAGTTTTTCTGGAAAACTTTATTTAGAAAATGTCCAAGCATAAATTCATTTTTTGAATGACTGAGATATAAATCTTCTCCCAATTTCTTGCTAGTTTTACAACCCTAGAACACCTGTCCTATGGATCAGAGAACTATGTCTTTGAACATAATCTTCAGGAATAATAGCACCCATGTCTCCCAGTTTCTGTGGGAGGTTAGGAGCCCAACTTCCATCACCTCTTACAGGGATCATCGGTTGACCCAATCACATTGATCAACCTCCTCCAGTACTATTCCACCAGCTCACCCCAGTTCTTAGAAACTCTCCTCCCCTCTGTGTTGGTGTAGTTGCATTTATTTTCTTTCCCAATTTGTAATAATCTTGACCCCTATTACAATAGTCTTGAATAAAGTCTTCCTTGTCTGTTTAACTCCGTCTGATGCAAATTTTCTTTGACTATATAAAAAACCTTTAGTCTCTACTGACATTATTTTAAGGAAACTCATTTGTTTGAGACAATGTACTTTTTTCCATATCCCAGGATACCTAGAATCTCTCTTTTTCTAATTTAGTTTTTTTTTTTTTTTGGCTTAAGACCAAAAAAATTGTACTATTCTTGAAGGCATATAGTGTATTTATATTTTACTTTTATGAAAAGTAGTATTTATCTATTACAAATAATAAGGAAATTAATTAATGCCATTTAAAAGAATGCATAAAATAATGAAGGAATAATCAAAACACTAAGTAAATAAATACATAAATGAATTTGGTTAACTGGAGTTCTGTGCCACAGCTACAGTTCTTAACCAACTAAATGTAACACTTTGTTCTCTCTCTCTCTCTCCCCCCTTCACTATCTCTCTCCCTACCACCCTCCCTTTCTCTCTCTCTCTGTTTCTCTTTTTCTCAGTCTTCCTCCTTCTCTTTACTAGAATGTAAACACTATTGGACTTCAAGTCCATTGAAGACCAGGATTATATCCTACATTTTGTAACTCTTCTGGTGTTGAAGTAAATATTTAACAGCTGAATGTTTGTTGAAATGAACTATTAGCTACGGAATTAAAAAGTATTTATTTCCTTTGCCTGCGTTATATTTTTATTACAAACAAAACAAATTATGTTACCCAGTTTTGAATCACAGAAAGTAACAGTAAAATTAGGTATTAACCCTTTAAATTCTTGGACATAAGCAAGTTATGTATTAGAAGTAGTTTAAGAATATTTTTAATAATAATAACTAACCTTACTATATTGTGTAGTACCTGCCAAGCACTCTTCTAACTGCTGTGCATTAATCAACTTCCATCTCCACAACAAACCTAAGAAATTGATAGTATGATTATTACATTTTACAGATAAAGAATGGAAACTTCAGAGCCTGATATACCTTGTTCAATTTTACAGTTAGAAATTCACGAAGCAAGAACTTGAACTGAGACCCTCTGTTTGTCTCAAAGTCAATTATTTTATCTAATTTTGGATTATAGTATTGAAAATTGACCTTTTTAAATTCACTTCTCTCAAGGCACTTATACCATTTACCACGACCCTAAATCTGCTGAAAATAACAAATAGAGCTTGTCTTTAGTTGGGAAAGCATGAACAGGTGCCAGCACAACAAGTAACATCACAACACACTGAGCCCACCAGAATGAAAGAAAGTACACAAAGGCCACTCCTCTTGTGTGAAAATCTCAACAGCCTCAGGGAAAATACAGAGTGGACAAATTGTCCAAGGGCCACTGCCCACCAGTAATACTGTTGGTGTGCATGTTGAAAATAGGGGGCCATGTGTGAACACACAACACAGAATCCCTTTTGTCTCTGTGGATCAAAACTAGCACAATCCCAGCCGCACAACTAACTTTCTCGTTCCTTGGTCATCAGTACCCAAATGTCGGCCAGACTCAACCATAGGGTCTTACAGGGAGGGCCTTCCAAATAAACTATTGGCCCCAAGACAGCAGCTTCACCAAAAACAAAGGGTGGGGGAAACAAACAAACAAACAACAACAACAACAACAAAAAATCTCTGCATGTAAACAGAGTTTTCCTGCTGGGAAACATCAAACTCCTGACCACTAGATCCTTGAGGAAATTCACATCCAGTTGTAATTCAACGTAATATCTAAGAGGATAATTCTAAAGCAGCCTGATGAATATGGTGAAATGCAAGTTGAAAATGCCTTTTATGGAAAATCCAGGTCTCTTGCCCAAGTTGAATAAATAAGTAAAAACTTAAAACACCCAATGATGCATGTGGTGGAGATTCCAAGAACCATGACAGACAAAAGTATCAGCTATTTTACGGCTTTATATTTGTTCTTTAATTTTGAACGCATAACCTGAACAAAGGTATCAGATACCTACCTTCAGCATGCTACCAAAAACATGCGCCTTCACCATCCATCAGTTCCTATGTGCTCTCCTTTAAATATAATTTTCAGTAGATAAGAGAATTAAATAGTGAGCCTATTCACTGTGGATTTTGTACTTATGTTTGGCTAAAAACTGGCCTGTTGACTTAATTTATAAAAAGCTTCTTAAAATGTCATAATTATGATACCTGTGGGGGTAATGTCTGACTAAACCAACTATTGTAGTAAATAAAGGATCTTGCTGACTAGGTTACATTTTTATCAACAGGATTGTGATAGCAAGGCCCTTGGACAAGCCACACAAGTAAAATCACTTATTTCATTCTTACTTTTCCTTGGGAATGTCATCAGAATAACCCACGTTGCTTTTGTTTTAGATTTATATGCTCTCTGGAAAACAAACTAGTCATTGTCAATAGCACAGTGTTTTAAACACTTTTTCTAAGTTTCTACTTTTCTAGAATACTGTTTTCTCTTATTACTTACTGTTATAGGAATTTAATATGAAATTTTTCAGCATTTATTACTTTTTAATTTTTTAATAATTGAATATTGGCAAAAAGATTAAAATACAGTAATAATCCAAATTTTCAAAAATAATTTACACAAAGGTATTAAAACACAATTCTAAAAGTGTAGGCAATAAATTATGTAGTCTTAGCTTCATCACTAGAGATAAAATACAATGTAAAGTTCAAATATGAGTACTTTAAAGGTCAACATTACCTTGGTTATATACGTTCCCTTGAATTCATTAACATTTTTCATGACTTTAAAAAAAATTAATGTTTGTTTATTTTTGAGAGAGAGAGAGACGTAGAGCATGAGTGGGAGAGGGTCAGGGAGACAGAAGGAGAGAGACAGAAACCGAAGCAGGCTCCAGGCTCTGAGCAGTCAGCACAGATCCCAATATTTTTCATGACTTTAAAATAAAAATCAGTTTTATTTTTAATATAAACTCTTTATTGAAATATAACAAAAGGAATTAGTGTGCATTGTCCAATGAATTGTCAAAGTTAACACAATTGTATAACTAACATCCAAATCGAGAAATAGAACATTATTAATATCCCAAAGTTGTTTCTTGTGCACTATGTCAATCTTAAAACACCCATCTTGAATTCATACACTATAGATCAATTTTACATTCATTTAACTTAATGTGAATGTAATCTGAAGTATGCACACTGTAGTATCTGGCTTACTTTGTTCAAATTATCTTCGAGACATTCTTTGTCAATTCCTGTAGTCTTTGTTCTCATTGCTCGTGCACTAAGTTATACATGAAACCACTTCTACGGTAAATAGGCATTTTGTGTTGTTTCAACTTTTGAGTATTATGTATACAGCTGTGCTGAATGTCTTGTATGTCTTTTGTTAAATATATGTTAGAGAGACACGAAGGGGTAGAATGTCTGGATCAAACTGAATCTGTATATTCTATTTTTATAAGATGCTGCCTAATAATTGCAAAAGTGATCACACCAATTTATGCCAGTTTTTCCACATGTTTAACAAAACTTGCTATTTTTTGACTTTTTTTTCATAGTCATCATTGTGGGTGTCTAGTGATAGCATCTCATGATTTGCATTTTCTTGATGAGAATGAAGTTGAAAGTTTTCATATATTTATTGATCATTCCAAAACCCTGTTTTATGAAAAGCCTGTGCAAGACTTTTGCCTATTTTTCTGTTAGCTTACCTGTTTCTTTCTAATTGTTTCTTTTTCATAGATGCCACTGTTCTGGTGAAATTCCTTATTTTTTCCCTTTATTTTCTTTAACGTATTTATCAAAGTTATTTTAAAGTTTTTGTCAGTAATTCCAATACATGGATCACTGCAGATTAGAGTTTACTATGCTTTTGTTTTTCATTCTGGTCATACGGTTGGGTCAGATAAATATTGTGTCTTAAAAGTCGCCACATGATGAGCTTCCTTGACAGATGATTAAGCCTTCCCTCTTCTTGGCAGATGGAGCAGAGGCTGACCATCTTAACCCAAAGAGGGATTGTGTTCAATCTGCACTAGAAACCAGGACAGTTGTCTACATTTGATGCATAGTTGATCATCTAGGATTTCATTTTATTTATTTATTTTTAATGTTTATTTTTGAGAGAGAGAGAGTGAGAGGGGGAGGGACAGAGAGACAGAGAGAGAGAGAATTGAAAGCAGGCTCCAAGTTCTGAGCTGTCAGCACCAAGCCCACGCAGGGCTTGAACTCATGAACCACGAGATCATGACCTGAGCTGAAGTCAGACATTTAACTGACTGAGCCACTTAGGCACCCTTTGATCGATCACCTAGGATTTTAAACTCTGAGTCTAGTGTCTATGAGGGCCCCTCCCTTGATCGATACCTGATTCTAGAATTTTCTCACAAGACTGAGAAAGTGCTGCCTGAGTTTAAAACTCAGTTTAGATTTTCAGGTTCCTTCCCTGTAAAAACCCAGACTGGCATGCCCTGCATGCTGGAGCCCAAGTTCCTACCAAAAGCTCTCTGTCCACACCCAATAGCTTTCTGCCAACACAAAGGTTCAGTTCTCAGACATCTGTTCCTGCTTAGAAACAGTGAAGTCTTCTAGAATAAAAGTGGCTGCAGCTGTCAATTCATCTCTCAGAGGTTCTTTCATCCTTAGGGTTTTAGCCACCACCACTCCCCCCCACCGCCCAGATCTCACTGACACTGAAAATTTCTGATACTTTTAAAGAGATAATTCCCTATTTTAACCAGCTTTTTAAATTTTCTTTGGCTGGAATGCTCATGCAAACTATTTCATTCTGTAGAGAAGCAGAAATTCTTAATCACAATGGATTTTAAAATATATATTTACATATATATATTTGTGTATGTATGTACTCATATATGTGAGTTAGATGTGACTTAAAATGTTTTGAACTAAAGAAAATTACATGTAAACCTAACATTTGGGTTTTGAGACTTTAAGAATAGAGAGAAAGATGGACATATGTATAACAGAGCTACACTTAGAGTTCTTCCATGTGCAAGTTTGAAATAGTCTATAATCTACATTTAACAAACACCCACTGTGTAGCATGCACTCATACAGATTTTGCTTGACTTTTGCTATAGGACAATAGAGAGTCTTTCTATTATATTCCTTTATAATTTCATCAGGCAATTCTTATTTCTGGGAACAGATCTAAAAAAGAGGATGAAAATTATTTGGTTTATCCCACCAGGGGAGGAAAACAGAAGTAAGAATCTAGAATCAAAGTCAAATCATAAAGGCAGACTGAAATGGGAATGTATATAGATGAAGCAGAGAAAGAGAAGGAAAAGTAAATAAATCTAAGAAATCAGAAAATGGCTTTAGCTAAAATTTTTAAATTAAAAAGACAGAAACTGTCCTTATTCAATTGTTTCTTCTTTGTCATTAAATAAACATTATGGGGGCACCTGGGTGGCTCATGTGGCTATCTGTCCAACTTCGGTTCATGTTGTCATGATCTTGTGGTTGGTGGGTATGAGCCCCGCATCAGGTCTGTGCTGACAGCTCAGGGCCTGGAGCCTGCTTGGGATTCTAGGTCTCCCTCTCTCTCTGCCCCTCTCCGACTTGCACTGTCTCTCTCTCTCTCTCTCTCGCTCAAAAATAAATAAATGCTAAAAAATTTTTAAAAAGAAATAAACTTTATGAAGTTATAAGATTTGATTTTCATGTTGACTCTAAACTGGTGATGAACAATCTTGCGGGTTCATTTCACTCCAGTTTTTAATTTAAAGTTCAGTATTATCCTTTACTTCAACTTTCCTACACCTTTATTTTTTTCGGATGCAACTTGCTCAATATGCTGCCTTTCCTGGTTTTGTTTCGTTTTTGAAAAATTGTAGCATTCTTATGTTTCATGTGCTACTTTTCTCTTCCGATTGATCATTAATAAAGACATTATTGAACACTTTCTAGGAATTATTTCAGGCTGCAGGGCAAGTTAAGTATGTCCTACATTATCTTATAAATTGCTAGCTATACAATTCTCACAATGTGTTTGATTCCCCACAAAGTCACCATTTGATTTTGTTAGTTTCTCTAAATAAAGTCTGTCTGCGTATTTCTAGCAACCTTTAGGCTGTGAGAGTTAGAAACACGATTCCTTGTTCTTCCTAATCAAAATGCTCTTAGGCAAATGTTAAAGCTTATTGCCTTTGCTTTACAATCCATCCATTATTTCTTTTCACTTGTTAGACATCAAGGAGTAAACTTAACCAAAAGTCATGTGTCAGAGGGAAGTTCTGCTCAGCCGTAACAATTTGATTTAGTTAAATCACCTACGTATTAAACTTGTCAATGTATATCTATAAATGTAATATACTTGGATTGAAACTTGAACATAAATGTTATATTTTAAGGTTACACATAAGAAACATAGCTATTTGAAATATGCTTGATTTTAGTATAATATTAATTTCAAAAAACCCATGATAATATTAATTCTTTACTGTTATTATTGTTATGCGTGATTGCTGTTGATGATAATAGAAATATCTAAAAGCTATTCATGTAATATTTTAGCCAAAGCACCCACTTTTATACATGATAAGAGGGGCTATTGATTTTACTAATATTTTCATAAGAAAAAACTGTGAAAGGAAATGTATTTCCCAATTCGGAGTCAATATCCTCATTTTTGTTTTTACAGATAATATAGAATAAATTAATTGGAGGAAATTTCTTGACCTAAAAAGTCCCAAACTTTGTATTGGAACACAAAACACATGCTATCAATAACAAAGCATCTGTTTCTTGGCTTTCCAGTTACTCTTCATTCACAGATATAGTTTACAAGATAAAAGACAGTGAGTTTTTGTATAATACTAGTTATAATTTGACGCCCCACATCTAAGAAGAATCTTACAAGAATCATTAACGTAAAGCATATATCTTTACTAGTAAAACAAACATAGTCTACAAACCTGAAAGTTCCTGAATATTGAGTTCCCAAATCTGTTTCAAAAGTGTTTTCTCTATAATAAGAATAAGCTTTCCTTGACATAGTAAAAATGATTTTTTACAGCTACAGTTGTATTATGAGTCATTAGGATGAATCTAGAATCTGTCTAATGAAGTTCTTATACACAGAAACAACATTTACATCTGCATATGTAATACTCAGTGATAATTTTTTAACAAACAATTCTAATTTTCCCCTGAAGGAAAACAGAATTTCAGAAACAAGACAAAACTATTTGGTACACTTTTCCATTCTTTATTGGCTCTTGCAATGCAGCACATTCAGTTTATGACTCAAAGTGGAATTCCTGATTGTTTTGTAAAGTTGTCCTATTAGATATTTGTCACAGGACTAACCCAACCTTAACATGTCAACAGGGACAATTTCTAATTAATTCTTAAGAACTACCCTAGTGTAGTGAGTTGAATAGTATCCCCCTGAAATTCATGGTCATGAACCTCAGAATGTGATCTTTTTTGGAAGTCGGAGGCTTGCATATGTAATTAGTTAAGAATCTCGAGATTCAATCATCTTGAATTTAGAGGGAGCCCCGAATCCCATGCCCAGTATCCTTATAAGAAGGGGAGGGCACAGGGGCGCCTGGGTGGCTCAGTCGGTTAAGCGGCCGACTTCGGCTCAGGTCACGATCTCGCAGTCCCTGAGTTCGAGCCCCACGTCGGGCTCTGTGCTGACCGCTCAGAGCCTGGAGCCTGTTTCAGATTCTGTGTCTCCCTCTCTCTGACCCTCCCCCCTTCATGCTCTGTCTCTCTCTGTCTCAAAAATAAATAAATGTTAAAAAAATTAAAAAAAAAAAAGAAGGGGAGGGCACAGAGCTACACGGAGGGGAGAAGGCTAGGTAACGATGGAGGCAGAGATTAAAGTTATGCTGCCACAAGCCAAGGGATGCCTGGGGCCAACAGAACATGGCATAGGCTAGGAAGGATTCTTCCTTAGAGACTTCAGAGGGAGTATGGTGTACACCTTGATTTCCAATTTCTTGCCTCTGGACTTGTAATAGCACAAATTTCTGTTGTTTTAAGTCATCCAATTTGCTGTCCTTTGTTATAGCAGCCCTAGGAAACTAATACACCTGGTGTGGGTTGCTTTGAAGGGCAGCCTTACAAGAGACCCTCTAGAGAGCTGTTTTATTAGTGTTACTATAGCAACTTACAGAGCCTGTGTATAACAGAGAAAGGAACCAGTCTTAGGCAAAAAATGAGAAAACATAGCCTACTAGTAGATGTTGGAGCTAATGCAAGTGGGAACAAAAAACAAGTTATAGAATTGTACAATCATGTATTCGACCATGAATATTCATAAAATAAGTATTTCTAAGAACCTAGTTTATGCCAGGCAACATGCTAGGTACTAAGGATATAACAGACATTAAAAAAAAAAAAGTTCCTGCTCTTATGGTGCCTTCAATTTATTGAAATAAGGAGAAAAATAATATGTATTTCATACATGTCATTAACTGCTATGAAAACAATACACACAAAGTGTTACTGGGATACATCAAAGTCCCTTATGCCATCCAAAACAATGGTTCTCAACTTTAACTACATTGAAATCACTTAAAAAGCCTTTAAAAATCATATAAGCTTACTGCCTTCCTCAGAGATGCTGATTTAACTAGTGTGTTTCTGTTTGCTTGTTTGCTTTGCTTTTGTTTTTAAATCTCCCTGGTTGCTTTCAGTGACAAAACTCTGAAATTCTCTGGGAGTTCAGGCTTTTTGGACTGATGCTCTTCTTACCTCATGGTAATAAGGTGAGAAAATGGGTGCTGTTCCCTCATGATACAGGCTAGATTGTGCTGGATCCATGGCACAATGACTAATGGCTGCTCCCACAGAGAGCTCAGTTCTGTGATCTGAAGGGGTAGCCTGTCCTCTCACATTCACATGAGACAGATTCAAATCCTAACCTACTAATGGTGGGAATTCCATGTTTTCTGGTCCCATTAAGTACCCAGGAGAAGTTACTTGTCTTTTTAACAGTCACACCAAGGTCCAGGCTCTTGGCTTCGGTTCTCTTGGTTTCTTAATGTTTTCACTCTTTGTGAAACAACGTGGCCCCCGTATCCACTGTGTTCAATGGAAAATATAGAACTCACTTTCCTTAATACCCGAGGTTAAATGGTTAGAACTAAGACAAAAAGCAAAGGGCGAGAGAGTTGGAGGACACAAAACAAAAGTCCCCTGTCCTATGTTCTAAACTCCAGAAGGGGGAAAGAAAGAAAGAAGAAATGGGGGAACGCTGACCAAGATCGGAATAATGGAAGGATAAATTTTAATAAATAAATGACAGGAGAGACCTGCATAATTGTATAGAATGCTATTATAAAGCTATGATTATCTACATTATTAATAACTAGGTATATCATAATTAAATTTTGTAATTGTTTGGGATAAAATGCTGCATTTTTCTCTCCATTAAGCTTTCACCAGATCAAACACAAATTGGAATCCAAATTCTTTCAGTAGATACGTGTTCTCTGCCTGCCCCGTGTCTCTTCAAGGACCAGAAGGCTCACGAAGTATCTTGGTCCAAGACACCATCAGTTCTCTGCTGGATCACTCAGTGTCCTACTAACCGATCTCTGTGCTTCTCTGCCCATCTGCAGTTTAGTCTCCACAGAGTAGAGTGATCTTTTTAAAATATAATTTAGATTATGTCACTCCTCTGCTCAAAATCTCCCAAAGGCTGCACATTTCACTTAAAATAAAAGTCAAGGTCAAAAATGATGTACAATTTCTGACCTCATCTTCTCACTCTCTGGTTATAACCACACTAGCCTGCATGCTATTCATCTAACATGTCAGAGAGGTCCCTGTCTTAGGCCCGGAAGGAGAGCTACTCTCCTAGATATCTTCACTGCTAACTTCCACACTCCATGCAAGGCTTGCTGTAGCTTCAGTTTCTCAGGGAATCCTGCCCTAGACACCTTATTTAAAGTACCAGCTTTGCTATATCCCAGATCCCAGTAGTATCAAGCTCTTTTCTTCTACTCTAACCCCTATCATTTTTGCAAAGTACGTCTCTCTTCCTAAAACATTACATAATGTATTCATTTTTATGTGTATTATTTATATTCTGATTTCTTTTGCTCCATGAGAACAGAAATCTTTGTTTCTTTTTGCACTGATGTACTTATAGCAGGGTATCTGGCTCATTGTTGGTGTTCACTAAATACTGGCTGCAGGTAGTCTTTGACCTGCTGGTGGATAGCAGTATATCCCATTTGTGGAGAGTGGTTTATCCCACCAACCTCTCCCACCATTCTCCAGTGGTAAAAGTGACAGAACTGAGTTAGCTGAAGAAAATAGAACAGGGAATTTCTCGTCCTTAATTAATAATTCATATGGTGGCATTTGTCACTTGGTTGGAAGATAAGGCTTGATGCTAAAGGTAGGTGTACATTCCCACCGTATGGAGAGAACCTCACAGGAAATGAAAGCAACACAAAGACAGAAACAAGCTGAGGTTTTGAGAGAAGAAAAGAGAGGTACAGTTCCCCAATAATATGTTTGTAATGTCTGGGTGGAAACTTGCCCTAGTCTAATTCAACCTCTTTTCAAAATCACTTATATGAAACAATAAATCCCCACTTTCTTTTTTTTTAATTTGTTAAATGTTTATTTAGTTTTAAGAGAGAGAGAGAGACAGAGCATGAATGGGGGGAGGGGCAGAGAGAGAGGGAGACGCAGAATCTGAAGCAGGTTCCAGGCTCTGAACTGTCAGCACAGAGCCTGATGTGGGGCTTGAACTCACGAACCATGAGATCATGATCTGAGCTGAAGTCAGAGCATAACTGACTGAGCCACCCAGACGTCCTGAAATATCATTTAATTTTAAAATTATTTGATTAAACTTTGGAATATCTGAACATGTGGAAAGAATCATTTGATGGGTTCATATATTTTTTTTAATGTTTATTTATTTTTTGAGAGAAAGAATCAGAGCATGAGTGGGGGAGAGGACAGAGAGAGTGGGAGTCATAGGTTCCAAAGCAGGCTCCAGGCTCTGAGCTGTCAGCACAGAGCTTGACGCAGGGCTAGAACTCAGGAACCACGAGATCATGACCTGAGTGGAAGTCAGATGCTTAACCGACTGAGCCACCCAGGTGCCCCTAAATCTCCACTTTCTACTCACCACAATTTAATTGGTGTTTCTGACAACCATACACCCCCAATATCTCTGACTAATTCTGTAGAGAGCAGGGAAGCTTAATGGCTTTGTTGTTATGTTTTTTCACAGTGGCTCCAGCCATCAGTCATGATGTGTCTAGCTTATTTTTCCAAAATGCACAAATTGATTGTGATAAATCATGTCTGATTGATTCCATATTCCCTGCACATTTTAGGATGACCTAAAGGCTCATTAAAATAATTTAGAGACTTCAAAATCACAATTTCTTCTTGATCTGTAACATTTTCAAGCTCTGGCTTCTAATCTCATTTACATCCCTTTGATCACCATCAAATTTTCCTGATCATTTTCATTTAGAAAGCTCAGCTTACCTCCACTCATTTTATATCTCTAAATGTGCCTGTGGCCATTTTTCCCAGTACTCTGAAAAGTATGCTTTTTTCCTCAACTTTGACTCCTTTTAAATTCACATTTTGTTTGCTCTGAAGTAACATGGACAGATCTCAACTTCCCGTTTTCTAAATTGTGCAGGAGCCTTTTGTTCGAATCCGTATTACACTAAATCTCATGCTTGCCTTCTCATTTATCTCCGATTTCCTTTTAGCTCCCAATCCATTTCATGATCCAGTTTAAAATGCCTATCTCTCTGAAACATACAGAGAGATGTGCAATCTCATTTAATTTCACTCCCTATTCATCTGCCCCGTTGCACAATGTCACAACGATTGCTTATAGGAGAACATTGTCTGCCACCTCTAATGATAACTTTCAGGGTCTTCTGTTTAATCAGCAATCTGTGTCACTTAAAATTTAGTGTAAAACAGCATTTTCTTTGTTTCTTTAAATACTCCCTTACACCCTGTTTTATTTATAGTTTGTTTTATAAATTAAAAACTCTGAATCATGCTAGGTTCTATAATTGCACCGTTGTAATATTGACTATTTGTTAGTACACTTGAACTTTAAACGTCTCCACAAGTTCACTTTCACAATTCTCGATATTAATGACAGAGAAGACTTTGGTATTAACCAAAGTATCATTTTCACACTTTAGTCAATATTATACATGTGCTTCTTAGTGTCTTTTATAGTTCTAATTACACTAATTCATAAAAAATCAGCATGTCTCTAGATTGCTATCGTTTCCATAGCTTTACAAATATACTGCCATTTTTGTATTCATTTTCTATAAAATAGAAACTTTATTAGATTTCTCTAAAGTAAAAAAGAGAAAGTTAGGTAGTATACATGTGAAATTGTTACAAACTTAAATCCATATGTATAATTATGAATGTATTCCTGTCAACCAAACATAATTTTTCTAGTAAACATCAACCCCGAAGGAACGTATTAGCTTCTATTACGCACAGTAACAGATTTGATGTTGAGAGGTCTTGTTCTAGAAAGTGAAATAGCACATCCTAGCCTCACCTCATGGTGAAGGGATGCAACTAAAATAAGAAATGGGTGGGGGAAAAAGTGTGAGAAGCATTTAAAAGCCGACCTCCACTACTACTTACCACTCAATTCTCCTCGAAAGAGTAACACAGATTGTTCTGAAACTGATGATTCCTGGAATAACTGAACATTGGGCACCACTATAGAGTAAAAAACTTGAATGCTGAAACTTCTGATTCTTCTACGTCTCTGTTCTTTCAGAATACTGGAAGCTATACATCACTCTCCAAACAAGAGTTGGGAACACTCTTTTACGCAAACATCGATCAGTCGAGAAGAAAGACTCAAATATGCTAGAATGAGAAATGACCCATTAAACACTCCACTCAGATCAGCCGACAGTAAATTCCAAGCTTATCACGCTTCAACCTGTGTTCAGAATTTTATTCCTAAATAAAAGCTGAAATTAAGAACTATTGGATATCTGAGGAAAACCTCTAACCTGACAGAAAAAGAGAAAATCAACAGAAAGGAAGCCTATTGGGGGACACAGAAATTATGCAGGAATTTAAAATATGTTGTAAATATCTTCAGAAATGTAAGAAAAGAGAGTGCAACCCAGATATCATAATATAAGAAATATTTCAAGAAATAAGAAAACAAACTTTTGGGATTTAAAACACAGTAATAGAAATGAAAAAAAGTTAATAATAAAGTTGAAATATTAAAGAAAATTGAACAAAGAGATGAAGAATATGAGATTAAAAAATTATATTAGAGGATTCGACCAGATAATCCTGTATCCAGGTTTTAGCACCTCCATAAACGGATTACATGGAAAATAGAATAGAGAAATTCATAAACAAATTTCCCCAAACCAAAGAATGCACACACTGTCAGATTGAAAGCTATTCCTAAGTGATAACCAAAGTTGATGAAAGTAAACCAACAGATTTCACTGCAGAAAGCACAAGACTGTGGAATATCAGAGCACTATGCACAATGAGAAGATTTGAGAAGCTTCCTGAGAAAAATGCTAAAGGTCACATAGAAGGATCAGCTCAGAATGACTTGAGATTTCTCAATAGTAACTGGAAGCAAGAAGTCAGTGGAGCAATAGCTAAAATACTTTGATGGAAAGTGATTTCCAACTCCAAAATATTATACCCAGAAAATGATATATGAGGATAGAATAAGAATATTTTCAGACATGGAAGATCTCAGTAAATTTTTCTCCCAAGGAGCAATTTTAAATATTTTCAGAAGATGTGTTCTTCAAGTAAGACAGTAAACCAAGAAAGAATTGGCATAAGGAAAACAGATCAAGAATAACAGAAAAGTGGGTAAAATTCCCCAGAGGATGGTAAATGGAGAACCCAGGCTGAATTCTTTGCCCCAGATATGGAGGACAATGGAGAATTCAGACTGGACAAGTTTTGTGACACAGAAATGGTTGGTTTGAATACTGTTGAAGATCTTCACTACTATTATATCATATCCTGAAGACCAAATATTCAGTTCAGCAAGGCCAGGATATGTTTTTGCACTTTGCTTGCGTTGACTATGCATTAATAAAGTCTCAATCTCTCTCTTTACACCTACTGCCTTACATTTCTGGAGGTCACTTATTTTATCACACAGAAGATCACACACACACTTATTTTACCACTTATTTTATCTGCTTTTTCCTTCTCCTGAGAACTGAAGGTAGGCCATGGTGAAGTCGGAGGCAAAAATATATAGAGAAATTCATTTTCATTGATGATGTGTTTTCAATCATGAAAAGGATGAAAAAAAATGATCCGATCTGTGGTCTTTCCCAGTGTTCTGACCCTGCTAAAGCCCCATTTTTTTAAACAACATATATATATTAACTTTCCTAAGCTCACACTTTCTCACCTCTGAAATGAGAATAATTATAACTCCTAATACATAGGGTTTTATCTTATTAAAATAAAAAAAGACAATACAAAAATACACACAAACACACATATCTCATACTTGATACACTGGCAGTACACAATACAGTTGTTAGATGTTCTTATTATCATTATTATCCAAAACAAAAATGCATCCACATGTTTCCCTTTCAAAGCCTCATTTAAAACTACCTCTCCTCCCACCGCATTATACAAACGCTCTTCAGGATAGCATGCAGGAACCTCTGTGCTGTAGACTCTACTTCTACAAGGGCATCTCCTGCAGCTTCCTGATCATATGTGACTCACAGGAAAGGCTACATTGATTTTTCTGGAATGTCATTACTTTCCCTTCCATCCCCAGAAACACCAATTGTTCCTTTGAAATTCAGGTGAGCTGCTGTCTTTTACAAAAATCCCTGTCACATATGCACGAAAGTTGGATGAGGCGCCTCTAAGAGTTCTCCTGTGCCCTGTGCAAACTTCTAGTCCCACACTCACGGCACTGCGCTCATGGCATCCTGATATAATTGTCATTGCCACCAAACAGAGCTCCTAAAGCCGGCAAGACCATCTTGTTCTTTGTAATTTTCACTCTATTTTCACTTTTTAGCTGATTTCAACATATATTTATTTGTTATCTCCTGTGTTTCAGGCTCCCTTCCAGTTATTTTTTTTAAATGTTTCATTTGTTGTGAGAAATGTATCCAAGGATTTAAAAAAAAATACAAGCAGTACTTTCCAATGTCCTTTCTTTCTATTTCCCATCTAATTGGTTTCAGTTCAAATCCTCTTCCTGTATCTGGAGCTGGAGGTCAATTGATATATTCTGTTTCTAGCCCCAAACACTGGACCATTAATCCCTTCTGCATTCCCTTGTGTATATCCAACTGTGTACGGAAAAAAAATAGATGAAAACCTTTAAATTTCAGAGTGTATCACTTGCTTTGACTCCAAACCAGCACACCTGGATTTACTAGTAGATTCTGAAGATCCTATTTTATACTCTCATCTTTTCCTTTGGCCAGTCTTTTGCTGGGAGTTGCAGTCCTCCAATAAATGTGTAACAGTTCTTACATATTGACAAGCATATGAATAAACTTGAGGTCTTATTAAAATGCATGTTCTGAATTAGTAGATCCAGGAAAGGGCCTACATTCTGAATTCTAACTCCAGGTGATACTCAAGCTGACAGTCTGCAGACACCTTAAGTAATAAGGGGCTACTGGAGAGATAAGGGGTGTGAGGCACAATAGTGGTGGTGGTGATGCTGGTGGGGATGGTAACCCCAGATTTCTCCAAAGGTAAATTCTTAGCACTGGAGCAAGAGAACTTCAATATTCTGGTGCTACAAATGTGGGTTTCTTAGCCAATAGAGAAAACATTGAGAAAGGGATTATATGTCTCAATAGTCTTAAGCAAATGGAAACGTTCTTTCATAATAAGAACTTGACTAGTATTAGCCCCTTTAGCTGAGCACTTGCTTTACGCTTAGTGAGTCCTATGCATTGCATACATATCAAGTACTTTATATTCATTTCTAATTTGATTCTATTAATACATTTCTTTCACAGATAAGGAAACTTACCTCAAAATCAGTAAGGTAATAAATGATGATCCTTTGGTTTGAATCTAGTAAGTCTAACCACAGTACTGATGCTGCTAAACAACTTCTACAGATTACAGAATTTAGAGTCAAAATCTGAATAGGCCTATGAGAGATGAGAACCTTCACCCAACCATAGAAGCCAAATAATTGCAACTTTGATTAATTCTAACAATTGGTTGTTAATTGATTTTAAGTTTTGCTATGTTCTTCTGTTTTTTGAAGGTCCTTACTGTTTTTAAATAGGAAGTTCAGGCTGGATATTTCAGAGATGCCAGCCATATGGCATTAAAGCAGAAGTCTTATGAATTATTTGGAAGCTTCTTTTGATCTCGGATGTGAAAACAGCATGATCTCATTTTGTGTCAATCCTCTGGATTTATTTTAGAAGTGTAGCCTATTTAGAATAACTTTTGTTTTCTTGGTTCTTAAATGTCAGCTTTAAGAGGCCCTAAAATTTTTAATACTTGACACTTGACAAAGTAAGGGCTTCTGATTTTCACTCTGGCAAAAATTATACAATTAAAGATGGAAATAAACATTTAATTTTTTTGTGAAACATGTTTCTTCAGAAGAAGCAAAACATTTTATTCTGCAACAACAATAATAATATAGAAGCCCTCACAAAGAAAGTGCTGTCCTATTATATCCTCAGCTGGTGAGACATTACCTCAGGTATTATGTTCTACTGGAAGCATACACTTTCAAAGGGTCATTTGAAAACTAAAAAACCTCCAGAGAAATGTGTCAAAGATGACAAGAGGATTAGAAACCTGTCACATTAAAAGTATTTAAAAGCATACACAATCTTTCAAGTGAAGAAATAAATGAGAAGGGAAGCTGTATTCAAATTTGAAGTACTGTCTGATGTGCGGAAGAATTAATCATTTTCTGTGTGACTTCAGAATAACAGGATAGGAAGACATGCCCCAAGGCTTCAGGGTGTCTGATTTATGACTATTTAAGAAAGGCAGAGATGGGCCCCCGGAAGAAGCTGACTAAAGCATTCACGCAAAGTCAATTTAGCCATTCATTGATTCTTTTCCTCCTTTTTCAGAAGCTTTCTCTGTGGCAGGCACTAGCATGAACGTGATAAGCTACCTTCATTGAGATTTTCATCCAGTGCAAAAGTGAAGGTAGGGTGTAGACAAAATTGAGGAAACATGGTAATATAATAAAAAGTGAAGAGTTCCTAGGGAAGAGGTGGCCAGATGCTGGCCTTAGAAGGCCTGATTTGTGAGTGGAGAGCTAAAATATGAGAAGCTACCTGTGCAAAGCGTAAGATGAACCAAATAAACAGACTACAAAGTGAAGACCAGCTTGGAATTTCAGAGGAATTAAAAGACCAAGGATGAATTGTAATGAATGAGAGGGAAAGAAATATGTGTTCAGTCACACAGGTGACTACCTGTCTTATACCTTTAACAGTGAGGTAAACTCTTGGAATACCCTCACTAATTCATATCCTATAAACATCCAAAACTTCAGTCTCCATATTACAATTATTTTGAAGGGTAAATTGCAATGTTTGCATTACATAAGCAGGGTGAGTAAAATTCCATTGCCCACAATGAAGTGAAATTTAAATGAAAATTAAGATCCCCCAGGGCAGATTGTAGTTCCAAGATGGTGGTAACCAAATCTTCGCCCTACCTGCCTTTACAGTGTAACCTTGACATATGGGCTCTACACATCCACTATTGGAGTCTCTGTACTACAGTGTAAGTGCTATCATATGACTTTCAAAGCTAGTTCATTATGGAGGATACATCTTCAGGCTGGCCCTCTTAGTATACTTATTCTAGAAACTCAGCTACCATGGTGTGAGGAAAACTAGGCCAGGCAGAGGTACAAGAGAGAAGTCTTTGAGACAATCCAGACCTAATCACCATCTGACTGGCACCACAAGCAACACCCTAAAAACCACCCAACTGAGACCAATCTCCTTCCAGGATCATGAAAGAGAAGACAATTACCATTGTTTTAATCCACTAATTCTGTGGTGATTTTTTTTAATGTAGAAATAACAGGAATAACCCACACTAATTCCCTACAAAAGTAATACTTAATGAATATTATCTAATTTAGCCCTGTGATGTGTTTTAGGACCCAGATACTTTTTTTTCTCTGGTGGCTCGAAAGCAAAACCATTTCCAAAAATTGTTTTCTAAATTGCTTCAGAAATTTATGTAATTTCAATATTATTTTCTCTTGTCAACAGTCTTATTTTAAACTTTGCCATTATTGTTTGGGATTTCCTTTGTCCTTTGTTTGAAGCAAATTTGCAATGAATATTTGTTATACCTCTTTAGTATCACTACGTAACTCAAGTGGATTTTCCTGTAATCACCTGCAATTGTATACTATAATCCACAGCTATTGATTACTTTATCCTGGTTTATGTACTATGCTTTTCTTTTGTATTGATTCTTGCCTTTTTACTGCTAATATGACCTGATATGATTTAGATTTCTTCATTCCTTTCTTATTCCATACTCCGAATTGCCGTGTTACATATACTCAAGAATTTCAAATTGTAAATATGAATAAAACGAAAATATAAATGGAATGTTTCTAACTCATTTAATATAAGTTATAAAATAATGTTTTATATTCAAAGTATTTGAAAACTAATTTAAAAAGCAATACAAATGATTCAAAGCAAATAACAGATACTTAGTTTATGGTAAAAATAAGAGTCATCTATAGGGTGACTGAAATGTTTGAGGCCAGAAAGATTTAATACCCTGTGACATTTCTAAGACAATGTTGCGATTACTTAGCTATGCATTTTAAAAACTATGCAAATATAGAACATTGAGACCATATTGTGCTTTCTCTTCCTCCTGGAAGACATAATAGTTAATCATAATGTATCTGTAACTCAAAATATATTTTCTCTCCAATAGAAGAATGTACAGAGAAAGATAGGAGACTAAAAATCACACAAGAGAATTATAATCTGCTGTTCTTTATAGACTCACCCTCAGGAAAATAGAATTTAGAATCCTGATAAGGCCACAAGACTAGAATAAAGCCTAAACTTTAAGGATAAGTACTCCTTCTGTAACTAGAAGACTAACTTTCATATATGCCTAAAGTAAAATGGACTTAAGGTTAGAGATAATAAATACTGAAATCTAATTAGAAAAGTTCAGATAAAGAATATGAAAATATTCTGCCATATTACATTTCACTACATCAATGGTTCTCAACGTTTTCTGGGATCAAATGAAGGCAATTTTAAGTACTGATGCCTGATACCCAACCCCCACCCCCTATTCCCCGGCCAAAGATTCTGCTTCAACTGGTCTACATTGAGTCTCAGCATCATTTAAGAAAGAAAGAAAGAAAGAAAGAAAGAAAGAAAGAAAGAAAGAAAGAAAGGGAAGAAATGAAAAAACACTTCTGGTGCTTTTAATATGTAGCCAGAGCTAAGAATTTCAATTTCACATTGTCATTGTCCCAGTATATGGCCCTTTAATCTGGGATTCTAAATTTGTTGTGAAAATATAGGGGAGTGAGTTCTATTTATAAGTTAAGAAAACTCTGTTTATCAGGTCACAGATCTTCCTTCCATTCCCTCCCTTGCTATGACTTCACTATGGATAAAGAATATTTCCTCAAACCATTGATTCTGGGCTCTGATTGATGAGTACAACATATACTACATCCAAGCAGAGGTTTTTATATGTGTCTGTGTGGTTTAGCATGGCCTCTTGTCTCCTGTCATTCACCTTGAAAAGACCCTACTCTGATCACATTCTGCTCCTTTCTCGGGTCCCAGAAAGAATGACACTTGAAGTGACTAGACTCACATCTAACTGACCCTAAGAGTTGTGAGTGAGAAATACATAGTTATTGGCTTTTTTGAGAGAGAGAAAGAGAAAGAGCATGAACAGGGATGGGGCAAAGGCAAAGGGAGAGAGAGAGAGAGAGAGAGAGAGAGAGAGAGAGAGAGAGAAAGAGAATCGTAAGCAGGTTCCATGCTCAGTGCAGAGCCTGACCTGGGGCTCGATCCTACAATTGTGAGATTATGACCTGAGCTGAAATCAAGAGTACGATGCTTAACTACCCAGGCACCCCGAAATTTGGCTTAAAAAATGTAGCATTATCATAGCATTAGCAGACCAACACAAACTTAAACAGTGTTCTTAAGTCAAGATTCCTAAAACTGTATAATAACGTCTTTATTATGCATTTTTCAAGAGAGTCCAATAGCATGCAATTTCACAGAATTTTATTTCATTACAGAACTTTTGTTTCAGGAATTATCTCAACTTATTTTCAGCAGAAAGTACTATGGGAAAATGCAAAATGCATACTGAACAGTAAATAAAATATTGTATGGAACTCAGAGTCATGGATGATAGTGTTATCAACTAAAATTTTTCCAATTGGAGATAAAGCTTCTATCTTCTCATTATAAATACAGATGTAATAACTAGAAAAGCAGGGAAAAGCTGAATAGCTGGGAGACTAAGGCATCCAAAAATTGTGGGGGCCACATAGTGGGTTTGTAATTTAAACTAAAGATGAATAAAGATAAAAATCTAAGTTATTAAAATAACTTTATTGAGGAATAATTTCCTCACATATCATATAGTTCACATATCATATAATCCATCCCCTCTCAGCTATATGATTCAAGGATATTATAGTAAATTTACCAAGTTATACAACCAGCACCCTAAATCAGGTTTAGAATATTTTCATACCCTTGAATAAATCTATGCATACTTACTGTTGATTTTCCTCTACCCTGTTCCAGCCAATCACTAATCTACTTTCAGTCATTAAATATTTGACTCTTCTAGACATTTAAAATAAATAGAACAAAACAATACATGCTTTCTTGTATATGGCTTCTTTCACTGTGCATGTTTTTGATATTCACTCATATTGTAGCATGTATCCATAGTTTGTTATTTCATAGTTGAATATTGTTTTATGATATGGTTATAACACATTTTGTTTACCCATTCAACAATGCTGGACAGTTGGGTTATTTTCACTCACTGGCTATTATGAATAATGCCAGTAAGAACATTTCTGTGCAAGTCTTGGTGTGGATGTATGTTTTTATTACTCCTAGGTAGATCCCTGGGAGTACAATTTCTGGAAAGAAGTAATCTAACTTTATGGAGTTTTTGTACCTTGGAAAAGACAAACACTAGAAACAGAAAATGGTGTGATAATGACTGTGATAGTGGTATACAATACATTCAGTGGAAACAAAACTATAGGTTCAAAAAGTAATAGTTGAATTGCACATATAAGGGGAAATAAAAAATTACTAAAGAAGAGAGAGTAGACAGGGTTTCCCAAATTGGTGATGACAGGAAGAGTAAAGGCATTATTTGTGAAACAAGATGACAAATACTTCAAAAGAAGTCAGGAGATACTGAGACATGAGGAAATGGAGGTGGGCCCACTGTTCAGGGTCACACCATGAAACTGGCCCCTGAGTATTGCAATCTGACACAAGGCTGCATCTATTGCAAAGGAGCAACTTCTTCTTTTTTTTTTTTTTTTAAGCACACAGATACCATTAGGTGAGCCTGCTGTCCACTTGGGGTAACTTAAAATTGTCTACTGAGAGCTAAGGGATATGCTTTTAAATTTTTGTAGAAGCACATTCTATGGTGTAGCTGTGTATGGAAGCACTTATATGTCATTGACTGAAAGGTCTTTCACTATTTTGGTTTAGAGCTTTCCACATTTATTCATGTCTAGTAATACATAGAAAATGAGCAGGTTCACATGATGAAATAAGGTAAGCATGTCGCTTCTGGCTGGAGGCACTACAGAAGTCATGGTCCTCTTGTTGTGGCCTTGAGAGGGGAGGACATCAATATCTAACCACATCTGTAACCCCTTCGTGAAGCATGGGGACACGAGGAAGAGGGATCTTTATCAGTAGGTTTTAAAAAGCATATCTTAGCTATTGAGCAGCATGACAGGTTGAGGTAGCCTGGCCAAAGGTGAGAAAACAAGTTTGAAGTTGTCAGAACATGAGAAAAGAGGTCGAATCAAGAGATTGAATCTCTAATCCAGGAAAGACATGCTGAGGGTCTATGCTTTTATTTAAGAACCATTTAGGAGACAAAATTGGCATGGATACTGAAGAAAGAAAGAATCTAATCTAGAATGACTCCTAGTTTGTTTATTCGGTAGCTGAGTTTAGGAGGGGTAGCTTCAGTAAGATACAAACCAGAGAAGAAAACTGACATGTGATAGGATATTTTGGATGATAAATGTTACAACCCATAAGAAAGAATAATTCTGCATGTCATGACCTAATCTGAAGTATTAACAATTTCATCTGCAATTGCAATTGAGGAATTTTAAAACATCAGAATCTGATTCATGGACTGGCATTAGCAAGAGGGCCAAATATGAGTTTTCTACCATCATCACCATCATCATCTACCATCATACCATCGATAGAATACTGACTCTGACAACCACGCATGGACAAGAATACCTTTGTGAGAATCTGTGAGTCCAGTGAAGAAGTTCTGGGTCACCACCACTAGGCTATAAAATCTGAGAATAGATGCATTAAAGAGCATTAAAAGCACAGTTTCACTTTATCTACTTTACACTAACAATAGCAGCACAGCTTAAGTCCAAGAGACACTCCCTAAGGCCAGAATTTTTGTCACGGGGAAAGTAAACGTACGGAGTGCCTGACTTCCCCAGCTGTATGGGACATTGCCCAGAAGACCTACTTTTTTGGTGCCCCACAAGAATATTAATGTGATGGGCATGGGCTGAGAGTTTGGCAAAAGCTGGGAGCACAGTAGCCAGGACTCAGAATTCATTAAAGGGCCGTGGATCTTACTAACCGCTGTGCAAACTCCATCAGGAGGCCTGCCCATAACAGCTTGGAACACTTTGGCTGCAGATCTCCCCCAAATGGCCATGAGCACCCCCTTGCCCATCTCCCCAACAGCTGGTCTCCTGCACTGGCTCCCGTAGACAGTGAGAGCAAGTCTTTACAGATAGCTCCTAAGCATTCACAGAAACCCAATCCAACTCTGCAGGATTAGAGGAAACAAAAACATCCAAAAATCCAGTAAGAATTCGGAACGGTAAAAATTCACAAAACATTTTGCTGTGCCCTAAAATCTTCCTCTGACCAAATTCATACCGTCTTATTGTGTGGCTTTGCAAAAAAAGAAAAAGAAAAAAAAAGTGTCTTGCAGTGAACAACACCCATCTTTTACAGAGAACAGTCACAATGGATCTTTACAGCATTATTCTAAAGATCATCTGGAAGAAGCAAGTGGAAATAGTCAAAATTATTTTTGAAAAATAGGTGCTATGAAGGATGATTACAGGCTCTCACTAGTTATTAAAATACATATAATAGAATAATGCTTTTGAAACAGTAAATGATTTCTTTCTGTCTCAGGTATGGGCATGACAGAAGAGTTATTCAATTTGTCTACAAGTCTCCGCCTTTGAATTTCCAAAAGCCAAAACTATCCATTTCCAGAAGTCAGGGCTGATATAAAAGCAATGTTTGTGCAGCAGGTGACAATAGATTATACTCTTTCACTCCATCCCTTATCCTCATGCGTTTGGAGCTACGTAAATCCCTTGAACATAGCAACTGCTCTGGGGAATGAAAGAAGAAATCCGGAATTTACTGAAATAATTTATCTGGGAAAAAATAAGAGATTAAAGTAGAAATCCAGTCTGGGGAAAAATGAGGCAGTGTAGGCGAAAATAATTATTGGTGCAGGCAATTTATTTTTACATTGGAGACTCTCATTTACTGATTCAAACAGTGCCTGCACTGTCATTAAAAGCTTGGATGGTTTGTCTTCTTCCTTGAAGGTGGCACTTCTCCCTAGCTCACTTCCATCCCACGTGTAGAAACTGAGGCACATTTTGGAGAGTTGGACATCATTCATCACCTTGCTTTACCCAAGACTGGGCCAAACATAGTGTTGAGTGAAACAAGCCAGACAGAAAAGAATGCATGCCCTATATTCCTATTATTTAAAATTCAAAAACATGCCAGACTGGACTACAGGGTTAGAAGTCAAAATAAATCTGTGAGGTAGAGGCAAAAGTGGGTAGCGATTGGAAAAAGGCATAAAGAAGCTTTGGCACTGTCAGCAATATGCTATTGCCTGATATGTTGTAGTTACACGTGTGATTTCTTTGTTATAGTGTTTTTTGAACTGTACATGTATACTTTGCTTTTTTAATTTATGTATGTTAAGTAAAAGAATACGTATGTAAGTAAAAGAATATGAAAATGCAGTTAAGTTATAGAAAATAATATTTATATATTTTATTTTATAATGTATATATTTATATATTTCTACAAACATAAGTTTGAGAGTTAAGATTTATATGTGCCACACATAACATATGGCTGCAATGATTTATCCTCACTCAACCTTATACTCCCTTGTTAAATAACTGTAACATTAGGTAATACTTAGCACTTCCTATAGGGAAAGCACTATTCTGAGGACATTACAAATATCTACTCATTTATAGCTTGTGACAACCTAATGAGGTTGGAAGTCTTATCCCCTTAATAGATTAGGAAATTGGGGCACCTGGGTGGCTCAGTCAGTTGAGCATCTGATTCTTGATTTCAGCTCAGGTCATGATCTCAAGATCTTGAGATAGAGCCTTCACCTGGCTCTGCAGTGAGCATGGAGCCTGCTTGAGATTCTCTCTCTCTTTCCCTCTGCCCCTCCCCTGCTCATGCACGCACATGTGCATACATGCTCTTTCTCGTTCTCTCTCTCTCAAAACAAACAAAAAACCAGATTAGGAAATCAAGATTCAGTGACATTACATAACTTTGGGGTTGAAAATCTAATTAGTGTCCCAGTCACAACTGATATCCTGGCAGTTTGCCTCAATTTAAACCACTACATTGTCCCCTTAAGTACATCTCCTAATCATCTCTCTAGAAGCTGAAAAAAAGAAAGAAAAGTGAATAGTCAATTTTTTTTTGTTTTAATTCTCAAGACTAAATTCTAATTCAGAGGGAAGCTGAGTAGTTGAGGTAAGAAGCAAAAATGTCTTGGCCTGGACTAGAAAAGTCTTGCCAACTACAGAGAGTGTAGATGGCAGGAACTCAATATTTCTCTCTCGCTGTGCTATAAAAAAAAAAAGAAAAGGATGCTGAGAGTGAGCAAATGGCCTAGAACAACACAAACTCAAAGAAAGGCTCGGTAAAGTATTCTGGCTGAAGCTCAGAAAGAACCCCTGCAAAGGGAACCCCTAAATTCACCCTTCCCACATGGTTTTAAGGGTGTGGCTATGAAAATTTCAGGAAATAAGTCTTAATATTTTTCAAAGTATGACAGTATGCAGAAAATATCGGTAAACTCTGAAACTGATTTCATGTACCTAGCAGACCTCTAAGCAAGATATAGAATCAAAAATAAAAATAATAAATCCATAAATAAATAATAACAATATTTTCATTAAACACACACATACATATACACACACAGTTCACAAGGCACCCAGAGTCACTCACAAAATAAGAGCACTTTCTAATAAGCAATACCATAAATAACTTAAAATATGAGTAAGTGCAGACTTGGTGGAAGTGCTTTAGTACATGAAATAGAGAATTAATATGGATTAAATATAAAGGGCAGCTTAAATCACTTCAAAGGAAATTAAAGCACAACTGAAATGAGACAAATATATGCATATAAATTTTAAAAATATATAAACGGAAGTAACAATTTGTAAAGGTATTCAATCTCAAAGTAACCAGAGTAATGGCATTTAAAACCGTAAGGATGATATTTGCAAAAATTTAAAAGATTGATAACATCCAAATTATCAAGAGTGGGGAAAGTGGAACTCTATTCAGATGCTGGGAAGAGGATAAACCCTCCAGCCTCCAGAGGATGGTTTGGGAGTATGAGGAGAATTAAAACCTTGTGAACCCTTAGACACAGCATTTCCACTTTTAGAAATATAGCCCACAGAATTATGGCTTTGTGCACTAAGATATATGGTGTGCACTCAGGAAGTCTGTCCCACCATTACTTGCAGAGTGATGTGGCATTTTACACAGGGCTTGAGTTTTAAGAGAAACACATAAGGTGAATATTAAATAATAAGAGCATTATTTGTGAAAAATCTCAAGGCAAGTTTCATTTAAAGGTTTACATAACATCTCTCAGTCAGTCCTGCAAACACTGTACTTTCCTTTAGCTTTTAAGAAATAGGTTTTCATCCAATTGATCACCAAATGAAGTAGGGCTCTGGAATTTAAAACCCCGGTGATACTAAAAACTTATCTACAAACATTAGAATCCCACTCATCATGATGGCAAGATTCTCTTACTATTAGTTGG
The DNA here is from genome assembly GCF_027475565.1 of Acinonyx jubatus. Taxonomy (NCBI): domain Eukaryota; kingdom Metazoa; phylum Chordata; class Mammalia; order Carnivora; family Felidae; genus Acinonyx; species Acinonyx jubatus. The sequence goes on from NC_069380.1 coordinate 59,287,912, forward strand.
ATATTAGTAGGACTAGAAGTAGGATTGAGACCAGATGAGGTAATGAACAACTCACATGAAAATTCATATTCACCTCTAAGCATATGCAAATTAATTAGATGGTAGTCAGCATTACCTGTAATATTTAAATTAACTTCTCCATCATTATCGATGATTAAATAAACCATGGTACATCTATATCACTAAAAAAGATGAAGCAGTTAAAAATAGAACTATAGAATTATATACATGCTGAAAAAGAAAGCTTTCCTCATCATGTCATTTACAGACCAAAAAAATTGCAGTTCAATGTATAGAGTACAATACCTTTTTTATAAACACAAGTCCCAAAGCCCCAAATCAAATAGCCAGTCTAAAAGCTTCACAAACGGCCTGGAATGGTGAGCTCTCTAATGAGAACTGAGATTGGGACAAGTCCACTTTCACATTTTTCTCAAGATAACTCTATGTTCTATTTTTCTGCATTCACTTATTCCTTTGGTAATCTCATCCCAGTTCATTAGTTTAATTTTTTTAATGTTTATTTTTGAGAGAGCGAGAGAACGAGAGAGAGAGAGATTGAGAGACAGCGTGATCAGGTGAGGGGAAGAGACAGAGGTAGACATAGAATCCAAAGCAGGAGCCAGGCTCCGAGCTGTCAGCACAGAGCCCAACATGGGGCTCAAACCCAAGAACCATGAGATCATGACCTGAGTTGAAGTCAGACTCAACCAACTGAGCCACCCAGGTGCCCCTGCAGTTCATTAGTTTAAATATTAAGCACTGAAATGTCCAAATGTATATCTCCAATACAGTCCTCTAGCCTTAGCTGTAGACTCCTATACCTAAATATGCAATTGAGACCTCCCACTTGGCTGATTGGCAAGCCCTTCAAACAATGTGTCAAAAAGGGAAGCTGAGTCTTCCCTTCAAAACTTGCCCCCTGTAGTCTTCCCCATTCCAATGTCTTTCAATTTCAAAGGAGAAAAATGTCCTAAACTTCCTTGGCTTATCACTTTCCCTTTCTCCATCCTATGGTCAGCAATTCCTATTGGTTCTACTTGTTATCATGACTTTAAAGAACTACAGATTTCTTGACTTTGCTGCCCCTGCAATTGGAGCGTGCCTCTCTATTCCTTCTCCCTACTTTATACAGGATGCATTTCTTTCAGTTCTTGAAACTCACTTACCATCGTTATTTTCAGGACTCTCAACTAATTATTCTTTGAGATTGTAATGTCTTCCTTTACACCAAAATTGTTTGGGTAGCCACTCTCAAAGCAATCTGTGATTTACACAGAAAAGAAGACATGTTCACTTTTTTGTTCAGTTCAGTTATTTGCTTAATACTTATGACCTTCAGAGCATTATGCTAAGTGAAATTAAAGACAGATACTGTATGATCTAACTTATATGTGGAATTTTAAAAAATAACAACAACAACCAAAACCAAGCTCAAAGATACAGAGAATAGATTGGTGGTGGCTAAAGGTAGAGAGTAGGGGGGTGGGAGAAACAGGTGAAGGGGTCAAAAGGTAGAAACTTCTAGTTATAAAATAATTAAGCCACTGGGATGTAATGTACATCATGGCTATAGTTAATAGTACTGTAGTGTATATTTGACAGTGACAGTTGCTAAGAGTTAATCTTAAAAGTCCTCATCGCAAGAAAAAAATTGTAACTGTGTGGTGATGGATGTTAACTGGACTTATGGGGTGATAATTTTGCTATGTATACAAATATTAAACAATTATGTTGCACACCTGAAGCCAATAGGATATTATATGTCAATTATACTTCAATAAAAATAATAAAATAAATAAGAAAACAATAACAAATATACCAATACAAGGAATCTGAAATTTCTGAACCAATGCTTTGATTTTCTTATCAGAAAAATGGGGCAAAAAAAGAAAAAGAAAAAGTGTTAATAATAACAGTATCTTGGTCAATAAATCGCATTAATAAATAAATAAATAAACAAACAAACATAAAGTGTTTTGATCAGTGATTGGCCATAGTAATTACTCAGTAAATAACTAAAATAATAATATATACACATAACATATATACATTCCTTGCTCCACTATGAATCCTAACAGAGTGAAGATAACATCAGTTTTATGTATGACCATTTCCAGCATTTATAGTTAGATTTCAATAAATAGCTTCTTAAATGAATAATCTAACATGTCACAAATATATACCACTGTATCTATAGGTAGATAGATGATGGGTAGGAAGATAAGTAGATAGATAATTAGCAAGATAGATGGATCAATATAGTCTATCATGTCTCCTAAACTACTATATAATTTGCCTACTTTACATTTTTTTAAATTAAATATTCCTCTCCCTCCTGGAGTATATTAGATTCACATAGACACTGAGTTTGGGGTGTTTTCATCAAGAATGAATTCAAGCAACCAAAGCAAGAATATACTAAGCACAAACAAAAATTTATTGAATGCACAAGAGGTCAACCCAATTGCATTACTTTGAACTTTTTAACAATGGCATCTTTTAATACATTGTCCTTTGCAACTAAAAGCATACTTTCTTTTCAATTATAGAACTCCTAAATACTATAACACTCAAAACCCAAATCAAATGCCCTGTGTACATGATAACCTGTCCAATGTACTTAACTGTTAAATAATAATCCTTTATGAATTCCTACAGTAATTTATTTGTACCTTAAATGGGACCTTCACATTCACCACATTCCTGCATAAGATAAGGATCTAAAAATAATTTTTAGCTAAAAGGGCTTAGAGCAAAACTGAGGAGGATCAGAAAATAACTGAAAAACTGGAACACACTAACGGGATAGCAAAAGTAGAGCCAGGTATGAAAGTAAGACCAGGACATGTGTAAAGAAAGGATGCCAAAGACAGAAGTTTCATGCGCCAACCTGAATAGAAGGCAATGGAAGAAAATCAGACAACTGGTTTTCTCCCTGTGTTTTGTCTCTTCTTCTTTCATAGAAATATACTTATCTAGACATTTGACCGACCAACGAAAACCTGCATTACCTCAGTTTACTTTCTGGCTAAATGTGCACATGTGCTTTAAGCTTGGGTCAATGGTATGAATGGGTATGTCACATGCTATGGCACATCCACAGCTCCAACTTAACATCTTTATCCATTTCCCCCTTCTCGCGTGTGCTGGAATGAAGATGTGGAAGCAACTGTTTTGACCGGGTACATAATGATACAAACTATTGGACAATAGTTCCCAGGAGGAAAATAATCTGATTCCTGAATATCTTTGTGGAGCAAAGCTGCCTAAGAACCTGGACTGGCAGGATTGTTCTATTAGACAGAAATCGATTTTACTTATTTAAGTTACTAAAAATCTGTAGGTCTTTTTGCTACAGAGAGGAAGCTACACTTTAATTTATACAGGAGGTGATACCCCAAATTTGAAAATGGAATTTTCCTGGAATCCAGGACTATGCATGAGAGATTCAAAGAAAACGGAGAAAGGCCTTTTACTCATCCAGGCTCAGAGCAAATGGTTTTACAAAGGAAATTTCAACTTACCCAACCTACTTTGGCGAGTTAAAACTTATCATATTTTCAGATCTTAGACTGAGCATCACGTACTTGGAAAAACCTGTCCTACCCTCTCTTCATCCAAGTGAAGTTTAATCAAAGCCATTAGCTAACCTCCCTTCCCTTTATACCCCAGCTTGATTCTTAGTCTCCCTCACACAGTTTTGTTTTTCTTCCTGTATCTAGTAATTGGTAAAAAGATTTATCTTCTTCCTCTTTTCAGAAACACTAAAACTGTTTCCCCTAATAAAGGCTGTATTGTTAAAAACAAATTCAAATGTGCAATTCCTTAAAATTCTTTAAGTTAGTGCTAAAGTCAACCTTGTACCCGTCTGGTTTGGAATGGTATTGATGAGGAACATAATGGATTATCTTGCTTTTCCACACTCATGTAAATCTGTTTTATGGCACTTTTGGTCATTTACTCAGCTTCCCAACCTCTCTCCCAAAAGGGAAAGTGGGTATGCCTAGGTCTTCCCTTTACCAGTCCATAATATAAAGCTATATCATACAGTAGTCATTACCACTTATAATAAAAATAATACACAGTGAGAACCACACGTAAGAATTATTATAAATACTATATAGTGTACTATATAGTTCTTATATTCCTTTTGCATATGAGGCTGGAGTTTTAAATACTGAACAGGATCAGTGTTCAATGTATTTTGTAGTCAATTTCATATTTAATAACTTGACTTAGATATTTTCTTCATGAATATTTTTAAGAATATTATTAAAATATATATTAATTTATGTTGACTTCTCTTTATTGGAGATTTGTTTATTGATCCAAGCTTGTTAGCACTGTCTATATTTCAGGATAACAGACTTAATGAACTCCTAGGGAATATTGTAGTGACAACCTCTGACAGTAGAATCATTTGTTTCTGAGCCTTCCTCTAAGCTTCTTTTTAGCTCTTATGTAACTTCTGGACACAGAGTTAAGGGAAAACAAACCAGGCTTTCTGCCTGTTGACCTAGGTCTGACTTCAAGTCCTCGTGTTTTCCAGATAACTCCTTTTCTATACAAGTGTATTATAATGATAATAAGAGTTTATTTTAAAATTATGTAATTCATCCCCACGTGCATTATATAAATAATGATGTTTGGGGTGCTTGGGTGGCTCAGTAGGCTAAGTGTTTCTTCATTTAAGCTCAGGTCATGATCTCACCGGGTTCGTGCATTGTCAGTGCAGAGCCTGCTTGGAATTCTTTCTCCTCCCTCTCTCCCTCTGCTCTCTCCAGGTTCCTCCTTCTCGCTCTCTCTCTTGCTCTCGCTCTCTCTCAAAATAAATAAATAAACTTTAAAGAAAAGAAAAAATTATGGTTTAATATTCCTTTACTTTACAGATAGAGAAAATTCATAAAAACATGCATTCTGCAAAGTTTCACTATGTTAAGTATGCAGTTGTATTTAAAAATGTTTTGGGGCACCTGGGTGGCTCAGTTGGTTAAGCATCTGCTTCAGCTCAAATCATGATCTCACAGTTGGTGGGTATGAGCCCCGCGTTGGGCTCTGGGCTGACAGCTCAGAGCCTGGAGCCTGCCTCAGATGCTGTGTCTCCCTCTCTCTCTTCCCCTTTCCTGCTCACGCTCTGTCTCTCTCTGTCTCTCAAAAATGAATAAATGTTAATTTTTTTAATGTTTCAAAGATAGTCCCATTTATCTCATTCTGAAACCAATAAACCTATCTATGTGGAATATAATGTTATTTTTGAGGGCAAGAAACTAAAACTGCCATTCAGGCATTATATATGACGAGCTACTATAGCTATAACATTTCCATATTTGATCAAAACTCCCAGAAGCTTCATGACAACTAATATTAAGACCATTGAAGCAAAATTTTCTATAATTTTGAAATGGATTTTTAATAAATCAGTAGGGATTTTCTATTACTTTATCTAAAGATCTGACATCTTTTGAAGGACTTAGTTATTTCAATTACTAAAGTTAGCGACCTTTTCTATATATTTATTTCTTTACATTCCTTCAGAAAGGACATATAGTTAACCTTATATCCCACCTGAAACAACCTTCCTCTCCTAACCCAAATATATTACCACCACAGACTCAGACAATTGTATCCAGTGAGGATAACACACAATTGGTTCTTTTTTCTAGGGAGTTTATACTGGAGACAAAACAATGCTGTGTCACTTAGCTGTGCAAGATTGACCTGTTAAGCTATCAGTGTATAAAATTCCCATTTTGGGGATGCTTTCATTTGCCACAAGCTAAAATCAGGCAGCCATGTACAGAAACAAGACACGAATATATGCACACAGAGAAAGGTAAGAATCCAAGATCTTAAGAGAAAGACAGGTGGTTTTCCAGCCATTGGAAAGCCTAAACATACTTTCTAAAATTAAGTTCCATTTTATTTATCTCTACGCTTAGAACAAATTTAATTTGTTTCTTTCAGGTTGTACCTAAATGTATATACTTTAAAACTCATATTTTAAAAATACGTTTCAACTTTAAAATGAAGAAAAACTGTCTTTCTTTTCTTTTCTTTTTTTTTTATTAGGAAGACATCAATTTTATGTCCTGGTTTTTGACTGCACAACAAATGGAGCACCAAGCAGGAGGGAGTTGGAATATTCTAACAAGGGGAAATAATTTTCCAGTGTTAAAATAGGAAATCTTCCAATTTTGGACAGACATTTATTTTCCAGCTGTAACTCTAAAGTATACTATAATTCTGGGTTTGAACTTCCACTCTGATCTTAAATTCAATAAAGATAGGGATAAATTAATTAATCCCCACTAATCAACAATCTCCAAATATTTTATAAGTGCCAATTAGGTGCAAATCATGGTATTACATACATTGACAAACAAAAGAAACAACATTATTTTCATTTTCAAGAAGTTTACAACTTAAATAAATAGTAACTATATAAACATCAAATAGTAATAGGAGAAAATAGAATGTCACAAATCCATACAGCAGTGGTCCTCAAACTTCTCTCTCTTGGGTACTCTTACACTCTTAATTTTATGGAGGACTCCAAAGAACTTTCTTTAATGTGAATTATATTTATTGATATTGCTGTGTTAGAAATTAAAACTGAGAAATTTAAAAATATTTACTAATAAAATGTCTCGAATGGATGGTATAGTATCAACAAATAATTTCAACCATAAACTTGAAAAAAATTCTTCTAATTCAGTGAATTTTCTTCTCTTTTCTCTTTTATCTTGCAAATATGAAAGTGAAAGAAGATAAATAATTCAATGAACAGTTTCTCAAGCTTGAAGAACGTATAGGCCCCATTTTACATTAGAAAAAAATATCCTAGGTGATCTCTATATCAATGTAAATTACATTATGGTATTAATTAAGTACTTGAAAACATAAATCTTGGCATAAACTCCAAGTTATTCTTGGGATTTGTAACTGTAAAACCAAAGGGAATTTACAAATTAGGTGCAAACATAATTATGAAACCCCTAAAATTAAAATTAACAACATAAATTTAAGGTAACAGATCATGTTATGTTGCTACCAGTAAATTTCCTACCTTGATCTGAATGTGAAATGACTTCTATGGCAAAATGCTTTGAGTTTCACAAGTGTGGTCAAACTTGACCCATGCAATGATTCAATTTCTTTTTCCTCACTCTAAAGTGCCACCAAATCTTTGTTTCTGTAGTGTTCTGTGGCTGCAATTTGACCTTCACGAGGGACAAACACATTGTATTTGTGACTTTTCTATCTCATATTTTTAAATTAATTTGTCATTACTGAAGTGCTACTCGGAGCCAATGAATTCATTAAGCTAAAGGGAACCATGGCATGAAATAATAGACCTGTACTTGGTCACATAAATGATAGTGAATATGGTTATATAAAGTGATGATTAAATTACCTTTACAATGAAAAGATATAATTAAAATAAAAAGTTTAATAAAGAATTTGTGGGACCTAAAAATATGTACATAGATCACTCTGTGTCTATAGTAAAAAGTTGGAGAAACACTATACAGAAGGAAAAACACCATTTGTCATGCAAATGGTATTAGGAACTATTTCAGTTGTTAGGAACCCAAATTTTAGTTTTACGAAAGAATTTTTCTAAGTTGATTAATTAGAAATGTGATGGGGCGCCTGCATGGCTGAGTCAGTTGAGTATCCAACTCTTGATTTGGCTGAGGTCATGATCTCATGGTTCATGGGATAGAGCCCTGCATTGGGCTCCATGCTGACAGAACAGAGCATGCTTGGAATTCTCTCTAAACCCCACCCCCAGCTTGCGCACATACACTGTCTCTCTCCCACAATGAGTAAACTTAAAAAAAAATATGAATCCACTTTTTTTTTCCAGAAGAGAATGGCAAAATAATTGTTTTGAACTCAAACCTTTATAAGACAATTTAACTTCGTAATTTAACTGAAAACTTTGCATTTTCATAAAGATAATAGAAATCACTTCAGCAAAGTCACTACTTTATTTTCAGTATATGAATATAAATTATGTAAATTGCTTTACAGCAGTTTCTCAAAGTATTGCAATAATAATAATTAAACAAAACCTCAAGAGTAATATTTGATTGGGTATTTTTTAAATTAATGTTGAATGCAGGTGCTGGAGGAAAAGTAGATTTAATTATTGAAGTAGGAGGTTCAGAACTTTGTGGAAATGTGAAAAGGGACTGCTTTCAGTTGGGACCTTAAAATACTCACCTTATTAGCTCTTGATTAGTCCCATTTACTTAGAAACTCATTTTTCCTTAATGGTAATATCTCCTTAGCACTAGCCTGAAGCTTATTATCTTTTACTGGAGTTCCTATTTTAACCAAAGAAGAGAAATAGTGTGCGCCATTTTTCACTTTGTCGTTTTCTCAAATCACTAAGGAAATTTACTTTTTTGGGCATCTCGAATATTTCTGTTTACATAATGGGTATTTCCCAATATCAAAAGCAAAACATGTTTACTGTAAAAATTACAGATAATATAGTTTAATGGAATTTTACCATTTATGAATTGCATTGTCTCAATCGTACCATTTTACCTCAAGTCATTCCAAAATGAAATAACTATTCTGGTTGGTTTTTTTTTTTCTTTTCTTGATCAAAACGTCAATGTGTTTCATGTAAAGGGTAAATTTTTTCTACATGACTGTAGCCTATACTTCCACAGGTTATGGAAATCCATAGGTCATTAAAAATTTTTTTTAACATTAATTCATTTTCGAGAGACAGAGAGAGAGCAGAGTGCAAGTGGAGAAGAGGAGAGAGAGGGAGACATAGAATCTGAAGCAGGCTCTAGGCTCTGAGCTGTCAGCACAGAGTCCAACGTGGGGCTGAAACTCATGAACCCTGAGATCATGACCTGAGCCAAAGTCGGACTCAACTGACTGAGCCACCCAGGCGCCCCTATTTTTTAAACTTTGTAAACATAAAGTCACTTTTGTAGTAATAATCCATTTTTTCACTGGATTTTTCTCCAAGGAACCCTCGGAAGTCTACACCTTTGCAGATCTGTTTTGTTTTGTTTTGTTTTAACTCAGGAGACATTTTTGGGTTCTCATTTTTGGTATGTTCAAGAAGCTTCCATTCCAAATCTTATGTACTTGTCTACACAGCGGCTTCCGAGCAGGACTACATCTGCTGGACTCTGTTATTGCTTTCCTGGAATGTACCATACTGTTAAGGTAAAATTATAATTTTAGGGAGAAGTCATTGCTTCTTCCAGACACAGGCACCACTTGCATTAAGTGTAGTCATATATATGAGTTATTCTTATTACCATGACAATGTTGAACTTTACCTGAATCCTGTACCCCTAGAAAACAGTGAAGGTTTAAAAATCTCCTCAAGTTTTGTGTTTCAGGAAATGGCTCGCTGGAATAACCAGTCTTCCTCATGTGACTTAGAGAAGATTCACAGATGTTCCCTTCCCCACCCCCATTCACCTAAGAGTAGGCCAGATACAGACCTTCAGAATTCTTATTCTTTGCCCCATAAATAATTACCTGGGCAGCAGACCCATCCTTGGTTGATGGCCTTAGACTCCGATGTCATAACCTTACTCAAAAACTATTTTTTGTAAATAGAGGGGGAAGAGTTTGGAATGTAATTCAACTTTTAAAAAATGTATCTAGTATGTTTTTTTTTCAGCATTTATTGATGTACTTTACTTAAGATGGGGGGCACCAAACAGCTATTTTAAGTGAAAGTTTTATATCCAAACAGCTATTTTAAGTGAGTAAGTGGCATTCTAAAAAGAAGAAACATATTTAAATGAAATGGAATAAAGGATTTTTCTCTCTTTTTCACAGCCATAGCTACAATGTGTCCAAAGGCTGAGATACATTCAGCATTCAATATGTATTTATTGAATAAAATAAGGAAGCTGGTATATAAAACAATAATGTAATATGCTTCAAAAAAGGACATCAATTCTAAGTTAAAAATCTGAACATGTACCACTCTATTTCATAAAGGGAAAGAGAGAGAAAAAGGGAGGGAGAGAGAAGCTGTGTTTGCTTTAGATTAAAAGAGATTTAAAAACTAAAATGGGCACCTGGACAGCTCAGTCAGTTGAGCATCCAACTCTTGATTTTGGCTCAGACCATGATCTCACACTTGGTGGGATCAAGCCCTCTGCTGTCAGTGCCAAGCCTGCTTGGGATTCTCTCTGTCCCTCTCTCTCTGCCCCTCCTCAGCTCATGCTCTCCTTCTCTCTCTCAAAATAAATAAATAAATATTTAAAAAATAAAAATTAAAAAAATTAAAGTTAAACATCCAAATACAATAATGTATGGTCTTTGATTGACTCCAGGTGTTAACATATCAGCTATAAAAGACACTTGGAATATCTAAATATTCTCAAATTGGCATTAAATAGTAGAATTGGCATTAAATAATATCAGGTAATCTGTCTCAATTTTGTTAGCAGTGATATGGTATTATGGTAAAATAGGAGAATTTTTTGCAGGAGAGATGCATACTTGAGGCATTTGGGAATGAAATGTCAAGATATTTGTAATTCATTTTACAGTGTAAATATATACAGAATACAATAATACAAAGTAAATATACATTGTAAATATATGCCTGGCTAGTGAAGCAACCGTAGGAAATAGCAACACTTTTTGAAATCAGATTTTGGATATCTGCTCATTCCATTACGTTTAATACTTTTCTAAACATGTGAAAATATTCATACTTATATTAAATGTGAAGAATTGATGGAAAAGAAAATATTTAGATAAAGGGGAGAAAAATAATGTAGTTACACACATACCTCAAGCCATCTCGGAAAGAAAAAAAGTTTTCTTAATAAATGAGAAGCTTCTGAAAGTAAGGGAGAAAGAAATACCATCTCTAGGGTAAAGTGTGAGAAGGAGAGCTCCAGAGATATGTGCTCAACCAAAGGGACAGTGGGTGGTGCAAGCCAAGGACCAAAGTCAGCATGTTCCCATGGGTTAGCATCCACTTTTCCCCCAAATTTATATCAAATTAGTTTAGGCCCTTAACAATATACAAAAGTTAGTTTCAATAAAAAAAAAACAGAGATATTTACTGTTCTCATATTGATAGATATTTTTATAAACTCAATATATCTTTACCATAAAATTTGATCGTATAGGTATTTGTGTGAAAGGGAGAAACTTCACAGTTATTTCCTTAGGTTAAAGTCCTACTAATAGAATTACTGGACCAAAGATCTCAACATTTTGAGGGTTCTGAATTAAGATTACCAAAGTCCTTTCTAGAAAATATAGACATGATCATAAACTATCATCATTATCATGGTTACCACTAATATAATTTCCTACATGAATATTGTGTGCTTGATTTTCTCACTCTATGCAATTGTTCCATTAGGTAAATATTATTACCCCAATTTAACAGACTGAAAAGGTGATGCCTAAATGGTTCAGGTTATTTACAAGCGTATAGAAAAAGGAAATTATACAAATTCATTTGTGTTAATTCTTTCCACCAAAACATGTAGATACCTACCAACATTTTTTACAGCGTTCATACGAACCTTTCCATCAATGGATCTATTATTTTTTAAAGTCTCAGAGAATAGGTAAAAACAACATCTCATTGTTTAAAAGGTTGACCATTTTATTGCTCATTTACATTTCTTCTTTCATAATTGTCTTTTCCCTTCTTAAATACATTTTCTATTTGGACATCCACCAAGTTCTTATAATTTATAATTTTGTATGTAGATATATTAACCTCTATTTGGTTTATGGTTAAAAACACTTGTCCCTACTGTGAATTGAAAAGAAATCATATCTTCTAAAGAAACAGATCTATTCACCTAAATCTAAATTTAAATAGAAAAAACTTAGCATAACTCATGAGAAAAAAAATGTAGAAAGAGACTCACTTACTGATAAAAATAATATTCAAATTAAACTACTAGGGTTGCAGTCCAAATAATGATTTTATAGCTGTCCATTGCATAGATTTTTCTAATCTTTAATATTTATTTTAAAGCAACTTCCCAAAATATGTTCAAACTGCTTTAATCTCCTAATCATTTTGTATCTGTTTCATGGTTTTATTTCCTTATAGCATAGATGGAAAGGTACAGATGAACAAGTTGCTAATGTATTCAGACAATGCAACTATTCTGAAAAACTTGTTTACCTTACAGCCTATTTTTCTTTAACTGAGTTTTTAAAATGCAGTTGGCTATTACTGGTGTGCAGGTCAAACTTGGCATCCATTTTTGCATATTTTAATTAAGGGAATGAATTTAGTTTACTATCTAATCTTTTGCCTTTTAAGTATTATAAATGTGTCTTTTTTTAAATGAAAGTGCACTCAACCAACCAATAAATTGTAATGTACAAAATGGATACATCTTTTTAAACATTTCAACCACATGTAATTAAGTGCAACTATAATTTTAAAAAATTAGTTGTAGGGGCGCCTGGGTGGCTCAGTCGGTTGAGCTTCTGACTTTGGCTCAGGTCATGATCTCGTGGTTGGTGTGTCTGAGCCCCACAAAGGGCTCTGTGCTGACAGCTAGGAGCCTGGAGCCTGCTGCACATTCTGTGTCTCCCTCTCTCTCTGCCCCTTCCCTGTTCTCTCTTTTTCTCTCATAAATGAGTAAACTTTAAAAATTAAGTAAAAAAAGTTAGCTGCATAGGGTGCAACACGAAATCTCTATGTAACTTATTTGAACACATCTGTATTTTGATAAATGCCCCTTTACTAGCTTTCATAATATATCAAATGCTAACTTTATACCTGTATTTTCACATATGCCATACAAAGTCTATAAATATAGAGACAAAATGAAAAGTGGAAGTAATGATTGAGCTAAGTTGGGAACTGCTGCTACTATTAGGGTAAATATTTTAAAGGTTTGAATCATGCAGATTTGCTCTTTTCTTTGAGAGGTATCAGCAGTGAATAAATAGTCATCTAGGCTATATTTATTATGGAACCCTATCTGAAAAGATTTGTAGTATTGTCAAAGAGCTTTCTGGAAATAGTAGTCATTAAATAACATTTCTAAGAAAGAACTACAACGGCATAACCAAATGAATATCATTCTCAGTTTAATACTACTGTTGGTATATATTTAGCTAGACTACTCATAAATTCTCAGAGGATATGAAGTAGATAAAATGAAATATAAATGATAATTCAAAGAGGTTAATTTTATTTTATATTATCCTCCAAATTTCATAGAAACTATTTTTTTTCCAACATGATACCTCTGATTTGCAGACCTATCCTTTGAAAAAGGTTCAGGTGCAGTCAAGCAGTTATAAATGTTCTTAGGATATTTCTTACCCTAGCCTAGAAAACTGCATCCCACCAGACTAGTCATTCACTTGAGTAATAAATTCTTTAAGGGACATTCATAAGAAAAAAAGCCAGGATGAGTGTTATTCTCTTCTGTAACATTATTCATATTTCGCAAAAGTGAACTTTTGGCTTTCTTTCGGTCAATTTTATTACACTTTAGGCAAGTTGCATTGAATCCCACGCTTCACACCCTTGATTTGAGAAGAGATATGGAGTTCACTTCAGGAGAGAAAAGCACATAAATCTTGATGAAGTCTGAAACTGAAAGAAATAGCTAAAAAAATAGGTTTACCACAATCCAGCCTTATTTTATTATAGGCTGCATGTGTATCTTTTTTAATCTATGAGAAATGTATTTGGGAGTATCTTAAAATAAAATTTTTCAACAACCTTTGCTATAAATAATTATGTCCTCAGAGTGAAAAAAAACAGGCTACAACAATCCTGCCAGTCTTATGTCAAGTCAGTCAATGAAACAATTCGAGTTCATGTTGTTTATTAATTATTAAAACTCATACTTTTTGCAACAACATTAGTAAACCATGAAAGAAAGAGGAATGGCACTTAGAGGAAATCAGGGTATGTGGTTGTTATACTTACGACAGAGCCTCAACCTAACCTATTACTCAGCTGAAGTGGCAGGTGGGGAACAAGGTACTTGGTTCTAAAAGACTTTATTTGCCTGTTACACCTCCAGCACCTTGAAAAGATGCCTTTTCATCTCCTATTCATACCTAAATCCCACCTGCTGCAAATCTGTATCTCCCCCAGCTCCAATTCTTCAGGACATGCGTCTTTTTCTCAGATCCAGTGAAACTATGACAAATTTGGAGTGAAAAGAGGGCTCTCTTTTATGGATGCTCTCATTTGCTGCCACATAAGCAACTTCATATAATATGGAAACCACATATTTTTATACCCCAACAGATTAAGTCCCGTTCTTCTACTTACTTACATATGTCATACTTACACTTGTCACTAAATTTATATTAGACTCTTAGATATCTTGATTTTGTGAATTGCCATCCTTATTCTTTAGGTTTGCTGAAACATTTAACATCTGCATGTTATTTCAACACTGAAACTGTATTTGGCTTCGACATAAAATTTATGAATCCTCAACCATCTGTTTTTTAAAACCATAGAATAAATAAACAAAAAAAAAGGAGATCACCACTATATATAGACAGATAATGTCCAGGTTATATTACTGACTGTGGCTTTGGTCCAAGGCTCAGTGGCTTCATGAGTTGGGTTAGTCAGTATACAGCTTTCAGAACTACCTTTACCTAAGCCACTGGCAAGCTTAAGGGCAACACTAAAGCAGTACTAGTGTGTTTCTTGGCCCCTTTCCCACAGTCCTCTGCTCTACTCATGGTTCTTTGAATACCATGACTCTAATGGTGAAGACAGCAAAGTGCTCTCCCTAAGAAAAATTCACCAAAGACAATAAGGAAAAAACAATGCATGTATAAGGCCAAGAGCTTCAAACTGAGTCACATGTTTTCAATCTTCTTAGACAGGCCCCTTCCCTGTGATATTATACAGCCAGAAGTGTGTTCTGAAAGAGAAGTTCACAGAGAAAAACTCCAAGAAACACACCTAATGATCTTTAGAAGAGTTCCGATTTTGTACAAAGCACAGAAATTACATTATAGGCAGGATAGGCATTTAACAACAACAACAGCAACAACAAAAACCTTGCAACTTTTTAAAACTGTTAGCGGTTTGATCTCTTTGTTAGAGTAGTTTAGTCTGAATTCTAACTGTGGCAGGTTGTAGTTTTCCAACATGACTGTAGTACTGTGTCTTATTCTGCATACTCTTCTTACAATGTGACTTTGCCCACCTTCCTGTGAAGAGGTGGGATCTATGCTCCGTTCTCTTGAATCCTGGAGGTTTTATGTCTATGACAGAAACAATGATATGTAACTTCCAAGGCTAGGTCATAAAATTCCACATTTTGTAAACCAGCAAACGTGCTGTGACAAAACCGAAATCAGTCCTCAGGGAGAAATAAGATCGAGGAGGCACTGACACTAAAAGAAGACAGAGACAGCCAGTCCTCAATAGTCCACATGCTTTCCAGCTCCTCACCTCTGACTGCAAGTGTATGAGAAATGCCAAGTTCAAGCAGCTATTATTACCCCCATATAGCCTCACAAGAATCTCAAGTTAGAATAAAGCTTATCTCAGCAAGATTTGTGGTTGTGGTTTCTACTTAATGGAGTAAATATCAATAAAATGTACAGAAAGCCCACAGAATTGTTCTGGTAGAAGCACCAGGTTGGACTGAAGGAACAGAGACAGTACAAAATAAAAACAGGTGTTTGAACTCCTGAACTTTTATCGGGAGAAAGCAGGCTACTCAGCTGCAAATATCAACTACATTTTATGGGAAGAGAAGGACATTTCAGAAGGCGGAACCAACATCTCCCCCCACCCCAAAAAAAGCCATAAGCCCTAAGGAATCATTCCCAGGAAGCAGCAATGTGACTCAATCAGTAAAATAGCAACATTTTGCCAACTAGATCTAAAGCCTATTATGGACAAAAGAATGCTCTGTGTTTCCTATCCACCTCATCCCCTTTAATTACTATTGCTGTTATCCCATCCTGTCCAAACACTGAATGCTGGGCATGTGGGAGGCGAATAATGTGCCCCTTTATCTTCTACAGTTTCATGTCAAGGATTGCTGTATTCGAGAAGTAACCAAGGAACAACGCTAATGAGCCTCATCCACAGCTATACATGATTTAGATGGAGAGATCTTCTTCCTTGATCTTGTTCCTGATGCTATAATGAAATGAAATCTCTGGGACTTTTTGGACAGGATGAATATATATTGCATGTGGGAGGAATATAAACAAGCAGTGGCTAACGGAAAATGTGGCCCCCAAATTCCTGTCATTGAGAAATAGTCTATGCGTCTCCCTCAAATCTAGGTTCTATACACAATAACCAATAGTATGTGGTGGAAATAATATGCCAGTTTCCGAACTGTCTCCTGGTTCTTCTGCTACTATGCTGTAAAGAAGTCCAAGCAGCCCAGCCGGGAGGCCGGTCTGGAGAAATTCACATGGAGAGGGTCAGAAGCCCCTTGCTGTCATCTCTAGCTAAGTTTCCAGCCAACTGTCACTATTAACGTGGAGCCATAGAAGAGATAATTTTTACAGTGGCTCCTCCAGCTTCCATTCGAGCTGCCCCAATGATGTCATATAGAGCAAAGACCAGCTCTCCTGTCACCAGCACCAACACTGTTGTTTTATGCCAATAAGCCTGAGGTGGTATGTTAGAAGACAACTAATTACATACCCTTGCTTACAACCCTCCAAAAATCTCCAGATGAATTGGGAAAGCAAGCCACAACCTCAGATTACTCGCCAGAACCTAGTAAGCCCTTCTTGACTGGAACTCTGGTCACATGGCCAACCTCATTTATTTCCACATTTACCATCTCTCACTACTTTGCAGGTCCAAGAGATTCCTCTGTGGTCTTCCATCAGTCCAATACCCTTTCAACTGAAGGCCTTTGTTCTTGTGTTTTTGTTTTTGTTTGTTTTGTTTTATTGGATATACTTTCCCTGATTTATGTGGATCCTTCTCACCTTTTAGCTTGAATGCCACCTCCTCAGAAAAGACTTACCCAATCATTCTAGTCAAAATTGTTCCTCTTGTCATTCCTTCCTCCTACAGTGCCCAATTTTATTCCTTTATAGCACTTATTACTATTGAACTAAACTACATTAGTTTATGTGCTTATTATCTGTCTCTGCTACTAGATTTTAACCTCTAGGAGCTAGAGACATTGTATTCTTGTTCCTTGCAGATACTCCAAAGTTATAGGTGACGCATCTTAAGTATTAAAAATATATGTGAAATGGACACTGATTGAATGAAAAACAAAATATATATTTTTTCTCACTTACTTGTCACCTTTCCCTGTCACCTGATGACATTAATAACTTACTCAGATTAACAGTAAAATAAGAATATTCTAGAATTTTCCATTGTGACTTCATGGTTCCATACATTTACTAAGGCCCCAAAACTGTATTAATTAAGGGAACAATGAGTTGGGTTTTACCATGTATATAATATTTAGATATAACTTAAATTGGGTAGAGTACATATAAAATAATTTCTTTGATTTTTTCTGCACTTTTAAGAAAATTAAAACTAGGTACCTCTAAACGTACAATAACCAGGACACTGGGATAGGCATAAGATAGAGGTCAATGGAACAAAATAGAGACCAAAAATATTTAGGTTTCATAAGCTTGTCCATTTATGAATTTTAGATAATTGGATTAATAAAAAATTATAAATATAGATTTGAATCAAATGGACTATATTAGGCATTATCTTTTATTTGCCAAATGATTCTGAACAAATTGTAGATATTCATCTCCCATTACTGCATTATTCTCTCCCATCAGTTGAGTCCAGGACTTGGCCTTCTTGCAAGACACCTAAACTCATGATAATGTTTCTATTTCCTTCTTACAAGCTGCTTCACATTATTTTAAGACCATCTGGTTCCAGAACAACTTAATTAGAACAAAATTTCACCCCAGACCATATGTAAATAGAGATGTCACTTTTTGCTGCTGTTTTAGCTCAGATTGATTGAGCACATACATTGCAAGAACTATGCAAGGTGTTTTGAAACACCTTAACTGTATTAATAAAATTAATATTATTTCTCCATGAGATGCTAGAATATAAATGAACAAACTGAAGCATGGTGAGGCTAAGTACTGGATCTCAGACAAAAAACAAATTTAAATGTGACTGAATTGGAATTTCTTTTTTTTTTTTTATTTTTTTTCAACGTTTATTTATTTTTGGGACAGAGAGAGACAGAGCATGAACGGGGGAGGGGCAGAGAGAGAGGGAGAAACAGAATCGGAAACAGGCTCCAGGCTCCGAGCCATCAGCCCAGAGCCTGACGCGGGGCTCGAACTCACGGACAGCGAGATCGTGACCTGGCTGAAGTCAGACACTCAACCGACTGCGCCACCCAGGCGCCCCTGAATTGGAATTTCTAAATTTAATTTTATAGATCTAAATTATTTATTAATCTGACATGGTTCCACTTAATTTTCTTCAGGATATCTCCACTTGCATGCCGTACAGCCAAAAAAGAAAAACTAATGTACAAACTTGACTTCATGGTCTATCCCTCAAAATGAAAAAAATCTGTCCCTTTCTTATATTTCACATGAGGTGAATACCCATTGCCATTGCTAGAAATCTGGACGTTCTTCTCTTCTGACACTCATATTCGAATCTTCTACCAAATTCTATTGATTTTATCTTCTTAATAGCTCCCTAATCAATTCACTCCAAAGCATTCCCAGATCTATCTTAATTTCAAGTACATGTTCTTATTTATAGAAATTATTGTAACATACTCTGAACTAGTTTCCTTTATTTCCCTGGTGTTTTGATTTATTTCAGACAATGCTACAACTGCAATATACCTAATAATCAAACTGATCATGCCAACAGAGCTAAATAAAATGTTTCAAGGATTCTCTACAATGCATGAAATTGGTAATTCATTTTTACTCACTTTGTCTCTTTACCAGAATGTTAACTCTTTGAAGGCAAAATAGATCTTCAATCTCCTGGCCCACTGTCTGATACTAACAAAATATTTTTTTAATGTTTATTAAAACTATATTTTAAATGAAGAGGTTAATGACTATAACTTGTTTTTTGTAAATACTGTAGAATTTGAAAGCAGGAATCTGGCTTATACTTTCCCTCTATTTTAATTATTTTTTGGTGATATCAAGTAAAATAACACTTAAAACGAAAGACTCATATGGGGTGCCTGGGTGGCTCCCTTGGTTGAGCGAACAACTTCGGCTCAGGTTATGATCTCGTGGTTCACGGGTTCCAGCCCTGTGTGGGGCTCTGTGCTGACAGCTTGGAGCTTGGAGTTGGCTTTGGATTGTGTGTCTCCCTCTGTGTCTGCCCCTCCCTCATTCGCGCTCTGTCTCTCTTTCTCTCAAAAATAAACATTAAAAATTTTTTAAATAAATAAATAAATAAAATGAAAGATTCATATGAATTTGAAATGATTATCTTTAATGTGTAAGGATTGAGTTTCTTAACTAAATATATCTGCAAACTCACTGAGAGCATATCAGATGCTAAAGTTACCCCCAAGGTGAAAACCTTACTATTGCTTCAATGTTAAAAATCAGTAATAATATTTATTAACATTATT
The DNA here is from genome assembly GCF_027475565.1 of Acinonyx jubatus. Taxonomy (NCBI): domain Eukaryota; kingdom Metazoa; phylum Chordata; class Mammalia; order Carnivora; family Felidae; genus Acinonyx; species Acinonyx jubatus. The sequence continues at coordinate 59,307,492 of NC_069380.1, forward strand.
ATGAAAATCATCATTATCAAAATAAGTTGGGGAAGAGAGCTCTGCTTACATAAACTCAGAAAATAATAGAAACATAATAGGTATGAAAATCAGCTAGTAAAGGCATTGAGTCCTTAAAAATAAACTGAGCATTTTATTAATTTAAGAAAAATCTAACTGGTTTCACTTATTTTGAAGAATTAGAAGAAAAAAAATGTTATCTCAATTGTAAAATAAACATGTAAATTGCCTACTTGCTTTTTATTGACATAGATCTGAAAAGAGGCCATGATTTCTTGCTTTGGTTTGTTATGGTTGCTTGTTTTTTTATTTTCATGGTTTCTTTCTTTGCTTCTTCCTGCCTATCTTCCTTCTGTTCTTTAATAAAATAATACTTTATCCAGGTATTTCATTATGTTAATTTTTACATGATAAAAAAGTAATAAATAATTTTAAAAATAAGTAATAGTAATAATAAATAATTTTTACATGATAAATAGTTATTTGGTCATGAAAAGTAAAAATAATTTATCTGCTTTGATCATTATCACAAAAATTAAAATTATTGACAACTAACCCAGTGAACTTTAAAGTTTTTCATATATTTAGCAAACTGTAATTGGATTAAACATAAGCTTAGCATAATAAACAATAAATTTAGTTGTACAAATTTAGGAAAGATAGGAAAATGATATAATGTCAATTTTAGCAACATTATTGAAGCTAACAAATTAAGACTAACAAACGTTTCAGAAATTAAATTTCTGTATATATTTCTTGTATATGTTAAATTTCTTGTATATATTAAAATGTATAAATTAATAAAGTAATAACATTATTTTATATAATATATTCAATATTAGGTAATGTGAATAACTGAATAGAAGCATATGTAAAATGATACACAAAAAGAACTAAAATCTATTAACATAGTATTAATTAAGTAGAACTAATTAAAATAGGTTTCCTGTGAATATATACCCTTGCCTAATTTAAATATTTTTAAATGTCATCAAAGAGTCTTTTTAAAATACTTATTCAATGTTTAATCTCAATTAGAACCAGCATATACAGCACATCAGTTTTTCATATTTGAGAAGGCTATTAGTAATGCTTTCCCGTATACTTAATTTTACACAATTGTTACCAAGGTAATGATTAACTTAATTTTATTCTACCTTAGTTCTCTTTTCAAATCTAAATTCTTCTTTGTGAAGATTAAGAAGAGGCAAAGGAGAGATTACTATTTAAAAATACTGTGAAGATTAGTGTCTGTGATAAAAGCAATATATGAATTGTAGCCTCCAGAGATAATATCAACTGTCTTAAATCTTTATAACACTAATAGGATGACTGATCATGTGGTAATTTTTAAAATATACTCCAATATGTATGTATGTAATTTATATAAGTGATCTATATGTATGTACATACATGTCCATTTTTAAACATTTTTTTAAAATCTTTTTTATTTATTTTTGAGAGAGAGAGACAGAGTGCAAATGAGGGAGGAACAGAGAGAGAGACACAGAATCCAAAGCAGGCTCCGGGCTCCAAGCTGCCAGCATGGAGCCTGATGCAGGGCTTGAACTCACGAACCGTGAGATCATGACCTGAGCCAAAATCAGACACCTGACCAACTGAGCCACCCAGTTGCCCCATACATGTCTACTTTGAAGAAGTACATGGTTCTTCACTTTGTGTCTAAATGAGAAATTAGGGAACTTCGAAATTACTAAATTTAATGTTTATGTACTACAATATTTAAAAAAATTATGTCAAATGTATGAAAATCCTGAAGGGCATAGGATGTCCTGTTGCTATCCTATGAGACCTCAAAGCTGCAACTAGACTGGTCAGGAAAAAAAAATTTCTCTGAGTTTTAAAGGGTGAATGAAGTTAGATAGGAGACAAAGAGGGACAAATATTTATGGGCAGAAGTAAGAAAGCAGGAAGGTGAAAAATGCATTTACAGTGTTCCGTACACTAGTTTGATGGGTTCATATACATGAGTAGTTGAAAGTAATTACAGATATTAGTGCCAGATGATATAGGGATCCCAATTTCAAAAATACTTGGAATTTATCCATTGGTCTTACTAGATATAGGTGGGTGTTTGATCGCAAAAGTCACATGATCAAAATCCTGCTTTGAGACAATTCACCTGAAAGTAATATATTGGATACATTGAGAAAAGTTTGAAGGCAAATAAATCAGATAAAAGTTTACTGTAATTCTCTGGATGAAAGGTCATGGGACCCTTGAGGCAGGTTTGCGGCAGTGGTAATAGAAAGGAAGGGACAGATCTGAAGCATTGTGTAAAATAAATTGAGTGAGCTTTGTGAACAATTGAAAACAGAAGTATAAAGAAAAGTCACGTCTCCATGATGGTGCTCTGGGGTGTGTTAAGGTGAGGGACAGCAGGAGGCTTCAGCTCCTTATAATATCCATCAACTTTCCCAAGTCATCTGAAGTACTAATGTTAATAATACTCCTAATAATAATATAACATTAATTGATATTTTCAGTTTTATATAAAATATGAAAGAAAAAAGCTGGTTAAATTTTTATTAACTTTTATTTTATTTTTTAATGTTTATTTATTTTTGAAAGAGAAAGTGTGAGTGGGGGAAGCACAGAGAGAGAGGGAGACAGAGGATCCAAAGAAGGCTCCCAGCTGACAGCAGTGAGCCCGATGTGGGACTCAAACTCACAAACCGTGAGATCATGACCTGAGCTGAAGTCGGATGTTCAAATGACTGAGTCACTCAGTCACCCCATAACTTTCATATTTTTAATAATAACATATAAAATAGTTGCTTTGGAAAGCTAAGAAAAAATCTACCTATGCTCCTTTTTCCTCTGATGTCATCAAGCCACTCCCTGTAATGCCCTCATATACATAAATTCTGGAGCATCACAGACAGGGACTGAGGCTGAATATCTGAGATTAGTGCTAATAATAATAGGACAATCATAATAGCAAGGACTTTATATCAAGGGAAATGTGGAACTGTCTTAAAGATATGCAAATTTTGATATAATGAGATATAGAAATATCGAGGAGTGACTCAGTCTGTTAAGCATTCAACTCTTGGTTTCAGCTCAGGTCATGATCTCATGGTTCCTGAGATCGAGCCCCACACAGGGCTCTGTGCTGAACTTGGAAACTGCTTAAGATTTTCTCTCTCTCTCTCTCTCTCTCTATCTCTTTCTCCTTCTGCCTCTCCCCAACTCTTGCTCTCTCTCTCTCTCTCTCTCTCTCTCTCTCTCAAAATAAATAAACAAACTTAAAAAAAAAGAAATATCCAGCAGGCAGCTAGAAATGCAGGACTGAAGCTCAGTGAGAAATTAGAGGAGACTTAAGCAATTAACAAAAGGGTTAAATGTATGAACTGAATTCAGGGCACAGAAATAGAAATGCAGATGATACAAGGAATAAAGTACAACAAGGCAAAGCATAAAAACCTGTCAGAGAAGCATGAAGAAGAGAATTTTGTCATAAAATACCATAAGCTCCCAAGAACACAGTTTCAAAATGGGGAAATACAGATCAACGTAAAATGCTGCAAAGTCAAGGAAAATGGTGAGGGCACTCACCATGCCTATGTTCAACAGATATTACTAAATATGTTGAATAAATGAGATATCTTGATGACTTTTAAGAATAGCTGCAATGAAGGAAGACAGACAAATCCAATTTCAGGTTTCAGACAAGATTATGTAGTAAAATACAAGTCCTCAAGGTCAAGGATGTTAGAATATGCTTTGCATTCTAACTGTAGTATCCACTTTGATGTCTGGAAGTTATGGAGGTTAATGAATGAATAATTGTAGATCATGATGATAAGTGGAGAAAATAGAATAGATTTTTTTTAATTTTAGAGAAAACCATCACTTACTAAATAAATGTACCAATACTATGGCAGATGTTTTAAATACATTCATTAATTTAATTCTCATGAGCTCTAAATCCGTTCTATAGATAAGGAAAAATGTGTTTACACACTAAAGGTAACAGTTTAAGGTTCAAAGAGATCATGAGTATTAAAATCAGATTTTAGCTTCCCAAGTTTTAAAGGCTTTCTTCACATTGTGTGTGTCACATTTTTTCAGGTGCATAGTAAGATCCAAATGAAGAGATGAATAGAGTCTGGGGAAGGTTTTTGAGCAGGTAGTTGTGATAAATCAAGGGCAAGGAAAAAGTATAGCTGCCTAAAAGAAGAAAGAGGCATTTTCATTAGTAAGGACATATAGGGAGACAAGCATAGAATGGAAGAAAGAAGGAAGACAGAGATCTGTGTGAAACTGTCATAATGTATAACCCAGAAATGCTCTCATAAGTATGGAGTTCCACGGAGAAATTTGTTTTTTTAAACCCACATGTAATACATCCATATACATGAAAGTTTAGGAAGAATGCAATAAATGTAGACTCTTAGAAAAAGAAAAAAACAGTCATAGACAGAACAGTTAAGGGAATGTATGAAAAATTTTTGAAGGAAGGAAGCATAGCACACTCCATATGTCCTCCGTTACGTGATTTTCGTGACATGTGAATTTAAGTTAAGCATGGAACTGAAATACAGACAATGATCAAATAAGCCTTTTAATTGAAGCACACATTAATCTATGTCTTGTAGACACTTAAATAAAAAAGAAAATGGCACACTTCCTCAAAGCCTGCTGGCTTGCCCTACAATGCTGACATATCGGCACGGACTAGGATGTTAGATGAAAGTATATATTTACATTATTCAGTATAAATAGTGATAATGACCTCGTTTCAGTATAATTTAATTTTTGTTCAGTGCAAATATAGAGATTTTAACGCATTGTATCTATTTTAAATATATTGATAAATAAAACATGCAACTATGGATTTCTCTATCATTGCTATTCCAGCAATTGTTTCAAATATTTGTAACTATTTTATAAAACTAAACATAAACTAAATAAAATCATGAAATACATTTTCATATCATAATTAGAAAAATATGATACTGATATATTGATACATTGGTAAATAAAATATAAATCCTAGAATTATTATTATTAATGCACATTTACTTTGCCTGAATCAAATGACATCCTGGATCCTTCTTCTGTCAGTTTAAAACTGGGTAGCATTCGTGGCAATGAGAAAGAATGAAATATGGCCTTTTGTAGCAACGCGGATGGAACTGGAGAGTGTTATGCTAAGTGAAATAAGTCATACAGAGAAAGACAGATACCATATGGTTTCACTCTTATGTGGATCCTGAGAAACTTAACAGAAGACCATGGGGGAGGGGAAGGAAAAAAAAAAGGTTAGAGAGGGAGGGAGCCAAACCATAAGAGACTCTTAAAAACTGAGAATAAACTGAGGGTTGATGGGGGGGTAGGTGATGGGTATTGAGGAGGGCACCTATTCAGATGAGCACTGGGTGTTGTATAGAAATAAATCTGACAATAAATTTCATCTTAAAAAATAAAAATAAAAAAAGAAAATAAACATTAAAAATTGAAAAAAATAAAACTGGGTAGCATTTTTCATTTATTCAATGAAGATTATATTGTAAAATGCAAAAGTAGCAAATTAATTGCCTTTCAGACTCTGTCTCTGCAGTGGAAGGTGAGTAGAGAAAGAATCAAGTTAAGAAAGGACAATGCATTTTTTTCAAAATCTTGGATTCAGTAGTTAAATATTGTGAATGCCTATTATATGGAGATTTATTTTCTTTATGGTTGCTGTCAATTCCAATATTTCCACAAAATATTACATAAAAGATCTGCAAAATACTGTAATGCACTTGCATAAACTGTAAATTGATTTCCATTTCATGCCTTCTAAAGAATTAGGAGATATATATATGTATACCCTAATAACAACATGCATGTATATATTTTATGTATAATACATGTGTCAACATAGAATATATTATATATGATTATATATAACTACAAAGAGTTATAGAACATCATATTTATTAAAATGTTATATTTAAGTATTAAATTATATGGTTTAATTAGCAGGTGTAAAGACCTAAAAGCAAGAGAGACCATTTCCAGATCAGACAATGCAAGCCATGCTATGGGACCAGGGTACCCTGGCCTCGAGTTTGGCAGATGGCAGGTTTGGCAAACGTAGAGATGAACCTGCACAGACAAGCAGGGGAGCAAACTGATCTCTCACATAGGGGATAAAAACCTCTGAGTGATCCAGGTATCTTCCCAGAGCCACACAGATCACAGGTGGTTGAAACTACAAGTTGATACGTCCTGAAGCCCAGACCAAGGATGTATCTTATATACTCTGAAAAAACATGTTTTCCCAATTAAGTGTTCCAGTAACTGTTAAAAATAAAATATTATGCATTATATGAAAATCCTAAGAATTGTTGTATGAAATACAATAAAAGGCATATGCTTATCTTACAAAAGGCATATGCTAATAGTTGTTCAGAGTACACGACCTGAGTATTAGCAGGAGAATGATTTTCGTTTTTTTTTAAGAAATCTTCAGTTAAACCATACTTTTTAAACACTGTAGTATCATTACCCATGTATCTATAGACTGTGTAGTTTTTTAAATACTAAATACCTCAGATATTGATAAACTGTCTCCAGCTTTCTTCCAAGATTTCTCATGTTCTGAGCCTTGCAGTGGTGGTTGAGTACATCGATACCTTGGGGCATTCAGTTAAAACACTTCAGTAATTAACCAGAGCAAGCTGTCAATGAAGTCAGCTCTGATTAACTAAAGGGATCCTAGAAAGGTAAAACCTGGATTTAGATAAAAATGTTAATATAAAGTAAGCAAATATGATGAAAATTACCTGTTTACTTTGTCTTTATAAACTTTTGCCAGCCATTTGACAACTCTGTCTAATCCACCTTATACACATACCCTGTGCCATCAAATTACCTGAACATCTCTCATGTGAACAGGGAGAACCCAGGTTGTAAGATTCTCATTTTCCAGTCTTCTTATTTTTTTTAACTTTATGGGTCCCCAGAGCGCAAATATATAACATCTTATCACTCTGAAATTTCCTACAATATTATTGTGATATAAGCAATTACGAGGAGCTTTAAGTGAATATTTATAATTTAACAGGGGTTTTTTTTGAAGCAACACCTTAAAATAAATTACTGAAATTTTTGGTCTTAATTCAGGATGTGGGGGGAAATATCTGGAGGCATGGACTTTTTGACCCTTCAAATTCTGGTGTTCACCTTTACAGCAATGGCCCTTGATTTTTTTCTTTTTATTTTGTCTTCAGTAACACTGGCACGGAGTCTTCATCTGGTGAGACAGCAGAGGTGTAACAACCAGAGGCCACGGGGCGTTTGCAGTTGGCACACCTGCCTCCTTGATAAAGGAGAAAAATGAATTCCATGGGGCAGTTTCATACAATGGGGATGTTGAGGATAGCCGACTTTCTAAATGGTTATCCAGCTAAGAAAGTTCATCCCTTTAGTAGGAAATCTAAAAGGAGAAATTCCATCAGCCTTAAGTGATAGTTTTTAACCATGAGATGACATAATATTTAGCACAAGTGATTACCTCTTATAAACACATTTAAGAGGGGCAGAATGACAGAAACAAAACCTGTGCCTGGAACTATAGCTAGCAGCTTTCCCTAGAGCACACGTCGAAACCATCGAAACCGCAAAATCCTGGTGCGCCTGGATTAGTGGCTCAGCCGGCTAAGCGTCCCACTTTGGCTCAGGTCAGGATTTCAAGGTTGGTGAGTTCAAACCCGGTGTTGGGCTCAGAGCTGACAGCTCTGAGCCTGCTTCAGATTCTGTGTCTCCCTCTCTCTGCCCCTCCTCCGCCCATCTCAAACATAAATAAATAAACATTAAAAAAACAAACAAATACCTCAAAATGCTTGTCTTTCTGGCCTCTAAGGAAAACCCACTGGAAAACACACTGTAAGAGGTCCAATGGCTTCTGCTAGTGTGGATATTCCCAAAGCCACATCTCTGAATTACAGTGGTTAAATTCCCCTCTAAGTCCAGATGAATTCACCCGATTAAATATTATTTGGCTAAATATTTGTAACTCTGTGCTTTTTCTGTGAAAAAAAAGTAATAACTATTCTGCTATGGGCCCAGGAAATCAACAACTTGCCTAATTTTACAGAGTTAGTATATAGTAAGGAAGACAAAAATCTCCTGACTCAAATTGCTACTTGATTGCTAATATATCCTATTGCTTTTTATTAGGTATTCTGAAATTTCAATTTCTGTTCTCTCTTATCAGGACATCTGGATTCTAATAGAAACTATGCCATCTACAAGCTTTATGAGTTTTAACGTATCTTTGGATCTCAGTATCATTATCTACAAAATATGTTGATTAAACTATACATCTGAAAAATATTTAAATCTACAGTCCAATTTTTCCTTGCCTTTTTCATTGTTTCGGTGAGTTTTCAAAATATCCATATTAGCCTCTCGATGTAGCTACTGTTCTAAAAAAAAAAAATACAAGGAAACAGGGAGCATTTTAAATGACACTACAGAAGGCAATCTGTACAATCCAGATTAGGAGAATGATCCAAATTCTTCATCAGATATTTTGCCAGAATAAAACCAAGAGGGAGAGGGAGAGAGAGAAAGAGAAGAAAAGAGAGAGAAAGATTGGGGGAGGGAAGAAGGCAGCAAGCATGAACATGCTGTAATAGGAACATAAAATTAAAAGAGGCTTAAAACCATATTAACTGGAGCACCTGCATGGCTCAGTGGGTTAAGTGTCTGACTTCAGCTCAGGTCATGAACTCATGGTTAGTAAGTTTGAGCCCCACGTCCTGTGCTCAGAGCCTGGAGCCTGCTTCAGATCTGTGCCTCCCTCTCTCTGCCCGTCCCCTGTTCACACTCTGTCTCTCTCTCAAACATAAATAAACATTTAAAAAAATTTTAATGATATTAACAAATTGTTATATATGAATATTATTTGGATCTTAATTTGAAAAACAATAAAATTTGTGAAAAATCAAGGAAACTTGATTGGTTACTTGAGAGCATTAAGGAATTATGGTTAATTTTAAAGTGTGAAATGATTTTATTGTTATACTTAAAAAAATGAATGTCTTAGAGGTGCACTCTGAAATATTGTGGCTAAAACGAAATGTTGTGTGATATTAACCACAACATAAATCTGGGGATTGAATGGGTAGGGGTATACAGGAAAAATTTATTATAAAAGTTATGAGAATTATGAAAGACCATGGGCTACAGATATACGTTCAAATTTGTAATAATGTTAAAATGTACTACATTATTAAAAGTAAATATTGTTGGGGCAACTGGGTATCTCAGTCTGTTGAGCTTCGGACTCTTGATTTAAGTTCAGGTCACAATCTCAAGGTTTGTGTTTATGGAATTGAGCCCTGCATAGGGCTCTGAGCTGTCACTCTGCACTGACAGGTGGAGCCTGCTTGGGATTCTCTCTTCCTCTCTTTCTGCCCCTCACCCACCACCATGCATGCTTGCACATGCTCTCTCTCTCAAAATAAATAAACTTTAAAAATAAAAGTAAACACTGTTGATAAAGATTGTATATGGAATTGTTACCTTAAAGATAATTTCAATCTAGTTTAATAAGTGATGAATCTGATTTATCTATGCTAAACCAAAAGCTTAAAAGACAAGGTCTTTTGGCACAAATACAGCATTTATGTAAGTAGTGCTTCAGATTTCATTGACCCTAGATTGAACATGACTTTTTACATATCTTGTTTATTTTTCTCATTATTAACCTGTTTATCTCAATTTGCACTTCCTCTGAAAAGGCCAAGGAATCCTTACTGCCTTTAAGATACAACCAGAGAATCTTTACCACCACCACCTCAAGATAAACACAGACTTGACCTTAACACAAACAAGAAAGGCTACATTCTTTCTCTAATACTCATTCAATGGATCCCTAGAGGTCTACATATTTGCTAGTACAGGAATGCAGACAGGGGTTTCATTTTTAGTAGTTAAATTATGGTATAGTTTCCAGAGATATTTCTCAAGGGAAAGTAAAATCTTTCTACTTACAAATAATATTAAGGCTTCACTTTTGTAAAAAAGTTCATTGAAATTTTTTCTAATTTAACCTATTGACAGCTTTATTTATATATTTTTTTAAAGTTTATTTTTGAGACAGACATTTTTTTTTAAAGTTTATTTTTGAGAGAGAAAGAGAGAGAGAGAGTGCAAGCAGTGTAGGGACAGAGAGAGGAGAGAAGGAGAGAATCCCAAGTAGGCTCCAAACTGCCAGCACAGAGCCCAGTGCAGGGCTTGAACCCGTGAACTGTGAGATCATGACCTGAGTGGAAACCAAGAGATAGACATTTAACCAACTGAGCCACCCGGGTATCCCTGCATATATCTTGATACGATTTCTCAGATATAACAAATTTTAAAACTGCAAGTCAACATATAATATTCATAAACAAAGATATGCCATCAATACCAATTATCTCTTCTGGTGATTACACATTTTCTTTTGTGGCAATAATATCCTTCCAAATTTTGGAGAAAAGTTTCTTTACTCAATTTTTAAAATTATACATTAGCTACAAAACCTCCAAAATATAAATTCTAATCAATCTATATTTTTAGACATTTCGCCATGTCATTCTATAATTTTTATATTAATATTGTTGCTTTTAATGATAAGACAATGTCATTCATGTTGGAAAATGTATTATGGACCCACATTTATTAATTCCTGAAAGATAAACCAGGCTGATGATTTCACAACGGTTCCATAGACTGTACCTGCATGTCTTAAGGAATAATTATGAAGGAACATGTTTATAATTTATATGAAACTTATAATGAAAGCAAAATTATTCACTTTTTGTCTAGTAATATATATGTGCTTTTATGTAGGTGAAAATATCAGGAATTATCAGAGATATTACTGTTTGCTTACAAATACAATATTAATCATAAAAATGTTTATGTTATTGACATACATATAAGCTAAGACTTAAAACAGAGAGAAATTGGGAAGACAGATGCTTATAAACTTGTGCAATTTAACACAGTTTTTTAGTTGAAGGAAATATTAAATTAGGCCTGTTAAATTATGGAAAATAGGTTAAGTAATATCAAACATTTGGAATTGTATATAAAATTATTGTTTATTAATTAAATGAAGTCCCAAATCTTGTGTTGATATATTCCAATATGATTTTTAGGCCCAAAATTTATTCTAAAATAAGCCTTACATCATGGAATCCACTAAGAATAACTTCTAAACATCTATCCATTTAAGATTGTTTGTACAATATCCAGGTTCACTGCCATGGCTATTTGGACATAATTGTCCAACATTTATGCATGACCTAATTTGCCAAAACATTAATTCTCAATATGGCTTCTTCTCAGGGCACCTGGGTGGCTCAGTCGGTTAAGCGTCCAACTTCGGCTCAGGTCATGATCTCGCAGTTCGTGAGTTCAAGCCCCGCATCGGGCTCTGTGCTGACAGCTCAGAACCTGGAGCCTGTTTCAGATTCTGTGTCTCCCTCTCTCTCTCTGACCGTTCCCCATTCATGCTCTGTCTCTCTCTGTCTCAAAAATAAATAAACGTTAAAAAAATTTTTTAAAAAATATGGCTTCTTCTCCACCATGTTTGTTCCTAAGCCAATAATTGGTGTGTGCTCACTTGATGTCGTGTAATTAAAAAAGAGGTGGCACAATATTAGGTTTGAACAATGGAGAGAGCTTTTGGGCTAGAATATAGAAGAGGTGGGTTTGAAGCCTGACCATTACTGAACAAGTCATTCAACCTCCCTGACTCTCCATTTTTCTTTTTTATGATATATTGATAAAAATATTTAACATTCATAGATTTCCCTTATTTATTGAATTTTTATCCAGGTAATATTTACTGATCCTTTATTATAAGCTGCTGACATATGATACTTGATGGTAGAGACACAATTTTTATTGCATCTTAAAGTTCAAATAATTTAGGTTAGAATAAGTCCCTAAGACAAACCAGTCATCATGTCCTGGTGTGGTAAGTACAATCACAAAAGTATGCACAGTTTCTCGAAAGCAAAGGAAAGGCAGACAGAAATTCTGTGGGATAGTCAGAGAAAGACTCTCCAAGGGAGTTGATCCTTTTAAGTTTTGAAGGACATTGAACAGAAGAATAGCTAGATCAAGATGTAGCAAGAAAGTACAGACAAAGCAGAAAGCCTGTGAAAAACATAAAAGTCTTCCTGTAGAGCCTGAGTATTAATTCCTAGCTTAGATTCAACTTAGTTATAATTTTTATCAATTATAAGATATATTTTTTTCACATTTTTACATCATGGAAATGAGGGTTCATTTTGCAGTCAATAATGTCTTATAATCACTATCAGTCAGATGACTATTAAAAAGTTGTGTAAAAACTTCCATTGATGTCTTCTGTTAAGATCAAGCAAGAGTCAACATCAATTCCCCTTAGATTTGGTGAAATACACATAGAGAGAGATGATGGAGACGGAGATGGAGAGGGAAAGTGTGGGAGGGAGAGGGAGACAGAGACAGGAGACACTGAGGATGAGACAGAAGAGGTATCTGTTGTCTCACTATGAATTTCTATGGATTTCGTACTAGATTTATTTCATTCCTTCGTATTTGCACTAACTTACTTTTCAGCTACCATGCACAAATAGCTTCTAACACTTGGGTATGATGTTCACCTTAAATTACTTACAGAGAAGAATTTGGTGTACCCTCAACAAACTATAAATCACAAATTCAATATGCAAAATAAATCACAAATTAATTTAAAATGCAAGTGAAAACTCTGTCCCTTCTAGAATAGTGATTATGCATCAAATCCTAGATGGTTCCAAACCTGTCAAAAGCTAGAACTCTGCTTTCCTAAAATACCCAACCCCAGAATTTATTCTACACTAAATTTATAGCAGAATAAAGCAGAATAAAGAGTATTCTGGTTCTTCCATTTGTTCATAAATTACTAGAAGACTTTTGGGGTGCCTGGGTGGCTCAGTTGGTTGTGTCCAACCTCGGCTCAGGTCATGATCTCACAGTTTGTGAGTTCAAGCCCCATATCAGGCTCTGCGTTGACAGCTCAGAGCCTGGAGTCTGCTTCAGATTCTGTGTCTTCCCCTCTCTCTGCCTCTCTCCTGCTCGCACTCTGTCTCTCTCAAAAATAAATAAACGTTAAAAAAATGTTTTAAATAAATTACTAGAATACTTTTTAATGATTAGAAGTCTAATGAACATTTGCTGTTAACTCACAATTAAGTTAACTAAGAGCTAATTATATTTTTTTTACTAAAAGTACACAGTTTACTACATTTTAATATTTCTTTTTTTGTATGTTATCTCCAGTAAACTGTGAATTCCGTAAAAGTGAGATCTTATACTTCTTGATGCTATTTGTTTTGAAAATTGACAAAGAACCTTACACATGTTAAGGGATTAGTAAATGATAGTTAAATACTTAAGTATATTAGAAAATTTAATATTTGAAAATATAAGCACACACACAAATAAAACTCATAAACACATATTAATAGTATACATCTAATCAAATCCCTTAATATGGAAGATAGATATCAAAAGATATCTGACTCAGAAAAAAACAGTATTAAATACAAGATATTAAATTTAAAACTTTCACAATTTGGAGGCACCTGGGTGGCTCAGTCGGTTGGACCTCTGACTTGGGCTCAGGTCATGGTCTCGTGCTCAAGTTCGAGACCCACATCAGGCTCTCTACTAGGCTTGCTACTGTCAGAGCAGAGCCCGCTTCGAATCCTCTGTCCCCCTCTCTCTCTGCTCCTCTCCCGCTCACGCTCTCTGTCTCAAAAATAAATAAACATTTAAAAAATAAAGCTTTCACAATTGCACTTAATTACAAAATAGGAAGGGAATAAGACAAAATACAAAAAATAGCACATGGATCGTTGATTATGTAGCTTTGACATTATTCTCATGAACAACTATAAATAAAACCTGCTTATATTATTAGCATAACACATATCTTGGAAGGGAAAGAAGGACCCTGATCACTTAAAATTTATATTGAGGAAATGAAGTAATTATGCATGTAATAGTGAAGTACCTATATTTGGAGGGTGGGGATCTACATGTGTCATTGCATGCTAAGAGAAGTTCCTGTATAATTTATGTTGAAAAGCAAATATAAGAAATGAGGTCAGATGACAGGTGAACTGTGGGGGGTTGAAGATAAGCCTGAGTTTCATAGTAATTTTCTTTAACATTTATTTATTTTTGAGAGACAGAGAGAGACAGAATGTGAGCAGGGGAGGGGCAGAGAGAGGGAGACACAGAATCCGAAGCAGGCCCCAGGCTCTGGAGTGTCAGCACAGAGCCTGACACGGGGCTCAAACCCACAAACTATGAGATCATGACCTGAGCCAAAGCTAGACGCTTAACTGACTGAGCCACGCAGATGTCCCAAGAGTATCATATTAAAATCAGATGATGCAAAAAGTAAAATCTCCACACATGTCCCATTCTAAGTTAGGCAGTTTGCATCCAGCTCTTTAGGAATACAGGTTAGAAAGATTAAATATTTATCATCTTTAATTCAACTAATTTTTGAGCATTTATATAATTTGACTAGTGAATTTACCCAAATGTACTCTTTTTAATAATCATTTTGCTCTTAAATTTCATTATCTTTTACTAATATGAGTGCAGTAGATAGTTTTAAAATTATAATATATCCACCTACTGGTTATGCTTCCCCTTAAAGTGCAAATTTCTTCATAAAGTCTATACCTGTTGGCAGACATGCAGCTCTCATTTTGTATCTCACAATCAGAAGAGTTTTAAAACAAAACAAAACAAACAAACAAACAAACAAACCCAAATCCATTTTAGAGTGTTTTATTTTGTGAGATCATTCATCAGACTCTCCTAACACTACACACTGCAAATTCAGGAACTTCAGAGAACAGAGCACTTTAGAATCACCTTCGCAGACAAGAAAGGACTTCTAGAAATAACTGCTCTAATAGCTGCGTGAAGGATTCTGCCGTCTTTAAAGCTAGCACAGAACGGCTTCAGTGGTCAGCTTCGACCTGCCTCGTCAACCAACCAGGATTTACATAGCTATATATTTCCAAGAGGTTTCTTCTGGTCCAAGCCCCCTGCACGATTAAAGGGGTCCTTGGGTCCCAGAAGTTACATCTAGTGTGACCCCAGGCTCCTCTCACGTGTGCTCAAGCTCTGAGCCCTGGGTATTCTGCATTCTGCGAGAATATGGCTGGGGGTGTAGGGAATAGAATTATAAACAACAAAATAAAAACAAACACACAAATCCTTCCACTCAGGTTTTAGAAAATAGCAACAGATAGATAAAACAGGCATAGGGACTGTGTCTAAACATCCCTTCTGAAAACTTCCCTAACATATGACATTGGTTTACATAAATAGAGCAACATAATATTTATAAACATCTAAATTCCCAACACTCAGTAAAATCTTGAGTCATCAGATTTTCTCCCAGCAAAAAGTACCTATTAACTGACATTTGGATATGTTCATATAATAATCATTATTTGAAATGATAGGCAGATGTAGCAAGCAAATCACAATCTTAATGTGAAAGTCAAAAAGTAGCCTAACTACTGGGAGATATAAATATTAGCATAATAAAGTTACTACCTACCATGGAGAAAATTACCAATTCTTGTGAACACATGAAGAGTATATTTGCATATTTATGGCAAGTGCCTGTTAAAATTGGCAGCAACTTTTTTAAATTTACTGTTTTCAGGATGACATTCAAGGTGAGTGCATTTTATTATGCTCTGATATTTGAAAATTGAACGCACCATATATAGTATATACATTTATCATTTTCACTCACTGTCTGCTAGTGTGTGTGCCTGTGTGTGTGTGTGTGTGTGTGTGTGTGTGTGTGTAACCTAGGCTATGCATCTCCACAGCTATGAGAGCAGTTATTATACGGCTTGCTATCATATCAAAAATAATATCTGTAAGTGAAATGCACCAAAATCAACCTTTGTAGAATCAAACACAATACCCATGGTGAAAATATTTTCTTCAAGAAGAAACAAGTTGTTTTCTTGTATGTGACTTTCAAGATCATACTCATGGATTTCAGAATTGCACCTTAACAAAAGTTCTTTAATAGGGGCGGGCAGTTACAAAAAAACCCCAAAATATTGAATAACAGAATTCAAAGTTAATAAGGTTGTGTGCTAAAATATAAATTCAGGTATGACAGAAATCATTCAAAATATACAAGCAAAAAGTATGTGTATGTATATATAGATGTATATATTTAAATTAGCAATTAAACAATAACATTCCTGATATATATTTACATAGATACTGACAAAAATTAATAGATGATACAGCAGAGCACTAATATGAATTAATGGTATGCATATATAATGTTCTATATGTATGATAAACTAATTTACACTAGAGTTTATATTCGTAGTAACTTAAATTGACAGTCCTGTATTTTTCTACAAAAGCAACTTTCACTTTCATATGTAGCTGTTGACTGTAGTGCTACAAACTTATTTTAAATAAATCTAAATTATATATTCTTCATGGAGACAGTTAAAAAATTGCTTTATAATTTCTTTAGTGTAGTAAATATGTTTCATATTCAAACCTGACTTAATTTTCCTTACAATTTACTGGAGTTTTTCGTTACTTATGCTCTAAAGTCAGGATACAAAAAAAAAAAAAAAACATAGTTTCTCCTCTATTTTGTCCTCCAGGTCTTTTGGAACAATGTACATGCATGAGTTTTCTAAAATTCATCACTAGGAAGTGCTGTCTGGCAAGCATTCCCATTTTCTTATTCCGGTAGCCAAAAAGAGCTAGTGAAATCTGCAAGCCAGCAACCACTTAATCTATGGCAGACTCTTGGTGCTATAAATCCATAACTAATCAGGATCAGCTGATAATGAATGCAACTTGTCTTGAACATCTATTCTGGGAAAAAATCTTTCCTGCAATCCCATGTAGGCTTCTCCAACTCTTTGATTTAGAGAGTAGACTCAAAGCATGTTGGTGCTTTTAATAACTAATAATATAACATGAAACAACAGCTAACACTTATTCAGTGCTTACAATGTGCAAAGAAGTATGCTAAACATTTTGTATGAATTAACTCATTGAATCCTCATGACAAATGAAAGTAATTACCTGATGTAAATAAATTCACAATATTTTAAGCAGTCATTAAAAGGCAAAAATGAAACTGATTTACCCAAACCTCTGTTTTTAATCACTGCACTCACTATCTTTGAAAAAGTCCCTCACAAGGTGAAAACTATCAATGCGATCAAAAAGGACCCATACCTCTGTGTTCTAAAACAGTAGATGAATATATATTCTAAACACATTAAACCTGTTTGTCTCCTAAACAATGATTTGAAAGGAATAAAAGAAACCTCTATACACTTCAGATTTTTGTTCAGTTTCCTCGTTTAAAGTACCTATCTGAATGACATTGGGGAAAATATTTCACATTTTAATTATATCTTCTGTCAAAATGTTATCAAATTCACAAAAACCTCCAAACTATGATGCCCTGATAGTACATTAGTGACATCAGAAATGTACAGATACAAGGTCTCTGATAGGAATAAGAGTATCCTGAGCATGCTCCAACATGCATAAATTAATATGCATGTAGCCAGATTTTTAGGGCACTGTCATCACTTTATTTTTCCCCATAAGGTTAATCAATCTTTTGGCTTCATTTTTTTTTCTGTCAGTGAACACACATGGTAAGAATACAGTTTCATAGCTTACCTATTGCTCTCATTATATAATGAAGTTTTTCAAGCTTTTTTTTTTTTCATGATAATCCATTCAGTAGATGAAAGCCTTATGCAAATGACATGAAATGCTGCCAAAGCAACATGGAACCTGAGGTTGTTAGTGTCTTATTTTTATTTTGTGCTTTTCAGAATACGTTAATTACCAAGTTAACTCCACTTCTGTTCCTTCTGGTGTACACTAAGGAGTCAGAAAATTGGGAGTCTAATTCTCCAATAACCAGAGGTGCACTTTGGTTCAAATATTTACACTGTCTGGGTCCTTTAAATAAGGAGATAGTACCCCACGTTTTCCTTTTAAAATTTAATGTGATTAGCTTTCTATTTTTCTTCATTATTTCTCATTCCACAACTCTGAAAACATACTTAAAAACTAACATTTAAAAAAAGCTAATTGTTTTTGCTTTTAGATGTAATTTTAAAAAGTTCTTTGAAGTAAATCTTCAATATTTCACTAGATTTTAGGAACCAGATCTTTATATTTAAAGACTATTGGCCTTCTAAGTGACTCAATAATTAAAAACTGATAAACTTTCAAATGGGTTTCTCCATTCAATCATAAAGTTGAATAGTTACCAAAGATGAGCTAATCCCCTTACCTCCATTTGGGCCTCACCTAAACCATTCCAGAAAAGGTTTTATAACCTTTTTCAGAATTTTTCATATATGTTCAAAATGTATTATATTAATTTTTTTGAGTAACTCAAAATCTGAATGAGTTGTTATCACCATATGGGCATAGAGAGTATATGCTCAACATTTTCAGCATAGTAACCATTTGTCCTGAATCATCTGATCATAAATCAGGATAAATCATCCCAAATTGAAAACCTTATTTGCAGATGTAGCTTGTTTTTCTATTATTCTGCTCAACTGTATTACACATTTCTGGGGGGAAAAAATTCAGCTTATTCATTTTATTAAGCATAGATGGAAAGACAATATACCTGTTCATGCATGCATTTCTTCAGTTATGCACGCTCTCACACACTCACTCAGAGCCAGTACTGCCTTGCAGACTTTGGTTTATGCTGCAATTTCTATGGTCCCGGATCTGAGGCACCCGCTGCTAGCAGGTGTCTGCAGGTGTTTGCCTACAAGATGTTCATTGACAGTTTATTGCAACCAGCGTACCTTCCCTGGTAGTGAAAAACAGCAGCAAAAGCACTGCAGGCTAAGTAATGTAGGACAATGATGCTTCATGTACTGTGAATGCATAATTATTCATTATCAGTTGGGCAAAGATTTATCATTCTTCTGTGATATTTTTCCCATGGAAGAACTAGTTATCAAATTCTAGTTTCCACAGGCATTGTCAGTGTATTGGAAGGACTGCAGCTGTACTATGAGTCTCATGGACATTTAACTTCTGACAGCTGTGAATGCTTCTTTGTGAATGCAGACATTGCTCTTTGACTCAGAGTTTCTGGAAGAACTCCAAGATGCATTCTCAAGGGCTGCTGCAGACTCCCCGCGTGCATGTTAGGAGAAGGTGGTCAGAAACGTCATGAACTGCTAGCATGGACAGAAACCTGTATTTTTTCTACATATATTTATTTCAGTATAGCCATAAGTAGATGCAGTAATAGTCAATGATGAATCTAATATTTATAAATTTTCAATATTTGAAGACGTATCATACTTAACGTCAAATCATTCCATGTTCAACTTTACTTACATTGAGGAAGTACTAACATACCCCAAAACTCAAATATTTTCTTTGAGTTTTGTGGAGACACCTGTGTGACATTCATAACAAAACTGGGCTATTAGACATGGATGATCAAAATATTAAGGGTCAATAAAGTATAGTTATTTATAGTGGGTTTTAGTCATTTGTGATTAATATTTTCATGAACCTAAGTGGTTTATCAATTATTAAGAAATTTCATTAGGCAATGAGATTATCTCATTTATGTACTCTTTGGAAAACTTAGAAACTATGTGTTATGCCATTTTCAATTTTATATGATTTCTATAACAAATTCATATGCCAAAGGGCTATGGGTTGTATCCTTAAACTTATGCATGAAAGGGTTGGTATGAGTGCTCTTCAAAGAAGCCATTTTAGTATTGTATTATTGACTTTTTTAGCAGGTATATAATGCTTGCTTTGACTACTGGTTTACTAAATATAAAATAATAATTAGTCAAAAGCTCAAAAATAGAAAAACCTATTATGGACATTTTTTACATTAGAAAAGTACACTATATGTATTCAAAAATATTGTTTTATGAACCTTATGTATTCTAGTTGCTGTGACAATAACTCCTGGTAGCTAATAATTTTTTTTTATTCTTAAGGTAGAACAATATATTTGTAAATATATTTAATGATCAGTTTAAGATATATTTTATTTGTAAGAGTAACACTATGTATTAATAATTTGAAAGGTATTCTTACTGCTGACTTTCTCAGAAAACATTCAACATTATAGAAATGATTAATCACTTAGAAGGTATGCTTATTAAAGCTCATTACTAAGTATTGCTAGACATTATTTTCACTTTTCCTTTAAACTGAAGTAAAAGTCCAAAAGTGTGCATCAAAAGAAAAAGAAAAAAGATACTAAAAGTCCCTGTAATTCATATCATGGTATGGTTCTGCTCTATACTGTCTATATGAAACATGGAATATCACCAACTACCTTGAGGCAACATGAAGTTGTTTTAATAATTACATGAAAGAATATGACCATCTCACAAAATAGCAGGCAAACAGAAAATGAATGTATGTTGTAGGCATGCATACATTTTAGTTGATTGATTTTGAATTATAAATGATGTTAGAATCACTTGTTGATGCTTGTGTTAACTGTGGCTGGTAAATATAATTACAAGTTGAAAAACCTCATCAAATAGATTCCTATTCTTTGGGACAAATCAATTTAAGCTTCTCTCTCTATAATAGATGATTTCTAAATACTATTGTATCAATACTATACTGAAAACTTTTTAATATAAAAATACCTACAAACAAATTTTAGTATTTACATACAATCAAGTTGCAGTATAGTCATTGATCAAAGTCTGTCTTCATAGCAGTCACTATCCATATAATATTGCAGTTAAGGACACAGTTGATTGTACAATGAAGCATGCCTCTTATACTAGTGATTCAAATCCAAATTGGTTATTTGTTCATTGGGATACATAACAATCAATTAAAATTGCAGCATACATTATAATAGGTCACATGACAATAACTGTGAATCTAGTTTCACTAGAGAAGCATCATTAGATTGACAGAATGCTTTTGATCACAGGATAAAAATGCATCATGTAATATTAAATAAAAATTAGCTGCCTTAGATCCATTTATCACAAAATGTACACCATTATCATTATCATTCTATTATTAATATTTATTTAAATGAAAATAACTTTACATTTTAGGATAAAGTGAATCATTTAAAGTCTACATTTTGGGTAATAATACTACATTTCTTCCAGGGACATTTTAACACTTATCATCTGATTAACCAGCGTGTTTTTTTTTAAGGTCCATTGAAAAGAAGCACAGTAACTTTTTTATATATAAAATATGTGATCTACCCAGAGTGGTTTCTGCAGAAATGCAAGTGTATAGTTGTTGCCAAGTCAGAATCAAGAATGGCGTTGAAGTCTCTGAGCGCCACTGTACTGCTATGGATCAGATGGCTTCCTCTCAATTTTGGACTTAAGCTCTCAAGCAATTCATGCTTCTTTTGAAGCTATATTGATTTTGCCCAAAGAAGAAGTACAATAATGGAAATATAGGTCAATTTTATTATTAATATTTTAGATAATCTGATCAAAAACAAATAAAAATTAATCTCAAATATTATAATAATTTGTAATGAGGACTGGTTACCAAGCTATTACATCTCTGTTTCAAATATATAAATATGAATTTATTTAAACTGAGATTTATTCAGATCTTCATGGAAATTAGAGGACATATTTGCATTCTATAAATTAATTAATTATAATTTCTTGTCCAAACTCTGCCCACTCTACTTGTACAAGACAGCACTGAACTTCAAAATAGAGCTTTTGTATTCAAATGGTGGAATGTAAGAGTTCAAGTGCTGTTTTGTTACTGACTGACAGACTTCTCTGTACAAAAAGCCTATTCCAGGATAGTTCCTTGAAGCAAAATACCCTCTTAGGACTTTCTTCTCTAGTTCTACTAACATCCCACTGTGTGATCTGAAGAAAAGCCCCTTAGAGAATACTTCATCATACATAAAAAGGCACTTATCTTCTAATAAAATTCTATTGATATAAAATAATCTATCTTGCCTTCTTTATAGTGGTGTAATAAGGATGTAATAAGGAATTTTGAAATGCCTGTAAAATGCCTTGAAATCTTTAAAAGAATGGCAGGAGTCTTCAACTGAATGCAATTTAAATGAATTGAATACAGACCCTCAACAGAATGCAAATCAGGCCCCTTGCCAAATGTGAATCATAATTGTCCTTATTTATTGAGAGTGTCATAATCACCATCATTACTCATGAGTACAGCTGTTCATACTGATTGACTTTCAAGGTATCCCAGAAATTGTGTGAGAAACACAGCTGCAGCCTTCTAGGGATTTATCCTCTAGATCTGTACTGTCCAATATGGTAGCCACAGGCACATGTGGTTACTTATATATAAATAAGCTAAAATTTTAAGAATTAAAATTGTATTTGCTGTGTCAGACCGACCACATTTCGGTTGCTCAACAGTCACCTGTGGCTAATGACCATCATATTGGACACTGTGAATAGGGGTTAGTTCCATCATCACAGAACGTTCTGTTGGAGAACATTTTTATAGAGGCTTGGCAAATATATGTTACAAAAAATACTATTCAAGTATTCAACTTATGCAATAGTATTTTTTAAATTATTTTAATGTTAATTATTTTTGAGAGTGAGAGAGAGACAGAGTGTGAGCTGGGGAGAGGCAGAGGAAGAGGGAGACACAGAATCCGAAGCAGGCTCCAGGGTCCAAGCTATCAGCACAAAGCCTGATATGGGGCTTGAACTCACGAGCCGTGAGATCATTACCGTAGCCAAAGTCAGACCCTTAACTGATTGAGCCACCCAGGTGCCCCTATGCATTAGTATTGTTATATATTATATTCCACTTATTTTGACTGGAGAATGCAAGTGACTTGTCAAAAAGTAAAAATGACCCTGAAATCCTTCAACTACCCTGATATGAGTCAATTATATTATATCAAACATAATATGGTTTAGGATAATATATTTAACAAATAAATATTTGTTGAATGAAAAAATTCAAAATTGGACATGCATTTATTGTGTATACAAAGAGTCTTTTGAAGCTCAGTTTTCCACTGTTTGAGGGGTAAGAAACTCAAGTTCTTTGCTCAATAAGAAATGATAATCTAGCCCAGAAGAAAATGGCAACCTTAATCAGGAAACAGAACATCGTGCTAGGCAAGTGCTAGATAATGCAAGAAAACGTTCAGGTAAGGAAGTCTTCGGTGTTGGTTAGAGTGGACAGAAAGGAATTTTTTGGTGAAGAAAGGATTTACAGTAAATTCTCTAGAACAATAGCTGAAAGAAAAGGGAAGAGCCAGTTAGATGAATGAGCAGTACAACAAAACTTTCGGAGTTGGGAAAGCTGATTTGTTTTGAGGGGATAGAGAGATTATGGGAGTCTCCCCTTGAATGAAAGATCCTAGTTGATAAAAGTTGAATAAAGTATTGTCAATTTAGACATTCTCCTATAAACAACAGTCCTTCTGAAAATTTTGTAATGAAACTGTGTTTTAGGATGGCTCATTGTTTTTCTTTGAAAACCTGAAAAGGATACAGGAAATACAGATATACATAATGCCTGTTTGGATTTGTTTCCTAAGAACGACTAGAGATATGTGAGACCCAAGAACTGATAAACCTTAAGAGACAAATCCTATCCCTAATAGAAAGATACATAGAAAAGCTATTCTAGCTATATAATAAAACTGTTTCTTTTCCAGTGGACTATGCATATCTCAATGCGAGTATAAGCAGAATGGCAGCAGCCTTTGTTCTAACAGGGCCTGATGATAGTTTGTATACTTAAAATATGTCACAATTACACACTCACCTTCCTGCCGATAGCAGTAAAGATCTGCTGCTGACAATTTTGAGCATAAGCACTTATCTTCTTTAGAGAACGATTTTGATCTTTCCTTCACCCACCACAGTATCAAATAAAGGTAACGTCACCAGTACCCAGTATGGTTCTACACAGGGAAGAAGGAAAGGGAAGCCAGCTTCTATTAATTATTATTCTAATAGTTAGGACTAGCAGCTAGAATTCAATGTCACATGTTACAGCTACGAAGAAAAAACATTTTAACTAATTAATTTATAGTCACATATTTAGAAAGATATTTGGTGTCTTCACTGACAGCAATGTGTCATAGAAAAAATAGTTTTGAGAAGTGCGGGACAGAGATTAACTTGGTAACGTCATCTTCAGCTCTCTACCACCTCCCATATCATTGTTCCAAATACAGATTTCCCTTGACTTACAACAAGGTTATGTCCCGATAAACCCATTGTAAGTTGAAAATGCATTTAATATGCCTAACCCACCAAACTTCACAGCTTAGCCTAGCCTACCTTAAATGTGCTCAGAACACTTATGTAGCCTATAGGTGGGCAAAATCATCTAACACAATGCCTATTTTATAAAAATAGGCTGAATATCACATGTAATTTATCGAATACTGTACTGAAAGTGAAAACTGGTGGCTGCATGGGTACAGAATGGTTGTTAAGTTTATGGGCTGTTTAGCTTGTGATCGCTTGGCTGAGTGGGAACTGAGGCTTGCTACTCCACAGCCCAGCATCACAAAAAAGGATCGTACCACATATCCCTGGCCCAGGAAAGGATAAAACTCAAAATTCCAAGTAGTTCCCACTAAGTGTGTATTGTTCTCAAACCAGCATATAGTTGAAAACTCCTAAGTCGAACCATTCAAGTCAGGGATCTTCTGTAATATCCTTATTTTTCAAGTACATGTATTTTGAAAATTTTTATTGGAAATGTGCATGTAAATTGAAATTTTGAAAAAATAAAAAATAGAATGTAAAGTGAAAAACCTTCATCCTACTAAACACTCCCTAGTCTTCCCCCAAAGGGCAAACTCCATTACTGAATTTGTGTATCCTTCCAGAAAGATTCTCTCCTCCTCCCCAGCAATGTACACAGATGGATGCTATGGACGCTATTAATAATGACAGGAACATATACTTACATACACTGTTATGAAAGGCAGAAGAGCATTCCAAGGTATAGATAGATATGTACCACTTTTCACTTAGACTCAGTCACTTACAAATGTGACTATTCTCACATATTACATTGTATATTACATGTACATGTACATTACAGGTACATTATATTGTACATGTACTTTTTATTTGGTACACCTGTAGCCTACTTTCTGAAAATATAATTGTTGAAAATATAAATGCATTTTAAATTCTGGAAGATATTTCCAACTTGTCCTCCAAAGACAGAGTTTTAACACCTAATCTATCAAAAGATTATCAGAGTATATTTATAAGTAAGTGTAAGAAGCAAGGAAGAAAATTGTCTATTTTATGTACATCTTTCTCTTATGCCTCTGACGGCAAATATCTAAGACTATAAAAAACAAATTAAATCTAAAAGTGAATAAATAATCTTGCTGAAATTAATCAGCTTAACTAGTCATTTGAATTTGATAAATATCACTGCATGATAATTTCAATTGTTGTAAATCCAAATGTACCAAACTGATAAAAAATATGCTATACTACAGTTATTTAGCTTATCAATTACACAGAGAAACAATCATAAGAGATGACTCATGTTTTCCCTTCGAGGAGAAACTTTTCTGCTTTTAGGAATATGTGATATATATAATTTAATTTCAAAGACATTAAAAAGATATATATCTGAAAAATGTGTTGTTTACCAAATAGGGTTGTATAGACCTTTAGCTACACTGTCACAAAAGTACTCTTATTAGAGCTGATTTGGGAGGAGTCTGGAATCTAGCATTGGATTTTATAATCTTAACTTACCAGTTAGGCTAACAAGAAGAAATGCAAGTTCTACTTGCTTTAGATTTCAATAACGTTGGTTAGTATTTACAAGATCTCATCACTATCACAAAAGAATTTCCTTGTTTATAATCTCTTTTAGGTTATTTCATGAGAGACCAAAATTCTTGACTTAGCATTTTAATATTCTAAAGAAACCACACAACAATACACAAACGTAATATGATGAGATCTCTTAAGAAATTATTTAATGTAAGAATTCATCCAAAGAGTTGATAAAACACTAAAATGATAATTCCAGGTAATAATGAATATGAATTCATTGGTGAATTCATATTCACCAAGATATATGGCCAATTTCAAGTGATAAGTATGCTAGTTGTGTTTTGAATTTAAATTTTATTAGGGAGGTATCAGATTATGTCCATAATTCACACTAATTATTGCCAAATGTATTACCATATATGAAACATATTTATGATTATACTAGATAATTAATAACTATAATATGCACACGTATGTTCACAAATATTTAGACACAGATTCTCAACTTATCACATCCAACCGACTCAATCAAATAATGTTTAATTTAGTATCATGCCCTTAATTCAGGAGGGATCTATTTGATCAATCATTTCATTTTCTAGTTCCCCAAAGTGTTTATGAAATCCTGTGCATTCTTTAGAGTATTATGTGAAACCAAGCATACATCTCATCTGACTATATTGTTTAGTATGGACTGAAACATAGATATGTTTGCTCGTGTAGGTGAAAGTCTTGGCTTAAATTTGATCCCTGTTACATGATTAATTTATTTCTTTTCTGGCCATAGTCAATATTCAAAGAAAATAAGAGTTCAAAGACTAGCAAACGAGGATTTTCCTTATTTTTGTGATGTTTTTCCTCCGGAATTCTGTTTGGTCTCCGCATGTCACTGTATTTTCTCCAAATTCACTTTCCTGCACAGCAGTTTATAGAGACACCTAGCGGTAAACCATCATGATGGCTTCTCAGGCTATCCTTAATATTGAGTAAATGGTAGAAAGTTGTCATCACTTATTTATTTGAACCACAAGAAATAAACTGGAATATTGTTTCTAACAAAACTATAACCTAAATTAATTGCTACCATGTTTAAAACTTTTTAGCTCAACAAATTTATTTTTAATTAGGAAATAAATCCTTTAATTCAAAATCAAAAATTAAACTGAATTGTGATATTAAATACAATTTTTAAGATTTATGAAAGCAATAAAATAATGAACTAAAACTATACTACAGCTATTTTGAAAATTCCAATAATTGATTAAACCATGTTATACCCAGAATTTCTATGGAGTTTGTCTACATCAAAAATTATGTCTGTGATAGAACTTAATATTGATAAGCCAAAAGTTTCCAAGTTTAAGTAATATGTAATTTTTAAAACATGACAATTTAACACATTCATTTAAAAATATAAAAGCAATTTCATACTTTAAAAATAAATTTTCTAAAATATATAATGTTAGAAGATGATGACTAAATAAAATATATGGTAACCAGACTTTAGTGGATGAAGTTTAAGTTCTCTGTTTATATAAAGTACCTGTGGCAAATGGCTCTCATTCCCCAGCCAAAGGTTTCTAAATTTACAGGAAGTTCTGTTATAAGATTTTATTGTGTTATTCAATGATGTTACAGATTACTTTGTTTCTCCCTCTCTTGTATATGCCTTGAATTTAAACAAAGTATGTATGGATTGACAAAAATATTTGCAAAACAGATTGAGAGGAAATTTCAAGAAATGCTGCAAAACCTCAGGAGGCTGCAATATTCACCACCTCTAGAAAACTCCTTCTAATTCAACACAGAGAGAGGATGTGAAAAGATGTTTGTGTGTGTGTGTATGTATATATATATATATATATATATATATATATATATATATATATATCAGAATCTCTATAATCCTATCTTTAATCAAGATATTATAACCACAATAGCATCCCAAACATTACCAAGAAGGAGACAATATCAATTATGTTTAAGATGATCCCAAAAGAACATTAATTCATAATTAATCCCAAAATAAAATAGATGAAATATATTTAAATGGTAAAACTTCCCGGTTATCATACGAACAGGCACATGTTCACTCAGCCTCCATTGGGCCACGTATTATGATCAACTTTTTTTCTATACCTGGGAAGGACTGCAGGTCTAAGTATTACAAACACTGGAAATATGCCTTATGAATGTAAAGACCCCCCTCTAGGGTGGAGGTGTCTGGTTTCATAGGCAAGAGCAAGGAATACTTACTGTAGAGATGATGCTAGTGGAGTTTAGCAGGTGACTCTTCAAGAAACTCGCTTTCTATAGATACTGCATTTATTTAGGGGTCTCCAGCTTTTTAGTACACACCAAATGTATTCACAAACATTCTTTCTGAAAGTCGTTAACATTCCCTTGCATCGCCCAGACATACCTATAAAACGTAATTCTTAAAGAAAAAAAAAAAAGCATTAGCGCCCTTGTTTGCAGCTAGGATGAACCACTCCCTCTTCCAGGGTCCTTTAGAGTTAAGTACAGAGACAGAAGCAGGGGCAGTATCATTCTAAATGGTGGGAGGAAGGCAGGCGATCAGCACAGGGTTGGAATCATCTGTCCCTGACCACCAACAAGCCTGGCACTGTCGGGGTTATTTCCACTCCTCCCTTTTTCAATCCAAGGATTGCACAGTCCCACGCTCGAGTTACGCACAGGTTCCAAGACTCTTCGTCTCCCACGATTGTGACATCCAAGGGGGCTCCGACTGCGCCGCCCGAATCCAGGGACGCCTTCGCCCTCGGCTGCCATCTATCGGCCACCGAGCGCCCGCTTCGCCCCGGGCCCATCATGTCTGCTGCAGCTTGGCTCGCACCAGCGGCGCGACAATAAACAAGTGCATTGGACGGGGCCCTGCGCCCGCGCTGGAGCAGATGTCTCAGAGACCCCGGTGATGCTTACCGTGCTGCCACATCTTCAGCGCCCGGGAGGGAAGAAGCGATTTTCTCTGAGTATTTTAGAGCCGCCAGGCTGCCGGGACACGCCACAGGCGTAAAACAACGCTGCTCCTGTCCCCCCCTAGGCCCCCTAAAGGATGTCGGAGATAGAGAGTTCCAAATAATGACGATCGTGCGCCGCATCTGGGGAAAGGATGAGAAAAACCTCTGCAAACACCGGGAGTGATGAAACTGCCAAGAGGATGCGGGAACCGTACAAATACTAATTAGGGGCCGCCGCGGCGGTGGACAGAGAGAGGGGACAGCGGCGGCGGGATCCCGGCGCGGTGGTCGCCACTACGCGGGGGGTGGAGGACGGCGCAGGAGCCGTAGCCACCCCAGGAGTAGCCAAGGGGCCGATGCCACCTTTGCTCGCCCCCTCACTACCATGTACAGTGTGCGCTGCAAGAAGAAGGCGGGCGATGCATGCACACCCCCGCGCCCCGCTCCCTCTGGCTAGTCCCCAGGCGTGCGCCACTGACCAGGGGGGAATGTGGTGAAGACGGCGAGGAGGAGAGCTGAGGGGGGAGGGGAGGGGCGGCCAGCGCGAACCCAGGCCCGAGGGTTCGTGGAGCCGGAGGCTGGAGGGGGCGGCGGCTGCTGCTGGCTTGGAGAAAGTTGCCCCTTATGCAGATGGCAACTGTAAGTACCCGCCTGGGGAGTGCCGCGTTGGGTGCCCGGGACCCTGCGATCGCGCGGTGGAGCCGGTGGGAACGAGTGTGCGAGTGAGCGTGAGTGTGAACGGGAGCGATCGCTCGGCGGGGCTGACCGTCACGTTGGAGGGGCCGGCGGTGCCTGGCAGCCTTCACGTCCCCTCCTCGGGTTCCGCGCCTCCCCCCCTCCAACAGCTCCCTCCCCGCCCCGCCCGGCTCCTGCTCCCGGCCCCTACCGCCAGGCGCCTCTACAGCCGGTCCTCCGCCGCCCCCTCCTCCTCCCTTCCCTGTCGGCCGCTCGCGATCGCCCCCTTCTCCCCCTCCCCCCCACCCCGCTGCCCGCTTCGACTACCGCGGAGATTGCCGGGGAGAGCCGTTTGGGGAGCCCCGGAACCTGCGGTCGCCACCGCGGCGGCGGCCCCGGGCTGGCGGCGTCCGGGCGCCTCTTTCCTCCCGCCGCTCGGACCGCACAGCTCGCCGCCTTCTTGCCCTGCCTGGGCTCCGGAAACCCAATGCACACCCCAAAGAGGTATTTTTATAGGGGCGGCTATGATGAGTGGGCCCTGGAGATGTGAAACGGGGTAAGTCGACCGTTTACTTTGCAAAAGAGGCTCGTGTGTGTGTGTGTGTGTGTGTGTGTGTGTGTGTTCGTGTGGCAGCGGGATGGCTAGCATTCCCTCTCCTCCCTCCCCTCCTTCCTTCCCTTTCCCTTCCTTCGCTTTGGGGCGGAGTGGGGGAAGGGAGCCTCGCGTCCTGGAACTCCGGGTGCTTCTGCCTGGGCCGCTGTGGGAGCAGCTGTGCCCAGAGCCACGGGTCGGGCCTGGGTGCTGGGCTCCAGCCCACGCAGCCCCACTCTGTGTAATGCAGGGATGTGCAGGGCGATGGTGTAAGGTCTAAATTCTTTGGGGGCAAATACAGTTCCTCCGCCCCCGACCTCCAAAAAAAAAAAAAAAAATCAGATAATCTGAGAATGTGCAACGCACCCGCGAATTTACATCGGAGGTGCGTTTCCCAGTCAGAATGTCAGCCCTCCTCGGTTCATTCAACTTTATTTTCTCAAAATTTTGGGTTCCTTTGATGGCAAGGGGGAGGGGAAAGAGAGTGGGGTGAGAGGAAGCTCTTCGACCCCGGCTACCCAGAACTGAATTAAAGTTGTAAACGCTGGAGTTTAATACCGGCTGGTCACAATTTGCGATGGGCTGTCTGAAAGGGAGGGAGGTGAATGGGGGCGGGGAAGTCGAGGGAAGGAGGGGGAGGGGACCCAACCCCTGCTGAATGGATGTGCAGATTTCATCCTGTGGAGAACTGAATTTTCAAGGTAAACGTTTTGCTTTCCATAGGGGGTGTTTTTTCCGCTTTTAAGCTAGGAGGCGTTTGCGGTTGCGTTGGGAGGTTGGAGATACTTGTGAGGCTTATACACTGTGATTCCGATTCGTCTCGACACGTCTGGGTTGGCCACACGTGAATGATTCTCAGGCACACTTGCACGTGAGCGTGCGAATGCAGGGGCTCTTAATAACGCGGGTTGGAGTCGGCCAGGGGAGCGAGGCTTGAACCCGTGACTCAGAAACGTCTTGGCTTTAGTTTTGGTTGTGATTCGACATCAGACTTCGGTGCTGATGAGGCAAAGGCCAGGTTGACTGGAGAAGAGGCATGGGTTCCCAGAGCCCAGCATTTTTACCCAATTCCCGCCTCCCCCCCGACCCCCCCCCCCCCCCCCGCCGCAGCCAACACAACACGCACTCACACACTCTGACCATTTGTGTCCTTTCCCTTCTGAGTACCGCTGTCGACCCGAAGTAGCAAGTCCAAGGAAGCCTTTCAGAGGACAAAAAGAAATCCAGAAATAAAAGGGGGTGGGGGTCAGATCGATTCCTTGAGAAGATGAAATTCGGATATTAAAGCACAGACGGATGTTACTTGCTGTTCTCCCTCCCTTTCCATTTCGCCTTTAATCAGCCCGAGTGCCTTTTTCTCTTGGGGGGGGGGGGGGAGAAGAAAAGAAAAAGGAAAAACAAAGAAAGGAAAAAAAGGAAGGGGAGTAAAACACTGACACTTAAATGTAAGAAACAACTCCAAAGATGCTGGCGATGCCGGCGAGGTACTTAGTTGAGTCCAAATCCTGCTAATCCAGGAGCGTTAGTGTTACATTCCGTGGCAAACGGACGCGGAGCGGGAGGTAAGGGAGGTAAGGATGGTCCTCGGTTTACTTTTAGCTGATTCCGGGTAAGCGGCAGGAACGTCCTCTTTAAACTCCGGGTATCGGGAGGTGTTCCGGGATTGCGGATGCCTTCGCTGAGTTCTTTGTAATCCTTCGTGCAGAACTATTTCGGTGGCTTAGAGATGCGGTTTGGTAGCGTCGCTGACATGATCAACGAGGAGAAGTGGACGCAGGGCGCTCTCAGAGAAGCGCTGCTAAGTGGCACCGTGCATGCAATTAGGACGCTGATGTGCTTAAAAGCGTGGTAGTGAAGTCCACCATCAAAGGAACGCGCTCTCCTTTTTCTCCACACTCAAAGCTCCTGAAGACAATTGGTGATTTAAGAGCTTCTTCTGGGTCCTTTTGATGCATTATCTTACATCTCTTTTTTGCCTCTGAAAAGTGTTCTTTAGGTTCCCACCCTGGCATTTCCAGCGACGGTTTAAAATAGCCCAAGTATTGTGACTCCTTGCTTTTCTGTGAAAATGGGAGACCTTCACGGTGAACTGTTAACTGAGGAGGTTCTGAAAGAAAGGCAGACGGGTTTGCTATAGGTGAGGTGGGGAACCTTGTAAAATGGTGTTTCTTTTCTCTTAAATTAGAACCATGAAACTGAACTGACAGCCATTTTATGTATATTTATGGATTGGTTTTGAAAAGAGCGGGGAGCAGGGAAAACACTAAAATGGGACTTTATCTAAACTGCCCTTCTCTTGTAAAGGGCAGCATATTTCTGTTGTTCTCATTAGGAAATGAAATCAACCTTTAAATCAAAATGAGTATCAGATAATAATAAAGTCTGGAGAATGTCGGTGTTCCACTGGGGGGGGGGGGTCATTCATATCCCCTCCTTCTGGATTTCAGAGAAATAGTAGTAGGGAAGAGAGAGACTTTCTTCCCAATCCCTTAAATTTTTGTCATATTATGTTGTTTCCTTTTCTCCTCTCTCCCTTGCAGGAGGTAAAATGCACACTTGCTGCCCCCCAGTAACTTTGGAACAGGACCTTCACAGAAAAATGCATAGCTGGATGCTGCAGAGTCTAGCGTTTGCTCTAACATCTCTCGTCCTTTCGTGTGCAGAAACCATCGATTATTATGGGGAAATCTGTGACAATGCATGTCCTTGTGAGGAAAAGGACGGCATTTTAACTGTGAGCTGTGAAAACCGGGGGATCATCAGCCTCTCTGAAATTAGCCCTCCCCGTTTCCCAGTCTACCACCTCCTGTTGTCTGGAAACCTTTTGAACCGTCTCTATCCCAATGAGTTTGTCAATTACACCGGGGCTTCAATTTTGCATCTGGGTAGCAACGTTATCCAGGACATTGAGACTGGGGCTTTCCACGGGCTGCGGGGTTTAAGGAGATTGCATCTGAACAATAATAAACTGGAACTTCTGCGAGATGATACCTTCCTTGGCCTGGAGAGCCTGGAGTACCTACAGGTCGATTACAATTACATCAGTGTCATTGAACCCAATGCTTTTGGGAAACTGCATTTATTGCAGGTGCTTATCCTCAATGACAATCTCTTGTCCAGTTTACCCAACAACCTCTTCCGTTTTGTGCCCTTAACACACTTGGACCTGCGGGGGAACCGGCTGAAACTTCTGCCCTATGTGGGGCTGTTGCAGCACATGGATAAAGTTGTGGAGTTACAGCTGGAAGAAAACCCCTGGAATTGCTCCTGCGAGCTGATCTCTCTCAAGGATTGGTTGGACAGTATCTCCTACTCGGCCCTGGTGGGGGATGTGGTTTGTGAGACCCCCTTCCGCTTACACGGCCGGGATTTGGACGAGGTGTCCAAGCAGGAACTTTGCCCAAGGAAACTTATTTCAGATTATGAGATGAGGCCACAGACGCCTTTGAGCACCACGGGGTATCTACACACTACCCCAGCCTCGGTGAATTCCGTGGCCACTTCTTCCTCAGCTGTTTACAAACCCCCCTTAAAGCCCCCTAAGGGGACCCGCCAACCCAACAAGCCCAGAGTGCGCCCCACCTCTCGGCAGCCCTCCAAGGACTTGGGCTACAGCAACTATGGCCCCAGCATCGCCTACCAGACCAAATCTCCGGTGCCTTTGGAGTGTCCCACCGCGTGCACTTGCAACCTACAAATCTCCGATCTGGGCCTCAACGTCAACTGCCAGGAGCGCAAAATCGAGAGCATCGCGGAGCTGCAGCCCAAGCCCTACAACCCCAAGAAGATGTATCTGACGGAGAACTACATTGCGGTTGTGCGCAGGAGCGACTTCCTGGAGGCTACGGGGCTGGACCTCCTACACCTGGGCAACAACCGAATCTCCATGATCCAGGACCGCGCTTTCGGCGATCTCACCAACCTGAGGCGCCTCTACCTAAATGGCAACAGGATTGAGAGGCTGAGCCCGGAGTTGTTCTATGGCCTGCAAAGCCTGCAGTATCTCTTCCTCCAGTACAATCTCATACGTGAGATTCAGTCTGGGACTTTCGACCCGGTCCCAAACCTCCAGCTGCTATTTCTGAATAACAACCTCCTGCAGGCCATGCCCTCAGGCGTCTTCTCAGGCCTGACCCTTCTCAGGCTGAACCTAAGGAGTAACCATTTCACCTCCTTGCCCGTGAGTGGAGTTCTGGACCAACTCAAGTCACTCATCCAAATCGACCTGCATGACAACCCTTGGGATTGTACCTGCGACGTGGTGGGCATGAAGCTGTGGGTCGAACAGCTCAAAGTGGGTGTCTTGGTGGATGAGGTCATCTGCAAGGCGCCCAAGAAGTTTGCGGAGACCGATATGCGCTCCATTAAGTCGGAGCTGCTGTGTCCAGACTACTCTGACGTGGTGGTTTCCACGCCCACGCCCTCTTCCATCCAGGTCCCGGCGAGGACCAGCGCGGTGACCCCCGCGGTCCGGTCGAACAGCACCGGGGCCCCCGCGGGCTTGGGCGCGGGGGGAGGTGCGTCGTCGGTGCCCCTGTCGGTGTTGATTCTCAGCCTGCTGCTGGTTTTTATCATGTCCGTCTTCGTGGCCGCCGGGCTCTTCGTGCTGGTTATGAAGCGCAGGAAGAAGAACCAGAGCGACCACACCAGCACCAACAACTCCGACGTGAGCTCCTTCAACATGCAGTACAGCGTATACGGCGGCGGCGGCGGCGCGGGAGGCCACCCGCACGCGCACGTGCACCACCGCGGGCCCGCGCTGCCCAAGGTGAAGACGCCCGCGGGCCACGTGTACGAGTACATCCCCCATCCACTGGGCCACATGTGCAAAAACCCCATCTACCGCTCCCGAGAGGGCAACTCCGTGGAGGATTACAAAGACCTGCACGAGCTCAAGGTCACCTACAGCAGCAACCACCACCTGCAGCAGCAGCAGCCGCCGCCGCCGCCGCCGCCGCCGCCGCCGCAGCAGCAGCCCCCGCCGCCTCTGCAGCTGCAGCCGGGGGAGGAGGAGAGGCGGGAAAGCCACCACTTGCGGAGTCCCGCCTATAGCGTCAGCACCATCGAGCCCCGGGAGGACCTACTGTCGCCGGTGCAGGACGCCGACCGCTTTTACAGGGGCATTTTAGAACCAGACAAACACTGCTCCACCACCCCCGCCGGCAACAGCCTCCCGGAATATCCCAAATTCCCGTGCAGCCCCGCTGCTTACACTTTCTCCCCAAACTATGACCTGAGACGCCCCCATCAGTATTTGCACCCGGGGGCAGGGGACAGCAGGCTGCGGGAACCGGTGCTCTACAGCCCCCCCAGTGCTGTCTTTGTAGAACCCAACCGGAACGAGTATCTGGAGTTAAAAGCAAAACTAAACGTTGAGCCGGACTACCTCGAAGTGCTGGAAAAACAGACCACATTTAGCCAGTTCTAAAAGCAGAGAAACTCCCTGGGAGCTTTTGCATTTAAAACAAACAAGCAAGCCTACACACGCGGTGAACGCATTTGATTGTGTTGTTTCAACGTTTAGGGTGAAGTGCCTTGGCACGAGATTCTCAGCTTGGGCGGAAGATACTGAAAGGGTGTGCACTTTCCTTTTAATTTTTACACGTGGGGGAAACATTTGTGTAAACTGGGCACATCGATTTCTCTTCTCTTCTCTTCTTGTGGGGGAGGGGAGCAGAAGGGTTTACGGAGGGCCGTTTGCTGCGCAAGCGACTTGCTAACGGTCGCGGTTGTTCTTGTGGTGGTTGGAAGTGCCATTAAGAACGGTGGAAGATGGCAGCGCAGAGATTCTACTCTTCCTCTTTTGTTCCCTTTCCCTCCTCTTCTTCCCCGCGCCCCTTTAAGCCATGGGTGGGTCTAAATGGCTTTTGTGGAGAGATTAGCACACCCCAACTTTAGTAGAAAGTTTGTTCTCTCTCTGTCCTTCCCCCTCCCCCTCCTCTCTCTTTCTCTGCCTCCCTGCCTTCCTCCCTCCTATCTCATTACTTTTCCTTTCTTTTTAAAGGATGTGTTTGTATGCATTCTGGACATCTGAATTAAAAAACAAAAGTATTGTGATCTGGAAAATGATCACCATAGATGTGGACAAATCATTAAAATTACAGAGCTATATGATCCATAATTGATTAGTCAAAATAACTTATTGATGAAATATACAAATATTTTATTGTAGCACCTATTTTTATATACACATTTAGCATTTCTCTTTCCTTCACTATTTAGCCTATGATTTTCACAGAGGTGTCGCACTATATTAGGACCTGCATTTCCAAAACAGGAGTGATATCAGGAAGGCATTTTAAATCACTAAAAATGTGGAGAACTTAATGGGAAAATCGTAAAGCCAATGCAACCCACCCGATTGGATCTGTCATTTAAAAAAAGAAAAAAATAATAACGGATTGTATCCCAATGTATAAAGGAAAAAAAATTAGGGCAATTAATTGGGCCATTTGAGTAAGAATCGTGTGCAAGTTTCTGGTTTTATTAGAGAAGATTTAAAAGTATTTTTATTAGTCAACCAAAATGATGTATTGATTTGACTACTATTGTAGCCGATTTTTGATTGTTTAACCAAACCCAGTTGCATTTGTACAGATCCACATGTACTGGCACCTCAGAAGACCAAATGATGGACTGTACAAATCTCTATACGATGTCTTTATCCCTCTGGGCAGCAAGCAATGATGATGACCACAAACAGGATCTCTGTAAGATGGGGCTACTGTTGTTACAGTCTCATATGTATCCCAGCACATGTAATTTTTTAAATAGTTTCTGAATAAACACTTGATAACTATGTCAAATATGAGGGACTGAAGTAATGATTACTTGAGGTGCAAAAGACGTAGTTACGTGTGATTGACTGAATCTCCATTATTAACAATTAGGACATAGTAGCTAACTTTTATTCCTAATATGAAAAAATTTCCCCAATTATCAAATTTGAATATATGTATATATGTAAAATTCTCCTTTGCAAATTCAGGGAATTATGTTTTCCTAAAGGTGGCATTAATGTCTTTATTAATGAAACTTCAATTGTATACTTTCTTTCCTTATTGAAGTATTCTTCTAATACATGGACCGTGGTAAGTAATATATTGCCTATTCATTTTTCTCCCAATGATATATATTTTGTTGTGTCAGTATTATTTATTCAGTCTACAATGCTCATAGTTTCCTAATTTCCCCGTATTCCCATAGTTTTCCTAATTTTAACTTGTGTAAAACTACCTTCAATGATTATGATGGGTACTTTATCTCAAGTTGATCTATATATCCTAAATGTTCGAAATGTTGGTGGGTGTAAGCTGTTCACCTCTGAGGAAGGTTTGCCAATGAATTTAGATTAGTATTTAAGAGTAGGAAATGTTTGAGTGAATCTGAAACTTAAAGAGCCATGTGCTTCATCGCTATTAGTGGATCTTCCCAGAATCTCACCTGAAATGTGTAAAATATCAAGGGCTGTTCATGAACTTTCTGTTTAAGGAACACTTTCCATGGCATTCTGCCACAAAGAGGCAGCATTCACCCATGAGTAAATTGACAGTAACTGCTTGAATTCAGATTGAACAGGTGGTAACAATTTCCCTGAGGAATTAAAAAAAAAATTAGTAATGCTACATCGGTCAAGTGAAGTAAACTATCCCCATTCTGTGTAACATCTTCCCTTTCCCAAATTTTTTTCAAAGGGGAAAGGACCAAGCTTAATAATGCCATGATATTATCATGAAAAAAAACAAAACAAAACAAAAAAAAAACAGTACCTTACTCTTCATCTACCTCCTCCATATTTAATCCAGGACTAGAAAAGAAAAATAAATTATAGCATTTGACTTCACAATTGGGGTTGTTCTTAATTTTTCTTCACAGTGGGACTTATTTTTTCAATGTCCAAATCACTTCCTCAATATTATTATATGTAGATATGACAGTAT
This sequence comes from Acinonyx jubatus, assembly GCF_027475565.1. Lineage (NCBI taxonomy): Eukaryota > Metazoa > Chordata > Mammalia > Carnivora > Felidae > Acinonyx > Acinonyx jubatus. The sequence goes on from NC_069380.1 coordinate 59,345,557, forward strand.
TGTATAAATTATAAACTATTAATACAAAGTGGAATCTTCACTGTAAGTTTTATTTCTTAATTGATGCATAAAAAGTGAGAGATAAGAATTACATGAAATTCAAGATGTAGTTCTGAATGATGTAAGTAGCTTCCAAAGAAAGTTTGTTGATGCATTTTTCAAAGATTCACCTAATAATGTTATTAATTCAAACCAGCGCCATCGTCCATAATCTTGTCACAAATACTTCTTTAGGTAGTTCATTTGTACTTCTACTCTTCCTAAGGTGTCCAGCCTTTTTTTTTTTAATTTCAAAAATAACAATCATATGATTTATGAAAAGAGGTTACTTCTAATTTTTAAATTATCTTTTTCCCAATTGTATGAAGGGGATAAGAGTAAATTCACTCCTGCTCTAATAAACTTGAAAATTTTTAACATGTAGAGTTATGAAACTATGTAGAATTAAAAAACTGAATTATTTCTCCTTATTCATTGTGTCCAGCCAATACATTAACATATACAATAGAACACGAGTTGTGTGGTTTTGAGTATTTGATTTTTGGCGTTTCAGGTTGTTCACCGAGTAAATAATTAAATTGGGTATATCAGCGGTATATGATTGGATTAAGGAACCCTGCAAATTCTCTCCATAGCATTTTGGTGAACAATATGTAATGTTCCAGGCATCAATTAAAATTTGGATGCAAACTAAGCTTACTCTTTGTGCTTTTCCATTTGATATGTTGCATAATCTCATACAAATATATTTCCAAATAGACATTGCAAAATCTTATTTTTATCTATATATGAATATAGTGTAAATACTTAAATTATCTCAGAGAAAGTAAATATATTCTATGTAAATGTGATAATTGGTATGCTCGCATTCAAAATTATTTACAGCTAAACTGTTGGTTGAAGTTATGTGTTAATGAACGTTAGCATAAATATACTTGGAACACATCTTTTGTTTAGGCGAGATTATCACCTTTACACATGTGAAGTGTGAAATTTGGGTAAATGTCCTGTGTATCCGGGTCTGTCCTTCACCACTGTTCCCTCAGCCTCAGTAAGAAAATCAAACTATGTGCAATGAAAACATCCACACATAATGTGGAAAAGGTTAGAACTTAAGAAGAGAATTGAAGATACCAGTTGCTTGCCCCATATCATTAATTCTATTCTTATTATTATGTTGTTAGCAAATTATTCAAATTAAGTATGTATAGTTTCTTTCCCTGTTTTATTTTTCCAGACTCTTGTCCTTTTTGCTTACATCTCCCTCCTTCCTCCCTCCTTCTCTTGTCTTATCCTTTCTCTTGATTACTTTTCAGTAGGGCAAGGGGGAGAGCGAGAATAGTTCAGTCCTTGTTTGAAATGCCAAAAACTAGCTACTTAATTTCAAGAGCTCAATGGATTGTTCCCAGAGTCACACAACTCCAAATTAATGAAAATAAAACAAACCACAAATATGCTTCCAATTCATTTGGGAATATGCTCTTGTAGCACTTTTCAGGTGGCTCCAAATTAAGATATTTCCAAGAGGTGGCAAAATATTTAGTATAACTAATTTTAAGACTAAAATTTAAACAGAAAGAAGAACTAAAAACAACAAAAGAACTGATTTAAATGTTAGAAGGGGGCATTTAATTAATTGATTTTCAAAGGGAATAAAAAGTTGCTAAAAGGTAATTAAACTGTTATCAAATTAACTATTTCACTTATGGATAAAGTTCTTCAGACCCCCCAAAGTTCTCTGCTTTCTTGTAAATACAAATATATGTATTTTTGTAAATACAAAATTAAAGAAGGTGGGTGGACATTAGTCCATCAAAGAATTATCTAACATCTATATCCAAAGGAATCTTATGTCATTGAGTCTTGCATTTGACAACTGTGCATTTTATCATTAATTTTAATTTAATTTAGTGCTTTTCTATAATTATCCATTGATAGTTCCATCAGTTTATGTAGCATGTATATGGTATACAAAAATACATATTATCAAAGAGAGCACTGCATACTTAATTTTCATCTGGAGTTCTTTATATTTCAAATTTTTACATTATTTCAAATTCTACTTTTATGGTCTATGCTTTAGGCATGTTAGACTGGGGGAAAGAAAATGATTTTATGCACTGTAATGTTTCGGTGTGACTATAGTATAATACCCTTTTCTTACTCTGTTTACAGCAGACTATTTGGCTTACAAGACACAGGTCAAATATTTCTCATGGAAATTGTACCAATATTATAAAATGAATAATTTTATACTCATTTTTTTAAAAAAATGACATTTAACCTTGATTCAGTTAAAGAGTGACTTAGATTACTTCTTAAAAAATTTCTGAAGATCAAAACAAATATTTCATAAAGAATTGATGTAATGCAAGTATGAAATCATTTTACTTTCTCATTTTCTATTTACTGTCAAAATTAAAATGTAATGATATATTGCATAATGCTAACTATATCAGATACATTTTTATTACATATTAGGAAATTCATTTTATAAAAGAAGAGTAATGTTCATAGTGATATGTTGAATGGAAGTCTTCCAGAGTTTTCTTCTTAATTAGGTCTTTATCAGAACATGAAGGAATATTGTATATTTATAATACAAAATAAACATATACATGTTTAAAAATTACATGTGTTTCTAAAAGTGGAAATTATAAAACAGTGTTATGAAGGATAAATTGTTTTCTTTTAAAAATTTAACCTATGCAGAAATGGAACTGCGACTTTATTAAAGGCTCATTAATTTCTTGGTCTACTTATTTTAGACAAACTTATTTAGAGATCATTTTCAAAATATCATGATATAAATTGAATTCGAATTTGTGATCAATATTGAATCATATAAAGACAAGTAGGAAAATTCGGTGACTTTTCACTGTTCTGGAATATGCACTGTAGATTTTCTTACAAATTTACTTCCACCACCAATAATAATTTCCAGTGGTTCCAACTAAAATATTTTTTAAGAATTTTATTTTATGCTTCCTTAAAAATAACACTTAATATTGGATATTGAAACCAAATTTGCTATATTTTTTCAATTTATAATTAGATATGTATCTATTTAAATAAAACATGAAGGGTAGCCGTAAACTTATGTTAATTGATTAGCAAATTGTTTTGTCAGATACTATAATAAAATTTTTGACCAGCATGTTTTATCCATGAGAGATTCACCAGGCTCATATAGACTAAACATTTAAATATTAAATATAAAAATATGTAAAAATGATTATTTGATCAACAAAATATTTTATTTGTGATGATATATCTATTTAAATCACCTGTATAAAACTCCTGCTTTTTATCATGACAACAATAGAATATTTTTACTATGTTTATGTCCAAAGTCAAAAGGGTGTTTCACTTCTGAAAATACTAGTAATAATGGGGAACATTTATCTATCAAATTTAAACCCCGAATTTTAATATCAACTTTAAATCTCCAGTCCTAATTATAAAGTTCATTGTACATGTTTTTCTCTATATTACTGAACTCTGCTCCTGATAAAGTTCCCCTAAAGTATACAAATAGCCATAGTGTTTTTCTTGTTTCATATTTAGGTAGCACATATTAAAATAAAGTTATGAGCTAACACTGTTAAGTTTCATTTCACTTAAATAGTACCTTTCAACTTTACAATTATCTTCAAACTTTTAAAGCTAGTTGAATAGTATATTTACATAGGTACTTACGAAAGTGAACTTTCAGATCCAGAAACTGCTCATGTATGTCAAAATATATTCAATATCATTCACCTTACTGTCATCTTAATTCATTCAATCAGTGCAGTGATATTTCTGTTACCCTGTTAGGATTAAAGACCCCCAAGTCTTAGATGAAAATTAAGTATCTCCTTGGTAATTAAGAAAAAAAAAAGTAAAAGATAAATGCTGAGTATTTGGATTCTAATCTTAAAATATCTTCTTCAAAACTAACAGAATTGTATATACAGAAAACCATTTAGGAAGGGTCTTTGTATAGAATTATGCATTTTATGCATAAATTTATGCAATTTTGAAATTGCTAATTCCATATGGTTTACATGATCTTTCGACTTTAAGTTAACAATGAACTGTCTTCATTTAAGAATTTTCGTCTGAGGGAAGATATCTTTCACAGAGGATGCACTTGAATATGCTTGTTGTCACATTATAGCTTTGACCTACTCTTTCCTTTAAAAGCTCAATTTTAACCACATTGAAAATGGTCTGTATTATTATGTTTAATTCTTGCAACTCAAACCATTTATCTCCCACAATTTTTGAAAAGAAAAACTTGGTATATTTCTTCAGTTTGCTTTCATGAAGTTTAAAGGTATCCTCAGATTAATGACATCCCCTCAAAACATTAAAGACATGATTAGTCAGATTTTTTTCCTGGTGTAACAGTCCAAGCACTATGTAAGCATGACTTAATGTGGGAGTGTGAGGATGTGGATATTAAATTGTCACTGTGGACTCGTCACTCATTAATAACCATCTTTAATACAAAACATGTAAAGATGAGGTGAAGTGTTTCTTGGAATGCTAATGTACTTAAAATTACACACACTGATTAACTGGGTAGCACGTATAGTTTACAAATGCCACTGTTGTGTGCTTGTAAATACTAAAGCAATGCTTGCCAAGTGGTAAGGCACAGTCTAGATTCTGAAAAATCTGTCTTCTATAAAAGATAACATATAATAAGATATCTTATAATAAGATAGTCTTCTATAAAAGATAACATATAATAAGATATCTTATAATAAGATAAAAAATAAATTTGAATTCTAATGCCGTTAGGCTAGATAAGCACTCTTCATATTGTCTTAACGTAGCAGCTTCATATAATAGATCTGCTGGACCATGAGGGCATCTTAGCTTTTAAGAATGTTTAAATAAAATTTGCTCCTGCAGTATTATAATTTATGTATCACAATCATGGATTTTCAGGCAGTGTTCTCTAGGAGCTCAAGAGTTTATCAATGCTTTATATATATGAAGTTGCAAATTCTATGTAGGTTGATGCTATAAAGAAATTAAAATTAAGTGTAGGAAAAAAAACAGTGAATAGTTTTACAACCAGAGGAAACCAGTTTACTACATATGAATGTTCTATTAAAAATGTAAATACAAGATTTACAGCCACTTGGAGTCTCCAGAGCCAACTTTGCAAACGGCCCTGACTCTGAAGGACCCTGGACATCCTAAGGGGAGCTGCAATAGTAACTTAAGAGTGTGTTATTACAGAGGGAAAATTATAATCACAGCTCACAACAGAAGCTTTCCCCCAAATGTCTAACTGCTGATGTGCTTGAAAACAGTGCAAAAGGTCAATTCAATGAAAATATGTCAAACATCAAATATTATGAGAATCACTTCAAGGATGGAAGATATAACTTGGAAAAGCTGATCCAATAGATTTAGCAGCAAAAATTTTTAAAAGAGGGAGACAGAATTGCCAAGACTATTTTTTTTCACTATGTTAGAAGAAAATAATGAGTACAGATATTCTTTAGTATTGCTAACTGTGCCAATGATAACTTGTTTGTAATTGGATGTATACCTAGAGGAAGCAAGTTGATGTATATTTAGAGGAAGCAAAAGATAACATAACGAGATTCCCAAACTTTCTAAATGTGTTTCTCTTTTAAGATTTTTTTAAGACTAAACACTGACATACTTTGTAAAGAAATTTTGAATTTCATCTTCTCTGTTAATTTTCTAACACAATGTGAATTAGCTTTGATATATTAATATACTGTCAGTTGGACTTTTATTTTTACTCTTGATTTGGTTTGACAATCATGTAATCTTAATTTTTTTTCTTTGTAGAAAATTTAATAAGCTGTGCCTGAAATAACAAAATAATAGTTTCACGTTATTCATTATGTTATACCACAAATGGTAGCCAATGGCAACAAGGCAGAAAGATGATTCTAAAATTCTGAAATATGTTCCTTTTTCCATTACAGATGGTTTGTCCTTTGGCAACTTTCTTTGTATCTCAGCCTTATTTACAATTTGTAAAAATTAATACAATGTGTGTGATTTGTGAACACCTTAAAAAAATTAGCTTTCCGTTGTCTCTACTGGGTATATGTCAACTGTGATTCTTTCTAAAACTAACATACTAATTATCATTGCTATTTATAGTGTATCTATGAAAGATATATCTTCCAGATAAAAACATCCTTTCTTCTCTTTCTAATATTATATTAGTTGGAAATGTATTTTTTCATTTCTGCATTAACTGTGGGATTCTTTTTATAATATTAAGTCATCATTGGTAGATATTTTACAGTACATTTAAAGGTACAATTTCTTTGAAAAGAAAGAACTTGGTATAATTTTATTGACTTCATGACATATTCTTACTCTTTGAAATAGTAACACTGAGCTTTCGGTGTATTTCAAAAATATATGATTAATATTCATTTCTCAAAAAATTGAGTTCTGTTTCTAAATTGGGTGGCAATTTTTCTTACATTGGCTTATATTGTTTGCATTTAACCAAAACGTTTTGAAATTATATGTGAGGTAATTTCCATTATTTTGGTTTTAATTCAAACAATCTTGGGCATACTTATTTTTTGTTAGATAATATTCCATAATAAATATAGAAAGATGCACCAATAATATGTACCATGTATAATATTTAATGATTTTTGACTTATATTTTTGTAGCGTTAATTACAAAAGATGGAATAAATTGTGACATAGCATTCATCATTTTAATATTCTAAATTTACGGCTCTTCTACATAATGATTAATAATATAGATAGTACTAAGTTTATTTTATCTACTGTGGTATGAATTTGGCTTTTAATCCAATAATGAAATTGTTTCCATTCTCAATATTTTAAAGTACTATTACAACAGCTATTTACTAGTCTCACTGACAATCTGGATTCTTCCTGAAATGCTCAAAGAGTCTTTATAGAATATTAAAAACAGGGAGCTCTAATGTTTAGAATTTAAAATGGTAGTAATGACAAATCTACTATAAACATAATAATTAAATCATTACTTTCTCCATTAAGAAGAGAACAGAAGCTCAAGTACATTAAAATAATGTCTCAAAAGATATTGGAAATGTAGCAAGCTGACATTTATACCTAATAAAAAATCTTATTAATATCATTGTAGAACATTTATATTGTTTTATACAAATACTATGTTTCTATTCAGTGTAACAGAGGATTAGTCCAGAGTTATTTTGATCACAATTTCTGTCTGTTATTTGCTTGCAAAATTCGTCTAGAAAAATGGATACTTGTCATAATAACTGTATCTATCACGAGGCCATAGAACTAAAGGTTGCACTTATTAGTCACTCCCTTATTGAGTTAACAAATAGGTATTTACAGATGTCTACAAACTAATGTGAATTCAGTGAACACTATAAACTTCCTAAATTGTTTATCAGAACACCATTTACCTTGGCATAAACTTCACAGGTGACTAAAACATCAATAAGAACATTAAGTGACTCGTTAGTACCTTGGCATGCAAATTTATATTAGAAAACCGTTGGGGAATGCTAGTGAATTTTAAATATATTTACAATAATAAGCACTGTAAATATTTTCCAGATGGCTTCACTTTTAGTCCCCTTCTCTGGTAAAGATCTGTTAAGGAGAAATGGAAATAAATCTTGAGCACTTAGACATAAAACTTAACCCAATTTTAAATTGCAATTATTAATTTTGGGTTTTTTTTTTGAATCATTGGCTACGTGTTTCAATAATTAAGGAAAGAAATGATTGCTGTACTGCACTTATATTACTGTTCAGAGCGTGCCTTAATAGAGGTACTGGTAAAATTTGCAGGGATTTTGGTGTTTTAAGCTGGTGAGGTATTTATCTATTTAGAAAGCTTTTCTGGGCACTATGTGTTTTCCCCTGGGTGTGAGAAAATCAGTTCACCCTTTTAATGAGAATGTTACCTCCAGGGAAAATGCAATCCAGAAGGAATAATCCTTTCCTTCCAGCAGTTGCCTGCACAGGGACACATTTTTCTCTGGGGCTGACTGCGTATATATTTTAGTTAGAAAGTTTTAATATTTTAAAATATCACTGCATTTAGTCATAAGGCATTGTGATGGTAGGATACAGCATTTTTTGAATATATATTGACATATTTTTCTGAGCTTTTAGATATATAATTACAATTTAGGAAATTTTATTTATTGTTAAAATTTTAGCTGTCTTCATATTTGAGATACAATAATTATTTATATGTACTTTACATATTTTGTTAAATTTAGAGACAGAGAACAAGGGGCTTAAATGAAGTGGCTTTAGATTTTCACTAACCAACTCCAAACAGCACAATTTTAGAAGTCTTTAAGCTGTTTTGATGCCAATATGTAAACTCTTTCTCAACATTCAAACTTACTTCATTTCAACTGTGACGAGCACTTGGAGGATGAACTATTTACTTCTTGTGATTACTTCGAGTGTCTTGGAGCATTTACGCATTAAAAATGTGAAATTGTTTGACTCTGCAGCCACATGTTTTAATTCTTCAAAATTATATTTAATATTCACATGTTTTAAAATTGTTTTTGGTTACTGTTTTTGTCCATTAAAGACTACTAGAACACAACTGCATAACTTTTTGGATTTTAAATACTTAGCTATTAAATTTTTTCTTTCACAAATTCTTATAATTTTCTTTCCAAATAAGAACCAATTAGATATAAAAATATATAATACTAAAACATTAATATGTGTTGATATTTGCTTTTGTTTGTAAAATATATACTTTCATAACCATCAACTACAGTAAATTACTCCTTCTTAGAAGATACATCAGTATTCAAACATTTCAATAGAAATCTGATGACAGATATGAAAAATGAATTTCGCTTTAAGAGTACCAGACTCGTGCCATAATGAGGAATAAAAATAAAAGGAGCACCTTTTCAAAATACTGAATATTATCAAAATGAAAGTTAAGTTTTTGTATTTGGGAAAGTTCTTCTCCTCCTATTACTTTCTCTCATTTCATAATACCAAATCAGTTTTCCTGTTACTAATGTTCCTCAAAAATTGCCTCACTTGAATTGCTATTTATTATGTAAAAATAAAATCCCAATTTGTTTTTAACAGGTAGTGGTATTTAATAAGTAGACTTATTCAAATAAGTAAGTTTGATGTAGCTATTTGTGTATTCAAATAACTAAAATTAAGATCATTTATTTTTGAAATGAGTTTCATAAATTAGAAATGTAAAGCTTATTTCTATGTTATATATCAAAGTTGTTTTATCATATGCTTAAACATAGTAAATACTTGTAAAGAGGCAAAAAGCAATCATTTTTTAATAATTTGAATCTCTTTTAAATATTTGGACTGTGATTTTTTAGACAATATTGATGTGCAGATTTCTGTTTACTTGTCTTTTAAAATGGGAATGTGGGTATTCATATGCATGATTTAAATACTGCCTTAATAGTTTAAATTACATATTTGTTTTTGAATTGGGAAAAAATGATATAACATCTAGACAACTAACTGAGAAAATTTAAGATCATCACATTGGTAAAAAATTAAATCATCTCATATTATGCACATTTTTATAAAGTAACTTGAAAAATACAACCACATACATATTGACAGAAACTGAATTTTTGTATTAAGGTTAAACAATGTGTAAATATTTTACTCAATTTTTATGGTGAAATTTCTATTTGCAAAAATATTTTAAATAAAATTACATTAAAAGTTAGTGTATTATATGTGTTACAAATAATACTAAAGGTGACATTACTTGCAGTGCCAGAGAAAGGAAACAGTCTAAAAAAATAAGTATATTTTTATTTAAAAATAATTAGAGGGGTGCCTGGGTGGTTTAGTTGGTTAAGCGTCTGACTCTTGATCTCAGTTCAGGTCATGATCTCACAGTTGGTGAATTTGAGCCCAGCATCAGGCTCTGTGGGAATAGCTTGGAGCCTGCTTGGATTCACTCTCTCCCTCTCTCTCTGCCCCTCCCCCACTCATGCTGTCTGTCTCTCTCAAAATAAATAAACTTTAAAAAAATTTTAAAAATAACAATAATTAGAAAAAATAATGTATGTGGCAAATTTTAACCTATATCTGATCTCTGGGTGTTTGCATGGTGGTTCAGTTGGTAGTGTGTATTTTCACATACTATCTATTCACTTATTTCAAATAATGCCAATATCGATATACATGCTAAAGATAATTCCTTTAAATATGCTATTTCAAATGAGCAAACAACAAAAGATATTAGGCAATTATTTATATGGAATCTGTACCACAGCTATGACAAATTTGTAAATGTTCCAATGGAAAGAGCAATGTTTGGTTTAGTTTTGTTTCCAACTTACTATATTTACTACTATAGATCTATGAATATCCTTGTCATTTGAAAATCTTTCTACAAAACAGGAAACTTCCCATGCAACAATGGGATGGGGCCACAATGAAAGAAAGGAAGATAATACTGTGGTTATGATCAAACTAAGACATTTTTCAAAATAATTAAGCATAATTTCATTTTAAGAAGTTCCAAATTTAGTATCATCATCAGGTAGGAACTAAATATATAAATGCAGTAATTACATAAAAATTTTGAGTAAATAACTTTAAAGTAACTCTTAATCCCATTACATCATAGCTGTTTCAACTTTGCTATTAGATTCATATTTGAAATGTTAGAAGTCTTAGGCAAAATTACTGCTGCTGTTTTTGCCCTTTAGAAACATTCTATCATTGAAACCCTATGTAAGTCTTATCATCTGGAACTGGTGTGGCACTGGATCTTCAGGTACTGTGAAGAAGATCTCCAAAAAATCAATAAAAGTGTCTAAACCAAATATTTATTCAGTCATGAACTCTCAATATGTAGGTATATTCATATGTATATTCCTATGTATATAATATATATCTTTTTGTATTTGGATAGTTTCAATGTTTTGCAACTTGAATCACTCAGTTGTATTAACCAGGATTTAGGGCTTTGCGGGGGGGGGGGGTGGTGTCACAGTTTTCCCTTTAATTTTTTATTTCCCCAATGTGTATAGAATTTTGGTGTAAACGTTTCTATATAATGAATTATTCACATGAACCAGATTCATGCTTGTACATTATTGTTAGACTACATTTCATGATACATTGTTATGGTTTATATTGTTTTAACTGAATGTAATTCATGGATCTTTTAACAATTTACCTCTTTGTCAAGATTACCCTATTCATTTTATGCATTTTGTCCGATAATTTTTTTGTAATGCAATGAGCCAGATAGAGTTACTAGCCTATTTAAGTAATATAAGGATATGGCATCTCTCTACACAGGGAAGTCAAAAATATTTTAAAGTGATTACTGATCTTTTTACTTATTAACAATATTCAATTCAGTGAAAACACTGTACACTGTGATCACTCTCTATGAGTTTTGACAAATTTCTGAATTTACATTGTTCTAGTTGTTCATAACTTTAAGAATCCGCTCAAACTGCTTGGATTTAAGCTAAGAAAACTATGAAGTAGATAACTAACATCTCTCTTTCAGTTTTGTTCTCTGTTTTGGCTTGCCTTTTAACCTGTGGTTCACCAAGCAAGTTACAATCATTTTCCTTTCAACTTATTTTTTCTGGAGTGTTAATTTGTTCCTGACATTTTGCCTCATGAGAGTCACATTATGACGAAGGTAACTCAGAGATCAAAAGGATTTTCAAGGCTGTTATACATACCTCTACCTACAGAACCCAGGTTCCCTGACAGCAATGATAGAGGTTAGTGGGACAGGAAACCAAACTCAGCACCAAAGACAGATACTATGCAGATTAGCCCACTCAGCTAAGACTGACAATCACATAGAAAATATAATATAGCCACTTAAGGGAATAACTCACCTGCCTCTTTGTGGTTTATATTTTCTATCTTAGATTAAAAAAAAAATTTTAATTGGGGAGGGTACCAAGACAAGGACATTTTAATCACCAAATCTAATTAATTCCATTATATGTCAATACCTTTTTAAAAACTTTTGTTTTAAACTCTGTTTGTCACATCTGGGCACCTAGGTGGCTCAGTAAATTAAGCACCCAGCTCTTGGTTTTTACTCAGGTCATGATCTCACTGTTTGTGGGATTGAGACCCATATCAGGCTCTGTGCTGACAGTACTGAGCCTGGTTGGGATTCTCTCTCAATCTGTCTCTCTCTCTCTCTCTCTCTCTCAAAATAAATAAACATTTTAAAAAATTGCCAAAGAAAATATAGTTTTTTAGTTAATTGGCTAATATAACAATTATGTAAATTTACTGAATAAATTATAAACAGTTGAAATATATTTTGGTATTATATTATTCAGTCATTATTTATTTACTGGTATAATGAAATAGATTATTTCTTTCTCCACACATATAATGCAATTTCATGAGAGAAATGTTCAAATGCACATGTACTCATTCCCTTTTAATTCTAATTTAAATAGCTTCTTCAGTAAAAGCAGAACTCCTCAATAGTAATATAATTCTGTGATTCTTTCCTGAATAAAACAGATTTTGTGCTTATCTTTTTTAAGTATGATCTTAATCACAGAAGTGCTTTTAGTCTTCCAATTGGGATTTTTAAAAAGAAAACCCAAGGGTGTCGAGGTGGCTCAAGAGGTTAAGTGTCCAACTCTTGATTTCTACTCAGGTTCTTATCTCACAGTTATAGCACATGGTTAATGAGTTTGAGCCCTGCTTTTGGCTCTGTGCTGACAGAGTGGAGTCTGCTTGGGATTCTCCATCTCCCTCTCTCTCTGCCCCTCCTCTGCTCATGTGCACCCATGCGCGCGCTCTCTCTCTCTCTCTCTCTCTCTCTCAAAAATAAATATTTAAAAGAAAAAGAAAACTCAAACTCAGGGCATTAGATGTCTTTCCTATAAAATAATATATCAAATAGGATAAAATAATTAAGTACTCCTTATAATTTTAGTATTTCAAGATCTTTAGTATTTTTAACCTATGTTAAAACACTCCAATAGGTAACTGCTAAAGAAGAATTTGCATGGTCAGCAATTTTGAACTGGATCATTAAACTTATCTTTTTTGTATACAAAAATAAGAGAACTAAAGAAGCAAGTAATGTTTCCTTTCAGGACATTTTTTAGGTTATGATGTGTGTGTGTGTTTGTGTGTGTGTGTGTGTGTGTGTGCACGTTATGCAAGTTTTACAGGAAGGCTTACTGGTTTCATCAATTTTTGCTTGTTTCTCTTTTATTTTATATTTTCTAAGCCATTGTGATTGTTTTCATTATAAGCTACACATACAAGAGCATGGTGAAGATTTGAAGGAAGATTCCATAATCTTTAAGCAATTCTTTTATCCCATCAAATCACCAGCAGAAAATAATGCCAAGACCTGTGAGCTATACACTTCATTGGCCAAGTCCTCAAAATAGAGTGGGGCTTGCAAACGTTCAGTGGCCAGCTATGCCTTGTTAACTGCATATATGTTTGTTATCTGATTTGGGGGATGGTAATAAGCTGTTAGGAATAACCACTTATCTTCAACTTTCATTGTCAAAGACCAATATTTCAAATGACAGTTTGGACCAGAAAAAAATTTAGTAAGATTTTGAGTGAGTAAATAAAGCCACATCTTCCTTACAGGACTTTTTTAATCTCTCCGTTCTTACGCTTTTTTACAACTAAAGTAAAACTAATGTCATATAATCAAGATAAGACAAAAGAGCAAAGCCATTGAAATATTGAGCTCTTACTGTGAATTAGTCTCCCTTTCTAAGACTTTCTGTATCAAGTCTTGCCTTGTTTGATACAATATATTTCTAGCATTGTCACCCCAGCATTATTTTTGACATTCTTTTTTGAATAGTCATTTATTTGCATATTTCACATTTTCTCCTCTACTTATCTAAAAAACCCTAATGTTTAAATTACTGAGGTATCTAAAAATATTCCTTATTATATAATTCCAGATCATTATCATTATTTGTTTTACTCTATACAAACTATGCCATTGTGAACAATGATTCAGTGTATAAAATACAGGTCTCCTTTCTTTTTTCCTGCTTTGCATTTTGGTGTCTTCTTTTTTCCTGTTTTGCATTTTGGTGCCCTACTTGCTATGTACTATTTTAGTTTTCCTTTTCCTTGATATTTTGCTTATGTGGAGTTCATTCTTATTACAAGATTTACATGATGATCTGAAAGTCCTTAGTAAGTTAAAAATGTAAAAAATAATATTTCAGAACCATGCATTTTTTAAAAAAGATTTTACTGTTTTACTTGTGCCCTGATTGTGTGTGTGTGTGTATGTGTGTGTGTGTGTGTGTGTGTGTGTGTGTATGTATAAAACTAGAATTTTGAAAATTTGGAAATTTTATTCTTCATTTAATTTTATTGCTTCAAGTACGCTTGAAGCCTGACACAATACATAGGGAAATAATATAAAAGGTTTCATGTACAAGTGAAAGTTCCATTATATATTATGCAAGGATAATTCATTTGTGTATTTTTTCCCTACGTCCTTTTCTGTTATTTTATTCCTCTAACCTCCTAAATTAAGTTAAATTTGGATTACAATGACTATTCATTTGGATGATTGATTTTTAAAACTATGCTAAACAGGGGCACCTATGCTGACAGCTCAGAGCCTGGAGCCTGCCTTGGTATTATTATATTATATTATATTATATTATATTATATTATATTAGTCTTCCTCTCTCTCTTCCCCTCCCCCACTCATGCTCACTATCTCTCTCTCTCTCTCTCAAACATAAATAAAAATTAAAAAAATTCACAAAACAAAGAACTACCTAAGATTATATACTCTGACAATTTCAATTTCTAAGTCACTCAAAGATCTTACTTTGGAATAGCCACCTAAGAAGTATCACCACAGTTAGATGCTTTTGGACTCAAGCGTTTTCTGCTGCTGCACTTGAAATTGCCTGCTCCCCTTGCTCCATCATCAAGGATGCTGCCCAGGATTCTTCCTTTACCTTCTGCACATGCACAGATTCCTTGGGCTGAGGCAAGATGGAGCCATTGGTGGTGAAATGTGGTTAAGAGGAAACTGAGGCGGGGGGAAGGGGAGGCTGGGAAAGAAAGGAATTGGAAAAGGGAGTTCTTTCTACCACTCTTTTCATCACCCCGAGGACTATACATGCTTGCTTTCAGATGCTTGCTCCATTTCTCCATTTACAATTGCCAAAGTACCTGATTGTGGTGAGTGCAAAGCTCTGGGCCTAGTTTCTGTGATATTTTCTCGATATTTCCTTCTGACATGTAGATTTTTTTGTTTTTTGGGTTTTTTGTTTTTGTTTTTTTTAGTTCATGTATTAGGAACTTTGTGTGTGTGAATGGATATGTTTGACTTTATTACTCTTTCTATACCAAAAGAGGCTGGAAGGTTAAAGGAGAAAAGTGAAATTTAACTCTATTTCCCTAACACTACCAATGATGATAGATAGACAGATAATAGATAGATAGAAGATCAATAGATAGATAGACAGATAGACAGTCTGTGGATTTGTTGAGGTAGGTGAGACACTGTGTAGTTGTAGCTGTTTCCCATTACAGATCTTCCTGGACTTACAATAGAGTTATATCTCAACAAGCTCATTATGAATTGAAAATATCATAAGGTGAAAATGCATTTAGTTCATCCAACCTAGTGATCATTATTGCTTAGCCTAGCCTATTTTAAATGTGCTCAGAACACTTACATTAGCCTACAGTTGGGCAAAATCATCTCACACAAAGCTTAGATTATAATAAAGTGTTGAATATCTCATTGTAACATATTGAATATAGTATTGACAGTGAAAAACAGAATGACTGTGAGGGCACAGAAATGGTTGTCAGTGTATCGGTTGTTTACCATCATGATCACGTGGCTGCTGCTGCTCTAAGCATGACCAGAGAATATCCACTGCATGGAGTTAGCCCAGGAAAAAAGCAAAATTCAAAATTCCAAGTATGGTTTCTACTGAATGTGTTATCTCTTTGGCAGGAATATAAAGTAAAAAAAATGTAAGTCAAGCCATCGTAAGTCAGGATCGATGGAGGAAAGAAACTCTGATTAGAAGTACAGAATAGTGGCTGGGGAAAGCATAGTAAAAGGAAAGAAATTAGACAAACGCTAGTTGACCTAGGCAGGATGTGTTGCTTTATGAGTATCATTTTATTCTCTACTTCCTGGAGCTGCTGATCATTGAGCTAAATACTCATCTCCAAGACTTTCATTTCCACTCTGCCAAATTCACACAATCTACCTACCTTGAATTCCTTCTGCAGGCCTTGAAAGGTATAATTACTTTGTTAGAATTGGAGAAGCCCCTCATGTCTTTACCTTTGGAGAAGGCAGAACTTAACAACCGTGATCTGACTGGTAACTTAAATCATTTAATGTTTTTGAAAGTTGTCACATAGACACATTGTAATATTACACATTGTAATATTCACCTAGTGTAATAAATACTTAAGGGATATTATAGATTAGATTACCTTTGTTAGTAGTATACAAGTATGTTTTATAGTTTGATTTATATCAGAAAAAGTACCAACTTCAAAAACAGACTATGGGTGATAATGTTTCAAATCTCCCCATTTGTAATTTCATTTTTATGTATTTCTTAATCAATTCACAACTTTGTATTTAATCCAGTATATGAGTGACAAAAATATATGAGAAAAATGTATGTAGAGTTTAAATTGCTAATGCTTTTCATTTAGTGTTGAAATGCTGAGGGGTTTTGTGTGTGTTTTCTTTGTTTACTTTTTTGTAATCATTGGTGACCAGATAAAGCCAATGGTAAATTTAAGAATGCACAACCTTAAAGATACACTATCATTGCAAATAGATATGGTTGCAACATTTCTATATATAGATTCCAATAGAGTGATTTGGACACTTGCTACAGGTACCTTTTTTAAAAGTCCACTAAGAACAATCTGCATGATTTTTTTTCTGTCCAGACTAACACACACAAATCTAAAGAATATTGCATCTCTGAGAATGACTTTTTAAAATATTGATTTGATTTTTAAATGAAGGATATATTATTAAGCATTCATTAAAACAAGCCTCTACTTCATCAGTTCTTCAGAAAATATCACGGCCTTGGACATTTCTAGTTAGGGAACATTTATTTCATTCCAACATCCTTACTGTCTAATGATTTGGTCAGGTCATGAATAAGTCAACCCCTTACTCACCAAGATGGATTGTGAATGCATTTCTAATTATCTAATAATACTATGAAATTATATTGTTTCTGTCATGTGAGTGAGGCAGAGAAATTGTATATGAATGTTTTTCAGCCTAGTTTGAAGCAGAAAATATATGTCTTTGAAGTGACAGAAGCAGACAGATTTTGCTGACAAGAAAGAATCTTTGTATTTGTGAGAAGTCACTGTAGAGACTATGGTCTCTACCATAGGGCAAAGAGGAAGAAATTGCAGATAGGGACATGCCTTCTAAAAATGAGAAGACAGCCACCACACTGCAGCAAACCATGTAAGGCAATAAAACAGTCATGTGACAAGTCCAATGACTATCATTCTGGCCACTTTCAGAAAAAGCAGAAAAATAAGGCAACTAGAGGGTATGGTACGTTCAGTACTTACCCTTTACTCTTATTGTTCAAAGTATCCAGGTCTTCATATCAGTTGGGAAGTGAGGTCTCTGTAGGGTAAAGTAACATGGCATTTGTTACTTCTCAACAATGGACAGAGGTCCTTTTTAGAAATTGGCCAATTTTGTTTGACCTTTGAATACAGTGACCAGATTTTGTTTTCTTTTATTTTGAGTAAGCACATGAATGAATAGATCTTGTCTTGCTAGATTGACATTCACTCATTGAGCATCAAGGAAACACTCTACAGGCACGCAAATTAAAATACTGATAGAATAGAACTAATCATTTTTTTCGATACATTATCTAACTGGACAGAGAAACTTATCAAACAGATAATTTCAATATACCAGGATATAAATTTATAATTTCTTATAATCACTTTAAGTTAGGAATCTAGCCAAAAGATTTACATCTAAAATAGAAATCAAATATTGATTTAAATATTGATCATTTTGGATAATTTTTATTTTAAAGATTTAATTAATCAGTACATATCACTGAACCATACTATGTATATTTCTAAGTTTTCTATTCATGCTCTGTTTGAATTCATCTTTGCCAAAAATTTAGTAAAAATTCCTCTCTACTTAAATTTATAGAAAAACCACTTTTATATGTTTATTTGAACCCATTATTTATCTTAAGAATCACAGTTCTTGGGGTACCTGAGTGGCTCAGTCAGTTAAGCCTCTAATTCTTGATTTCAACTGACGTAATGATCTCCCAGCCTTGAGATCACACCCCATGTTGGGCTCCGCACTGGGCATGGAACCTGCTTGAGGTTCTCTCTCTCTTTCTTCTTCCTCAGTACCTCCTCCTGTTTATCCTTTTGCGTGCTCTCTCTCTCTCTCTCTCCCTCCCTCTCAAAAATATCACAGTTCTTTTGCACATTTTATTTTTTTCTCTTTTACCCATAAATAATTCAGCTTATTTGGAATGTGGTGACTTTCGGTACACCAAAAGTGATTACCAGTCTTGAAAATTATCACAGAAATTGTGGCCTGGACCTCACGCTAAGTAATTAATATCTGGAAAGCAAATAATCATCTAGACAAAAGATATTAGTTTCTGACAGAGGTAAAAGTGAAAGTGTTTATTCTCTCTTTTTCTTCCCCTCCTCCTTCTCCTTCTTCTCCTCCTTCCTCTACTGAGTTCCTGCAAATAGTTGATTCCAGTTGTAAGAACAGTTTACAACCAGATAAGACCTCATTAATTGATGCATCAGGATTAATAAAGATGATTTACTAGGTGCTTTTTGCAGCTAAACTATTCAGACTGAAGATAGTCTAGGTTCTTTGGAATGTTTCATTTGTGATTTCAGGTCTCTGCCTTGAGCTGCATGAGTATAGCAGATATGTATTATTTTTTAATGAATTTGCCAGAAAGTGTTTGGTTGGTCAAATATATTTGATTATACTACTCAATTCAATGAACATTAAGGTATTAAGAAATTGTTAAATTCCTCCAAACCTGAGGGAAAAAATTCAAATTTCAGTTCTGTTAATTCATACAGACTCAGCCTGAATCTATATCAAAATTCATAATGGTTAATATCAAATAATAATGAGAATTTTATTTAATAATAGAAGGTGAACAATTGAAAATATATCAAACATTTAACAGAATCTTAGAATTTTCCTTCATATGTGTTTGATATTCTAGAGAGATGAGCTTCATATACAAAGTATTCATTATTACAATTTTGACTAAATTCTTAAATTAAAATAAACACTTTTTATTAAGAATTATGAGTTACCAGGGATGATACTAAGTGATTTTTTTGATAGTTTGTACCCATAGTTGTGTATGTTTATAACAAATGCAGACTACGATATTCTTGCGGATATAATTAGAATGCTTTACTATCTTTTGCCAAAAAAGGTTCACTCTCTTAATTCCCCCTGAAAATACTACACATTAATGCACTTGTTGGCAGTGGAAATCAGTAGAGTAACATAATGTGGTATCGCAGTAAGTTGCATTTTTATATTTATTAACATTCATCTATACCCAAAGTCTTATTTCCCTTGGATTTGGACAATTTCTTTTTATGAGATAAAAGAAAATGTGTCATAAAGTTAATTTCCACATCTAAATTGCAGGATTGTTGGTCCCTGAAAAATAAGATTCTTTTAATAGGAAATTTACCTATAGTAATAAAGCCTTAAAGCTTTCATTGCAACTAATTTTTTAGAAAGTCAGCAATAAGGAAAATGATTATAGTACAGCAGCAATAAAATATACTGTATAGGTTTAGTCAATATATAATGCAATATGATATATCTTACTTTTTTTATGGATTCATATAATACCTCCCTTCCTAGGAAGGGGAAACCAGAGGAAGAAATGAAGAAAAAAATAATTAAAACAAAAGTCTGTTTACAAGCATCTAGATTCCAAATTTTATACAGTTTTGTTTTTTGCTTGAAATATTCAGGTTTTATTTTAATATCCAGCATTTAATAGTCATGATATATGTTGGAAATAAGCTTTGATATATATCAACATATTTTATAAAGATGTATTCCATTCCTAATACGAAGCAGGCACTGTGAATACAACCATGAAAAATCATAGAGTTGTCTCTCCTCCAGTGTTCAGCCCTTATTTCTCAAAGTGTGCTCTCCATGTGGACGCTAAAGCCTTATAGATTTCTACATGCATTTCTTCTCATTTAATAAGTAATCTATTCTCACTTTGTGGTGGTAAAATGAGTGATAGAGAAGATAATTTTTTCAAGGTCACCCAGCAAGTGATGAAGTGACGATTAAGAGGTGATCTCTGCCTCCAAATTCTTTTTCTTTTTTTTTTTTTAATTTTTTAATGTTTACTTATTTTTGAGAGGAGAGAGACAAAGACAGAGTGTGAGCTGGGGAAGGGTCAGAGAGAGGGAGAACAGAATCTGAAGCAGGCTCCAGGCTCTGAGCTGTCAGCACAGAGCCCGATGCGGGGCTCGAACTCACAAGCCGCGAGATCATGACCTCAGGCGAAGTCTGACGCCCAACCAACTGAGCCACCCAGGCGCCCCTTTTTCTTTTTTAATTCTATGAATGCTAAAACCTAAAAAAAATGTAGAAAAGTAAATATAGGAAAAGATAACTGTGAAATCCCTTACAGAAGTGGAAAAGGAATTTATGAGAACACAAATGGGGAAGATACACTACATTGGGGGTTGGCAAAAATATCATAGAGCTAGTGATATTTTCAAATACTTCAAAAATAGGTCACCATTTTGACAAAAGAGAGTGGGAAATTCTGATGTGTAGTAATAGCCATAGAATGGAAGCTATAAACCCCGGGGGGAGACGTGAGAGTAGGCTACTCAACATTACTATTAGTATTAGTTAGTATTAGTGTAGGGGTGTGATCTGCAGAATATCCTGGAAAATAAAATTATTTTTCAAAAATGAGGAGCCTAGAAGCAATGCTGGGGAATTTCCAGAGAATGAGGAGCAATTAAAAGATTTTGAGCAGAGTTTTGACATAATTCGGTTTTTCATTTAGAAAAATATGTCTTGTAGAAGAGGATAAACTGGCTAAGAAAGGAGAAACACTGAAGAAAAGAACACTCCTTGGGTACATATTTCAGTAACCCACGTGTGTGTGTGTGTGTGTGTGTGTGTGTGTGTGTGTGTGTGAAAGAGAGAGTAAAAGGAAATGAGAAGGCATTTCACAAAGACAGTACATAGAAAGGTTTGGGCAATAGAGAGCATTTACCAGTATTTAAACTCTATGAACAGAAAGCAATTCTTGGTCTCTCCTATATCCCCAGCCCTCAGATAAGAATCTGGCAAAAAGGACCAGGTAATCAGGAAAATATTTTATAATTAATAAATGTAGTGGGTGAAGGAGAGAGACTAGTAAAATATAAATGAACGTGGATGACACTTTTGACACAAGGGGTGAGTTGTTTTAGAAATATATTTTTATGATCCCAAATTTTGATGTTGGGAATGTTCTTCTGAAAACTCCTGTTTGCTGATCAGTTTTTTAAATTGTCTCTGTATTTTGATGGGTTTTTATGATTTTACCAAAGACAGGAAACAAAGAATGGTAAATATTTTATGTGTTATTTTTGTAGTTTTTACATAGTTAACTATTACCTGAGAAGTTCCATTATTGTGAATTACAGATCAGAATACTAGATTGTAAAAATACACATCGGATATGTTTGTAGTCTTAGCTGCTGGTAAAGACACACATTTAAAATTTGCATGTACTTTCTCTATAATGGAGAAAGCAGATTAAAAGATAGGTATTTTCCACTGAGTGGAAAATACACCACACATGTTCAATATAGGGGCCACTTTGATAAACCACACTGTCGCTTTGGTGTGTGTGTGTATGTGTGTCCTTATAGAAAATGCACATTTCATTTTCCTACTCACAGTAATTAGCTTAATTACTTGAATCTACCAATCCTCCAGTTGTATTACCCTGAGCAGGATTCCCATGTTTCCTATGGGAGACATTATTTCTAAATTTCTCTAAGGCTGTCAAAATGTTAACATACACCCTTGGGTTAGTGCAATTCCTTCACTGTTCTTTTGGGACTTAACCGATTTAATGATTTAATTCCACAGAAGAGTTCATGTAACATAATCTATGTTTTTCTAGTAATAGAAGACTTCCTATATCAAATTTCCAAAAATTAATTTCCTAGTTAGTATTTGATAGTCTGAGTTGGATAGGTCCTTACTTCAGCTGCTCCCATTCCTGAAGAGGATGGACACACGGTGACATAATTTGTTCATAGCTCTAGAGGTGAGGTTCTCTTTTGCAGGCTGCTTGCTTATTCAGATTTCTGTTACCCCCAAAGCGTTGCTCAATCTCTGTGCAACCTGTGTGTTACAAACAAAATGGCAGTCGAACTAGGATTCAGCACCTGGAAATGAAGCTATCCCTGCAAAGACCTTATGGTTTCTTGTAGGAGATGTGGATATAATAGTCGTGCTCAGGCTAGCTGGCCCCATTTTCACTCTTCACTTGGAGCAGAGCCACATATGCAACATTTCCTTTCTTAGTGCATGTATAGATGTGCCCCTAGGCACTCATCCTGAGAGAGGAAGCAAAATTAAAAATGGAATATAAATTTTCCCAGGCTTGTATTTGAGCCTCAAACTGAGGCAGAAAGGGCAGCAAATTCTGGAATGATTAGAACTGTTTAGAATCTAAATTTCCAGAACATCTACCTAAAATTTGAAGCACAATGTACTTGTTGTCATAGTCTCTTGGGACAGAAAATGATAATGAGCTGAAATGTTTTCATTTTTGCCTGAAGAAATTTGTGACTTGTTGCATGCACTGTCCAGGATTTGAATATCTAGGAGAGACATTTGTGTAACAGACACCTCCAGTTCAAGGTCAAGTGTGCTTTGCTCCTTGGTTGTAACACTAATGTTTCATCTCTCTTCTCTTCTCTCTTCTATGTATCTTTTTACTTTTTCTACCGAATTTCTACTTTCAGTCCATAAACATGCTCACATCCTATTTATACGAATTTTAAAAGCTTTATTTACTTATTCCTCTAGCTATTGTCTCTCTTCTCTCTGTCCTAATTAAACCTTATTTTTAAACCATGATCTGCCTTTTACTTCTTAATTCTTGTCAACTGATTTGATTTTTTCCCACAACCTGGGTCAATTGGATTTGTGATTCTATAGTTGTTTTGATAATACCCCTGTTAATGTCACTAGTAATAGGCTGTTTCTTTAAAACCCACTATACTTGGTTTTTACCTAGTGAAATTCCTGCTGCATTTGACACAGCTAATTGCTCCTGTGTTTCATGAACATGTCTGGTGCATTGCCAGCTACCTCTTATGATTCATCGTGCATCTGTTTGGTCACATTTTCCATCTCCACATTGAGTATCACTTGTCTTTCTTCCCCTTAATGTTCGTGTGCTTCAGATGTCTAAATTTGTTCTTCTAATCCTTCTTTTCTCCCCAGTTTTATGGCTCTAAATATTTTGAGTCATTTATGGAGTTAATTAAAACCTAAGATGCTTTGGAGAGCCGTCCTTTCCATGGTCATCATTTTGGTTTATCAGGTCGGCAGCTCTTTTCACATGAGAGAGAACCCCATGTACCTTCTCTGGTATGTGTAGACCACCTCTGCTGAAGATGTACAAGGAGGCCAGTAAAGCAGAATCAACCCATACTGTTGAAAATGTATAAGGAGGCAGATAAAGTAGAATCAACCCATAGTAGATATTTTCGTTTACCCTTCTTTCTTCATATGTTGCCATTTTAATTTTTGGATATTTCTCAAATCACTCTCTTTTATCTTTGATAATATTGTTCATATTTATGGAATACATTTGTATTAAAACTTACCATTTAACCATTTTTAAGGTAAATTTAACCATTTTTAAGGTAAAACTTACCATTTAACCATTTTTAAGTACATAATTCACTGGCATGATGTACGGTCACATTATTGTACAACCATCCCACCGTGCATCTCCCAAACATTTTTCTTCTTCCCAAACTTAAACTCTATACCCATTATACAGCAACCCTATGTTGTAATTCCTTATTTCCCTTAGCCCCCTATAACCACCATTCTACTTTCTGTCTTTATGAATTTGACTACTCCAGGTACTTTGTATAAGTAGAATTATGTAGTGTATGTCCTTTTGTGACTAGTTTATATCACTTAGACTAAGCTATTCATAGTTTATCCATCATAGTTTATCCCCATGATACAGCATGTGTGAGAATTTCCTTCCTTTTTAAGGATATCTGGTAGATATGTGGTTTGCTTCCACATCTTGGCTATGTTGAATAATGCTGGTATGAACTTAGATGCACAAATACATGTTTGAGTCCTTGTTTTCAATTATTTTAGGCATATACCCAGAAGTAAAATTGGTGAGTCGTATGGTAGTTCTACTTTTAATTTCTTAAGGAAATGCTGTTCTGTTTTCTGTATCATCTACACCAATTCCCATCCCAACCAGCAGGGCACAAACCTTCCAATTTATCTGCATTCTCACCAACATTTGTTATTTTTTATTTTTATTTTGTTGTTGTTGTTGTTGTTTGGATGGTAACCATGTTAATGGGTAAAAAGTGGTATATCATTGTGGTTTTGATTTGTGTTTCCCTAATGTTACTGATGTTGAACATATTTTCACATGTTTATCGGTCGTATTTAAATTTTCTGTACAGAAATGTCATTTCAAGTGCTTTACCCTTTTTTTATTAGGTTTTTAGAATTCTTGAAATGCAGAAGTTCATTATATATTCTAGATAATAATCTTTTACTGGATATATGTTTTGCAAATATTTTCTCCCATTTCATGGATTGTCTTTTTACCTTGTTGATAGTAGCTTATGATGTCCTAAAATGTGTAATTTTGATATAGTCCAGTTTATCTATATTTTCTTTTGCTGTTGGTATTTTTGATGTCACATTCAAGAAATCGTTGACATATTCAATACCATGAAGATTTCTCTCTATGCTTTCTTCTAAGAGTTTGATAGATTTAGCTCCTACATTTAAGTCTGTAAGACATTTTAAGGTATTTTTGTTTGCTTTTGTTTTTGGTATATGGCATAATGGAAGGGTCCAACTTCATCAGTTGTAATATTATCTACCTTCACTTGTCCTTCCACACTTCTATCAGAGTACATTGTACACATTATAAATCTGATGATATCATTCCCATGATTAAAAAAGTTCTTTGACATATTCCCTTTTCCTATGGGAAAGAGGCTAAGATCTTTAAGATGGTAAATGAGATTTTCATCAAGGCTCTTACCTCACTTCTGTACATACTCTCCAACAGCATTAACATATAAGATGCAGTTTATTGATTCCCTGTCCTTTCCCTAGAATGCTATCTTTCTTTTCATGTTCATACCTTAGGCAGCTAGTCCTTCCTTAAAATCTACCACTTTCTTTGTTTTTTTAAATCTTTTTAATGGTTATTTATTTTTGATAAAGAGAAAGAGAGAGTATAAGGGAGTTAGGAGGTGCAGAGACAGAAAGGGAGACACAGAATCCAAAGCAGGCTCCAGGCTCTGAGCTGTCAGCACAGAGCCTGACGCGGGGTTTGACCCCCAGACCACCAGAACATGACTTCAGCCAAAGCCGGACACTTAACCAACTGAGCCACCCAAGTGCCCCCAAAGCCTCCACTTCCTAAGCATCATATTTAAACAGGGTCCATTTCATATGTACCATTAAATCGGATGCCTATCACAATGATTTTGTCAGTCCTGTATAATAATAATGGTTTTCTGTCATTTTTCCATGCTAGAAGATGAGCTTTTCCATGAGAGGACCTTATATTTTATTATAAAACATCCAAAATGAAGTAGATTGTTATTTTAAGTATCAGTATAACTAAGCAACAGAAAATAACTGCCACTTTAATAAATCAGGGAAGATCCTGGGAAGATGGCGGCATAGGAGGACGCTGGGCTCACCGCACATCCTGCTGATCACTTAGATTCCACCTACACTTGCCTAAATAACCCAGAAAACCACCAGAAGGCTAGCAGAATGGAGTCTCCGGAGCCAAGCGCAGACGAGAGGCCCACAGAAGAGGGTAGGAAGGGCGGAGAGGCGGTGCGCGCTCCACGGACTGGCGGGAGGGAGCCGGGGCGGAGGGGCGGTCCACTGGCCAAGCAGAGCCCCCGAGTCTGGCTTGCAAAAGTGGAGGGGCCGGACGGAGTGTGTTCTGACAGCAAGCGGGATTTGACATCTGGAAGGTTATAAGTTAACAGCTCTGCTCGGAGAACGAGAGGGCTGGAGGACAACGGGAGGGAGAGTTGCTGAGCCCCAGGACTACAGAGCTCAGTTTGGCGGGGAACAAAGGCGCTCGCCAGCGCCATCTCCCTCCCCCATCCCCCAGCCAAAATCCCAAAGGGAACCGGTTCCTGCCAGGGAACTTGCTTGCACCTGCAAAACCCAAGGCAAACACCCAACGCTGTGCTTCTGCGGATCCATTCCTCAGGCGGCGGGTCTGACTCCCTCCTGGTGCCACAGGGCCCCTCCCTAAGCGGATCTCTGAAGGAAAAGGGAGCTCTGAGCCTGCCCCTCCCTCCCCTGTGCACCTTGCCTACCCACCCCAGCTAATAGGCCAGATCCCCAGCACCACAAGCCTGGCAGTGTGCAAGTAGCCCAGACAGGCCACGCCACCCCACAGTGAATCCCGCCCCTAGGAGAGGGCAAGAGAAGGCACACACCAGTGGTGGGCTGGGGGCAGACATCAGGTCTGACTGCGTCCCCGCCCACCAACGCAAGTTATTCAAGACAGCACAGGGGAAGTGCCCCACAGTCCAGCACCACTCCAGGGCCAATCCAAAATGACAAAACGGAAGAATTCCCCTCAGAAAAACGTCCAGGAATAACAACAGCTAACGAACTGATCAAAAATGATTTAAACAATATAACAGAAAGTGAATTTAGAATAATAGTCATAAAATTAATCGCTGGGCTTGAAAACAGTATAGAGGACAGCAGACAATCTCTTGCTACAGAGATCAAGGGACTAAGGAACTGCCAGGAGGAGCTAAAAAATGCTATCAATGAATTGCAAAATAATATGGAGACAACTACGACTCGGATTGAAGAGGCAGAGGAGAGAATAGGTGCTCTAGAAGATAAAATTATGGAAAAAGAAGAAGCTGAGAAAAAGAGAGATAAAAAAATCCAGGAGTATGAGGGGAAAATTAGAGAACTAAGTGATGCACTAAAGAGAAATAATATATGCATAATTGGTATTCCAGAGGAGGAAGAGAGAGGGAAAGATGCTGAAGGTGTACTTGAAGAAATAATAGCTGAGAACTTCCCAGATCTGGGGAAGGAAAAAGGCATTGAAATCCAAGAGGCACAGAGAACTCCCTTCAGACGGAACTTGAATCCATCTTCTGCACGACATATCATAGTGAAACTGGCAAAATACAAGGATAAAGACAAAATTTTGAAAGCAGCTAGAGATAAATGTGCTCTAACATATAAAGGGAGGCCTATAAGACTCGTGACCGATCTCTGTACTGAAACATGGCAGGCCAGAAAGGAACGGCAGGAGATCTTCAACGTGATGAACAGAAAAAATATGCAGCCGAGAATCCTTTATCCAGCAAGTCTGTCATTTAGAATAAAAGGAGAGATAAAGGTCTTCCCAAACAAACAAAAACTGAAGGAATTCGTCACCACTAAACCAGCCCTACAAAAGATCCTAAGGGGGATCCTGTGAGACAAAGTACCATAGACATCACTACAAGCATGAAACCTACGGACATCATGC
This sequence comes from Acinonyx jubatus, assembly GCF_027475565.1. Classification (NCBI taxonomy): domain Eukaryota; kingdom Metazoa; phylum Chordata; class Mammalia; order Carnivora; family Felidae; genus Acinonyx; species Acinonyx jubatus. Next base: position 59,373,435 of record NC_069380.1, read on the forward strand.
ATACTTTCAGACCACAATGCCATGAAGCTTGAAATCAACCACAGGAAAAAGTCTGGAAAACCTCCAAAAGCATGGAGGTTAAAGAACACCGTACTAAAGAACGAATGGGTCAACCAGGCAATTAGGGAAGAAATTAAGAAATATATGGAAACAAATGAAAATGAAAATACAACAATCCAAATGCTTTGGGACGCAGCGAAGGCAGTCCTGAGAAGAAAATACATTGCAATCCAGGCTTATCTCAAGAAACAAGAAAAATCCCAAATACAAATCTAACAGCACACCTAAAGGAAATAGAAGCAGAACAGCAAAGACAGCCTAAATCCAGCAGAAGAAGAGAAATAATAAAGATAAGAGCAGAAATAAACAATATAGAATCTAAAAAAACTGTAGAGCAGATCAACGAAACCAAGAGTTGGTTTTTTGAAAAAATAAACAAAATTGACAAACCTCTAGCCAGGCTTCTCAAAAAGAAAAGGGAGGTGACCCAAATAGATAAAATCATGAATTAAAATGGAATTATTACAACCAATCCCTCAGACATACAAGCAATTATCAGGGAATACTATAAAAATTATATGCCAACAAACTGGACAACCTGGAAGAAATGGAGAAATTCCTAAACATGAACACGCCTCCAAAACTCAATCAGGAGGAAATAGAAAGCTTGAACAGACCCATAACCAGCGAAGAAATTCAATCAGTCATCAAAAATCTCCCAACAAATAAGAGTCCAGGACCAGATGGCTTCCCAGGGGAGTTCTACCAGACATTTAAAGCAGAGATAACACCTATCCTTCTCAAGCTATTCCAAAAAATAGAAAGGGAAGTAAAACTTCCAGACTCATTGTATGAAGCCAGTATTACTTTGATCCCTAAACCAGACAGAGACCCAGTAAAAAAAAGAGAACTACAGGCCAATATCCCTGATGAATATGGATGCAAAAATTCTCAATAAAATACTAGCAAATCGAATTCAACAGCATATAAAAAGAATTATTCACCATGATCAAGTGGGATTCATTCCTGGGATACAGGGATGGTTCAACATTCACAAATCAATGTGATACATCACATTAATAAAAGAAAAGATAAGAACCATATGATCCTGTCAATCGATGCAGAAAAGGCCTTTGACAAAATTCAGCAAACTTTCTTAATAAAAACCCTCGAGAAAGTTGGGATAGAAGGAACATACTTAAAGATCATAAAAGCCATTTATGAAAAGCCCACAGCTAACATCACCCTCAATGGGGAAAAACAGAGCTTTTTCCCTGAGATCAGGAACACGACAGGGATGTCCACTCTCACCACTGTTGTTTAACATAGTGTTGGAAGTTCTAGCATCAGCAATCAGACAACAAAAGGAAATCAAAGGCATCAAAATTGGCAAAGATGAAGCCAAGCTTTCGCTTTTTGCAGATGACATGATATTATACATAGAAAATCTGACAGACTCCACCAGAAGTCTGCTAGAACTGATACATGAATTCGGCAAAGCTGCAGGATACAAAATCAATGTACAGAAATCAGTTGCCTTCTTATACACTAATAATGAAGCAACAGAAAGACAAAACTGATCCCATTCACAATTTCACCAAGAAGCATAAAATACCTAGGAATAAATCTAACCAAAGATGTAAAAGATCTGTATACTGAAAACTATAGAAAGCTTATGAAGGAAATTGAAGAAGATATAAAGAAATGGAAAAACATTCCGTGCTCATGGATTGGAAGAATAAATATTGTCAAAATGTCAATACTACCCAAAGCTATCTACACATTCAATGCAATCCCAATCAAAATTGCAGCAGCATTCTTCTTGAAACTAGAACAAGCGATCCTAAAATTCATATGGAACCACAAAAGGCCTCGAATAGCCAAAGTAATTTTGAAGAAGACCAAAGCAGGAGGCATCACAATCCCAGACTTTAGCCTCTACTACAAAGCTGTCATCATCAAGACAGCATGGTATTGGCACAAAAACAGACACACAGACCAATGGAATAGAATAGAAACCCCAGAACTAGACCCACAAACGTATGGCCAACTCATCTTTGACAAAGCAGGAAAGAACATCCAATGGAAAAAAGACAGTCTCTTTAACAAATGGTGCTGGGAGAACTGGACAGCAACATGCAGAAGGTTGAAACTAGACCACTTTCTCACACCATTCACAAAAAAACTCAAAATGGATAAAGGACCTGAATGTGAGACAGGAAACCATCAAAACCCTAGAGGAGAAAGCAGGAAAAGACCTCCCTGACCTCAGCTGTAGCAATTTCTTACTTGACACATCCCCAAAGGCAAGGGAATTAAAAGCAAAAATGAACTACTGGGACCTTATGAAGATCAAAAGCTTCTGCACAGCAAAGGAAACAACCAACAAAACTAAAAGGCAACCAACGGAATGGGAAAAGATATTTGTAAATGACATATCGGACAAAGGGCTAGTATCCAAAATCTATAAAGAGCTCACCAAACTCCACACCCAAAAAACAAAGAACCCAGTGAAGAAATGGGCAGAAAACATGAATAGACACTTCTCTAAAGAAGACATCCGGATGGCCAACAGGCACATGAAAAGATGCTCAACGTTGCTCCTCATCAGGGAAATACAAATCAAAACCACACTCAGATATCACCTCACGCCAGTCAGAGTGGCCAAAATGAACAAATCAGGAGACCATAGATGCTGGCGAGGATGTGGAGAAACGGGAACCTTCTTGCACTGTTGGTGGGAATGCAAATTGGTGCAGCCACTCTGGAAAACAGTGTGGAGGTTCCTCAGAAAATTAAAAATAGACCTACCCTATGACCCAGCAGTCGCACTGCTAGGAATTTACCCAAGGGATACAGGAATACTGATGCATAGGGGCACTTGTACCCCAATGTTTATAGCAGCACTCTCAACAATAGCCAAATTATGGAAAGAGCCTAAATGTCCATCAACTGATGAATGGTTAAAAAAAATTGTGGTTTATATACACAATGGAGTACTACGTGGCAATGAGAAAGAATGATATATGGCCCTTTGTAGCAACATGGATGGAACTGGAGAGTGTGATGCTAAGTGAAATAAGCCATACAGAGAAAGACAGATACCATATGGTCTCTCTCTTATGTGGATCCTGAGAAACTTCACAGAAACCCATGGGGGAGGGGAAGGAAAAAAAAAAGAAGAGGTCAGAGTGGAAGAGAGCCAAAGCATAAGAGACTCTTAAAAACTGAGAACAAACTGAGGGTTGATGGGGGTGGGAGGGAGGAGAGGGTGGGTGATGGTTATTGAGGAGGGCACCTGTTGGGATGAGCACTGGGTGTTGTATGGAAACCAATTTGACAATAAACTTTATATATTGAAAAATAAAATAAAACAAAATAAAATAAAATAAAATAAAATAAAAGTAAATAAATCAGGGAAAACAATCTGAATTGTGGTATTATGTTTAAATTATGTTTTCAGAAGAATACTCTGGAGTTTCCAGAATTGGAAGATTTTATCTAGAATAAATGTAGCCTGAGATTGGTATTGGATTAAATCACCTGAAAACCAAGAATCCCCATCATAGTGTTTCTTTTCCTCTGTTATTTTAATCCTAATGTGTATATTATATAAGAAATGAGTCTCCACTCAAATGGGTGCTGAGTGGCCTAATGGCAGTGTGTCCTTTCTTCTGAGTACTTGCAAGGCTGACTCAGGATTTATTTTTTCTCTCTGATCATAATTTCCTTGTTTTACAGGTAATACATCCACGGTGCTGCTGCTGACCAACTGCCGCTGACAGCAAGTTTTGTTTCCTAATAGGGAGGTAGCTATACTTATTTTTGAACACTTTTTTCTCCTTGGCATTTAGCCCAGAAAGAAATACGTTATTTTCCTAGATGTTCTTGACCTCCAAATTCAGATGACCCTCCTCAAAATTTCTCTGATCCCACATGTATATCCATTCTCTTGCCTTTCTCAAGATTCCTTACTCATGGGCACTGAACCACTCTCAAATGCTCCCTGAACTCTTAAACTTTGTCCTTCCTAAGAGAATCCCATCTTTCAATAGTTCCTCCCATCCCACTTTCCTAACTTCTTTCACCTCAACTTATCTCAAAACTACATGCTTCTCAAGTTTCCATTTAATCAGCCACTAATTTAAGATTCAGCCTAACATTGTATAAGGCATGGGGGATATAAAGGTGAATAAAACGTAGTCCTCTTCTGGAAAAGCTCATCTTCTAGCACAGAAAAATGACAGAAAACCATTATTATTATATAGGACAAAATCATTGTAAGAGATAGGTATCCGATTTAATGGTACATATGAAATGGACCCTGTTTGAATATGATGCTTAGGAAGTGGTGGATTTGGGGGCGCCTGGGTGGCTCAGTTGGTTAAGTGTCCGGTTTTGGCTCAGGTCATGTTCTGGTGGTCCATGAGTTCAAACCCCGTGTCGGGCTCTGTGCTGACAGCTCAAAGCCTGGAGCCTGCTTTGGATTCTGTGTCTCCCTTTCTGCCTCTGCACCTCCCCCCTGCCCATACTCTCTCTCTCTCTCTCTCTCTCTCTCCCCCCCTCCCTCCCTTCCTCCCTCCCTCTCTCAAAAATAAATAACCATTAAAATTTTTTTAAAAAAACAAAGTAAGAAAGTGGTGGATTTTGAGGAAGGACTTGCTGCCTAAGGTATGAACATGAAAAGAAAGATAGCATTCTAGGGAAAGGAGCACTATCCTCAAGGACAGGGAGTCAATAAACCGCATCTTATGTGTTAATGCTGTTGGAGAGTATGTACAGAAGTGAGGCAAGAGCCTTAATGATGAAAATCTCACTTACCATCTTAAAGACCAATGTTTTGTTTTGATTTTTTTTCTTTTAGTTTTGACTTTGAAATTATATGGTCATATCCAGGAATATCAACTCCTTCTATAACATTCTTAGTTGGCAAAAGTATAATATTTACCTTATAGTTGAGCCAAGGACTACATTGAACTTATAATTGTTTATTATGCTACATATTAATCTAATTCCAAAATGAACTAAAGTACTGAAAAATAGAAAAATACATATATAGCCTTCATCTTAGAATAGATTGGAACAATAAAATCACATAAGATAATTTTATTGCATATTAGGTCAAGTATTCAATCTTCCTTCATTTACCAAATCCTATATAAACTTCAAGAAATGGCATTCTTCATTGGGCTACCTCTGTTGTACTTGCCAAGTGACTTGGAATATCTCCAGAAAATCATGTTACTCTATCATTTTCTTCTAAAAGTGTAGAATTACAGTGCTTTCACTTCTAACATCTTACCAATAATTCTCACAGTAATATGAGTATATCTGTATGCCCCTTAAATTATTTAAGTAATTTTCATCTGCAATATTTGATTAATAATAAGTATTTATTTTGTTGTCATAATATTGCAGTATATTTTTTGAGAAAAATTTTATGTCAAATTTTTTAACATTCTATAATCCATAAGATGGGTCCAAAACAAACTGTATAAAAGAGTATAATCCATTAGTCACACTAATTAGTCTGCTGTAGCCAATGGCTATTCCAGAGCAGTATCTGTTAAGCTGTCTGTACAGTCCCTGTAGCTACTTTTTTTAAAAAAAAATTCATGTTAGTTAGCATATAGTGTAGTATTCGTTCCAGGAGTAGAATTTAGTGATTCATCACTTACATATAACACCCAGTGCTCATCCCAACAAGTGCCCTCCTTAATGCACTTCATCCAGTTAGCCCTTTCCCTTATCCACCTCCTCTCCAGCAACCCTCAGCTTGTTCTCTGTATTTAAGAGCCTCTTCTGACATAGTAGCTTTATTTTTTCTCCAAGTTTTGTTTAGTTTCAGGTGTAGAATTTAATGGTTCATCACTTACATACAACATCCACTGCTCAACACAACAAGTGTCTTCCTTAGTACCCATCACCATTTTAACCCATTCCATTCTCACCTCCTATCCAGCAACCCTGTTTTTTCTCCATATTTAAGATCTGTTTTATGGTTCGCCTGTCGTTCGCCCTCTGTGTTCTTCTGTTTTGTTTCTTACATTCCACTTATGAGTGAAATCATATGGTATTTGTCTTCCTGTGACTGACTTATTTCACGTAGCATAATATATTCTAGCTCCATCTACATCATTGCAAATGGCGAAATCTCATTCTTTTTTAGGGCTAATATTCCACTGTATATCTATATATTGTATATCTATATTTTCTCTATCCATCTCTATCCACTTGTCAGTCCATAGACATTTGGGCTCTTTGCATAATTTGGCAATTGTTGATAACGCTACTATAAACATTGGGGTGCATGTACCCCTTCAAATCAGTACTTTTGTATTTTGTATTTTGTATTTTACTTTCTTGAGGAACCTCCATACTCTTCTCCAGAGTGGTTGCACCAGTTTTCATGCCCACCAACAGTGTAAGAGGGTTCCCCTTTCTCCATTTCTTCAACAATACCCGTGTTATTGATTTTAGCCATTCTGAATAGGGGTGAGATGGTATATAATTGTAGTTTTGATTTATGTTTCCCTGATGATAAGTGGTGGTGAGCATCTTTTCATGTGTCTGTTTGCCATTTGGATGTCTTCCTTGGAAAAATGTCTACTCACATCTTCTGCTCATTTTTTAATTGGATTATTGATTTGGAGGTATTGAGTTTTATGAGTTCTTTAGATATTTTGGATACTAACCCTTTACAGATATGTCATTTGCAAATATCTTCTCCCCTTCCAAAGGTTGCCTTTTTGTTTTGTTGACTATTTACCTTGTTGTGCAGAAGTTTTATATCTTCAGGAAATCCCAATAGCTTATTTTCACTTTTGCTTCCCTTGCCTCAGGAGACATATCTAGTAAGAAGTTGCTAACGTGGATCATAGAGGTTATTGCCTTTGTTCGCCTCTAATATTTTGAGGGTTTCTTGTTTCCTGTCTCATGTTTAGGTCTTTCATCCATTTTAAATTTGTTTTTGTGTAGGGTTTAAGAGAGTGGTCCAGTTTCATTCTTTTGCATGTCACTGTACAGTTTTCCCAATACCATTTGTTGAAGAGATCTGTGTTTTTTCTGTTGGATATTCTTTCCTGCTTTGTAGAAGATTAGTTGACCATATAGTTGTGGGTCCAATTCTGGGTTTTCTATTCTGTTTCATTGATCTATGTGTCTGTTTTTGTGCCAGTACCATACTGTCTTCATGACTACATCTTTATAATATAGCTTGAGGTCTGGAATTGTGATGCCTCCAGCTTTGCTTTTCTTTTTCAAGATGGCCTTGGCTATTTGGAGTCTTTTGTGGTTCCATACAAACTTTAGGATTGTTTGTCCTACCTCTGTGAAAAATGCTGATGGTACTTTGACAGGGCTTGCATTAAATGTATAGATTACTTTGGGTAGTATAGACATTTTAACAATATTTGTTCTTCCAATCCATGAGCATGGGATGGTCTTCCATTACTTTGTGTCATCTTTAATTTCCTTCATGAGTGTTCTATAGTTTTCAAAGTACAGATATTTTACCTCTTTGGTTAGATTTATTCCTAGGTATCTTATGGTTTTTGGTGCAATTGTAAATGGGATTGATTCCTTTATTTCTCTTTCTGCTACTTCATTATTGGTGTGTAGAAATGCAACAGATTTGTGTACACTGATTTTGTATACTGCAACTTACTGAATTCATGTGTCAGCTCTAGCAAAATTTTTTGGCTGGGGTCTTTCAGATTTTCTACATACAGTACAATGTCATCTGCAAATAGTGAAAGTTTGGTTTCTTTCTTTGGATGCCTTTTATTTCTTTTTTGTTGTCTGAAGGATTGCTCATGCATTTGTGCCTATATTCATTTTTTCTATGAACATTATTTGGTTCATGCAATGTGTCAGATAGTACACTGGGAATTAGGAAAAAGAAATCAATAGCAATTTCTAACCCCAGAAGCTTGCCTAATAATACTATCATAGACATAAACAAAAAAGGACCTTTTTTTTGTGGTTAATAACATGGAAACCTAATCTACTGGGTGTAAAGGAAAGAGGAGAGAGAAGGCAAAAGGAACTTTGTGGAATAGTTGTTTTCTGAGGTACATCTTGAACAAATAGCAAACCTTAGTAATTTTGGACTTTCTGTGACCGTAATCTATCTTTCTTCTTATTTCTTTCTCTCTCTTTCTTTTCTTTTCTTTTTTTTTTAATTTTGGAAATGTTCATTATATTCTTGTAGACACTTTATTACCAGGCTGAAAAAGCATATAATTATTTTAGTGTCTTACACGGAGTAATCCACCTAATTGAATTATTTTATTTCTTTAAAATTTCCTTAAATGGGTCTTTTTTTTTTTTAATTTCCTCTGGTACTACATTGTTACAAATGTTCAAATATTAAAATATCAGTTGCACAAATGGATGTCAAATCAAGTATAGTGAAAGAATAGAACCTGTTATGAGCAGCCTGACCTCTACCTAGTCCTGGAAGGCCCAGGCTAACTGTAATTAAGGTTGTATCCATATGTTGTGCTCACCTACCAATTTCCATACTTTGTTATTCAACATAAATTTCCATTTTTATGTTTCCCATCTGATATTCTGAAATTTAAAAATGCACGTAATTCAATATTCTTTATTTTTAGATTATATGTTCTAAGCATATTATCTGTGTATCATGCAGAACATTGAATGATGCGATGCAAAACTAATATACATTACGTGCCAAGATATTTTAATTTAGTTTTACTTGTAGATGACACAGAGTATCATTTTAAGATAGTAACAATTTTGAGAATGCAAGCTTCTTAAAAAATTAAGCCAATTTACTATAGAATACTTCACATCATATAGGTAAGTGGCCTAACAGGTATTGGGCATTTCTCATATATCAGAAAACATGCCAGATGCTTTGCCAAGCTATTTTATTTTATTCTTACAAAAACAGTAGAACTATATCTACTGTCTCTGTTTTGTAAAAGAGAACTTGAGAGTTCAAGAGGTTAAACAACAAGAGAGCCAAGGTCGTGGTGAAAACTAAAGCTGTTTGGCTGTAAAGCTCATAATGATTCTACTATATGAAAAATTGCCCAATTAGAAAATAAACTTTTCTAGTTATGCGAAACTACTAAACATACTATGCATAAGTGAGAACTATTTATATTTAAATTTTTAGATTTAATAAATTGGGAATAATTGTGCAACTGTAGAGACTATCATGGGATCTTTACCTTTGTTCTGGGAAACTGTATTGTGTCTTGCAGTATCTAACAGTGTAATGGACCCTCAATAAACATTGAAGTAGAGTCCTAATTCTAACTGGCAGATATTTTCATAGAATGCCAGTTTATTTTTTATGGTAGTGATATTTCACATACTTTATACTTTAAATAATATTGACTGTGATAAACTAATTAAGGCTCTCTTTAGCCCCACTGAAGATATCTCCATCCTGATCCCTGCAATTCGGAACCTGTGAATGAACTATTTTGCCTGGTTGAAGAGACATCCAGTTACAATGTTTGAGATGGAGAGATTATCCTGGGTTCTCTAGGTGGGCCTTAAATGTAATCACAGATGTTCTTATAAGCCAGGGATATGAAAAGTAAAAGGAGGGACAAGGCAATATAAGGAGAGATGTGGATTGGAGTGGTATAGTCAAGAAATCCTGGCACTCTCCAGGAGTTGCAAGAGGCAAGAATTTTCTCCTGGAAACTGCAGCAGGAACGGGGCCTATCAACAATTTGATTTTAACCCATGAAGACCCCATTTGGACTTCTAATATTCAGAACTGTAAGAGAATAAATTCGTGTTGTTTTAAGCCACTAAATTTGTGGTGATTTGATACAACAGCTATAGGAAATGAATACATATTGGAAATATGATTTAACTTCTGTTTTCTGATATTAAATATTAGATAGCCTTAAGTTAATTCAAAGTCCAAATGTTTTATTATCTTTAAAGTAGACAGGGTTGAGAGACAAAGTAAGCTGTAATAACAAGGGGAAGTATTTATATTTAACTACTATTATGAAAGACCAATATCCTGCTGCAAGAACCAATCTCAAAGTTTGGAGGTAACTTAAATGGAACTATTTGTTGCAATAGTTATCCAGTGCATTGAAGAATTAACTGATATTTTAAAATAAAACTTGTATTCATTCATTAGAAGAGATCCAAAAAGGATCCTAGGAACTACAAACTATATATTTAATTTTTTTCTGGGATAACTTCAAGATTCTGTAAAATAATTGAATAAAAATATAATAATTGGTGGAAGTTCAACATAGTTTCATAAAACTAAATTCTTTTAAAAAATTGTAGTCATTTAAAAAGGTTAATTATGTATATATTTGGTTTCTGGGATGAAATATAATTTCAATTCAAAATCTTTCTTTTGCAATAATTCTAAAAGCTGTTTCATTAATAGAGTCACTCTATAAATGAGAAAACAAATTTTTTTCATTTGTTTTCAAAATAAAAATCTTACAGTAAGAAAGGAAATCGAGGTTGTTAGAAGTAGTCTGCTTTTCATGGAGTTGGTGAAGACACTTTAAAAGATTACTACAGTGGGGCACGTTGGTGACTCAGTTGGTTAAGTGTCCTACTTCAGCTCAGGTCATGATCTGGCGGTTTGTGGGTTCGAGCCCTGTGTTGGGCTCTGCTGACAGCTCAGAGCCTGAAACCTGCTTCAGATTCTGTGTCTCCCTCTCTCTCTGTCCCTCCTTCTCTCTCTCTCTCTCCCTCTTTCTCTCTCAAAAGTAAATAAATATTTAAAAAACATAAAGACTACTACAGCATTTATAAGAAGAAATATACAGGGGAATTTTCACATTTGAAGACAAATAGTAGTGAAACACCAAGTCAATAGGTCAAAATGAAGAAAAATAATAAATAAACGAGGCAGAGTAAAACTCTACTGGACAATTCCTAAAGTGTAGGAACAAGAAAAATTTAAATAAGCTCTTTACTATAAGTGAGTTAGAATTGAGAAACACTGGAAAATGTAAGGAAAAGGAGGTTCTCAGATACATAAAACCAATTTATAAGTGGAAAGAAATAAAAAAATTAAAGAAGTGCAAAAATAAATGAACAAAAACAATAAAATCTGCAAATAATGCAATATTATTCCATATACATACACAGAATAAGCTAGAAAAAAAAAAGGCCTGTGTTTTTTAGGAAGAATATATGTATTTCCATTGACAATCTATATACCCCATTAACTTCTTATTTAATTTACTGTGGTTTGTCGTTACATTTCTGCATTGCATAGTAAGTGATTTTGAGATATATGTGTCCTTTACATGTCAAATTCAAGCCATTATATACAGGGAGCTGTTTCTTGAAAAGATTACATGACAAAACACCTCATCAATTCTCTTTAAAAATTAGGCATTAACTCAAATGGAAAGGGTTAAGCAAAAAGGAAGAAAATTGGAAAAGGTTGTGCCAGAGAAGCTTCTTGACAAGCCATTCAATCATCTTCCCTGTCTCTGTGGGATCATATTAAAAATAAGATCTCCAAAATTGAGAAGGGTGATTTCTATTAGGTACAAGTTTTGTTAATAAGGTTGTCATCCATTCAATACCTTCAAACAATTGTTGGGAGGTGGTTAGTATTACTAAGGGGCATGAAGGCAACAATTTAGGAACTGAACATCATTCTAAGTTACTGCCCCATAACATTACAGTCAGCAGTAATGCCTTCTTTAATTTTTAAAGTATATTTATAAAATTTTATGATAAAACATATTTTTAATTACTCTGCACCATTTAGAAATTAGCAAACAACTAAGCACACGTTCCAATCTCAAAACCTCAATCTAGTGAGGATGTTAGAGTCTATTAATAAATCTACACAACTTATAATAATAATTATTGTGTTGAAATCTATATTTCTTGTCTTTCTTAAGTGGCATTGTGTTTTTATGAAAGGGGCTACAAATATATTTGAAAACATTTAAATCACTTTTGAACACAAGTACTAATTTAGCTAATAATTATTGAGTGTTTGCCAAGTGCCAAATACCATTCTAAGCGTTTAAATTCACTATACAGTTATAACTATTAAATAAGAAAACAACCCAATAACAAAAAGAGCTATTATTATCCTCTTTTCCCATTAAACAACTTAGAGACAGTAAATCATTCTCTCAAGTTCATGAAGAAATTAATTGGCAAAGCCAATGCTGAAACCCACATCTGCCTGTCCCAAATGTTCTGCTTTTAAATACTTCATTATATAGATGCCAAATTTTATTTTGTTTTTATCATCCTGCCTACATGATTTTTTACTTTAAATTGCTACCTTTCTGAAACATAAAATTCCATTTCATATAGATGAAGGCGACAGAATTGATGAACTGCCAATGAAGATTATGCCAAAAAATATTTTCTCCCTAAGAGTGTATAAATTTGTACTGCTCTTTCCTCTGTCATCAGTGTTCTCTTTGTGACCAAGGGCATAAGTTAAAAGTAGACTGCCTCATGTTATATTGAAGTTTATAGTTCTGTCCATGACTGGTGAACAATGGACATTTAATTACAATAGAGTTGGAACTCAAGACTTCAATTATATTAACATTGTGCTCTAGTCTATGGGGACTTTTTTTAGTACAAACTTTCACTACAAATGAAGAGACAAAGTGTTGTTTCCTGAGATAGCCTAATCTGATTCTATTTGAATTAAGATACTCAAAAAATTGTCTGATTACTTATTAAAACAAGGATAACGTATGTGGGGTACACAGAGCATCATCATCCATGTGTAATCATCTTGTATATACTACCACTGGATTTCAATAATATTTTTGAAATGTTAGAAAGAAAAATTTTGAGAATTTGCATGTTTTCTAGATCAGATAGCTTTATGAAGGAAAGTTTCATACATTTCCAAAGCTCTTAAAATCTGAACTTGTTCAAATAAGTATATTTTATTCAAGACTATAACGTTGGATGAAAATGTAAAAAAAAAGTCAGATATTTTTAGTGATTTAAATATTCATGATTTAAAATTAAATGTTCAACTTAATTGCTTTATACTCCATAGGGATTTTAGTAATCTGTACATTACTTAGTATCTTTCTGCATCCCATAAGGCAGTCAGAAAAACAACAACATGAATACATCTTGGTCTTGTATATCCAAACAATTCCCAATGTTGCTGGAAAATATTTGTGCCTCTAACAGACAATGAGTTGTAAAAGAAAATATTGCAGTTTTCCTGAAATCTGTTAGAGAATGATCATACTGAAAGGTTCCAAACCTTTAAATTTATCTTGGTGTTTGATTTGAACCACACTCTGAAAGGCAATAAGTTTCATAATTTACTACCTGCTGTTAGGTAATATTTGTGATTTTCTTTCTTTAAAACTTCAAGTGATTTTCTTTATTTTTAATATTTTCTACATCATGTTTCTTTCTTCTTAGCCAGTTTTTTAAGCTGCTGGAATTTACATGAAGTATTTATATATTCTGTCATGACTTGTCTGTCTTCTTCCCACACCTGTCACTTGTCTGACTAGGTGAACAGATGACTTTGTCTTCTTCATTACCTTCTAGAACACCGTCAAATTCTCCTAGAATAACCTAGTGGGTTTGCATCAATCTGAACCATGTACCGTTATGCACTCAGCTGCTATCCCCAATTTTCTCTTTTACCACCCATTTTCATTTTCTTGTTCTCTGTATGGAGTCTATTCTTCAAAGACATTACTAACTCTCTGAAAATGGCTCTGGTCTTAATAATTTAAAACCCTTCTTCTTTTCTTCCAAAATTGAAACATTGAAACTAAGAGAAAAGTAAGATTCTCTTAAAAAACAATATCCTATCTCTAGTTCACATTAGAAAAGGAAAAAGAAAGAGAGAATTCAGGGCACAGAAATTTCTTCTATTATTTGATATAAGGACAAAGGGGCAAGTAATAAATATATATATATATATATATATATATATATATATATACACACACACACATATATATACACACATATATATGTATGTATTGTTGAGCCTTATTATACATATGTACATATATTATAACAGCTTCTTAAAAGTAATACAAGTTAAAATATGAAAACATAGGCAATACACTCTCTAATTAGAAGCAAAATTATACATACTAATCCTCTTTTCTTCTTCAAATATATATTCCCACTCATTTCTTGTAATGATTTTTTTTCTTTTTACAATGTAATATTTTCTGTCTTTCCTTGTGTATTTTATTATAAACTGACTTTAATTTTTTAAAAATTTATTTATTTTTGAGAGAGAGAGAGAGAGAGAGAGCGAGCAAGACTGGGGGAGGGGCAGAGAAAGAGGGAGACACAGAATCTGAGCAGATTCCAGGCTCTGAGCTGTCAACACAGAGCTCAATGTGGGACTTGAACTCATGTACTGCGAGATCATGACCTGAACCGAAGTTGGACACTTAACCAACTGAGCCACCCAGGCGCCCCTAACATAAACTGAGTTTTAATTAAAAAACTACTTTTCCAGGTTATTAAAAAAGTATCTACGTAAAAGATTTCAAATGAAATCACAGGAGTAAACTAATCAGAATTTAGAATTTATCATTTTCCTCTAGCACAATTTCATATTTAACTTTGCTGCTGTCATGAAAAGTAATAACATAAATCACAGTAAAAATGTTTAATAAGTAATATTCTTAGAGTACATTTCATGATCAAATGCAAATATATAAATTTCTAATATAGGTTAGTAGAACAAAAATCATCTAAAAACTAGGAGCCTATTTTCTAATATCTTTATGATGTTTATTGGATTAATTGATCAAAAAACATAAATCTACATTTAAATATTTTAATAATTCTGTGTGTGATAATAGACTATAAAAATAATTTTATGGAATTAAAATTTACCATCTTGTGAATATTTTTATTGATGATTATAGATATAATTACACAATTAGATAATTATACCATAAATATAATTTGATAAAGTTATTGAACTCCTATATGAGAGAAATCAGTATTTGACCAGATTTAGAAATATATATGCTTTAAAATTTATGTCATATTCATATGCATACCAAGAGCTTTCGTAAAGCATTTAACTAAACTATCATTACTGGTCATGGTCTGCAATTAAACAAACACTGGTTTTCTCTTTGAATGTTCACAATTTACTGGAGACATACTGTTATATTAATTTTTTCATAGCACTGACTCTTTTCCCTCAGCTTTCATGACATACATCACCAGATTATATCTGAACTAAATGTTTTTTGGCATAAAGTCAATTGCCAAGGGAATTGGCAATGATTATATTTTTTCCTTCCAAGGAAAAAAGAAATAGAATACAAATAAGAAGGGAAAGAAGATGGAATGCTGATGGGTTTCAGTGGTGTGAGAACATTCACAATTGATATGGCCACCGGTATAGTAACAGATGACTGAAGTGCCTATTAGAAATCTATGGAATCAGCAACGCATAATGCCGAGTACTCGTGACTTAAAGATTTTTGGCATCAGAGTCAATTGCTTCTGTTGATCCCTTAGTTTAATGTGTTGTTATTTCATGCTCAGTGTGATGGATATTTATCTCAGGAGCTCAACTGAGGTCGAAAAGAGAAAACAGAGCTACCAGGTATTGGAGTAGCCAATTGAAACATGTCAAAAATGAAACAGTTAAGCCTTCAACCACTTGCCGCAATGGTATAAACAGGAATCTAAAACCAGAGGAAGTGCTGGAAGAAGAGGAAGAGTGACTCCTCTTATTCCATTTTTCTCCACAGAATGGCATATAGGTTGAGGGTCATGTAGATCCACATGGATGGAGGAGTCAACCCAATGTTGAGGCAGTCCTGAACAAGAAGTTTCAGCAGTTTTATGGATTCAGGAGTGGGAGCAGTGGGGAGGGGAAGGGAAAAGCTAGGAGTGAAAGAATATTGGGTGCTGAGTCAGGGGGTGAAAGAGAATGTCTTCAAGACTTTACCCCTCTCTCCTCCATAAAGAAGCCTCGACAGAGGTACTCAAGAAGACCTCTACCCAAGACCTAAGGTAAAGAAACCTAGGAATGGAGCTCAGGGGCAGGGAAGGCAAAGCTACCTTGAGCCTGACTGGCAGAAGGCCTGAATCCTTGACTACAGCACCCCTCTGAGACAGCAGTGTACCCTGCTCTAGTCTGGTGCAGGGACAGCTTTTCCTCTTTATTATTCCCTGTAGTTGGGCCTGGAAAAAACCCAAAAAACAAACAAAAAAAAACAGGTTTCTAACCAGTAGCTGGACTCCTCCTTTACATTAGTGATATCTGTCTGATTGTGAGAACCATGTGAAATGTAACTGTTAGCCCTATAGAATGGTGTGGTTGACAGCCTGCTCCAGGGGCGTCTCCAAATGACACTTTAGAAGTGTGGGTCAAAATGAAATCCTTACAGATAAAAGAGGGCAATTAAATAGAAAAATAAAGGTATCTAATCAGTTGTATATTTTTATGCTTCTGGATGCATGGGCTTCTCTTTCAATTCTCTGGAAAATCTAGGACTGTCAGTAATTACTCCACATTGCCTCTCATTTTTGAGAAAAAGATAAGAGAAGGAGAAAGGAAGGGAAACACACCAAGGGAAGAAAAAGTGGATCAGGAAGTTAATATTATGATTGTGTAGGGGTGCCTGGTGGCTCAGTTGGTTAAGTGTCCGAGTCTTGATTTCATCGCAGGTAATGATCTCGTGGTTCATGACTTCATGAGTTCGAGCCCCATGTCAGGCTCTGCACTGACACCGTGGAGCCTACTTGGAATTCCCTCTCTCCTTCTCTCTGCCTCTCCCCCACTCTCTTTCTCTCTTTCTCAAAATAATTAATTAAAAAAAAGATTGGGTAATAAATTATTTTCAAGTTTATCTTAAGAGAGAACAAAAGGAACCAGGGCATGCTATATTAGATAGGCCATAATTTAAGAATTGATAATAGTGTGAAAAGGATTCTATACTAATAAAAATAAATTTCAAGTGAGTGCCCCTGAGTGCAAGAAAGTTACTATAGAATTGGTTTTTTATTCTCCCTTTTATAGTAACTTTCTGAAGTCTATGGGAAATTCATTAAATATGAGTTCAATTGCCTATGTCTTATGTTCAGGCTCTTGGTCACCGTATAGTTGAGTGACAGTTGGAGAATCCTTTGTCCAGACATAAGAATCCCAAGAATGAGAATAACCATATGCACTTATTATATATGTGTGTTTATAAATATATATCCTGGTTCCTATAGCCCCACACATGGGATGGATAAAACAAAACAGAGCTTCTGGTGGCCACTGAAGGGATGTGGATTCTAGGAGAAGAGAGCCAACAAGGCTGCCAGGGCATCCTTTGAGGCAGGCTAATGCAAATCTGGACGATAAATTCTGTTTTCAGGGAGTGGGGGCATGGAGATCATCTATAACAGCCAGTACAGTTGAATCCCACTCTGAGGACATTGCCCACCTGCATCCCACTGTTGCCTAGGTGAATGACTAAGGATTTGGAAGTAGCTTGTCTTCCCTGGGGAATCTCCACTAACAGGTGTTACTAAGTTACGGAGAAAAGACAACCAGAAATGAAATGAGCCTGAGGGATTGTTTTTAAAAATTTTTTAATGTTTATTTATTTTTGAGAGACATAGAGAGACAGAGCATGAGCTGGGGAGGGACAGAGAGGGGGAGACACAGAATTGGAAGCAGGCTCCAGGCTCTGAGCCGTCAGCATAGAGCCTGACACGGGGCTCAAACCCATGAACTGTGAGATCATGACCTGAGCTGAAGCCAGATGTTTAACTGATTGAGCCACCCAGGCGCTCCCGAGGGATTGATTGTTTTTAAATGTTTCCACAGAAAATCAGGATAAAATACAAATTAATTTTATATTATTTTTATAATAATCAGAACAGTACATTTAGCCTTATATTGACCCCAACATAAATACTTAAAATTATTTAAAATCACCTTTTATGAAATGCTTTAAATGGTTTTAAAAGATTAGAATATATCATATTTAGTTTGATAGGTGCTTCGTCCTGTGAAAGTGGATCTTTAGGTAATGGTCTGAAAAGCTACTATTCCACCATTTTCAGTTTTTGGAAGATCAGCATTATGAATAACTTCAACAGATGAACAGTGATATTTCAGTCTTATACACTTACGCACCTTAAGTACTCTTTCCAAGAGTCTCAGTCCTGTTCACCATCTCTATAGCAATGAGTATGTGCTGGCTTATAGACATTCTTTAGGTTTATTTCAAAACAGTACATTTAACATAGTTTTCTTTTCTCTCTCCATATTGCTCCTTTTTGTATTCTATATAACACAAAGTTTGAGTACATCAGACATGATGTAAAAATATGAAACAGGTTATATATACTAGTCAGTGCCTTGAACTTTTTTGAAGAATTTACTTGTATAACGTACAGAGAGCTTTCTTTTTTTTTTTTAATTTTTTTTTCTTAACGTTTATTTATTTTTGAGACAGAGAGAGAGACACAGCATGAACAGGGGAGGTGCAGAGAGAGAGGGAGACCCAGAATCTAAAACAGGCTCCAGGCTCTGAGCTGTCAGCACAGAGCCCAACATGGGGCTCGAACTCACGGACTGTGAGATCATGACCTGAACCGAAGTCGGACGCTTAACCTACCGAGCCACTCAGGCGCCCCCAGAGAGCTTTCTAAAATGTAAGATACTTCATTTGATATATGGAAAAATTTATGCAATTATATTACAAAAATTAGCAGTTTACAGACTTAAAAGTTCCAGAAGTAGTTCTAAACCTGAGTAAAACAGAGGAGCAAATATACTAGAATAAATTTCAAATTGGCGAATGACCTTAATTTTAAATGTAAAATCATTAAAATAACACAGGGAAAAAAATAAGTAAATATTGCTTTAATTTTTTTAAGCATGACTCCAAAAGCAAATAGCATGAAAAAGATAAGCTATATGTAAGTAAGCGATTTGTGGGGTCAAGCCCCGTGCTGGGCTCTGTGTTGACAGCTCGGAGCCTGGATCCTGCTTCAGATTCTGTGTCTCCCTCTCTCTCTGTTCATACTCTATGTCTCTCTCTCTAAAATAAATAAACATTAAAAAAAACACATAAATATGTGTTTTCTTGATGCAAAAAATCTCTTCAAATCAGTAAAAGTGAGGCAACCAATAATAAAATACATAAGTTAGATGAATAAGCTATTCCTAAGAAATACATGAAACTATTTTAAACTTAATTTTTCAAAAAAAGTAAAATAAACAACACTGTCATCATTTCTTCTTCCTATCATATTAAATATTGGGTATTAAATACTAAGTGTTGGGTATATATATTAAATGTTGGGTACAGCTCAGGTGAAGGCCCATTTCATGTACAGACATGGAAACATGAATATCAATATAAACAAATAAAGAAGTTTGTACATTCTTATATGTAAAATTTTAAGAACATATTGTAAAAATATAAATAAAATGTTGACAAAGTCTTAAATTTAAAGATTTTCCCATCTTAATGATAATCATTGTAGCAACGAAATACAAGTTTCTTAAACAAATTGGGAGTAATTTATAAAACAAATGATGGTATTTCAGGGTAATGAGTCTTTAAAAGTGGTGTAGCAGAAGCATTCTCTTTACATGGAGTATGTTAACTGATTTTATATGTATTTTGAGTTAGAAACATATTACAAAAAGTTATAATACATTTTTTGTCTATAAGTATGACCTATGCCAAATACTATCAGTGTTTTCATACATAGTAAATTTATACTGAATTTGCTTTTTTTTAATTCTGTGTTTTACAGTTTGTCTGCAACATGTTTTCTTTTACAATAAAATGTATTTTGGTCCAAACAACAACAAAAGTATTTAGTGTAGATTATCCTTAAGAATATTTTTAAATGTATTAAATAAAAATTTATTGAATTACTGTTTTAAAATCAGATTGTGCCGGAGAGCTAATTTTTCAAAGTAGGTAACAGGAGAGACATTACACTTAGAATTTAACTGTTTAAACTGTAGGCATTTGAAGATCATTAAATACGGTCAGAAAGGTCATAAAAACTCAGTGCACTAATTACAATCAGTACAGCCACGCAGCAATCGCAAAGAACACACGTGCTATCACTTTTTGACTGAAAAATGATGAATATGGGCCTACCATAAGTGTCAATCCTGTAGCTAGGACAATTTTCCTAAAATAAATAATTATGGCTATTAGCTGTCCTTAATACTAGTTATCAAAAGTGACACAGGCCTTGTGTGTACAAGTGGAAGGGGAAGATAAAGTGCCTGGTAAGGTAAATTATATCACACGTAATAAAAAAAGATAGATTGAGTTTACTGAAATAAATCAAATGAAATCATATGATTTCAATATATGTTTTGTTTCAGAAAGTAATCCTATTTTACCATTCGTAAAAATAATTTATTGAAATACAACTATTCCCTGTGAGTGCAAGATAAACATTGAGACGTTGTTTTAACAACACAAGTTTTCAGGCCATTTAGTAATTCTCAGATTTTTACTAGGAAATTGTGTGTAACTGTTTTTGAAAAGAATCAGAAAGGTAGAATAACTTAAATGCTCATTAAACAAAACACCACATTGGGGTACCTGGGTGGCTCAGTTGGTTGAGCGATCAACTTTAGCCCGGTCATGATTTTGCGGTTTGTGAGTTCCAGTCCTATATTGGGCTCACTGCTGACAGTGCAGAGC
This sequence comes from Acinonyx jubatus, assembly GCF_027475565.1. NCBI lineage: Eukaryota > Metazoa > Chordata > Mammalia > Carnivora > Felidae > Acinonyx > Acinonyx jubatus. The sequence goes on from NC_069380.1 coordinate 59,394,098, forward strand.
CTCCTTTGGATCCTGTTTTGGATCCTCTGTCCCCATCTGCCTCTGCCCCTCCCCCACTCGCATGCCTGTGTGCACACCTTCTCTCTCTCTTTCTCAAAAAATAAACATTTAATAAAAGAAAATAAAAAACAATGCATTCCATACTAAAGCCTTGAAAATTAAGTCTTAATGTACGGTACTTTTGGTCTATTTGTCATGGTTAGCGATATTTCAAATAAAATATTTACATTGATTTATTCATTTATAACAAACCTTTACACTTTACAGAATATAAAAATTTCTTCTCTGGCTATGTATCCTGGTGTATTTTAAATATGCTATTCTCTATCTGATTGCTGAGTGCATACAAATCCAAGCCTGGCCAGGAGACTCCCCATTTTATACCTGTTGAACTATTCTGGATGTATAATTTTAGCACTCACCCATCTTCTTTTCAATTTAATTGTCTTAGTATTAATGTTGCATTAAAATAAACCAAGCTGGGTTTGGTAGAATTCTGCTTTGTTAAACTAGCTTCTTCCATGGTCTTTTCTAGTAGTCCCACTTCATTTTATTTATTTATTTTTTTAATATATGAAATTTATTGTCAAATTGGTTTCCATACAACACCCAGTGCTCATCCCAAAAGGTGCCCTCCTCAATACCCATCACCCACTCTCCCCTCCCTCCCACCCCCCATCAACCCTCAGTTTGTTCTCAGTTTTTAAGAGTCTCTTATGCTTTGGCTCTCTCCCACTCTAACCTCTTTTTTTTTTCCTTCCCCTAATAGTCCCACTTTAAAACTTAGCTACATTCATAAAATTGCCTGGGGCCACAGTTCTCTCTCTCATATGATCCCTTACAGAACAAAGTGACCAACACTTCCCTTGGAAATATGGCCTGGTGGATCGCTCACTGGTCAAAGTGTGGACATAAAGAACAATACATTTTTTATAATAGTTGTTTTTTTATCAAATATGTTATAAGGTAATAATCAATATAAAATATAGTCATTCAAGATATAAATGTTTTATAGTAATATTTTCTTTTTAAAAGCTGTTAGATTTTCAAAACTTAGCTAGTTGATAATAAATTATATAGTTAACCCAGATCTTACTATCATCATAAAAAAACTGACATCTTGTTTTTCCTAAAGTTTGGTGTTAATAAAAATCTCTTATAAATACGTGACTACTCTTTAAAAATGAAATCAAAACTTCCTTAACTGTATTATCAAGCTATGTAGTTACTGGCATGATGTGATATGTAATTAAAACTCAAAGTAACTTATCTGTTAAAATGTTTCTAATTTTTATAATTTTAAAATTTAAGTTGTTTTATCATAACTTTTTATACTACTTGGCAAATACACTAAATGTCTGGTGTTATCTGTTCTTTTGTATGCTGACTGAAAATGAACTAAGCTTGGTACCTATTTTTTTTTTTTCATGTCTTTAAGTACAGGGAGAGAGTTAAGACCTCTCTCATTCCTTCAACTGAGTTTTATATAAAAATGTTTATATTAAACTTGCTTTTATTAAGGTATCTTTCCATTTGTTGCAAATGAGCAGTGAGGTGATTACAAGACAGGTGGAAAAGAGAAGAAGGAAAAAAAACAGGTTCTGATTAGAGCAAAAGAATCTTTTTTTACATTTTCGGGGGGACTTTGCTCTACATATCAAATTCCTTTTAGAAGTAAATGACAGAGCAATTTAGAAAAGCAACTCAAATGAATTCCTATGACCTCTAACGGGCTGTAGAGAGCTAATTCAAACTGGGAAGAATTAAAGAGAAGCAAGATATAACCTTCAAATCTTGAAACTAGAAAATTGATGCCCAGGAAAATTTGGAATTGATGATAATCCGATGTGTGGGATGCATGCCTAATGTATTTGTCATAGATCCATCTAGGATATTTAGAACAAAGTGCAAAAGCATCGCTGTGAGTGGGGAAGGAGCAAGAGATGGAAAATGATAGCATCGCTTTGCAAGAATTTAAGCTTCTGGAATGACTTCAAAGAAAGCAAAATTAGCAAACTATTACAGTAATCAGTCTTAGTTTAAGTAAAAGATTTTCCCATAGCAAGGTCTTCATCCGAGCAAAATGAATATTAGTAAGATAGTACATTTCCTATTATTTTTGCTACTAAGTTGCTATTGTCATCTTCCTCATTTTGGAAAAGGACTGGAAGTAGAACATCTGCTTTTGATTAAATTGGTGTGCCAGAATTTCTGTACAAATACCCATCATAATTAAAGGTTGCTATTCCTATCTTCTCAAAAGATGTTTTGAAAATTACATCTCATTTAGAAAAATTACTTTCCTTTTTATTTAATAGTTATTCTTCTTTTTGTTTCTCAAAAATAAAATAAAATAAAATAAAATGACCCATTCTGCAAAGGTTAAAGCCATTGTTCTCACTACTCTTCTGCGCATGACACAATTTTTTGTGATAGCTGTCTTGGTAAGTTTAGCTAATAAATGAGTCTTCTAGACAACTTTCATATGCTTTTCTGCCTGAAAGTTTGTCACACTGCAAACTTATTCAAGAGCTTAGTTCTTTGATTTGTGTTTAATAGTGCTAGGGGGGACTCTGCCAAATTTAAAAGAAAATGAGATATAAAAAAAAAATAAAATAAAAAACTTTCTATTTGCCTTTTTAGATCTTTCAAATGTAAATATGGTCACAACTAAATGCTTTTCCACTTTTTCCTCAAGCCTGTGCATTTCCCATTACCTCATCCCTCTTCCATACCTGTACTTAACAATGTTGAGAAATATTCTAAAAGATTCTGATTACTTGGCAACATCTAAAAGAAATGGCTTGACATCTCCACCTCTGATTCTTACTATCATCTGAAACTCAAAATTTACAAGATGAAACACAAGTTCAGGCCTTTTTCTTCCTACACTTCTCATTTTAGAAATCATCCCCTCTATCCGTCTAGTCATTCAACAAAAAAGAATGAGTCACTCTTATAAATCAAATCTTCATTGTCTCTAGGCTTTATTTAGTTAAGACGATCATCAGTTCTTGGCTAGACTATTTCAATAGCCAGCTAACTATTTTCAAGATAATATATCTAGAAAACAAACTGAATTATCTCTTTACTCAGATTAAAGTCCTTCAATGACAAATCACATTACTTTTCCTCTGCATATATACTAGAGAATTTCCCTTCACACTTCATACTTAGCTCAAATATCACCATTCAATAAAGTGACTCCTGAGTCATCCCTAAAAACCAATCACTACCCCATCAGGGAATGTGCATACATTACTGTCATTGTACTAAATACATAGTTACACAGTTGTATTTTCTCAACTAATATATAGAACACTGTTGCATAACTACCTTCCTACTAAATACAAGCACTTGTGAAATCAAGTGAAATAAGGCACAGTTGATTTGTGGAAGAGATACAGTATAGGCTCAGGTCTGTTAATAAAGCAAAATGTGAGCATCAAAGGGCTTCCTTGGAAATATCAAGGAAAAACAACTCCTATAACCAAAAATCAGGCAGATTTGAAGGAAATGCACCAGACTTAATTGTAAGAGAGCAAGGAGACCAGGGAAGGGGCAATTTCAGCTCAGGTAAATTTGCTATGCTGGAGTAGGGTCCTGACAGAGACCACCCAAAAAGTGGGACTTTGAGATTTAGAATAAAGATCTGTGTGTATGTACTTGAAAACCTTGTATACACAGTTGCTTTTAACCTCTGGTCCTTCAGAAGTGGCTCATTGCATCATATTGAAAAACAGAGACTTTCTTTGATTGAAGACTATGGAAGGCTTCAAATAAGACAGGTACTTTACAACACAATAAGTTCCCTCTTCAGGGTCTATCTCCATTTCTCCATTTTCTCTGGCCATAATTAAGGTGAAATTGCAGCATTATCAGACTGAGAAGGTGCTGGGCCTGCTAATGGAGAAAAGCATTATACACAAAGTGACTTTAGTACCTCCAAAATAATAACAATAACAATGACAACAACAACAAGGACAACAGATGGGATTGCTCTGGAGAGCTTGAAAAAGGACCAACCCCAATTAAATGAAGCAGAAACGCAAGAACTTCAGTCACGATCTCTGAAGGAAAGGATCAAAAAGCTGAGAGAACTCAGTGTGCTACAATGGGGCTCCTAAAAAGACACGAAACACACACACAATGACATTATTTCTTGAAAGGGCGAAGAGCCCACTCCATTTACCAAAGCAACAAGGAAAGCAGTGTCAAGTGTTAAGCTCAGTAATGACTATCCTCTGTAAGTCTGTATGGGTGGTAGGAGAAATTAGAGAGCTGGACTCCTGTTAGCACAGATGGTAACACTTAACTTCCATAGGAAATGTTAATGTAATTAATTGGACAGCAAGGTCAGAATGGTACTCAGGTTGTTGCTAAAGGAATATAGAGATGGCTCAGGGCAAGACAGAGAGCCAAAAAGAACTGTACTGAATATATGTATTTGTATATGTAGGTATATATAGATATATGTTTTGTATATTTATATTTAAAAATAGACAAGCAGAAAGCTGAGGTCAGCCAACCCAAATGAAAAAAATCATGATCCCTTGTGCTTAATGTATAGACCTGATCCTGTTTTCAGAATCAGAAACAATGTTTGAAAGATAGAGAAGAAGAAGAATGCACTCAAAAACTATATTAAGTAGTGATTCCCTCAGTTCTTCTCTGAAGAGGCCCAATGCCATTTACCTGTATAACCATACTATAGGGAAATCAGAATACCCAGGCCTTTCCAGACCTTTCAAGAGTTGGTGAATACAGTGCAAATTGACAATGATACCTGAGACCATAAGGCATCATCGAACCCATCAGAGGAAAAGGGCATACAACCTAAGTAATAAATTGTGAATAAGTCACAGGAACAAAAGGTAGAGCATAAGGAATACAGCCAATGATACTGTAATGGCAATGTAATGCGATGGATGGTAGCTACACTTGTGGGGAGCATAGCATAATGTGTAAACTTGCCAAATCACTGTATCCTACACCTGAAACTAATGTAACATTGTGTGTCAACTACACTCAAATAAAAGAAAGAAAAGTAAATAAGTTGTGTCCTGCACCAGGTCTAAGTTTTAAAGAAAACTCCAGCGATGATTTCCCTACTTCTAAAATATAAAATTGGAACAGACATACTTAGCAGCTGACAGAGCCCTCACACTGTTTCCTTAACCTGTACAGTAGAAGCTATTATTGGTAGAGGCCACTGAAATGATGCAAATCTTCCCACTCTGATCAAAGTAATAAACTAAAAGCAATATTATATCTCTGGAGAAATGGCAGAAATTGTTGGCACCCTCTTAGACATAAAAGATGGAGTTGGCCCCTCTGAAATCCCTATTTAATTCAACATCTGGTACGTGAAAAAAATATCACATGGATAATGGTAGGAGCTAGTGGATCAGCACAGTTTAACCAAGTAGTGGTCCCAATCACAACACCAGTGTGAGTTGTAGTATTCTTACCAAGTATTCTTACCAAGTTGTAGTATTCTTACCAAAAGATCTGCAACTTTGATCTGTAGAATGTTTTCTCTTGCACACTCATCAAGAAAGATTAGAAGCAGTTCACATGTATATACTATACACTAATTCTCTTCCCCCAGTGCTATGTAATACATCTGCTCAGCTTCCTAAAATAACCCAAAGGAATTCTGATGTGCTGGATACCCCTCAGAACATCACATTGGTCCACTCTATTGATGACATCATATTAATTGTAACTGATGAGTAAGATGTGGCAGGCATTCTGAATGACTTGGTAACATAACTTTATTCTAGAACATACAAGATAAAACTTACAAAGATTTAAGGTCTTGCCACATAGGTGAAGTTCTTAGGGTCCAATTGTCTGGGGACATGCTAGGACATTCCATTCCAAAGTAAAAGGCAAGTTATTGTACCTTGTACCTCCTACAACTAAGAAAAAGTACAAAGATTGGAAGGTACCTTTAGTTATTTTTATTTAAAATTTAATTTAATTTAATTTATTTTTGAGAGAGAGAGAGAGAGAGAGTGAGAGAGAGCGAGCAAGTGGGGGAGGAGCAGAGAGAGAGAAGGAGACACAGAATCTGAAACAGGCTTCAGGCTCTGAGCTGTCAGAACAGAGCCCTATGCGGGGCTCCAACTTGGGAACAGCGAGATCATGACCTAAGCCAAAGTCACACACTTAACCCAGTGAGCCCCCAAGGAGCCTCAAACCCCTTTAGGTTTTGATATAAACATATTCCATACTGTTTACTGGTAGTGTAAGTACTACTAGATTTGAATGAGGGGAGAATTAAAAATGGGTTTAAGGCAGTTTTAGGCTGTGATGTAAGAAGCTTCACCATTTAGGCCATTATAATCCTACAGATCCAATGGTATGTGAAGTATCAGTGGTAGAAAAATATATCATATGAATTTACTAAGTAATTCTAAGACTGACAAGTCTTAATAAAATAGTCACGGTGTAGACAGACACTGGAGCTCTGGAGGAAGGCAACGATTTCTGTAGCAGAGAACTCTGCAACATTTTAACGCCAGCTCTTCGCATGCTCCTGAGCAGTAGTAGAAAAAGTGTCTGACTACGAGACAGCAACTGATCATGTGTCCCAAACTTTCCACTATGAAGTAGATACTGTTAGATCCACAAAGTCCTAAGTGTGGGTGGGCTTAAAGTCAATCCATCATAAAATAGAAGTCCACTCAAGCATATTTAAAGAGCATAAGTAAGCTCTGCAAGTAAGCTGCCCAGTCCCCAGTGTCACCTGCCAACATTGCACTAGTGCCTTTCTCTTTTAGTTGGTAACTATAGCTTAATGGCCTCCTGGGGAGGAGGTGATGAAGGATGAAAACACATGAACTTGTTTCATGAATAGCCTGGTATGAAGGTGTAAGCTAAAACTTATCTGCATTTTCACTGAAGCTCTTCCCAAAAGTGGCCCTAGAAGAGAGCAGTGAAGAAATTCTCTCAATGAGCATGGGTTAAGGTTGCTTAAGTAGACAGAGAAAAGACCTTAATAAGAGTATGCATACTCAAGACAACAGAGATTGGCTTAGTTTTTTGGTTAGGGGACTGGAAAGAGTGAAAGTGGAATGCTGATGACAAGGAGACCTGGCGAAGAAGTAGGCAGATGGGCCTACAGACATGGGAACAAAGCACAGAGATCTTTGTATCACAAATGAGTACCCAGCAGAAGCATCACTAAATAAGTAATTAGACAACAGATTTCAGCAGGTAGATTTCAGTCCATCTCTGGCCTATGCCAATCCAGTTATGTGTTCCATTCCAATGGAATCATGAAAATCAATAATATAGTGGCAGAGGTATTTGATAGGTATAGGCCCAATAGCATGGGTTTCTTCAAACCAAATACTACCTACTGGTGCTGCTGAATAAACAACTTGCCAGCAATACAGTCCCCAATAAGTCACCATCCTGAAGGAAAAGAGCCAGCTATTTAATAGCAAGCTGATTGGCTCAGGTCCCTTCTGCCTTGAGCAGACAAATTTCCTTATTGATTCAGACTGACTCATATTCTTGGGTTAATTTGCCCCCTCCTTTTTTTTTCTTTTTTCTTTTCTTTTTTTTTTTTTTGCTGGAAGTGCCCATATCCAAGGGCTTCCAGAGAATCTCATCTACCAACATGGGATCTCACATAGCATCTCCTCATACAAGGAATCCACTTTACAGCAAAGGAAGTGTAGTGAGCACAGGATGATAAAATCCATTAGACACATCCACATAATGCATTATCAAGTTGCTTCTTACTACAGAAATGGAATAATAAATGGCCTTTTGAAAACACAGCTGAGAAGCCAGAAAGGAGATGACATCTTGAGAAAATAGGTTCTATCTTTCAAGATAGAATATATGGTCATTGTATGGTGCTATGTCCCCCAGAAATACAATCATAGGTTTGGGAAACAATAGGTATAAGCCAGAGTGACCTCATGACACCATTTCCAGTGAACTGCTTGAGAAACTTGCAGTTCTCATTTCTGGTCTCCAGACAGGGAGTGCTTCCACAGGGTAGGGCACAATAGGAGTCCCACTGAACCTTATGCTAAAGCCATCATCTAGCCAATTTGAGTTTCTCTTGCTAATAGAAAAGAAAGGAGTTAATGTTCTGGTACAGGTAATTGACCATGATAGCCATGAGGACGTAAACTGACACCATAAAAGGCAGAAGGAGAAATCACTTTGCCCTTAGGTGACCCCTCCAGAGCATCTCTTGGTGCCCTTGGCTCTGGTTCTAACTGTAAGTAGCTAAGTACCATAATCACAGCTTGATGAAGGCATGGTATCCAGTGACTGGCCCTTCCTAAAGGTTGGGTCAAACCAACTGATAAGCCACCTAACAGAGTAGACGTACTACACTCCCAACAGAAATAGAGACTTAAAGGAGAATCCAAAATGGGTGGTGGACAATGGCAATAATGAGCAGCAGAAAAGACCTCAATAGAAATTGCAGCAAAAAAGGCTATTGGTCCCACTCTTCCCCACCTTGTAAGTTTTCCTAGACATTGTGATAAACCAGAATTTAAAAAAAAAAAAAAGGCATTATCAGAATTGACAGTCAAGGTAAGAAACAAATGGAGTTGAGTACACAAAGTATAATGCCGCAGGCTGCTTTTGGGTTTGTTGGCCAAAAACAATTCACAATTTCCCTCCTTCCCTAGAGAATTGGCCACACTACACAGGGGCCACCCTATCTGAGAAGCTCCATCCCACTTCTGAGGTTAGACCTCAGGCAGGGACTGACTGAAGGCAATGAATGATGGTCTGAAGGCGGGACTAACTCTGTGTTGCAGTTCTGTCCCCAAAGCTTTCCTGTGTGATACTAGGTAGTGTCCATGTAAAAACTACACTCTTTTGTTTGTTTTTTACCCTCCCTGTCTTACTTTCCTGCTTCCCTTTCTCTTGAGAACTCATTCCAGAGAGAACACTTGAATTAATAACCCCATTTCATGTTCTACTTCTAGGGAACTCTACCTGATACCTGGCCACGCTTTTTAAAATCTCAGTGTCACTGCATATGTTGTTTCTTTTATCCAGGGGATACATACTCCTTTTATTTACCTAAAAATTTGTTTACCTTTACCACATGTCAGTTAAATTGCCCTCTATTCAGGGAAGATTTCCTAGATATTCAGTCGGGGGCCCATTTTCCTTTAGTCTTCTAGGGCTGTCTCCATTTCACACTGCCTCGTTGTATTATAATTGTTTGTCTCTTTCAGTGAAACAAGTATCAATTGAAGCTCTTTTACCTTTTTTTAATGTTTATTTATTTTTGAGAGAGAAAGACAGAGCGTAAATGGGGGAGGGGCAGAAAGAGAGGGAGACACAGAATCAAGAGCAGGCTCCAGGCTCTGGGCTGGAGCACAGAGCCCACAGGGGCTCGAACCCACAAACTATGATATCTTGACCTGAACTGAAGTCCAACACTTAACTGACTCAGCCACCCAGGCGCCCCCCCCCCCTTTTTAAATAGAAGCTTCTTTAAAGATTTACTTTATTTTTATTTTTTTATTTTTTTAAATTTTTTCTTTAACATTTATTTTTGAGAGACAGAGAGAGGCAGAGCATGAGCAGGGGAGGGCGAGAGAGAAAGAGATACAGAATATGAAGCAGGCTCCAGGCTCTGAGCTGTTTGTTAGCACAGACCCGACGTGGAGCTTGAACTCACAAACTGTGAGACCATGACCTGAGCTGAAGTCGGATGCTCAGCTGACTGAGCCACCCAGGCGCCCCTATTTTTATTTTTTAATGCCTTATTTATTTTTGAGAGGGAGAGAGATAGAACTTAAGTGGGGGAGGGGCAGAGAAAGAGGGAGACACAGAATTTGAAGCAGGCTCCAGGCTCTGAGCTGTCAGCACAGAGCCTGTGTTGGGCTCGAACACATGAACCATGAGATCATGACCTGAGCTGAAGTTGGACACTTCACCAACTGAGCCACCCAGCTACCCGAAGGTTTACTTTTAAATATACTTTTTTCTCTTAATCAATTAATTACGGGTTTGTGAAAAAAATGAAATTTTGATTCTTAAAAAATAACTGAGTTATTTTAATACATATATATATATATCTATGGGATATACTGGATATAAGTTAAATATATATTCCAGGAAATATTATGACACATAATTTTATTTAAGGAATTATATTTTCCTTTCAACTCTCATTACATGTTTAAATGAAAAAATCCCTAGGCACAGAAATATCACAATTTTAAATATATACAGAAAAATGAATATTCAGGGATGCCTGGGTGGCTGACATTCAGTTAAGCATCTGACTCTTGATTTTGGTCCAGGTCATGATCTCATGGTGGTGAGATGGAGCTCCCTGCTGGGCTCCCTACTGAGCATGGAACCTGCTTGGGATTCTCTTTTTCCCTCTCCCTCTGCCCTTCCTCTGCTCACACTCTTTTCTCCCTTTCTCTCTGTCTCAAAATAACTAAACATTAAAAATACATGATAAATACATACATAAATACATAAACAAATAAATATTCAGTGAAGACAATCGCCGAAATATTAGCAGTACATCTCAAAATACAAACGATGTTAGAATACTACCATTGACTTATACTGAACTATCTTAAAATAATTAATATAATCCTGTTAGTGGTTCTCCACTAAGGGAATATATATTTATACAGTGATATGTATGGATATAAAATAAATTTCTTAGGGGCGCCTGGATAGCTCAGTCAGTTAAGCACCCGGCTTCAGCTCAGGTCATGATCGAACGGTCAGTGATTTCTAGCCCCGCGTGGGGTTTTGCGCTGACAACTCAGAGTCTGGAAACTGCTTTGGATTCTACGTCTCCCTTTCTGCTCCTCCCCTGCTGTCGCTCCATCTCTCTCTCTCTCTCTCTCAAATATGAATAAACATTTAAAAAATTGTTTTTAATAAATTTCTTAGGTAAGGTAACCAATAATTTTCTCCATTACATTATGCTTGATAATTCACAATGTGACAATAATTGTAAGTACAACTTAACTTTTTTTTTTAAACCTGAACACTTTGCTCTTATTAGTATTTTATTTTAAACTACTTAGATACATCTTCATCGGTGAAGTATCCAGATTATCTCTGCCTATACAATCCCCATTCACTTACTCAATGAGAGGGAAATCAGTGCAGAAAATGTAATAATTTCAATGTACACACTTTACTTGGCAGTGGGAGAATTTCCTCCAGATACGAAGAATAGGTGGTTCAGCATTTTTCGATCTGAACACAATCAATACATTGAGAGAAGTAGCTTGCACTGACTATTCACATTTTAATCCAACAGTATGCACAATGAAGAATGGCATGAGGGATTTCTCACCTATTCAAGTGCTGTTATCTTAAATCCACCTGTATCTGAGTCTAATTAGACACTTGCAGGGAGTTGGCATATATTAAATATTTGTCATACAATAAAAAATATTAATTATATTAATAAAAAAGGTGATAACTTCTATTATGTTTAAACAGTAAAAAAAAGTGGGGTCCCTGGGTGGCTCAGTCAGTTAAGCATCTGACTTTGGTTCTGGTCATGATCTCATGGTTCATGAATTCGAGCCCCACATCAGGCTCTGTGCTGACCGCTCAGGGCCTGGAGCCTGCTTCAGATTCTGTGTCTCCTTCTCTCTCTGCCCCTCCCCTGCTTGTACTCTGTCTCTCTTTCAAAAATAAACACTAAAAGTTTTTTTTTTTTAAAACAATAAAAAAGCTACCCAGATAAGCTGATAATGACAAAAGCTATGTAAAAATAGAAATGCATGAGCTTTGTCTATGTACTGGAGCAAAATAATATAAACGTTTTAAAGATAACTGAGCTCCTCAAACAAATAAACAAGAAAATAAGAATAATAGGGGAAAATGGAAAAAAATAAAATAAAAATTTCCCCAAAGGCTCTGAGGCTAGAATATTTTTTAAGACTAGTTCTTATCATTTTGAAGAGACAGGAAACTTCTGGGCTACATAAGTTCAACTAGAGCATGAAAATGATTGGAGTGATCCCAAATAATTGTAAAATATTGCTATAACTCTATCAGACTAATGTTATACATGCATGTCTATATATATATTTAATATATTTTATATAAGAAGAAATTAAATAGTATCTACACTTAAGAAATATTCCTTACCTTCGTGTAATAAAAATATAAAGATAATATTCTATCAAACTCTTATCCATCAAGTCATTGTTATAATATTAATAAAATATATGATATGACTGTTAGAAAAAATGAAATATGTAGCATCTGCTCTGCTGAATGGAAAGTAATTGAACAATTTTGGAGAATTATTTGTTCAAATTCATTAAATTTTAAAATGTGAATATGCTTTGAACCATCAAATTCAGTCTAGCTACACAGAGGGTTATACATAACAGGTATTACTTACAACAAGATTTGTGAGAAAAATAATGAAACACATTAAATCTCCACTAATACAAAGTTGATTATTTTTTATCTTCATAAGTTGAAATGTGTGCAGCTGCTTTAAAATTGAAGAGAATATTATTCATATTTTGAAACACATTTAACTACATATATACAACTATGTATTATATATAAACATATGTATATACAATATATTTGTAGATATTTATAGACAATTTTTCTAAGATAGAGTTTATCAAAATAAGCTGTAATTCATTATGTATTATATTATATTAATTTTATAAATTGTTAAAATAATACATTACAGGGGTACCTGGGTGGCTCAGCTGGTTCAGTGTTTAACTCTTGATTTCAGCTTGCATCATGATCTCAGGGTTATAAGACTGAGTCCCACATCAGGTTCCATGCCGAACAAGGAGCCTGCTTAAGATTCTCTCTCTCTCTTCCCTGGCCCCTCTTCCCTGCTCTATCTCTCTCTCTCTCAAAAATAAATAAATAAATAAATAAATAAATAAATAAATAAATAAATAAATTGCAGTATCTATTGATTTCTAGTGGTAATGATTGATTACTTTCATAATTATTAATAAGGAAACAACATATTTTATAGTTTTGATCTAGAACCCCTTTGTAAGATATCAATGATAAGAAAATAGCCAAAATTTACCAAAAAAATTATGTTCAAAGATTATTCTATCAGTGTAATTTTTAATTGCAAAAAATGGATCCACCTAACATGTTTGATTGCAGAAGAACAGTTAATAAATCATAGAGCATTCAAATAATATAATATTTTAACCATTGTAAATATTTTAGAATATAATTAATGATCCTAAGACATGCTTACCACATAATTCTAGTGAACAAAGAAAAGCTAAGATTAATAAAACATATGATCAAGATTCTGTTTTTAAAATATTGCATTCATATGTGCATTAAAATTGGTGATAAATTAAGAGGTAAGAGTGAGAATGACAAATTGGCTTATTGGGAAACTCCTCCAAGAGATAAATAGCTTAAGACAATGGAGAATTGAAGCGGAAGACATGGGTTATGCAAATCAGAGAGAATCATCTTCCTGGAGTTTGAACATTAGGAAGTTATTGAGAGACTGAGTTTCTAGAAGAATGATTAGTGTTCTTGGGGTCTGCAATATAATGAATATTGTCACATATCAAAATCCCCATGTCTGTATGAGGTCTCCTGAAAAGTCACCTCCCATGATCCGAAAAAATCTTCAATAAACTACAAATACAATGACATATCTGGTGATTGAATTTGATGACGACTAGGATTATGCTCTGAAATGCAGTGTGTATGTGTTGATGGGGTAGAAGAAATCAAATTCCCTAGGTAAATGCAGAAGCATGAGGTAGCTCTGTGGAAATTTAAAAACAAAACAAAACAAAACAAACAAAAAACAGAAGCTATAAAATCTGAGGGAGAGCACTGAATTGTCTCTGCTGGTGAACTTGAGAGTTTGAGTCAAATTGTACTAAATCCCCAGGGTATGGAAATCCCAAAGCAACATTTGAGCAGAGGAAAAAAAAAAAAAAAAATACACACACACACACACACACACACACACACACACACACACACACACATTTACAAACATTTAGAGATTACTTTGATTTATTTAGAGACAGCTAGTGTAGGGTTTTACTTAAATCTTATAAAATGTCAATGTTTTCCTATATTAGGTAGCCATCAGTATTTACCTATTGTATTAGTTTGCTAGCACTACTGTACCAAAATATCACACACTGGGTGCTTTGAACAACAGAAATTTATTTTCTGGCAGTTCTGAAGGCTGGAAGCCAGAGGTCCAGGTGCTGGCAGTTCCGGCTTCTCCTGAAGCCTCTCCCCTTGGTTTACAGATGACCATGTTGCCACTGTGTTCTCACATGACCTTTATTCTGTGCATGTGTTTTTCAGGTGTCTTCCCTTTCATATAAGGACACTGGTTATATTGGATAAGGGCCCCCCCCTTTATAACCTCATTTAACCGAAAATATCTCTTTAAAGTTCCTGTCTCCAAATCCATTCACATTCTAAGACATCAGGCATTGGGACTTCAGCATAAGAATTTAGAGGCAATTTGGAACAATTTTATTCTGTAAAAACATAAAGACAAAGACCATGACTGCAAACTGGTGTCAAAATGAAGTCGCTCAAATCCGTAATTTGCAAGTTTGACAGGTGCTTTTCAATCGGATTAATTTATGCCTCCATTAATTCCTTATAGCCAAATATCTGTTCATTGATGTTTCATCAAGTAAAGAGCAAGTATGCATTGTTTAATAATCTCCATTAAAAATATAATAAATTTTCCAAATTAATTGTTTTTCATTAAGGAAGTGAGAAGACAAAACAACTAGCAAAGTATAGGTATAATATTCCTTTGGAGAAGTTTCTTAAGTACATGGAGGATGATTTCAGTCTGGAACAGAAGAATGCTTCAAGCACCTACCAGAAGAAAGGGGTAAATTATTCAAAAAAAGAAATAACTAACTGGGAAAATAAAGTCCAGGTCCCTTATGGCATAATCTAATGTGAAGAGGGATTCTCTGAATAGGTAGCTTTCCAAATGAGAACTGAAAGAAAAATAGAAATTAGCAGAGAATTAAAAAAAAAATTCCTAAAATGAATAAGAGAATAAAAAAAATCCAACTAGTACCTTAAAACTGACAAAACAAATTGCCTTTTAAACCAAAGCATCATTTTTCCATTGCAAAGAAAAATGTTCCTTTTTAATCCTTTTGATTTAGATAAAATAGAATAGCATCCTCACTTCCCTTTTTTTACTTTATTAAAAAACCTGCAGTGTGAGTCCACATCATTTCAGTTATGGCCTAAGTAGTCTGATTCTAATTTTCTGTGCTTTCTGTAACATATTCCTTAAATAAATGGTACTGATATAAAAACAAAACAAACAAACAAAAAACTCTACGAGTCTCTCATTTTTGTATAATGTTAGGTATCATTGAACTTTTCATATCAATATTAAAGGGACTGAAATATCTAAAATGAAAGCAAAATTGCTACAGATCCCATGAACACAAACACTAACAGCTCATTAGTTTGGTAGCATGTTATACTGAGAACATCTGGCCCATGTCAAGGCTGTGAGCATACGCAAAGTAATGGTTTCTTTTTGAGTAATATGTCAAGGATAGTTAACTATTAAGCTTAGCATATGTGTGCAAGTTAACCAATTCATTGGACACCTTGACCTCTAATTATATTAATAATGTAATGGAGCTACAGAACAGAGCCTGGGACATAGTGGGCCGTGGTAGTGGGGAGAGGGATATGGTAGGTCATTCAAGTGAAATCAGACATATATGAGTTGTTTTCATTTCTTTTTTGAGCTTCCTTTACCTCGTTCCTTCAGTATAAATACACTTAAAAGTGAATTTGGTTGAAAAAAATTTTTATTCCATATCAATTGGCACATTTACAAAAGTAACTGATCATTCTCAATAAATCAACTGCCACAAATCTTTTTAACCTATACAACAAAGATAAATGCTGAACTAAAAAAACTAAATTAGGATTTGCTCATTTCTCCAATATCTATTAAGTACTCTTTGGTTTGCCTTTGGGGTAGCTCTGTTTGCTGCTGCATATACCCATTGACAGAATTTTGCTGGTCCCACCCAAGGCACAATTTAATTTTCTGTCCCTTATTTGTAGTGTACGTCTGACTTGAAAATCTCAGAGATTCAATTTGATACCAGATTTGGTGTGCGATGGTGGTGCAATCTCCTGGAGCTGTATATATACCTGTAAGGTTTGGGAAGTTTATTTTGGCTCTTGCACAGAGGTCTAGAGGATACTAGATTTTTAGTTTGGGGTTTTAGGTCCAGGAGGGTGGCTTTATATTGACAGTTTAAATTTTGTTACTCTTTCCCTTGTTGTAGAATAAAATCCTGTCTCAAAAAGAAAACTGTAGTTGGAATAAATAGCCTCTAGGAATGCATCTGGCTTTCTAGAAATCTGTCTAAGGTATCCTTCTTCTGTGCTATGTCAGCCCAACTTGGCTGAGGATTGTTTTAAATCAGTGGCAATTATAACAATAGATGTTACAGACCCAGATTATGGGTGTTGCTGTGTACATTATTAATTAAAAGATGTCTAATAGTCATCCTAATTACATAGGAATTTTCCATATTCTTCAAATAAAGCCCTCAAATTTGCTAAGAAGCCTGCACTTGGGATTATTTGGTTTTTGAAAATCATGGTAACACTAATGTGCTTGTAACACTATTGATGTAGCCATTTATATGAGTCAAACCAGGGACTGAGGTCCATTTAAAGAATACCACACAATCAGGGGAGCTAACCAGTAAATAAAAACTTAAGTGAAAAAGTCTATACTTTTTATTCCAATGTTTTATAGGATAGCAACAGGATTTAATAAATAACCCCTGGGAACAGTTTATATCTGGTTTCCTCCTCTCCCAGAATCTGATATACTTCACATTCTCTTAAGTCTCTCATTTTCCCAACTTTCCCCACTCTGGGATCCAAGCTCAAGCCACTATGACTGACCCTTCCTTCCTTCTCTCTACTCAAGGTCCATCTATTATTCCTTCTTTCGTGTCTGAGTATGATTTTGGCTCATTTTCTGATTTGCATGAGGAATAGGTGGATATGACAGGCTCTCCTGTTTGAAGGTAGTGGAATTTAGAGATAGGTTAGGGCTTGTGGAAACTATTACACAGTAATTAGCAAGTTGAACAAGGGGGGAATTTTCTTTTTCTTTTCCAGCTTAATTGGAATATAATTGATATAGAATACTGTGTAAGTTGATGGTATACAAAAGTAATGATTTGAGATATGTGTATATTATGAAATTATTGAGGAGGGTGTTTTTTCTTCATCAATTGTTTTTTCCTCAGTGGGCACAATGAATACAAAATTTTAAAGGTAGAAAAAACTATCCTATAAGAGAATGAATGTGTAGGCCCTTCAGCCTTGAAAATGATAGAAATCATCATTAGTTAAAGTAAAAAGGAGACTTCGTAATGAAAAGATACAAAGTTTTAGAGAATAAAAAATATATATGTGGGAAGAAAATGAGAGATATACCAAAATAAAAATAACAACAATGGAAGATGGCCTAGTCTTTTGTTTATTTATTTTTTAATGTTTATTTTTGAGAGAGAGAGAGAGAGAGAGAGAGAGAGAGAGACAGAGCAAGAGTGTGGGAGAGGCAGAGAGAGAGAAGAAGACAGAGAATCCAGAGCAGACTCCAGGCTCTCAGCTGTCAGCACAGAGCCCGATGCGGGGCTCAAACTCAAGGACAACAAGATCATGACCTGAGCCGAAGTCTGATGCTTAACTGACTGAGCCACACAGGTGCCCCGAGTCCTTTAAATATGGGGCTGGGAGAAGGCAGATATTTAGTTATAAATTGTGAGCTTGATATTAACAGCAGGTTCAAGGAAGATTCTAGAGAGTAAACTGACTCAGACAGATGGTTACAATCACTTTTGAAAGTGGAAAAATAAACCAATAATGGAATCAATTGGGGAACTTCTTCCAAATGGGTGAAGCAACCTCATATGTTTGCACCAATGAGGAATATTTAAGCAAACAATAAACAGCATTCATCAGGTTCTATTTAGTGCGCTCCAGTGTGACACACTTTGTCATGAAGTCGAGGGAGAGTAAGGATGGCACATTTAGTGAAAAAGTATGACTAGGAAATGTATGGATTTACTAAAGGGAAGTACTAAGAAGAAAAGTACAAAAAGGAAGTCAAGGTTTAGTTGGGATTTGTATTAGATACTGTATCTACAATAAATAGGGTAATTATATAATTTGTTTTCCAAATGCGTACTCTTGCAGTTGTGAAAGGTAGTTATGTAAACACAATAAATATAAACCAGGACTGGGGTGCTTCTGTGGCTCAGTCAGTTGAGTGTCCAAGTCTTGATTTTGGCTCAAGTCATGATCCCAGGGTCATGGGATCAAGCCCCATGTTAGGCTCCATGCTGAGTGTGGAGTCTCCTTAAGATTCTCTCTCTCCCTCTGCTCTTCTACCCCACTTGCACTCTCTCTCTCTGTCTCTTTCTCTAAAACAAACAAAGATTGACCTGGGCAAATAAATTAAATATGTTATCCCTGCAGTAACATAGGCTGCATTTGGGATTAAATTATCCTTCTCGATGGGGTATCAGTGTGTATGAATTGTGCAAATAGCACATATTTTTGGCAGTCAAATAACTAATTGACATTATAGTTTTTACTATATCCATTATGCTGAAAGGAGAAGGGTGCTAGGAAGATGCACTTACTTTATAAGAAACACAGAGAAAGAAACTGTGGCTATGTGTCCAGTTTCTGTACTAAGGATAGGTCTACCAGATAGATCTACACACCATTTAAAAGTAAATGTGAAATAATGTTGATGGAAGGAGGTGGACCCTCAAAACCCAAAAGCCATTAGAGCCAGATGAAACGAGAACACACCTGGAAGTATAAGTGACTAGGACTGTCAGTATTGTGAAGCCATGAAAACTGCCAGGTGATCTTCTCACTATGAAAATGGTCTATGATGCTCTGAGAAGAAGAGGATTTATTGAGAACCAATCAGCCATGCTATCTGGATAGAGCAATTCTAAAATTTTAGATGTAACTTCAGTTTATTATAGCTTACAAGAAAAAAAAATGGTAACACTACTACAGTGAGCACAAACATCAATGGAAAGATGCCTCCAATTTCAAAAGGTACAGAAATTAAAGTGACATATTTAAAGCAAATAAGAAGTTTAGGAAATTAAAGCAAAACCAGATAAAAGATTAGATCATTTCCACACACCTGAAAAGTAGATAGTTTCATTAAAATAGCTTGTCTATGCTATTTCTGGTTCTTACCGTGATCAGCTTATACTCCAGGTGATGGTCAATTATCAGATTCCTTGGAATTTCATTACTAGTACTTGGGTTTTCATTAGTTTCAGTCTTCTTGGAATTTATGGCCAGAGGGAATGAGAATACTCAATTTATAAGAACTACTTTGCATATAAGATGGGCAAGACTGTCATCAATTGAGTTAATTATATTATTAAAGAACTAATTAAAATAAATGTCATTAAAGAATTTTTCAGTAGACTAAGATGTTCAGCATTTAAGAAATCTGCAGTAGCACCAGTAACCTATTCCTATACTTGTGGTATCAGGATATGTATGGGTGACAACTGATATATTTATTTGAGCAGTCAGCCATCCAACAGACAAAACATCTGAAAGCCCTAGGCCAACTGAAAGCCACATAGGTAACTGCTAGAGATCTATTATTATCCCCAATTGTTCACCTCTCACCTCCCTGTAAAAAAAAAAAAAAAAATTACATTATCCTCCATTGCCATGTGACTTGCCATGTACCTATTCCCTGTAGGAGGAATCAACTAATTGATACCTGACTGCATTTGGCCAATGGAGTATGAGCATACAAGAATGATGTCATTTACAAATAAAAGTTCAAAGAGCCAATCTCCTTTCCCATGAGAATGACATGTTCAGAACGTAAGCTGCTCCTTCAGCACAGAGCTAGAAATGAAGCAGAGTGACGAGAGCCAAGTTACAGGTACTGGACAGTGTCATGTGAGTTAGAAAATCATGCACACTTGTTAGGCTGAATGTCAGGTGCAATGTAAGCCAGTGAAGATTTGGGATCTTTTTCTTTTGTTTTGTTTGTTTGTTTGTTTTACCAGAACAAAGCTAGCTAATACAAATAAACCTCAAATGAGTGGTACATAGGAGTAGGTTAATTGCAATTCAAAGGAAAAGGAGTAAAAATATCATATTTTTAAATTTTGTATTGATCTGGTGTTGCAAAATAAAAATCTAATAATGCATAGAGACTTACGAATAAATATAGTGAGCCTAAAAACCTACCAAGTCTATTTGCCCTTACTGTCATAACCTAGACATACCCACAGATGTGTATTCCTGGCCAATATTCTTTACTCTCTTGGATTAAAAATGAAAAATCAGTTCTACTCCATATCATTTAGGAGAAGTTGTCAGTGCAAAGTTCTGTCACATTAAAGATAGCCACAGGACATGAAGAGTTCCATCAGAAACTTTGGTTATCTGAACACTTTCAAGAACAGAACTATCATATGTTAATTGAAAGCTTTGATGATGTCTTGTTAATACATGCCAAACAGAAACCACAAGAAGATCAGAAAGTAACAATCCTCACTTTTGAGGCATTTAAGAAAAATAATTGCTAGTCTAACTTGGAGAGCATCTTTCTCAATGGGAAAATAAGCTGGACTTCAGATGCAAAGTACTAAGTTCAGCTAATTTTCAGTAACGATCAGCTATGAAGAGAAAAGCATCAGCTAATATGGAAATTAGTGAAAGACTTTGCTTGGCCCCATTAACATCTGATGTAACTTTTAATCTTCATGCGATAATAACTGCCAATATTATGATGAGTGTAATTAAGTGCATGAGAAAGACACCTATAGTATATGTCTGCTGAGGGTTTTGCTATGTGGAAATGAAGTGTAGGTGGTCGAAGACTCATTGCTTGTTGCAGGGGAGTACCATAAACCTAGAACTTGGTTGATGGTGGTGGTGGTAGGGGCAGCAAACTTCGGGATTCATCTTACTGCCTCCATTAATGGCCTAATCTGGGTAAATTTTTCGAAAAATCAATCTGTGGGTTGTGTGGGTGGCTCAGTCAGTTGAGCATCAGACTTGATTTCGGCTCAGGTTATGATCCCAGGGTCATAGAATTGAGCTCTACATCAGGATCTGAGCTGAGAATGGAGCCTGCTTAGGATTCTCTCTCTCTCTTCCTCTGCACCACCCCCCTTCCCTCTCTCTCTCGGGGTAAAAAAAAGAAGGACCTATTTATAATAACCCTTGCTTAGTGGAGCTATCTTTATGAAGCTATTGGAGAAAGCTGTGGTCTGATCAGGGGTACTGTGATCACATGAGAATATTTGCATACCATCATAAATGCAATTTATTTCATCTACAAGTAGGAAAACCTACTGATAGGAATTTAAAATTTGATGAGTACATAAGGATTTCAGAAGTTAAAGTCCTTAAAATACCCAGGAAGGAAATCATGTATCCCTGGAATTCAGTAGGCTTATGTCAGGAGGCTGAATTAGGTGTTCTATAATTTGGTAGTAAAGGAAAATTGACCTGATGAATATAAAAGTTTCTATGAACCTAGGGGCAAATGCTATTCTTTTTTGGTGAATCAATAATCAATTTGTAACCGAAGATGTGTTGAGCATAGGGAGTAAGATACAGGATATAACTTCAACATCACAACAAAATACAAGGTACAAAAGGTATGGGGCATGTTAAGACAAGTGTGTGGGTAGGGAAACACTGATAAAGCAGCTTTTCTATTGAATTATAAGGAGGCCTAATTTTCCCAGATTCTTTTAGGACAATCTTCTATCACTAATAGGAATAAAATCTGGCCTTGCTTCAAAAAAAGAAGAGTCCACAAAAACGCCTTCATCCAGGCCAGTAGCAATCAATAATTACTTTCCAATTCCTCAAAAGGGAAAAGGCATGTGGTCTACAGACACATTTTTGGATCCCAAATACTTTCATATTCAGAGACAAATGTAGGGGATGAAATTGTCAAATATGGATATTAGCAGTTGAGAAGCTGGGTTGGGGGAGCAGACAATCCAAAATGAAAGCCTCTCTACCCTCTGCAGCTCACTGATTTTCAGGAAAAATTAGATGAGCTGAGGCTAGAGATGTCAGGACTCTGATAACACATGTAAAGTATCTTCCCACTGATAAATTGAACCAGCATTTTATTTTTATAACAGCAGCAGTTTCTTCAGAATGAATAGAGGTTTCCTCACTAAAGATTAATCTCTTAAGATCACTGCAGAGATTCTAGCCTATGGACTCTCCTTATAGAAGACCTTTTTTCTACAATTATTCACTTAAACAATGGGTCCACCTTTAGAATAGAAAGCTTTAGGGGAGTAATTATATATATCATTATATATTGCAGTGAACTCAACAAGCAGTTGCGAAATTAGAAAGTAAAATCATCTCAAAAGGGAAGAGTTGACCCCTTGAACAACAGGTGTTTGAACTGTGCAGGGTCCACTTATATGTCAGTGTTTTTCTTCAATATAGTACAGTACTGTAAATGTGTTTTCTCTTCCATATGATTTTCTTAATAACATTTTATTTTCTTTACCTTATTTTACTATAAGAATACACTATAAAATACATGTAACATACAAAATATGTGCTAATTGACTGTTTATGTGAATCAGTAAGGCTCTGGCCAACAGTAGGCTATTAGTAATGGAGTTTGTGGGGAGACAAAATCTATGTAGAAATTTTCAACTGAGCGAGGGATTGGAGCTCCTAACACCCACATTGTTTAGGGTCAATTGTATATAGTTATACCATTTTGTTTTTTACGAAACCTAGAAAAAAAATCAAGCTATTCACTTTATGAGCTGTTTGGAAATCTTTCCCCATTGTTCCTTAGATAGTCACAAGTTACAGAAAGTCTTATCAAGAGATGTTCCTAAGGTGGCTATCCAAGAAGAGTATATACACAGGCTCAGTTGAAGCCATGAAAGAAGTCCATTTTGTAGTCCTTATGTCCTTTATTTCCCTTTAGCAACTGAACCATCCCTTAAAGAGCTATTGAATCCACTGAGTTATGATTATTTTCTCAGTATATGTGTATACATATATATATATACACACACATATGAAAATATGTATTCTTATGTGTTACATATATACTATTATACTTATATATATACGTATATATATATATGTATATATACACCATTGTACTCAAGATATATATAAAAGAAATATAATAAATATTGGCTAAAATCAAAGAATTAATACATATTCAAAAATGACAGCAAAAAACATTTTATAAACAGGCCAAATAAAAGTTAAACATAGTGCTCTGGGAGAATAATATAAATAGAATATAAACTGGTGGTTATTTGGGTCATAGAGATGGTGCTATCATTTCTACAGCCTACAAAACCTTCTTTCTTTCTTTTCTTCCTATCTAATTTATCTCACTTTTCTATACCAATCTATGTTTTTCTGTCCTCCTCTTTTCTGCCCATTGGGGTTTACATTGTTTCGATTTGTTACAAATTGGTAAAGAATGAAAGTTAACTCCAGGGTCATTGTCTTAGCAAGTGGACCCCAAATCTTGTTTTTATGTGTCCACAGCAATTTGCCATTGTTAAGGATTTCATCTCATTGCTTATGCCAACAGTTAGGATGGTGCTAGTCACCTGAAATTGAACCTCTGAGATTCTGGAGGCTGCTGGGATCTCCCTGGTTATTCGGATATGTGTGTGTCCCTGAACTATTTAAGGTGAGATTTGTGCCTTTGCTTTGTAAATAAAGCAAGTTAAAGTCTAATGGCATATCACTATGTCACTACAGGAAAGCTCGAGAGGATCATTCAGTAAGTGACTTTAAAGTTAACACTAGGAAAGTTTATTAAAATATAAAAAGAATCTGATCTTTCCTTACATATGTTAGTATATCCAAGAAATTCCTTGAATATAGTATACTCTATTTTCTACTGTAGGTACCTTTGTTATTGAAGGTCCCCCTAAAGTGATAGAGGAATTCAAACTCCTTATCCTGAGAATGTATGAAGGAGAAAGACATGATATGAAAAACAGTGACCTAACTTTCCTAGATGAAGGAATATAAATTAGAATACAAGTTTTAGGGAAAGTATGTTTGTCTCACACCCAGATGGCAAAGACAAATTTTTCTAGGAGAATCTAGGAGAGGAAAAAAAAATGACTTTAATAAATGTTGCTGGAATTTGGGATTTCTAGCCCTTTAAAAATTCAAGAATTTAATTGTGAGTCAAGCAGACACCATTTTGTCTGTCATCAAAAAGTACAGCCTAGTGGGAGAAGCAGTTATTAAAATAAGGTAAGTGTTATGAAGGACAAATGCAATGTGCTGTCAATGAAAGATCTAACTTAGTCTAGGTAAATGTCCTCAGCATTTGCTGGAAAATAAAAACTTTGATTTTTTCATTGAGATCCAAAGGATGAGTGTTAACTGACAAAAAAGAGAACAGTCAGAATGGTCAGAGCAGAGGGTACAGTGCTTGTGACAGCCTAAAGCAGGGAGCAGTATTGCTCACTAGAGGAAATGAAGGAAGGTCAGAGTGAAAAGAAAGACTAGGAAAATGTTAGTGATAAAGCTGAAGAGTAGAATGCAGACGAGATAATGATGCGCCCTGCACATGTTAAAAGTGGGGAAACCACTGAAAAGTTATGAACAAGAAAGCTGCAGTCAGATTTTCACTATTAAATGATCAATTTTCCTGTACTGTAGAGAAAAAATTTGCAGGACAGACAGAAACTGGAACCACTTAGAAGGATGTTGCATTAATTCAGGGAATAGTAGATGATCACTTGGGTTAGGATCCTGGCAGAAAAGATGCTGAGAGATGCAGAGTCTGAGAGCTATTTAGGAGGCAAAATCAATAGAGCATCAGGCCTCACTGATATGGGGGATGAGAGATAGGAGGGTGTCTTGAAGGATTCTCAGGTTTCCAACTTGTACAATTGGATGGATGCTGTTATCATTCATTCAGATAGGAGACATTATAGGAAAACACTGCAAGTTCACTATTGAACATGGAAACATACAAACAGTTATTCAGATATATGGTGTTAGAATTCAAAAGGGCTGAGATGCAGACACATATTTATATAGTTAAAGTCAGACCATATTCCTAACAACTGAAGCCATGGGTATTGTGTGCACACTTAACTGAAGGACACTGAGGGAGAAAAGATACATGACCAATGACACACTGCAAAGAAATTCAACAGTTAAACATTGGATAGAAAAAATAAAATAAAAAAAAAAAAAAAAAAAAAAAAAAACCAAACAAAAAAACATTGGATAGAAAAAAAATGGACCATCCATGTGGTTGAGAAGGGAGAATTAAAAGGTTAGAGGAATGCCAGTAGAGGGTGGTATCAGAGAAACCGAAGCAATATGCTATCATTTTTATTATGGTTGTTATTATGAATGTTATTTTATTTAGAGGTAGTGGTTTAATGTTAACTTAAAGGTAGTATAAAGTGCTTCTGAAATATCAGGCAAGATGAAAGTTGAACTCAGTGATATGAAGAACAGTGATCTAGAAAGGAAGAGCTCTCTCAGTACAGGGGTACACAGGACAGAATGGAGTGAAGAATGAGACCATGATGAAGAAATTTCTTTTTTCCCCCCCATTTAAAAATTTGTTTATTTTTTTAACATTTTTATTTAATTTTGAGAGACAGAGAGAGACAGCATGAACAGAGGAGGGGCAGAGATAAAGGGGGACACAGAATCTGAAGCCGACTCTAGGCTCTGAGCTGTCAGCACAGGGCCTGATTCAGGGCTCAAACTCATAAACCATGAGATCATGACCTGAGCCAAAGTCGGACATTTAACAGACTGAGTCACCCACGTGCCCCTAAGGAAGTATTTAGAACACATAGAACAAGGCAACATGTACTCTCTCCTCTCGTCTTCCAGGGGGAGTCTGTTGGTGGTTCCTCCCCTGTTGCATTATTGCTCTCTGAGTCAGTGTCACCATCACTGGCCCCTTCCTCAGTCATACTGTCCACTCCCTGCTGCCTGCTCGCCTTGTCCTCAGGAGTAGATGTGCCTTCACCTTCTGTTGGCTTTCTGTCCCTTGTTCAAGACATGTCTTCTCTGTCTCCATTGGGAAGCTCTCGTCATCTCTCTTTACCTCAGTCTTCCTGGCAGCTTGCTCTTCCTCAGGAACCATGCTACTCTGACTGCCTTCAGCTTGTTCTGTGGCCTCTTTCTCCCTTTTCTCCTGCCTTTTGTGACTGTGTTCCTCTGCCTGTGCAATTTCAGGAGCAATTTTTTCCCCATATCCATTACTACTTTGAAATCACACAAGCTTTTAAGTTCATTGTTAAATGAATCTCTGCTTTCCAGGAATTTCCTCTTCTCTTCTTGGTGTCGCTCCTCTATTTGAAGAAGTTCATCTTCTGGTGTTTGCTGATGAGCCATTAAGGACTGGACCTTTCATTTGAGAACGTGCATTCTAGTTGTCATAACAACTGATCAAACACCACACTCTCACTAAGGATTTCACAGATGAGACAGTGGTTTCTTTGGAAATGGACAGTGGCTGTATACTTCCCTGAAAAGCCATCATATTGATTTTCTGGATCTTTGGCAGGCTGAATACTCATGTAAGGTTCTCCTTTTGCCATGTAAGACTGTCTCTGTTGACTTTCTTTCTCTAAAGTAGCTTCTGTACAACCTTGTACATTTATGTACGCAGTGTATTGGGGGGGAATATGATAGGCCTTCACAGATTCATTGTATTCTATCTTTTTCTGCTTTGTATTTGTCTACATATTCTTGTTTTTCTTCATCAGAGATCTCTCCACATGCCACTAATAACCTTGCCAATCTTCTCTGAACCTTAGATCATGGTTGAAAGCTTTTCCTCGGTCCCAGACCTTTCTGCTGTACCTCACATAGGCCATCAGTGGTTTATCTGGTGGCTTTGACAGTTTGGAGTTGTAATACCAGAGGATGCCATGGCCTGGCATTGGTGCCTGGGTTCCCTCCAGGCCTGCAGTTGTTGTAGGGGAGGTGACTGTATGGATTGCAACCCACAAACCCTGGCCTGCTGGGCATGTGTGTTGAAGTAGCTGGGGTAAGTAGTGGGGCATATGATGGCCTTTTTGACATTTTGGGTGATTAAGTTCTCAGTTCCTTAAGAATGAATCTGAGACACCATGGACAGAAAAAGTGCCCACAGCTCCAGCCTCATTTCCCTTTTGTGATCATGAAGAAGTTTCTTAAGTTGAGCCCTAAAGATGAGAATTCAGGGTGGTAGTTGGGTAGTACATTGACCTTGAAAAGGGATATATATATATATATATATTTATCATTTAAGGCTAGATAGATTTCAGCCTGTATCAGTGCCAATGGAAAAGATAAAGAGGTAGAATGTAATATATAGAAAAGTGATTAATCAGGCCAAGAGGAGGCAGGAGCAGTTAAATGCAGAACATCTTTGTTCCTGAGAAGTATCAAAAGAGAGACAGGTACACATCCTAAAAATGAATGTTTAAAACACTCCAAAATCCTTTCTAAATGTTCACTCTTATTAAGTCACTCAATCCATAGCCATAGGAAGTAGAAGTACTGAAATTACCATTTTGTAGATGAGAGATGAAGTAAATTGTCAAAGGTCCATTTTGTAGGTGATGGAACCAGGAATCAATGGAACCTGGAAAGACTGACTCCAGCATCAAGTGGTTAGCCACTACCCTCTACTCTTTATCTGATCTTATACTTTTTCACCTAACCTGTGAGAGCTCTCAGGCAAGCCAGTCTCATGACCTCCACTGTTTTTCAATAAGACGAATTCAATGTTTATAATAAGGTACATATGATTATGCTAATATTTTGGATGAACAGAGGCTTAGAGGAGATGAGAAATGACTTCCATTTTATTTATAGTAAATGGTAAAGACTAAATTTGACCCCAAATCTGTCTAAACTTAAAGCCATTGACCTTTTCCCTTGCCAAGATGAATGATTTTCAAGTTCTCATGCTTAAGCTGCTCTCCTGCTGTCACAGTTACTTCCAGAATTGATCTCTCAACCCTGCTTTAAAAGAAAGCTTTTTCCCCCTTTTCCTCTCTAGAGCCTACTACTGTAATTCAAACATGGTGCCCTCGTCAGTGCTCCACAATACCCCATACCTACTTCTATGACAATACACATCTTTGCATTATAAACATCTGGTTAGTTATGAAACAGGACAACCACTAACACTTTTTTTTATGTTTTGTTATTTATTTTGAGAGAGGAAGCACATGTGTGTGAGCAGGGTAGGGGCAGAGAGAGAAGGAGAGTCCTTACTGGTGGACACCTTTGTGGTTCTGGACAGTTGCTGACCAGCCACGCACCACAGCAGCAGTGGACAGGCTTCATCTTCCTTACTCTGCAGGACCAGGTCTAGAAAACGTGTGTGCTTTGGAAGTAAGAAACAGTGACAAACCTGTGATTCTCTTACCCTGGGATTGAAAGTCGCATTCCCTATCTACCAAGTGACTCAAGTTTCTTCAACTAGTCTGTGGCAGGACATCTTAAGAGATAAATATTAGATTCAATTATTTATGGAGAAGCATGAGGTGCTAATTGGGAAAATAAGGATCATTGTCTGTTTGTTACCAAACAGTTAAACAGAGAAAAAGGATTTTCTTTTGCTAACTCCTATTCCAGTTTGAGAAGACCCTGCTGATTTATTTTTGCCACTCCTATATTGCAAATGTCTGCTCAAAATGAAATTTAATTGTATATTTGATAAGAAAAAATAGGAAGGGGCACCTGGGTGGGCACCTGACTTCATGATCTTGAGCTCCAGTTATGATCTTAGGTTCATGACTTTGAGCCCCATATCAGGCTTTGTGATGACAGTGCTGAGCCTGCTTGATTGTCTCTCTCCTCTCTCTGCCCCATTCTCTCTCTCTCTTCTCAAAATAAATAAATAAACTTAAAAAAAACAGGAAAAGCATAATATAGGTATTTTTACCTTTGGTGGTAGGCTCACATGGACATAGCTCTAAACAATTACAAGAACTATTTTATTACACTTATACACTATGCTAGCCATGTTACAGATATTATCTTATTTAATACTTACACAACTCTGTATGACAGGTACTGCTATTTGTTAAAACCTGAGACTTAGGCATAAAACTATATGGCCAGTATCATATAATTAGAAATTGATAAAATCAGTATTGAATCAGACTTAAAAGACAAGTAGTTTGGTTACAGAAACCGTACTCTTAATCCTAAACATAATTTTGTGCCTTGTCAAAGGACTAGGCTGAAACTATTTTAAATGGATTCTGAGTAAAGTAAAATCTCCTTCACTATCAATCTTTTAAGCCCAAAAACCTTTTATTTGCTTGAGAACTGTGATTTTTGAAAATATATTTATTAACTTCAATAGGCTATCTTTGATTTGCATCAATAATTTTGGAAGAGATGCTATGGCTATAAATTGTGCAATTTCAAAATTAACCTTAGCAGATAGTGAGTAAAAACCATTTATTGAGTTTTTCTTGAAGGAGTGCAACGTTATGTAACTTTTGCCATGGCCTCTCTTTCCTAAGTTATTCACACAAAAGTGGAGGAATTACATAATTAAAAATTACATGATACCATAGAAAAGGACACTGAATTGATCCAAAATAATACAATGTTCTTTTCATAAGGTCTAAAGTTGTTTTACACCCACCAGCCTCCCTACCCCCATTTAACCTTCTCGTCTCTCCCTCTCATACATAAAGCATATGGTTCCATACAGCGGATGTATCCTTGCAGACGTTATGATGCTTTCCCACATTTTCAGAAAGAAATGTGTCACACTGTGTCACGTGAAGATTACTGATAACTGAAAATTAGAATGCAGACTTATATAAGGGAAAAATTAATTGGACATGAGTCAATAGTCCCTTAGAAATTCTATGGCTTTGGGAGGAGCCAAGGTGATGGAACAGCATGGAAGTTTTTTTTGTGTGTCTCGCATCCATGAAATACAGCCAGACCAACACTAAACCATCCTGCACACCTAGAAAACTGATCTGAGGATTAACACAACAATCTGCACAACCTGAACCACAGAATTAAGCAGGAATATGGCACAGAGAGGTGAACTTGGGGACTGAGAAGCCGCAGCAGGCAGGGAGGTGCTTTTGAGGCCAGAGAGAGGACAGAGATGGGGGGTGGTGAAAGAATATGGGAAAAGCACCCCTCCCCCAAAGCAGCTGGAGAGAAAGTGGAAAATTGGAAACATCCACAGGAACTAAACTAAAGAGGGAGAAAGAAGAAAAGAGAGGGTTTAAATTCCATTAAGACTGTAAACGGGGAGGGGGGTGTGCACCTTGGTGGTTCAGTCAGTTAAGCATCTGACTTCGGCTCAGGTCATGATCTCATGGTTCATGAGTTTGAGCCCCATGTTGGGCTCTGTGCTGACAGCTCAGAGCCTGGAACCTGCTTCAGAGTCTGTCTCCCTCTCTCTCTGCACGTCACCCCCCACCCCCCGCTCAAACTCTGTTTCTCTCTCACAAATAAACATTAAAAAAAAGACTGTAAAGAAGGGGAGCACAAAGTCTACAACTCCACAGCTCGATACCTGTCAGTGCTCTGGTGGGAAGGGTGAATCCCCAGGAGCAGAGTGGGGTCTGGGAGGTTCTCAGGCTGCACGGGGAAAAGAGGTTCCACTGCTGGAAGGACATTTGGTAGAGACTGTTGAAGCCACCTGATCCCAGCAGACCCCAGAGAATGGCCACATTCACTGGTGCTGGGGCAAGGTCGTTAGGGCGAAGCCTGGTGCCAGATGTGTGTTGTGATTTTCCATAATGCCTGAAATGCTGCTGCTTACACTATCTCATGAACTTTTTCTGGGGTGGGCTAGCACCTGGCCACAGTTTTGAGGCACTGGCAACAACAGGGTCCCACAAGCGTTCCTGGGTGCAGCTGGCATTCGGCCACTGCTCAGTGAAACTCTCCCACAGAGGGGTGGAATGGGTCAAAGCCGCAGTCCTTCAGAAGTAAGGGGCCGGCAAAAAGAGCCACATCTGAGACAAAACTCGGAAGAGAGGAAATCCCTGGGGCTTGGTCACAGACAGTGAAAAAGCAGGGAGTGGAAAAGGTGAAGATGCAGGATGGGTGCACGATTGCTGATTGGGGAAAACAGAGTTCCTATACTAGACACAGGGTAGCTGGGTGATACCATTGTTACCGCTCCCGTGCATGTGCATATGCACCTACAAGCACCACAACACTCCGTCCCAGGAGGCTGGCAGCGCCATCTAGTGGAGAATGGAGCATTGCACTGAGCCCCGCCCAACTTGGCCAACCTCACTCTTCAAGAACAAAAGTCTCACCACCTACTTAGTTTATGGACTATAAAGCACTTCATAGTCTGACTTCTAGGGGATAACAAAGTAATTTTAGTTGTTTTTCAATCTGTTAGCAGGTCCATATGTTCAATTTTCTTCCTTTTTTTTTTGTTTTGGTTTGGTTTTTACTCTTTTTCACTTCTTTTCTTTTTCTTGAATATACAAAGAGAAAAATCATTTTTATTTTCAATTTTTATTAAAAATATTTTTCTTTAATTTTTTTAGAATACTTTTTTATTTTTGTGTAAAGGTTTTCAAATTCTTTTTTACTTCCATCATTTTTTTAGTCTACTACAGTGTATTCTTCCATTTTTCAAATTTTCAAAGGATTTCCTTTTTAAAATTTTTTATTTTTTCTCTTTTTTGTTTCTTTTCTTTTTCTTGAAAACAGTAAGAAGAAAACTTAATTCTTACTTTCAATTTCTATTAAAATATTTTTCTTTAATTTTTTTCTACTCCATTGTTTACATTCATGTACATTTTTACAAATTCTATTACTCCCATCATCTCATTTTATTTTACTTCAGTGTATTAATTTTTTCAAAATCTCAAGGATATCCTTCCCCCCCCCTTTTTTTCTCTAATCTGTCAAACCACTTTCAACACCTACACAAAAACACATCTAGGATTTATCATTATTTATTTGATTTTGGTGGTTGTTTTAACTTTTTAATTTTAAAATTTTTTAACTTTAATTTTAACTTTAATTTTCTACCTCATTAATTCCTTTTCTCCCTTCAAAAGGACAAAATGAAGGAATTCACCACAAAAGAAAGAGCACAAAGAAATGACATCCAGGGACTTAACCAATAGAGTTACAACCAAGATGTCTGAACCAGATTTTAGAATCATGATAATAAAAATATGAGCTGGAGTAGAAAATAGGTTAGAATCCCTTTCTGCAGAGGTAAAAGAAGTAACAAATAGCCAGAATGAAATTAAAAATCCTATAACTGAGCTGCATTCATGGATGGATGCTGCAGTGGGAAGGATGGATGAGGCAGAGCAGAGAATCAGCAATATAGAGGACAAACTTATAGAGAATAATGAAGCAGAAAAAAAGAGGGAGATGCAGGCAAGAGCACGATTTAAGAGTTAGAGAAATCAGTGACTCATTACAAAGGAACAACATCAGAATCATAGGGGTCCCAGAAGAGGAAGAGAGAGAAATAGGGCTAGAAGGGTTATGTGAGTAAATCATAGCGGAAAACTTTCCTAACTTGGGGAAAGACACACACATCAAAATCCCAGAAGCACAGAGGACCCCCATTAGATTCAACAAAAACCAACCATCAACAAGGCATATCACAGTCAAATTCACAAAATTCTCAGACAAGGAAAGAATCCTGAAAACAGCAAAAGAAAAAAAGTCCCTAGCCTACAAGGGAAGACAGATCAGGCTCGCAACAGACCTGTCCACAGAAACTTGGCAGGCCAGAAAGGAGTGGCAGGATACATTCAATGTGCTGAATCAGAAAAACATGCAGCCAAGAATTCTTTATCCAGCAAGGCTGTCATTCAAAAGAGAAGTAGAGATTAAAGGTTTCCCAGACAAACAAAAATTAAAGGAGTTCATGACCACTAAATCAGCCGTGCAAAAAATTTTAAGGGGGACTCTCTGAGGGGAGAAAAGATTTAAAAATATATATATATATATATATGTGTGTGTGTGTGTGTGTGTATATATATATATATATGTATAGCAAAAGTAACACAGACTAGAAAAGACCAGAGAACACCACCAGAAACTCCAACACTACAAGCATCATAATGCAATGAATTCATGTCTTTCAGTACTCATTCTAAACGTCAGTGGACTCAATGCTCCAATCAAAAGACATAGGGTAACAGAATGGATAAGAAAACAAGATCCACCTATATGCTGTTTACAAGAGACCCACTTTAGACCAAAAGACACCTTCAGATTGAAAATAAGGGGATGGAGAACCATCTATCATGCTAATGGTCAACAAAAGATAGCCAGAGTAGTCATACTTATATCAGACAATCTAGACCTTAAAACAAAGACTGTATCAAAAGATGCAGAAGGGCATTATATCATAATCAAGGGGTCTATCCACCAAGAAGACCTAACAATTGTAAACATTTATGTGCCAAATGTGAGAGCACCCAAACATATAAATCAACTAATCACAAACAAAAACCCATCAATAGTAATACCATAATAGTAGGAGACTTCAACACCCCACTCACAGCAATGGACAGATCATCTAAATAAAAATTCAACAAGGAAACAATGACTTTGAATGACACACTGGACCAGATGGACTTCACAGATATATTCAGCACATTTCATCCTAAAGCAGCAGAATATACATTCTTCTCCAGTGCACATGGAACATTCTCCAGAACAGACCATATACTGGGACACAAATCAGCCCTAACTAAGTACAAAAAGATCAAGATCATACCGTGCATATTTTCAGACCACAACGCTATGAAACTCAAAATCAACCACAAGGAAAAATTTGGAAAGGGAACAAATACTTGGAGACTGAAGAACATCCTACTAAAGAACAAATGGGTTAACCAAGAAGTTAAAGAGGAAATTAAAAAGTAGATGGAAGCCAATGAAAATGATAACACCACAACTCAAAACCTCTGGGACCCAGCAAAGGCGGTCATAAGAGGAAAGTATATAGCAATCCAGGCCTTCCTAAAGAGGGAAGAAAGGTCTCAGATACACAACCTAACCTAATGCCTTAAGGAGCTGGAAAAAGAACAGCAAATACAACCCAAAACCAGCAGAAGACAGGAAAAAATAAAAATTAGAGCAGAAATTAATGCTATCGAACCCAGAAAACAGTAGAACAGATCAATGAAACCAGAAGCTGGTTCTTTGAAAGAATTAACAAAATTGATAAACGACTAGCCAGTTTGATCAAGAAGAAAAAGGTAAGGACCTAAATACATCAAATCAAGAATGAAAGAGGAGAGATCAGAACCAACACAGCAGAAATAAAAAAAAAAAAATAAGAAGAAAATATTTGAGCAATTATATGCCAATAAAATGGGCAATCTGGAAGAAATGGACAAATTCCTAGAAACATAAACACTACCAAACTGAAACAGGAAGAAATAGAAAATTTGAACAGACCCATAACCAGTAAGGAAATCGAATTAGTAATCAAAAATCTGCCAAAAAAAAAAGGGGGAGTCCAGGGCCAGATGGCTTTCCAGGGGAATTCTACCAATCATTTAAGGAAGAGTTAACACCTATTCTCTTGAAGGTGTTCCAAAAAATAGAAATGGAAGGAACACTTCCAAACTCTTTCTATGGAAGCCAGCATTAGCTTGATTCCAAAACCAGACAGAGACCCCACTAAAAAGGAGAACTATCGACCGATTTCCCTGATGAACATGGATGCAAAAATCCTCACCAAATATTAGCCAACCTGACTCAACAATACAGTTAAAAAATTATTCACCACAACCAAGTGGGAATTATCCCTGGGATGCAGGGCTGGTTCAATATCTGCAAAACAATTAACATGATTCATCACATCAAGAAAAGAAAACACAAGAACCATATGATCCTCTCAATAGATGCAGACAAAGCATTTGACAAAATACAGCATCCTTTCTTGATAAAAATGCTCAAGAAAGAAGGAATAGAAGGATAGTTCCTCGAGATCATAAAAGCCATATATGAATGACCAACGCTAAGATCATCCTCAATGGGGAAAAACTGACAGCTTTCCCCCTAAGGTCAGGAACAAGACAGGGATGTCCACTCTCACCACTGTTATTCAACGTATTATTGGAAGTCTTAGCCTCTGCAATCAGACAACGCAAAGAAATAAAAGGGATCCAAATCGGCCAGGAGGAGGTCAAACTTTCACTCTTCGCAGATGACATGTTACTCTATATGGAAAACCCAAAAGATTCCACAAAAAGACTGGTAGAATTAATTCATGAATTCAGCAAAGTTGCAGGATATAAAATCAACGCACAGAAATCGGTTGCATTCTTATACACCAACAATGAAGCGACAGAAAGAGAAATCAAGGAATCGATCCCATTTACAGTTGCACCAAAAACCATAAAATACCTAGGAATAAATCTCACCAAAGAGGTGAAAAATCTATATGCTGAAAACTATAGAAAGCTTAGGAAAGAAATTGAAAAACATGGAAAAAGATTCCATGCTCCTGGATAGGAAGAACAAATATTGTTCAAATGTCGAAACTACCCAAAGCAATCTACATATTCAATGCAATGCCTATCAGAGTAACACCAGAATTCTTCACAGAGTTAGAACAAATAATCCTAAAATTTGTATGGAACCAGAAAAGACCCCGAATAGCCAAAGCAATCTTGAGAAAGAAAATCATAGCAGGAGGCATCACAATCCCAGTCTTCAAGCTATACTACAAAGCTGTAATCATCAAGACAGTATGGTACTGGCACAACAACAGACACTCAGATCAATGGAACAGAATAGAGAGCCCAGAAAAGGACCCACAAACGTTTGGCCAACTCATCTTTGACAAAGCAGGGAAGAATATCCAATAAAATAAAGATGGTCTCTTCAGCAAGTGGTGCTGGGAAAACTGGACAGCGACATGCAGAAGAAAGAACCTGGACCACTTTCTTACACCATACACAAAAATAAGCTCAAAATGGATGAAAGACCTCAATGTAAGAGAGGAAGCCATCAAAATCTGAGGAGAAAGCAGACAACAACTTCTTTGGCCTTGGCCACAGCAACATCTTACTCAGGAAGTCTCTGGAGGCAAGGGAAACAAAAGAAAAAATCAACTAC
The DNA here is from genome assembly GCF_027475565.1 of Acinonyx jubatus. Taxonomy (NCBI): domain Eukaryota; kingdom Metazoa; phylum Chordata; class Mammalia; order Carnivora; family Felidae; genus Acinonyx; species Acinonyx jubatus. Next base: position 59,430,278 of record NC_069380.1, read on the forward strand.
TGGGACCTCGTGAAAATTAAAACCTTCTGCACAGCAAAGGAAACAATCAGCAAAACTAAAAGCAAGCAACAGAATGGGAGAAGATATTTGCAAATGACATACCAGATAAAGGGTTAGTATCCAAAATCGATAAAGAACTTATCAAACTCAACACCCAAAAAACAAAGAATCCAGTGAAGAAATGGGCAAAAGACATGAATAGACATTTCTCCAAGGAAGACATCCAGACGGCCAAGTGACACATGAAAACATGCTCAACATCACTCATCATCAGGGAAATCCAAATCAAAACCACAATGAGATACCACCTTACACCTGTCAGAATGGCTAACATTAACAACTCAGGCAACAACAGATGTTGGCGAGGATGCAGAGAAAGAGGATCTCTTTTGCATTGTTGGTAGCAATGCAAGCTGGTGCGGCCACTCTGGAAAACAGTATGGAGGTTCCTCAAAAAACTAAAAATAGAATTCCCCTACCACCCAGCAATTGCACTACTAGGCATTTATCCAAGGGATACAGGTGTGCTGTTTCAAAGGGACACGTGCACCCCCATGTTTATAGCACGAGCAACAGTAGCCAAAGTATGGAAAGAGCCCAAATGTCCATCGATGGATGAATGGATAGGGAAGATGTGGTATATATACAATGGAGTATTACTCGGTAATCACAAAGAACGAAATCTTGCCATTTGCAACTACGTGGATGAAATTGGAGGGTTATATGCTAAGTGAAATTAGTCAGAGAAAGACAAAAATTATAGGACCCACTCATATGAGAACTTTGAGACAAAACCTATGAATAAAGGAAGGAAAACAAAAATAATATAAAAACAGGGAGGGGAACAAAACAGAAGAGACTCATAAATATGGAGAACAAGCTAAAGGTTACTCGAGGGGTTGTAGGAGGAGGGATGGGCTAAATAGGTAAGGGGCACTAAGGAATCTACTCCTGAAATCACTGTTTCACTATATATAAACTAATTTGGATGTGAATTTTAAAAAAATTAAAAATAAAATTTAAAAATGTAAACATAATCTTTCATGATACAAAAAAAAAAAAAAGAAATATGGCTTTTCCTTTTCTTCCCTGTCCAATTCTTCAGGACTTCCCATTTCTCCTTTATTAAGTACTGAATGCTGAGTATGCTGGCCACACTGCCATTGGTACTGCTCTCTTGAGGGACTCAGGTTTAGTAGAGAATAAACATATAAGCAAATACATTGCAAAAGAGGGTAAATTGTTCTACATAAAAAAAAATATTGCACAGTGGGTTTTCGATTGTACTTCCTAGCCCTTCAATAAGGAGGTGATTTTCTCAATCAGCATTGTTTGGCAAGTGAGGACCAATGTAAAGAAATAAAAGGATGTGTTTTTAATTGAAAGATGCCATTTAAATAGTTGTATTTTTGATTCTAAAAACTAAGAAATAAATTTCACCACCTTCCAAATTGGAAGCAGATGATTTGGTCAGGCAAATCTAAAGGAGAAGTTTAAAAAATCTTACTTTATAAAAATACATATACCATGTTTTCCATTTCAATGATTATTCTAATGGAGAAATCTTGATGATGTTTAATAAATTAAATTCCATTACCAACATTTACATAGCACTGCACATTTATGATGACATTCTTTCTGAAACATTTTAAAGAGAACTAATTAAATAATTTTACATTTTCACTGAAGTTTAGTTATTTCAAAGCAATTGACTTCACAATGTTTATAGCAAGTTAGTGAAGACCAATTCTAACTAGGACCAGTCTCCTAATGATCAATTCTGTGTGCTTCCCGTGAAACTAGGGCAATACTGGAGTTTTTTATTTCAAATTCTTTTAAACATAATGCCATATGTATTAGTTTGCCTTCACAAAGTACCACAAACTGGATCGCTTAACCAACATAAATTTATTGTCTCACAGTTCAAAGATGTTACCAGGGTTGGCTTCTTCTAATGGCTGAAAGGGAAGGATATGTTCCAGGCCTTTCTCCTTCACTTGTAGATGGCTGCCTACATGCACACAAGGTGTTCTCTTGTACATGTGCCTGTGCACAAATTTGCCCCTCTGATTTGGGCCCACCCTATATACCTGACCTTAACGAGTTACATCCCCAACATCCCATTTCCAAACAAGGTCATTTTCTGAGGTCTTGAGAGTTAAAACTTCAACACTTAATTTGAAGGTGGGGGGGGGGGACTCTGTTTAACCCATAACAGTATCAAGTTTTGTAATTCAGGCCTGTATTTTAAAAAATGTTGGAATAAATTAAAAATAACGTCATGATCTTTGGATCTTCAGCTTCTCAACATATGAACAACAAATGAGTATTTTTACAAACAGAACGTGCTTTTGACCATCTGTAAAAGATCATAGTGTTCTGCAGTAGTTAGGCAGGAGCAAGGAGGAATAACGCAGATATGGCCACCCCTTTGGAGCCACCCCTGAGGATTAACAGCCACAAGTTCAGAGACACCTCTAAGAGCTAATAACAGGAAAATCCTAGTCACAGAGGTGGTTCAAAAGCCACAAGGGGACTTCTAAGAGCTGAGCATGAACACAAAGGTGCAACTGGCCCTTAAGTACCTTTAAGGTCACAACAAAAGCCCATTAGACACTCATAAATACACAACATATAAATAAAGACAACTATGACAGAAGGTGTCATAGGTAGGTGCATGCACAGAAGCCAAAATTTTATATAACCACCAGTTGTCAATCAAAAATGCCAATCAAAGCCAAATTTAAGCATGCCCAAAATGGGCTTACAAGGATTCAGCTAGAGCCTCTCAGTGACATTGCCACTCTTTTTCCAGCAGTGGCCCACTTTCACACTTGAAATGCACTATACTTATCTATTCAATAAACTCTATCTTCCCATTCTGGTCTTGGGTCCCTAATTCTTTGGTGCATCTGGGACAAGAACTGAGTGACCCCCATAACAATAAGTCTTCCCCCACAACACTCTCCCTTGTACCCATGTGTGCAACCAGTAGTTTAGACCTGATTTAATATGCAGTATAATACAAAAGGGTCTTGTTATGCTTTGTGTCTGTGTTGGGTGAAGGGAGAGAGAGGTAGTCGGGGTTATCTCGGATTTGCTGAGTGAACACATTACTTTTCATTTAGTTTTGGCTCTGGCAGATTATTTCCAAGACTATTTCCAGATCATTACCCTCAAAGTATTCTATATGAGATACTTTGTCTATTCTCACCCCACCTAACCCCCAAACTCAGAATTTGCAGACTATACAATGTGAAGTACAAAACAAACAATAGTTTTAGGTATAAATTAAACCTCTGTCCATGCAGTTCTAGTTATTTTTGGAGTTTCTACTATATTGACTTTACCGTCCAAGTTGTAGAAACCTTTATCTTTGGCAACATATCTTTCAGGGTAGAGGATGAAGCTCTAAAAAGGCCAAGTGGAGGATAGCAGAGGCTGCAAGCACCCTGGAGTGTGCACCAGGGCTGAAGCCCTTTCTCCTCTCTGTCTGACTTGCTGAGAAAGACAGCTTTGTTCAGTCTGAGGGATGTAGTCAGTTTCCTGACTTCCTCCCAGTTTATGACTCTTCTTAACATTTTGTTTATCATTGTATTCAATATTATTTTTAGATATTTTTCTTTTATTTTTCAATTTAATGTCTCCATGATCACCTTTTTCTATAAATTTTTTCATATATGTAATGTTTTAAAAATAGTTTTTATTACAACTTAATCTAAAATTAAGACAAACTACAAAATAAAAACATTTTCCCAGGCTCTTCCATGTGGCATGTAGTCATCATGCTGACCTTAATTCAAGGTATTTAAAATTAAGCATAAACTTTATGACTGGACATTACATTATCTCAGGGCTGAATGTGTGCATAACATGACATGGATTGATTTGAACTCATGATCTCATGTTCTAGAGCCCAGAGTTCTAGAGTCAGCGATGAACTTGAAACCTTACACATTCACTAAGTTTTTACTAGGGGCAAATTGCTAAAGTTCTCCAGATTTAGTTCTCTTCCCTGCAATATGAAGATAATAATGATTACCTCATAAGTTTGTGCAGGAGTTGAGAGATGACAAATGTAAAGTGGCTTAAATATTGTTTGTTTTCTGTAAGTGATTAATAAGATCGTCACCATTATTGTGTACACAGAAGTGTCAAAAGTTTTTCTCTCCATCTTCTCAATACAAGCCATTTAAGAAGATTTTCTTTAGGAACAATCACTTTTATACCATCTCCAGACATATAAATTATCTTGTTAAATTTCATTTTTATTTCAAAGGCCTGATCTTAGCTTGCTTTCTTAAAAACCTAATGACTGAATATTTTTCTCTCTGAGCCTCAGGTTACACATCTATAAAATGGGGATAAAAATCACGTCTAACAGGACTACCGGGACTGGTTTTCAAAGTAAATTATAAAGCATGAATATAAATGGCCAGTTTTGTACCAATATTATCAAAACAACATGTTATCAAAGACAAATTGAGGAACAGATGCAGCCAGACTTACCCAGAAATATTGAGAAAAATGTATTTACCTACTTAGCTAGCAGGCATAAATTAATAGGTCAGTGGAAGCTATCCACCAATCACTGAGATTTCATCAGGTATTATTCTAGTAGATTTGATGTAGGTTTGCATTGCAATTCAAGTCATGTGTGATTATCTGTGTAACTGTGATCATTTCAAAGTTAATTGTTTTAAAATGAACTTTAATCTCTCATATTACTTTTTTCAATGTATAAATGGTTACCAAACAAAGGGGTACACATCTGAGCCTTGCCCAATTTACATATCAGGCTTAGAATCTTGAGTCACTGTATACATCACTCTAGTCTATAGATAGATAGATAGGCAGATAGATGGATAGGTAGATAGATAGATATAAAGTTTACTATCCTTTAAAAATAGATGCTATTGTGTTTTTAATATGCAAGACTACATCAAGTTATTTTTATTGTAGACTGAGACTTTGGAGAACGTACCTTCTTAAAAACTAGAAAGTCAAATTTACTTAATGAGTAGAATTGCTATTAAATACATGTTTCTTCTTCATATGTAATTTAAATTAGTTTTCAAAATCTATTAACAGTTCTACAATAGCATTTCTTAGTTATATACATACTCCGTGATCCTTGAAGATAAGCTGTGATTGATGCAGGAATTAAATGCAAAAATCTCTGGGAAACATTTGTGAAAAATGATTATATATTTACAATTACTTTATTAACCTATGATATGTTTTTTATTGAGCAAGAATAGTTTTCCAGGTTTCAAAAAGAAGGATTAGAAACTGGTATCAAATACAGCTTATTTTATATAGATATAGATATAGATATTGATAGATATAGATATAGATATAGATATAGATATAGATATAGATATAGATATAGACATAGATATAGGTTTTATCTATCTATCTATCTATCTATCTATCTATCTATCTATCTATGCAGTATGACAACTGTGAGAATCAATGAGATTTCAGAACAAAAGGATGGAGAACCAGCTCATAGTAAGAGTACTAAAGTAAGAGCTTTGTTATTAACAAAAGAAAAGAGATGTAGTTTAGATGGCTTATAAAATTAGGTCAGTTCATTTGTTAATTGCTTTTTCTTTTAAAAGGTGTTTTGGGAGAGTTTAATATAAAAGTTATTTTAAGAATAAAATGCCTTTTTTCTCCCATTCTCATATTTGATCATTAAAATTTTTAGTATCAAGGGAAACACCATACTGCACTTTGAATCAGTTAAATTGTATGAATAAATTATCTGTAACAAAGAGCTCCCATGTTTCTAGACATAATATCTGTCAAGTTAATGAATTCCAAAATAAAAGATGGTTTGGAATATATATTATAGGCTACTTATTTTCTCTTGTTTTTCAGCAGTCTGCATTGGTTATTCAGATAAGTAGGCCCAGCATGTAATGAATTGTTTTGGAATTTGCCTTAGCATGTTTAATTGACATGCTGAAGAACAGTATTAATCTTCTGCTACAATTATTAAAAATAATCATGAATGATAAATGTGAAAACGCAAATGTAGATGTTTATATTGGTACCTTCTCAAAGATACCCTATATAAAAACATTTAGTATTAACGATATAACGTCTATCATGAAAACCCATATTGTGGTGATATCATTATAATGAAGAAATTAAAAGATGGAAAATAACTAAATCCATGTATAATATCTATCTCTAAGTTTACTAAATTGTAATTCATATTATGTGTTTAGTAATATATCTGCTTTCAGTAGTTCCTCACTTTTGGTCTTTAATCTTCATGCTGCCAGGGACTCTGTTTGCTTTATCCTCTGTGGTGCATCCCACTCACATGGATTAGGACCTGTCACTAAATAAATACACAATAAACGGCAATTGATAATTAACAATTCCATCGTTACAAAGTTGAACAAAAGATTTATAGAATATTAAATATGAACAAGTTAACTGTTAATAAAACTATTTATTAGCATTAATTGAAACTTTAATAAACTGCAGTTATTTAGGAATATACATCATATTTTGTAATATATACATATTTTCAAATTTTAGCCATAAATTACAATGCATAGAAAATGCATTTGGAATTAAAAATAAGATTTATTATTGACCTTAGACTTGGCTCATTTTGTGCTATGTCTCTTTTTGGCTCTTGTTACTCCTCTAATTATAGATAATAGAAAATAACATGGTTATTTTTATCACAAAGGTGGCTTCTCTAGTTATTTTTGTCTTTTAAGTGACAGATATTTTGTACTGTCTAAATGGGAATGAACTGTCTTAGGAATTAGTGAGCTCTTTTTACTGGAACTATAAAAAATAAAGCTGGGAAATATAGAATTATCTCCTGGATATGCTGAAAGAGGATTCATACATTAAATATGAAATGCTATAGAAAATGGTTTTCAAACTGTAGTCTATGAATTTGTAGGGACTCTTTTCTGGTTGCAAAGCGACCTCTGGGGTAATGAAGGAAAAGCCAAGCAGAGGTGCTCTGGGGCCTGCATTTATGTTTTAGGCAGAGCATATTGATGTTAACTATTTTATGTATTGGGGTTCCATAAAGGATTTATTTACCCTGAGGAAAGTAGTGCTTGGCTATTTAAGCTTAATAGAATATTAAAGACTCTTGGAGGTCCTTTTAAATTTGAGGTTCCATAATTTCATAGATGCACAAAATAAAGGTACCATTTGGTTGTACACACAAGCTATTATTATCACTTTCCTCTTTGAGCATATATTCCCCTCTCTGATGGAGAATTATATTACTCCTCTCCAGTGAATCATAGAAAATTTAGGGCTTGATAACACTGTGAACTTGAAAGTTTTTTTGAAAATATCTACGTGGCTGTATTCATAGAAATATTACATATGTGTACAGTAGATTATGTATAAGAATAAGTTATCATAAAATATATACAGTATTCAGTAAAACATAGAAATATATATGTATATACTTGGCAATGAATGAAAATATATTTTAAAAGGGTAATAAGGAATTTTAAAAAAGTAAAGTAATTATTCAATACCTCCTATTAAAGGCAATATGTGGAAATGCTATTCATTTTTAATAGTTGGTTTTTGAACAATTTTGAAATTATAGAAAAGTAATAAGTAAAACACAAATATTTGTTCTTAAAATTTTGAGAGTATATTGCTAAGCTGATGCCCTATCACCCCCCAAATTCTTAAATATGTATCTCCTGTAATCATGTACATGGATCTCACATAACCACAATACAAGTCAAAATCTGATAATTAACATTGATACACCATATCCATTTAATCCTTAAATCCCACTCAAATTTTGTCAATTATCCTTATATTGTTCTTTGCAGCAAACTGATCAGGTTCAGAACCATTCATGGCATTCACTTGTCATGACTGTAGTTTCCCTTCAACTAGAATAGTTCTCGGTGTTTCTTTGAATTACATGATCTTAAAACTTTCGAAGAATAAGAAAATCATTTTGTAGAATGTTTCTAAATCTGAGTTTGCCTGATGCTACCTCATGATCATCTATACATGATTATCTTTTCCAGGAATATCACAGAAGCTATGCCACATTTTCTTAGTGCCCTATTAGGTGGCATGTGGTTTTTTTTTTTCTTATATTGATGATGATCACTTTGATTGGTTGATTAAGGAGGTATCCAACAGAATTCTCCATTGTAGAGTTTCTCATTTTCTCTTTTACAATCGACAGTTATTTTGTAGACAGGTATAATGAAACAATGTAAATAGCCAAGTTCCCCATTGAACTTTTGATCTATTCTATTTGTTTATTTATATCAAAATGGGCTCATGAGTGTTATTTTATTCAATGAGTTAAAATCATTTAATATTATTTCTTTGGCCAGAAGAAGATCCCCTTTAACTGTATCAAATTTTGTAATCTCTCATACTGGTCAAGTTCTGTCACTCAGCTCTGGTAATCATCTCTAGCCCTCTGTGCCTTCTCAGCTCAGACCATAAGTCTGCATGCCCTTGGCACCTTCAGTCACTCCATAGTTCTGGGACTGAATTGCTTAGAATGGTAAAGGGAAAAATAGGAAAGGAAAGAGGGAAAGAAACAATATTTTTATTTTTATTATTCAAAATGCCATTTTGTTGTTGATTTAGAAATTTCAATACTTTTTAGAGTGTTCTCCAGTTCTTTTAGAAAACAGTGATTATGATGGCAATGGCAGTAGAGGTGTGTCTATATGTGGGTGCATTTTCTCCAATGAGTAGGTGTATCACAATGAAAAATATTCTCTTACTGGTATTTATAGAGAACTAAAATTTGAAGAAAAAAAAACAGGAAAATACCACTGCGGAGTCAAATCAGAAATATTAGCCATCTATCTACTGTTCCTATGGTAATAGAACCCTATTCCCACTCATAGTCTAAAAACATTAGAATCATTTTTGAATTCTCTCTCTCCTTTATCACTTGCAAAACTCTATTGGCTTCACATCTGCAATATTTTATATTTACTTTTTCATTTACTTCCTGTGTTCTCCTTTTGAGCCTTCTTTGCCCCAGTTTGCTGCAATCCTGCAAAACTGGTCTTTCCCCTACAACCTTTATGCCTTTATACTACACTGTGCTGCTAGATTAATTATCTTCTACTTCCCATTGCCAGGAAGATAAAGGCATTCAACAGCTTCTAGGATCTCTTTTCTAACTCAGCTTTTCAATCTTTTCTTTTCCTCCCTTATCTTTTAAAATTGGTCACTCCAGCCAAAGAAAAGACATATTGTTCCTTTTGGAAACTCTTGGATTTCCAAATCTGTACCTTTTCATTTTCTTTCACACATGGCACTCTCTTTTTTAATGTTCCACTGACTCACCTCTTCCGTAGCAGTTGGGGCCTAGGTCAAATTAACCTCCTCTGTGAAATGTTACATGACTTCCCTGGGTCATCCAGCTACATCTTTGTAACCAAATTACATATATTATTTCCTACTATGTGTTTTATTTTTTAACTTATAAATCACTTTACCTTTACAATGTGCCAAACACTATTCTAAGTGCTTTACAAATATTAATTTGTCAAAACTAGCCTATCATATAGGTATTATTGTTAATCTAATTTTAAAGATTGGAAAACCAATCCACAGAGTTTTTAAGCAATTCAAACCTGCTTGGTTTGATTATTGAGACAATGTATTTAATTTTTATGCAGTGTTGCTGTTGTTACTTTTTTATAACTTTAACTCTTTTACAAATATGTAAAGGGAAAACCTATGTCAGTCTCCCGACTCCCCCCATGGAACCTAGCTCATTGCATTTCATTTATAAGGCATCCTATAAATATTTGTTTAATAAGCAAAAGTGTTAACATTTATTGATCATATATTATTGAGAGGTTTTTTAGTAAGAGTAATTTAGTAATAGTTATTTAGTAATTTAGTAATAGTAAGAGTAATTTAGTAATAGCAAGAGTAATTACTATTACTATTAATTTGTATTTATTAGTTTATTTAATCCCTCAGTAACCTACACATTCGGTTCATTAGAACATTTTAAAGATTAAGAAACGTATCTGAAAAAGGCTCAAGCCACTTATTTTTTCACTATCTGCACTAGGATGTATAAATTAGAAACATTTGAATATGTGATCTTTAAGTGATTTGACAGGTTAAATAGATTCTTTTATTTTAAATTGGCAACAGCCCAGCTTCATAAATCAGGGAATGTTATCCCTATTTATGAACGGGAGAAAACAGTTCAGAGAAGTTGGCTAAACTGACCAGGATCACACATTTAAAATAAGCATGTCTTGGATTTTAAGTCATTTTCTGCCTCTCAAATCTGCAAACTTCACTTTGCCCTTTCAACTCTCACATTTACTCCATGAAAGAATAAAGTAATGAAGAAAGAATTGTGTTCTCACATGCCCTCCTCAAATTACCCTTTGGGAAACAAAGACCAGAACATGAGTAATTCATTAGCAGCTAAGGAAAACATTTCACCAGGTTCATGGAAAAAAATGTAGTCTCTACAGAGTACAATAATGGGAAACTGTCTTGCCTCCTACTGAAGACCAGGTCTGTAACAAATAGGCAAGTGGCAGACTTCTATGAGAAGCTTGAGCAAATGTTTTCTACACCACTGAGCATATTAGTCGTAAAAGCAGTGAAAAGAAGTTATATACAAAATAATAAAGTAGCTGTGAAGATGTGATTGGTTTATATCATCTATTTCTCAGAATTTTGTCTAACTAGGCAATTTAATTTCTGAACAGGGAATACCTCTGCACTTCCCCAAAGATAATCTTTGGAAAAAGAAAGAGCATACCCAGGCAATCAATTTAATAGTTAAAGAAGAATGAGGAAGGAAAGTAACAATGCAGCATAAATAATGAACTTGGGTTGTAAACTTTATAAACTTAATACCTGTCATAAATGAAAAAATAAAATTAAGGTTGTGGCTTAAGAGAATTTAAGAACACAATATCAATCTTTTACAAGTATTAAAAATAATTTAACACTTCATCAATAGTAGTTATTTTTAGCATATATTCTGCCCAAAGTCAGAGGCTTATGACACACTCCCATTAAAATCACTTCTCTTAATGAGGTAAACCTCATTTAGGTGTGAAAGAGGCTAGAATCATTGTTGTATATTTTCAATGGAGAGAGATTGACATTACATTTGTGTCTACCTTTTCTCTATCTTTAAAATTGAAAAAAAAAACAAAACAACTCAGTTAATGTTTATTTGGGAAAGAAGCCTTTCCTTATCCTGAACAATCTTACTCTCAAATCTAACCAGGTGCTTCTTCCCATGCTCACATGACCCCTTTTACACAATGAGAATGTTTCCTCATTTTTTGCTGTCCAAACATACTACATTGATTATTTTTGTACCTATATTGTGATGAACACGAGTAAAAATATATATAATTTTCCAACAGGTAGAACTGCAAGAACAAAAAAATCTGACCATTTAAAAATTTTAATAGATAGTTAAAATGTTTTTTCAAATATATTTCCTTATATTCTAGTCAAGTACATAAAAGTGCCATTTTAAACTCCCTCAACAATATTAAATAAGATATAAGCATATTTTTACTTTTAAAGATCTATTGAATGACCAACTATATCTCCATACTTTTTTTTCAAATATTTATTTAAAATCTAGTCAACATATCATGTATTATTGGTGTCAGGAGTGATTCATCACTTAACATATAATACACAGTGCTCAAAACAATCTCCATATTGTTTTAAATTCTATTGCCTAGATTGTTAATTAAGTTAAATATTTTAAAAATATTTATCATTGAATTATATTTCTTCTTTGGAGAAGTGTTTGTTTACATATTGTACTCAGTATTCTTTTGAATTACTTGTCTTTTCCATGATTTTTCCAGCTATCTTTGTAATTCCTAGATATTTCTACTCATAATTTACATATACTACAATTATTTTCTGACTTTTTAATTTAAAAAGACAATTATATATTGTATAAAAAGACATCGCTTTGTCTTTTCATTATAATATTTATGTGTCTTAGTCATTTATCTTGTCATCTTGTTGTGTTGAGTAAATGGAGGAGTGTAACTGCTTGAAACCATAATGTGAAAATGACACTGCTTATAGAGATTGTATTTGGCATATTTGGGGGGTAAAAAGAAATCATTATTCCATAATAAAAAGTGGTTTTTCAAAAAGTGATATAACTTCTCAAGTGTTACGGAGAAATATGTTTTACCAAATACTCATCAGGTAAGTCTATAATGGCTTTGCAGAATTCACTCCCCCCAAATTTTATAATTTGTATGTATAAACTTTGAAAAATCTATTTTCAAAATGGAATTTCAGTATAAATTATTAGTTCTTAAAATTTCTTTTTAAATGACATTGGGAATTGTAGGGTTTTCTGGGTGCAGGTGTTACTTTGAACACTCCATTAAAAAATTACATCAAACTTTCAACTAAAATTTTAGGATATAGATTATTTTTACATGAATCAATTATTTCCTTAGGAATTACAAAATGATTAATTTCTTCCTTTTAATGTTTATTTTATTTTGAGAGAGAGAGAAAGAGTGAAAGAGAAAGAGAGAGAGAGAGAGAGAGAGCGAGCAGGGGAGGAGCAGAGAAAGGGAGAGAGAGAATCCCAAGCAGGATCCAAGCTGTCAGCACAGAGCCAGACATGGGACTTGATCCCATGAACCCTGAGATCATGGCCTGAGCCAAAATCAAGAGTTGGATGCTCAACTGACGGAACTACCCAGGTGCTCCAAAATAGTTAATTTTTAATCCCAAATTTCTACATGAATGATCATCACCTATATGATTATTTCAAATATAGTTAACGTAAGAATGTCAGGATAAATACTTGACTTTTCCCTTTAATTTAGAAAATGTATTTATTTGGGGGGGGCTGTTTGTTTGTTTGTTCGTTTATATTTTGGTTGTCAAATTATCCTTACTGAAACATTTCCCTTTGTAGTTCTGAACCAGCTGAGCACTCCACTGACCAAGTACAAGTTATTTTTGTTAGCATCTCATTGTTGCCATTCTTGAGAAATTAATAAGAAAGACAATAATTAAAGGCAACAATGACAACTACTGATGTCATCTATGGTACCATGAGGGTGTCAGCCATCAACACTGCAGCCCAAAGATAGGGCAGTCCCCAGGATCTCTTTAATGGTTCCAGAGAGTTCTCTAGTTAAAGATGGGTACCACACCTGTCAGATAATGCTGACAATATCATCCAAAGTGATATTTCCACTGTGCTTAATGTTTTTCTGCTTCTTTCTGTCTCTTGGCATTTCCTTGAGGGCTTTGATAATCAGAATAGAAGCAGAAGATACCACTTCAATCTGGGCCTGTCTGTTCTGAATGGTCAGCTTCACTGTAATCCTCAGACTTTTCCAATCACTGGTTGTCTTGGCAATGTCATCACCAACCTTTTTTGGAGACAGACCCAGGGGCCTATCTCTAGGGCCAGGGGAAACATGGCACCAACCTTCCCACTGACGCACCTCAGCTGTATGGCTTTGATCTCATTGGGATCAAATTTAGGCCTCATAGTGGACGTGGCTGGTGTCTGGATGAACCTGGATTCAGGATGCCTGAAAACAGTTGTACCTTTGCCTCCTCTGGGCAGAAAGCCCTCTTTTGGGTATTAAAAAAATTCTAGACTATCTAGTTTGTGCTGCAAATAATCTCAAATATTGATGGATGGGTTAGTTGTTTTTAAACCATTTTTATTTTCTCTTGCATTTATACATATGTGAAGTGTTATAATTAATAATTATTGTTCTTTTTGGTTAAATTATATCATCTTAGGAAAGTAGGAGCTTCTTCCAATTGGCGTGTGCATCCTATGCATCCTTTATGCATCCTAAACCTTGAGGTTTTATATCTCTCTTGTCCTGGTGGCCCTAAAGGTGTCACAGCATCATCTTATATATTCCCTGCCCTACATTTAACCACCTGATTTTAACCACTATACAAAGAGCACTAGAGCACTAGTTGTTTGTTTGTTTGTTTGTTTGTTTTTTGGAAATGAGATTTAGAAACCATAATTTGGGTAATGAGGGATGAGAAGGGTTCATTTACTGTTTTTTTTTTCCCTAGATAGACACAGGTAAGATGTTTTAAAAGGAAAATTAATCACAAATGTATAGTGGTATTTCCATTTCAAATAGAAGGTTACAAAAACATTTGTTCATGTTTTTAGGACCAACAACAAGGTAAGTTATTTTAGCTGACATCATGTTGTTGTCATTTTTGAGAAAGTAATAAGAAAGACAATAATTAAAGACAACAATGACAACTAAGTATTGTCTGCTTACTATTGAACAACCAAGCCTACAGATTTGAATTGTTTTTACTCTGAGTAATGAAACCAGTGAACAGTACTATATTACTATGCTAAGTCTAGATATTCCTTTGTTCAAGTCTAATTGTGCTCATATTATTAAAGGAATATTAGAGAACAAATTGTTTTAAGATAACCGTAGCCAGTATTTGGTTACAACACCAGAAGATAAACATGTAAATATTTCAGTAATATATGCAAAGATTTTTACACTTTATATACATATAATGTGCTTTTAAAATTTTTTAAGCTACTGAATCCTCTGTTGAGATAAAAGTGTACATAAAATCTCAATGTGCAAATGAATGAATTCAGAATAACTCTAGTTGGGGAAGTCTTTAATGTAAATTCTGTTCCAATAAAGTTGCCTCCAGTTCTTCCACTCAGAGAATCATATTACCAAAATCATTTTAAATAGAAAAATAAAATAAAAATTAATCCTTTGGTTTTGAAATTAGAATAACTGGGGTTTAACATGGTCATTCTACTTTCTAGTTCTGCAAATCAGGAAAAAATTATTTAATCTATCAGTGACATGGCATCCTTATGTATAAATTTAGAATCTCACAAAAAGAGCTTATTGTGTTTTCATAATAAAAATCATACCTTTGAGAATATTTTATATATTGTAAGTTACATACAAATAAGTATTGCAATTGTATACTAAATTTTCATTTTCATTGACTATATATCTTATTTTTAATTCTGAACCCACAAAATTATTAACCCTCCTTTTCTCTTCTTCAAAAGAAATCTAACATGGTTGCCATATACACTCAGTTCCCAAGTGAATCTAAAACAATTGTGAATACATAAGGCTTCGGTCTTTTAGGTAAAAATGTGAAGCTTTTTTGGTTAAGAATGTTCACTCTCGCCACTGACTAAATCATTCTATGTGAATTACTATGTACTTAGATGCAGTACTATACCTATTGATAATTTTAAGACCTAGGATATTTCACACATTCCTATGCTCTCATAACATCTCTAAAATCTTTGCAGCAAGCAGCATATGCATAAGCTATTAAGAAAAATTTGACCCAGGAGATAATTTTATCCTCTAACATGATTTAAATCTTTGATAGTGGGTATTTTTACATGAGATATTAGAAGCAATGAAACCTCTTTTAGGATAATTTCACTTACATGGCAACCTTACATTATAGACCTTGAAAAAGGCATTTTAGAGAGGTGCCCTTGTTAGTTTTGTTTTTAAGTATGTCAGTGATTGGATTAGATGTCTAAACGTTTGGTTCATGAATAACACATTTTGAGACAATGAAGATACTGGTTGCTATACACTGTTTTATGTCCACTGTCGTCCTTGCTGCTAGCACACATTGTTGAATTAAAAAAAATGGAAATAAAATTATCCTGCTATAAATTTAGGAAGATTATTTTGGATGTTGCATTTTGGAAAGGTAAGAAGAATGAAGGTTTGCAGACTGAAAGCTCAATAATGATGAAAGACTCCAACTTCAGAGAATGTTCAGCATGACTACATTAAAGTACAGATAATTGAAATTTTTATGAATAACACATTTTAATTTTTTAATGTGTATTTATTTTTGAGGGGGGCGAGAGGCAGAGAGAGAGGGAAACAGAATCTGACGCAGGCTCCAGGCTCTGTCCAAGCTGTCAGCACACAGCCCAATGGACTGATGTGGGGCTTCAACTCATGAACTGTGAGATCATGACCTGAGCCAAGTCCAACGCTTAACCAACTGAGTCACCCAGGAACTCCTTATTAATAACATTTTTAACACTTGAACAACATATTATTATTGTATAATTATCTATTCCCCAAGAGGAAAAGGGGCGTAGGATCTTTCAGTAATGAAGCTGGGATATTGTAAATGTAAATACAAGGAAGATGATATGAGAAGTCTGTCCTGACATTAGATGCCAGGTGTTATTCATCTCTGATAACATTTCTTAGAAGTCTTGTGCCTAACAAAATGCAGTTTGGTGATAGGTTATCATAATTCCATATTAAACCTACTTTGTACATATCTACTTGCATAATGCATTATTATTGTTACAAATATTTTGGAAGATAGTTAGCAAGGCAAAAACTGGTGTAGTGATCAGTATAATAAAACAAATAAATACTTAACCTGGAATCAACAGAGTCATTTACTTTTGAAACAAACAAAACTTTATTTTCACATTTACTTGCAAAGTTCAGGTTTTGTTTTTCTTTGTCAATTATTAGATTTGTTAGGTAGCCATCCACCCTTATAAACACATGTTGAAAACCTATTCGATAAATACCATAGAATATTTCTGGTAAGAATATAACAGTGGCAAAAATAATAAAAAAGTGAGAAATATTATTAAACTTACAATAATGTATTATAGTCTTTCTATTGACAGAGGCTGATGCTAGGTGAACCTTAGGGGAATAGTGAGTGATCACAAGGTCTGTAAGAAAAAGTATGTGAACTCAAAGGGGGAAGGCACCTGAAAAATAGGAAACTTCTTCTTTACCAGATAAATAGCTTGTACCTGGAAGGAGGAAAATAAAGTAACTTGGTTGCTAAGGGCAACTCTAAATGCTATTTCTTCAAGCATGACATTGTATTGGAAGATTCATGTCTGTGCCTCTGCTATTTATCTATCTGCAAGTGATTAAGAAGATGCTATTTTAAGTCAGGTGTCCACACAACTGTCAGTAATCATGAGTTGTGGAGCAGAGAGCATAGGCACATGGGCTTAAATTCTACACCTTCTGTGAAGCCCAAGGCACGAAAGTGAAAGACAGCGAAGACTAGGAACAAGAAGAAATGTGGGCTTCTTATCAAGCCGAATGTCGCTCTTGTCAAGTAAGGCTGACATTTGCTAGAATGTAATAGGATGCCCATCTGTTTTGGTCAAAACACAATTGCTGTCCACTGGAAAATTACCTGAGATTAACTTGACATATTTGTTGTCTTGCAGCTCTTTACCCATTACCTTATATAAGGTTTGCAAAATACATTATGGATATAACAATAAATCAGGTTAAAGTTATAGTAAAACATGTTATAAAGATGTCTCAAATCTGTTTGGGTATTACTATGACTGCTAAAATTTTGTAATGTTTGGCTCGACACTATTTCAAATGATATTTCCAATTTATATTAGACAATATCTCATGGCATGTAAACATTTATAACTATAATTTTATTTTTCTAGCTTAGAGATACAACTGGCAAATAAAAATGCAACTTAATGTGAACGATGCAATGTTTTGATAAAGGTATACATTGTGAAATGGTCAATATGAACTAGCCAATTAACATGTTCATCACCTTGCACAGTTATTAGTTTTAGTTTTTGTAGTGAGAACACTTCAGGTCTACTTTCCTAGAAAATTTCAAGTGTATAGTAGAGTGTAAATTAACTATTGTCATCATGCTGTACATTAGATCCAATAACTTATTCATTCTGCGTAACTGAAACTTTGTACCCTTCATTCCCTGATGTGCCAGCTTCCAGAAACCACCATTCTACCTCTGCTTTTATGAATTCAACTCTTTTAGGTTCCACACATAAATGAGATCATGCTATAATTGAAAATCATAAGCACTTAATGTTGTCATTCTCATGGAAGTTGTGATGTTGATCTATGCTAAAGGAAAAGAACTACCAGTTCCATTTTTCTAATGAAATCATGGTCATTATAGAATGTCCCATTATAACCTTGGCATCTGGTATTTTCTATTTGTACAAAAGGTCTTGAGGTTACACAATGGAATGATAGTTGCCTGTAGACTATGCTTCCCATTCTACCACTAGGATGTGCATTAATATGAAAGCAGGGCCTCCTTTCATCCATATTTCCCATGCACCATACCAGTCAATGCTCTTAGACAGGGTATTTTCATGTATAGTGCCTCAGCCTCATCGACCATAATGCAGATAGTAAAATTCACAAAAATAACTCCTTATCCACTATAATCTGAAACACAATTCTGAAGTTTTAGTATAAAAAAGATATAAAGACTGTGGAAAGGGAATTATCCAGATAGAGAATAAAGCTTAGACATAGTCTGTATGTAACATAAATAAACTTAACATCAAAGCTATCACTCTGCTTTGCACCTGCAGACAGATAAGTCACCAGCATGCTGCTGAGCACAGGTGTTATGTGCTGAATTCATCTGAGACCCCTAAACAGAATAAACTGCTATATTTACTTCTCCATGATGCTTCTAAGTGGATCTTTATGAAGCTCTAGACAGAGTGAGAAGTTTTCTGCATCCCTAAAAATAGTTAGGTTCAAATCCAGTGCATTGTTTATGCCAATGAGATACAAAAAAAAAAGTCTATGGTTATCACTTGCCACATCAAAATCAATGGATCTGTCCCCAGAAAGCAGACGCAAGAACTGTATTGTGTAATAATGTTCTGTACTTACTAGCAAAAGTGTAACTACTATCTGGTCACAGGGAGACATGATGAATTGATTTTTTTTAACAAGCTCAGCTGGCAATACCAAGCCTTGAACAATGAAACAAATACCTGTACTTATGTCAAAGCAAGGGCTTGGAGGGGTAATTTTAAAAGGTGTGGCTTCTCAGGAGCCACACTCAGATTCTTAATCAGTAGGCTTGTTTGGGATCCAGAAGTCTGAATTACTGACACCCCTAGATCCCCAGGTGTTTTGGATGCAGTCTGTAGGATTATAGACTGAACTTTTTATTACAAGTCAGGTTTACTGAGCTGTTATAGGCCTAAATAAAAATCATCATCTTTAAAAGCACAGTTTTAAGAATTTGTCAGCACCAACATTAACAATATATAAATAGGTTCATAGCCCCAAAACTTTCCTCCTGCCTCCTTGCACCCAATACCTCTTGCTGCCCCAAAATATCTACAAGCACTCATTTGTTGTCTGTCTCCACAATTCTTCCTTTACCAGAAGGTCACATAAAGAGTCACAGTATATGCATATTAGTGTTCATTCACCAGTGCTAAGCTATTGGGAGTCATCACGTTGTTGCATGTGTCAGTAATTTCTTTATTCCTTTTGGTTACAGAGTAATATTTCACTTTATGAGTAGGCCACAATTTCTTAATTCATTCACAAGCATGTGCACATTTGAGTTCATTTCACAATTATAGTTAGAACTGCTATGAATATTAGCAAGGAGGTCTTTGCATGGACTTGTGTTTTCACTTCTTTTGAAATTGCTGGGCCCTACAGTGGTCATATGGTGTGTTTCACCTTACAAAAAAGTGCCAAGTTGCTTTCCAAAGTGGCTGGGCCAGTTTGCATTCCCACCAGCAATATATGATAAATCAATTTTCACTACACTCTTGACAGAACATGTTATTATTGGCCATTTTGATTTTAGCCACTCCAGTGAAAAGGCAAGAATATCTCATTTGGTCAAATGATTTTTCTGTATCTATTAAGATTGTCTTTTATTTATTTATTTATTTATTTATTTATTTATTTATTTATGCTTTTAGTCAGTTTATATGGCTAAATTGATTAGCCATATTGATTATTTTTTAAAATATTGAACCAACCTTGCAGTTTTGGGAACAACTTGTTTATAATCTATTATCCTTTTATTTTGCTTGATTTTATTTGCTAATATTTTGTTATTCAATCCCAGTTTATGTAGGATATTATTGTGCAGTCACCTTCTTCTTCTACTGTCTTTAGTTTTGCAACCAGGGTAATGCTGGCCTCATAGAATGGACTGTGGCATGTTCCCTTTTCTGTTTTCTGTAAAGTTTATGCATAATTGGTATTATTTCTTTCTTGAATATTTAAAAAAATGCAACATTAACATATCTGAGTGTGGTTTCTCTATGGGATTTTAACCAAAAATTCAACTTATTTTATAGGTATATAGCTTACCTGGTAATCTAGTTCTCTTTGTGAGAGTTTTTATCATTTTATATTTTTATCTAAGTTGTTGAATATATTGATATAAAGATGTTCATAATAGTCATCTATTACCTTTTTTAAAGTGTGTGGAATCTATAACGACATTCCTGATAGTGGTAATTTGTGTCCTCAATTTAATCCCTCATCAATCTGGCTTGAGCTTTATTAATTTATTATTCTTCATTAAAGGAAATTTTGATCCAAATTAATTTATTCTATTATTTTCTTACTTATATTTCATTTATATTTTTAAATAAATGTTTTACAATAGTTTACATTTAAAGAATATTTAAAGATTCAGATTCCACTATTATCTTACATTACTATGGTACATTTATCACAATAAATGAACAAACACTGATACATTATTATTAACTAAGGTTCATACTGCATTCTGATTTCCTAAGTTTTATGTAAGGACCTTTTTTTCTGGCCTGGAACCCCTCCTAGGGTATCACATTATACTTAGTCATCATGTCTCCTTAGCTCTTAGCTGTGACAGTTTCTTACACTTGCCTTGTTTTTGATGACCTTTTCAGTTTTGAAGAGTAGTTCTCAGGTATTTTACATGATTTCCTCAATTGGGATTTTTCTGATGATTCTCCTCATGATTAGACTGGGGTTATGGGTTTGGGGGAGGAAGTTCACTGAGGTTTATTGACATTTCATCACATCAGGCAAGGGTGCATACTGTCAACTTTACTTATCACTATTGATGTTGACCTTGATCACCTAGCTGAGGTGGTGTTTGTCAATTTCCTCAGTTGTACAGTTCATCTCTATCCCAACCCCATACCCTACTGTCTTCTTTGGAAGGAAGTCACTATGTGCAGCCCACATACAAGGAGTGGAAAGTTATCCTTTACCTCCCTGAGGGTTTCACATGATATTTACATAAATTATTTGGAACTTGTTCCGGGTTGAATAGTGTACCCTCACAGCTAATGTCTTTTTCAGAACCCCAGAATATGGCCTGGTCAGAAATAAGGCAATTCCAAATATAATTCGTTAAGATGAGGCCATACTAGAGTTGGCCCTTAATCCAATATTACTGGTGCCTTTACAAGAAGAAAAGGGACACAGAGACAGAGACACACAGAGGGAAGAAGGAAAATTGATGATGGAGGCAGGGGTTGGAGGGATGCCAGGATTGCTGGCAACCACCAGAAAGTAGGAAAAGACCAGAACAACTCCACCCCTACAGTCTTGATAGAGAGGTGCTCCTTCCAACAACTTGATTTCAGACCTCTAACCTTTACAACTGTGAGAGGATAAATATGTGTTGTTTTAAGCCATCCAGTTCATGGTGCTTTGTTACAGAAGCCCTAGAAAGTTACTACTGAGTTCCTAAGCATGGAAAATTGGTCTCTTCTCCCATATATATGTATATATTCAATCATACATTTTTAAATGCCCCCCCCCCCAAATAGTACAGTGGTCACGAGGTTTTCTAGGGACTGAGGGTGAGAAGTTTGATGGTAAAAAAAAAAATTCTGCCCTTCTGGTGGCAGATAGTTTTTGTTTATACAGAGGAGTCCAATAATTTGCAACTATGCTTCAGAAGTCAATTGCTATTTATACACCTGCATCACTGAGGAAAACTCTGTCAGGTCTTGTTCCCTGAACTCACACTTTCTCTAGTGCATCCGGAGGAAGCCAGTGGAAAGAGGTGACAGGTGGTCAGAGACTCTACTGTGTCTGTAGTCAGAGCGGATTCTAAAACTTTACACTAGCCCATATTTGGCCTTTAATCTTTTGGGTTTTGTTTTGTTTTGTTTTAACTTTAGTTTTCTTCTTCCCCACTTTTATGGTTGCCACCCACACTCTTCCAAAGGGAAAATATATCTGTGCATCCTATCTCTCCTAGAAGGGACTTGTCAATCTTTAGGTTATGATTTTGTAGATTATATGGCTTTTTCTCATTGTTAGGATGCGGTTGATACTATCTTGTGACTTTTAAGGTCCTAAGCATATGTGGAATCTCATGCGGAAAGAACTCTAACAAGAGTACTTTTCTTAAAGAGCCGAAGGGATTGAACGTGTTGAAAGAAGCCATAAAGTTGCAGTTCTGACACCGGTTGATTTATGAAAACTCAAGATGCCTTCCTAACTTCAGATGTCTTGTTCCCTATCTTAGAAGGACAGTGGGGCATCTCAGGAGCCAATATATACGTTCACATAATTTATAATATTAAATCATCTGTTTCAGAAAGAGTGGAATCTGCTGAATTGTCCTGGTAGACCAGCTCTGGGAACTGAGGGATCAAGATTTCACATGAAAGTAAATTGGGGAAATAAGCTGAAAATCACTTTGGAAACATCTATTTTCCTCAAGTAAAAGAGGAGCAATGAGAATCATATATCTGTGTGTATCTTAAATTATAAGTAAGTCCAAAATATATGTAGATTAAAAAAAGATTTTGATAAGGAAGGGCTTCCTAATACATTCATCTTTTCTTTTTCTAATCTACCTTCGCTATGGATGTTTACTATAATAGTTTCAGTCTCTTTATTCTCCATAGGGGCTTTCAAATAACTTACACATATATATTAATTTTTAAGAAGAAAGCAACACTGAGATGCTTATGGAAATTTAAAGAAAACGTTCCTAAAGTTAAAAAGTGAAGATGCCTATAATTTATGAACAAAGTACCCTCTAGGCCCTACTGCTGACTGGAGATGAAATATTTCACACAAGGCATGACCAGAATGCTCCTGAGAACTATACGACTTTGGCATTCTTGTGCACATATACCCAGTGGTGTTGAAAGTGTTTAGGCAATGGAAAAAATAAATAAATGCATATCCAATTTTTTACTCTCTCAACAGACTGATAAAACAAAAACTTAGTTGAGCTCAAAGTAATGAAATGAAATTGAGCCAAGAAGAATTTAAGCTCCACATAAAGGGGGAAAGATAGTAGACAGATTTATTAAAGTAGGCAATAGTCTCCCCAGGAGGGTATTAAAGGCTTGACTCAAATCATTTAAAACGGGCCTGGGGACATACACACACATACACATGACAGTAAGAGACATGCAAGAAGGACTTATGTGCACTGACTGGCAAACCAGCTAAATGGTTACTTAGCTCCAATATTGTTGAAGAACCACAATCATTAAAAAAATTTCATAGTAAGTATATTTACAAAACAAATGAGAGGATTAGAGAGTTAAAACTATAGAAGATGCGAAGAAAATTTGAATTCATTTATATATAGGATTGAAAAGGGAATGCGCTTTTTATACCAGAGCACAAAAGCCATATGTCATCATGAAAAAGGATGATAAAGTTCACCAATTTAAATTTTAATTATTCTTAGCAGCTGATATCCACAACAACAAGAAGTAATCAGATACTGAATATTTTCTAAATACTAGTTTGTTGATCCTGCCTCACAACTAAATAAAGTACATGGTTCAATTATCCACATTACATAGAGGTAGAAAGACTTTGGGGCACCTGGGTGGCTCAGTCGGTTGGGTGTCTGACTTCGGCTCAGGTCATGATCTCACGGTTCGTGAGTTCAAGCCCTGCATCAGGCTCTGTGCTAACAGCTCAGAGCCTGGAGCCTGCTTTGGATCTGTGTCTCCCTCTCTCCCTCTGCCCTTCCCCTGCTCATGCTCTGTCTCTCTCTGTCTCAAAATAAATTAAAAAAAAAAAACACATTAAAAAAAAGAAAAAAAAAAGACTGTTAGATATATTGGGATGTCCGTGTTCACACAGCCATTAAGTATTTATGCAGTGTAACAATATCAAAACCTAGGACTAGGTATCCTAAATAAGCGCTTTTTTGGAATTTAATATACATTTAGATGAACCAGGATCTTGTTAAAATACAAATTATGATTCAGTATGTCAGGGTTGGGGCTCAGGAGTCTGTAGTCCTAATAAGATCCCAGGTGATACTAATGCTGCCCATCCGATAACCACACTATCACTAATAAGGCTACAGAGTATGACTTTTTACTACTGAAGTATACTCCCTCACATGTGCATATCAACCAAATCAATCATAGGTAAAATACAAGTAATTATGGAATGACGAGATTCTAACATATGTTTAGGTATGACGGGTGGGAGGCTGGGATCAGAAATTCCATTTAGGATAATAGAAGTTTAAATTGATAAAAAATGATTTTGGAGACACTATGGCACAGGCTTCCAAAATTGTAAATGCAAAAATGCAAAACTTTTTTTGTATCCAGTTGTATGTCCATACATTTATCATAGAAATAGATTCGCGAATGTGGTTAAACATATTTATAAAGTGTTCATTGCAGCATTACTTGTAATAGCACCCAGAGTGGAATTCTCCAAAGTATTTGACAGTAGGAGATAGGTTAAATAAAATCAAATAAATCTTTCCAATGAAAAATTGGGCAGCATTCAAAAAGAAGGCATATTTCAAAATGACCTTTTTGGAAAAGAACTCCATTTGTTTCAGTGTAGGTAGGGATTGTCTGTTTGATTCATGTCTGCAACATCCATACAGGTGAAGCATGCTTTTTACGCAGCAGGTGCTCACAACTCAATACTTTTTTTGTTGTCTGAATGAAAGGATGACTTCCAAGATATTCTATGGAATGAAAATATTTACAGGGCTTTCAGGGGGGATATTATAAATTTTGGGTAGAGGTAAAATTGTACTTTTATTTTATACTGTATTCTATTATTTGGCTACTTAATGTCATCTTTGCTATTATATGGAAAATAAAATCAATTAAAATATACAGAAAGGAGAATCAACAATATCAAGAAGTTAGTATGTTAGTCCTCAGATCCCAATGTCTCTCTTTATTGTGGTCAAAAGCAAATAACATAAAAGTTACCATCTCACCTATTTTTAAATGTACAGTTCTCTAGGGTTAAATATTTTCACACTGTCATGAAAGAGAAACCAGATTTTTTTTTTTATCCTGCAAATTGAAAACTCTATACTCATTAAATAATAACCATAGTCATAAAGGAAGAGCTTCAAGCCACTGTGTTAGGTCAAAGATCAATTTCCTTCCAAACTTTTTCCACATATTTTATCATGCATTTAAGTTGGTGTGGCCAAAATTAGCCTCAAGGCTTCCCTTTTGTCATTTTTTAAGACATCTACTTTGTTTAATGCTGTTCCTCAAAATATGGGTATAACCAAAGTGAATTAAATGCTATAAAACTGATTTACACCACTATCTAGTTCTGCTTATAAATTTTATCATATAAAGTATTCCACAGAGGGGAGGAGCCAAGATGGCGGAACAGCATGGTAGTTTTTTGTGTGTCGAGCATCCATGAAATACAGCCAGAACAACACTAAACCATCCTACACACCTAGAAAACTGATTGAAGGATTAACACAACAATCTGCACAAACTGAACCACAGAATTCAGCACGTACATGGCGCGGAGAGCTGAACTTGGGAAGCGAGAAGCTGCGAAACGTAGGCAAACGCTTTGGCAGGCAGAGAGAGGACAGAGACTGGGGAGCGGGGGAGAATACGGGAAAAGCATCCCTCCCCAAGTGTAGCTGGAGAGAAAGTGGAAAATTGGAAAGCCGCAGGAACTAAACAAAAAGGGAGAAAGGAGAAAGGAGAGGGTTTAAATTCCAATAAGACTGTAAACAAGGGGAGCGCAAAGGCTGCAACTCCACAGCTCCATACCTGGCAGTGCTCTGGTGGGAAGGGCGAATCCCCAGGAGCAGAGCGGGTTCCGGGGGGTTCTCAGGCCACATGGGGAAAAGCAGTTCCACCGCTAGAAGGACATTTGGTAGAGACTGTTGAAGCCACCTGGTCCCAGCAGACCCCAGAAGGTGGCCACATTCGCTGGTGCTGGGGCAAGGTCATTAAGGGTGAAGTCTGGTTCCAGATGTGTGTTGTGATTTTCCATAATCCCTGAAAAGCTGCTGCTACACTGTCTCACGAACTTTTTCTGGGGCAGGATGGCACCTGGCCGCAGTCTCGGGGCACTGGCGGCAGCAAGGTCCAGCGGGCGTTCCTGGGTGCAGCCGACATTTGGCCATTGCTCATTCGGCCATTGCTAGGTGAGGAGCTCCCTCAGAGGGGCGGAACAGGTCAAAGTGGCAGTCCTTCAGAAGTAAGGGGCCGGTGAAAACAGCCACATCTGAGACAAAACTCGGGAGAGAGGTACTGCCTGGAGCCTGGTCACGGACAGTGAAAATGCGGAGAGTGGACGAGAGCTGAAGACAGAGGACTCAACTGCTGATCGGGGAGAACAGACTGGGTAGCTGGGTGGTGCATTTTCACCACTCTAGCACATGTGCATAGGCACCTACAAGTGCCCCAGTAATCCACCCCAGTAGGCGAGCAGCACCATCTAGTGGAGAGCGGAGCTGTTACACAGAGGCCCACCCAACTGGGCCAACTTTGCTTTTCAGGAACACAAGTCTCACCGCCGGCTTAGTTTATGGACTACAAAGAGCTACATAGACTGACTTCTAGGGGAAAACGAAGCAATTTCAGTCCTACTTCAATCTGTTAGCAGGTTCATCTGTTCCATTTGCTTTCTTTTTTTTTTCTTTTTCCTTTTCTCCTTTACAGTTCTTTCCTTTTTCTTGAATACACAAAGAGAAAAAAATCATTTTTATTTTCAATTTTTATTAAAATACTTTTCTTTAATTTTTATTATTATACTTTTTAATTTTGTGTAAATTTTTTCAAATTCTATGATACTTCCATCATTTTCTTTAATCTACTTCAGTGTATTCACCTTTTCAGATTTTGAAACAATTTCCTTTTTTTCTTTCCTTTTCTTTTTTTCGCTTTTTCATTTCTTTTCTTTTTATTGAATGCAGAAAGAGAAAAAACTTCATTTTTACTATCAATTTCTATTAAAAATATTTTTACTTAATTTTATTACTATATTTTTTGCTTTTATGTAATATTTTTCAAGTTCTATTTTACTTGCATCATTTTATTTTAGTCTACTACAGTGTATTCACTTCTTCAAATTTTCAAGCGATTTCTTTTTTTTTCTTTTTTATTCTCTTTTTCATTTCCTTTTTTCTTAAATACAGAAGAGGAAAAATTCATATTTATTTTTAATTTTTATTAAAAATATTTTCTTTAATTTTTTTCTACTATATTCTTTACTTTTGTGTAATTTTTTTCAAATTCTATTTTACCCCCATCATCTCATTTTAGTCCATTTCACTGTATTCATTTTTTCAAGTTCTCAAATGATTTCCTTTACCTGCCCCCTTTTTTTCTCTAATCTGTCAAACCACTTTCAACACCTACAGAAAAACACACCTAGGATCTAGCATCATCTATTGGATTTCAGAGTGTGTGTGTGTTTTTAATTTTTAATTTTAATATTTTTTAATTATATTTTTTAATTTCATTTTTTCTGCCTCATTAATTCCTTTTCTCCCTTCAAATGACAAAACGAAGGAATTCACCTCAAAAGAAAGAGCAGGAAGAAACGACAACCAGGGATTTAACCAACACATATACAAGCAAGATGTCTGAAACAGAATTTAGAATCATGATAATAAAAATATGAGCTGGAGTAGAAAATAGGTTAGAATCCCTTTCTGCAGAGATAAAAGAAGTAACAAATAGCCAGAATGAAATTAAAAATCCTATAACTGAGCTGCATTCATGGATGGATGCTGCAGTGGGAAGGATGGATGAGGCAGAACAGAGAATCAGTGATATAGAGGACAAACTTATAGAGAATAATGAAGCAGAAAAAAAGAGGGAGATGCAGGCAAGAGCACGATTTAAGAGTTAGAGAAATCAGTGACTCATTACAAAGGAACAACATCAGAATCATAGGGGTCCCAGAAGAGGAAGAGAGAGAAATAAGGCTGGAAGGGTTATGTGAGCAAATCATAGCAGAAAACTATCCTAACTTGGGGAAAGACACACACATCAAAATCCCGGAAGCACAAAGGACCCCCATTAGATTCAACAAAAACCAACCATCAACAAGGCATATCATACTCAAATTCACAAAATTCTCAGACAAGGAAAGAATCATGAAAGCAGCAAGGGAAAAAAAGTCCCTAACCTACAAGGGAAGACAGATCAGGCTCGCAATAGACCTATCCACAGAAATGTGGCATGCCAGAAAGGAGTTGTGGGATATATTCAATGTGCTGAATCAGAAAAACATGCAGCCAAGAATTCTTTATCTAGCAAGGCTGTCATTCAAAAGAGAAGTAGAGATTAAAGGTTTCCCAGACAAACAAAAATTAAAGGAGTTCATGACCACTAAATCAGCCGTGCAAAAAATTTTAAGGGGGACTCTCTGAGGGGAGAAAAGATTTAAAAAAATATATATATATATATGTGTGTGTGTGTGTGTGTGTGTATATATATATATATGTATAGCAAAAGTAACACAGACTAGAAAAGACCAGAGAACACCACCAGAAACTCCAACACTACAAGCATCATAATGCAATGAATTCATGTCTTTCAGTACTCATTCTAAACGTCAGTGGACTCAATGCTCCAATCAAAAGACATAGGGTAACAGAATGGATAAGAAAACAAGATCCACCTATATGCTGTTTACAAGAGACCCACTTTAGACCAAAAGACACCTTCAGATTGAAAATAAGGGGATGGAGAACCATCTATCATGCTAATAGTCAACAAAAGATAGCCTGAGTAGTCATACTTATATCAGACAATCTAGACCTTAAAACAAAGACTGTATCAAAAGATGCAGAAGGGCATTATATCATAATCAAGGGGTCTATCCACCAAGAAGACCTAACAATTGTAAACATTTATGCGCCAAATGTGAGAGCACCCAAACATATAAATCAACTAATCACAAACAAACAACAAAAAACCCATCGATAGTAATACCATAATAGTAGGAGACTTCAACACCCCACTCACAGCAATGGACAGATCATCTAATCAAAAATTCAACAAGGAAACAATGACTTTGAATGACACACCAGACCAGATGGACTTCACAGATATATTCAGCATATTTCATCCTAAGCAGCAGAATATACATTCTTCTCCAGTGCACATGGAACGTTCTCCAGAACAGACCATATACTGGGACACAAATCAGCCCTAACTAAGTACAAAAAGATCAAGATCATACCGTGCATATTTTCAGACCACAACACTGAAACTTGAAATCAACCACAAGGAAAAATTTGGAAAGGTAACAAATACTTGGAGACTGAAGAACATCCTACTAAAGAATGAATGGGTTAACCAAGAAGTTAAAGAGGAAATTAAAAAGTAGATGGAAGCCAATGAAAATGATAACACCACAACTCAAAACCTCTGGGACCCAGCAAAGGCGGTCATAAGAGGAAAGTATATAGCAATCCAGGCCTTCCTAAAGAGGGAAGAAAGGTCTCAGATACACAACCTAACCTAATGCCTTAAGGAGCTGGAAAAAGAACAGCAAATACAACCCAAAACCAGCAGAAGACAGGAAAAAATAAAAATTAGAGCAGAAATTAATGCTATCGAACCCAGAAAACAGTAGATCAGATCAATGAAACCAGAAGCTGGTTCTTTGAAAGAATTAACAAAATTGACAAACGACCAACCAGTTTGATCAAGAAGAAAAAGGAAAGAACCTAAATACATCAAATCAAGAATGAAAGAGGAGAGATCAGAACCAACACAGCAGAAATAAAAACAATAATAAGAAAATATTTGAGCAATTATATGCCAATAAAATGGGCAATCTGGAAGAAATGGACAAATTCCTAGAAACATAAACACTACCAAAACTGAAACAGGAAGAAATAGAAAATTTGAACAGACCCATAACCAGTATGGAAATTGAATTAGTAATCAAAAATCTGCCAAAAAAAAAAAAAAAAAAAAAAAGGGTCCAGGGCCAGATGGCTTTCCAGGGGAATTCTACCAATCATTTAAGGAAGAGTTAACACCTATTCTCTTGAAGGTGTTCCAAAAAATAGAAATGGAAGGAACACTCCCAAACTCTTTCTATGGAAGCCAGCATTACCTTGATTCCAAAACCAGACAGAGACCCCACTAAAAAGGAGAACTATCAACCGATTTCCCTGATGAACATGGATGCAAAAATCCTCACCAAATATTAGCCAACCAGACCCAACAATACAGTTAAAAAATTATTCACCATGACCAAGTGGGAATTATCCCTGGGATGCAGGGCTGGTTCAATATCCCCAAAACAATTAATGTGATTCATCACATCAAGAAAAGAAAACACAAGAACCATATGATCCTCTCAATAGATGCAGACAAAGCATTTGACAAAATACAGCATCCTTTCTTGATAAAAATGCTCAAGAAAGAAGGAATAGAAGGATAGTTCCTCGAGATCATAAAAGCCATATATGAATGACCCAACGCTAAGATCATCCTCAATGGGGAAAAACTGACAGCTTTCCCCCTAAGGTCAGGAACAAGACAGGGATGTCCACTCTCACCACTGTTATTCAACGTATTATTGGAAGTCTTAGCCTCTGCAATCAGACAACACAAAGAAATAAAAGGCATCCAAATCGGTCAGGAGGAGGTCAAACTTTCACTCTTCACAGATGACATGATACTCTATATGGAAAACCCAAAAGATTCTACGAAGAAACTGCTAGAATTGATTCATGAATTCAGCAAAGTTGCAGGACATAAAATCAACGCACAGAAATCGGTTGCATTCTTATACACCAACAATGAAGCGACAGAAAGAGAAATCAAGGAATCAATCCCATTTACAGTTGCACCAAAAACCATAAAATACCTAGGAATAAATCTCACCAAAGAGGTGAAAAATCTATACGCTGAAAATTATAGAAAGCTAAGGAAAGAAATTGAAGAAGACACAAAAACATGGAAAAAGATTCCATGCTCCTGGATAGGAAGAACAAATATTGTTCAAATGTCGAAACTACCCAAAGCAATCTACATATTCAATGCAATGCCTATCAAAGTAACACCAGCATTCTTCACAGAGCTAGAACAAATAATCCTAAAATTTGTATGGAACCAGAAAAGACCCCGAATAGCCAAAGCAATCTTGAGAAAGAAAATCAAAGCAGGAGGCATAACAATCCCAGTCTTCAAGCTATACTACTAAGCTGTAATCATGAAGACAGTATGGTACTGGCACAACAACAGACACTCAGATCAATGGAACAGAATAGAGAGCCCAGAAAAGGACCCACAAACGTTTGGCCAACTCATCTTTGACAAAGCAGGGAAGAATATCCAATAAAATAAAGATGGTCTCTTCAGCAAGTGGTGCTGGGAAAACTGGACAGCGACATGCAGAAGAAAGAACCTGGACCACTTTCTTACACCATACACAAAAATAAGCTCAAAATGGATGAAAGACCTCAATGTAAGAGAGGAAGCCATCAAAATCTGAGGAGAAAGCAGACAACAACTTCTTTGGCCTTGGCCACAGCAACATCTTACTCAGGAAGTCTCTGGAGGCAAGGGAAACAAAAGAAAAAATCAACTACTGGGACCTCGTGAAAATTAAAACCTTCTGCACAGCGAAGGAAACAATCAGCAAAACTAAAAGCAAGCAACAGAATGGGAGAAGATATTTGCAAATGACATACCAGATAAAGGGTTAGTATCCAAAATCGATAAAGAACTTATCAAACTCAACACCCAAAAAACAAAGAATCCAGTGAAGAAATGGGCAAAAGACATGAATAGACACTTCTCCAAGGAAGACATCCAGACGGCCAAGTGACACATGAAAACATGCTCAACATCACTCATCATCAAGGAAATCCAAATCAAAACCACACCTGTCAGAATGGCTAACATTAACAACTCAGGCAACAACAGATGTTGGCGAGGATGCAGAGAAAGAGGATCTCTTTTGCATTGTTGGTGGCAATGCAAGCTGGTGCGGCCACTCTGGAAAACAGTATGGAGGTTCCTCAAAAAACTAAAAATAGAATTCCCCTACCACCCAGCAATTGCACTACTAGGCATTTATCCATGGGATATAGGTTTGTTGTTTCAAAGGGGCACATGTGTCCCCATGTTTATAGCAGCACTATCAACAATAGCCAAAGTATGGTAAGAGCCCAAACGTCCATCGATGCATGAATGGATAAAGAAGATGTGGTGTGTATATATATATGTTTATATATATATGTATATATGTGTTATATATGTATATATATGTGTGTGTATATATATATATGTTGTATATATGTGTGTATATATAGTATATATGTGTATATATGTGTATATACATATGTATATATATGTGTGTATATATATATATATATATATACATATATATACACACACACACAATGGAGTATTTCTTGGCAATCAAAAAAATGAAATCTTGCCCTTTGCAACTACGTGGAGGGAACTGGAGGGTATCATGCTAAGTGAAATTAGTCAAAGAAAGACAAACATCATATGACTTCACTGATATGAGGACTTTAAGAGAAAAAAACAGATGACCATAAGGGAAGGGAAACAAAAGTAATATAAAAAGAGAGAGGGGGAGGAAACAGAAGAGATGCATAAATATGGAGAACGAACTTAGGGTTGCTGGAGGGTTTGTGGGGGGGGATGGGCTAAATGATTTAGGGGCATTAAGGAATCTACTCCTGAAGTCTTTTGCACTGTATGCTAACTAATTTGGATGTAAATTTTAAAAAATAAAAAATAAAATTAAAAAAATAAAGTATTCCACAGAAATTGTGAGAGAATTTGCGATTAAGAAGGGAGATAGAACTAAAAGAAAATGGTTTATTATATATTCCAGATCTATTTGCGTATGAATAATGTAATGGCTATATTTATCTTTCAACTCTGCCAAAATTTAGTTGTAAATAAAATAGAACCTGCTCAAAATCTGGCACAGGCTAAATTATGAGTCCAAATCCTAGTGCTTTGTGATGCAATTCATACGATTTACAACTACTATGCCCTTTTGATTTGTTTTGTTTTCTTCAATTTTAGAACATGTAAACATGCCTATTCCTTGAGATTAAGCCAGATACTTCTTTTGTTCTTTAGGCTTTCAACTGTTTACTAGGATATATGGATATTAAAATATTTCAAAATCCTTGAGAGCAGAAACTCCATCCTGAAGTCCTGACTTATGTCACTAAATATTTGGGTCCTGTAATGCTACATTCTCTTGGGGTGATTTCACCACCTGACGATTTGAAGAACATCATTCCCAGCTCAGCGTTAACACGTGATATGGCCAGTATTCAGATATAGCTAGAACTACTGTTTCATTTATCTTTTTTTTTTTAATTTAGTTATTTATTTTTAGAAAGAGAGAGAGGGAGAGAGAGAGAGAGAGAGAGAGAATCTCAAGCAGGCTCAAACCATCAGCGCAGAGCCCAACCCGGCACTTGAACACACAAACTGTGAGATCATGACCTGAGCTAAAATCAACAGTCAGATCTTAACCGACTGAGCCACCCAGGTGTCCCTATTACATTAATCCTATTTCAATCTTTCAAATTCCTTTTTTTTTTTTTTTTTTTTGGTGCACTGAAATCTGACTGCAGTAGAGTTGCATTTTACACAGAGAGTATCTTTTGAGTGCAAAATGATACACCTTGATGTTATGGTCTTGAGTGAGGGCTTGGGATGTCAGATGTACTTATGGTAAAGCTGGTTGACTCCACAGAGTTCTGACTGGTTATCAGGTTCTGTTTGCAGGATGCGAAGGGTGAAGGTTATCTGTATTGCCCTCCGCAGTGGAAATCTCTGGAAACCTCTGTCTTATATTCTTAAATTTGTAATCTGCCGTATAGTGTACCATTTATCTGAACAGTGA
Source organism: Acinonyx jubatus (assembly GCF_027475565.1). Classification (NCBI taxonomy): domain Eukaryota; kingdom Metazoa; phylum Chordata; class Mammalia; order Carnivora; family Felidae; genus Acinonyx; species Acinonyx jubatus. The sequence continues at coordinate 59,464,261 of NC_069380.1, forward strand.
CTTATATAAACAGAAAATTATTTATAAATTTCTAAAAAGCATATGCCAGATATAAAGAAAAAGGGGCTGTATTTTAACTTTAAATTTTTAAAAATGTGGATAAGTCTGAAGTATTTATTTCAGAAGAATAATGTGGCACAAGAATTATCTGGAATAATATGGTCACAAATCTTTACATGAATATTTGTACCTGAAGCAATAGAAAAAAAGAAACATTTTAAAAACTGCAAAAAAAAAAGTGGACTTTATAAACTAAAAATGAGTTAGATTCACCAATCCGGAGAACATACTTTCAGATGCACATGAAGACAGTAATTCTCCAGGTGTATTTTAGGGTCTGGAATTATCAGCATGACAAAAGAAACTTTTATAAATGCAAATTATCAGGCTCATTGCAGACCAAATGAATCTAAAGGGAGAAAGGTTAACCAACTCATTTTAAAGATCCGCTCCCTAGTCCCCCAAGAGATTATGTTGCATGATACAGGTTGTGAATTACGGCTATAAACTATGGTGTAAGATATGGTAAATCATTCCCCACTCTTTCATCAGTGCAGGTAATCTTAAATTAAAAAAGAGAACAAAAACTCAACTGTACCAAGTATAAATTTGACATTTCATCTTGTAGCCCAAGTACAATTTTAAGTGACACCAAATTTAGTCTTTGTTCTCACATTTCTGTACTTCCATTTGTAGCTTTGATAATAGTTCAATGGAGTTTACCATGTATTTGTATATACTCTTAAACTGAGTTTTCAGTGATCATGGCTCGTCAAGGTTAATTGTGACACCAATAATTTCTATTTCAGTGCTCATGGCTTGTGAGACTGCAGGTGTGGCTGGCTTCTGACAGCATTCCAAGTGTAGAGCACCCTCTGCTTTCCAGTTGAGCCTAAGATACTAACAATACAGGGGTCACTGTGAAAAGCTAATTTTAGGTAGCTTCCGGAGGCTATGATTCTTGCCACAAAGTGGCTAATTATGAATTCTATGGCGTAAATGATACTTTTTTTCTTCCTACTGTTACCTTGTTCCCAGTCTTGCCACCATATAAACCCAGTATAGCATATGGGCATTTGACATTGGCAACCTGGAAGGCTCAGAAGAAATGTAACATGTGAACTAAAATATCCATGAAATTGCTATAAAGGTTAATTTGAAGATGGGCAATTTTAGGCAAATGTTGAGACTGGGAAAACAATTTTTGCTCTAGTACAACTTTAATAGGACTTGTGTCGTGAAACTAAACTAAGATTTGAGAAGATTATACGAAAAAATGTTTACTTGTTGACATCAGATACCAGCAGTCTGATTACCATTTAGGACTTAAGTAGTGATAGTGTTTATTTAATAAATGTGTATGTGCAATTTTGTGGTATATGGATGGGATTTTTTTGCATGCACATTTATGCATTCATAAAATTCACAGTGTCTTTTGTTTTTTTTTCATTGTACACACTTTCAGATTTTCTTTGGGCCTCTTGCTAGCACTCCCAGTGGCAACCATGTGTTCACATGGTGCCATTATTCTCATAGTTGAATCTGAGTACCTATTGTGAATTTGTGAGGTGGCCAGATGGGATTAGATTTATACAATTTTTAAGGAGAGGTACACCTAGCAAAGTGAAGTCACTTATGCAATAACTAAACTGACAGTTTTTCGTATTATAACACAGGAATTTCATTGAAATAAGGGTCAAGAATTTGATTAAGTTGAATTCAAAGACACACTAAGGCTTGCTATTCCAGGTGTGGTCTGGAGACCATTAGCATCAGCGTCACCTGCATGCTCATCAGAAACACATAATCTGAGGAACCACCACAGACTGAAGTGGAATCTGTTTTGAACAAGATTCCAGATGATTGGTATGTTTATTAGAATTTCAGGCGCACAGACTGGGGAAAGATAAATAATATTTGATTTATCCAGTATATTGTTCTTTACCACCAAAAATGAACATGCACTTTGATTTACTGAGGTTTTCAACAGCCACGTTGGGGATTAAAGTTCACAGAAATTATCGCGCTGTCAGTAATCACAGATATAAGTATATCTCATAAAAGTATAGCCTCTTCATTGTTGTTGTTGCTGTTGTTTTTATATGTACTATTCTAGGACCCCTTTAATAGCTATTTGATACTGAGCAAGTTAGTTTTCTCCTGCTTAACTTCCTCATCTATAAAATGGGGATAATAATAATATTTAATTATAAGGCTGTAGTGAGGATTACATGAATTATGCGTGTAAAATATTTAGAAGAGTGTCATACACATAGAAAGCACTCAACATTTAGTCTTGTTTTGTTTTGTTTTGTTTTTTAATTTTATGTCAGGCACCAATGTTAGGCCACTGGTTGCATGAAGTTTTTCATCGTAGGCTCCAGAGAAATGCATGGGCCACCCCTGAGGTCTGCCATATCTCAGCCAAGTTCAGCCAGGGCAGCCGAAGGTATAATAGCGGTACCCATGATCAGTACTATTTTATAGCCCCCTTCATCAAAGAGGTATAGCAAACCCTCAGAAAGATGGCTGATGGCATTAAAGATAAGACATGAAAGAAACAGAACTTTCTCAAGGACGTAATTTTTTTTGTCTGACGGGATTTACAGAAAGCATGGTATACTTGAAAGAGAAATCTGGCCAGAGGGGATAAACCTCACTTGGTATTCTGGCCACTCCAGGTATTGACACATCTCTTGATTTTTAAAACAGTGTGTGTTTACTTAGTATCAATTTTTCTAGAAGATTTACTTAGGATCAAACTTTTAGAAATATGATTATTTTAGAATAGTTGTATCCCTTGCTTAAATGTAATAACAAAAAATGTACAGGCTGGGTCTTTGAAAAAGCAATTTCAGATAATGTTTCACAGAGAATTATAATGAATCAGTGTAACATTGCTTTCTTCTTAAAAAGAAAAAAATAAAGATAAGAAAATACAGCTAAAAACAACTCTTTGAAAATGAAGACTCTTTTTATGTTTGGCATGTTGAAAGTGAAAATAGTTTATGGCAGCATTTATGGAATACCCAAGACTGTCTACAAATGCAAAGTGAATAATCACGATGATGATCGCATTAGAAACAAATGCTATTATACATGGGCGTTTGTGAAGTGCAAATGACTACATGCATTGCTTCTGATCCTAATAGCAAAGTAGGTGTTATTATTATTATCAGGTGGTATCATTTCTCTTTTAAAGATATTGTATATAATGACCAGAGAAGTTATATAACTTGTCCCAGGTCTCTGACAAGGTAGTACCAAGAGATAACCAGATGGGCCACTCCCGTTGGTCTACATCAATGTCTTTTCTTAAGCTAGGCCAGAGAAACTTGTCCTCTAAGAATAACACTTGTGCTTTTCCCCAAACCAAATTGCTGCACTAATTTTTATATTTATGTCCAGAGCCTCCACTCTATTGGTACTAGAGGAAGTAAGCATTCAACCCAGGTGCATATGTACAATTCTAAAATCCCTACTCTTAAAAATTCATTATTTTGCAATTGGCCATTATTGACAGTGACCACTGTAGACATTCTCATTTGCTAGACAACTAGTTCTATAGAAGAAACACTATTTCTATTTCTATTAGCATCACCTGAACCATAGGGCAAGAAAATGCATAGCATTAGTTGTCCTGCACATCAGACATGTATGATGCTTTTCCGTGTTTCTTCTGAAAAATCTGGCTCCTTAGTGTATAAATTGTTGGTGGTTGGTGTAGGTTTGCTAATGATTTAAAGACATGACATAGTCAAGTTTCTCACATTAGAGGTATGCAGGATTGCTTAGAAGGGGATCTCTCTTTTCCAAAACAAAATAAACAGAAGCCACTGGAGGGAGGATTTATATTTGATTTGAATCTCATCACAATCTTTTTTTTCTCCCAGGGGAAAAATAAAGGGAACATTAAGCCCATTATGCTTGAATAAACTTTTGAATTTGCAAGACTTGAGCAACCAAATTTCAATTTACATCAGAACGATTAAATATAATTGTTTCTAAATCCTTGTAAGACAGGGCTCAGGACAACCATTTCTAAATCTATGGTTTTTATACAAATCATTTTCTAACTGCTCTCTGTATTTATAACTCTGTGACTTTTCTCATGAACTTCTTTTCTTTAAAGTTTTGATTTTTGCAGCCTGTTTCATTTTTTTGAAAGTTCAAAACTGACATTTGGCAAAGAGGTTCCCAATTCACCTGAATTCAAGAGAAAAAGGGATGTGTTACCAAACTGCCTAATATCCACAGCATGGAGTGAATGCTTATTGAAGGTAGGAGATAACTTACAGGAGGAAATAGAAAGAAGAGATACAGCTAACATTTACAGAAACTACTTATGAAACCCCAGGAAGTGTCTTTAGAACAATAACACCTTGGGAGTGACATTCCTGAGTCCATTTCCTAGGAAGCATCACTGTGCGTGCGTGTCCAGAGAAGCTGGCTTCAGGGTTTTGCATGGGGGAGATAGAGTTCTGCCAGATGGGCACACACAGTGTGGGATATACACCAGTGCCGTGTCTGTGCTGTCTCCGTCTGTGCAGCATATGGGATGAGGCTGTGCCTTTGATGAGAAACAAGCCTGTAAGATAAATACGACTCATCCTTGCAGATACATGGGAACAAAAGAAATATAAGAAATCCAAGCAGAAACCTTGATAGATTTGGCCACACATAAATTTCAAATGTCCACGCATTAAAAGACATTAAACAGGGCATTTCAATAGAAAAATACGGTAAGAAATATAAGCTGACAATATAAGCTGACAATATAAGCTCAAGACATAAAAGACAACCTATGAAGGAACCTCGAAATGTACTGAACTTCACTTGTAATCAAACAAAAAAGGAACGCAATTAAAATAACAATGAAACCCCATTGGTAAAGACCAAAAGAAGAGGGAATGAATATTAGCAACAAGTAGGAAATTGGCCCTTTTATACATTGTTATTGAGAATGGAGGAAATACATGATAAATACACTTGAAAGAGAAACTATCTTATCTGTCTGCCTATCTATCTGTCTTAAACTCAAGCTTAAAGTGTCTGTGATTTTGATACAGTAATATCATGTACTGGAATTTGTCAAAAAGACAGTTACAAACACACACACACACACACACACACACACATATATTTGGAATTTCATTTAGTGTTTTTTGGTAAATGTTAAAAATGGAAATAGAGATAACCTAAGTGTTAGAGTTTATATATGTGTATTATTTCATTGCAAATTTTCCTGACATGATTCATGAAAGTAGTCAAAAACATAGTTTTAAAGAATGTGTAAGGATATAGTGGTTATAATTACAATTATTATTGATTTAAAAAGTTTACAACACAACATGTACCATATAAGGTTAATTATGTAATTATAACATGAAAATTCAGAACCAAAAATTTTAAAAATGGCTGTGTCTGGGTTATAGAATATTTTTCGTTACTCTTTTATCAAATTCACAAAGGTAAATGTGTCTAATGTACTGAAAGTTATATAATTATGTGCAAAAATTTCCTAAACTGAATCTTTTTAACTTCTAGATTTAATTGCAGGAGATGATAAATTAAAAATAGATTTTTGTTTTCAGGTCTGGGGGATACATCCATAAAAATAGATAATATTCTTACATCACTATTTATCTCTCTGGGTGATGATGATTCAGCTCATTTATATCCTGCCCACCCACTCATTCCTTTTCCTACCAATAGAATCATATCCTGCAGTTTAATTTTTCAGTTGGTTAAAATATTAAAGTAAATAAAAACTTTTAAACCACATTTTTATTAACTAGAAATTACCTCCACTCACTTTGTTAGAAGAGGTTATAACTGCCCTATTCCTTCATTCTCTTGCTCTCTACTATTCTGTATCTGACATTTATAATATTATTTTGTATCTGTAAGACAACAGCTATTCTGTAACCACATTGTGTAGAGATTGACTCTCATATTAGAAAACAATTGGCAAGTATAATGCTTGATTATGACTATGTCATATTTGTCACTTCAAGGCCAAGTGGTTTGATTCCTCTTTGGCTATGCTGTCATGATCACTGGGCAGTAAAGTAGAATGTTCCTCAGATCAAATGCATTTTCTTACATGCCATGGAAGCCATGAAAATGAACTTTGTAATATGGCTATGTATATATGTATGTATACACACACACACACACACACACACACACATATATATATATATATACACACACACACGATGGAATACTACTGGGTGATGAAAAATAATGAAATCTTGCCATTTGCAACAAAATGGATGGAACTAGAGGGTATCACATTAAGTGAAATAAGTCAGTCAGAGAAAGACAGCTATCATATGATTTCACTCATATGTGGAACTGAGAAACTTGACAGATGACCATAGGGGAAGGAAAGGAAAAATAATATAAAAATAGAGAAGGAAGCAAACCAGAAGAGACTCTTAAATACAGAGAACAAACTGAAGATTGAGGGGGTAGAGGGTCAGGGGGTCGATTACATGGCTAATGGCATTAAGGAGGACACTCTTTGGGATGAGCACTGGGTGTCATATGTAAGAGATGAATAACTGGGTTCTACTCCTGAAGCCAAGACTACACTGTATGATAACTAACTTGAGAATAAAACAAAAAACAAAACACAAAAAGCAAAAAAGAATTGAGCCTTGTAAACCTTCAACTACAGGGAGCAGAGTAACCAAGGATCCTAGCTGCTGTGCTCTGAAATCAGTGCTGGCACTGCATAAATCCTGAAGCCAGATTCCCTGGGGGATGCTCCTGGCCAAGGACTGCACAAAGGAGGGTCCCGGAGGCAGGCCAGTCCTGGATCACATAGCACTCTTCTCTGGGCTGCTGCTAGAACTACCTGAAGGGCTACTGCATCTCCCTTAGACATTGCAGATGCTCCTACCATAACTTCCTTCCGTTTTCCTCTTTCAAATTTGCCTAGCCCTCTGAAAGCCCTTCCAGCTGCCCAGCTCCTTGCCTACTTTCTCACAGGATCACTTACCCTAACCAAATCTGTTCAGGGGGAAGCTTACTATGCCCTCTACTTCTCTGGTTCCCTAACACAGATGCCAATATTTCCTCAAAATGATGAGATATTTTAATTTGCTTTTATTTTAATCCTTGGTTTTCTATGTTTCCTTAGTGATATCACTATACTAATTATTAATGATATCAGTCATTATTTTATGTATTGTCCATTAATTATTAATTAAAATATTAACATACTATTCTATTAATAATGAAGTAACCATTTCCCTTTAATCTATGTTTTATTACATAACTTTTTTCAAAGTCTCAGTTATAGTGTCAATTCTGATGCATACCATTTCTTTTATTTTTATTTTTAATTAAACATGTTTATTTGTTTTTGAGAGTGAGAGAGACAGAGAATGAGCAGGGGAGGGGCAAAGAGAGAGGGAGACACAGAATCGGAAGCAGGCTCCAGGCTCCGAGCTGTCAGCACAGAGCCCCACTCGGGGCTTGAACTCAGGAATGGTGAGATCATGACCTGAGCCAAAGTTGGAGGTGTAACCAATGAAGCCAGCCAGGCACCCTTGATGCATACCATTTCTTCATGCCCGTGACCCCCTTCCCGGAGAACTCTGCTTTCTTGCTTTGACTCTTAATCTAGAATTTTCTTTTTCTGATCTCCAGGTTTGAAATCACTATTGACTGGATCTCAGGATCTTTTATTCCTCATTTTTTTTCTGAGGCACATACGTAACTAATTTCCTAAGAAAGGATGTGCCAGAATTAAATTTCCAAGTTTTGGAATTTTGTAATGGCTTTGTTCAGACTCAGATATTATTGATAACCTGTCAGGATCTTCAATTCTAGGCAGAAAATACTTATCCCTCAGAAGGTAGAAGGCCTTGTTCTACTGTCTTCTAATATATAGTTTTGCTAATAAGAATTCTGAGAACAGTTTATTTTATTTTTTGTTCGGTTTGTTTTCTTTTGATTATTGATAATCTTTTTCTCCTCTCTGAATTCTCTTATAATCTTTTCTATATTATTCACATGTTCAATTTTACAGCAATGTATATGAAGGTATACATTTTGTGCATATGTGTACAATTGGTAAAAATACTATTCAGATCCCATGTTATCTTTTATAGATGCCTGTATTCCATTTTCTTTGTTGTCCTTTTCTCAAATACCATCAGTTTGAGAATCAGTCGCATGGGTTTCTCTTCTATGTCTTGTTTAACCTCCATTCTCAGGGGTTTTCTATTTGGTTGATACAGAAAGTATAGCCCTTATTTATTTATTCCATAGCTTCTCTGGCATTTCTTATGAACCTCATGCCACTGGTAAGGAAACAGATATTTCAGATAATGATATCACAGTTTTTTTCCTGTTAAAATAATTTATTCATAGTTATCTTACCACCAGGGCTGATTTAAACAGTTCTTTTCATATAGATGAGTGTCTTTTAGACTGTGTTCCCCCCTCTCTTCCCCAAAATGGCAGCTGTATATAAGAGGTTCTTGTTGTGTCCTTGTTGTTGTTAAGAGGATCTCAGGTTCATGAATTTCTGTGCTATTTTCTGTTGTAGGGGCTGCTGTGCTATGACTACTGGATAGGTAACCACTGTCTTTGCACTGGCTCTGTTTGGCATTTTGTGGGACATGCCTATAACTGCAGCGAGGATCTATGGTTCTTGTTCTTTGTGTCTGAAAGTCATCATATTCTAGACTTCTTTTTTCTAACCGTCAGCCTGTAAATTTTTACTCCTACACTCAGCCCTTTCTTTTTATTTTGTGAAATAAGCAATTATTTCCCAACTGCCAGTTCCCTGCACATAGGTTGGGGGTGGAGGTAGAGAATTATCCCTGTATCTTCACTAATTACTTCACCCAACATTCTCATTCTTCACTTGCATAATCCCTCTGACACCTTGGTTGGCAGGGCCCTAATGTTCTTCAGTGGACCCATGGCTTTCTCCATGCTAGGTCAACGGCAACAACACACTTGCTTTATATGTTCAGGCTCCCCAGTGCATATTTGGTAGTATCTGAAACCTGTACTTTGCTAAGATTAGGACCTAATGGACATAGTGTCAGTTAGGAAGGGAGACCTCTTCATACAACCACTATCTTCCTTCTTCCTTTAACAATCCTCAAGGTCGGAAAGGAGCAGCCCTTTCATTTATTTATTTTTTCCTCTTTCAGGCCAGTCTCATGATGCAGCCCAGTGGCAGGTAAAATCAACAGGGAAACCAGTTCTGTGGTAGAAAAGCACAGATCAGGAGGTGTTTTAAGAATATTGTATTTACCACTGGACTTTTAGGTGTCCTCTGAGGAACACTTCTATATTCCCCTCCTGAGTGTGGAATTTATTGAAAAATAATACAGAGAAGTCAGATAAGTGGAGAAAAATGGCATTTTTATGACTAACAGAGATGTTTGGTGAATGTGGCTTCAAGAATATGGCCATTTGACTCTGCATTGACAGTAAAGAGCCTGCTTGGGGTTCTCTCTCTCTCCCTCTCTCTTTGCCCCTCCCCTATACACATGTGCTCTCTCTCTCTCAAAATAAATAAATAAACTAAAAAAACCTGGTATGCTTAAATAAAAATTGGTTTAAAAAAAGAATATAACCACTTGGATTTGGAAATGCTTCACCTCAGGGTTAAACGACTGACCCACACGATATTGGTAGCACTGAACAAAGATGGCATTTCCGACCAGGGAAAGCTTATCCTCTGGAGGAGTGGAAGAAGTAGGCACCCTGTGAGCTAGGTGTCCCAACAGGAGAACTTGGAGTACCCCGAGCCCATCAAGCAAATGTATCATTTCTCTGCCCTTAGAGGACAGGAAGGAGCACAGTGGAGTAGATGTGTTCTTCCCTGACCTTTATTCCTTGGGTTCTGAGGTAGGAATTTGTTCCTCTTTCATTGAAATATGAGGAATGGGAAATAAATATTCAGATTTTTTTCTTGTTAGATTAAACAATTAATTCTATGATCACCCTGATTGCAGCTGCCCACTTGCATGGAGGAGAGGGATGACTGATGAGGCTAGCCCTGTTTCCAACTTCATGATGCCCCTCCCGTAATGCCAGCCTGGCTTCTGTGTTCCTCCTCCTGGATTCACTGGCAGGAAGTTAGTTTCTTCCCCAGAGGGTTTTGAAAACGGTTAGAACCTTAGGGTTTCCGTCCAGAGGAATCAGCATCACTGGAGGCTTGTTAGAAATGCGAAATTTCAGACCCAGCCCCATCTACTGATTCTGTAGTTTAACAGGATCTCTAGGTAATTCTTATGTACATCGAAGTTGGAGAAGCACTAGTGTAGAACAAGTCATTAATTAAGCGATCTCAAAGGCTTTGCTACATCCTAAACTGAGTATTTCCTCCCAGTTTCCCAGCACAAATTACGCATGACTGCGATCTTCAATGTTCCTCATTGAGATTATGAAATGAAATTAAATGGTTGTGGATGAAGTAATCGATGAGATTAAATGGGAGCTAGTGGAAGAGACTGATGGCAGTCGGTCACACATTCTCCAAGTTTATGCAGTTCAGAAGAATACGTTCCAATTCCAAATGGAATCCCCTCCCCCCAATAATGAATGTAAAACTTGAAAATATATCAGAGTTCATAGTTACCGTTAAAGTAAAGAAATTAAATCCTTAAATTAAAATAATTAAAGAAATTAAATTAAGTTTTTTGACGCTGTGAGCTACCGTGGCTTTCTGCGATGCTCAGGCGGGTAACCCACGCTGAAGGCTGGCCAGCGGAGAGCTCACTCTCAGCGGCTGCTGCCAGGACTGTCATCCCCTTACTCATACTGTCTTCTCACTCAGAAAGTGGCATTTGAGGCATATGTGCCTTTAGCGATGTGTGGAAATTTGCACTGATGATGGCCCAGTTCCCAGATCTGGAGATCTCTTTTTTCCTGTGTTATTGGGCATAACGCAAAAGAGGAAAAAAACCTCCTTGTGACCAATGTCTCCACACAACATTGCGAGGCCCTGACCGTCTTTTTTTTCTTTCACCTTTTGAATATTTCCAGTCCTGATTAGCATTTCTTTCTACCCTCTCTTTCTCTGCAGTGGGAGGCTATGCCTTTTTTAACTTTTGCTTCCTTTTACCCCTGCACTTTGAGGAAGGCTCTGCTGAGCCTTTTTAGCAGTTTAGACCGTGTTCACCTCTTTTTTTTTTTCTCTACCACATGTAGAGCAAGCAATTTTGCTAAATATAAAGATTTATCTTACCCTTTCTCTGGTAGTGTGAGACGTTTGCATTCCCTATCGGATTCTCTAGTTTTGTTTTGTGTGGCCCCTTGGTTTGATAGAGCAAATGAACAAATTCTGGGTCTGTAGAAAACATTGAATATTCAAATAAAATTATATATTTTCACGTCTTTTCTGAATATTTGCACTAAGGGGACATTTTGCCCTCAGACCAGGGATGAATACGATTTATTACTATCCAGCCTGGTGCGGTGCTGGGTACCTGGTGACTCCTCCCTTTGCACCTGCTTCCTCCAAGCACAAGCAATACTTCCCCACCTACGTTAGCTGGGTGCCCTTGCCTCTCGTTCAGTAACTATATGGTTATATACACTGATGTCACTACTGGTCATTCCCTCTCAAAACCCTTCATACCTTCTCTACCAAACATTTCTAAAGTTTCCCTAACTATTCAGTCCTTATCTTAAAATTGTCATTCATATTGTTTTGTAGATTCTTTACTTAATTTAATTAAGAGGACACCTCACAATGTTTTTTTGGACTCTTTATTTGATGAGGATCCCAATCAGTAAGACCTTGCTTTTTTTCTGCTATTGTTTATTCATTCATTTGAGGGGAATCCAGTCACTCTTCCTGACCTACTGGAAGCCAAAACAGGTTCCCCTTTTTAATACCTTCCTGAAAACTAATGATACCAAAGTTTGTCTCTCTGCTTTCTAATCTGTATGGCTTGACCTCCAAGATCTCATTTGTCCTCTTTCAAAGGTGTGTATCCTCTCCTTTAAAATCACAGCATTTCTCTTGTGGAAATTCTCTCTTCTTCATGCTTAATGATTATATTTATTTATATTTATATTTGTACTTATTGTGTTTTCACACAATTTATTGTGTTTACACTACTCCTGATATCAAGACAAAAGAGTATTTTTAAGTCGATCTGGTCACTCCTAGATTTCCTGAAAATAAGATTCCTAGACACAGAATGTTCTAGATCAGGTTTTTTGAGTTGCCTTCTTACATCTTTGCAATTGCAATGATTTTATTGACATGTTTTTTGTCATCAAAGTATGCCCCTTATAAATTAATGGCCTCTTTGTCATATTTTGCAATAAGATCTACTGAGTTCATGTGGATGGAGCCACAATCTTGATCTTTGAAATCTAACATTTTAATCAGAATTTTGGAAACAACTTAATTCAGGTTCTGTTCTGAGACCGAATGAGGGACAGGTCTGACTCAAGAGAAAATATATGTTACTAAAAATTTCTACCCTCAGATGTTTTTCTTTTAACCCTTAATGTAGCTAAAAACTAGGTAAAAACCAGCAGAATACAGAACACCTGATCTGCCACTATCTAGCTCACACGTTGGTCACTCTCTGAACTTCTCACTGGAAATTTAGTTAGCTTTGCAGTTATAAATTGTAATCTGAGGCAACGGCTGAGAAGCACAAGAAAAGCGGGGAGAATAATCCACATTTCAATGATTTCAATGTTAAGTTTAATGACTCTTTGCTTGTTTTAAATAAACATAATGTAGGTCTCAAAGTCTCCTTTGGTTCAATATGATTTATTTGCTACATAAAATCTGTATCAGCTTAGATGGCATTGTGTTTGGTCATGAAGGACCATCTCTTGCCTTAGGTTAGATCAGTGACAGCAGCAGAGAATTCTATTCCTGCACATTAAGTTCTGTAGAACCCACATTTAATGTCAAAGGCCCATTAAAAACAGCACTGAACCTCTAAAAACAGTGAGGGGCGCCTGAGTGGCTCCGTCGGTTAAGCGTCTGATGTCGGCTCAGGTCATAATGTTGTAGTTTGTGAGTTCAAGCCTGGCGCTGGGCTCTGTGCTGACAAGCTCAGAGCCCGGAGCCCGCTTCAGATTCTGTGCCTCCCCCTCTCTCTGCCCCTCCCATGCTCATGCTCTGTCTCTCTCTGTCTCTCAATAATAAATAAACGTTAAAAAGAATTAAAAACAGTGAATCCCCTATGGATAAGCCACTATGAAAGGCTGAATTCAAAGTGTCACATGACCTTTATATCCTAAAGATTTTCATTAGTACTACACCAAATTTCCATCATATTTGTCCTCAAATCTGAGTACTTCTACATTTTTAAGGTTTCAAATCATACTAAAGGATGCTGAGTTTTTCTGAAACCAATAGAAAACCACCACTTTCTACTTTTTTCATATTTGAAATAAGACACAGAACAGAAAATGAAATGTGAAATGCTAGGTTAATTATTGATAACGCTGAGTAGAGAAGAGAACATTAGTTAATTTGGCAAAATGTACTTGCTTATCCTTTACCCTAGAATTAGGTAAACTTAGTCATGCAGTCCCTAGTGCCACCGGACATCTGCACACCTCCCCTGCAGGAAGGGACAAGACTCTAAGCTTACTCCATAGAGCAAAAGAGGATGCATATGTCTTGCAAAGCAGCTGGGTGCAGGAGGAAACCTAGGAGGCATTGAGTCAACCACACTCATTTCTTTTCTTAAACGTATTAGTCAGATGTGTTTCTCCCACACATTTGTCTCCTGGGGAGTAGAGTATAAAGTCACTCTTTTCTATGAAAGTAAGAAAAAATGGGGAAAAAAAACACCTCCACTGTATTATGCAAATAAAGATGGAGGCAATGGTTTTTGCATTCAGTTGGTTGTTCTTTTCATCAACTTTTTAGCCCGTTATTTTGGGAAATAATTGAAAGGCGTAAATATTGTCTTCTCCAAAGCATGAAAATATTAGTTTTTCTCATTTTGGCAGTGCTAATCAGTTCTCATTGATGGCTGATTTAGTTGTGCTCTTTGAGTGAAGAGGTGAGTGACAGGCCAACTAGATCACTGAGCAAATTTGTATTTATCTGAGTGAGACAGGGGAAGGACATTTTCTTAATAAAGATGTGATTCCAGTCATAGCTCCACTACTTGACTTCGGGCAAATGGCAATCTTTTTATGCTTTTTATTTCAGTTCTTCAAAATGAACACAAGAATTCCATAAGCTCATTGTTATGACTAAATGAAGAAATATATATATATATGTGTGTGTGTGTGTATATATATATATATATATATATATATATATATATATATATATTGCATAACACACTGCCTAACATATTACTGAAGTAAAATTGGCAATCTGGTTATTAATTATTACCAGCATCATTTAAAGACACAAAGTTACTTTATTTATTTGTTTGTTTATTTATTTATTTTGAGAGAGAATGCAGGAGCATAGGGAGGGAGGAGCAGAGAGAGAGAGAGAGAGAGAGAGAGAGAGAATCCCAACAGGCTCTGTGTTGTCAGCAGGGAGCTTGATGTAGTCTCTGTCTCACGAACCATGAGATCATGACCTGAGCCAAAAGCAAGAGTCGGTTTCTTAACCAACTGAGCCACCCACATGCCCCAAAACAAAGTTACTTTCTGATTTCATGTGTGTAACATTTTCATATACACACATATAGATTAGATGTAGATATAGATATGTAGATAGATATAGATATAGATAGATATCATGCATGAAACTGATAATTAATGACAATTACTTCAATTCTCTCTCTCTTTTTTAATCTACACAAGATATTACTGCCATTAATCACTGTTTTGTCCTCCAATGAGCATAGACCTTTCTGTTATTTCTCTTTCTAGGCACCTAACTGATAATAGTTAAAATACATCTCACAAGATTTTGCTGTCTGTCAACATCATTACGAAAAGCACATGATTTTGTCAACATTCACTGAGCCTCTGTGGACTCAGGAACAAATGCTACTGTGGCAGAATGTGTATCTCTGTGTGTATCTTTGAGGAGACAATGATAACTCTAGTTTTGAGAACAAGGCACAAGAAAAAGAGAGGACAACTCAAGCATGATAAGGGCAAGTGAACTGCTTTAAAAGGATAATCAGAAGATGCAAATCTTAGTATTTTCTAGTTCCCCTATGAAAACTGGAGACATAAAACTTCCAAAAGTAATCTTCCAGACTGCCAATTAGATTGAGGATTATTTGGTAACCTTAATTTTGGTACATCTTCCTGGAGACATGAGGTAACAGATGAAGTGGGAGTTTGAGGGTAGGATAAAAACAGAATTCTGCAAATTTCTTCTGGGCACAAGATTACAAGACACAATGATCTTTGTCACTGCCTGAGGCCCAGATCTTCTTGGCCAAATATTATTCCAGAAAACTGTGAGGCAATGGCTTTTGTGATTGTTTTGAGCTTGTGGCCAAGTGGTGTTGTACTTAGTAATGAACAGACATCCTCAACACTGCTTCTGGCACTCATGTCTGCTACTCAGAAAAATGGAGAAGCTACTTCAGAAATTTTTGTTGTGTCTATGAAGAACACATCCTTGAAAATAACATGCATTACCAAATTGAAATTGTGGATGTTTAGATTAACTTCATAATACTACATCCATCATATTTTGCTATCAATGTTTTCATCCTGGGGTCTCAAGCAGGGGTCTCTTGTCCTTGATTTATTAACAAAAGAAAACAAATCAAATTCCCAGCCCAAAGAACCACTTCCTTTTGGTTGCTACTGTGGAATATAGAGTTGATTTCAACTATGCCTAAAAATGCATACTATTTCATATATTTTTCAAGTTGATTTATTCATTTTGAGAGAGAGAGAGAGAGAGAGAGAGAGAGAGAGAAAGCATGAGCAGAGGAGGGGCAGAGAGAAAGAGGAGACAGAGAGAGAATCCCAAGCAGGCTCAGTGATGACAGTGCGGGGCTTGAACTCAGGAACTGTGAGATCATGACTTGAGCCAGGATCCAGATTGGGATGCTTAACCGACTGAGCCACCCAGCACCCTATTTCATATTTTTAAGTAAAATAAAAAAGTTACTTACATAAGTACACCTCTTTATTGTCAATTTCTTTAAAAAAATTTTTTTAAATGTTCTATTTATTTTTGAGACAGAGAGAGACAGCATGAGCAGGGGAGGGGCAGAGACAGAGGGAGACACAGAATCCGAAGCAGGCTCTGAGCTATCAGCACAGAGCCCGATGTGGGGCTCGAACTCATAGACCGTGAGATTATGACCTGAGCAGAAGTCGGATGCTTAACTGACTGAGCCACCTAGGCACCCCTCTTTATTGTCAATTTGAGAGACTTCTGGCACAGAAGAAATACAAATCACATTGTTCTTACTTTCCTTCCCTACTATTAAGGAGGGTGATGGGGCTGCTTGCCTCTCAGCATATCTGCCAATGCTAGTTTACAATGGAAATTATGGTAAACTAACAAAAGTTATGCAGATGGTCCCTGACTTACAACAATAGTTCAACTCACGATTTTTTGTTTTGGGTTTTTTTGTTTTTGTTTTTGTTTTTGTTTTTGTTTGTCTTTCTGATGGTGCAAAAGCCATACACATTCAGTAGAAGACATACCTGCAATTTTGAATTTGGATCTTCTTCTAAGCCAGCAATAGGTGATACAATCCTGTCTCACAACACTGGGCAGGGGCAGTGAACCTCAGCTCCCAGTCAGCCATGTCATCAAGTGGGTCTACGACCTGTACCACTGACCACCATTCTGTACCCATACAACCATTCTGCTTTTTACTTTTAGTACAGTATTCAACATATTACGTGAGATTTTCATCATTTTATTAGAAAATAGTCTTTGAGTTGGAGGATTTTGCACAACTGTAGGCTAATATAAGTGTTCTGATTCCATTTAAGGTAGGCTGTGCTAGGCTAGAATGTTTGGTAGGCCATGTGTAGTAAACACATTTTGACTTGTGCTTTTTTCAACTTATGATGGGTTTATCAGGATGTAACTTCATTGTAAGGCAATAAAGATCTGTACTAGTTATTTTGCAAAATCAAGATAGAAAATGCAGAATGCAGAAGTGTTGCATAATGTATGGAAAAATCTCCATTATGTACAAGTACTCTGTTTTAAGAGGTTCGAATCCAATTATAATAATCCAGAGTTCTTAGAGAATTTCATCAGAAAAATGTAAACCTCTGTCAAAAATCTTTGAAAAGCAAGGTGTTAGGATGGAACACTGTGAAATAATTGTATTGTGATGAAAGCTCTTGTTAATGGACCCCTTTCTGAGTTTGCCCTTTTGCTGAAGGCACACACAATTTTTGCCATTATCCCACAATGTATTATGGAGTGTAAGTCACAACTTGGTGTTAGTCAAAGTTTATAGTTCCAAGACTTATCTAATTTTGTTTAAAATTAGATTTCAAATATTCAGATGCAAATGACAAAGCATGTTGATAGCATTGCCCTTTAGCTCTAGTTATTATGCTAAGGAAACAAGACATCAAAAAAGCAATTGCTTTGAGTAGAGAGGAAAATACACCAGAAATCTAGTCTGTGGCCTCTTTTTAAAATACATATTACAAAAACATTATTAAAATTATTAAAATTATATAGAAAAGAGAATAATTCATAGTATGCCAAGCAACCTTAACATATGACATATATAGAATAATGCATGTTTTAATCGATGCATTTTTATTTTGTTTTCTAGTACAGTGTTTTGATAGTATGACAAAGAGGTGCCACTATTTGCTGATTTATTTCCTAAGGCTCTGTATAAATAAACAAAGCCATAATTGAGAGAGTTATCTGCAGTCCATGAGTTTACATGCAAAATTCTTCAATTGGTTAGGTACAGTGGGATGGCAACCCAAATAACTGATTTCTTGGTTCAATTATATACTTGATAACAATGGAATATCTATTGTGAGAAAGTTATAAATTCTCTCCATTTGCAAGTCTAATTTTAGGTTAATTTTAAAATTAGGTCCAATTTTAGGTCAAAGTTGATATTTAATCATGATGCCTAGGAAAGTTTTAGTTTAAATGGTAGGGAATACAGAGGTGATTCAGAGTCAACTCCAAAGATAGTTTATACTAATTTGAGTTGGGCCATCAGGCTGAATGGGACTAGGAAGGTCAGGATGTGTACTCTGACCCCACTGAATGCCCAGAGGACCCTGGAGCAATTCTCACGTTATTACCCAGGGCAAGATACAAGCTCAAGGCTGATTGCTAATTGTTCTGGGTGTCTAACCTTTTACAATATTTCACATGTGCCCCATAAGGTGTCAACAAAGTGAACTTGCTTCAGAATTGCTGTGAAATCAACAGGCATTTGGACCTCTGAATTAAGTTCCTGTTGGATTGTCAGCATTGTAAGTATAAAAGAAGATCTTTAGTCTATAATAGCAACCAGAAGAAAGTGACTCTTTTCGTTGGAGGGGGGGTGGGGGGGGCGTTGGTGGGCATGTGTTCATGTGCTGAAATAAATCAAGGACAAGCAAGCCCTGCTTGAAGCGTCAGGGTTAAAAACACTGATATAGAGCAAAATATGATGGACAAAGTATTCTGAAGTTAATCTACTCAACTGTAACATTTACAACTCATCAGAGCATTGATTGCCACTACCCACAGATCATTCTCAGCAAGCTCTCTATTCTTCATATCAGCTTCCTATAGATCAGTAAATTTAGAACTACGTTTTATCCCTGCTTAAGATCATATGGTCTCACTTTCCCTCATGAGGATCCTCTTACAAGATCTTGTTACAAGAAGACCAGAAATATCATGATTTCCAACGATATAATGTTCAAAACAAATGAAAATATAACTCGTCCAAAAATTATAATAACGTATGTCTCCTTTAATAAAGATTTTTGAAGTGTTTTACCTCACAAAGTAGGCATCTAAAAAATGCCAGTTACGAAAAGTATGGTTGTTAACCATAACAAAGATAAATTACTTTGAACAACTTTCACTGATTTATGGAATCTGAAAGATAGCCTTGAGAGTACATAATTCTATAGTTATTGTTAGAAGGAAAAAAAGCATAAATCACAAGGGCTGTATAAATATAATGTTAAAAATAATCTAAAAATATGAACATAAAAGCAAATAAACATTAGTAATATGGTTTGTACCTGGAAATGGAATTGTATCATAATTCAATGTCACAGATATAGATTACAAACAAGAGCTGTTTTGATGAGTCACATTTCACTTAGTGAGTGTTGTTTTCTTTAATATTCTGTAGCCAAAAAGATTCTCAGCCTTATGTGTTTTCATTATTCATGAGACATTACATATAACCATATTTGCTCTATTGTTTTAGAACATTACTGTCTTGTTACAAGAGATCAATTTTATATAAACATTTGAACATATCAGCACATCAGTAATAATGCAGGTTTAATAAAAATGATCATCTTTGAAGACAGGATATGGAAAGTAAATAATCTCAATCATTAAAGAAATTCTCTGCTTACTAAGGACTTAATGAGACTGATGTCTTGATTAGTAGTGTGAGATCTAGATGAGAATAGTGTGAGATGCAGTGAAACGGCAGCATAATTAACTATATAACTTGAATTAAAATATATAGAAGATTTATTCAATGAAAGACATTTAATCCATATAGCAGTAGAGATTAAAATATATTTTGAAGTGAAGTAAAGATTTATTTATAAGATGAAAATTAATTTTTAAAGGCAACTAAAAGATTTCAGTGTTTACCAGGGGATTGTGAGTATTCTGGGGAAAAAAAGACAAATTTTTGAAAATGCATTCCATAGGGAATCCTGGAAGACTGGGCTGCATTATCTTTTCTTTCCTTTCCTCTCCTTTCCTCTCCTTTCCTCTCCTCTCCTTTCCTCTCCTTTCCTTTCTTTTCCTTCCCTTCCCTTCCCTTCCCTTTTTTTAATTTTTTTTTTTTTGAGAGAGAGAGAGAGTGGATAAAGTGCAGAAGGCGGGGAGTGGGGAGAGATAATCTCAAGCAGGCTTTGCACTGTCAGATGTGGGGTTCAGTCCTACCAGCTGTGAAGTCATGACCTGAGCCGAAAACAAGAGTCAGACACTTAACCCACTGAGCCACCCAGGTGCCCCTGCATTATCTTTTCTAATAGCAGAAAGCTACCAAGCAGTATGTGCAATTAAGATTTTTAAACATAGTTTAATTTTTAAAATATTTAAAACTACCAAGGGCATAAATTTAAAAGCCTAATTTTATCCTGGGAGCAGTGGTAAATTGGGGCTACAACACATACCAACAGTTCTTTTCTTTTCTTTCAATTTCTTGTGCACCCAGGAAAAATGTATTCACATTATTTTTTCAAAACCCACTTTTACATGTGTTTTCTGAATTATCCATACAAGAACACTTAAGGGAAGAGTACCTCTGCCACCAATCAAACAATGAAATTTATGCTGGGAGCAGTGAAGTGTGGAATGAGTGAAACTCGGTGTGGTCTAGGAACAAGAACATCCACAGATGTTAGGATCCTCCAAGTTTAAATTTAAGATTCTGTTGTTTACTTTCTGTGACACTTTAGGCAAGCTGTTGAACTTCTCCGTTGGAGCTGACATGAAATTTAGATATAATATATGCAAATATGCCTTCTCAGACACTCCAAAAATGGCAACTACTGATTTACTCTAATTCCAAATCCATCACTGCCTTATTGTGTGACCTTAGGAAAGCTGCCTTGTTTTCAATTCTGCAGTGGTAAGCAATACCCACCTTAAATGATGTGGTGAGGATTATGTATGGTGATGTGTCTGAGCATGTCTGGCACAGAAACTGTGATATCCTTTTCCTGCTCCTTCATCTCTTTGCCTACTTAAAGTTCATAATCAAGAATTCCGTCCTCTCTAAGGCACTGCTTCTTTTCATTTTGTCTTTAATCACTAAGAAATGAGGCTAAAACTAGGAAATCTGAGTGGCTTAAACAAATCTATTACAGAATAAATCACTTTCTTGTTACTCTATGTTTTCTGGGAGCATTTTGTGTTAGGACAGGAAATAAAATACTAATTAGGACAATTGAGTTCAGGTTTCCCCCTGCCTCTGCCTTTAATCTTAATGTATACACTTGACAGGTTACATATTTTCTTGGATTAGGGGAATCTGTTTCCAAAACTGTTAAAATGCATTGATTAAAATGGATGATTTTTAAGATTATTGCGCTTCTAATTTCTATATTATCATCAAATCAATCTCCACATCAGTCGATATCTATTTTCCTCTTCTCTGCTATTGTTAACTTCTCACCTGATAACACTGTCCTTAGTTTTGTTAGCTTGAATGATACAATTCTGATGTTAATGAAACCACAATTGTGATTTTTAACCTTGCACAGACCCATGAGTTTTGCTCCATTCCAGAAGCTACCACTAATGTATCCTTTAATTAGAGAGACAGGCCTATAAAATATGGATGGATCAGCAAAAACTCATTCCCAACTCTGGAAAAACAATTTAAAGTGCACACTCTGCTAATACTGTTATCACTTATGTAGGACTGTTGTATACTCATTGTGAACACCACACATTTCTCATTGTTGTGCTCTGTAATCTTCAGAATCTGACTCTTTAAGTAGTATTCTTCATGAATATAACAATAAAATAGCCAGGATATCCTACTGCATACACATAAACATATATAGTATCTAAACATATTTGTTATATAAGGAATATTGATTATTGAATGTGTTCATAAAATGGCCTATGTATCAGATATAATAAATTTGCTGCTTTTCCTCACTGTTTATAACTTAATGAGCAGAGATAATTTGCTTCTTTGACCAATTTCAACACAAAAGAATTGATTTGAATTTCAAGCATACACTGAGAACATAAATATTATTTGATGGTTATTATTAATAACACTTCTCAAGAAGTAATAATAATAATTATTAACATTCAGACAAAGGTAGACTAATTCTATGTGATGAAAATTATAGGATTGACTCTTGGTCCCATTTTAATACAATTTGGTGAATTTGAATATTCTGTGACTTAATTTGAATCTTTTGTATTCAGAAGATTCAAAATGTAATTAACTGCTTGTGTACTTCACTAAGGTTCCAATGTCAGAAAAAGATAGATAACAAGATGACTAATGCTATTTAGCCTAGGATTAATGTGAGAATTTTCCAGGCAAATCAGTGACCAGGAATGAAAAGTTTCTATATTTTAGAAACTTTGCCATGATAAAGCAAAAACTCTCGATTAGGAGCTTCCATATTGTTTGTAGATACAACCCATATCCCAATTTTTGTTAAGTTTTATGAAGAGAAAAAAAAATGTTAAATTTTCATTAGCAAATGAATGTCAAATAAATCAATGCCAAATTTCTATCTGTGCACTCTGCTGAAATAGTATCAAAGGGTGCCACCAAAAGTAAATTAGAGAGTAAAGGAATAATAGAACATATTTTCAATTATTTAATACAGTAATTGGTATTTCTTGGAACTGTTAAAATATCCCATGTTTTTAACAGACTCTGTACTGTGTTGAATATAAACAAAATAAGAATAAAATAACACATATTCAGTGTTTCCACACAAAAACACTCATAAATTATTCTATTAGTTTTGGATAGTGCATACAAAGATATATAAATTTCCAATACATTGAATAACATACTTTATGCATATCAGGACTGCTGGTTGTTTTGATAACTAGAGAGAAATTAAATGTGTTGGGCCAATTAAGGATTAGCTTAAAATAATATAATTGAATATAAATTCAAAGTAAACTATTAGTATAATGATGTACTTTCTATTTTTTTACTTTCCCTTTTATCTTTTATGGCAGCTTTCTCAGAGGAGACTGCTCACACTATTTATTAACTTTTGGATGTTCAACAAAGGAAACTAAACAGTTTAGGGGCCATTCTTGTATTATTGGGGTGTATCTCAGCACAGCTGTATAGAGTTGAATTGATATTATTAACTAAACATATTAAAATTCAATTGTAAATGGCTCCAGTGATGTACTTAAAATTAGTTATATTAAAGTTCAATGAATCAATTGTTTGTGTTATAATTATATGTATATAAGTGTATATATGTAATATACATATTTGCATATATATACTAATTAAACATGTATAAAAACAATGGTTATAGTATATAGTATACGTTTAATAAATATTTGTTTAAATAATTAATGCATCAGTGGAAGGTTGTATTAAGCCAGCATAAGTGACAATGTTAACTATGCTAGAAAGGAAAATGTATGTGTCTTATTCTCTTTTACTTTATCAAAATATGAAAAATTTTAAGACAGTTTTCAAGGTTAACTTATTAACATGACTAGAAATTCAAATAGTGACTACATGGTTCAAAGGAAAAAGATAAATTTCTAACCACAAAAATTTAACTAACTGTAAGAACGTCTTACGTACCAATGCATGTTTAACTGAGGATTACATATATACATATTAAATCAGAATCTTAAATTAAATTTAAATATATAAATATCTTCAATTTAAATTAAATCTATAAATAGCTTTTATTAATTTAATACCTAAAGTAATAAACAATTGAAGTTTCTTCCTGAATTTTGATTATCTGAATATGTAATTTATCAAAATGAGAAGGCAATGATTGTAACTGATGGCTTATAATTCTTTAATGGCTACTATCTATTAAAAATATATAAATATAAAAGATAGTGAATTTGGGAATACTTAATCTCTAGAGTGTCTGCTTACTCTGCAATAAGATATCATATACTCATGAATTTGTAATCCAAATTGGTATTTCTGTATACAAATTTGACACTTTCATAAATAATTTAGTTTTCCTAGTCTTATAGATACAGAACCATTTGCACAATATGGAATATAAATCTATTTCCTGGCACTATCACTTGATGTTAGATTTTCTAATTTGATTCCCAGAAAAGGATACATTTTCATAATATTGTTGGCTTATTTATGAGATAATAATTGTGCTGATAAATCGTTGCCCCACGTGCATCACTGTATGTAAGAAAAGACCTCTAAAACAATATAGATTTATATTTTTCTAATTCATAACTCACGAAGAATAAATCCCTCATATGTTTGGGTTTTTTTCTCCAGGATTTCATAAGATTAGGGGTTCTTGATGCACCTAGTAGGAAAATCCCATTTTGCCTTATTTTATTATAATAACTGGTCTGTGTTATTAATCATACACATGCTCATAACCCAGGCTCCTAGTAACAATTGAGGTTGCTAGAAGATGAATGAACTGATGGTGAATGAACTGATGCAATGAATAATAAGTTTCAAAGGAAAGGAAAAGGCTAGGTTATGGTTCCCTTAAGTATGATGTGTAGATCCAGGTATTAGTTATCTATTGACATAGTAATAATAATTGTGTATATATTTGTATGTGTGTGTCCAAGGAAACCATAGAACTCAGTGGCTTAAAGCAATACACATTTTTTCATTCGTGGGGTATGCAGCTCAGTAATTTGGGCTGATTCACCTGCATAGCTTTTCTGATCTCTCCTGAGCTCATTTGCATGTAAACACTTGATTGTCTAATAAGGTCTTGAGATGACTAGGCCATATGTCTTTTATCCTCCAGTAAGCTAACTGGGCATATTCTCGTGTGAGGAGTGAAACCAAAGGTACAAACGAAAAACCTCAAAATTCAAGTCCACCTGAGAGTATTTGAATTATGGTCCCCAGCATTCCAATGGCCTTAAACACATGTCATGTTGGAACCCAAAGTCAGGATGAAAGGAAACAACAAAGCTACATAACAGTATGGAACCAGGAACTAGTCAACAATTGGGACTGGTAATGCTATCAGCCTACCACAGTCCTCTAAGATTTTAATTAAGATAGGATAAAATCCTGTGAGTAAGGTGGCCAAGGATATGTATAGGGGAAGGCTCTAATCATTGTAGTCAAAACACAATTGAAAGAATTTGTAAATTTTTTGATTGTGAAGGGTCAGGGTGACTGTTAACTAAAAGATGTTTTTGAAGTTTCATTTATGGGGGTAGTAGTATTCATTTCCAACAGCTATTCAAACAAAGTACTACAACCAGGCTGGCTTAAGCAGGAACAGCTTTTTCTCTCCCAGTTCTAGATCCTAGAATTCCAGAATCAAGGCATTATCAGAGCCATACTTCTTCTGAAACGCTCAGGAGAAATCCTTCCTTGCCTCCTCTAGTTTCTGGCGTTCCTTGCCTTGTAGATGCATCACTCAAATCTGTCTGTGTTGTCACAGAGCTGTGTCTCCCTGTGTACTCACTCTCTTCACACAGGGTTCCCTTGGTACGTGTTTGCCCAAATTTGTCTCTTCTTTTCAGGACACCAGTCATATTGGATTAAGGGCCCATCCTACTCCAGTGTGACCTCATCCTAACTAATCATATCTGCAATGACCCTCTTTTTTTTGTAATTAAAAAAAATTTTTTAGTATTTATTTCTGAGAGAGACAGAGCGTGAGGGGAAGAAGGCAGATAGAGAGGGAGACACAGAATCTAAAACAAGCTCCAGGCTCTGAGCTGACAGCCCGATGCAGGGCTCGAACTCACGAACCATGAGATCATGACCTGAGCCGAAGTCGGATGCTCAAGCGACTGAGCCACCCAGACACTCTCTTTCCAAATAAAATCACATCCTGTCATACTGGGGGTTAGGATTTCAATATATCTTTGTTGGGGGGGGCATAGTTTAATGCATAAAAATAGTGATATTAAGCAAAACAAAGTATTGATGGCAAAAAAAATATTGAGAGAAGACATGAGGAAAAGAGTTTGAATCAGTTGTTCTGAAACTAAGCTTTCAGAATAATATCCAGTTTAGAAATACAGAAAACATTTAGAAATGCAAGATTAATTAGAGATGAGGTTGGTCTGGAGAGAGAAATATGAAACTTTTACCAAGGCAAAGGTTTTCCATGTGGATCCGACAATAAACCAAAAGACTAATATGAGAGAGTAGGAACACAAATCTAGAAAGAAGTCCAGAGAAGCATGAAGAGGTAGGAAAAAATATAAAAGTATGTATTATAATAAAATTGGGAAGAAAGTGTTTTACTTAGCCAGGTAAACTCAAATACAGTATCTGAATAGACTAAACCTTAGAGATTGTTCAAGGCGAGCCTAGCAACACTCAAACCTAGTATAATCCTAATTATTCATTTTTTAAAAGTGTCTAAAATTTTTGAACTTGAAATGATCATTTCTACCAAATTAAGGAATAGTCCCTTTATGAATTTTAGAATTTATGCAACAGTACTTAAATAATTTCATCAAGGAGTTTCAGCTAAAATCTTGTAAATAACATTTATCTGCTTCAGGTAAGGATCTTGAAGGATCAGGAGTAAAGGAAGCCAAGTTAATTTATTCTGATTATAGAATTCTAGCTCATAGAACATATGGCAAATTTTGAAAATTAAAGTAAATATTCCCTTGAAATGCCTAGTTTTAGTGAAGTATGCATCGGAACTGGAATTGAAAATAACAGATAAAAATGAAATACATTTCATTCTGCTTTTAAGGAAAAGCAAAAGTTTGGAAGGCAGTAACCTTTTTCTGAATTGTTCCAACATTTCCTCATAGTTGTTCTATCACCGGGAAGCAGATTACTCAGGGGAAAGGAGAGCGCCAGATTTGAAGCTGGAATATAAATAATAAGTCTAAATCCTGGAAATACTTTAAAAAACAAGCGACTAATTAAAGAGAAACTTAGGTGAGAAAAAGAATGTCAATTGCTCAAATGCCCACCTCCGGAAGTGAATAGTTTTTACACCCTGTCTTTTCCAAAGTACTCCTTGAAGATGTTAAGAACTGGGGGTGGGGGGGGGTGGTGTGTTATTCCTAGTAATTCTCTTTGGAACATTAGGCACTGAAAATACGGCATTAAGAGATTAAAAGGAGTAATGATGCCAATGTTATTTTTTTAAACCTAAAAAGGAATTCAGTAGTATTTAGTGGAAAAGCATGAGATTAACAGGCTGGGGAACTAACGAGTTACCTAATTTGGTGCAACTTAATCTCCCACTTTATAGCTAAAAACTCAAAACCTGCTTACACTATTGTTACAAAACATGGTGGAATGATGTATATGAAGTGCTTGATAGTAGCAATTCAACAACTTTTAGATTTTACCTTTTAACTGAAAAATATCAAGTCTCTGCATACTCCTTTTGCAACAAATAAGATAAAGTTCTAAAACCTAATCTGTAACCTATTTTTGTGTACACTTAATTACAAAAGTAGGTAGAAAGGTCCTAAGCCTTTATTTGGTTAATTTATGTTATATTATGCTTTAGTTTGCTTTTTATCTCCCAAGAATTTATTTAGAACTCCCATGCTCCTAGGATTCCACCTGTCCTTTTATAACCAGATTTTCCATGATAGATGCAATTTTTATGTGTTCCTTTCCATCTTGTGTTCATGTTAGAGTTTAGGTATTCTTAAGTATGGCTTTGAAAGCCCAAACCGGTTCTTCTATTAAGTGATTATATTTATATCCTTTCCATTTTGTGTTTGTATTAGAGCTTTGGTATTCTTAAGTATGGCTTTGAGAGCCCAAAAAGTTCTTATATTAAGTCATTATATTTCTAGCCTCTAAGTAATTATGGATACTATTATCATATAAGTTAGGAACTTAATAAATAGTTGGTTGTAAAATCATGGGTGTGACAAGTGAGACAAGAGGCCCAAATATCCCTAGATTCCAATAAATGAAAATGTAAAAAGGAAGCTATATTTGCACTTGAACCAATTTCCTTTTAGCGAGAGGGTTTTCTGGGGATTCTGCTGTTGGACAAGAGCCCAGGTCACACTTGGCAGCTGCCCCATGTCTGGGGCAGCAGCTGGTTCATATGCTTATATATTGATTACCCTCCAGATGGAGTGAAAAGATGAAGTAATTATGAATTATTACAGAAAATTGGGTTTTAAACTTTGACAACATGATGAAAACAAACTCCAAATCATGATATTTCTTAATTAAGATGATTAAGGGTTTATTTTCTATTTAATATCAATAATAAATATATTTTAAATAGTACCCCAAATCCTGTTGTCATACAGTTGTTAATTTTTTTTAATTCAGTGTTACGAATTAAATTGAGCCCCCTGCCAATCTTTGTGAAGATGTGAGAGATGCCCATGCAGATTTCTCCCATCGCTGAAAGTCCTGTGTTGCTCTGTGCATTTGACTGGGCACAAAAGTTGACTGCTTGAAAGTTACAGTCACAACGAAGACATTTCCTTGGATTCTCTCACTTCATAACTATTTACTAAGAGTCTTAATCACAACACATCTGCTCAATATTTTCTCAAAAAAAAACCCATGCATATTATTAAGTAGAAGCAGGGAACTCGCAAATGCACACTAGCTTTACAAGTTTTTAAATGCTTGTCATTGTTTTCAAGGTTTCATTCATATATGCATAGATTCAGTAACTTGAGGAATAGATAATATGTATCCAATCCTAGCGTATTAGGAGAGCAAAAGTCAATAAAATACAGCAAAGAATTCCCTATCTATTTTTGGAAATAAAACATACAAACAGGACAGCAATTACTCTCCTAAACAAGAGCTGTGTATTGTGTTGAAAATCCTCTCCCCATTTGCTAAAAGTATCTCAGTGACAAGGATAAAGTGGATGATTCAGTAAGGATTTGTCAGCAAAAGAAAGATTAATGTGGCAAAGTGGAGGGGAGGGAAGCATAGGACACTTCTCTAATTTTATTCGAATGAGTCACACATTCAAATAAAATAATTTATTTGAATGATTCAACTATTACCTCACTTCTATGAGATGTCAGGAAATTTGTGTCAAAACATTTTAAAAATAAATAATTCCTGTTATGTGAATTTTCCTTTTTTTTTTTTTTTTATCACCCATTGTGCACCTACAATATGAAAGACCAGGACCAGTGAGCATAGGGTAAGTAAGACACAATCTATCTCTGAGAATCTCACTTTCTGATTGGTAGAAAAGCCATATAAATGATAGACTTAGTGCTAATGTTAAAACACAAATATTTGAAATTACACATGTATATTGATAAGAATATACCAGGGGGCGTCTGAGTGGCTCAGTCAGTTAAGCCTTTCTCTTGACTTTGGCTCAGGTTATGATATCACTGTTTGTGAGTTCAAGCCCCATGTTGGGCTCTGTGCTGACAGTGCGGGGCTTGCTTGGGATTCTCTCTCTCTTCCTCTCTCTCTCTCTCTGCCCCTCCCCTGCTGGGGGTCTCTCTATTTCTCTCTCTCAAAACAAATAAATAAACTTTTAAAAATATTTAAAAAATAAAATAAATATACCTATAAAAATATGTTTGAATTATGCTTGCATTTACAATATAACATAAAAATCATAGTACTATTATCTCAGATTTTCCAACATAACTAACTGCTCAGAGTTGTGATTACATAGTATGACCAGCAGTATTTCCTCAATAAT
Source organism: Acinonyx jubatus (assembly GCF_027475565.1). NCBI lineage: Eukaryota > Metazoa > Chordata > Mammalia > Carnivora > Felidae > Acinonyx > Acinonyx jubatus. Next base: position 59,493,694 of record NC_069380.1, read on the forward strand.
TACTTTAAAAATATCACTGAATGGAAGCATCCGTCTTACAAATGTATATCTGCTTGTTCTGTTCAATTGTTTATAATTAGAGCATTCTTACCTTGTTGACCAGATTCCAAAGACATATAATATGGCACAAGGCAATCAAATTAGTATTCTATCCTTCTATTTTCATTTTCACATAAAAATGCATGATCAAATTTCACAAGTAGAGCAGAGATTACTTAGTCTATGGTGGATCTTATGAGAAATAATCTTTACTGCAAAGATAGTTTGTCACCATTTTTTAAAAACTCTGTACTCACAGTACCCCCTGAAGAAATTTATAGAATTTAACCAGATTCTAGAGACCATAGATTTGTATGTGTTAAATAATCTGTTGATGTCAATGAAAATTATTGTGCTCCTTGTGTAGACCATCCAGATAGATTATGCTAAAATACTCTGCTAGATTTACCTTCTTAGAATTAAAGGTGTATTCATCTAATCTTTTTTTCTCAAAGAGAAATAGTATTTCAGAAAGTTTGTGACCTCATTTTAACATCTTTAACCTTGACTTTAACTACATGTCTATTTTCATCAGAAATATCTCCACATTGAAAGACATTTTCATGAACAAAAATGATGTAAAAAGAAGAAAATTAAGCCCTTTGAAATTAATTTTTTCATGCTCTTTCTCATTTCACTTTACAAGAATAAATTATATATATTTCACTTTTTTTAAAGTAAGCTCTATGTGCGGGGTTTGGACTCACAACCCTGAGATTAAGTGTTGCATGACTATTGATGGAGCCAGTTAACTGCCACTACTCCACTGCTTCACTTTTAATATAAATACATTCCACATATTTCACTCTAAAAACAAAGTCATACAATAGTGGTTACTATGAAACCTCTACTTTTCCTTAAAAAAATTTTTTTAACGTTTATTTACTTTTGAGACACAGAGAGACAGAGCATGAACGGGGGAGGGGCAGAGAGAGAGGGAGACACAGAATCCAAAACAGGCTCCAGGCTCTGAGCTGTTAGCACAGAGTTCGACGCGGGGCCCGAACCCACGAACCACGAGATCATGACCTGAACTGAAGTCGGACACTTAACTGACTGAGCCACCCAGGTGCCCCTACTTTTCATTTTAATGTTTGAATACAAAAACAATTCAAAGTAGATATTGGGGATAATTAAAATATCTCCTGTAAAATTCCAAGTAAAAAACACAACAGAGTTCATGAATTATAACTTATGACACTGCAATTTTATTAAACAAAGCACTACTTAAAATTCTAGTCAGTATTTAATTTTCTTGTAAAGAACAGTGTTTGGCATAATTTTACTAGCATTTTGTAGATTTATTTAGCAGATGTCGTTTTGGCTCCATAGGTAATATTTGTTCTAAACTTTGAAATTACACAAACATTTGCCTTTCAAAGATACCAGACACTTCTCTCATCTTCCACACTTTATAACCCTTTGAACATACGCTGTGAATGACAGAAAGTCATTAAGTGAACACTTACGCAGGTTTGGTAAATTTAGAAAGAATCCATGTACATGTTGTTCCTGTATTGTTATCAAGTTTTAACAGCTATTTTATGGGAAACATTTGGGATTTCTAATTCAGGTGGAAACAATGCTTGTTTTTCTTACATGTGTGATTATATTTACATGTTTTAAACCATTACCACTAACGATTGACATATTGATTATAGGAAATTACATACAATTCAAAGAGCTGTGTTAAAAATTAAGACAAATTTAGCCAACTTTGATTCAAGACCTGATATTTGTAGGTCATTACCACATGGAGTATAAGTAGGCCATGCTAAATAAGTTTGACAAGGATATTTTATTAACAAGTTGTTTTCACTTATCTTTTAAATACTTGATGCAGTCCGCTCAAGAGTTTTCTCTTTCTGTCGTGTAAGGTAGCCCATCTGGGCAGCCAAAGGAACCTTTCTAAAGTATACTGGAAATTGTGTCATACTGTCAGTAAAATCCATGGATACATGCTCAATGCTCTAAAGATGTGGTTTACACTCCTAATTATGGTTTAAGCCACATTCTTCCTCTCTGCCTTTTGTATTTGCTCCTAGAATATGAAACCACAGGGAAAACAATTAATTATTGTCATCGTTTTCTCTGGTCTATGGGGTCTTCCACTTTCTTCTTAAAGTCCATCATTACTCTCCTCTTCACTCATATCACTTTTTACAAAGTCTCCCCTAAACCCCCAAATTGATTTAAATGTCCTCCTACCTCATTACTTCCTGCCTAGGAGTTTATACTGCTTTGTACTTTATATGTACTTCCTGTCTCTCCATCTGCAAAATAAGCTGCACAAGGGCCATGAACTTGGAGATTTAAACAGGAATAGCAATGTAAATTATAAGCAAGGTCATAAACTGGATACTGATTTTTTTTAAGTGCAACTAGTCTGTAGAGACTCCCATATATATTGTAAAACAAGTGGAGGAGGGGAACAATTTTAGATCAGACATTTCACATTAAAGAAAAACAAAACATTTTTGAGATTAACTAGGTTAGATCAGATTCTTTATCTTGTGTAATAGGATATAAAACTACAAAAGTGTCATAGAATTGTCTGGGAAGTTACAGCTTCTTTTCTGTAGCTGGTTTTTGGTCAGACCATAACGCTAATTGATTGTTTTAAGTCTAGTTCATTGTTAATTTGTCATGCTGAAAAATTAGCTATGCCTTTATAGTGAAGCATACCCTATGGAATTAAAAAAAAAATGTTTTGCATGTTTTTTCTATTGAGGGAATAGAAAAGTCAGGACAGGAAAATATATAAGGATAATTGTAGTGCCAAAGCACAAACTGAAAGCTGTGTAAGCAAATAGCATTTGTGTAAACAGATAACATCTACTCATTCAGTTGTAGAACATGGAGTAGAACATCCAGCTATCAGGTTTCTGGAAAGCAGAAATGAGACTTATCATTCATAATAAAAATTTCAGTTTGAATTCATATCTAAATTTCTCAATAGCAGGATTTTTTTCAAAAGTGTTTCCTATATGCATGGCACTCCATAATCCAGAGGAGAATATACTCCACAGCATCCTTAAAATAAAGACTGTAGCAAGTTTCAGAGTTCCTTGCCTTATAAAATCTCTCAAAATAGACTGATGGAATAATGCCAAACAGAGTTTGGTAAGAGCACACCTGCAAAAGTCCTAACTAAGCAGCTCTGTTCTCTGTTGCTCTAGCTTGAAACAAAAATATAATTAAGAATTGATAGCAGATGGAAGGACTGTCAATGTTTTTTAGAATCCTCTATGAATACGAATTCTCACAATAAAAATTTGGTTCAGAACTAGGTGGACTGGAGTTCATAATATAATATGGATTTATCAAAATACTTACATAAAGTGAACCAGCAATTTCTAAGAATAACTCTTTCTTGGAGAGGAGACTAGGAAAAGGTAATGGTACGACTTTCCCACTACTCCTGCTAAATAACTTTCCATGTCACCAAACCAGAAACCAGTAAATGCAAAAACATATATGTTGCAATTTTTTCCCCTGTGGGCAGAAAGTTTATCAGGAAGTGAGCTTAGTATCAATACTTGGAGGAATAAAGGACCAGAAATGGGCAGATGGATACATTAAACTATGATGTCTTGGCTGATTCTATAGAGTGTTGGGTCTGTTGGCTCATAAGATTTCTTCAGAATTGATGCCATGGGGCGGGAGCTGTATACTTCCATATGGATTAGCCACAGGATATAGCTAGAATTTTTAAAATCTAAATTCCAGTGTTTTTTCATAAACTGGCACACATTATTCCCCAAATTGTTTAATGTTCTCACATCTGTGTAAATATCCCTCTTCTTGATTTTGTGTACTTTTTTTTCTAGCTTTTTAGTGTCTGAAATCGTTTTGGTTATTTTCTTTTTTTAAATTAAAGAATTGGTTTTGGTTTTTAAATAATTCTCTTGTTTTACAGTTTTTATTCATATCTGCTATTATATATTCATTTTTCTTTATTTTTGCTTCAATTTTATTAGATTTGTTTTTATCTTTGCTACATCTCAAATGAAACTTCAGTTTATGTGTTATGTTAACTTTTGTTTCCAGCAAGGTTTACTAGTTGTACAACTTGGTTTTATTCTAGATTCAGTTGGCTTTTCATATTTTAGAATATTGTTTATGTCTCAAATTTAAAAATCATAAAATAAGTGGTAGTTTTAATGCCCACTTAATTTAGAAGTTGCTACTCCCTTACTTCTGTCTGCTATTTGATCGTACTTTTAAAATAACATTAGTGACTTCAGGCTGATATTATTAGATAATTATTTCATAATTTTTAAATTTATCTTTCAAGAAAAAAAAACCTCTCCACTTACATATGTGTACTTTTTAGGTAGCTCTTTAGTTTTAATTAATTTTATTTCTACGCTTAAAAATTACCTTCTTATAATTTAAATTTTTTTTTCAACGTTTATTTATTTTTGGGACAGAGAGAGACAGAGCATGAACGGGGGAGGGGCAGAGAGAGAGGGAGACACAGAATCGGAAACAGGCTCCAGGCTCTGAGCCATCAGCCCAGAGCCCGACACGGGGCTCGAACTCACGGACCGCGAGATCGTGACCTGGCTGAAGTCGGACGCTTAACTGACTTCGCCACCCAGGGGCCCCAGCCTTCTTATAATTTAAATATAATGACTGCCCCATATATCTTGGGATTTTTTGATGGGTTTAGGTACAGAAAGTTTCTTTTTTCTAAGAAAAGCAGAAAAGAAGCACATGCAAAGCTAAAATGAGTACTACACCAAAACACACATATATAAAATATTAAAAAGCTTAAACAGGTTTTATGATTTCTGCCAGTTTATTTAGTTGAGAATTTAAAATTAAAAAAAAATTTTTTTTTTTTAACGTTTATTTATTTTTGAGACAGAGAGAGACAGAGCATGAACGGGGGTTGGGGCAGAGAGAGAGGGAGGCACAGAATCGGAAACAGGCTCCAGGCTCTGAGCCATCAGCCCAGAGCCCGACACGCGGCTTGAACTCAGGGACCGTGAGATCGTGACCTGAGCCGAAGTCGGGCGCTTAACCAACTGAGCCACCCAGGCGCCCCGAGAATTTAAAATTTTTAACAAACAAGTAAGAAATCTTTGGATATGAAAAATTGAGCGGGATAGCCATTCAACTCTATGCAAGTATTATTTAGAGTACAGATGCCAATTGATTTTACTCTTCTCAGTGAACTTATTTTTATTTCCTCTGTTTGTTCCTGTGGGGGATTACTTAGTTCTTTAATTTTGCAAGTCAAAAATTTGCTGTCCTACATCTAGGTTTGGTTCTAGTTTTCAATCATCATTCTTGGAATTAAGATTTTGTCAGTCTGCACTCTTTCTTCAGGAAACATTCTTTCTATAATAGCTAAGAATTTCATTTCCAATTATTCTTTGGCGTCTTCTTAAAGAACATATTATTTCTATATTGGAAATTCATTCTCTCTGGCACAAACCCAATATCTGTTGTCTCATAGCTGTAAATTGTTGTTGTTGTTGTTTTAATATTTGCGTTCTAAGAGAGTTGGGCCTTCACATGTATTTTATAAGATTTAAAGATTTTTTTTTTCTTGGAGAGATACAGCACAATGACGCTTGGAGAGATGAAAAACTGGATTTTTTGTTGACATATATCTTCAAGTGAGAGAAGGCTGCCAGGCAGGGCCACACAAGGGCTTATACCATGGGATAGGGTAACAGCAAGCTAGAAGTGAAGGGGGCAGTAAGGGGGGTAGGGTTAACTAGGTTTTGGTGGCTCTCATTAGACTGGCTATTTTAATAATTTTTCAGGGTCTGCGGTGTAGGGGTTGTTCCCATTCTCTGCTTTGTGTCACCAGGACAATTCAGGTGTGTGTATAGCGGCCTGGGATATGATTGTCCAATAAGAGAAGTGGTTGAGATATGGATTTAATCCATTTTTCAAAAAATGGAACTGACTGGCCTCTTGCCAGGGCCTCAAAACTGAATCAAGACAGCATGTTAAAAAAATATTATGATATGATTAGCTAATGCCACAAAACATAAATTCTGTTCTTTCTTGTTTTTAATGTGGATTTAAACTATTATTTTTATTATATTTTATTGAAGCCTTGCTCTCTTGCTGACCTTTTTTTCTATCTTATTGCATGTTATTTTCATGTCAGCTTCTGCTCTCTTGCTTATTTTTCATTGGAATCCTTTCATGAATTCTACTGTGTATGCCAGGCCGTATCTTCTATTAGACAAGTGGTGTGTATTTGTCTATTAATTTCCTCACTAATTCTAGACATTTTTACAGATAGAGAAAAAAAAATTCATTATAGTAGTATTGGGGGAGACACAAAAAGGTAATAACATTTAAGAATCAGGTCACTAGATTTTAATAGTTTATTAATGTATCTAGTATTTTAAGAGTCCAAAATCGTTATTTGTTAATTTCTCTTTTAAGTGGATTTTTTGATTGAGAATCTCTGGTCTGAAATTATATTTGTGAGTTATAATACACATTGTTATTTACCTGTGCTATTTCCTATTTCCCTTTGCCATAGATCATAACTGATCAAGACAGTAAATAATGAAATGTTATAAGTGAAAAGTTCACATAATTACATAAATTGCACATTTTAAAGTTCTAAGCGCTGAGTCAGACCATCCTAATACACTGGGTTAATCAAAACATTTATGTGAAAGAATATTATCTCTTGTACGGTTCTTTATTCTTTATTATCACGGCCACCCAGTTATTGAAATCTTGTGCTCACGAACATATATTTGATAAAGGTTCTTATAAATTATAATTGTGTCATACAAATGTTAGATATTGTTATTTTGCTTATTTTCTCTGACACATGGAAGTACATATTAGATTCAGTATGATTTGCTTTTAATTTAGGCAAGGATAACGTTCTTACTATTTATATGAAAGAAACACAAGGAAATACAAAATTAAACATATTCGTATCTTTCTATTGTCATTACAGATGAACATCTGGTAATTTTTACTGTCAAAATGTTTACTAGAAAATCAGTCAGATAACTTGGGTATATTCCAGGTTCTACAACTTACTAGCTTATGTGCTGAATCACTTATCTTCTGAGAGCCTCATTTTTCCTCCTCGGAGACTTAAATAATTTCAGAGTTAGTAGAGACCTTATAATCATATAAACCATGATCTTTATTTTTCAGGTGAAGTAACCACAAAACAGAAGGTAAACTGAGCTAATCAAATGTGACAGTGTTAGTAGTTACTGAGCCCAAGCAACCCATCCTTTGATCTTTGCATGTTCCACTGTGGACTGTCCCCTGTTTTATGGTTGGACTGAAGTGGAATATATAAAAAAATATTTGGAAGCCATAACATGCTTTACAATTTGAGGATTTATTTATATTAATATTGATAAAAATTTGATATTCCAAAAGAGAGTTTTACTCCATGGTAGCATTTCTTTAGTATTGTATTTATTCTGATATATCCCAGTCAAGTGAATATTTGATATTTTAATATGACCAAGATGAAAGCAAATTTTTGAAGAGAAATTTTACATCAATAAATTTAAAAAAATCTCACAGGAAAACAACGCTAGAAATGTCCTGTTATCATGAATACTCTTCACTTATTGCATATAGTAACCCATGTTGATAAATGATGGTCCTAGAAACCCACCTACAACCTCTCAGGAAAGACTATTTCAGCCGCCCACATACTTAAATAGTAAAAAAAAACCACAAAAAAACCCTAAAACTTCTAAGTATAATGAGAAACACTGAATATACTTAAAATTTCCACAGCCATATTTAAATATGAATAAGAGTAAAATGGATTGTAAATTACTGATGGATAGAGTTCAGGTTGAAGATGATCCCTCATTTTTTCAATGCATATTTAAAACTTTTATGGAAATCTACAGCTGAATATCCAGCTATAAATATCATATCTGACTTGTGTAAGGTGGCAACTGCTGATCCTATTTTTTTTAAATTGTCTTTTAACAAGCAGACACGTCTTTTCTGTTGGAGAAGCATTTTCTTCTAGCATGTGTTCTGTATGCTTCATTTCCTCTTGCGCATTTTCAACAAGAGTGACCCAGATGTGGAAATTTTAGCATTATATATATATATATATATATATATATATATATATATATATATATATCAGTGTAAATTAATTGCTGACTTGGTGAATAATTTTCATATACTCTTTCTCCATTTTAGTGTATTCCATACAAATCGATCTTTTATCTTACAAAAAAGATTACTGACAATTCAGGATTGAAATCTGTTAAGGCTAATTATAATATATAATCATATTTGTGTGTGTATATGTGTGTGATTTCTCAATGTGTTGAAAATACATATTATTTTTCAAAATAATGAATTATTTAAGCTATTTCCTAAGCACAGCAAACTAAGAAGGTTTTGTAATTTAAAACACACAAACTAAAAAGGCTTTAACAGTTTTATAGGGAGTTTGAAAAATGTACATTCAATCAAAAACCTGATTCTACCACTATTTACCACAGCAACATATGCTCAATGGCTAATTCTTGTGCCAGCTGACTTTTTCCAAATTTTACTAGGGCTTTTGAAAATGTTCAGGGCGCTTTTATGTTTAGAATTTTTGGAGAATTCAGAGATGAAAAAGGCTGTTCTTTCCATAGCTGCCTATACACATTAGAAAAGAGGGGGAAAAAAACAAAAGGAAAGGAAAAATTCAAAGCATAGCATCCTAGTGTGTGATAAACCGATCTTTAGACTCAATTGTTTTTATTCCCTCTCCACTTCTCACTCCAATCCATCCCAGCTCTCTGCTCAATTGACAGAAAATTTTGTGTTGTTTTGGCATAGTAACAAGTAATCTTTCACAAATACAGTTCTATATAAGAAAGTAGATCTTGCCATTCATTTGCTAGTCATTTATTGTATGGTTCTCTGTGCCAGGCACTGTCCTGGGGTTAGAATGATATCAAAAGAACAACAACAGTAAAAATGCCAGGTCTTTGTCCTCCTGAAATTTACTATTTGGTAGAGAAGACAACCATTAATTACATACTTAGAAAAATGCAAATACAATTACAACTGAGTAAAGGTGTTGAAGGATAAGTGAATATTCCAATATCAGTGTAAAGGTATCTGAACAAGGAGTCAAAAGAAAAAAACTTTCTTAAAGAAGTAATAAGTGAGCTTAGTTCTGAAAGCAAAGTGGGAGTTAAATAGGTACAGAGCAAATTAGAGTTTGACCTGTGCAAGGATGGGCCAAAGCCTATGCATGAGTATCTGCCATCTTTTCTCCCACCTGTCTCTCCTCCCACCATAAGATTACCATTTAGGTATGTCTACTCAACTATCAGTGAGATTTTTTATCAAGTTTGCTGAAGATGTTCTGCGTGACTTTTTTTTAAATATAAGAGAGTTCAGATGTTTCGTAGACACTGACACTTCCAAATGTTATTACTGATATTCGGCTTTTCCACTTCTGATGTGACCTTTTGAATACATTATTGGCACAAATTTGTAAGCATTGCTTGCATTATTTTCTTTAATATTCTTTAAGTGGAAAGTCAAGAGTTAAAAGTTAAGAAATTCTATTGGTTATATCTAATTTAATATAACATGTTCCATTAAAATAGATTTTAACAGACATGGATATCATTTTTTCTGATGGATAATGGATCTCTAGTTCACAGATTTCACTGAGTGTCAGGATAAAAAAAATGTTGTGATATACATAAATTATGTCTAGGTCAGGAGCCATAACTCCTTGTTTGTTTGTTTGTTTTTCAAAAAATTTCTTATCAAGCTATATGTCTATTCTTATATAATGACAAACCAACTGATACATGAAAATAACTTCACTACTGAGTTTCTTAGACATAACTTCTTAAAGTCAGAATTGATAATGTTAAGATGCATTTTGTTATGAACAATATGAACACTGGTTAAGAAAGCAGGTTATTTAAACTTTCAGAGTTTCTGTTTCCTCATCTAGAATAGTTGTAATAAAGAGTCATTATAATAAAGCTGTTTATAATAAAGAGTTATATAGTCAATATAATAAAGCTGAACTTATATTATAAATTAAATGTAATTAATATATCTTAAATATTTTACTTAGTTTTATATTTTAAACATATGGTAAATATGTGTATACATTCTTCGTATATGATATAAAAAGTTATTAAATGCTTTAATATTGATGGAATGATTAAGTTAGATCATTGATTTTAAAAACTCATTGCAGCATATTTTCTGGAAAAAGTTAGATCTCATTATTTGCAGCATAATATAGCAATTATAGATTATGGGATGTCCCTGAGCTCAAAGATTTAATTACATATCTGAAAGTCTCCTAGATTATTTTCATCTCTGCCATCACCTTTCCAAAATCTAAACTTCTAATGGGATATAAAAGTAGGTTATTTGCGAGGGAAAAAAGTTGCTTCAAATTATTCCCTATTGATCTCAGATACTTAACACAGTTTCTACAATGTCTAACTTTCTCCCAAGGAATAACTAATACCTGGAGCTCTTTACACAGTAACATCATGATCTTTTTTAGCAAAAGGAAATGGACTGTGATTATTGAGGTATTGTTTCCCATGAGTCCTCAACAAGATGCACTAGAGAAAGCTAATCAGTAGTTTTCTCTGTTTCTTATTATCAGTGTGGTAGTGTGGTACATGGAAATGTACAGGTTGTTTATGGAGAGAAAAGTGACATTTTTCTTTGGGAAAAGAATCTACCTAACTTATTTTAAAAGGATCTCAAATAGTTTAATTTTAATTTATAATTTTTAAGCAACCATATTGTTTTGGAATAAAATAGGTTATATTGATAAATAATATTTCAACTTATATATAACTAAAGTCACTCTTTATGACTTTGAGTTGTGGGGGTAATACAAAATAATTCTGAAAAAAACCAACTGATGATATCTTTTGGGTGGTTGTCTTAAAATGTTAGAAGAATATGGTAAAAACCATTTGTTTTTTGCTCTACAGAATTTGGGTACTGTGTATTGTGACTGAGAGGAATAGAATAAGAGATGTGTATTTTGAGATATATAAATTAATATGAGAGCAAAGATGAGACAATACTCAAAATTGCTGATATGATAAAAGATAAATGAATCAATAATATTGCAAGGGACATGCTCCAAATTTTCACTGTGTGATAGCCTGCGTTCATTTACACATTACATTTGCAGAAAAATTTTTTTCTTTCTTTTAAATTTATTTATTTATTTTGATAGAGAGAATAAGAGGAGAGGTAGAGAGAGAGGAAGAGAGAGAATCCCAAGCAGGTTCTGCACTGTCAGCACAGAGCCTGACGCAGGGCTCGATCCCACAAAACATGGGATCATGACCTGAGCCAAAATCAAGAATTGGACACTCAACTGAGTGAGTACTCCCAGATGCCCCCAGATACATTTTTTAGAAAGTTTTCACTTGTGAAGTAGTAGCCAAAAAATTGAAAGACTACAAGTTCCAGAAATAGGTCTGGATTTAAACCTTGATTTTTAAACTTATAAATTGTGTGACCTTAGAAAATCACTGAGCTTCTCTGCATCTCAGGTTTCTGATCTGGAAAAAATACATCATTTAAGGTATCATTATGGCTGCTAGCTATATAATAAAGCTCTGGTACAGACTTGATGTGAAACGTGATCTATGCTGCTGTTTTAGTATTCTCTGAAAGCACAGCAGAATTACACCTCTAATTTACCAAGGAGACAACAAAGCTCTAAACAGTGTCAACTCCAAAGTTATCTAGTTTCCCTCTCTCTTGACTTCTAAACAATTGACCACAGAACTCCTCCAAAAGGCCTATGAGGCATATAGAGTTAAAGGTGGGATTTCCAGGTTGGGGATGAAGGGTGGGGGTCCTGCACACTAAGATTGAGAGAAATACTCCAGTGAAAGCTAGTGTGTGTGATGACTCTATTATCTATGTGAATTTAGTAAGGATCCAAAGTCATCCATCATTAGGATTGGACAGTGATAAAAATGACATGGAGCAAAAAAATAAGAAACTCTAGATCACCACTTGTCAAAGTATGGCTCAGAGACCCCTGGGTGTCTTTTTAATATTCTGTGTGACAAAATGCCAAGTACACACATAAAGGACTTATGCTGCATACCAAAATATAATGGTTGACTCGAAGGAAAACACTTGCATGAAAGTTTTGGTTATCACCTAGACTAGCTGCATGGAGCAACACTTTTACTTGAAAGAATAACTGATAGATAAACTATGGTTATGATGAGTTGACTAACTGGCAGGTATTTTTTCCAAAATGAATGAAGTCAGTCTCTCACAAAAGCAAAACAAATCAACAACAAAACAAAACAAACAAACAAAAACTTCTGATAGTATTTGGTGGCATTAATAAATTTTGCACTTTCAAGCAAAAGCCAGAATACTGGAAATCATATCCTCTACTGTGAGTTAACCAACTTTCCAATCCTTATAGGCTTTCTGAGAGGTTGGTCGTCTTAACAACTATGGATTTTCGACTCTGTATACTGAAAAGATGTTACAAAATTATACATGAGTAAATAATCCTTTCAACATGCAAGAAAGAGCAATGGATTTGAAGGTAACAGCATACAAGAAAAGTTGATTGACATGGTTTCAGATTTTTCAACACAATTAACCTTAAAGAAGCTACAATTGGTGAGTATTGTTAGTTATCTGAAAGCTTATTGTAAACATTCTTCTTTTTTCCAAGTACATATCTGTGTGAGAATGCACTCTTCATCTCCTTCAGACAAAACTTCAAATCATAACAAATTGAATGTACAAGTAGATATGAGAACATTGTCCTCTATTTGCCAGGCATTAATAAGATCCCCAAAAATGTAAAACACATTCATTTCACTACATTACTTTGTCTTGGAAAATATAGTTATTTTTCACAGAAATTGTAATTTATCCTAACATGTTTTTATTATTGTTATTTTAAATTAATTAATACATATTTATTTTCAAATTTGATTTCTAATATGTGAATATAAGTAGACATAACATATAAACAAGAGTACGTTAGTATCCTCAATTATTTTTAAGAGTGTGAAGAGAGGAAAGTTTGAGAATACTACTCTAGTTCAGGGTTGGCAAACATTTTTTTTTTCTGTGAAGGGGCAGATAGTGTATATTGTAGGCTTTTCAGGCCATAAAATCTCTTTTGCAATCACTCAGTTCCACAGTTGTTGTGCAAAAGCAGCCACAGATAATACATAATTGGATGAATATGGCTGAGTTCCAATAAAACCTTCTTTACAAAAACAGATGACAGGTCAGAATTGACCTAAGTGTAGTCTACCAATCCTTGTTGTAGATGAATAGGCTTCAGAGAAGGTGTAGAGGTAAATAAAGACATTCTTAAAACATACAGACTTATGCTCCACAGAGCAATAAGAGAGATGTACTAATGAAACTGGGTTGAAGAAATATTCAACAAATGATAGAATACAGAGTTACTTAATGCTTATTTTATAGTCAGTTATAGTTATTTATGAAGAATTTCCTGAATTCCTCAATCTAGTCTGGCGTCTGACCCTCCCTTCTCCTAGAGGCAGTGCATATAGATGTATCCATTATTAAATGTCAATTAGGTAATTACTCCACCATTTGCTGGACCATGGACAAAAGCAGCAACAATAAGACAACAAAATAGCACAAACTAAAAAGGAATATCCCTCAAAAGAACTTTATAAATCCTCATGATGAAAATTGCAAACATTTATCAAAAACTATAAAAATATCTCAGTAAATGGAGACTCCTACTTTGGTTGTACTTTTTAGAATTGTCATATTTTGTATGATGAACATATGTTACTGATTTAATAATAAAAAACACGGACAATCTAATAGCCAGTGTTGCATATAATAGTAAAGCAGGGACACATTCTCATAAATAAAAGGATGATTTCTGTCACCACTATTAAGAAAATATTTTTGTAAATTCTGTCCATATAATATAGAAATTAGTAATATTAAGTCTAACAAATGATAAAGGGAAAGGTAGTAATTAATATTTTTAGCAGCATAATAATGTGTAACAGGAATTATTTTTAAAAATATTTTTAAAATTTCACCCAGAAATTTTACTTCTAGGAAATAGTCAAACAATTTTTTCTTAAAAAAAAAAAGTGTTTATGGGTGTCTGGATGACTCAGTCAGTTGGGTATCCTACTTCAGCTCAGGTCATGATCTCATGATCATGGGTTCGAGCCCCGTGTTGGGCTCTGTGCTGACAGCTAGAGCCTGGAGCCTGCTTCGGATTCTGTCTCCCTCTCTCTCTCTGACCCTTCCCTACTCAAGCTCGCTCTCTCTCTCTCTCAAAAATAAATGAATGTTAAAAAAAATTTAAAAAGCATTTATTGCTGCTTTATTTTCTAGTACTTGTAGTAATAATGAATTTCACAGAAACTGAATGTTCAACAGTAGTGTAATGTTTAAATTATGGTCTTTACTCATTATCTCATTATTCTAATTTTTTTAGTGTTTTTTTTAGTGTTTATTTATTTTTGAGAGAGAGAGAGAGAGAGAGAGAGAGAGAATGCAAGCAGGCGAGGGACAGAGTGAGAGGGAGACACAGAATCTAAAGCAGGCTCCAGACTCTGAACTGTCAGCACAGAGCCTGACATGGGGCTCGAGCCCATGAACCATGAGGTCATGACCTGAGCCAAAGTCAGATGCTTAACTGACTGAGCCATCCAGGTGCTCCATCCCCTTATTTTTTTTTTAGTTTTATTTCTATTTTACTTTTATTTGAGAGAGAGAGAGAGAGAGAGAGAGAGAGAGAGCGAGCGAGCAGGGGAGAGGGGCAGAGGGAGAAAGAAAGAAAAATCTTAAGCAGGCTCCATGGAACCCGAAGTGGGGCTCAGTCTCACAACCTGGGATCATGATCTAGCCAAAATCAAGTCTGATGCTTAACCAACTGAGCCATCCAGAAGCTCTTCCATCCTTCCCCTTCTTTTTCTCTCCTTTCTTCCTCTCTGCCTCTCCACCCCTCTCTTTTTCCTTGTCTCCCTTTCTTTCTTTCTGTTGTTACTCTAGTGTTGGTAAAAATAATTTCTATGCATTACAGCAAAAACAAAACACTGGTAGAGTTTTAATCAGATAATTTATATGGTCATATTTACGTGACAAAAAAAATCACTTTGACTATGATGCACAGAATGGGCTGGGGGAAGGGGCAAACTGCATGTGCCTATCTTATTTAGGAAGCTACCACATTATTACACAGCTGTGAGATAATCTGCTGTTTACATATGGAAGGAAATAAATAATTTGAGAAATATTTAGGGGATAAAAATGACTTAATTTGGTGATTGATTAAATATTAACAATGAGGGAGGTGGAAATCTTGGGAATGATACTGGGATTTTCCTTTTCCATAGCAGCATCCTGTGGAATAAAAACAGAGTGTGGGCATAAAATCTGGGTGGAGCTGGTTGCTTCCATAGCATATCCTCCCAAATGGCTTGCTGTGTCCTTGGAAGGTGTCTCAGAGATCACTCTTTTGGAAGGCAGGTGGCTCTGCTTATCACCTACCTTTCTCTTTCCTACCTTCAGTGTAAGAGTAAACATTGCTTATGAGGACCCTAAGCTCTTCATTGCCTCACTGGGGCTAGGCAGAAGAAAATACTCTTTTTCATGAAGTTATTTTCACATATTTTGCCCCACAAAGAAAACAAACGTTAATTTTATTGGAGGAAAGAGAGGGTAAATATTTTAAATTACAAAAAAGATGCATTTGTATATAACATGCAATTTCAGATTTCTCCATGTTTGCGAGTGTGTCTATAAATACACTATGACCCAATAGTATAAATGATTATCACTTGGTTAGAGGATTTTAGTTGACTGTTATTGTCTTTCTTTTAGCTTTCCTGTGTTTTGAAAAAATCCCTAATTTAGTATTTCCATTATAATCATAATAAAAACAAGTTGTGTTAAATTCCTATATACATTTTTACTATCTCTGTGACCATGGGGTATTTCACTAGTCTCCAAGCCCTAGGATACTCTTCTGTACAATAAGGACAATAACAACATCTGTATCACACATTTGTTTAGATTATTTAGATCCTGCACGTAAAGCATATATCTCTGCTGGCTTAAAGACACATTACATGATCACTGTTATCTCTGCTGTTTATTACTGTTATCTATTAATGCCATTACTATTCAAATTTTTAATGTCTTTAGCTTCTTATTGTAAAACTTAGCTAGGAAGTCTGAACGGTTTTAACCAAGAAATCAATGGAATCACAAGACAAATATGTGCCTTTCCTTGAGCTATGAGAGGAAGGTGATTTTAAGCAATTGGGTATGTAAAACACTTGAAAAATCACTTAAACATTAAATATCACAGGTATATTTGATGTACATTGCAAAATATCAAGAGACATTTTATGGCAAAAACAAAGTTTCAAAGCTATCTCATTTGCAGTAGACAGTTTCAGACTTCAGCCTGCATAATCCTCATCCTTTTTTTGTATGTGTGTAATGACAGTGTTTTTGCAGCTGAGTTATCCTTCTAAAGTAAAGCTCTGATCAAGTTACTTCTTTACTTTGATAATATTTTCAATGACTTCCAACTTCCTATAGAATAAAACCAAATTATTTAGTGTGGAGCTTGATTTCCTCCAGCTCAACTGGCTTTTAGTGCCATTTCTTTCATTATACTTAACTCTACATGATTTTTGCTTCCATTAGAAAAGCCCTGTATGCCTTGGCTAACATGATTGCTCCCTAAAATATCACCACATCTTCCTAATCTTTGCTTGTCAAAATCTTACTTGCTCTTCAAGATCCAGATCAAATGTTACTTCCTTTGCCAAACAGCCCCCAATTTCCCCACTGTGGGAATAAATACCCCTAAGTTCCAGTGGTCTTTTAAATGTGTCTATTACAGTATGTATTGCATATCCATTTTACCTTGACAAACAGAGTTACCAGCTACATTCTTTCTTTAACCTTATTCTAAGCTACTTAAATGTGCCCCTCCCACTCAGTGCAAATACAGGCATGCTGTTTTGCATATTTAGTCCCACAATTAGAGTTTGTTAAATTCTTTTCGTAAGTGATTTACCCACTTACTTTATCAAAGTAAGTTCTTTCATCTTCATAATGAGGGAGTTGGAGATTATCTCTAATGCTCCTTCCAAATTTAGTGTACCATCATGGAAACAGTGAGCTGTCCTCTCTCCACACGAGAACTGGGTGATAAGATTGCCTCTGAGAACTACATCACCACACAATAGATGTAATTAGCCATCTGCTGGGAGTAACTCAAACTGTCTCTAAATGTATTACTGAAAAGTTGTGGAATTCCTAAGTTCCCCATCAAAGTGGCCTGTAATCATCTCAGGATGCAAGACTAGAATGGGGCAGTAATTTAAGTAGAAACCTAATCGACCATAGGAAATCTGTGTGGAGAGAGATAGTGAATACTTTTTGCAACTAAGCGCTTAGGGAAGGTAAACCTAAAGAGTCAAATCTGTGCAGAGTGGTTAGCACTTTGGGGAATAAGCCCATGAATTAAACTCATTTGATTCTAAAAGCTGTTATTATCCATACAGGGAAATTTTCCCATTTTTCTCTTTTAAAAATTTTATTCTTACCAATGCAGTTGGATTCTCATATAGATATTCATTAAAGACACAATATGATGGCAACACTAGCACAATCATGTCAGCTAGTGAAGGGGTATTTCTACTGCAGAAGCTCAAAGATACAACTAGAATGAAAGTAAACCTCTGCTTAGAAAATCAGGAAAACATTTGAAATCTCTCTCCTTCATCACCTTACCACTACACATTGACATCTACCATATGGCAGAATAGTCTTGAAAGGCCAGATAGTGTTTTAAAATAATTCTCTTTGGTTTCTTCTGTTTTATCCACGTAGATACTTTTAGTCAGATAGCCATAATTTCCTTCCATCAAAATGCTAAAAGTATATCTGAAATTGTGAGAGCATATCCAAAAGTGAAAATTGTAATTGAGTCTAAAATTCAAGTGGGAAGAGAGAAAAGATAACTCTCTAGAAGTCAGACATCAAAATTCACCCTCCTACTACTCACCTTGGGGTTTCTAAGGACTATATACACAAGTTCAACGCAAGTTCAAAAAATACTGATTTTGGAGAAGCTTGAGATTGTACAGTTTTCTTGGTTAAACGAGGAAACTAATACACACAAATTGCCATGAACCCAATTGATCTATATAGCTCCTACCTGGGAAAATATTCTAAAATCTGTAACATTGTTCATGTTTTAAGGAAATGTATGGCTATGTTTTTTTGTGTTAAGTAAAGACCATTCTGGCTTATAGGTTTGCTATAAATGTAGAATCACACCAGAAAGACATGAAATCAATATCCTGGGCTTCCTACCAATATTCTTTTAGAAAAATATGCATATTGTTTGAGCACTAGTGTCTGGGACTCAGTAGAGACTCAATATTTGTGGATGAAGGGATAAACAGGATTTTTTTATAACATGCTCACACCATGAGATAATAAAATTTCCCCTTTAAAAAAATATTTCACAACAGATGAGGAAACTGAATTTTAGGAAGACAAATTTCAAAGAGCCAGCCCTAGGAAACCTAACTATGAAGCAGCAGAATGGAGTCTCAATCCCAAGTAAGCTGGGTTCAAAGCCTACCTTCTTTTCCTAATGCCCATGTGGCAAAATTACTCCTCTTCCCTTTCAAAATACTTACTTTAATATGTTTTAAATAAAGCTGTTACTAAAGAATAGTAATTAACAAATTTTTTTATACCTATTCAAGCTGCATCATAAAATGCACTAAATTCACTTTTCCAGCAATGCAAGATTGATGGAAAGAAGGCAAAATTAACCCACATCCAACCTAAGTCTCCTCTGATATAATTTTTTGATTTTTTTTAATGTCTACTTATTTTTTAGAGAGATAGAGCATGAGCAAGGGAGGGGCAGAGAGAGAGGGAGACACAGAATCCAAAGCAGGCCCCAGGCTCTGAGTTGTCAGCACAGAGCCCGACGTGGGGCTCAAACTCACAAACCATGAGGTCATGACCTGAGCCAAAGTCAGATGCTCAACTGACTGAGCCACCCAGGTGCCCCACTTCTGATATAATTTTTGAGCACTGATTTATGACATATGTAGTTATATAAATGTCTCATTTAGTCTTACCTTTGTCATCATTATCACCATTGTGTCTTGCATGCATTTATTGTGTACATTTACAAGGTATAAGACTGTAAGTTTTTATAGCTCATGAAAAATTTTCACACATTTGGAATAATTTTTACAATAATCATGGTCCAGAAGTATAATTTCCATTTTATGGATAAATTTTAAGATTCAGAGAATTTAAGACACTTGACTAAATTAGTTTCTATAGGGTTTCAGAAACCATTTTCCCACATTTCCTCTGCCTCCATTTGTGATTCAAGAAAGACATAGTGGTATCATTTTATAATGTTTCTCAAAAGACCAACGATTAAAATCTCAACATTTGCCTTTTTATGGGAAGGTAGATTTGGATACTAGATAGAACATTTAAAGGATTAGCCATTTCATAAAAGCATGAAAATGTCCAGACCCGCCATCAGAGACCTTTGTTAATTCTCTTCATACATTGCTTACCATTTTCCAAGTTCTAGCTGTATTTTGAATGATCACATATCCTATTTCCTTCATCTGAATTTTAAAATTCTGTTGCCTTTGCATTTTGGATGTCACAAAGTCAAAACCATGTTCTAACTAGTTTTGTTTCGAGTCTTGGCCCATGCAGATATGTGTGCAATAATGCAAACCTATCTAAACAGTATCACTATTTATTATTGCTAAACCACATCAAAAATGATACTGAAGAAATTTAAATGTTTTTTTCAACGTTTATTTATTTTTGGGACAGAGAGAGACAGAGCATGAACGGGGGAGGGGCAGAGAGAGAGGGAGACACAGAATCGGAAACAGGCTCCAGGCTCTGAGCCATCAGCCCAGAGCCTGATGCAGGGCTCGAACTCACGGACCGCGAGATCGTGACCTGGCTGAAGTCGGACGCTTAACCGACTGCGCCACCCAGGCTCCCCGATACTGAAGAAATTTAATCTGCAATCAGTTATTAAGTACCTATTGTGATGAGTGATTTGTGGTAGATGTTTTTAGCAAACAAAACTAATGACTTCAATTGAAGGGTAGCAAGATATGCCACCCCAAAATATGCCACGTTGGCATAAGGATGATTTTGAGCTGAAGGTAATTGAGAAGAAGCCAATACAAAAAAAGCTCTTTGCCTTCCCCTATTTGTCTAAAAGTGGGACATAAATTTATAAGGGTGTCCCTCATCCCAACTCTGCCAGAAAGAACAAAGGAGATAACTTTAGACTCTTATCAGAGAAAGGGGCACTCATTTGAATCTTCATAGCAACACTTAGTCTTCTTGGCCATGCTTTCCCTGGGAATTGTCCCATAACTGGCCTCTGTCACCCTTTTCTTTCTTTGGTCTTTAGCTGAAGATGGTATCTAAGCCAGAGTTCCCAGCTACTTCTGAGCATTACTCATTTTCCCCAGGATATTTACCTAAAGTATACACGTTAATAATTGTATAATTGTTATACAATTATAATATATATTGTATAACATATACAATTGTATATATAATTGTTAATAATTGTTTTTCTCTTGTTAATCTCCCTTTTATTACAGGGATTTCAACAGAGAACTAGAAGGAGTACAGAGAAGGTTATGTCTTCTTTTACACAATCTTCAGAAAGTATGTGTCACTTGGAGATTTAACAGAGGTGTGTATCTCCTGCTGGAACAGCATACTAATGAGAGAATGGGCTGGCTGTTGCTATATTCCTACAGAGAACATTCCCGACCATTTATAGTTCAGTCATGCATTAATCATGAAAGTCTTTTCTCCAGCAAAGACATACAAATGGGCAACAAGTATATGAAAAGATGCTGAATGTCACTAATCATCAGGGAAATGCAAATCAAAACCACAATGAGATCACCTCACACCCATTAGAATGGCTATTAGCAATAAAACAAAAGACAACAAGTGTTGGTGAGGAACTGGAGAAATTGCAAGCTTTGTGCAATGTTGGTGGGAATGCAAAATACTGCAGCGACTGTGGAAAACAGTATGGGCGTTCCTCAAAAAATTAAATATAGAACTACCATATATTCTAGCAATTCTAGAACTTCTGGGTATTTATCCAAAGCAATTGAAAGCCAGATCACGAAGAGATTTTAGCACTCCCATGTTCCTTGAAGCATTATTCACAATAGCCAAGAAGAGGTAAAAACAACCTAAATGTCCATCAACAGATGAATGGATAAAGAAAATGTGTATATTTACAATGGGATATTATTCAGCCATAAAAAAAGAGAGAAAGACCTGCTTTATTTTCTACAGCATAGATGGACATGAAGGACATTATTTTAAGTGAAATAAACCAGACAGAGGAAAGACTAATACTACATGGCTTCACGTATATATGAAATAAAAAAAAAAAAAGAGTCAAACTCAGAAACAGAGACTAGAATGGTGGTTTCCAATGGTTGGGGGTTGAGGGAAAATGGAAGAATATTGGTCAAAGGCTACAAACTGTTAGTTAAGGAAGATGAACAAGTTCTTAGAGATCTGCTCACAGCATCGTGAATACAGTTGACAATACACTATGCACACTTAATCGTTAAGAAAATAAATATCATGTTAAGTGATCTTTCCACCATAAAAATGAAAAAAAAATAAAATGAAAGAATAATCAGGACAGAAAGTAGAATGGTGCTGGGAGAAGGGCATGGGGCATTAGTGTTAAGGGTTTAGAATTTCAGGTTGGCAGGATAAAAAGTTTCTATAGATGGATGGTGTTGATGAATGTACTTAACACCACTGAACTATACACTCAGAAACGGTTAAGAGACTGCATTTTATGGTATGTACATTTTACCAGAATAAAAAAGAAATTGGGAAAAAATTTAAAAATCAGTGCAAATTTGGCCTTCTACACCGTAATATATGGTTTGTTTTATTCCTTAAAGAAAAACAAACAAGCACACACAGATACAAAACAACATAAAACAAAACAGTATCAGTGGGTCAGATCCATGAAGTCAGCTTTGATGGCTAAAGTCACAACAATGTCAAAGATCCAGAGAACTGAAGGAATCAGAGAATTCTAGTGATCACCTTTAGCCTGAAAACTTACACCTGTGAAGCCTAACACTGACTATATTGACACAATGCCAAAAGTTAGGAGAAGGGTGAAAATTAATGAATGACACAGATTTTCCCAAATTGACCTAATGTTCATTGGTATAAACTGATGTTCTTTAAATACACTGTGAGTATCCTATGAAATATAAGATACTTTATGACCACAATTTCATTCTACTGTTATGTAATTGTTATGCTATCTTAAAATGAATGCTGTGTCATTAATTAAAACTTGGATATTTTATTCTTGAATACATCCATAATGGGAAGGAAAGTTTCAGAACCCACTCTGATTTCTACCTCACCATATATCAGTGTAATTTTATCAATACAAGTTATAAATATTTTATTGCCCATTTGAATGAAAGTAGAAAGGATTTCATAGTTTCAAAGAGGTAACTTTCTCATTAAGATGTCTAGTTAAAAGTATTAAATATATTATAACATTTGTAAATTAATTTAACCTAGTTGTGATAAATAAACCATGCATTTTATCACATTCACAAACTATTCAACAATAAAATTACACTTTGCCAGTACCTGAAAGTTACAAATATAAAGTAATAGTTTTCTATTTGCACAGAAACAATGCTTCATTTTCTTCTAGGCTACAGAAAAGCAGCAAAAGAGATAGATCAGGGGTTGTCTGTTACTGTCTCTCTTCTTGCCAGAGGGTTTTCCCTATAAAACATTTTGGACCATGAATAAGAGTGCCAGAGAGGGTGAAAAGGCAGAAGTGCAGAGAATCAAGAAGTTCAAGCTCTACTGGACATACTTTAACAAAGTGTAACAGAAGGCACATTCTTTCTCCGAGAAAAACAGGTATTACACAGTTTAGGGTTGGGATCCTATTATTGTGTCAGTACTTAGATCTGTTATATTTTATGGGTGCTTTCTTTTAATCAGTCTTGCTCTCTTTTTTTTTTTAAATTTTTTTTTCAACGTTTATTTATTTTTGGGACAGAGAGAGACAGAGCATGAACGGGGGAGGGGCAGAGAGAGAGGGAGACACAGAATCGGAAACAGGCTCCAGGCTCTGAGCCATCAGCCCAGAGCCTGACGCGGGGCTTGAACTCACGGACCGTGAGACCGTGACCTGGCTGAAGTTGGACGCTTAACCGACTGCGCCACCCAGGCGCCCCTCTTTTTTGAATATTCAAAGTATTGGTTGAACTTGGATTCAACAAATTAATTCACATGAGACAAGATGTGGAAACAACCTGGGCTTTCTCCCTAAGCTTTTGAGTGTCTTCCTCTACATTAAACCAAGTCTAGTGCAGCATTTCCAATTCACTTATTAGGGCCACCTTTTGGTTCATGTTTCAGACAAACAACCAAAGTAACTCCCTGAGCTGCAATATTAAAGGCAGAATCTTTGCTTACTGAGCTTATGTCAATAAATTCAACTTGCTCCAACTTTACACTCCTTCCACCATTATCCTACTCTCTTAACGTCCATTCCCACCCATCTTGCACAGATTTCTGTCTCTATAAAATATATAACTCAAGTAGTTCTTTTGGAGTATTGTGCGCAGCCTCGTGGTCCCTACTTTATATCTCATATTTACAGACCTGCTGGTATGTGAGTCTAGTTACCTAGAAGTAAAGAGGGATGTGAGGCTGTGTCCTGAGGAATACTGGGATTGTCTTTCTTGCCTGACAACTGCCTCAGGAAGCATATTACAACCCTCAGGGAATACAGAGTAATCATCTCAGATGGGGGTGGAAAGGCTGCTCCCACTGGGGTTGGGGAGGGCTCTTCCACTGGCAAAGAAGACTCATCAGAATTTAAGGGTTCAGTTTCCCCCATCAATATCTTCCCCATTTTCCTCATTCCATGATCCCATTCCTTCTCAAACCATGCTCTCACTTTAACAGAGGCACCCTATAAGCCCGGGAGTTTAATATACATTGTAACTCATCAAGTCACAGGATGAGATTTTGGCTTTGATTTTTCCCAAGCCCATGCCTAAAATTACAGGAGATAAGGGCCTTCTTCAGGGTACACACAACTTTCAGATCACTTATGTCAGACTTGAGCTGGGAATGTGAATCCCTATCCTCATCTGTTTCTTTCCCCATTTTGTCCAGTGACATGAGGAACTAGACAATCTCATTATATTTATTAGTTTGCCAAAAATGTGTGAAAGTATCACCCAGCTGCTTCCTTCTCATAGGGAGTATTTTAGTCAGGGTATTTTGTCTCTCCAGTAGCCATCCTGTTTACATATGAAAATACAGTCATATGCCCTCTTTTTGTATAACAACTTCCTTTCAAATGTCATTTTCAAAGACTGTAGAGATACATGAAGCCTTAAATGCAGTTTGACAAGGCCAGTAGGGGAGATAGCTCTCTCCCTGGGAAGCTTCCTTGCAAAGGCCTTTTATCTGAACCAGTTGCCTTTTTTCATGGATTATGTGTTGTAGTGTTTCTTTGCACGGGAATAGAGCAAATTCATCATACACATGCCACCAAATATGCATCAGGACATAAAAATTTAATTTTTCTAGAGTTATGTATACATTGTCCTACAGGGACGTCTGTCAGATGCTGTGTTCATTCAGCAGGAGAGTTGTGATATTGCAGGGGAGCAAGAGTTCAACCGTCTGTAAGTAAGAGGTTAGAGACAAGCTTAACATGAACGAAAACCAAAGAGTTTCTTGTATTTGCTGGAAGTCATTATGAATTTGCCTCATCAATACAAAAAAAAAAAAAAGAAAAAGAAAAAGGCAATGCCAGTGCAGTAATCGATTCACTTTAAAAGTTGCCCATATAGGGGCGCCTGGGTGGCGCAATCGGTTAAGCATCCGACTTCAGCTCAGGTCACCATCTCACGGTCCGTGAGTTCGAGCCCCGCGTCGGGCTCTGGGCTGATGGCTCAGGGCCTGTAGCCTGCTTCCGATTCTGTGTCTCCTTCTCTCTCTGCCCCTCCCCCCTTCATGCTCTGTCTCTCGCTGTCTCAAAAATAAATAAAAACGTTAAAAAAAAAATTAAAAGTTGCCCATATAAAAAAAGCCCCAAAGTTGACAAGGGGTAACAGTGGGTGTTTTAAAAAACATATGAGACACTCTGTACCCTGAAGTATTAGCTCTATCATTTAGTATTAACAATTCTTAATTCTTTCAACTACACTGCCAGAATATACAAGGTAAGCTGCAAATACTAGTTTAGGTTGTCAAACCAAAGCATTATAAAAATCCTCAGGTATAAACTAATATTCTATTTTTAGCTGTGCATTCAAAAACAAAATGAAATGATGTTTCCTTCACTGTGCAAAAGCTTTTTATTTGATGTAGTCCCAACAGTTTATTTTTGTTTTTGTTTCCTTTGCCTTAGGAGACATATCTAGAAAACTATGTTGCTATGGCTGATGTCAAAGAAATTACTGCCTATGTTCTCTTCTAGGATTTTTATGGTTTCAGATTTCCCTGTAAGTCTTTAATCCATTTGGAGTTTATTTTCCTGTATTGTGTTAGAAAGTGGTCCAGTTTCATTCTTTTTTGCATGTATCTGTCCAGTTTTCCAGCACCATTTATTGAAGAGAATATCTTTACCTCATTGTATATTCTTGCCTGTTTTGTCATAGATTAATTGACCATATAAGCATGTGTTTATTTCTGGGCTCTCTATTCTATTCCAGTGATCTCTGTGTCTATTTTTGTGTCAGTACCATACTGTTTTGCTTACCACAGCTTTGCAGTTATGTTGAAATCTGGAATTGTGATACCTCTAGCTTTCTTCCTTCTCAAGATTGCATTGGCTGGTCAGGGTCTTTTGTGAATATATACAAATTTTAGGATGATTTGTTGTTCTGTGAAAAATGTTGTTGGTATTTTGATAGGGATTGCATTAAATCTATAGAAGGCTTTGAGTAGTATAGAAACTGTCAACAAAACAAAAAGGTAAGCTATTGAATGAAAAAAGGTATTTGCAAATGATATGTCTAATAAGAGATTAATATCCAAAATATATAAAAAATTTATACCACTCAACATGCACACACACACACACACACACACACACACACGAAAACAAAAGCAATCTGATTAAAAAAATGTGCAGAGGACCAACAGACACATGAAAAGATGCTCAACATCACTCATCATCAAGGAAATACATATCAAAACCACAATTAGATATCACTTCACACCTGGCAGAATGGCTAAAATAATTTTAAAAGATAAAAAACAAAAAGAAAAGCAAAAAACAGAAGAAAACAAGGAATAACAAGTGTTGGTGAGGGTGTACAGAAAAAGAACTCTTATGCACTATGGGGAATGTAAATTGGTATAGCCACTGTATAAAACAGTATAAGGTCCCTCAAAAAATTAAAAATAGAAACACCATATGATACCACAATCCTAATATTGGGTTATTTACCCAAAGAAAATAAAAACTAATTCAAAAAGATACATGAACCCTATGTTTATTGCAGCATCATTTACAATAGCCAAGATGTGGAAGCAAACTAAGTGTCCATCAATAGATGAAGGGATAAGGAAGATATGGTATATATACACAATGGAATATTATACAACCATAAAAGGATGAAAACTTGCCATTTGTGACAACTTGGGTGGATCTAGAAGGTATTATGCTAAATGAAATAAATCAGACTGAGAAAAACAAATATTATATGATTCCACTCACATGTGGAATCTAAAATAACAAAACAAATAAATAAGCAAACCAACATAAAGCATTATCAGACCTCAGACACCTGGGTGTCTCAGCGGGTTAAGTGGCTGACTCTAGATTTCGGCTCAGGTCTTGACCTCATGGTTTGTGGGACCAAACCCCACATTGGGCTCCACGCTGACAGCAGCACAGAACCTGCTTGGGATTCTCTCTCTTCATCTCTCTCTGCCCCTCCCCTGCTCATGCATGCATTCTCTTGCTCTCTGTATCTCTGTCTCTGTCTCTCTCTCAAAATAAATAAATAAACTTAAAAAAAAAAACAGAATCAGACCTATAAATAGAACAAACTGAAGGCTGCGAGAGGAAAGGTGGGGGGGTGGACAAAATGGGGGAAGGGGAATGGGAGATGCAGACTTCCAGTTATGGAATTGATAAGTCCTGGGAATAAAAGTCACAGCATAGGGAATATAATTAATGATATTATAAGAGCATGTACAGTGACAAATTATAGCTACACTTGTAGTGAACATAGCAAAATGTGTAGAGATGTTGTATACCTGAAAATAATATAACAATGTGTGTCAACTATATTAAAAAATTTTTTTAGGGGCGCCTGGGTGGCGCAGTCGGTTAAGCGTCTGACTTCAGCCAGGTCACGATCTCGCGGTTCGTGAGTTAGAGCCCCGCGTCAGGCTCTGGGCTGATGGCTCGGAGCCTGGAGCCTGTTTCCGATTCTGTGTCTCCCTCTCTTTCTGCCCCTCCCCCGTTCATGCTCTGTCTCTCTCTGTCCCAAAAATAAATAAAAACGTTGAAAAAAAAATTAAAAAAAATTTTTTTTAAAACTCAAAAACAAAATAAAATGAATACACTAGAGATAGTAGAAAAATAATCCATTTGTATACAGAAGAAATCAAATAAGGTAATGACCCAAATTACAGAATATTTTGATTGTGCAGGAAGTTTTTTTAAAATACTGTACATGGAAGTGCATATTGGTACAATCTTTCTGGAAAACAAACTGGCATTTTGTTTCCAAAAATTGACAAGTACAGCTGAAACTAACATAACATTGTATGTTAGCTGTACTGGAATTAAAATTTAAAAATTAATAAAAAGTAGATTTAAAAAATAAAAAAATAAAAGTAAAAAAACTGACAAAATGTAATATTTTTCTCTAAATCATTTAAATTCTCAAAATTTACTGTAAGGGAATAATTAGGATTATATTCAAATTTTAATGGATGATGATGTTCTTCCCAGAATTATGCATAATAACAGAGATGGAGAACTAATATAAATGTCAAAAAGTAGAGAAATGTTTGAATAAATGTTATAATGCTTATATAAATGACTATCAGGCAAACATATTAGATTTCTAAGAATATTTAATAAAATAGGGAACATAATAATAGGAAAAAAGATTTGACAGTGACATTTTGAAAATTAATATTCTAATACCTGCATACATTATACATATAAATGAGCTTCCATGTCTATTTCTGTATAGTTGGATCATTAATAAGTTCAAATTTCTTTACATTTTCCATATTTTCCAAATTTCTATAATGGCATGCATTACTGTTAGGAATCATAAACATGTGGAGATTGCCAGAACACTTGTACACGTTCACATGATCATGAGCTGGATATAGTACTCATAAGAATGACTCCAAGATGCAACTAACCTGAGATATCAATTCAAGTCCACCAACTTCCAGACAAATATCTAAGAAACATAAATTCTAATCACTATTCTTTAGTGTTGGTCCTTTTAAAGGAAACATAAGATGTTCTTCTACTTGTTACCTTGTTACAATTTCTTATTTTCACCATCGAATAACCTCAAATTTTGAACAGATTACACTATTGAAGATTCAATCGGCTATATGTTCATGCACTGTTCTTTAAGTAACACAAACCATCAAATTCAGGACACTAACACTATCAAATTTGGACAGATCCTGGACTTCCTATAACACCTCAAAGCCAACATTTGATTTATTCCGGTTCCCTTGAAAACATTTGATTTATTCTGGTGTCATTCAAAAGGAGAACACTTAGTTTAGGTAATACAGATTGAAAAATGGTCCCAATGTATTATACCATCAGAATAATTATAATTTGGTCATGTTTTTATAAGGATAGAGTAAAATGAGTATTAAAATCAATCCGAGGTAGGATCATTAAACCTAAAATTGGAACTCAAAGTGAGGTAAAAGCTGATGCATTTTGAGATAATAGAAATATGATTACATGGGAAATCAGCTTTATTAGTCTTGATTCATTCCTGGAATGACATTTTTCAATGTCTTGTATAGTAATATAAATCTTTCTATTATAATCACTTTTAGGGTGGTGACTAAGAGGCAAAGAGTACGTAACATAATGAAATACACATGTGTATGTGTGTATACACACATATCTTAGGTATTATTGTATCATTCTGGATAACACTGTATTATTCCAGATAATATTATATTATTCTAGATAACATGGCTAATAATTATTGTATTTTTCTGTCTGGATAACATTTATTATACTGAATAGCATATGTAGAAAGATAAGTTTTTATCAGAAAAATATATTGACTATAATTGTTAGTAACCATGCTTTCCTTATATTTAATAATATAAAATAACATTGGGTTCTTATTTTTAATTAGATAAAAGTAGATAGTACAGGATGAAATTTCATCAACATTGTGTTGATTATATTTAAACTACTTAAGAAGAGTGCTTTTGTTTTTTCCTTTTTTAAGGGGTAAGTATATGTTTGTGCATTTGTATGTGTATTTGTGTGTGTGTGTGTGTGTGTGTGTGTAACACAATGAGGGATAGGACACTAAATTACAGTCAGTAATTCAGTTACCATTGCTGTTATGTCCTTTCACTCTCCAAACTCATATGTTAAAAAACTAATTCCAAAGTGATGGTATTTGGAAGTGGGCCTTTGGGAAGTAATTAGGTTATGAGGGTGGCGTCCTAACAAAAGAGTTGTGTCCTTAAAAGAGGCCATAGAGGGGCACCTTGGTGTCTCAGTCAGTAGAACGTCTTTGACTCTTGATTTCTGCTCAGGTCGTGATCCCATGGTTCATAAGTTCAAGCCCTGCATTAGGCTCTGTGCTGACAGTGTGAGCCTGCTTGGGATTCTCTCTTTCCTCCTCTCTCTCTGCCCTTCCCCCACTTGCTCTCTCTCTTTCTCTCTCTTAAAATAAAATAAAATAAAATAAAATTAAATTAAATTAAATTAAATTAAATTAAATTAAAATAGTGGCTAAAGAGACCAGAGTTCTCTGGTCTTCCTACTTTCTACCATGTAAGGGCAAAACAAGGGGGCTATGAACCAAGAGGTGAGTCCTTACCAGACAACAATTTGCCAATACCTTGATCTTGCACTTCTTAGTCCCCACAACTGGGAGAAATTAATTTCTGTTATTTATAAGCCACCCAGTCTGTGGAATTGTACAGCAGCCCAAACAGATTAAAATAGTTGCTCATTATAATAGTCATTCTCAAAGTGGGAGATAGCATAGGAAGTTGTATCAAATCTCCAGTGGGCAAGAGAATTCATTTGAAAACCCAAAAACATTTAAAATCATTTTAATACATCATATATAAATATATTCTCTTGCCATTGGAGAATGGTGTTTTAAATAGAAAATCTAAACTTCTGAGAAAGAAGAAAACAGGTTATTTTTAGACTGATATTTAATATATGGTTGTATTTTAAATACACATACAAATATAAAACAATAAAATTATATTTAGAAATTAATATAATTTTTCTATTTAATGTAAGTAAAATAAAGTATTTAGTTTTCTTTATATTTTTACTGCGATTATATATGTATATATGTATGTATTATATATGCATCTATATAATAAACACACATTGACACAAACTCAGAGACATAGAATGAAAGAGAAAGGCAGAGAGTCAGAAGGTAGATAGTAAGAGAAAAGATACAAATAAAGACAGAAAAAAAAGTTTCTTTTTATTGAATAAATAAGAAGGTAGACCTTCTTTTTTAGTCTTCAATATTCATATATTTATTCATTCACTCACTTGTTCATTAGTTTATGATTAATTTCATAGTGATGACTTAGGCTTTGGAAATAAAATGATGAATAAAATTTTATTTTTATTTATTTATTTTTTAAATTATTTTTATAAATGTTTATTTATTTATTTTGAGAAGGAAAAGGCACAAGAGTGCACACATGAGCTGGGAAGGGGCAGAGAGAGAGAGAGGGAGAACCCCAAGCAGGCTCTGCACTGCCAGCACAGAGCCCGACTTGGGGCTTGATCCCTCCAACCACGAGATCATGACCTGAGACAAAATCAAGAGCCAGCTGCTTAATCGACTGAACCACCCAGGTGTCCCTAAAATTTTATTTTTATAATCAAGATACCAGTTATAATTCTGAAAATCAATGAACAAATTAACATTTCAAATACTGACTGATGATTTAAATTCTCCAAACAAACAATAGCTCACAATTTAAGTATTATTTAAGGATTATTAACTTACATTTAATATTCTATACATATATATGTATGCAAATATATCTAAAGTTAAACATAATTTTATATCTATTTTGTCAATTATGATTGTCATATTTTTCTTAAGTTTACAAATAGGATTTTCATATATACCTTTGGTTAAGTGTAGGAATAAATAATCATTTCAGTTTGTTCAAAGAAACATTAGAAGTATAAAAAAGCTAACCCAAGGCAGAAAACCATTTGAAAAGATCACAAAATTATATTGCTTACCAGTGATAGTTATCAATTTATTACCGCTCAGCTCCAAATCTGGATTTGATTGCTTATTCTGCAAAAGTGAGGCTGAGCAGCTTTTCTCATCTGGCATGGTATTAAGCTTTTTCAGAAGAGGATGCTGTAGCAACGTTGCAGGACCATCTTTTCTGGTCCAGCGTGCTTGCCTCCATAGGCTTCTTCAGCTGCAGATCTTTCTAGTGCGCGGCTCCTGCACTGCAGTTGGCTTTCCCAGCTATTTGGCGTTCCCAGCTCCAGGCTTCTGAAGTGGACAGTAGTCCTTCAACATAGACTGCTGAAATATGCACAGTTTCTCCAGCACGAGGCTCCTGAGGAGTGAATTCCTCGTTCAAAGTTCAACAGCCATAGCAAGCATGATTTCTCAGGTGCTGGGTTCAGGCAGAACAGGCAGTTTCTCCAGAGCCTGCTTCCTTCAGTGTGCAAGGACTCTGGCAGTGCCATGGCTTCTCCCACATGCAGGCCTTCTAGTACAGGGGGGTCGGCAAAAACAGATTCCCCTGATACTCTCCTTTGGGCGGTTTTATAGTAAAGTGCCAGCAGTGAAACACATCCCCATGAATGGCTTTCTCTGGCACCTAGAGGGTGGATTTCCTGCAAGTTCTGTCAGTGTAGATCAAAGAACTGGGGCATGGTGGGTAGACTTTTCTTTGAGTGTTCCAGCCCAGCCCCAGGTATAAGTGGCCACATCTTATACCTCTGCTCCCATATTCTTCAGAATTCTCTTTATTTCTCTCTACTTTTCACTAGCCAATAACTCCTTATTTCCATTTCTTGTTAATCATTCTTTATATTAAACTTTTCCTTGTTCAAATAACTCTGTGGTTTCTCTCCCTTCAACTCTAACAGATACACTAGTGAATAATTACATTGACTACAATAACCAGACTAAAATGTTGAGCTGGTAAACACCTAGTTGTTAATTTCATTTTTTTCATATAAGTCATGACTGAATTGGTCATGAAACACTGAGCATGATACAATCAATTCCTTGTGTCACATTTTTTATAAGATTATTGACAAACTAAGTAAGTCTCTAGAATGGTGGTCAGAATGATGATACATCTCAAACAATGATATATGTTTATATGAACTAAGACTCTTTCACTGGATAATTTAGAAGGAGATATCTATCTTTAAATATTTGAAGGTTTGTTATGCAACCAAAAAATTAGATTTGCTGTATAATCAGTTGAAAAAGTGAGTATAATTTATAAGAAGACAAATGTAAGGAAGGACTCTTAACAATTGGCTGGGTTAAAATGGGCTAATAATTTATCTGTCACCAGAACTGTTTAATTAAGCTCAGGTGCCTGCTTTTCTTAGATATTAGTGAAGGATAATTTGCATCATGAAATAGATGCCCTCTACAATCATTTTCAGCTTTGAAAGTCATGCATCTATGTATCTCTGACCATAATGTGATTAATAACTATGTTATCTAAAATGGTTTCTGAAGGATTTTATCTCTATCTTTCAAGAAGTTTGTGTATTATTTTGCAATCTTAATTAACATTTATATATCTCTTGTGGTCATAGATTTACGTAGGTCAGTGATGAAAAAGGATTGTGTTTACTCAAATGTAGTTTTATTAACTGAAGTTACTTCACCTGAATAGCAACAACATTAAAACCAGAACAACAACAACAACAAAAAAAACATATAGGATTGTATAATAGGATTTTGTTCCATAAATGCAAAGCTTCTCTCTCTCCTCAAATATTATGATTTCCATAAAATCTCATATATGCAATTATTTTTCTTTAATTACTCTACATTATTCTGTTAACTTCATTGGAAAAGTAGGCCCTGATGTGGCTCATGAGACATATAAGCTATTAAAGTGTTAGCTACCAATTCAAGCACAAGAGTGTTTGACTAAACTTTAGAAGTAATTTAAGGATACTGAATAAAATGAACTAAGTTGGCATGTGTCCCAAGTGCTGGAGTGCCATGACAGCTTCAATGAACACAATCAGTCAGGGATCTGATCTCACTTTTCATCCTTGCCACTTGTACCATTTTGAATCCTTATATTATTCTTGGGTATTGATGCATTTCTAACTTTTATGGAAATGCACTATCTTACAATTCATCAACACCATAATGTATTGCCCTAAAATGTCCCTTAAGTCTTTCTTATTTAATGTAAAATTCAGAGGTTTAGCACTTTTTCAGTTTTATGTATGTGTTTCATTAAGTCTATCTATACTCAACTAAGTAGGTAGAAACATCTGAATTTACTTGTCAAGTTGTTCAATATCGATAACCAGTTTCATGAGTCAGGGCCCACAAAATATTTCTAAACTGTATTACATGAATATATGCATATTTATTTAATATCTGTTATAGGTTGAGTTTTATTAAGTAATGATTATACAAACGTCAAGATAATGTTTGTTGTCTTTTCCCAGATGAAATATCTCACCTAGTTTGAAAAATTGACTTGAAAGCCTGAATAATGGGAAAATAGTAGTAGAAGAGTTCTGTTGAATTCATTGTGGCTTAAAAAGAAACATAAATATGGCCAGTGTCAGTAAGCCAGTGTGCCATTTATGCAGACTTTATATAGGTTACCAGGAAATGAAAAGGTGACACAGAACCTTATGGATAAACTACTATGCCCACAAAAAGTATGGTTACCTTTCATGCGAAATGGTTGGAGTGTGAGGTAGAAATGAGGAAGTGAGATGAAATTAATTTGGGAAGGTAGCAGATTTTGGGGATGAAGCATCATCCACCCTGAAAAATACCTGACACTATTAATTTTCCTTGCCTTTACACAAGGACAAACTAGTATTTTATTTATGCTAAAAAAAATCATCTTCAAGTCATTTCTTTACCTTTGTGTGTGTCATAATCAGGAAACAGATGGCACACCCAAATTGAACAATTTGAAGAGCATTCAATAAAGAGACTATTTAAAGTTGAAGATAAGGTGTAAATACAGACAGTGTCATACCCTGAGTCCAGTAGGGGTAAGCATGACACCATCCAGTGAGGCCCACAGTAAGGCCTAGGGATAAATCTGGGGAATGAATAACGCAAACTCTCCCTCCATCCTTCCACTTATTTCATAAAAGTGCTACTCATTTATCAAACCCAAAAGGAAACTGAAGAACCAAAGAGTCTATCGACCATAATAGTTTGCTTTTCTAGTGCATAGAGTGAGGTGGAAGATGGTGGAGACTGATCTGGAGGCACAAAAGAAGATCCAGTGCACTATTCTAAGTGACATTAAAATCAACAGGAACTTTTAAGTTTGCCTTCTCAATTTCTCTATTTGGAATTTTAATCTACACATAAATGGGGTTCCTTTGAGGTTTATTGGAAACAAAATGACATGTGCAGATTTGTATTTTAAAGTCAGCGTTCATAACCTTTCTAATGTGGAGGCTGGATTAGGAAACAAATCCACTGGTCATCAATAGTCCATGCAAATGGAAATAAGCACAGGAGTTACACGAGTAGCATGGAGAATAGCAAGGAAAGAATAGAAGATTATCAAGAGGTAAGCCAAAAAGTGTTTGCTAAACAGTTTTGTGTCTGCCTCTGAGTGAGAGTATGTCTGTGGGAGGGGTGATGGTGTTAGTAAGCTATGAAATTAAAATTGATTTCAAGAATCCATTTTAGAGTTCTTGGTCATGACATTGACCTAAATACCTAGGGAAAGAAATGCATTTAGTTCTTGGGGAGATAAAAGTAAATTCAGTTAGGATGATGAAATAGAGAAGGCTAAGAAATGTACAGATTGTAATTAGTGATAAGAGGTCAGAAGTATGTGTATAAAGCTCAAAATAGTGGTTTGAATTAGAGATATAAATTGAAGTTGAAACCGTAAAAATGGATAAGATTGCCCAGGGAGATCAATTGTAAAGAGACAAGGGTCATTATTGAGTCATCCATATTTTCAAATTTACTAGACACACACACACAAAGAAATAAAAGACATAATGATTTAAGAGAAAGAAACATAAAATTTTCATTATTCTCAGATGACACAATTATCCAGTCAGGAAATCCTAAAATTGCTAGAAGGAAAAGAAGACCTACTAGATTTAATAAGTCAGTTTAATAATGTTGCAGAACTCAAAATAAATTATATAACTGTATGGTAGGAATAAAAATTTGGAAAATGAAATTTAAAGAATACCTTTTCAAAAAGCATCCAAAGACATAGATACTTGGGATTATATTTTATGAAAGTTGTCCAAGATCTTTACATTAAAAGCTATTGGGTGCCTGGGTGGTTCAGTCAATTAAGCATCTGACTTCAACAGAGGTCATGATCTCACAGTTTGTGGGTTCAAGCCCCACGTCAGGCTCTGTGCTGGTGGTTCAGAGCTTGGAGCCTGATTCAGATTCTATGTCTCCCTTTCTCTCTGCCACTCACCCCACTCACACTCTGTCTCTCTCTATCAAAAATGAATAAACATTAAAAATTAAGAAAAAAATAAAAGCTATAAAATAAGGGCAAGGTAAAATTTTAAAGTCCTAAATAAACAAGAAATATACTGCATTCATCAATTAAAAGACCCAAAATTATTAACATTGTAAGTGTCCACAAAATGAAGCATAGACTCAATGCAATCCTAAAATCACAGCACACTTTTTTTTTGTTGTTTTGTGAATAATGGCAAAATGATTCTAAAACGTAAAGGGAAATGAAAAGTTCTAGGAAAACCAAAATAATAATGACAAAGGAAAACAAAATAGGAAGAATCTCTCTTTCTGACTTAAAGTTTTGCTATTAAGCTACAGTGAACAAGACAGTGTGGTTTAGTCAAAAGATAGACAAATAAGTCAATAGAACAGACTAGACAATTAAAAAACAGGCCCACCTACCTATATAATTATCAAATAATTTTTAAGGGTGTTAAGCAACCCAGTGGAGAAAGAAAATTTTCTTTGACAAATGGTGTTGGAATTGCTGAATATCCATATAAAAAAGAAAGCAAAACAAACCTTGACATTTAACTCACACAAAACATGAAAACAAATTCAAATTGAAGACCTAACACCCAATACACAGACATTGAAGTTAAAAGTCAAAACTGTAAGCGTTCTAAAAGAAAACATAGAATATATTTGTGACTTAAAGAGGCAAATATTTCATTTTTCCATCACAAAAGTTTTAAATTCCTGTTCACCAAACTGCTGTAAAAAAATAATCTGGATAGTCAGGGACTGGTAAAAAAATATTTTAACACACCTGACAAAGGATTACATCTTGAATATATGAAGAACTCCTACAACTCCTTAACAAAATTACTAACAACGTGGGGCGCCTGGTTGGCTCAGTCAGTTGAGCATCTGACTTCGGTTCAGGTCATGATCTAAGACTTTGCAAGTTTGAGCCCCATGTAGGACTCTGTGCTGACAGCTTAGACCTGGAACCTACTTTGGATTCTGTGTCTCTTCTCTGTTTCTCTTTGCCCTTATCCCACTCACACTGTCTCTCCCTTAAAAATAAACATTGAAAAATTAAAAAAAAATAAAATTGCTAACAATGCAATATAATTTGCAAATGTCTGAGCTAATAAAATAAAATTGTCCTATTTTGATATAGATGTGGCTTACAAAACTGTACATATTTACTAAAACTGATCTGACTGCCTTAAAAAATGAAATTAACTGGACATTTCACAGTTTATTTGGGTATAGGAGTGCTAGATCATACCTACCCTCTAAAACCAATCAGAAAAGCCACAAAAAGTCTTCTGGTGTCTTGTGGATGGTTGACTTTTCTGTAGAAAGAGTGAGTACTAGTATTGCAAAGCAATGCATTTTTAGTAGAGAAGATTATGACATGGCAACTCAGGGTACACTGCTGAATCATTACAAGCATATATGCTTAATATTATTGTTTGATATAATCATTCAAATGTAATTAGATCACAAAACAGACTCATAGGTAAGAACTAGCTCCATTATCACTATTCCACTGAGGTCCTAGAAAAGACAGTGATGGCAGTGAAAAAAGAAGTGTGGCAGAAATGTAACTGGTTATTCTCACAGCAAGGGTCCACGTTAACAGAAAAATCCCTAGTGTTCTTTTGAATATCACTCAAGTTTTCAGACACAGGCTGCCTCACACTGTAACATCCTTTCCTCCAGAGTCACTTTTTATGAAGTGTATTGAATGAGAGTGGCCCTGACTTTTATTTAGTTTGAAATAGATCATATATATTCATATTATAGAAATAATGTAAGAATTATAAACTCACAACCCAGGTTCAGAAGGAAAGTTTAAATCGAAGTTCCCTGTGTATTTCTCCCAATTCGCCTTGTCCCTCCTCCTCCACTGCCACTGTACAAAAGGCAACTATAGTCTGGAATTTGGTATACATCCATTCCATAGAAGTTTTCACATTTTGTTACAGATTTATCAGAAAACAACACACAGTATGTTTTTGGGTGTTTTTAATCCTTGAAATGAATTTTATTATATTGCCTATATGCTTTTGTAACTTGACATTTTTCACTCAATATTGTATCAGTGAGATGTCTCCATGTTGATACATGCTACAGCTCATCCTTTCCATACCTTATTTTTTTGTGGGTTGGTGTTTTTTGTTTTTTTTGTGTTTTGTTGTTGTTGTTGTTTCCTTTTGGTCCAAAAGTTGATAGGGATAAGCTGGTGAACTTCCATTTTGATCATGTTGCCTTTTTTCTTTTCTCCTTTAGTGAAATTGAAAGTACCCTGATGAGTATTTCAGGCATTTTCTGGGTGAGAGAACTGACTTTGGCAGGAGTTTGTATGCCACAGTTGTTTTCCCCTTTCAGAGCTGAGCTGAAGTGTTAATTACTTATTCCAACTGGCAGTCTTGCAAAAATTTCTTTGAAAGCAAGGGCTAAAATTGTGGAGATAGTAGCTGTGAAAGAGGAGCATGGCAACCCAAATTTATACCAAACAAGGTGACAAAAATGGATGAAAGCAGTGTCCCTAAAACTGACCCAAAGTTTCCAACAGAACAGAAGGAATATATACAGATCCCAAAATGATTGAAGTGAATAAGCTCCTATATACTTCCACCATTATGTCTAAATAGAGAGACGACACGTTTCCCAGCTCACAGAATGTGAGATATTTTGGGAGATAATGCCAATGTATTTGAAGTGAGTCAAGAATTCTCTGCCTCCATCTGCATGCTTGGTCAGTGTACATTTTCTGGTATAAATGGAGTGATGATAATAATAATAACCCCATTATTTGAGTGCTTATTCTGTGCCCTGCAGCTTTCAAAAGACTTTATGTATAACAGATTAATTCCTCACAGTAATATTATGAAGGAAAAACCATTATTTTTCCCATTTAAAAGTAAAGAACATGGGCACCAAAAGATTCGCTAACCAGTTCAAATATATAAATCTTAAAAAAATGGAAATTTTTGTTAGATATTCCTCATTTTGTTCAGTGACTATTGACTGACATCCTGCTCCTTACCATTTCTGTTAACCCCTAGAAGTTCCACACTGTAGGAATAATTTCATTTATATTCCTTTCCAAACTGGTCAAATATGTGTTCCATAGATGTTCTGAAGGCTGGGCCAGTGTTCCCAAATATACCAAAAGTGAAAAGAGCTTAGGTTTGATTAGACTTGAATTTGTCTTAAATCTGTATCTATAATTTACCAGTTGCAGAACTGACCATCAGTTTTCTCCTCTTTAGAATGGAATAATAATAGCACTTCATGCATGGTTGTGGTGAATAAAAGAGTTCATGTATACAGAAGCGCACTGGGTGGAGTTCCTAGGATTGGATACAAGTCCCGTAACTGAGAACAAAAAGTGTAAAGTGTCCAGTGCTATAAACCTAAGGAACTATACCATCTGTGAGAACTAGCTAAAGTCCCAAGGGCAATCTCAGAGGTACAATTTCAACAGAAACAGCTCTACCACCATTTCTTTTGCCACCTGGATGAATGAATATAAGTGTAAAAATGGAAGAGGGCCAGTTATGGCCTTTGAGTTGGGCACGGTT
The DNA here is from genome assembly GCF_027475565.1 of Acinonyx jubatus. NCBI lineage: Eukaryota > Metazoa > Chordata > Mammalia > Carnivora > Felidae > Acinonyx > Acinonyx jubatus. Next base: position 59,533,358 of record NC_069380.1, read on the forward strand.
CATAAAAAGAAACCCTCCCTTTTCCTTTCTTTCCCCAAGGGAGAGAAACATCAAGAGAAAGTCTCGGAGATGTCTTACATATTCTAATGTTTATTCTAATGTTCAGTGGCTACCAGAAATGGACAAAACCATGGGTGAGGCTTGGCGGGTGGGATAATGGAGAGAAGACAAGGACACTCACCAAAACTCAATTCCAAAGAGTCCCAGATACTTGCCATCTCTTGTCCATAAAGTTCAGGTCTGCAGGCCATAAAGAACATAGGTTTGTTAGGGACGAAACCAGCAGAGGGCAAAAGGGCACTTGCTTAATTTGACATGGCACTTCCACTGGGGACAGCCAGAAATATACTGGAACTGTCAATGGACGAACATTCCCTGCTCAGACTAGTCAGAATTCAGCTTTTATCAGCAGGATCTCCTAACTGAAAAAATAGAAGATGAACTAGAAAAGTAATTATGAGTAACCAAGGAGAAGACACCAGATTTATAACAGAGAGCCATAAAAGGGGATGACATTTGTTTCCCCCTAATAGATTCATCCTCAGAACCTGAATGGCAAGCACGGGAAGATGAGGGGGCAGATGAAAGAGCAGATTTGGGCTCCCATTAAACTCCAGGCTGCTCGGGCCATTAGTTTAGCTTGCACTGGTAGGGGATTGGATCTGAGAGAGGAAAACTTTGAACAAGATGTGAAATTGAAAATATGAAGCAAAAAAGGTGAAGTTGTGAGGTCTAAAAATATGTTTCAATAACTCTAAGTATCTAAATCATATAGAATTGGACTGCTATGCCATTACCATTAAGGAAGTTAGGTCCGCATAGTAAAGGTGGGAGTATTGATAGAACATTTCTGGTAGCCATTACTGGAGAAATAACATAACTGAGTCTTTAAACACCTGCCATTTATAATTGCATACTTTATCAATACAGCAATTATTAAGCTATTGCCCCTCTCTTCCAATCCAGCCTTCTATTCTCCATGTTGCATTACTGCAACAGTGACTACAGAAACCGCAGTTCCCATTCATTACTCCTTGTGGTGTTCTACCAAAAGGGGAAAATAGACTGAGAGATTGAAGAGGGAAGAAACACCCCTTCCTGTTTGTTTGCCATACCTGTCAGCACCGCCTAGGCACTATATCCTCACCTTTTCATTAATTCTAATTTCTAGCTTTCATGGCATTCTCAGCCCACGCTGGACAATGCTATCCCCTCAGAGGTATTAGCCTCAGATCCCCAGAACACCTCCTCCCCACTTCTAGGTTCTGATACACCCACCTCTTCGCTTTCTTCTCCCAATCTCTAGGGCGCTATTTGCTTCTTAAAGTTACCGTGTTAACTCAGTGTTCTCATTTTGTTTTCTATGACCAGTTTAAACATTTTCTCACAATAATCTGTCTCTTAAAATAACTAGTGTTTCAAATGTTTTCTTTCTTTTTTCTTATGTTTATTTAATTTAAGAGAGACAGACAAAGACAGAGAGAGACAGAGAGCGAGCGAGTGAGCAGGGAAGGGGCAGAAGTTCCCTGCTGCCAGCACAGAGCCTGATGTGGGCCTCAAACCCACGAACCTCATGACCTCAGCTGAAACCAAGAGTTGGATGCTTAACCAAATGAGCCACCCAGGTGCTCCTCAAACGTTTTCTTGACTGGACTGTGGTTGATAGAATGGTATATATTATCATTCACTATATACAAGATATACTAGTTACAGACTTAATATGTAATAGATAGTCAGTTAATAGCAGTTCCTGCCCCTAGTGAGAGGCGGAAATAGAAGCTGGAATTCTACTGTGCTTTTCCCTCCCCAGGAGTACTTATTTGACTATTAATAGAAGCATTGTTTTTATAATAGGGCCATGAAGACTTTCGCCAAAGAAAGACCCTGGTTGTGATAGTGAATATATATATATATACTCACTATTTATCACTATCATTTCTACAGTTGCACCCCCTTAACCACATGGAATATGTTCCAAGACTCATCGGATGCCTGAAACTGTAAGTAGTACTGACTCCTATATATACTATGCTTTTCCCTACACATACCTACCTATGATAAAGGTTAATTTATAAATTAGGCACAGCAGGAGATGAATAACAATAACTAACAATAAAATAGAACAATTACAGCAATACTCTTTAATACAAGTTATATGAACGTGGTCTCTTTCTCTAAATACCTTACAGTACTTTACTCATACTTCTCTCTGTGATGATATATGATGATAAGATGCTATGTGGTGAGATAAAGTGAGGTGAATGATGTAGGCACTGTGACATAGGGTTCGGCTGCTATTGACCTCTGACATTGTGTCAGAAGGGTGATCAGGCATTGCAGCTGACTGCAGGCAGCTGAAACCTCAGAAAGTGAAACCGTGGATAAGGTAGGGCTTCTATTTATCACTCTTTCTTTGTGTATGCATATACATGTACATATATGTATACAAAATATAGAAAAATATATAACATATAATGTATAAATATATAAAATATACAACAATATATCTCATATGTATGTGAGAAAGAGCAAAGATAAGAGGGGACCATTACATTAAATGATGGTAACAGTATTTTCAAGTTTGAGATTTATATAGTGAGTTTGCTTAGATAAATGGTGTTCCAAATCTGTATGTATATAATTTGACGATCAGGGATTTAAAAATCCCTCACATTTTAAAATCTTGTATCTGGCAACTGCAGCAATCTAAATTTCTGTGCACAAAATGTTGCTACCTAGGTCACTCCATAAAGGTCTTCAAGTTTAATCAACAGATAATTAAGGAATGCATTTTATAATCTTGTCTCTGAGCTTTGTCCTTCTTTCCCTGCCACAGTTGGGTCATTGAGGACCATGGCTGCAACTATATAAAACTATATAAAATCTTTCTAGTTTTGGAATGTGAATTTTCAGATGTTATATTTTTATCTTCAACAGTTTTATTTAGATTTTAGTTCCTGCCTTAATTTATTTTCTATTTTAACTTATCATGATCATTCTTTTTATTCTGAGGGTTCCACATTTCTGGGGGAACAGCTTAGACATCTCATGAGAATGACAAGCACTCTAGTTGGCCAGCAGGGTTGAAACCTCATTCTGTGGCAAGGAGACAGATGCTACCTGTGTCACCCCAATGAATTTGAAGCCCTCTGTAATCTCTGCGCATTTCAAATTTTTGTACCTGAGCCTCCTGGGTTACAATTAGTTTTTAACAACGTACTTTGAGCTTCTAGCAATCTCTGATCACTCATAAATTAAGTATTCACCTAGAACTACATAAAAATGAAGCATACTTTTCTTTCACCACCCATAACATCCAAGTAACAAAGTTTTTGATTCCCCATCATCCTGAGGCCTTTCACAATAGAAAAAGATATTTACTTAACTCATTCCAGAGGACCATTTGGAAAAAAAGTGTCAATGAATGAAAGTAAACAGAAAAAAGGAAACAATAAAGAGAGGTTGAAGAACCCTACAACAGAAGGCCATTTGCAATCGTGTCAGTACAAACAAAGTAAGACCTATTTTCTAACCTCTCCACACCTCGGGACTACCATATAGTAAGAGAGAGTGAATCTGTGTGGAATAAATGTACAAGTCTTCTTTTAATTGGCTATTCATTAATTGATCGTGTATTTATTAAGTATCTAATTTATGACAGGAAAATAAGCAAAGAAGGAGAAAAATCAATACGAACACTAACAATACAACAACAATAAAAACACCAACTAAAACACACTGCCTTCACAGTCCTTATATACTAATACGGTGATTCATACAATATCAACTAAGTAAATACAATAGATAGTTTATCAAAGAGTAATGGGTGGCATGGAAACAAACAGGCGTTTGTTTGTGGTGTGTTACTTTTAAAAGGGGTCAGAAATACCTCACAGAGAAGAATCTTTGAGTGAGCATCTTAAGGAGATGAAAAAAAAAATGAGTCTTGTAATTAAAAGGAAGGAAGGGGAGCCTGGGTGGCTCAGTCAGTTAAGCATCTGACTTTGGCTCAGGTTATGATCTCGTGGTTCTTGAGTTCAGGCCCCACATTAGTCTCTGTGCTGACAGCTCAAGCCTGGAGCCTGCTTCGGTTTCTGTGTCTCTCTCTCTGCCCCTCTCCCACTCATGCTCTGCCTCTGTCTCTCAAAAATGAATAAATGTTTAAAAAAATAATGAAACAAAAGTGAAGGAAAGGACAAGTGCCAAGGCCTTGAGGCCTCAATGTGCCAGAAGTCCTAAAGAATAAGAAGCTTTGTACATCTAGGGTGGAGTGAGTTAGATACACAGGACTGCATGTGAAATGGGGTGTTCAAGTTGCAGAGATAAAATTTGGTATCATCAGACTATAGATGGTATTTAATAGACATACTCTTACAGGAAGTGAGTCTAATGTGGATTGTTCTGCTGCTGGGTCAAGTCTCTGTTCCAAGATTTTATTATTGTTTTTTTTTTAAACGGGAACAATAATAGACCTAATAGCAAAGACAACAAAGAAGAAGAAACAACATTTGAAGTATATTATTATTTGTCATATTATAAATGTTCTCCCTTGAAAAGATATTCTAGATCTGCTCTCTGTTGTGTTTTCCTGTGGCTAAAATGTTTAAAGAACAATTGTGACCACCTGGTTAGGAAACAACTGTGTGCTCTTTTAATTTGATGTGTAAAATTAAAATCGTTTTGAAAGTGAAATTACATTTTTATTTTGAAATTTATGGGAATGAAAAGGCAGAACTTTCCTTTCTAACAATGATAAAATAATTTTAAAACAAATATGTCATCTCACACAATGACATAACTGTGGAATGCGACATAAGGTTAATTCTTATGTAACCTCATTAGGCATGTTATGTTTCAGAAATATAAGAAAGTCTGATTGTAGCTCAGCATTATTTGTCATACAATTTTATTGCCTAAGGGAGATGATAATAAAGTTAGTCTGCAATGATTTTATTTAGCCAAGATTTGTACTACATACTACATGTATTATATTCTAAGCATGTTAAAAATAAATGGGTGATGGGCATTACGGAGGGCACTTGTTGGGATGAGCACTGGGTGTTATATGTAAGAGATGAATCACTGGGTTCCTGAAGCCAATACTACACTGTATGTTAGCTAGCTTGAATTTAAATAAATAAATTTTTAAAATATTAACACATTTAGCTTTCCTTACACTTGTCTATGGTAGGAACTTTATTATCACTACTTTATAGATTTTTACAAATGGAGATACAGAGAGGTTAAGTGTGCTCAGAGACACATATCTAGTAAACGGTGGAGCCAGTATTTGAACCCAGACAGACTGGGGACAGATCCCTGCATGTCATCTGTATGAAAATGTTATTCTAATTAATCATTGACCCTTTTCATTATATCCTAGGTATATGTTAACAACTGGATATACATGTCAAGGATTGAAGAAAAGAGATTTGTATTTTAACTTGGGTAGGCTTTTGCTGCAATAGATCCCTTGAAGTACAAGACAGTGACTACATTGCTTCAACTTCTTTGTAGTGATGCCTTACTTCACGCAATCATCATTTTAAATTCTCACATGTACTCACTCTTACTCACTTTCTCTATTCATTCCCCTATCAGCCAGGAGACGAAGGAACATAGGATTCGTGTAGCTGTGGTTATCTATGCTGTCACCATTCACCTTTCAGAAGGATTACCAAAACTCCAAAATGAAAGGAAATTAACAAAACTATTAATCCAATTCCCTATCCTTTCATGGGAGGAAATTGAAGCAGAAAGTAATCCAAATCCATTCAGAGAATACCTGCATCAGTGAGGACTTAATCTAGAACAGCACTGGCAAACTTATTCCATAAAGGACCAGAGAGTAAATAGACTGTGCTTTGCAAGCCGCATGCAATCTGTCATATATTCTTGTTTATTTTACAGCCTTTTAAATGGTACAAAATCTTCTTGGCTCTCAAAGCCATACAAAATCAGACTGCAATCTTGATTTGCCCACTGGTTATAGTTGGCACAATCTGATGTAGATGGCACTTTAAAAACACTGCCTAATTCTAATTTTATGTTTTGATTATGAATCTATTCTTTCTTTCCTTCCTTCACCTCTCTATAATATTTATTAAGTGCACACTACTTGCTGGGCCCAATGTCCAATATTGAGGTGTGCCAGGCAGACCAAAGCTCTATACTTGTTTGCCTTGTTATAGGACAGAAAATAAGCACATTTAAAAGTAAACAGAAAAAATATAAATTCAAATATTAATAAGTGCAGTGAAGGCAATAAAGCAAGGCACTAAAATAGTTTGAACATTGAAGGTACAGCATGCTTTATCCTGGGTGGTTATGGAAATTCTTTCTGAGAAGACGCATTTCAGAGATTTGAATGAACACATCAGCAAGATAAGAAGAATGCTAATACACAGGACTGTTGATATTAGATGAATAGTCTAAGACCAGATGCTGGCCCTTAGGTACATCTGAAAGCTTGGTCCACTTTCTGGAGCAGCCAGGCTCATGAAAGCTGTCAGTGTAAAATTTTTGAACTTGTAGTAGGTGAAAGAGCCCAGTCAACAAAGAACCTGGATCAGAGTTGAAAGTGTCCAAGAAATAGGCAGGGAGTGAACCAATACTTCTGGACCACGGTTATTGAGAAGGGTGGTGAAGGGAGGTGAGAATGACTCTTATAATGGGCTTTGCAATTTATTTTCATTGCAATGGTAAATTACTGCAGGACTAAAACAAGGGAGGAATGCCATCAGATTCATTCTTTAAGAAAAATGTCACTCTGGACAATGCAAGGGTGCAGAGTAGAATTAGAAAATGTAGATGTTATTCCCAAAAAAGAAAAAAAAATCAGGCAAAGTCATCAAAAATGCTCTATGATGCATAGTTTATTTTCAGAAGATCTAAGCACAGATTTATTTTAACTGTTACTATTTATTACACATTCCAGAATTTCAGGCTTCTCTTTCAAAAATGAAAAAAAACAACCTCTATCCATTATTTTTTCAGCATAAAGGAGAATAAAATGAAGAGCACTTCTGTGGTGTAAATATGAGAAATACAACAACAATAGGTGTCTTAATTTTAACCATTCGTGTTTTCCACAATACTAGAAATCGGCAGATTCCAGACACTCAAGTGCCACATCAAGTTGTATTGATTTTCTCTGGGTAATTAATTTGTGTTCTTCTATAAAGAACTATTTAAAGATATTTTTACTTAAAATTGAAAAAGCATAACAATAGGTAAAAGAACACTTGATGTGCACCAATGACTCTCCTTCCTTTGAATCTATTGATTTCTAGTATAATCATTAATATAATTGATGAATTTTGTATAAAAGGAAAATGGGGTTCTGCTTGCTTGTCTGTCCAAATTATGCCTACTTATTAAAAGAAAATTAAGAGGAAACAAGTTAGGAAAGAAAAAGAAAACAGGGAAAAGAAGGTAATAAAATATGAACAGTATCAATCAATTTCTGACAAAGACAATCATTTAAATTGCTATTTTGGTGGGGCATGTTTGCTTGATGCAAAAATAGAAGCCAAGTTTTACATATTCTCAAGGAAAATGAGTTTAGTTACCTGATAAAAATTGCTTTTATACCTGTTACTCTTCTAGGGCTGCCCTGTTTAGTAAACAACTAAATAGTGTAACTGCTTCTGTCCCCTTTCTGACACCCCCACCTCAGTACTTTAATATTTCTCTGCACAGTAGCTACTAGCAAGAGTGATCTGTTCAAAAATCCAAAAATAGGTAAATAAATAAATAAATAAATAAATAAATAAATAAAGCAGGCTTAAAATTCCTCTCTATAGTTATCAAAATGCTGCATTGTTCAAACTCCATGCTATAGGCTACAATTCTCCAAATGAGCTCACTACCTCCACCTGTCAACCCCCTGCCCCCTATTTCTATATCACACCATTTTCTCATTCCTGAAGATCATGGAGAACCCCATAATCACTTTGGTTAAGGCTCTTTTTACTTTCTATTGCAGCATCTATTTTTATTTCTTCCACAGTCTTTATTTTGATGTGTGATTATCTTGCTTCTGAATATTGGCTTATGTAGTTTCCTTCTCTCCCTGATTGCATTAAGTTCCTTTAGGGGGAGAGAACATGTCTATTTATCCTTTTTAATCAGTGGTTTAGAGTAGATATGGGGTAAATTCTTATCAAATGGATGGATAACTAAACTTATGAGCTTGAGAACACAATATTTTTTTGGAAAATAATACAGCAAGATGTCCCTGCTTCTCTGTGTTAGAAATATCAATTTACATATTGTTTTTGTTCATACTTCTGGGCAAAAAGGCCATGGGAAGAACATATCTGATTTCTCTGCCAATTGCCACCTCCCTCATATCCATTGACATTACACATAATAATGAAAAGACAAATACAAAAAGCTTTATGCTATAAAAGTGTCATCTGTCTCCATGTCAATAAGTGAGAAATTCCTCTTATATTCTGCACCAATGAAAGCCCTGGTGTGTTGCTTCTCAAGAAAAATATACAGCATTGCCAGCAAGTGAGTTTGGAAGAACCCACAGAAGGGGCGCCTGGGTGGCTCAGTTGGTTAGGCATTCGACTTCGGCCCAGGTCATGATCTCATTTCTGCCCCGGTCATGATCTCATGGTTTATGGGTTCAAGCCCCATGTCAGCCTCTCTGCTGACAGCTCAGAGCCTGGAGCCTCCTTTGGATTCTGTGTCTTCCTCTCTCTCCACTCCTCTCCCACTGATGATCTGTCTGTCTCTCAAAAATAAATAAATGTTAAAATGTTTTTTGAAGAACCCAGACAGGTAACACTGGCATAAATCAATTTATAGGGCTAAAGTCAAAGGGAGAGGTAGATAGTAAAGACTAGGAGAAGAGCTGTATTTGAGTTATCTAACAGTAGTTTCTAAAATCAGAAGTATTAGGCAAAAGCCCTGGACAATCTCTGGGGTCATGTATAGTGGGTATGCTCACCAAAATCCTGGTGTGATAAAGAGCTTAACCCTAAAATGAACCAGACAGGGATGTGATCTTGAAGTTGCCAATAGAAAGAAAAAATACCACAGGATACAAGAAAACATTTACTTCTTTCTGATAGTACATATAATAATGGTAATAATAATAATAGCTAATGGCAAATAGGAACACTTTTTCTTGCAGACTGTTCTAAGCACTTTGAATTTATGTTAACTCAATTCTTACCTCAATGCTATGATATAATCTTATGTTTATCTTCATTTTATAGGTGAAGAAATGTAAGCAGAGACAGGTAAGAAAATTTTCGTAAAGTCCTACACTACTAGCTGGCAGAGCCTGGCTTTACATCAAGGCTATTTGAGCTCCTCACTATGCTATGCTGTCTTGGCTGTTAGTTTAAACAAAAAAAAAAAAAGAAATTAAAAAGTGGCAGTGTGGCAAATAATGTTCCCCTGAGGAGACTTACAAGTTTTAGCTATCTAGCCCCACTCTTCAAATTACTAAAATTATTCTATCAGTGACCCCAAATTCTCTGTATGAAGTATAAGAGAACCTGGGTGGCTCATTCATTAGACATCTGACTCTTTCTTTTAATGTTTATTTATTTGAAAGAGAGAGAGAGTAGGAGAGAATCCCAAGTAGGCTCTGTGCTCTCAAGACAGAGCCCAATGCAGGGCTCAATCTCATGAACCTGAGATCATTACCTGAACAACTGGAATAGAAACAATTAATGATGGAAGTAATATGAAAGTATGGCAAAAACTAAGCACAATTGCTTTTAATGATATCAATGTTGTATGTATATATATATATATATACATATATATATGCATATATATATATATATACATATATATATAGTGCAAAAAGGTAATTTTATTAAAGCATGGGGACAGGAACAATGGACAGAAGGTGCTGCCACATACCTATGTTTTAAATAAATATAAGAAAACTGATAACTCAAAACGAGAAAAAAAAATAATCAAAATGGCCTCAGATTTCTCTGTATAATTACATTACATTGCAAGCCTAACAAGAAAAGAATTTAGAGAATAAACAGCTGCCATCTCTAATTACCTGGCAAAATTGTCCCTCAATTTTTAAAAGCTACAAATACTCATCTTGGTATATTTAAAATTATAAATTAACTAGTGAAATAGTCCCACTGAATAAGAAAATGTTACATGGGGAAGAATCAGGAGGTAAAGTATAAAATAATTTTAAGTGAGCCTTAAAACAAGTTATATATAGATGTAGATTTAAATTATCCTAAATTGACACTGTCCTATTACCTGCTGGCAACTGTATTTGAAGCAGGGGAGATTGAGATGAATAAGAAATGTCCCGGGAAGCCTGGGTGGCTCAGTCAGTTGAGCGTCTGACTCCTGATTTCTGGTTCAGGCCATGATCCCAGGGTCCGGGGATTGAGCCCAGCATTGGGCTCTGTGCTGACCGTGGGGAACCTGCCTGGGATTCTCCCTCTCCCTCTCTCTCTGCCCCTGCCCTGCTCACGTGTATGTTTTCTCTCTCTCTTAAAATAAATAAATAAACTTAAAATAAAAGAAATATCCCTAAACTCATCATTGTTAAGTTGTTAATAAAAACTTGTTATTGAGGAATTAAAATGTACATAACTAATGTACTAGATATAAAATAGTAACAAAATGGGAGAACATGATAGTAGAGCAAAGGGGAAGTAAGTCTGAGGAAGCGTAATATTTTAACATAAGATATTACAGACTCTGACTTATAATATATTAGCTTTGATTTGGAAAAAAAATCCCTGTAAAACGTTACAAACTATTTTTCAAGAAAATGAGAACTACAGGTGGGTACAGAACTCAGCACAGCGCCTGGCATAAAGTGGCACTACAATAAGTATTTCGTTTGGGAATAAATGAAGGAGTGTGAACATTAAGGCCCTGCTACAAACTGCAAAATCTCTTTGAAAATGTTATTTTTTCTCTGTGTAAGTGGATAATAAAGCTGATACTAAAGTCTGCATATTAACCTTGTTCATCCTCAGAAAGAAACTGTTTTGTTGACTGTTTTGATACTGTGGGAAAAGAAATCCAATCTTTACAGTGTGCCAGGACCCATAGTTACATTGAAAATGTATTTTGCTGCTTACCATTTTTTTCTTTTTCTTTTTAATGAACAGCTTGTTTCTGAAGTAGACACACACAATTTGGCACAGTTCTCTACAGTTCAGCACAATATGGTTGAATTGGCAGTCTCTGCTCTGAGGAAGCCATTATTGTCTCTGAAACTTCATTAGTCAAATCCCTACAGAATGAGATCTTTACAAGGCAGAAATAAGACTAATGGCGTGATGAGGGCACAGATACACTAATCTTCATACTTGAAGAATATTTACCATGCAGAAAAGATGGCTAAGCAGCTTATAACGCATACAACTTTCTTTCATAATTCATTATGAAGAAACAAAGTTCTTTTTTTCAGAATCGATTTTAATAATGGTAATTTGAAGACTTTTTTTACTATGCACATGTATTGAAATTAATTTTAAAATATTTTTATATATTTACTGGTAACATAAAATATAATAGTATCACAAACATTAACTTTTTGAAAATATGTATATAGGATTTGTTTATTGTATTAAGCATTGTAGTTTATAAAGTCTTCACTTAGCCAAAATTCAAAAGGACCGATTTGGATGAGTAAACTTTTCTCCATATGGTAAAACTTTTTCTTTCCACTACTTTTTGGGAATATTTTACAAAAAATGATATATTTCTTACATTAGCACAGTATTAGAATGTAATAAATATATTTCCCTGAGAATTCAGTCATTATTATGAATCACATTTGTACTAGCTTGTAAAAGTAGGTATTAAGATATTAAGTGAAATATTTAAACTTGTAGAAAAAAAGTTACATTGGGCCCAAATCTTCCCTACACACACACACACACACACACACACACACACACACACGCACGTGCGCACATGCACACATGAGATTATAAATATTTAATTTCAGGCACCATCAACATGTAAAATTTAAAATAAATATATTTAATACATAAAGGAGTTGAAAGTTCTAACTGAATTCTAGATTTGAATCCAGACCTATCATGGAGTCAATAATATATTTTTAAGAAAAATTAAAAATAATATACATAATTTAAAATATACAACATGAGTCATAGTGTTTAAAATGAGAACAAAAATTAAGATATTGTGAAATGTTGTCAAAACAAACTACAATAGAGTTATGCTGAGCATATGGATGCATTCAGTAAATACATTATTAATTTGTATACCTGATTTTATTCTTCAAATGAAATTTTAGAGTGTTCAAGTTAGGTTATATAATCCTTTAAAATTTCTACCATAAATATATCTGAGTAATTGTGATTCATAAGTGGTCTACTGTACTTTATAATGTTCATATTGGCAAGTGAAATTGTCATATCAAAATTGTTCATGTGATTTTAAAAATTTTGATGTATATTCTTTGTTACTTTTTATGGACTTAGCTCTCCAAGATCATTCACAAATATAGAATATATATTCCTTGTCAGGATAGTTGATTTTTTTGAGTATTTAATACTCACGTTTTTACATAGTAGGTGTTCACTAAGTATTTCCTCCTTAATTGTTTGACTATAACATAATTATTTTGTATACTGTTGTATACCCAGAATCTAAAATATATGGTATAATTAATCAGAAGAAATATTAATTATTTCTAAGCTTAAATCATTAAAAAAGAACAATATATTTGTGGGGCTATTAAATTTTAGCACATGCATGCATAGTCATTATGCTTAAATATATGGAACCTGAAAATCTGGTATCTAGCAGCATAGACTTTCATAATTATTATTATCAGAATCAACTGTTTTTATTTTTTTATTTTTAATTTTTAAAAAAAAATTTTTTAACTTTTATTTATTTTTTTTGAGACAGAGAGAGACAGAGCATGAACGGGGGAGGGTCAGAGAGAGAGTGAGACACAGAATGTGAAACAGGCTCCAGGCTCTGAGCAGTCAGCACAGAGCCTGACGCGGGGCTCGAACCCACAGACCGCGAGATCATGACCTGAGCCGAAGTCAGACGCTTAACCGACTGAGCCACCCAGGCGCCCCCAGAATCAACTGTTTTTAGAGATACTACAAAGCTATGAAGGAATAAACTGTTAAGTAACTGATTACTTGAAAACCCATAATTTCTCTTCAATTTAAGGGATCCTGGTTATCTAATTTGTGTTTCCTGTATGAACCACTGTAGTCTGATAATTAATTACCTTGAAATGCTAATCCAATGTAAAATTCAATAAATTGCTTTTGCACATAACACATAGTTTTCCATTTTAATGACTCAGAGATAGGGACCTCCTCTGATCTCTCCTGAACACTGTATTGTTGAAAAAGGACTGAAGATACTATTGGTGTCCTGCCCATATCCCCCATCCTCCCTGGGAGCTTGTTTGTTGACTGATGTCTCAGTGTGAGAGTGTTCTCTGGATGCAGAAACCCCCTCTCCTGTCTCTCCAAAAGCCAAAGTTGGGAGGAGGCAGGATGGGGTGGGGGGGGTGGGTGGGCTTGGCAGACACATGACCATCAACCAATAAGCATCAGCCATTCTGGGGCATGTTCTTTACAGTTTCTCAGAGGGTCCCTAAAGGAATTGGAACCAGTTGCCCACATTGGTTATTTAGTCACAGATCCACTCTGTGTCAGGTTGGCTCCTTTCTCTGTCTGAAGTTTACATCCCTTCCCTCACAGTACTTCTTGGTATTGTTTCTCCATTAAAACACATACACCCCAATCCTTAATTCTAAGTTTTGCATTTTGGAGGGAACCCAAACTAAAACAGCTATGGCCAGAAGTGGTTCTGGAAGGCAAATCCTCAAGATGGGATTCTACAGTGTAATTTCTTGCCTACTGGGTGGTAAACAAATAGTTCGTTGTTGTAAAAAACAAATGTGGTGACTGAATGCTACAACTTTGTAATTACTAAGACTTTCATCTGCAGAGAACCGGAATGAGGCACAGCTCAAGGGGAAGCACTGGCTTCTGTGATACCTCTGGCAACTAAAATATATAAGGCAATGGTAATTAGAGAGATTGTGGAGTTGGTAGCTTTGGGCTACTCTCTTAGAAGCCTTGATAAAGGGAAGAATAGGTTAGGTCATCCAACTATCAACTCAGACCTAACTATGAAAGCCAAAAAGCCTCCATCTCAGCATTTAAAGGAACCATCATTTCCTACACCTGGAGGTGAGACTATGCTGAAAGCAGGCTCAAAAGTTGACCGTAAGCATGGCAAAATCAGAAGGACTATGGGTAAACAGAGGGAGTCTGGATATGGGGACTTTTGGTAGGATGTGCTGGAGAACTTCGAGTCCACATAATCATGTAAACCCTTAGGTTCAAACAAGTACCCTCTTTCCCTTTTCTTGGGTAGACTAGCCTCCTGATATTTGCAGACCATGCAAAGACCACATCTGAGGTAGATGCCTTGTAAACTGATGCTTGTCCTCTTCAAGATTTTCCTGTCACCTACTCTCATTTCTTCTAGACTGCTAACTAAGCTTACGACTCAATATGACCCAAAAGATGAACTGAAAGGAAATGGGTTATTCATCAAAAGGCCTATGAAACGTTGCTAATATTTACCAGAATGGACCAGGAGGGCATGTCAGTGAGTTGCTTCTTAAACATGTTGAAGGGAGATGTGTGCAAATAAAGGGCAGCGTAGGAGAGAGTGAATTTATATGGAAGGATTTATGAGTCAGGATTTAATTCTTGGGCAAGGATGCCAGGAATGAAACTTTGAATCCTGGGGATGATAATGGCTTATAGTAAACTGGGTGGATATGCTGGCACATCCTTGGCAAAGAATTGGGGAAGTGATCAGAAGACTCAGAGATATGGACGTGATTGATATGGACAAACATAAGATTTATTATGTAAGACCAGAAAACTTCTTTATTGGTTATATTGCCTCAGAAGGCCTAGGAGACACCGTCTTCACTAAAGTGATGAGGAATGTGATAATGTGAGGTACACTAGAATTGCCGAAAAGGCAGTGGTAGCTGTCCACTAGAGCCCAGATTGGATAATAGGAGATAAAGTCATGAAACTGCTTATTAACATGAATGTAAATAAGATTCTGTTAAAGATGAGGTCGGGTGATTGTACCTCACCTTGTCAAAGACAAGTTGGGTGTAATTGCAGTGTGTGCAACAAGGCTGAAATGGCTACCAAAGTCCTGACCTATAGGAATCTATCAGAGTAACTAATAGACTATTGGTTTCCTATGGGCAAGAAAGGCAGCCGATCAAGTATTGCTTGAAATATAGATCAGTTAGATGGAGGATGCTGTTGGTGGCCATAAAAGGAACTCATGATTCCTTTCCCAGTTTCGAGGATTATTCCCAGACCACCAATTAAATGGAAAGCAGACCCTCTTCGGGAAAGACTCCGCAATGCCAACATAAGTTTTACATTAGCTGCTTTCTCAAGCTTTCTCAATAGGACTTTGGTATTTTACCAAAGTAATTATGCATCAGGAAAAAAGTAAGACATAGATATTTAAGAAATGTTGGTTGGAAGATCTTACCTGGTACTGATACTAGGGGTCCGAAATGTCATCATAGTCCACCTTCAGAATGCGGTCACATGGACACAAAATGAAAAGTGCTATTCTAGCTCACATTCATCTCATGGTGGGATGACTGAGTCTGATCTCATTATGTAGTCATTACTCCTTTCCTTAACTGTGTACCCAGGAAACATACCAACTCACAGAAATCATTTTGATTTCTTACTATATGGAATGAAAACTATCATGATAAGGAAGGCCAACTGGAAGTCATCTTGAAATGGCTTTCCCTGGTCAAGTTAACTAGAAGCAATAGCCATGGCCAAAGTGGAATGGTAAAGAGTTAAGACATATTCAAAAGACCTAAAAATTATAGGGTTGCTGATGTATGAGTCCTACAAAAACCAGATGGATAATGGCAGATGATTATAGATTATTGTAACTATAACCTAGTGGTAACATCAAGCATACCTGCTATATAGAATGCAGTATGTTTTCTAGAAGAGGTTAATACAGACTTTGGAACCTGGTATGTGGCTATCGATATGGTGATTGTATTCTTTTTATTCCTCATCAAGGCAGCAGTACTTACTAATTTTCTTGCCTAAAGGCTATGTCAATTCTTCTGTTCTCAACCACAATATAGTACAAAAAAGCCTTAATTGTCCAGACATTCCAGAAAAGTTTATGTTGGTCTAATATATTGATAGTATCATGTGAATTATACCTGGTGAGCAGGAAATGCCAAGTTCTTTAGATGTCCTGTTGAGAAACAAGTGGGCCAGTTGTTAGGAGATATACCTTACCAAGATTCAGTTTCTGCCACATCAGTGAGGTAATCAGATTAGCCTAATGAGGGGAGCAAACAGTTATTTTAACTGAGTAACGAGGATATTTCAGGTACAGTACGAGGATCCCCAGGTACAGGAACTACACTACAGGGCAAACACGCAGAGGACCAAGGTCATCATCCAGACAAAGAACCTCACCTTCCAGAACACTGGTGTTACACAGAGGAGGCCCTCCTGTCTCTGGGTAGGCTAACCAGTTCCATTTGAACTTGTTCTCTTTGCAACAAAAAGGGGAAATGAACCAGCCTCTAGGGCCCTCCACATTTGCTTCCAAGATGGTAAAAATGTACTTTTGTTAATGTATCAGATTGCAGAACAGCTCCAACAAGTAGCCGGACCAGCTTCCACTTTTAATGACAAAATTGAGAATTCTTTTGGTCACATCATCACCAAAACTCTATATTATCAGACTTTTAAAAATTTGCCAGTGTGATGTGCTTGAGAATGAATCCCCATTGTGGCTTTAATTTTTCCCATTTCTATTCAGCTTGAGTACTTTTTTCCATCTTTATTGACATTTCAGATTTCTGTTGGTCTAAATTGCATCTTTCACCATTTTTAAAAAGTGGATTTTAAAATCATTAGTTTTAAACTTCATTATATATTCTGGTTATTAATCTTTCTCAGCTTTATGTGCTGCACACATCTTCCAATCCGTGGTTCACATTTCAATTTGTGTATGATATATTTGGATACACAGAAAAAATAATATAAATGTAAATTATAGCACTATTTCCTTATTTTTTACTTGTTGTCTTATATGAGAAATCATTTCTTATATCAATGCCACATAGATAATTGCATATATTACGCTCTACACTTGGTTCTGTAATGTATGAGAAAACTATATTTGTGTTTGGTATATTTTAGGAATCTATTTTGCCCCCTCCTATTCATAACCAGGTGACTTCTCACTGTAGTGTATTGAGGAATCACTACTTTCTTCACAAATTTGCAGACATCATGGTAATATATCAAATTTCCACATAAACATAAATCTATTTCTGTACTTTCTGCTCTATTTTATTAACACATTTATCTCTACTGGCTCCACAGCCAAGACATTGCCTTAATTCTTCTGATTTGATTATTAGAATTAATATATCGTAGAACAGATCCTCTCACCTTGTTCCTGTCTTCAAAAAGTTTTTCTAATCTTTAATCGTTTGTTCTTTCACTTTTATTTGAAAACCAATTAATCAAAATCCACTAAGAAATCTATTTAGATTACAATTTACTGCATAATATTTATAGCTTAATTTGGAGCCCAGTTGAAATCCATACAATGTAGATGCTTCTAAGCATGTGAAATTCACCTTATTTGGTATTACCTTAATATGTTAATTATTTTTATAGCAATCTTGCAAATACTTTTAAAATGTAAATCTTTTGAATCCCATTCTTCCCAAGGCATTACCTGGGGTTATTGTATGAGTTTGGGGAATCCAGGAAGAAAGCCTCAGTTCTAACTCTTAGAGCAGTTCTGTGAAAAGAGAACATAAAGTATAATTTTTTTTAAATTTCATCCAGAATCCAGATGAAGACAGAGAAATTTATTTTAATTTCTTTTGTTGCTCTCTAGATTTTTTTCTGGTATAACCTTTCACTAAAATTGTAACACTCTCTTGAGCCACGAATTTGGCAGTTTGCAGCCCTGTTTTGTTTGGGTTGTTAGCCTTTTCTCCCATGCCAGCCCGACACGGACAAGGAACTCCAGCTCTCAACCACAGTGACTCTTTTCTGCCTTATTCCCAACCACCCAGCTGTCCGGGCCAAGCACCAGTCTGATTTTAGTTTTCTCTTCATTTGTGTCACAAGGGGAATCTTGTACCTTATTGGGAACACAGCTATAAGTTTAAGTTTGTTCAATGTGCTTTATTCAACATTTTTGAGGTACTTGATATTCCAGGGTTCCCGTATTTTCTGTACAATATATTGCCAGAAGAGGAAAAATTTTAATAAGAGATTCTTAAAATTAATATGTTCTAGTCACTTGGGGCACCTGGGTGGCTCAGTCACTTAAGTGTCCAACTCTTGATTTAGGCTCAGGTCATGATCTTGAGGTTGTTGGGTTCCAGCCCAGCATCAGGCTAGGCGATGACAGTGTGAAGCTTGCTTGGGATTCTCTCTCTCTTTCTCTTTCACTCTCCTGCTCTCTCTCTCTCTCTCTCTCTCAGAATAAATAGACTTTAAAACAAATTTTAAAAGTGTGTGTGCTGGATCTATTTTAAAAAATGTGTTCTGGGTGGCTCAGTAGGTTAAGTGACCCACTTGGGCTAAGGTCATGATCTCATGGTTTGTGAGTCTGAGCCCCAAAACAGGCTCTATGCTGACAGTTCAGAGCCTGGAGCCTGCTTTGCATTCTGGGTCTCCATCTTTCTCTGCCCCTCCCCACTCACGCTCTGTCTGTCTCTCTTTCTCTCAAAAATAAACATTAAAAATTTTTTTTTAAAAATGTGTTCTAGACACTAAAAATAACCCAGTAATTTTACTACTTTTGTGAATAATTTCAGTAGCACAAATTTACAAACATTTCAAATACAGTGAAGCAGAATGTTTTGGGATTTTTCCCAAGATTATTAATATATCTACTTTAGTAATGGAGATATAAATAATTCATGTTTAAACAGCAGAAATATGGAAAAACCATGTAGCCTGAGTTTTACTGATGCAGATAAAACTCTCATTCACTGGATGTTAAACAAAATCTCAGAGACATTCAGAAGATAATGATAGAGAAAAATTAACAGTTGTTTCCAAGAATCTTAACTCAAACTAAAATAATTGCAGGACAATACCAATAGTGCACTGATTTCAAGGTGCCTGTTTCAAAATGTGTGGAGAATTATTTATATGTGTACAAATATGTGATACTAAGTGGTCACAAGAATTCTTAGTGGAATTCTGACTTAGATTTCTTGGTAAATCTGAATATCGTATTCAATTATGTTTTGAATATTTTAATCAGACGTAAATTTGAAGTTAATCTACCCATAAGAGATCTCCCCGCAGAAAAGAAATCTTTGGGGCGTCTGGGTGGCTCAGTCGGTTAAGCCTCCAACTTCAGCTCAGCTCATGATCTTGCCATTCAACAATTTGAGCCCCTCGTTGGGCTCTGTGCTGACAGCTCAGAGCCTTGATTGAGCCTGTTTCAGATTCTGTGTCTCCCTCTCTCTCTGCCCATCCACCACTTATGCTCTGGCTCTGGCTCTCAAAAATGAATAAACGCTAAAAAATTTTTCTTAAAAGAAAACATTTGTGTTTGAATTAGATAACCACCTTTGAGGAAACTCTACTGTGGTCATTGTGTTTTGATTATTAAAGAATAAAACTGAAATCAGTTTCTTTTCTGGTCTTAGTGGATTTTACTTTTGGTTCTGTAACTTTTCATGGCAACTTGGACAAGACTCTTAATCAATTTTCACCCTCTTTTAAAATCAGATGAGAATTTTTATTCTTTCTATAAGGATATTTTGAGATTGATATAACCACATAATCTAATAAAATTAGCTATTCATGAACTGGATCATCCCCATGTTAGGTGATGTTGTTGAATATTCTTATCACCCCACATTTTTGAAACACTAGTATAATGATAATTTGTGTTGATAATGAAACTCCCGAAATGCTTTCTGAATCATTAAAGGAAGACTAGATTAGGTTCAGAATAGTTTTAGTTCCAAGTGACTCATCTGTCTCATTAATGTCCTAAATTGCGACTCAAAGTCCTTCAGAATCTTCAGAGAAACTCACACTTCATTGTGCTTTCACTAGTGTTACAGTAGGTTTCCTTTTTTTTTTTTTTAATTTTCAGTGTCAAAACTTGCAGATTAAGATGAGCCTGCACTTTCCACTGTGTACCAGAGACGTGGCTTTGACCAATTTTCACAATTTCCACCAAAACTTGACTTTATCTGTAAGACTGGGATACTAATGCCTCACTCATTGTTTGACAGTGCACACAGCATGTTTAGTCAGGCCCTAGCATAGTAGTAAGTACATTTACTCTCTTAAATGTTATTATTTTACTAACTCTTTGCAGCCATTATTTTCATCATGCTCCCATTGTTTTCAGTAATAAGAAATTAACCCTTATATGCTATTATACTCAGTCCAAAGTTCTCCAGTTTCCCAATCAACAGAGGAATAGGGTCATTCATGGAACCACAATCCTACTGAACATACTTTTCTTGTGTGGTATTAAGACCCTGATTCTCTGATTCACAATTTCTCCACCTAATATAGGAAGTTCACATTTACTCTGTGTAATTTTGAGTTTGTCTCTTTTTTTCCTGAGCCTCAGTTCCTTCATCTGAAACATGAAGTTGATAGGCCTAATTCGGAAGACTGAACTGAGAAGAATGCTTCTAGAAATCATCTAGTACAGTGTCTGAGAAACATCACAGAATAATGTTAGAGACTTCCTTAAGTCTCTATTGCATGACCTGATCTTCTCTATTAAACCTCAGTTCCAATGACGCCATCAAAATTGCACTTGATTTCTCTTGCCATTGTCCTCTCCCTATTAATACTCATGTATTCATCATGTAAATATTACTTATTATATATTAACCTTTGTCACTCCCGTTGCCTGAGCAAACCTTCATGATTCTTCAAGACCAATCCCAGAAATTGACATTTGTATGACCTACTTTCATTACTGCAGCCCTCATTGATATTTTCTTATCTAAAATCCTGAAATCTCATTCACTGAACATTTATTTATTAACTAGGAATTTATATTATAAAATAAATTGCATAATTTGTTACATGTGGGAACTCTAATTCTGTAGGAAATAAGAGTCATGTGTATAGATGAATTGCAGTATTTTATAGGAAAACTATTACTGTTAATACCATTATGTGTTATATAATACTCTAATTCACTTACGTAATACTTTACTTCTTAATTTTATCATGCATTTCTCAAGGGAAAGGAATATCTTCTATTTCTATTTTGTAATGTACATCAATTATTCACAATGCTGAGCACCTTAAAGGGCACGAAAGAATATTGTTTGGGTAACTGAACAAAAATAATGTTTATTGTTACTGGAAACTTTACAATATTCAGAATATTTAAATCTGACCTCTACTTTGAAAACATGTTTAAGATATTTTAAAAATTAGAACTGAAAAAGCAATGTTATATATAAGAGTTCATAGCAAAACCATTTGGAGTTGTATTAAGAAGGAGAAGATAATAAAATGTTAAAGATGGATAGAAATTAAAAATAGAATGTTAAAGATGTTAAAGATGGATAGAAATTAAGAGATGTAGTAAAAAATAAAGTGCTCTGATTCCTATCCTGGGGGCAAACTAACATCATACTAGCTTTCCCTAAAACCAACCACAGAGACACTTTAGAGGAGGGCAACATGTATTTCAGGAATAAGCCAGAAATGAACACACAAAGATAATATTTTTAGGAACACTTGGGTAGACTTAATGCTATCTTGAACTAGAGTTATGGATGGGAATGGAGATAACAGCGTCACAAGAATGGTAAGATTAAAGAAATAATTTAAGTTTACCTTTTTTCATTCTCTTATGTTGGTGCTTCACACAGAATTTTTCTGCACAGATTCTGATACAGGGGAGGGGAGAACCCAATACAGTGTAAATGTCCATTGAGTTAAGGAATCTATGAAAATGGATGCTTATGAACCATTTGAATTGCCCTTGAGCATTGGTTCCTCAATTTTTCCTCCTTCAAGTCCTAAAAGCTGAGGAAACAGTGCTTTTGCAATGCTGCTTTTGCTAAGAGTTAAGTGGGGGGAAAATCTCACATTTGACCCAGAACTTGAGTAGTGTCAGAGACTGCCATGGTTCTTTGGCTCCCTTCCCTATTGTTCTGGCCACATATCTGGCTTTTAGCTCATTTCCAGGAAAGATGACCAGATTCAGTAGTAAATACTTTCAGAGAAACATGATTATATAAACAGTCAGCCATCTGAGAAATGAAAAACATGATAAATAAACATGATAAATTTATCACCTTATTACCAC
Source organism: Acinonyx jubatus (assembly GCF_027475565.1). Lineage (NCBI taxonomy): Eukaryota > Metazoa > Chordata > Mammalia > Carnivora > Felidae > Acinonyx > Acinonyx jubatus. The sequence continues at coordinate 59,555,762 of NC_069380.1, forward strand.
CTGAAGTTGAATTCTTAAAATTGATGGATAAGGGTTTTACATATAAGCATTTAAAATGTATATAGATGGTTAGATAACAAAGTAATTTATTACTATGAAATAACAAATATATTAAAAAAACAAATTATAATTATTGATCAGTGTAGGATTTGAAATAAATTCTCAATAGATAAAATAAACAAAAAAATGATGACAGCTGAAGATCAATTGCTGAGCTGAAAGTTAAGATTGAGGAAATGCAATAGGAAAAGACAAAAATATTCTTTAATTTTAAAATTAAAAATGAAAAAAATACTAAGAGATATCACAGATAGATAATGAAGGACAAAATACAAAGTAATTGACATTGGAGATGGTAAAATAATACAAATAAAAAGTAAAAAATATTCAAAAACACAGTAAAAATATTTTCCCAAATTAAAGATGAAAGACCTGAAATTTAAAACTATAATTTTGAATTCTATGACAAAAAGAAGAAAAGAAAAAAATCCATATCTAAGTACATATTATTGAAATGTAAAAATATCAAATCCTAAAGAATGTAGAGTGCAAAAGCAAATTGTAAAGGCCTATCATTTATAAAGAAATAAGAACCAGATTGATAACAGACTTCAATATTGAATGTAAGAAGAAAATGTAATAATGGTTAAGAGAGTTTTGAAGAAAAAGGACTTTGAACCTAGAATTTTATATCCAATCAAATTGTCAATCAAAGGTGTGGATGTAAAAAAAAATATTCTCAGATATCCATGCTCCCAAAGGATCTATCACATAAAGATCCATAGTCAAACACTCTTGGAAAAGATACTCAATGAGAAGAGAACTAGGCCCAGAATAGTGTTGCAGTAGATATGATTATTGTCTATTGAAGAAATCCTAGTACAGAAGAATAGAGAGGTGGAAGAAGAGGAGGAGGAGGAGGAGAAGAATGTACTAGAATTAAAATCTTAAACATTAACATGATGAACAGATGATGGAAGAAAAAGGGAGAGCAAAAGGATATGTAAGCATGACATACAATGAAGTTTTGTTATAGAAAGATACAGCTATTATTTTTTTAATTAAGATAAACATGAATATACATCTTAAGTTAACTGCTATAAGAAAGAACATAGGTTACATAGCACTTCTAAAAATCTTAATATTGGATATGAGAAAAGAAGAAAAAATACTGTAAGCAGAAAATAAGAAGAGCTATGAGGGAAATCAGTCTTAAATATTAGCAATAATTAAATACATAGACATTGCCTAAGCTAAACTATTAAATTCTGATCTTTTAAAATTAAAAAAAAAAAAACAACCACGGGACTCAGGCATCTATTATTTCCAGGAGAAACACTTAAAGAGGCATAGATATTTCAAACATAGTTAGTGGGAAAAAACATATCAGACAAATACCAATTAAAAGTCAAATGTGTGCTACTGTTGACAAAATAGAATTTAAACAAACAATATCATAAGAAACAAAAGAAAATACATGCATTAGTAAAAGAAATAAAAAGCAAAACTTCTAATTATCATAAAACATATGCCTCTAACAATATGTTTGCAAATATATAAAGCTACAGTTGAGAAAGGTATGAAGAGAACTAGCAAAATCCACAAGGGCCTTTAAAAAATCTCTCAAAAACGAATAGGTCAAATTGAAGTAAAGTAAGCAGTGTCACTGAAGATAAAATAACATTACTAATTACAATTAATTCATATATATGCTATGTATAATAATTTATTAATTAGACATATATAGGTGTATGCTCTATCTACATATACATGTATTTATATGCATTTGTGCATTTAACAAATAATATCATTGATAAATTTACAGTATATGTAGAACTCCACAAGTTTCAACCACACACAAAACTTTAAAAGAATATTAAATATATTTTATTTTATATTTATTTTAAAGATATTTTATATTTGATAAAGAGGTTTTCAATACATTCTAAAAGCCAGTACAGATCCTATCTTTCTTTAATGTAAGATCATTTAAATAATATTCTCTCCAATGCCAAAAATAATAATAACTTTAAAAACATCAATCTACTGATGCAAAATTTATGTATTCACCCTAATCTCTTTTGAATCCAGACTTACAGAACCATTTGCCTACTTGGTCCTTCCACATGAGTGTTTAATAGATAGGTATCTCAAAACATACTATCCAAAATTTCACTTCTGGCCCTTTGCTCCAAGTTGCTACACCCACCATTTGCCCCATCTCATATGATGGCAATTCAATTGGGCTTTTACTGAGAGTTTTTGACTCATACCCTTCTCCACAGGTTGCATCCTGTTTGCAAATCATAATAGGCAGAATTCTCCAGGTATCACACTCAGAGATTGAGATTCTATTCAGGACATTTTAGAGGGAGTGTTCTTGTTCCTGATCAACACCTGTGGAGGAGTGAATACTAGGTTAGCTGAACAGGGCACAGGAGAGGGTGGGTGTGGGCATAAACTCTCAGTCACTGCTTTTCCAGCAAAGTGAGTCTAAAGTTAGTCCTCTGAAGTGTATGGCAACTGCAGGTGTTGGTTTCAAAGGATATAGACATCCTAAGAATAAACACTCAAAAATATGAAGTTATTGAATATACCCACATACAGCACTGAAGGCTTCTACTAACTCCCCCCCAAGAGGAATTGGTGTGATGGATTTGCAAATCGTATTACCTTGAAGGTTATAAAGACCCAGAGGACAGTTCCAGGTTGGGGACCTGAGAAAGCAAACTCTCTTTTGGGGCTGGCTGCTGTAATGGCAGAAAGGAACTCACACAGAAATAAAGTTGGGGCAGTACCACAATGTCCCTGAAGCTAGGTTAACAAATGCAATTTCATTCCACTGGAATCTACATTTTCCTGCTACCCATGCAAAATATTCATGTAGTTATTTCCCTCATAAATCATAAATTTCACTTATCTTCTCTGTTAAATTATCTCCAAGAACTCCATTCTTAACTGGTACTGGGTATCTGGAGATACTAGAATAATCTTTATAAATTAAAATACATGTGGTTAGGAAAATTAGTTAATACAATGTATCATATGCTGGAAAAGTAGAGATCCTGCAAGCAAGCCAAGGAAACTTTTATTTATTTACTTAAGTAGTCTACCAGAGAGGCCAATTTGTTCAGTGAATTGTGGCTAATGGAAGATGCAGTAAAGTCTCAAATTATTAACTCCAAACTTCATTTCTTTCTGCTTCCACTACCTGCTGAATGGAAGGAATGGAAAAGAACATTGCAGTGGAGATGGGTTAAACAAAATGTGGAAAAATAATAAAAGAGAATGAAAAATTTTAAAATACTTGGTGAGCCTGGGTGGCTCAGTTGGTTAAGTGTCTGACTCTTGATTTCAGCTCAGGTCATGATCTCACATTCGTGAGTTTGAGCCCTGTGTCAGGCTGTGTGCTGACAGCATGGAGCTTGCTTGGGATTCTCTCTCTCTCTCCCTCTCTCTCTCTCGATAAATGAATAAAAATTAAAAAAAAAACAAAAATAACTACACAGAAAAAGGGATACCTAAGAGTTGTCTATGCTTCTGGTTTTACCAATTGCTATCAAAGGCAAAATAGAGGAATATGTGGAACAGATGGTTATTTTTTCTATACTGAAAAGAACTGGTCTCAAAATGAATGAATTGATTGATCAATTTGCTTGTTTGTTAATCATGACAAAACATTCTGTACCAGGAACTTACGTATGTGATTTTAACATCTTTTAAATATGATGATGTATTCCTCAGTAACTTTCTATTGCAACAAAAAAAATGTTGATAATGATATTCAAATAAAATAGAAGGCTACGTTTGTTTCAGAAAAATAGCATAACAATAAAAGAAACTCAGAGAAACCTATTTTGAAATAAGCAACCATCAGCTAAAGCTGCCCAAAGCACCTTAAAGCAGAAAGGAATACAAAACAAATAAGGCAAAGACATTACTCAAAAACATTTACTTAAGGCCAGGGAGCAGAAATGACCATATTTTAAAGCTCTTCTACTTGAATTTATGTGATTAGACTGTTTCTATGCCATGAAGCAGAGTTGTTAGGAGTGAATTCCTTTCAAATTGAAGCAATAATGTCCCTCAAGCAAACATTTGCCTTATTTCAACCTTTCATAATGACTGTAAATCAAGCAAACTATACAATGACAGAGATTAATTTAGAGTCAAAGCAAATAAAGATAAGAGCTATAGCAAACTCTTCTGGAAGCTTTGTCCAGCCAAACCACCAGAGCTGAAAGGTTTTAGCTGAAAATGGCTCTGTGATTTCCTTGGAATGTTTACTATTCATCAGAAAAACGAGCATTTTCAGAAAATTTGACCAAAGAGTACGCTAACAATCATTCTGGTAAAGACCCACTCCATTGGCAAACTGAAATATGAGCTGCTCCAAATAGCTTGCAATCTAATAAAAGGTAGGGTTCATTGCTGTCTTTGTTTTTCTCGCTGTTTACATTGGCTACTCTTAATTCTTAATTTTTCAGTGGGTTAGGTGTTAAAATAGTCTAAGGGAAGAGAAATGAGAAGGTAAACATTCTAAATCTTTTATTAGTTTAATGGTATAATTATACTGTATTTGCTGCTAAAACTTCAGAAACTGGCTACCGCGGATGCTGACATGATTAAATTAAGTAATGCATGTCCAACATACAGAGATTCATTTATTATAAGTGTTAGGGGAAGCAAGGAGGATATTATTTAGCACCAACTGTATGTCATGATTAACTATCACATCAGATATAGTTTTTGTTAAATGTTTTTCAGATTAAGGAAGTTCATTAGTTGTGCTATTCTGCTAAGATTGCTAAGAAATTTTATACAAATATTCCTTTTTTAATAAACATATTTCATTTTATCAAATGCTATTCCTACATCTGTTGAATTGAATGAATGATTTTTATTTATTCTTTTAATATGGTATATCATGGTGATGTTTTTCGAATGTTAAAATGACATTATAATAGATGAATAAAAATTCCTTATGAAGCAAATTCCTGTTCTGTAGGAAGGTTCAGTTCAGTGAACTCAGGTTTATTGAATTTGTTGTATTGCTTCATACTTTTGTATCTATGTTCATAAGGAGCATTTATCTTTTTTTTTCTTTCCTATAATGTCCTTGCCAGATTTGGGTTACAAATTTATTCTGGCCTTGTAATATACATTGCAAAATGTTTCTTCTTTTACTGCTCTCTCTAAAACATCTAAAAATTTTTCTCAAGGATAGATGTTACTTCTTCCTTTACTATTTGGTAGTACTCACCAGTAAGTTTGGGGCTGAGCTTGGAATTTTCTTTGCAGGAAATTTTAAATATGCTTTATTTCTTTAACATTTATGAAACTTTAATTTTCTGTTCATTCTTGATTCAAATTTGTGATCATATACATAAAGCATCTAAACTTCTAATTTACTGCATGATATTTAAGATCATTTTTTAAAATATCTATGAGTTCCAGGGTGAAGTTCTTCCTTTCCTGATACTACATTAGAGTGTTTTTACGTTATCAATCCCAGGTTAATCCACTGGTATTACACTACTAAGGGAACCAACTTTTGGGCTAGTTTATTCTTGTTATTTGTTTCCTTTTCATACATTTCTTCTGTTTTTATTTATATTATCCTATATTTTATACAAAATCTCTTCTTTTTTTAAGTTTTTATGATGAACACTTAGAGGATTGATTTTCTTTGCCTTTATTATTTTTAATAATTGTATTGAAACTTAAGCTTTGGGGGCGCTTGGGTGGCTCAGTCGGTTAGGCATCTGACTTCAGCTCAGGTCATGATCTCATTGTTTGTGAGTTCGAGCCTTACATCAGGCTCTGAGCCTGGAGCCTGCTTCAGATTCTGTGTGTCTCTCTCTCTCCTCCCCTCCCCAGCTCATGCTCTGTCTCTCTGTCTCAAAAATAAATAAACATTAAAAACAAAAAGTTATGCTTTTTTTCTAGGCACAGACTACCTGTATATTGCCAATTCCCATATGCAGTATTTTCAGTATTAATCATTTCAATATTTCCTAATTTTGCTTATTATTTCTTCTATCCAAAGGTTATTTAGAAGTGCATTTCTAAATTTCCAAAAATTTGGACTTTCCAGTGATGTTTTTATAAATTTAACTTCAGCTTATTTTACATCAGAGAAATACAATGTATGATTTTGAGTTTTTGAAATATGTTGACACTTACTTTATGTTTGATCAGTTGTATTGTAATTGTTCCATGATTATTGGGAGAAAAAAAGATATATTCTGATATTGTAAGTAAATGTTCTCTAAATTATCCTGCATTAGTGAATTTTCACAATGGAATTCTTTGTCTTCTTCCTGAGGATCACTCGTTAGTATTATTTTGGGTGCAGATCTAGGATAACAAACTGGAGATAATTTGTGTTTCCTTAAAATATCTTTATCTCACTTTTCAATGGTTATTTCCTGGGTATAGGATTTTAAGCTGGCAGATAGTTTTTTCAGCACTTTGAAAATACAATTCTTTTGTCTTCTGGCATTCAGTATTTCTTTTGGGATGTCAGCTGCTGTTTTATATGCTGCCCCTTTGAAAGTAAATGCTATCCCCACCCCACCCTCACTAGCCCACTACTTTAAAAATGTCCCTTTGTATTTTGTTTTGGCAGTTTTAATTATTTTGTGCCTTAGTGTGCTTTTTCTTATATTTTTGCTTCTTAAAATTTGCTGAGATTCTTAAATCTCTAGCATTCTTTCATCAATTTTGTGAAAAACTTAATCTTTATTTTGTCAAATATATTTTTATATGTCCCTATTTTCTTTCTTTTCCCCTTCTGAGACTCCTATGACATAAATGTCAGATATTCTCATATTAGTCTGTAGACCCCTAACTCTATTTTCCATATTCTTAAACTTTTTCATCTTTGTACAATATTCTATCTAATTACTTCTGAGTTATATTCTTTTCTATTTTATCTACATACAGCAAGATCTAATTTACTGTGAAACAGAATTGTGGAATTTTGTTTTTCAATTATAAAATTCCCTGTTTGTCCTTCTGTAAATTTTCTAATTACCTACTAACATTCTCAAATTTGTCTTTTCTTTCTTGAGCATTGTACATTTAGTTATTTCTAGTAACTCCTTTTTACAGATACATTCTCTTGTTTTTGATCAAATAAACTTGTCTCCAGTGTATCTGGTCCTTTTCCATTGACATTTAATATATCATATATAAAAAAATACATACATAATTTAAAACTCTGGGAATTTATATCTTCTTACAGACAGGATTTATATTACTATATACAGAAGGTTAGGGTATAGTATTTCAACAACATCATTGGCAATTTAGCAATATTATTCAGGACTGTAAAATTTTTAAACTGTTTTTCAGATCTTCTGAGGATCAGATATTTCCAGTTCATACTTTCAGGTTTCAACTGAAATTCTTACGTGCTTACCAGCTAACCCTGACCTTTATTGGCTTCTGAAACTCTTTCCTCCACCTAGATCAGAAGTTGGCAAACTAAATTTTCTTCTCCTAAAACAGAAGAAATATCTGACATGCTGCTTGTTTTTGTAAATAAGATTTTATTGGTACACAGTCATACCCATTCATTTACATAGTGTCTATGATTGCTTTTTCACAAAAAATATCAGCAGAGTTGAAAAGTATAACAGAGACCCGAAGGGCCAAAGAACCTAAATATTTGCTATTTAATCCTTTACAGAAAAAGTCTGCTAATCCTAAAATTGGCAGGTGACCCTAACAGAAAAGCAGAGAACCACATGGTTTATAGTCTCTGTTGACATTTTTTAGAGTGCCTTTATTAGCACTCTAAAAATCTGAAACAGCCCTGCATCCCCCAAGCTATTTATCCAGTCTTTCTCAGTGGAAGAGTCATCCAAAACACTTAGCTCAACATTGTCTGAAGTGGAAATCTCTTTTTTAGGCTCTAAGAGGAGAAACAGAGGGTCAGCTTTAGTAGGCAGGCATTTAACGTAGTTTGGAATGTGTAAAGCAGGATGCTAAAATCTGTTGGGTAATATACAATGTAGTAAACCCCTTATCTTGATGAATTAAAATCGATTTGTAAATTATGGAGTGATAATACATGATGCATTCTTTAATCCTCGCAGAATAAGTAGGATATGGTGGTCACACTAATTTGACGAAGACAGGCCATATCTGTGTTTTGTAAAGTCCATGGGGTCCTTCTAGATGTCTGTCTCTAAATGAGAATATTCACAAATGTTCATTAATAAAGATGAATGCCAACAGGCTTGTGAATATGACTTTTACTTAAGTACACTGTCAGCAACCAGGCTCTGCCACTTCCTAGCATATGCTTAAAGTTTCTAAGCCTAACCATGTTTGGCCTTTTTAAAGTGCACTTAATAATACTTTGCAGAATTACTTGAGAATTAAATGAAGTGGCATGCACAACATGCCTACCAGAATGCCAATCCCTAGTCTCCTTTACTTGCTTTGAAATGAGATGCTGGAAATGAACCCCCACTCTGCTTTACATTAGAATAACTGGGAGTTAATGCCGATGCCTAAACTGACCCAGACCAATTAATTCAGTATCTTCCAGGGTTAAGTCATGGTATTCCCAAAGGATTCCTCTGTTCATCCATCCTTAAAAACCACTGAACAAGTAAAGGAATTTCGACTTTGACAGATCTGGGTTTAGATTTTGTCACCATTGGTTGTGTGTGATCTTTGCTCAACTTTATCATTACAGTGTTATATCTTCATTTTCATATTTATAAAGAATGGACACATCACCTTCCAAAACTACTGAGGAACTAACAAATGATATACGTAAGTGTTCTGGCATACAGTAGTTTCTGAATACGTGGAAGCTTTTACTAATTTTTCTCTTATTAGTCCCTTCTCTCCTGACTTCAATTTAGGTTTCCATTACTCTGTATTTCTATCTTAATCATTTTCCTGAGTTCTAGATTTCACTAGTGCCTTGCAAGGCTGCTTACTTCTCATCACTCTTCTTTCCATTAATGGCTTTGTGGGTTTTTCTTAACCATCAGATCTAAAGTAGCCATTGGTATGCAATGATTCTCAATTTAATCTGTGTGTGTGTGTGTGTGTGTGTGTGTGTGTGTGTGTGTGTTTAAGTAGGCTCCACGCTGGGTCTGAAGCCCACTTGGATCTTGAACTCATGATCCTGAGACCAAGACCTGAGCTGAGATCAAGAATCGGATACTTAACCAACTGGGCCACCAGGGCACACCTGTATTTTTCATATTACTCAGCCCTCCATTAAATTATCTTTGTGTGTGTGTGTGTGTGTGTGTGTGTGTGTGTGTGTACTTTTTTCTTTCTCTCACTGTATGAGATGTGAGCCTTATCATCATAGTTTTTAATTTTACTCTTAGTGCTTAAACCAAAAATGGCTTACACGGTGTCCAATAATTACGTGTAGACTGAGTGCTTTAAGTTCTGACTTAAAACTTCAACTAAAAAACATTATGGTTGCTAACTCTATACATAATTACTCAAGTTATGTGAACTAGGTGTGCATGGTGTATCTGTGAACCAACTAACACTTCTTTTACAATATATACTCCTTGAGTTCAGAGCCCATTTATTATGCATGTTGATTCACTCAGTCATCTAGCGATGAATGTTAATAAATAAAACAAATTTGTCATATCAGAGGCAAAATGGCTGCCAAGAGCCAAAAAAATTAGTTAAGACGTATGAACTGTACTAAAATTATTAGAGCTATGTTTGTGTTGGGGTTCTGTTAAAATATAGAGATACAATAGACTATACTAGATATGGTTTTATACTACTGAGGTAGAAAGAAAATTCCAGTTGGGCCACTGTAGCAAAGGTTCTTTGTGTCCAACTCATATTCCTGGGAACTTTCTGTCTGCTTCTGTTATAATCCTACTGCCAGAATTTACATTTGTGTACCTGAAGTTTCTTTTTCTTTTTTCATCAATGCAAAGTAAGAGTGTCCACATGTGATTGGCCCAGGAATTAAAATCGACATGAGCATCCCTCACCTAATGACTTAGTATGGCTCTAAAATTGTTCCAGCTACCTTGTCTGCTGGCTGTGATACTCCCTTGGTGTGGCATGTACAATGTTTATCAATTTTCTCATTATATTAAATCGAGTTGCCCACAGCGTTAGCTGGCTAATAGTGAATTTTTTATACTATCTTTGTTTCCCTGTATCACTTCTGCAGCCCCTACCAGTATTAATTATGTTTCTTAAGAACATTACTTGGATTGGAGCCCTACTTTTAGGGTCGTCCACTTATCAGCTCAGTAGTTTAGAATAAATGATTTTTATGGATGAGGGTGTGGCTCAGTTGGTTAAGTATCTGACTCTTGATTTCAGCTCAGGTCATAATCTCATGGTTCCTGAGATGAAGCCCCATGTTGGGCTCTGTGCTGACAGCATGGCACCTGCTTTGGATTCTCTCTCTCCCTCTCTCTCTCTCTGCCCTCCCCGACTTGCACTCTCCCTCTTTTCTTCAAAAAAAATAATAAACTTTAAAAAAGAGAGTTTTAGAATCCCACATCTGCCTCAGTTTGCTTATCTATAAAATGCAGATAAAAAACTATCTCTTACAGGTTTGCTGTGAGGTTTGAATGAGTTGGTACATACAAAGCACCTAAAAGAGAGCCTGGCATGTATTAAATACTCAATAAATGGCATTGAGTCTTTTTATTGTCTAACTTCACTTTGACTAGTGCCAAGTGCTCTGCATATATTATCTCTGTAATCTTTATAACAGCCATAAACTGGCACTTAAAGGGGTGAAGTAACTTTACCTAAAGTCTTAGAGCAGATTTGAAAATGGAAGAAAATTCTTAAATGAAGATTTTTTTAGCATCATTTTTAATTTCATCTTATTAGGAAATTATTTAGCTTATTTGGCCAGTAATTTATAGATATCTGATGATTAGACAGGTAAAGCAAGCATATATGTGATATAAATTTGAAAAATAGTTTTTAAAATTTCAGAATGCACACGATTCACTTGGGTGACTTTTTTAAAGCCAGCTTCCTAGACTCATACATCAAAACATAGATTCAGTTGGTAGGGGATCATATCTCCATTTTTAACAAATACTCTGATTCTAAAGCAAGCCTTAGAAAGAACACGTTAAGAAATATACTGATAACTTTTAAAAAATAGTTTCCGACCATAGTACTAGGATTGCAGTAAAGGTCATAAGGGGGACATATATGGCTTTTAGAACGTATTTTGTAAATTTGCAACACTTTGTCACAGTCCATCCCACCAGCCACAGAAAAACTCCCAATTCCTGAAACGGGGAGGACTAAACTGTGTTTGCATTAGTAAGTTAAGGAGACCTCATTCGAATGAGACATTAAGACAGCTTTTAAAGGTTTTTGTTTTGTTTTTTTTTTTTAACACACTGGGAACATTTGGATCCTTTGCAAAAGAGATGTCGCTTACTCTCAGTTGAATAGATCCTGTGGTTTAAACCTCCATAAAAATTAAGGGAAAAGCACTTTTAAAGCACCTTGCTTGCAGTTATCACATAGAATCAGTGGGAGGTTGAGCCATTGCACTTTAAGAATAGAGAGAAACAGCATTGACTAAGACAGAATGTGATGTTTGGACTCTTTGTATTCTGTTCTGTGAACAATTCTAAAGGTTAAAATGTACAATTAAAATTCTCAGAATTGAAAGTATGCACCTTCTACCTCCCTTGCTAAGTCTTCTTGCAAAGAGATGTTTGTTGGATGTTCAATTCCCCAATTCTTGATGATCTTCAGCCTTTCTAGCTGTAAAGTAGCTCTAGATTTCCTGGAAAAGCCAAACATTTGTTTCTTTTCAATGATAAATAAAGAGATGTTGCAGGAACTTCTGTTTCCCTTCTATTTCAATTGGGAATTTGTTTCTCTTAAATGAAAACAACAAATGGCTACATGATTTAAATTGTAACTGTGTACCAAGACATCATTTCCAAATCTTCAGGACTGTAAAAAAAAATTGTCTAGTGAAAGAAAACATGAAAAGCAGTGTGAATGTAGTGAAACTGTATTGTGCTTTTCCATCAAATCAACAAATGAATTTTAAGCCTATTCTTGCTCTTTTTCTTCCAGTTTCTCTTGTAGTTGGCAACTAGAGTGTTTAAGTCAAACAATAATTGGACTATGAATGTCTGCCAACTGCCTTCTTTCTTTGCTAGCAAACACATTTTTAGATTCCTAGCTGAGTCAACTAATTTCTACTGAATAGAAATATTAACGAATGCATAAGTAACTGAAAAGATCCTCTGTTTGTAGTGCTGAAAGATTTATGAATTACGTATACTTTTATATAAGGGAGTAAGACTGGCCACTAAAAATAGTAAACCCTAAAACTATGTGTACCAGGATATATTGCACTTAGTACTATTAATTAATCAACAATGATTGATTGCTCCATTTTCATATCTTATAATACGCATTCACCAATAATTTGTCCTCTTGCCAAACACTAATTTGCAGAACAGAGTACAATAACTTGATTTTTCCTTTTTGCTTGTGGAAGCATTACATTTACCAAAAAAGTTAATAAATAATACTTTCTGAATCAGTGTAAGCTCCAGTTTTTCTCTAATGCTTGCATAAGAGGCAATGAACTGTGAGATAACTGTATAATTAAGTTCATTTTACTTTGTCAGAAAATAAACTTTTGAGGCTGCACAAGGAAGAATTATCTCGAACAGAGTAAGTTTTTATAGAAAAGTGTCATGAGCAATTTTTTATTATTTCTATGGCAACATATATTTTTATCTATTCTTATAATTTTATTATATTAATCAAACTCTATAAAAAAATAGAGAAGAAAATCTTATAGACAAAAGGACACTAACCTACTTTTTAAAACAATGTGGCCCCAGCAGATTTCATGAAGGTTACTCAGAACTGGATAATGATAGAAAAAGGAGGATGAAAAAGGCTTAAAGGGGGTGCCCCTGGGATTCGAGGCAAAAGAACTAAATTAAACTGACAAAGTCATGGGCATTTTACTGCAGGCCTGATGGTGGCAACTAGATCTGATTTTTTTTTTTTTTGCTTGTTTGGTTTTTGTTTTCTGCTGCAGTTCCATATTGTTCTGTGTTCAGAATGGGTTGAAAGGGGGAGATGGACGAAGTATAAATGCTATGGAGAAGATAGTAACAAATATTGACTACGTTTACTACTAGGGCAAATGCAAAGATGAATAGTCTCTAATATCAAAGAGCTCTTTACAGTAGGAGTTCCTTTTTGCAAGCTGAGGCAATGGCATTAGGGCAACGTGAATATATTTAGATTTACTGATGTTCTATAACTGGTCTAGGAACCATGGGTTTCTTAAGAAGTCACTGTATCTGCAGGGCCTGGAAACAAGGGCCAACTCTTTCTAAACATTAATCTCGACAACTACAACAATTGACAAGTGTCAACACAGAAATACGTTTTCTTCATCATCCCTGGAAGAAAGAATACCAAATTTTATCATGTTTCCCAGCCACAGATAATTAAAGAATACAAGCATGAGATCCTCACACTATATCTATTTGTTTGTAATGACTGTAAACCTCAAACTGTTTTTGCAGTATCAGCTGCAATTTCACAATGTTTCCCAGCAATAACGTGATAAAGTAATGCCCACTTTTTGACCATCTACTATGTGTCAGGCTCTTGGCTACATACTGGGGTTATATGGATAAAAGTGACTAATTTTCACTTTAGAACTAGTTATGTTGGGTAAGGTTAGCATTCTTGGGGGGGAAAAGAGCTCTTTTGCATTTTTAAGATGTAAGCTTTTATTCTTTCCTCTTCTCCTTTCTCATCCTCATTTTCTCCTCCTCCTTCTCCTCACCCTCTACTCCTTTTCATTCATATTTATCAGAATACCCTTAGTGTGGTAGGGTCCCCTTCCTAAGGAGAGAGGAAAAACAAAAAACAAAAACAAAAAATAAAAAAAACAACAACCCTGAATGCAACCTGGCTATATGAGTATGTGACTATATCCCTCAGATCTTGTAACATGAGACCACTTAATCAGACCGCATGTTTGCGTGTTACCATATATGGGAGACAAAGAAACAGAAGAGATATAAAAAACTACACCACTTGGAGTTCAGGGCTCTGTCCTGTAGGAACCCAGCTGAGCAGTGCTGGCTCCAATAAAGTTGTTTCTTGGAAAGAAAAACCTCAGTGTCATGACTCTCTGGGCGAGAATCCTGATACATTAGTAACACATGAACCTGGAGTAGTTCTTCTAGTATTTAAAATCATAGGAAGATAATGAATACTATAGAATAGAGACTTGATCCTGTACAAAAGCATCTACTTTTATAGACAATAAAAGTTAATAAAAAGTTACCACTGAGTTTCTTGGAACAGTGAGAAAATCCTTTCTCTGATCAAAACATAGATAAACATCATAAAGGGTATTTGTTAAGAATTTTAAGATATGTTATTAATAATAATAAATACAAAGAAAATCATTATGGACTTAATGTGAAGAAAAAATCTATAATCTTAAATTGGGGGTCTAAAGAGGGCTGGATATCAAGCATATAGAATAAGAACTGATGCTTTAATGCCTGCTTTAGAATGGGAGCTAAACATACCATGCAAATAAACCAGGATCCATACATTAATCTGAGTGGGTGTTGGTCTCCAAGATTATGGGTTAGGGCCAAATGGCTATTTCCCCTATCCTAAACTTGCACCTGGAAAGGTTGTATTCATTTATGAAAGGGATTGGGGGAAACATAAAGGTATCTGCTTGACAAGGAATTGGGTTATAACCCTAGAAGCACAACTATACTTTTTGTACAGCTGGAGAGACCCAAAGCAGTTAAGTCTTGAGTAAGATACAAAGAGATATACAGCTTGCATGGCTGGTTTGTTTAGGGAGAAAAGAAAGTTTTTCAAGGTGAGTTTATAAAACTATTTTTAATTCCAAGGGGAATCCTGGCCCCATGATGCATATAAGATAGATATGATTGGCCACAGATCCAACAAATGGGCAAATTTATACTTGATTAACTTAGTTTAATAATGCATCAAAAATGCTTTAAAAATGTAAGAGTATTTCTTAAATGTCCACAGTTTAAGCAGGGGTAGGGAGATAATATCCATAAAATAAAAACCGATACACTTGAAAAATGGAAATTGTTTTAACAAAAATATAGTCATTGGAAACAATAATAAAAAGTCCTAAAATTTGAGTGTGCAATAGCTAATATCAGAATTGGCAGACTAGATGGTAGAATTGAAGAAATGTATCAAGATGCATCAACAGAGTTAGAGGAATAGAAAGCATAAAACAGAAGCAAAGTTTAAGAGAGAAGGTGCTTTACTGATAAAACATGTATCATTAGAGTTCTCAAAGCTGTGAATAGAGAATGGATGAGAGTTAAATTATAGAAGATTGTGGGAAATTCAAGAAAGACAATTAATCCCTATAGTTGAAAACTGGATGTATCCTGAGAAGGATGTGTTTTTAAGCATGTACACCCCAATGTTTAAAAAAAATTTTTTTTAACGTTTATTTATTTTTGAGACAGAGACAGAACATGAATGGGGGAGGGTCAGAGAGAGGGAGACACAGAATGTGAAACAGGCTCCAGGCTCTGAGCTGTCAGCACAGAGCCCGACGCAGGGCTCAAACTCACAGACCGCGAGATCATGACCTGAGCCGAAGTAGGCCGCTTAACCGACTGAGCCACCCAGGCGCCCCCCCCCCCAATTTTTTTTCATTGAACTCTGGAAGTTAGAGGGGAAAGACAAACCAGAAAAGCATTTGGAGTGAAAAATGAGGTTGGCTATGAGACACTGGCAGGGAATGACTCAGATTTCTTATCTGAGCAAACTAGACTTGAGTAACATCTTTAACACACTGACTAAAAATTTGAACCTAGAATCCTATAACAAGCTGTTGTTTCTTCATGCACATGAGTGAAATAAAGCTTGTTAGAATATATCACTAAAAATTTCACTGCTCACAGACCCACTATAACTGTAGCACATACTCCAACAAAAATGGTATGTGGACCAAGATAAGAAAAGAAAGGTACAATTATCTAACATGAGCACAGAAATTAGTCAATCTATCACATAAATCTAAGACACAATTATGAAATAATAATGATTTATTGTCCTAAAAACATGACAAAAGTGACATTCTAAAGTTCAAAACCTGGAAGTTGGGGAAGGGAGAATCAGTAGGAAGTTAAAATTCTTTGTTAGAAAATCTAAAATGAATACATATGTTAATAGTAATATGATAATCATTAGAGTAAAAGCTAAATGGGTACATTTCTAAGGTGGAGAAATAATAGAAATTTAAATACTAGATACATCTATGAAAAATCAGAAAAAAAGAAAATTAAGCAAAGATAATGCATACTAAATAGGAACAAAAATGATAGAATAAGTCTAAATTCATTAGTAATCAAAATTAATATAAAGAGACTAACCTGCAATTTCAAGCCAGAGATTCTTGGATTGAGTATTTTATTTTATTTTATTTTTAAATGTTTATTTATTTATTTTGAAAGGGCGAAGGGGTAGAGAGAGAGAGAGACAGAGAATCCCAAGCAGGCTCAAGAGTCCAACAGTTAACAGACTGAGCCACCCAGGTGCCCCTGGATTGAGTTTTGCTTTTTATAATTAGCAACTATTTTAGTATATAATAATGTAGAAAGGTGGGAAATGAAAGTGGGTTTTGAAAGCTAATGGTCAGAATTCTGTTCAGCTAGTAACTTTTATGATAAAGAGAGGAGTTGTCAAACATTGCCTTGGGTCTCTTATAAAACCTTGAAGAGAACACCTTCTGGCACTGTATTCCATATTTGGGGATCAATGATTTTCAAGTTGTTATTCACACGGTCACTTCCTAGTCTCTGGCAGGGGAACCCAAACACTGTCAACCATGGCTACCAACGATCAGGGCTTCTTTTTGCTAAGGAATGTCACACCTGCTGTCTCCTCCCAGAATTGCTTCTGCTTCCTATGTAAGGTTGCACCTGTTTTTATAAAAGGCAAAATCTTGACTTCAAATAACAGCGGTCATTATGGGAAAGTTTTTACATGTCAAGAACTGAAAATTAATATATTTCAGAGGAACTCGAGAGGAAAAAGGAGACAACATATGAAATATTAAATAGCCAACTTCTTTAATTACTAAATGGATGCTCAGAAATAAAATTTTTAAAAAAATTTTTTATGTTTATGTATTTTTGACAGAGAGAGAGACAGAGCATGAGTGGGGGAGGGGCAGAGAGAGAGGGAGACACAGAATTCGAAGCAGGATTCAGGCTGTGAGCTGTCAGCACAGAGCCCGACATGGGGCTCGAACCCACAGAATGCGAGATCATGACCTGAGCCAAAGTCGGACGCTCAACCAACTGAGCCACCCAGGCACCCCAGAAATAAAATTCTAAATTCAACATCAGGTGCCTGAAAGGCTGTATCCTTCTGAAACTTGCCCTCCCAGCATCTTTCTCTCTTCCTAAATCAGACATGTCTGCACAACACATTTACAGTCTTTTTATTCCATCTGCTCTTTCCCCTGACCCTCTAAATTAGTTACACTTTGTTTAGGTATTCTCAGGAAGGAACAATCACATCATAAAACTGCTAGACCACAAGGTAGAAGGTGGATCTATAGAAGTTGAATTTCAATGCCAGATCTAGAGTCAAGGTTTTTTTTGTAAAAAAGGATTTTCTTAAACCTTAGGAAGACAGGCAGAAATTTTCTGCAGAATTTAGGACTTTGTGGCATAATCATTGCCCCACGTTATTGGACACATCAACTTATTCACTTAAGTATTAACCTTTTGAACGGAGAAAAGTAATTAAAATCAGCAAGGTAGGTAGGAAAAGATTTAGGTTAAGCTTTGCAAAAACTTCAAATTGCCTTAATAGGGTATGAAAAATAGATAACAGACTACATAAGGATATATCAGAGACCTTATAAATGTGGGAAATTTGTGCACAAAAATATGTATCATAATTTTGGAGAAAATAACCATGTATATGTATATACATATATATTTGTATATATATAAGAAATGATAATACTATGTTTATTTTCTGGTAACAAAATCCTTTAATAAAAAGAGAAAATTTAAATATATTGGCTAGGATGTAGCAGTTGAAGGAAATATGTAAAACTCTGGATACCAGTGTAGATAGATCTGAAATCATATGGTCTAATGAAAAAACAGTATTACAGAATGATATGAAGACAATGATGCCATTTATGTAAATTTTAAAACACAGACCAAGAATAATATATCATACATGGTTGCACATGTTGTGCGGAAAAGTGGAAAAATATAGCCAGAAAAGATTATCGCATACTCATGAGAATGGTTGCCTTGGGAATAGAATAAAGGCATAGGTTTGTACTGGTTGTCAAAAGAGACTTTGATTTTATAAATATTCCATCTATTTTGTTTTGAAACTTCAGGGAAATAAGACCAACATATGAATGCAATCTCACTGGTCAAGATGGTTCAGTTATGTTTAACTGCCCCTCTGCCTACCACACGTAATGCTAACAGATAAAGAGGAAAACAAGAAGTTTAAATGAGGATCTCACAGAAGATAAACATCTCTGCAGGACATAAAGAGAAAAGCAAAAATGCTGAGCAGACTGAAGTGCACACCTGCTGGGCTTTTGATTCAAAGTTGTAGAATAAAGGAGTTTAAAAGGTTTCTCTTAAGATGGGAGCCTGATCCAGGTTTAACGTGGAAATCCAGACAGCGTAAATACAATTCTTCGGTTTATGAAAAGATGGTGGAAAAATTCTGAGGCTGAATTCTTCTGGGAGCTAGGCATAGAGAACCTGGACCCCTGAATTGAGCCAAGATATTCAATATCACAGTAGAGGCAAAAGAAAGTCAAAGATCGCCCGTCACACACTTGCAGTCAAGCAAAACTGTGTTTAGTTGTCGATGTGACACAGGGGACTGCAAACCGTCAGAACCAGGGTGTGTCTCAGAACAGTGACTGGGAGGCACTCTTTATAAGATTTGTGCATCATTCAGTGAGTGGGAGGAAGGTTTAAAGAAAGGGGAGTCTATTTTGGAGTGGGTGTTGTCAGAAAGCAGAAAGAATCGAGTGACTGGGTGTTCATAATGCTTTTTATAGCGGAGGTAAGGAGTGAAGCTGAGCTCTTCTGTCTTTGGGGAAGAAGCAATAGCCACTCAAGTGAGCTGCTGGAGAGGGATGCGTGGTCATTGACGCGGTTGTGCTGTGGGTTTGTTTTCACAGGTTTTGATTGCAGAAGAGTCTTGTTTTGGTCATGTTCCATCATGATCACAGATAGTCCACATCTGATGTTGGTATTCTGTGAAAATGTTTATTTTCAGCAAGGGAGCAAGACAACCTAGCTGATGGGAACTAGTCCAGATACCAGATGTCAGCTGTCAAGATCGCATGTTTTCATTCTCATCACCGTGGGCTAACACTGACATGTTAAGATCTGTTTCTTTACAGGCCCCACAGAGGATTTTTTGGAAGTAACTGCCAAGTCAAATATTGGGGAGGAATGCACAAGGGACATAGGGACAGGATTTAGATAAATGTATATCTTACTCAAAATGTATGGGCAAACCCAAATTCCAAAATCTATGAAGAAAGGCAATAATAAAAAAGACAATAATTTTAAAAATGTACTCCAAATTATTTTATTGGAAGAACTGAATGACAACTTTCAAATAATTTGGCTTAGGCTATTTGGTGTGAGATGGAAGTCATCGTCTTCTTGGAAAATTTGCAAAATAAAAATGGTTCTCAATTCTGGGTATGGAAATATAAGTGATTTATTTTGTTATTCTTTTATTTATTTTTTCAAATAATTTTTAATGTTTATTTTTGAAAGAGAGAGACAGAGACAGAGACAGAACTCGAGTAGGGAAGGGTCAGAGACAGAGAGGTAGAGAGACATAATTTGAAGCAGCTCCAGGCTCTGAGCTATCACCACAGAGC
Source organism: Acinonyx jubatus (assembly GCF_027475565.1). Taxonomy (NCBI): domain Eukaryota; kingdom Metazoa; phylum Chordata; class Mammalia; order Carnivora; family Felidae; genus Acinonyx; species Acinonyx jubatus. The sequence goes on from NC_069380.1 coordinate 59,575,725, forward strand.
CCGACATGGGGTTTGAACTCATGAACCATGAGATCATGACCTGAGCTGAAGTCGGACACTTAACCAAATGAGCCACCCAGGTGCCCCTGTTATTCTTTGTTGTTTTTTTAAGTTTATTTATTCATCGTGTGAGAGTGACAGAGCATGTGAGCAGAGGAGGGGCAGAGACAGAGAGGGAAAGAGGGAGAATCCCATACAGGCTCTGCACTGCCAGCAGAGAGCCCAAAGTTGGGCTTGAACCCATGAACTGTGTGGTCATGGCCTGAGCCAAAATCAAGAGCTGGATGCTTAACCAACTGAGCCACCCAGGTGCCCTGATTTTATTATTCTTTATATACTTCTGCTCTTCTGTATTTTTAAATTTCTGAAAAAAACAAGTTCCTAAAAATATTACTAGAATAATTGAGAATCCAGCACGGATTTAACATCTATAAATCAGAGTACAATTCTTGTCAGTCTGAATTATAAAGATATAGAAGGTCTGACCTTACCCTCAAGAGCCTGATGGTGGAGTTGAAATGACATGGCTAACACAATATACAACGAAAGGAAAAGAAAACATAGCAGAGGATTTACCTAAGTAATAGAGGCTATATAAATTCATCAAGTGTATATATAAGCAAAGAAAGAGTGTTATCCCTTTAGCAGTGAAAAGGATTATTTTTTCTTCAGGTTTTAGTCAAAAGTAAACTAGGGCGCTTGGATGGCTCAGTCAGTTGAGACTCAGATTTTGGCTCGGGTCATGATCTCACTGTTCCTGATTTACAGCCCTGTATTAGGCTTGCTGCTGTCAGCCCAGAGACCACTTTGGATCCTCTGTTCCCCTCTCTGCCCCTCCCCTGCTCATGTTCTCTCTCTCAAAAATAAAGATTTAAAAAATGAGTTAGACTTCTATCTATAAAAAAAAAAATAAAATAAATCACTGAAACTCTAACTTGGAAGGAAAATAAGAGAATCTGAATATTTCTAGATTATCGTTAGAGATAGTATTAAGTTACATCACATGAATTAACTGGTGTATAACATGTATGCTAAGGCTGAATATGGATGAATTTTTCAAATGTTATATAAGTACAAAATAAATGGAAAGAAATGATATATTTCATTACCAACATAATGGAATTATGTATTTAAAATTTTTTTAAAGTATTTAAAAAATTTTTTTATCGTTTATTCATTTTTTGATAGAGAGAGACAGAGTGTGAGTGGGGGAGGGGCAGATAGAGAGGGAGACACAGAATCCGAAGCAGGCTCCAGGCTCTGAGCCTTCAGCACAGAGCCTGACACGGGGCTTGAACTCACGGACCATGAGATCATGACCTGAGCTGAAGTCGGATGCTTTACCGACTGAGCCACCCAGGAGCCCCAAGTTTTTTAAAATATATTTTACATTCTTCTATTTCCCCCACCATATCTTAATGTAACACATTATACATATTAAATATATTCTTTCAGTTTATCCATTTTCTTTTGCTGATTGTAGTATATGCACTACCCAAATGCACCCTTTAGGGTAAAGTCCCCCATTTCCATGGTTGCTGGGAGTTTACAACATGGTACCTTCCCAGATTTCCCATGGCTTAAGGGAATTGTTTCATTCAAGGAAATGACCCACCCCTGGAGGCAGGCCAGTTCTACAGAGTGAATGAGAGGGTGTAAAAGTCCTAGATCCTTTACTTCAATGAAAAACATCTCTGAAGGGCCATCTCAGCTCCAGAGTTGCTCATGGGATGTGGTCACTCTATACCAACATAACCTCCTCCTCTGCCCATCCTTGTTTCCCTCGACTCCTTCCTAATCTTTGTTCCAGAGAGCACCTGTAAGAAACGTGTATGCTCAACTTCTCCAGGGAATCTTCTAAGGAAAAAAAAAGTCTACTATCTGTAAATGGAAAGGGAAATCTTGTACAAATTTGGAGGCAAATTTGCATATTTTTTCATTAGTGATTTAACACTATTAATAGTTACCAAATTAAAAAAAAATAGTTTTCTGTATAGCTAATTTATAAATATTAAATGTAAGAATAAATGAGATTCTTTTCCCAATTCTTATGTCAATTAAACTTGTGGAATAATTTTTCTTTACAAATTCAAATAAAGCTAGAGATATCCTCACTTAAACATTGAAATGTTTGGTCATAGGAAACATAAAATGCTTCTGGTGGAAAGGTACTGAAAAGGAATAAATTTTACACCCACATTCTTTGATCATAGAAACCCTAAATAATATTTTAAAAGATCATACTGTGAATAAAAGTCTCATCAAGACTTCATAATAAAAAAAATAAGTAAAAAGACCCTTACTCTAAGTTTATTATCTTGTTAATCACAGATAACATAACATCATCTTATTATCAAGGAAAATTTTGGTATGCATTTTTCTTGACTTTTAGGATATATGAAACAAAAATTCAAGTTCTATATTTCTGGTTTCCCACTTAACATGTTAACTCATGAATTTTTTAGCAGCGTTATTGATATCTAATTCACATACTATACAATGCACCTATTTAAAGTATATATGCAATGTTTTTTAGGGTATTCAAAGATATGTGCAACCATCACCACAGTCAATAGAACATTATTTCATCTCAAAAAGAAGCCCTGTTTCTTTTAGCTATCATTTCCCTATAATCTATGCTCTCCCAACAGTGTCAATCTAATACAATTGCCTAAATAGTAATCTACTTTCTGTGTCCAAAGATTTCCCTGTTCTGGACATTTTATATAAATGAAATTATATAATACATTTAATATGTGGTCTTTTGTGAGTGGCTTCTTTCACTTATCATGTTTTCAGGCTTCTTCCATGTTGTAATATGGATTAGTACATCATTTTTTTTTGTTTGTTTTGTTAAGAGAGAGATAGCATGAGTGGAGTAGAGGAGCAGAGGGAGAGGCAGAGAGGGGGGGAGGGAGAGAGAATCTTAAGCAGCCTGTACACTCAGTGTGGAGACGGTCATGGGACTCGATCCTATGACCCTGGGATCATGGCCTGAGCACAAATCAAGAGTTGGATGCTCAACTGACTGAGCTACCCAGGTGCCCCACATCATGTTTTTTATTGCTAAATAATGTTTGTTCATATATATATATATATATATATATATATATATACACACACACACACATATATATACATATATATAATTTTATGTGTGTATAATACATATAATTTGTTTTATGTAATTGTTTTTTAAAACGTTAAATAGAAGAAAGAAGGAAAATATGCCTTCAATGGTGTCTATTATAATTCCATAGTTAATTTTACTAGTGTTCTTTGATCTTCAGGATAAGAGGAAAAATTGAACAATTTTTCACTTGAAGGAAATTCCATGAAGTAAAAGGAGAATTTATAAAAGTACATATTACAGTCAGGGCAGCATTGGTCATAGCAAGCACACAGAGTAGGGAATAATCCTTTAGTGAAGGGTTTGATGAAGTCCTGGAAATGTAAGTGACATGAAATGGCTTTTATGAGCAAGAGAGGTATTCCAGGACTATCTGGAAAAAATGTGTGAAGGGGCATGTCATATTTGTATAAAATGGTGTCATGGCTGCTCCTTGATTAAAAGAAGGATAAGTATGGGGTGCCTGGGTGGCTCAGTCAGTTAGGTGTCCGACTTCAGCTCAGGTCATGATCTCACAGTTTGTGAGTTCAAGCCCCGTGTTGGGCTCTATGCTGACATCTCAGAGACTGGAGCCTGCTTCAGATTCTGTGTCTCCCTGCTCTCTGCCCCTCCCCGGCTTGTGCTCTGTCTCTGACTCTCTCTCTCAAAAATAAATAAACATTAAAAAATTAAAATTAAAAAAAAGGTAAGTATTAGTAATATGCTACATAGCCTCCAAATGAGAATATATTACTATACAATGATTGTTTCATCCACATCATTTGTAATCTGAAATATTTTCATTTCTGTTTACTTCCAGCCCCACACCTTGTAAATAGATGCATTTAGAGTTTGAAAAGATATTGGAACATTATTATATTTGAATAAATTTTCCAAAGCCTAAATTTTACAAGCTTCTCCAATGAAAGAATTAGTAGAAGCAAATTAATTACTCACCTCCTTATTTAAAGTTCTGTTTCATTGTCAGCTGGGAAGTTTAGAAAACTTTATATAAAATGAGTTTTAATGAGTTATGCTTCCTTTAATGCTAGAATGAGGAAATACAGTTTTCTCAAAACTGAGGAATAAAACATATTTCTTAAATTTTAACCATTTGAAGATTTTAGAAAAGTTAAAATAAAAGACATAAGAAGGAAACATAGAAATGTATTTATTTTGGGGGTGCCCAGGTGGTTCAGTTGGTTAAGCATGGACTCTTAATTTTGGTTCAGGTCACAATCACACGGTTAATGAGTTCGAGCCCCACATCCGGCTCTGCACTGGATGTGGAGCCTGCTTGGGATTCTCTCTCTCTCTCCCAATAAATGAAATAAATGAATATAAACTAAACGTAACAAAACTTAACTACATTGGACATTTCTCCTGACTAGTATATAAGTTTATGAAAACTAAATTAACTGCCAAAACCATTTATTACGTTAACAAGAAACAGTGCAGAAAGAGGGAAAAACACTGTGTTTGTGTATGTGCCCACGCACGAGCCAGGACAGATGTGCTTTGATCAAGATGGCATTCAATTTCTGTTCATTCAATTAAGCATTAGGTTTCTTCCTGAATACAGGCCTCTGACCTCCCGTTTTTTAGAACTTTTACTTTAGAAAATGTGAGATTGTCAAGTTTCCTCTACTCTTTAAGATGTAAATCGTCTCCCCACCTCTTGCCAGGAATTAAGGAATGCCATTCTTAAGGACCTGGAAGCCATCCCTTTGAAATATGATCAAGGAAGGTAATGCCTTATTTATAATCATCAAGGAGAGTAGGATCCCAGCTTCTGTAAGAGCCATCAGCAAATGAATGTAGCCTAATCACGTTGACCAACTTACCCCTAATGTCCCTCAGTGCTTTTCCACTGTCTCACCAAGTGATTAAAAACTCTCCTGGTTTTTGTTTCCAGAGTTGAGTTCATGCTTTCTCCGTATGCCAATAGCCTTAACCCTATTGCAATAATCCTGCCTAAAATGTTTGTTGCCTGTTTAACCCTTTCTGGGTACAAATTTTCTTTAACAGCACATATATTCCTCCACTTTACTTGGAAACAGGAGGTGGAATGGTAATTAGGTATTTTCTCCTCCATTTTCTAGATAATAAAATTAAAGAGCCATATGTTTCTTGGCCACTAGGTGGCGAATGTTTTAATTTCACTTTGTCCACTTGCCCTAAAGCATTAGATCAAATCACAAACTAATATTTTAAAATATTTTTATCCAAAATAAGAATTCAATCACTGAAATACACAGAGTATGAAATTATTTTAAAGATTATATAGATAGTCTTAAATCACAAGTGCTGCTTTTAGCACTGAAATTATTTTTCCATCTCCCATTTTAAGCACTATCTGTTCAAAATCCTCAAGACGCCTTTTTTCATCTTCTCTGCGTCTATTATAACAAGAATGTAAGAAGAAAATACAGTTTCCTCTTTGTAAACGTATGAATTAAGTTGACTTCAGGCAGAATTATGCAATGTCTTCCCTATGTTCCCAGGTTCCAAGGACAATCTTCTTGGGTTTGTTTTTATTCAAAGAATTTCAAGTTGTAGATCCGTAGGATCATGTGACTGAAACATATCTCTGGGAGACACAAAGAAGCACATCTCTGAATGGAGTGTCACCTTACAATCATTACATTCATGGAGGCTTTCAGTGGGCTTGCACCTTGCACTCTTGTCTGGAATATCGATACAGTCCTATTATATGATATTTTCTATACATAAAAATTCCTAGGCCAGGATAGGAAATATTTGTAAAAACAAAATGAAAAATATCAGACACCATAAAATGTCATTGTTTATAGATAATATGTTCCCCAAATTATGTCAGAAACCTATCTTATTATTCTTCAAGCCAGATTATTTTACATTATTTCTATCCTCACATTATATTATAGACACTCATGAATAATCAAGTGCAATGAACTTAAGTGAGCAGTTCAGTATGACGTTGTGCGTTTTCCATTCTTTCGTACATATTACAGAATCTGCATTGAAATATCAGAAGGCCTGAAGTTATTTTACATTTTCTTTGAGTTAAGCCTGGCAACCGAGTGTGACTTACAATGATAAGCTGCTTCTGCTGGAGCCCATCAATCCTGGGCAGTAAAACTATCCAAGAGTTTAAAAATTTAAATCAGAGAGATGAAAAACAAGCCATAACTACCAGGCATGTTAAGTATTTCAGAGGACTTTGGCTATTGTTTTAGTCTCTAGCTAGATTGGTGTGAAGGTATATTCTCTCTTACTAAATAGAGACTTTATAACAACTGGAATATAAAGAATAGGGCCAATTCTTATTTAATGGATAAAGATTATGATATCCAAAAACTCTTCCAGATAATGACAGGGCAAAATCCAAAAACAATCTTTCTCCAAATGTCCTATATTCATGATTCCCTTAAGCCCTACTCATTCCCTTTACCAAGGTTACAAATATCCATTCTTCTCACCACTATCAATCCCTTCAATTCTTAGATCAGTATTTTCACAATGAAAGCATGCAACTTGAGGAATATTGATCACAGAATGTTGAAGTCAAGTATTAGCCTGGCTGTTGGCATAAACATTCTCCTTCCATTTTCCTTTCACTGGTTATAGGGACAGTATTCATTATATCACCAAAATCAGAGCTGTTAAGAGTTACACTATACCTGTGGTACTCCATGAATTAGTGTTGGTCTACAAACAACCATGATATGAGCATATCATTTGAGAGAAAATTTTCATTGCAATTTTCTATAAGGGACATTTGCATGCAAAGTATAAGCAGTAAGTTTTCAAAACCTCTTCGAATTTCTTTGACAGAAAGGGAACCATATTTAAAGCTGTAGAAGACAGAATGCAATATTTCACATATCAAACTGAATTCTTTGTGCTTCTTAATAAATTAAGACTAAAACAAATACTTATATACAGTTGTCAAGACACTAGCCTTAGCCTTCATTGAAAATATGTGATTGGATGCACAGAAATCAGTTGCATTCTTATACACTAATAATGAAGCAACAGAAAGACAAAGAAACGGATCCCATTCACAATTGCACCAAGAAGCATAAAATACCTAGGAATAAATCTAACCAAAGATGTATGCTGAAAACTATAGAAAGCTTATGAAGGTAATTGAAGAAGATATAAAGAAATGGAAAAACATTCCGTGCTCATGGATTGGAAGAATAAATATTGTCAAAATGTCAGTACTACCCAAAGCTATCTACACATTGAATGCAATCCCAATCAAAATTGCACCAGCGTTCTTCTCGAAACTAGAATAAGCAATCCTAAAATTCATATGGAACCACAAAAGGCCCCGAATAGCCAAAGTAATTTTGAAGAAGAATACCAAAGCAGGAGGCATCACAATCCCAGACTTTAGCCTCTACTACAAAGCAGTATCATCAAGACAGCATGGTATTGGCACAAAAAACAGACACATAGACGAATGGAATAGAATAGAAACCCCAGAACTAGACCCACAAACGTATGGCCAACTAATCTTTGACAAAGCAGGAAAGAACATCCAATGGAAAAAAGACAGTCTCTTTAACAAATGGTGCTGGGAGAACTGGACAGCAACATGCAGAAGATTGAAACTAGACCACTTTCTCACACCATTCACAAAAATAAACTCAAAATGGATACAGGACCTGAATGTGAGACAGGAAACCATCAAAACCCTAGAGGAGAAAGCAGGAAAAGACCTCTCTGACCTCAGCCGTAGCAATTTCTTACTTGACACATCCCCAAAGGCAAGGGAATTAAAAGCAAAAATGAACTACTGGGACCTTATGAAGAACAAAAGCTTCTGCACAGCAAAGGGAACAACCAACAAAACTAAAAGGCAACCAACGGAATGGGAAAAGATATTTGCAAATGACATATTGGACAAAGGGCTAGTATCCAAAATCTACAAAGAGCTTACCAAACTCCACACCCAAAAACCAAATAACCCAGTGAAGAAATGGGCAGAAAACATGAATAGACACTTCTCTAAAGAAGACATCCGGATGGCCAACAGGCACATGAAAAGATGCTCAACGTCGCTCCTCATCAGGGAAATACAAATCAAAACCACACTCAGATATCACCTCACACCAGTCAGAGTGGCCAAAATGAACAAATCAGGAGACTACAGATGCTGGCGAGGATGTGGAGAAACGGGAACCCTCTTGCACTGTTGGTGGGAATGCAAATTGGTGCAGCCGCTCTGGAAAACAGTGTGGAGGTTCCTCAAAAAATTAAAAATAGACCTACCCTATGACCCAGCAATAGCACTGCTAGGAATTTACCCAAGGGATACAGGAATACTGATGCATAGGGGCACTTGTACCCCAATGTTTATAGCAGCACTCTCAACAATAGCCAAATTATGGAAAGAGCCTAAATGTCCATCAACTGATGAATGGATAAAGAAATTGTGGTTTATATACACAATGGAGTACTACATGGCAATGAGAAAGAATGAAATATGGCCCTTTGTAGCACCATGGATGGAACTGGAGAGTGTTATGCTAAGTGAAATAAGCCATACAGAGAAAGACAGATACCATATGTTTTCACTCTTATGTGGATTCTGAGAAACTTCACAGAAACCCATGGGGGAGGGGAAGGGGGAAAAAAAAGAGGTTAGAGTGGAAGAGAGCAAAAGCATAAGAGACTCTTAAAAACTGAGAAAAAACTGAGGGTTGAGGGGGGGTGGAAGGGAGGGGAGGGTGGGTGATGTGTATTGAGGAGGGCACCTTTTGGGATGAGCACTGGGTGTTGTATGGAAACCAATTTGACAATAACCTTCATATATTGAAAAAAAAAAGAAAATATGTAATTGGATAAGAGTTAATTTATGGCCGAAAAAGTTAGCTGAAGCATCAATTTCCAATGACATCATAGCTGATAGTCTGGCTAAGTCATATATCAAATACATTTAGCAATGTAGCTTTCATTGTAATATGATGAATGCATAGACTCTAACATAGACATTTTTTCAGCATATGTTCAATTTGAATATAATGGTGATTGAAAAAAGGATATGTTTTCAGCTTAATTGCTCATAAATAGTAATACTGAATTGAACTATGAAGGTTTACATTGTTAATATATGTAATTTGGAGTTTAAGACTTGTTCTGTAATATAAACTGATGACACCACTACAATTACAGAAAAACATACTAGAATAGTTATCAACATTAAGAAACCTATGCCAGAGTATAAATCAACAGATTGCTTCCTTCATTGAAGAAGTATTTCTGTGAAAAAAGAAAGTCAACTGAAATAAACAGTATGTTTAGTGGCATCATAAAATTGCAAATGATGAAGAGGCTAGTATATTATAAATTATATAAAATATAATATCATTAACAATTGTTCTGTTTTATATAATAATATAAAAGTCAATTATAAGCAACTGATAATACATATTAAAGTAGAAAGGATATCCTGGAGAAATCCTATCAGGAATGTTTGAACTATGGAATAAACGTGTAGTGTATCTGCAAGATTAAAACCAATTTGGTCTTAATTTTAAAAGATACTCACTGAATAGCAGGACTACTTATTTTCCTGATACTAATTATTTTTAATTACTTATTTTAAAGTTATTTTTATATTTCCATCCAAGAAAAAGAAGGCAATATGTTTTTAAATGGAAAATAAGAGAGAGTTTCTATAGCAAGTTATGACATGTTCCATAATTTAACAGTGTTTAATAATGATGTAGGTAATGATCTAAATACATGACATGTGCTAAATTTATCATCAAATACCATATAAAAACATTTTTGCCTTTTACTTTATATGAAATAAACATCTTCACACAGGAAATTCAAGGATCCAAATCCATTTAAACTATAATATAATTTTAATTTAGACTTATAGAACAATGTTGAAACATGCCCTTGGTTAAGGGTTGGAAATTAAGTTTGAAACTATAACCTAGCTTATTTATTTACATATATGAAATATATATATATACATATATATATACATATATATACACACATATATGTGTATATATGTGTATACACAGAAATATATTTATAAATTAAAATTCCTGAATTTTTAACAAATTTCTTATTCAATCCCATCATATTTCCTTTGGAAGGTGGTACTTTGACAATTTCTAGTTTTATGCATTGAAATATCAGAGAAAACATTAAATTCCAGCCAAGATGACATCCCCTTGACCAGATTCACTCTTTCCTGAAACAGATAAAATAAATGAAACAATGAATTTTAAGACAATAGACGTGAGAACATGAACAGGAGTGATCCCTAAGAGATGAACACAAATGAGGTGAGTTCTAAGATTGTCTCAGTTTACTACATTGAGGGGACCTCCTAACTGCTGTGTGGAATTTGGAGCCTAGGTTGAACCTACAAGTTCCTTAGGTGAAGGAGATGGAGTTGAGTATCCACAGAAGCCAAGGCAGTTAGTTTGCAAGACAGAGAAGCAGAAATAAGAGAGATTCATGGACAGAGTCCCCTTCATGTGTTCAGCTGAGTACTGCTTAGCATATGTAAGTGAAGAAACTATTGGAGCCTGGGAAAAGAACCATCTGTTCTCACAGGTAATAGTACCTGGAGTTGATACAGAGCTCAGAACAGTGCCTGTTCCCACCTGTGGAGGAAATGGGATGCTCATACATTGCTGGTGGGCATAAAAAAGAGGTATTGCCATTTTGGTAAAGAGTTTGGTAGTTTCTTATGAAGTTAAACAAACACCTTTTGCTCCAACCATTCTCCTAGACCCAAGAGGAAAAAAAAAAAGCATAGATCTTTACAAAGACTTTTATACGTAACAGCTGTACTCATATTAACATCTCAGGATACAATCTAGGTAAATGGATAAACGAATCTATTGAATGTAATACTACCAAACAATAAAAATGAATGCACACTGTGATGAACACCGGATGTTGTATGCAAGTGATGAATCACTAAATTCTCTACCTGAAACTAGTATTACACCGTATGTTAACTAATAGGAATTTAAATAAAAACTTAAAAAAATAAATGAACAATGAATACATGCAACAACATAAATGAATCCCAAAACAATTATCCTGTGTGAACATATTCAGACAGAAAATACACACATAATATAGTGTTCCATTTACATGAAATTCTAGAAACTGTAAGCTAATCTATTGTGACAGAAAGTAGATCAGTCATTTCTTAGAGACCAATAGAGAGGGTGTGGCAGGGAAAGATCCCAACAAATCCTGAGTAAAATTTGGGGGGGGGGTGGTTAGAGATGTTGATTATCTTGATTATGATGATATTTCATGGATGTATGCATATGTCAAAATTTATCAAATTATACACTTTAAATATATGTGGTTTTTATATTTATATTATTGTTTAATAAAGTTGTTTTAAAAAAGCATAGAAGCAGTTTACACAATTTACACATTATTCCGTAGGGGTGCCTGGGTGGCTCAATTGGTTGAGTGTCCTGACTCTTGATTTCAGCTCAGATCATGATCCCAGGGTTGTGGGATCAAGCCCCACTTTGGGCTCCACTCTGAGCATGGAGCCTGGTTAGGATTCTCTCTCTCTCTCTCTCTCTCTCTCTCTCTCTCTCTCTCTCTCTCTCCCACCTTTCTCACCTTCTGACCCTCCCACACTAGCGTGTATGCAACCACTTTGTCTCTCTAAACTAAAAAAAAATAAATAAATAAAAAATATAATTACACACGATTCCCTTAGTGCAGCACTGTCATCAATCCAATTGCAAATAGGTAAGTTTAAAAAGAAGCAAGCTCGCTTGTCATATTAAAATCTTAAACAATTGGCACAGTGTTGCTAGTTCAAGTTATGTATATAGGTAGTTGGTATAAACAGCTTCTATTCTACTCAAAACTTTGTTTAGTTATAATTTCACAATGCTTCAATTTAAAGTTTAGATAATGACTGGTTTGTACCCTTTAATGAGGAATGTATACAGCTTTGTAGGATTTTTCATTTTTCTTACATTTGCTCTTACATTCCTTTAATGCAAGTTAATGTCTGTTGCATCTGGTAACAAAAATAAATTAAATTTTTATACCTTTTTATTTTCACTTTATTTTTCTAGTAATTCATTTCTATTGTGCTTTACACAGGCATTGGTTCAGGAAACTCAGAGGGCTAGGGAAGGACTGAACTAGGCTCCTTCCTCTATTAGCTTTCCACCACTGAAGATGAATGCTTTTAAAGTCTGCTCCTTCAGTGTCTCTCAAATTTGTTTCTTCCTTTGCAAACCAAAGGGGATATTTTTTCTTCTCTCCTACCCTTCCTCCCTTCCTTCTGTGCACCCTTCATTTGGTTCCCTATACGTTAAAAAATCTAGCCATTCTAATAGCCTTTGAACTAGTCTGGGGGGCTTTCACCAACAAGTCTTTGATTGTAATGTTTCCAGAGATTGGAAGAGTGATTTAGAATTATTACTTTGATTTTGTACCAGTCAGAAAGGATCTATGTATATTCTATCCCCCCCCCCAACCTTTGTTTATGTCTCCATTGTAGTTCTGCTCAGGGTACACCTTCTTTTGGAGTTCCTTGAAGGTGGTACCAATACCATCTTCTTCTCCAAATTCTAGCACAGTGTATTTTATGTTGAACTATGGGATTTACTTCCCAGCCCATCTCTGCAATCATGTTCTTCCTGTACAAATTCTACTTGTTTTTTACAACTGAACTAAAGCATATCACAAGCTCAACAAGAAATTTTCATGTTCTTTCCTGAGAATACTCACTTGGGCCTCCTATTTGTTCATTTACATAACTAATTTATAAAAAATATAACATAATAATAAAACAACTAACTACCACTTTGTTATTAAATGATAGATAATTTGCCAGGTGCCAGGTATATTACCTCTAAACTTCAAAACCAGATATTTTGCAGATATCTTTGTGTTGTGATACATCATGCTATCTTTTAACTGTAAATTTATTATTCTTTTCCATACTAGATCTGAGTAACTAGCTGGCAGAAATTCTGACCACTCCAGCAGAGTATACCCTGGCACCAGGCAGATGTTAAGAAAAGTTCAAATAATTAAGCAATCAGGTACAAAAACAATAACTAAAAAAGAGTGTAAAACGAGATATTTTTTTCTCTTAAAATAATTTTTAAGTATTCCCAGCAAAAATCACAAAAAGCAAGTGTTCATAGGGACTCACTTATTTTGGACAGGTACCATTTGCCAATTCACACATGGCATATCTCTTCAAATGAGATTTTATATATATACATATATCTACATACAAAAAGATATAGTTATATATTTAGTGCTAGCGTTTAAGTTATATCTGGGACAGACAGCAGATCTTAACAACTATAGGCTGTTATATCTAATTAATTTCATATAGTTAGTTAAATTACCAAATCATTGTGGCTTGGTGAAGACAATCTAAAATCAGTTGGTGGAGTCATCGTGTAGAAATATCAAGGTTTTTATTGTAAGCATAAAAGAAGATTTCTCATCTAAGTAGTATGTGTAGAATACATTAAAAAATGCATTTAAAAATCAATATTACATTTTATGTTTAATGCAGGTCAGTGACAGCATATCTCAGTGGAACCAAAGGATGTTTTCCCCGAAGGTGACACAAAAATTCTCTATTTCTTAATGCACATTACAGTTCACTGAACTTCTCTATTATCTAATTCTGAAATGCCCTGGTTCATGACAAGCGGCTTCATAGGCAGTGAGATCCTCAAGACTGAATAGGATGGAAAGCAAATTTCTGGTCACTACCCAGGTTTTCTTTCAGCAAGTGGTGTCTTCTGTCTTGGGCCCTGCTGTTCAGCAAAATTACTATTCAGGTTAGTCAAGAAGCATTTCATATGTATAATAAAAGTTCTCTTTTGTTTTATAAAGGGACATTATTCTCATCTCTATTCCTATTCCATTGCATTTTTTTTTTTACATCTTATGTAGTCTTATTTGTTGCTTTTATTTCATATCCTTTTATATCCATCCAGGGCATAGAAATCATGACAGTAAATGACTGTGTATTTTCCAAAGGTCATTTCTCCTTTGACCCCAAAACTGTGATAGTGTTTAATGAATATATTCTCAAAAATACCTGAAATCTATTTTAGTTGTATCTTGGGATCTGTTAACCCACTGTATTATAATATTAGCCCTGTACCATTATTTCAAGCCTATAAGTAAGATGTTAGAAATTAGATTTGTAAATAGTATGATTACATTTTTGTTACTCTCTGTACCTTGTGAAATACAAGGATGTCATAAGCTTGTTTTTGCTTAACAAAATCAGCCCATGTTTTGGATGTATTTGTTAAAATTTCATGTTTTCAGGTACCATATATCCTAGTAAAGAGATTCTTATATTTCTCTGTATATGAGCCCCTTTGAGAGTCTAGTGAAGACAATGGACAATTTTTCACTATAATTCACTAAATGGACCAATTTCACTATAATCAAATAATAAATAAAAAATAAAACCACAAAAATTAGAATTTATGTCCTTCCTTACTAACAGGGTAAAATAAGATACAGCAATGTATTTAATAACCATGATAATTTGAAGTAGTAATCAGTAGAAATAATTACTTGGGATATCTGCAAAAGCTGCAGGATTATATTAAACATTTTTGAGTTCTTAGGGCACGTGGGTGGCTCAATTGGTTAAGTGTCCCACTCTTGGTTTTAAATCAGGTCACGATCTTGCAGTTTAATGAGTTCGAGCCCTACGTCAGGTTCTGCACTGACAGAAAGGAGCCTCCTTGGGACCTTCTCTCTCCCTTTCTTTCTGCCCCTCCCCCACTCACAATGTCTCTGTCTCTCTCAAAATAAATACATAAAATTTAAAAAAAATGAGTTTTCTTACTGAAAAATATGCTACTTTTATTTATTTCCTATATTTATGATTGAAAGAAATAATGTATGTCTCCTTGAGGTTAATAAAAATGAAGCTTAAATTCCACTTAAATTCACAAACTCCCCAATTTCTGTTCACAGATAACTCTGTAGTCTGTAGACCCCTGTACCAGTATTTTAATTTTCCTACTAGAAACTTCACAATAAGAGCTTTTAAAGTGTGAGATGTGCATTTCTGCTCCACTCATATATCCAGACCCTATGAATCTTTTGAAAATAGCATACAATTTTGAGTCCTATAAGTCAGAGGTGAAACAATATTTGTCACATTTTAGCTGCCTAAAACCATGCAAGCCATGTGCTTTCAAGCATGCTCCCTCTCACACTTCTTACAAAAGTTTTGGGAGAATTGGAAATAATTACTATAAAAACCCAGGACTCCACATGGCAAAACTGTTCTAAATAAATAGTAGTTTCAAAAACGACTCAGACAAATCTCAATTTTTCCATGCAGCGTGTAAACTCTCTCATCAGTGCAGATTACAAATTCACAGATTACAAATTCACTTCTGAATTTATAGAACGGTACAGAATAAAAGAGAGAAGTAGGATAGTGATGGGGAGTGGGTTAAAGGGAATGAGAAGAGGTAAACTGAAGAGCAAAATAACTTGGGGTGTTTCTATAAATCAGTCCCTAAGAGGACCGTCTGGGTGGCTCAGTTGGTTACGCCTCCAACACTTGGTTTCACCTCATGGTTCATGAGTTCGAGCCCTGCATTGGGATCCCTGCTTGGGATTATCTCTTCCTCTTTCTCTGTCCCCTGTTCATGCTCTCTGTCTCTCTCTCAAAATAAATACACTTAAAATCAGTCCTCATGAGAGATGGATCAGGAGGACTGAATCACAATGATCGGAACTTGGAGCCACTGAGAATTGCTGACCAGGCTCATTTGGCTGGGTTTGTTATATATCCCTCTGTGTTCAGCAGATGTTTGCAGAAGCCACATAGCATGTACTCAGATTTCCATAAATGATAAAGTAAGTTAATATTAACATTAATAATGATAATAATAATTAGGAAAATAGTAGCTAGTACTTATATAGCACTATTATATCTAGCCCTATGTTTTGCAGTTAAAAAACCTGTAATCCCTCCAACAAAAATGAGATAGGTACCTTTAACATCCTTCTTTTCAATGATGGAATAAAGCACAGTGAGTCGAAGTAACTTGCCTGAAGTTATTTTCTATCAGTGCATACAAAGTATCCAAGACTTTCAAGTCACAGCCACTTGGTGAAAGGCAGAGGCAGAATTACAGAATATTTTATGAATAACTCTTATTTATAAAATTGTGTACACTATTTCAAAACATCTCTTGAAATGTTGACCTTTAGTTGTTGTTAAAATCAGAAAATGGTATAAGACATGGACCCTAGCCACACGGCCTTTCATTGTTCCCATTTAATTTGAGTAAGTAAGATGCATATGTAAGTAAATACAGCGACGGATATAGATCAGGATTTTGTAACAGATAGGAAAGGTAAATGAACATTTAAAGTTACATATTAGCTTACTATTTTCCTTTTAAAATTTAGACATGGTTTAGTCAAGCACTGATATTCAAAGCACATTAAAAATCAAGGAAAGCATGAGACGTGAACATATGGAGCATTTGTCAACAGTGACGTGATTGATGATAAGAATAATTCATGAACTTTTCTGAAATTTTAACTCTTGCTCTTCATCTATTTTGTAAGGTGTTCTATTAACATAAATAAAACTTAAAGACAGCATTCCATAATTAAACACTCAGTGGATTAAAAAATGGGGAAGCTGATAGCATTTGCATTTGTCTCCTGGAACACCTGCATTTATTTCTAGGATCCTTTAACAAGGAGAAACACAGCTGCTAATGTTGTGACTAATGAAAAACGTAAAGTTAAAGTCACGAAGAACTGGCTACATTATGTGTATTTCTACTACTCTAAACAGAAAAGAGAAGACTTGCCTTGGGTCCAGAATTTACATTACATATTATTTTTGACTAGTAATTCATTTTGAGGTGATATTATGATGTTGGCAGATGTATTAGTCAGCTCAGGCTGCCGTAACAAGATACCATAAACTGGGTAGCTTCGACAACAGACGCGTATTTCTCACAGTTCTAGAGGCGGTAGGGCTGAAAACAAAGTACGTTTGGCTTCAGTTCCTGGCAAGGCTCTCTTCCTGGCTCACAGAATAGGTCTCCTTAAATACAAGCACTGAAAGTGATGCTTATTGATCAAAGAGCTTACAATTCTTGGAGGGTAAACAGATTTGAAACTTGCACAGGTTTACACTAAATATGTTTTAGAATTCATTTAGTTTTAACAAAATATATTTGTCATTTTAAAACAAACTTTGAGAAGAACTACAGATCTTTCTCAACTTATGATGGGGTATGTCCTGAAAAACTCACTGTAGTTCAAAATATCATTTTGTGGAAAATGCACTGAATTCATCTAACCTATGGACCATCACAGCTTAGCCTAGCCTACCTGACACATGCTCACAACACTTTCATTAGCCTGTATTTGGGCAAAACGCTCTAACACAAAGCCTATTTTCTAATACAGTGCTGGAGATCTCATGTAATTTACTAAATACCGAACTGAAAGTGAAAAATAGAATGCTGTGGTTGTTAAGCGTGGTTGTTAAGTGTATCAGTTGTCGACCCTCACGGTGGCACGGCTGACTGGGAGGGAGCTACGGCTGGTCGCCTCTGCCCAGCATCATGTGAGAGTATCTACTGCATGCCCCAGCCTGGGAAAAGGACAAAATTCAAAACTTATAGTGCAGTTTCTACTGCGTGCTCATTGCTTTTGCACTATCAAAAAGTCAAAAATTGAAGTTGAAACATCGTTAAGTCAGACTTATTTATAATATTTTTGAGGAAATAAACTTACTGATTATGAGAAAAACACATGAAGAAGTAGTGTTTTTTATGGAGTTCTAGTTAAAAAGATGAAATTTCTGGCACCTGGGTGGCTCAGTCAGTTAACTGTCTGACTTCGGCTCAGATCATGGTCTCATGCTTGGTGAGTTCAAGCACTGCATGGGGCTCTCTGCTCTGAGCACAGAGCCTGCTTCAGATCCTCTGTCCCCCTCCTCTGTCTGCCCCTCCCCTATGCACACACTCTCTCTCTCTTTTTCTTTCTCTCAAAAATAAATGAAAATTTAAAAAGATGAAATTTTATCATATTAAAAGTGAAAAATCTATATAAAATATTCTAAGTGATTGATTTTTAATAGTGGATGACTGAGATAGTCAAAATGATAATAAATTATCATGGTTATTTTATGACATTGTAGTTGCATGCACTAAACTAAACACAAGATTAGATAATTACTCATGTAATTTAAATAATAGATTACATTAAAGTAAATAAATCAGAGAAAATATTGTGATGATGGGTTAATTGAATTGGAGATTTATATAAATTTTAACTGCTATACATGAGATAGTCACACATGACTATTTGATATCAAAATAATGTAGGGGCACCTGGTTGGCTCACTTGGCTAAGCGTCTGATCTTGGCTCAGGTCATGATCTTGTGGTTCGTGGATTTGAGCTCCGCGTCAGGCTCTGTGCTAACAGCTCAGATCCTGGAGCCTGCTTTGGATTCTGTGTTCCATTTTCTCTATGCCCCTTCCCTGCTTGTGTTCTGTCTCCCTCTCTCTCAAATATAAATAAACATAAAAAAATTGATATAAAAATAATGTAAATAATGTTTGTGGACCTGATGAGGCATAGGGGGAAGAAAAAGAAGTCTTCTCTGTTCTAGTCAGACTTCAAAATTCTGGAAAACACGTTTGCTATTTATGAGATTTATTTATCTCATTTTGTATGTTATTATACCCAATTTTATTAATTTGCTATTAATATAATATTAATAATTATTTAATTCATATTAGCTCCTTAGACGAAACAGACATCTATTAATTTGAGCTATTTTGGGAAGTATCAGTGTTTTTATTCCCCAGAATATATTACACACTTCTAAAAATATGGGCCATTTGAATTAAGTGTGTTAATTTTGAGCTTCCTTCACCAGATGAAACGAAAATAGCTAATTCCTTGAGTTAAAGGTATTTTAAACTAGAACTTTGTATGCATCTGTGTGATTTCCACTTCAAGGCCTTCTTGACAGATTTTGCATTACCGGACCAACCTAATAATAATCCTGGACCAATGTGCTTTTGAAATTAATCACAGAAGTACTGAATTCCAATGACTAAAACGGTACAGCATAACTGCTCTTGTACAGGGATTCCAAAATTAAACAGGAACTTTATTTCTGAATTTTACACAGTATGAGAAAATTCTTTTTTTTCAAAATTACCTTATGATGTAAACTTTCATTGAATTAGTACTCTTTGATAAGCTCCCTTTACATCCACTCTCCTTATCTACACATATGTGTATTTTGTTTATCTAGAAGGATAATTTCAGGACCAATAACACTGTGGTTCAGTACCAGTTTTCTTAATAAAAACTTAATGTATCTTATTACATTCCCAGCACACTCTAATTAAATTCCTTTTCATTTCAGTCTGTCTCAGAGGGTTAGAGAAGCTCAAGAATATTTAACAAAATTCAACAAAGCAACTACCTGAAGTTGATACATTAACCTTGGCACTGAAAGTTACTTTATTCAATCCACGTATGCCAGAAACACCATTATACAATGACCTAAAAACGACAATATTTCACTCTAACTGGAGAGGCTATAAATGAATAACGATCATTTCTAACTCATTATATGTATTATGTATTTTGCCCTGGGAAATTTTAAAGAAAAAACAAACATTAGCAACAGTAAAAGCATGTCTTACCTGAATGTAAAAGTAAAACAAAGCTGGATCTTTTCTTGATAATAACGAAAATGGATAGACTTTAATACCTATTAGTATAATCATTTACAGTCATACATGCCTCACAAACCAGAAAATATATATAGATCAATTTTGTTCTCCCCGTTTGGATTTTAAGATGGAAACATGTAATTTCATAAAGAAAATAATTCTTCCTGTTTAACATTCCCTCACGATTATGCTTTGCTCAAATTAACTCATTCCTATGGATGATGAGGTTAAAGGAAAGGTCTATTTCCTTGTTTGATTTTGGAGTTTCATGGAGTCCTTCTCTTCTATAACCAACTATACAGACCCACCATCCCACCATGGCTTATCCAAATCTTTTATGGCCACATATATTTCAGATTTACTTTTATCTTTACAGACTTTAGGAAGGTTACATAACGTACGTATGATACATATCATCCTTAGTTTTAAAACCCTCTGATCAAACTTATTGTGTGTGTGTGTGTGTGTGTGTGTGTATTTTTGTAGTGATGCAAAAATATCTACACTAGATTGGGTAAATAATGACCATAATAAAATTTATATCAGTTTTATTAAAAGATTTAATGTAGATTCAGTTTTTTCTGCCAGTTGAAGAGCTTTCTCTCCCACCCCGATCAGCTTTATTGAGATAGAACTGACATATGACAATGTGTAAGTTTAGGGGCACAATGTGATGATTTGATGCATGTGTATATTGGTAAGGGATTACTACAATAAGGTTAATTAACAAGTCTTTTACCTCACATTATTACCATGTTTGTTGTTATGGTGATAATATTTAAGATCAATGCTCTCAGCAACTTTCAACTATACAATACAGTATTATTTACTATAGTCACCATACTATATATACATTAAATCTCCAGAACTTATTCCTCTTATAACTGGAAGTTTGTACCTTTTGATCAATGTCTTCTCATTTCCCATACTCCCAAAACCTTGGCAAACAACCATTCTTTGTTTCTAGGAGTTCAGCTTATTTTTTTATTAAATTTAAATTTTATTTTTTTAATTTTAAATCCAGTGTAGTTAACATACAGTATTATATTACTTTCATGTGTACAAGAAATTTGGAATTCAACAATTCCATATATTACTCAGTGCTCATCAAGACAAAGGTACTCTTAGGGCGCCTGGGTGGCTCAGTCAGTTAAGCATCTGACTTCAGTACAGGTCATGATCTCACAGTTTATGGGTTTGAGCCCCACATCGGGCTCTGTGCTGACAGCTCAGCCTGCTTTGGATTATGTGTCTCCCTCTCTTTCTGCCCCTTCCCTACTCACGTTCTGACTTTTTCTGGCTCTCAAAAATAAATATTGAAAAAAATTAATAAAAATATAAGTGTACTCTTAATTCCTCTCACCTATTTCATTCATCCACCCACCCACCTCACCTCTGATAACCATCTGTTTGTTCTCTACAGTTAAGAGTCTATTGTTTGGTTTGTCTCTCTTTTTTCCTTTGTTCATTTTTTTTGGTTTCTTAACTTCCACATATGAGTGAAATCATATGGTATTCGTCTTTCTCTGACAGGCTTATTTTGCTTAACATGCTGTCTGGATCCATCCATGTTGTTGCAAATGGCAATATTTCATTCTTTTTTATGGCTGAATAACATTCCTTTATATATATCACATCTTCTTTATCTATTCATGTGTTGATGGACACATGGACTGCTTTCATAGTTTGGCTATTATAAACAATGCTGTAATACACATAGGGGTGCATATATCCCTTTGAACTAGTGTTTTCATATTCTTTGGGTAAGTACCCAGTAGTGTGATTACTGGATTGTAGGGTAGTTCTATTTTTCAGTTGTAGGGTAATTCAATTTTTAAGTTTTTGAGGAACTTCCATACTGCCTTGTACAGTAGCTGCACCAGTTTACATTCACCCCAATAGTGCAAGAGGGTTCCTTTTTCTTCACGTCCTTGCCAGCACTTGTAATTTCTTATTTATTTTTTTTTTATTTTGGCCATTATGACAGGTGTGAGGTAACATTTCACTATGGTTTTGATTTGCATTTCCCTGCTAATAAGTAATGTTGAACATCTTTCCTTATGCCTGTTGGCCATGTGCATGTCTTCTTTGAATATATGTCTATTCATGTATTCTGTCCATTTTTAATTAGATTATTTGTTTTTTGGTGTTGAGTTGTATCAGTCCTTTATATACTTTGGATACTAACTCTTTATTGGGTATGTCATTTGCAAATATCTTCTTCTACTCTGTAGGCTGTCTTTTAGTTTTATTAGTTGTTTCCTTTGCTGTGCAGAAGCTTTTTATTTTGATGTAGTCCCTATAGTTTTTCTTTTGTTTTCCTTGTGTCAGGAGATGTATCTAGAAATATATCACTATGACCAACTGAAGATCTTTTTCATTTTGTAATATTTGATTAGAAACTGTAGACCCATGTGGTCACTTTTCAAAGACTGCTTTCCATTTGGGTGACAGTTCACCTGTCCCTCAGTCCCCTGCCATAGTGTTATGTGATGGCCAAATACAGGATTAAACAGATGGTTCAACTTTCTGCAAAGCTAGATGAGTCAAATACTAGAACAGCCCGCAGGTTCAAATGTGTTAGTTTGAATCCACTATTATTTGTTGGTTGTTACTCGTGTGGTCAGTTCATTTGGATTACCTGTTGAAGCCTCTGAAAATTTCTAGGCATGCTACTTTTTTTCTTCCTTGATAGTGGCTGAAGAAGCTTCCCTAAATGATACATATTCATCTGTATGGAACCAAACTGTCTCTCTGCCCCTTTCATCTCATCCACTACCAAATGTTAGGAGCAACTTTCCTTTAAACTCCTAAATTATCTGCAAAGCAGCCGATCATAACTCCCCCTCTCCTTGCTCTGGCATACCCCTTAATTGCTTTAGCAAATTTCCATTTGTTTTCTTCTAGCTTTTTGTTTTATTGAACAGGAATTTTAAAAGAAGAGCAATAGCGGGAAAGGAATGGATATCCCCAAATTTTAACATTCATGGGTCTGGATGTTAGTCTATGTGCCATGTTAAGGAATTTGAACAGTATACTGGCAAAATGTATCTTTGTTTCAGTGAAGATAAAATGGTGAGAGCTTGAATGTATTGAGAGCTGTTCAGTATGATAATAAAAATAACGGTCTGGATACTGTTGAAATAGTTAAGGCAAGATATACAGAGTCCATGATCTAAATGCTAGTGATAGGAATACAAAGCAAAGTTTGGATGCGAGCCAGATACCAAAGTGAAAATCTCTGATCATGTTCCTGGTCAGATTTGTGGTGAGGAATTATAAAGACAAATTCAGGAAGCATCTGCACAAAAACAAAGGTTAAAGCAATGAAACAGCAATATCATCTGATAGAAAGTAGAATTCTGAAAGAACATATTGAGAGCTGATAAAATATGTGGCTAATAGGACACATTTGAAGGAAGGACATAGATTGTTCAAGAGAAGTCAAATAGAAACAATATTGTTATGTTATTGAGAAAAAATGACATTTTTCCTTTTATAAAAACTCGTTCACATTACTTATTCATTATATTTTTTATTATGGCTTATTTGGTTATTCCCATGTGGATACTTTGGACATGTGTGAATGTTTTTTGTCTTCTTTGAAGTGCATCCTGTTATACATTATACGTCTATAGTAGGTAGTGGCAGTAGTAGACAAGTGTAAGTAGAAAGGTTGAGTTATAGACATTTGGAGTTAAAATAGCTACTTCTGAAAACATAAAGAATTTATTCCCTACAAGTTACTCAAAGATAAATTCAGTATTGCACAGTGATGGATGGACTGAATGTCACAAGAGAGATGCTAAGTCAACAGATATGATCCATCTTTGCCTAAGAAATAAAACCTCTGGATGACACTGCATATTTAATTAGGCGTTAATGAGACACAATTAAATAAATAATAAACATTATTATTATTAAGAATTTGATGGACAAGGGGAAGCAGATGTTTGAAAAAGATGAGGCCCACTGGAAGTAGGGAAGGTATGCAGTAACAGAAGCAAATGCTTCTGTATTATTACTTACCACATAGATTTATATTGTGTAACTGTGACAGTGCTCAGCTGTGTCTGAGTGTGCAATCCCAGAACACGTATGAGTACTCTAATGAGGATGAAGTAAAAGTTCCTCTGATCTCTGTTATGTTGTCTCTGTCGTGTTACAAAAGCAAGCGTCGAACTGCATAAAACACATTCTACTACTTTTCTAGAATTTGTTTAAGGATACTGGTTCAAATCCTTGTAGTGGCATGAAACTTGTTTAATGAATGAGCAGTTATATACCAGGGGACACATTAGGGAGTAAAAAATGTCTTCATTTAAGAATAAGTCCTGGGCAAGTTAAAAATATTGATTTGCATGTTAAGCGACTGGATGAAACCATTTACACTTTTACCTAATAGTTCCAATGCTATAATAGTCTCATAATGAGTAGGTTTCCACATTCTCTTTAATCCAATGGTCATGGACATGTGATCTGAGGATGCCTGAGGTCCTTGAGGTCTTCTTTTTTCCAACTACACATCTGTGTAGAACAGAATTTTCTTTATAGACTTCACCCAAAACATTTGGCAACAGATTTGATGCAGAAGGCAACAGGAGAGTTTAGCAGTCTACTATTAAGCTATTCATTAAAGAAAATCCAAATATGCAAACAATGTCACATACCTACTAAGTTTTCTTATGTTTTTGAAATTATAGTTGCATTTTATTTAAAAATATGTTATTTATGTTAGCGTGAGTTTATTTTCATTATTTTTAAATCAATGCATATTTTAAATTGTCTAATTTCTAATTTCTAAATCCAGAGAGGTATAAATCACATAAAAAAAAACATTCTTGAGTCTTCAATAATTTTTAAAAGTGTGAATGGCATAAATGGGGCCCGGAGCGAAATAGGTAGAAGATGGTCAATAGAGTCCATTCTGGACACCATCATCAGGATGGTGGGATTTCATGCTGATATGCCTTATGTGCCTTTCTAGAGTTTTCAACCATGTCTTTCCTTTCTTATTTTCTTTTCTTACTTTTTCTTTTTTCTTTTCTTTTCCTTTCTTTCTCTTTCTTTTCTTTCTTTCTCTCTCTCTCTCTCTCTCTTTCTTTCTTATTTTATTTTATTTTTCCAGCTTTACTGAGCTATAACAGTGTCTTTCAATACACTCATTGGGCCTGAGGATCTAGTGGTAGATCTACAATGTCCTAGTTGAGGGGCACCTGGGTGGCTCAGTTGGTTAAGCATGCCACTTTGGCTCAGGTTATAATCTCACAGTTCTTAGGTTTGAGTTCTGCACTGGGTTCTATGCTGACAGCTCAGAGCGTGGAGCCTGCTTTGGATTCTGTGCTTCCTCTCTCTATGTCTCTCTCTCTCTCTCTCTCTCTCTCTCTCTCTCTCTCTCTCTCTCTCTTTCATTCTCTCTCAAAAATAAACATTAATTAAAAAAATAAAATAAAATGTCCCAGTTGGAATCCCTGGTAAGATCAAATCCATACCTTTCACAGTGCATTGAGTTCCCACATCTTCTTCACTTATGATCTCAAAGTAGACTGTAATAATTTAAAATTTTAAAGCTTCCCTCAATCCAGTCCTTCTGTAAAATTGTTTTTATCCTCTCTATCTAAATATCTGAAGTTCACTCATTTATCATTTTCCTGATCTACATTCCACTCTAAAAAACCTCACTAAAAACTTGTACCACTTCAAACTAATCTCTGTCTTTCCTAAATACACAAAGAATGTGTATTTGGTTGTGTACAATTATTGCTTTGAGCTCCTAATGAAATACAGTTGTATACTGCATTCCTACTGTACTCCAAATATTGCGTTAGCAGCTGAGAATGTTACTAAAAGTACAATGTGATGTACCCACTAACCTGAGAATTCATAGGTGTTTTGAGAGGACAAAAGAGAAATTTGAAACTGAATTATAATGGACACATAGTATCTAACCAGATGATGGGAAATGGTGTAGGTAAGAAAGATAATTTCAGGTAGAAATGAATGTACATCTGTCCTGAAGTGAGAAATAGTGTTGAAATTACAAATGTGGCTGCCACTGTAACAAAACAATAACAACAAAAACAAAGAAAAAACAAACAAAAAAAACCCCCAGGATTCAGGTCATAAAAGACTTGATATGATATGTTATTTTTGACATTAACATGGGGGCAATCTGGACTACTCTAAATGTATAAGGGACAGGCTAATATTTCAGTATTTCCCCTTTTTATGTTTTTCTGTGTGTGAAAAAAATCTATGAAGGTGTAATGAGCTCTATTTTCCAAATATTCATCTATAAGTAAATAAAATAATTTACAAATAAACATCATTAAAAGTAGATGGATATTAAATATAATAATAAAATAAATTAATTGAAATAATTATTGGAGATATTGCTTTAAAGACTGTGTTTTGTTTATACAATAGAAAATCATGAGAGAATTTTCAATTTTTCAAATTCATGCTTAAATACTAATACCTACATTATTTTGCCACCTACAGTCTTTCAAAGGACTAGAAGAAGACTTTTTTTTTTCCAAATCACCTGTGGTATGAATCTAAAGTGATTATAATTTCTAAAGTTTTTTTATATGTCAAGTAATGCAGTCTGTTCTTTTAATTGCCCTTATATCTGCTTTCATGCATTTTGGGATAAAACACTCTGAGTTACAAATATGGAATTAATATTTTAAAAGATGTATTAATCCACAACAATATGGAGTAAATTTTTTAATCCTCTTTCTCGAAACTTTCTTTAACAGGGAGCTAAGATGAACCTCTGCAAAATATTGAAATACAGCATCAGGGTGCATTCATGGCAATACATCAATTGGATTCATTTGAAATTGGAAAATGTGTGTGTTCACTGGAGCATTTAAAATGATGCACAACAGAGGCTAATTTATTAGAACAAAGTCAGACTAAATCTCAATTAGTGGAAAAGACCACAATTAATCCTTTGAGTAGAGTCCTTTGGGTCAGGATAGAACGGACTACATAAATTCTTTACAGTCATACATTTTCCACCCCAAATTTAAAGAAAAGAAAAAACAAACAAACAAACAAACAAAAACCTTGTGCTCCTTGACTCCAATCTCAGTTAATTATTTCAGTTTTAAATACTTCCCCGCACAAAATAAATTTTAACTTCTCAAATTTCTACTTGATTTCAAGGTCACCATTTTTATAAGGCACTAAGACATTCTATTAATAATCATTTCACACATCAGTTTCTATTCCCTATGCATTGTTATTCTGAACTCAGTTCAGTCCCCTAAAAGCTAAACAGTTGCAAAGTAAATTTGAAATGCCAATTTTAAATGTTATGTGATCCTTTATGAATGCCTACCATGTCCCATATAACATTAACATATTAGATTTATACTTGTCCCACGTACAAATGTGTTGTTTTTAGAACATTTTCTGATAATTAGGAATAGATGTTCTGAATATTATTTCTGAATTTGCTATATCTCATATGATATTTTTAATTGAACAAAACCCCATAGGAATGCCTATAAGCATGTGGGCATTATTCAGGAAGAAGGAGTGCTGTTAAGAGACTTGAAATTTTAATCAAATGGCTTTGGGGATAGAGATAAGAGAAGAAGGAGGGAAAAACAGAGACTCAGTTCAAAGAATTTTAGTAATTATAGCAGCAATAGATAAAACTTTAAGCTAAAGATAAAACAAAGAAGAGACTTTTCTTTTTTAAGTTTCTCCTACTTAAGAAGTCAATGAATTTTGAAATTCCAGTAACAATTACATATTAGACTTATCTTTGTACTAAATATTTTGAGGTTTATAAAGTGTGAGTAGATAAAAATAATTTCACATTGCCCTGCATCAAAGGGCCAACATGACTGAAAGTAAACATACATTGACATTAAATATAATCAAAGACATATGCAAAAATTTTAAGGATATATAACTTATTCACGTGTGGTCTTTCTGAAAACATGTAAATCAGAGAAAATCTTTTGAAAAGTAGAGAAGTAACAATTTCTTCTTATATAAGGCATCAAGAGCTGTTGCTCACATATAAAATCTGTATCTTCCCATCTTACTACTTAATTTAAAGTGGAACTAGGTCCTTATCAAAGTGTACCTGGGTTGGAGACAAACAGAAGTTCTCCCTCACTTAACATAAGGGCAGTTCACTCTTCAGTCTCCATAGTATGCTGGCCACATTAATAAAAGATTTACTAAATAATTGTAAAACAAAACATAAATAATAAAATATAATATTTTAACTTTACATATTAATAAAATATAATTTTAACTTTTTAATTAAGCATGGCTATTAGGTATGTGTAAAATAAACTCTATAATCAACAGTGAAAAAAAGGTTTATATTTTCATAGTATCTTTGAATTTTGTTAAACTTTAACAAATATTTAGTTGAGCCAAATGTTACTAAGATTCTAGAACTTTATTTTTTTTATTTAATTTAAAAAAATTTTGTTTAACGTTTATTCATTTTTTGATAGAGACAGACAGAGAGTGAGTGGGGGAGGGGCAGAGAGAGAGGGAGACACAGAGTCCAAAGCAGGCTCCAGGCTCTGAGCCATCAGCACAGAGCCTGACACGGGGCTCAAACCCACAAACCGTGAGATCATGACCTGAGCTGAAGTTGGACGCCTAACAGACTGAGCATTCCAGGGGCCACTAAGATTCTAGAACTTTAAACAGTATGTTCTAACAATGAAATTTTTTATTAATTTTAAGCATAAATGTAAAATAATAAATTGTGTAACTTAGCATTGTTATTTAACACAATACTGGAAGTTTCAGCCACAGTAAACAGTCAATAAAAAGAAACAAAAGGCATCCAAATTGGCAAGGAAGAAATACAGCTCTCCCTATTTGCAGATAACATAGTACTCTATGTAGGAAATCTGAAAGATCCCACCAAAAAACTACTAGAACTGATTGATGAATTCAGTAAAGTTGTGGGATACAGAATCAACACAAAGAAATCTCCTGTATTTCTATACACCAATAATGAAGCAACAGAAAGAGAAATTAAGGAATAAAGAAATCTTATTTTATGAACATTTTGTTTTCCTTTTATCCTTCAAAACATCAAATATTGAGGGATATAGAATTCATGATGATTTTTGTTAACATTGCCATAGATTTTACACCCTTCATTCTGCTTAACTAGAGTCAGTTGGGAGGCACCTAGATGTATATTTACTTTTACAATTTTTCCTACAAACTTTAATAGAAAAAAATGAACAATTTATAACTTTTATCAAATTTGATTACCATTTAATGAATAAACTTATTAACTCATCTTAAGATAACTTTATTCTTATATTTCAGATTCCTATTTTGAAATAAAATTTAGAATATATATGAATAAAATACAAATATATCTGAGGAAGAGAAAAGATGAAGTTCCCTGTTGATGACTGCTAATTAATGTTGAGAGTTGACCGATGAGGTACTTAAAGTTTCATTTAACAATAGTTAGGATTCTCTCTTTTCCCAGGAATCTAAATTCATTTACAAAATTTATAAAAAAGAGCTCACTGGAGGAAAAAAGAAAGACATGTCTAAAACTCTCTATATGACACTATTTATCTTAGTATATATATAATATTATATAATATATAATTATGTATGTAAAATATAATTCTAAAAATATATTTGTTTTGCCTATAATTTACATAGTTTTCTAAATAAAATGACAATTTATTATCTGAAATAAAAGAAGTAGAATATCTTTGAGAATGTTCAAAATCCTCCTTTGCAGAATAATGTGCATGCTGTCTAGGGGAAGGATATATATGGTAGGAGGAAGATAGAATCTGTTACGAAATAAAAGAGCTAACTGCAATTGAAATAAAGGGATTCAGAAAGGCTTTGCTCAGATAGCATCAATACAATTTGTAACTAATCAAATAAGTAAAAATAAGAAGGAAGAGAAGCAATGACTCTGGAGTTTGAATCCAGAATAACAATACTGAATACCTGAATACCTACAGAGAGAATGTACTTCAGGATAGGAATTATGAGGATAGGCTGTTTTTGAGTATGTTTGTGTGCTTGATTATGTGTTTACTTCCTTGATGTGGATATAGTTTGGGAATATGAATCTGAATCTCAAGAAATAAGAAGTCACCGTGGACTCAAATTTAAGAATAAGATACAGAGAAGTTATCTTAGTGAATACATGAATGGATGGAGAAACATATAAAGGTACAAAGAGAAAGAGAATATGCCATCAGTCTGGTTATAGAGAAATATCAGAACAAAATGCACTGATAGAAGCTATTAGATATCTGTAATTTTGAATCAGTATTTATGAGTAAGGGCTGAAAAATGGACTAAAATGTAATGAATATTATTTGAAGAATTCTGAGGGGAACATACACAATAGCAAATCTCAGACAAAGGCTGTCAAATATTGTTATATGGTAAAAGAGGTACATCTGACAGAGAAAACCGATCAATCCTATGTAAAACAGCAGGACTGGATGCACAAGCTGATACCCTGAGATTCGCTGGACTGTATTCCCAACGAGAGTGAGGAAATTGACCTGATGGAGGTATTTAAGAAGAGATATATTTAGAGAGTTCAACTAGTCAATGACACAGATTATAGGAGAGATCATGTTGACTGGAAGAAGTCCCAGCTGCCCACACAACACAGGCTGCAGGTAAGTCTATCAGATTTCGCAAAGAGCTAGAGAGAAGGGAAATGATAAAGCAATAATTTTCAATAAAATTTTATACCTTCTGAAACTATCATTAAAAAATCGGTTTTAGGGGCACCTGGGTGGCTCAGTTGGCAACTTCAGCTCAGGTCATGATCTTGCGGTTCATGAGTTTGAAACCCGCTATCTGTGCTGACAGCTCAGAGCCTCGAGCCTGTGTCTTCCTCTCTCTCTCTGTTCCTCCCCTGCTTGCACTCTGTCTCTCCCTCTCAAAAATAAATAGCATTTAAAGAAAGTCATTTTCAGACCTCCCAAGGACTCTAGAGACAGATTACTTTGTTACAATCCCGCCCTGGTCACTTGTTAGTTGTATGATCTTGGGCAAATTAGCTGTATGATCTTGGGCAAATCAGTTTTTCTGTATTTATCTCAAAACTTCATGTATAAAACTTTTAAAAATAAACATAATTGAATTATCAAAGGTAAAATATTTAGTGAAATGCCTAGAAATAGCAATTACTAGATGCATGTGCTATTATTATTGCAGTTTTTATTAAGGGTATTCTTAACATGCCAGATATGCAATGAGCCCAGCAGGGACATTAGTCCCAGATTGGAGCAAGTCAAAAGGCTCAGAGTTCAAAGTGATATTTCTTCAAGAAGAGAAAATTAATAAAACAAAATGAAGAGAAAATTAATAAAATGTCTAAGGTATTGAGAGGACTGACTCAGCTGGGAAAACTATGTATTGCTAAGTACATAAAAAACTAATCAGTGGAAGAAATAATGCAGCTCACTCCAGGATGGAGGTGTCTTGTGCTAGAACATCTTTCTGCTGGGTGCGATGGCATATGTGAAATAACACCTCATGTGGATGTCATACTGTCATCTATGTGCGTCCTCCAACTCAAGCTAAGGAACTATTTGAAAATAATAGTTTGGGAATGTTTTTTCTTACAATACTGCTGTATGCTCTTGAACAACTCCAGTGTTGTGTGGACACATTAATCTCTTTAGACTTGTGCCCTATGAGGTCATCTGAGAAAAGGGAAAAAAATAGACTAGACACGAGGAGAGGATGAGGAAAGGGTTCTTCTAATTTATTTCCCAGTGTTTAACAACTATATGCTCCCATGGGAACTCCTGGTAGTAAATGGCTCTGTTTTATCCCCAAAATCTCAAATTGGAAGCCATAAATTTTTTATTACCTAAAAACATAAAATGTCTCAACTTATTGTTAGTTTCTTAAGAACATATATGGTAGAAGGACATGTATGTGTACCACTATATGTCTAATACACACATTTTGCACACAATAAATGCTCAACAATTGCTTTTTAAGTGAATATTGAGGCTATTTCCAATCCAAAATTAACTTCATACTAAATTCATGATAGGCAGGATCTCTGTTATAAATCCTTTCCGTCTCCAAGATCCCACAACATTCCATATTGGTTAGTCAGGATGTGGAGTTTCAGTAACAGAAAACCAAATCTAAGTAGTTCAAGGAAAAAACATATCTTGCTGCTAACATATCTGTGAAATGAAAGGGAAAGCTCTTGCTTAAGGCATGACTGGGCCCTGGAGTTCAAAAGATGTCATTAGTTGCCTGTCTTTTTCTGTTCACTTTGATTCACTTTGATTTATATATTTTAAAAATTAATTCTTAGACAGGCCTTTTCCACATGTTGGCCTTAATATCCACTGGCAACCCAAGGATCACCTGGTCCTCAGTCATATCCATTTCAAAAAGATAAATTTCTTCATTCCTAGAATCAATGAAAATCTCACAAAAAAGATTCTTATTATCTAGCTCTGTATAACCTTTAATACAATCACTGTAGCATTGATTGTATTATTGACTATCCTGTGTCATTTACCTACAAAAAGGACTATAGGACAGCGATAATGTTGACATCCTCAGTTGGGAAAGGACGGTTCTTGAAAAGAAAACCATAATAAGTAGTTAATAAATAATTGAGCTGGGGCCCCTGGGTGGCTCAGTCAGTTAAGCATCTGACTCTTGATTTCAACCCATGTCATGATCTCATGGTTCGTGAGTTGGAGCCCTTTGTGAATTCCAGCCTTGCACTGGGCTCTGAGCTGACAGAGCGAGCTTGCTTGGAATTCTCTCTCTCCTCTCTCTCCTCTCTCTGCCCTTCCCCTACCCTCTCTCTCTTTCTCTCTCTCTTTCAAAAATAAGTTAATTTTTTTTAATAATTGACGGAAGTACATTACACAGTCTAATTTTACTTGTAATCTACTATTATTTATAGAATTCAATCACCTATATTTTCATTATGTTTTGTGTTTCTTCCAAGTGAGCATGGGTGTTTTAGATGTCTTCATAACTGACTAGCCACGTTTTAGTGGCTTAAAATTAAAAAAAAATCATTTGTTCATGATTTTGTGGAAAAACCAGTTAGTAGTTCCTGTCCAGATGGCAGAAAATGGAGTGCCTGGAACTGGTGGATCCATTTCTTACACATTTAGTACTTTTGTTCTCTTCTTTTGTATTTCATCTCATTTCCAAATTTGGGCTTTTGTTTGTTTGTTTTGTTTTGTTTTTACTTTTTATTTTTTTCTTAATGGAATGTCTGTCTCAAGATAATTGCACTTCCTATAGGGTTTGTAGAATATGCAAATTACTAGGCCATTTAAAGATTGATCTCACTACTGGTCCAACATCATTACTTCTGCCTTATCTTATTGGTCAGATTCAGGGAGTGATACACACTACTCCACTTCTTGATGAGAGAGAGACAAGTTCACATTTCAGAAGACTATGTGAACAGAAAGACACTGTTGTGATATTTTACGAACAGAGGCTGTTGCAGTTGGTAAATGAGATACCTCATTATTTATCCAAGACTTGATATATCCATTTCTATGACAGAGAAAATTATATAGATTCTATTCTGTTAGGAAAATCAAAATTTGAGGACTCATTTATTGTGATTACCATCCAATCAGCAACAGTAATAACAGCTAATTATTATTTTAACTATCAAAATTATTGATGTGTTTGCTCCCATAAATTTCTTTTGTAAGACAAATAATTAGTGCTCTACATCAAAAGTTCATTACTGATTAACATCATGATACCATATAAGTTTCTTGATTGCCTTTATTTTTTTAATTTTTTAAAATTTTTTTCTTACATTTTATTTATTTTTGAGAGAGAGAGAGAGAGAGAGAGGGCACATGTTGGGGAGGGGCAGAGAGAGGGAGACACAGAATCCAAAGCAGGCTCCAGGCTCCAAGCTGTCAGCACAGAGCCTGATGTGGGGCTTGGACCCATGAACTGTGAGATCATGACTTGAGCCGAGGTCAGTTGCTTAACTGACTAAGCCACCCAGGCACCCAACTTGATTGCCTTTAAAAGCAGCTGAGATCTCACACTGTGTGATTGGAGGGAGTTCCAATTTCCCTAAAAACAAGTCTCTAAAAATGTACAGATGTGTAACATAAGCTCACAATTTACTTTAAAAAGCATAATATAATAGATATATATATTCTCTGAACAATAAATACTACAAAAAATGGATTTCACATTACATCCATTAATGTCATTGTCATATGCCAGTATTTAATACATCTCTTATGGAGGGGCTAATATATGATTATATCTGAGGATGGGCTAAATGAGTGATGGGTATTAAGGAGGGCGCTTGCTGTGATGAGCACTGGGTATTATATGTAAGTGATAAATCACTAAATTCTACCACTGAAACCAATACTACACTATATGTTAACTATTCTGAATTTAAATAAAAACTTGAAACAAAAAAAAAAAGAAAAAAAGATTAAATCTGATATGCCATCAAATTCCACTGTAATTTCTAAAATAAGATTATTAGTTATTTTTGCCTCTCTTCTTCCCAGAACTTTTCAAATCTGAAATAAAGATGTTCCATAAGGAAATAATTTAAAATCCATGTTTAAAGTGCATAAATATTAAGGGCTAGAGAGTTACCATTTATTTTCAGAAAAACCATTTTTAAGCATACACATAAATATTAAGACAATACATACTTTTTTTGTCAGTTATACTTACCAGTTTTTCTGGAAGCGATCAAAGTGTTGTCTTGTAGGAATAGAACAATCTGAATATCAAACACCGAATTACACAGGAAGGCTTGTCCTCAGAAATTTGAAAGAAGCTTGGGTGGTCATAGCAGCAATTCTTTCAAGCTTCCATTCACGTAGCAAGTGGATCACAAAAGGGTCTAGAAATGTTTTTAAAACCTGTGACCATTCAGAAAATGAAGAGGGGAGAGAAAATGTTGGTACTGAAAATATTAATAAAATGTAAGATACAAAAATGTACTACTGGTGGTCATTTTCACTTAAAAACTATCCGTTCATATAATTTGAGAGCCTTTACTTCGGATACTTTCCATTCCAAAAGTATTAGAAGGGCCTGTAAATTATTTTAAGATGATAGGTAGCTGCATATTTTAATTATTCTCTTCCTGACCTTCTACATACATGGTAAGAAAATGTTGGGAGCTAAAGGAATATATTCTATGTTTGACAGGATTCTTACAACACAGAAATAAATATGAAATTGTGAATACTCATCTCAGTGAATGTTTCTCTTTGCATAATAGAACTTGTGAGTTATCTTTAAAATTATATGAGTTAAATAGCATACATATAAACATTTTATTTTATGTAGGACTTAATGCATGGATACTTCAAAATATATGAATTTTCAACTTCACCAGAAAATTATTAAATACAAATAGAAATTTAAGTACATTTGTTGATTATCAATTTGGGAAAACATTAAGATGTTGTTATTCAGTGCTCTCAAGGAGTTGTTAAGTTCAAGTATGTGCAGTGTGTCTGGAGAGGAATATATCTAGATATATTTGCCAGAAAATATATCAATGTGCTTTGGAAAACTGATGAATCAGGTTTATCACACCTTTTAATCACTTGACTCAGAAATATTGCTGGTTTTGGACTAAAAGATATAAACAAAACTGGACATTACTTCAGGTAAAAATTTCAGTATTTGTAAAAGCAAAACAAATGTATTACTTTGCATCCATGAACATATATATATACACACACACACACACACACACACACACACTAATAAACAAATAAAATAAAAAGTCAATCATGAGAGAATCATTACTATAAAGGAAAATATATATTTTATCACATAGTGATCTCAAAAGTCTAGATCAATTTATCTATCAGTCTGTCTGTGTGTCTGAGCATGTGTGTGGACGTAGGTATGTAATTACTTGCTCAGGTGAAGATGTCGTATCTACCAAGAGATTGGCACAATTCCTTGGTGACAGGCAAAGGAATTATATATACTGGAAAGAAGTCTAGAGGTAAATATACATCCCATTTCAGAAAATAGAGCAAACTACATGGCCTGCTTAACTAAATTACAGATGAAGAAACGGGCCTGCCTAACTTAATTACAGATGAAGAAATATTCAGGCAATACAACATAAATATAGAAAATTCTTCTGAACTTCCAAAGAAAAACTAAAAATTACTTACAAAATAATTAAACCAATGATAAAATACAAATAAAATTGGATACATTTCCAAATAATGGCAACAATTAGAAATCTAGAATAATCAGTTTCACAAACATCTTAGAAGGCCAATAATCCAAAGTTATTTTTATTCTCCCATGTATATACACTCAAACAAAACATTATTTATCATCAACAATGTATTTCAGCAGCTATGTCTTCTGGAAAGAGCTACTCTGTGCTAGAGTATGCCATGTCAAATGAAACAAGGATTACCTGAGTTCTTGAACAAATAGAGTATGTGATATGTGACCTCACCTACTGCCTCCACATATACACAAATGCTACTGACCTTATTAAAGAACGGCTCTGCTAGCGTTGGACCAAAGAATTGGGAGAATCTTTACAAAATCAGGCAGTGAAGGTCCACTTATCTTCCTATGAGACTTCAGCCTCAGGGATTTTATTTTCATGCTCATTAATTCTGATTAATTATTTCTCAAATGGAAGAGATATTTTTGAAAGGTTATGATATTCAGGGATTGGTAAAGTAATTCATATCCACTTATAGTTTATTCCATTGAGTGTTTTAAAATGAGAATAGGGCAGGGAAGGAAACCCTCAACCCAGTATATGAAATATTGGACATAACTTACGGATATCTACCTAATGACTTAAAAATCTTTGTTTATAAAATATAGGGGTACCTAGAATAATTGTGAGGATTATTTGTGATACTTTATGCAGAGGTACTTTACAAAGTAAGGCAAAATAGTTATGAATCATTAAGTATTTTAAATCCCATTAGATAGACACTAATATAAAACACAGAAAGCCTTTTGAATATTTGTCAAAGGATGAGGAAAGTGGTCATCCTCATATACATCACTCATTTTTTCCTCCTAACTGTATCATTTCCTGTTACTAACTGCTAGTTATCCCCTCTCTGTCCTTCTTGGTGTGTGTAAGAAGTCATTCACATTCTTCATAAACTAATTTCCCTGAGTTAAATGAAGGAAAATTGTTCACTATGGCTAAAGCGAGATGCTGTTAAGAAGCACATATATTACAGAAATGCCTTCAGTATTCATAGCTTTAAAGCCTATGGTGAGGAGAGTAAAATGTTCTCACTTGTACAAAAATGACTGCATACTTTATACAGAGTGGCACTTCCTCCAACCTTCCCAAGTCAGTAGTTTTATCCAAGTATGCCATTAATCAGAAGAGAGAACAGTTAGAAGTAGAACAGAAGTGGGATGGATCTTTATATCACATTAGATAAAGGCACCACAGAAACAAGAGATGGTAGGAAAGTATATGACTTGTTATGATTTACTTCCTCAAAATTATCTTGGCATATACTGAATCATTTGCTAGGTGTAGTCTTGTACTTCAAAGCCCAGTCTGTGCCAGACTTACAGCACAATACTTGTGAAGTATTTAAATATACCCCTAGTTGTAGATTAAGTACCCACAGATACTTTTTAAAAACATCTGCACACCACCAGGTAGGATTTAGTGTGTTGTATCATGAAAAAAAAATCAAAATAATGACTTTTATCTTTCCAAGCAACATACAAATATAAACTGCTCTGAAAAATTCCTATCCATTCTAAAATATTTATAAAATGAATTAGAATATTTGCGTGAAATAACTATAATTAATGAGGAATGAGGAGAGCACCTGCTTTTATACAAAACTCTTGCTGGTGTATTTCTCTAATTTCATTAAATTGTCATCATTTTAGTGAAGAGACCATATATATGCATCTATATTCTTCTTTTGGATATTTTGATTGCCATTATTTTCTTAAAAGTCACAGAAGATGTAACAATGCAAATGACATAATATTATTTAAATAATACATCAGAATGCTTAAAAGCTTCTCACAGTGGTCTCTGCTCTGCCCAAGCCTTTGTAAACTAACTGAGAAGCAGATCGTTTTCTGTGGGAAATAACCATTGCTTCTTTGGTTCAATATATCCATAAAATACCCACATTATTAGTCATAATTACTACATTACTGTTTCTTATATTCATAGTAAGTGAAAAATCAGAAAAATATATCTATACTTTTGGAATTTCAAAGTATTTATAATGGGCTTATAAACATAAATAATTCCTTAAGCTAACATAAGGGCTTATGTGCATGAGCACTAAAGGCAGAAGGTCTATTTCAAATCTCACTGTTATTTGTAATTCAATGGTTTTGTGTAATATACTATTTTATGCCCCAGATTTCACCTCAAATAGTTCCTACAAGTTCATAAGAAACATAAGTAAAACACTCTGCTCAGTGCTTGGCCTACAATAATCAATCAACTATTATCATTATTTTTATATCTGATGATAAAATATTCATTTCAATTCAACAATTAGAAGTAAGAATATTATTTCTACCTTATTATAGTCACTGGCTCTAACAAGGTATTGGAATAAGGTATGGGAGAGATAATTTTGATGTATCAATAAAAGGGACATATTTTTGGTGATCAATTTATATCATTATGTGACATCAAAAATTACATTATAATAAAAATAATAAAACAGCATTACAATAAAGGATCCACAATGGATTTATCTGATAGAGAAAATGAGGTGATATGATGGTCTTACTATTGAATGTGTAAATTTTCTCCTCCCCCTCCTTCTTCCTCTTACTTTTAGTTTTAGGAAGTAGGAAGATATAACTTGGAAAAAAAAAATCTCATCTTGACCAATTTTGAGACCCTGGCTAGAGGCCAGGTTCACATCCTGATTACCTCTCTTCACAGGTCTTCCACTCATACATCACTCCTAAACTGCCCAAGGGTATAAATATTAGATAATCTGAGACAGCCCATAGGCTCAAGAAATTGTAACTAGCTAATCCTAAACATTCCTTCCTATGGAAACCACAATAAATGCTGTTGGCCAGAATTCTTTCTCCCTCTGCCTCATGAGGAACCAAGCAGTTCCCTTGAGTGGCCAAGTGGCTATGCTGTGTTTTCTCCAAGAGAACAGTGAATAACAAACTATAATACTTTTTCCAGTTCCTCTTTCTTGATCTGCTTCTGACCTCACCAAATGTCCATCAGAGTAATTTGGTTAAAATAGTACATTAGGGGAGTAGGTAGAGAACATTTGTAGTTTCATGCTGGAATGATTTTAAACGTCCTGTTGCCATTTACAAACTAAATATTTCATTCCATTAGTTTCTCATCTAAAGCCTACCAACTCAGTTTTCTGGCAACAATGCTGCTCAATTGTTGATGACCGTCACCTTAAATATTGTTTCTTTCAGTCTTTTAAAAATTTCTGTAGTAAAACTGATTACTCAAAGGACAGTCTTTGGATGGTACAACATACACATTTCTCAAGGAAATACAATGGAGACTGCAAATAAAAATGAGCCCACAATTTAAGGTAAGTTTGGTAACAGGGGTGACCTTCCTAGTATGTTAGGTATTCTGCCTTTTAGATATGTATTTTGGGTAGTGATACACGTTTTAATCCATTTTTAATCATTTTCTACCCTGACTGGTACCCAGCAGGTTGATCTATAGGTGTTCCAAAATATCAATGGTCTTCCCTGTGCTCTGGCTTCTGGTTGGGTATAACCAGTGGGGCAGGAAATCAATGCACAGGAGAAGAATAATGCCTGGGTTCTTATTCCCCTAACTTTCTCATTGTGGGATTGTCTCAACTGGTAGTTTCCCTTGACCTGAGGTCACAGCCCCTTCAAACCACCCTCCCCCACCCTCCCTCGATCTGTCTGGATTGTGATAATTGCTTCCTGTATTTGCCCCCTGAGGAACTAGAGGTGATAAGAACCCTATAATTTCTAGCTCCCAGAATACTGAACTGCTTCTGCTTTTCCAAAACTGTGGTTTTCCTACACTCCCAGGGTTTTATGAGTGGTTCCTTACTAAAGTTTCTAAAAATTGCCCAAAATAAATGTGAAATGGGTCTTCTGTTGGGAACCTGGTTGATGTATTTAGGGTTTCTTACATTTATACTACTGGTTTTTTTAATTAATTAGCAATCCACAGGGCTCTTCCATGAAAGGCAACAAAAAATATATTCTTTTCAGAGGACATGATTTTGAAATTTTCTGCTGTTCAATGAAAAACCCACTTAAATAACATGGCACATGTTTTAGCCACTTTGGATGTAATGCTTCTACTTTTACCCAATTTAAACTTGAAACCATGGACCGAGCCAGAAAATTAGAGAACAGAATACTTTAGTTTCTTTATTGGGCTCATTTTTTTTTTGTAATGGAATCCAGGGTATACCTTTACCTAACATTAAGGGCTATTATAAAAAAAAAAAATGAACAATAGGAGGTTGGGTTTTTTGTTTGTTTTTGTTTTCCTCATTGTTTTAATGAAGTTAAAGCTGCATTAGTCTGCATCTTATAGAATCCACTTGGGAGAAAAATTTTTCAGTTGTCTGTACTGGAAAAAAAGTCCTGCATCTCTTGAAAATTAGATTTGTTTTAATATTTAGAAACTTAATTTTTTAAACTATTTCCTACTTGTTTTGGTGGTGGAGATGCTTAGTAAACTCCTTATAACTAATGTTTATATATTTAGGGTTTCGAAATTTTATACAAATTTTACAGAGCTCTATGGCTTGCATTCCTAAACGTTATTCTTTTTCCTGACCTATTACTTTTCTAATTTTATATTTGACCCTGATTCCATCAAACATGTATGTTCTCTTTGTATTGTGTGTATTCTTATAAACCGTCTTCAGTTACTTGTGACCGAAGACAGAGTAAAATTGTAAATATGTTAAAATAAATGTTTTACCTTGGGAATTGTTCTCAAACCTAAGAACAATTGGTATAAAGTAACCCCTAATCCCAAACAAGGTGCAAGATGACTTATGAAGGACTTACAACGAGTGTGTAATAATTTTAAAAAATATATTAAAATATAATTCACATGCCATTAAGTTTGCCAATAAAGTGTAAAATTAGTTGGCTGTTAGGATATTTACAGAGTTGTGCAAGCATCACTACAATCTAATTTTAGAACATTATCATTTCCCCAACAGAAACACCAAACCCATTGGCAGTCTTCATCTTCTAGTCCTTCCACTTTTTTCTTTTTTTAAGAAATTTACCTACTCTTGACATTTCACACAAATTCAAGAAGCACACAATATGTGACACTTTTGTCTGTTTTTTTCACTTAACATAATGTTTTTGAGGTTCATTCATGTTGTGACATGTACCACTATTCCATTTCATTTTACTGCCAAATAATATCCCATTCTACATATATACCAGCAGTTGGCTTAACCATTCATCATTGATGGACATTTAGATTGTTTCTGCTTTTTGACTATTATTTTTCTATGAACATTCATTTATATGTTTTTGTATGGATGGGCATATGCCGTCTACCTTTTGGGTACATAACTTGGAATAGAATATTGGCTATATAATAACTTCATGTTTAACATACCGAGGAACTGTCAAACTACTAAGAAATAGTTTAGAAAACCATTTCTTATCATCCAGTTTGAATATATAAAAGAGCTTATGAATAGAATCTCTTGTGCTGGGCACAGAATTCAGTAGTGAAAATTTGTCTGGTTCATTTTTCCCTCCTATAGACAGTAGGCAAGGGAGTGTCCTCACTCAAGTTTCTCCAAGTGGGAAGGTCTTCTGGAGAAACTTCTGGAAAACTTTGTCTATATCTTATTAAACCTGGTGGATTCAGAATTGAGTACCTCTCTCTCTTTTGAAAAATTTTAAAGAGTGGCAGATAAAAAATGGAGATCCAGAATAAGTCAAGTTGTGAAAAATACTTACAAACAGCCAACCAGGAACATGGCAAGTGTGCTGGAGTTCTGCATGTGAAGGTCTTTCTGTCAGTTATCTTTCTTCTTATCCCCCCCTTCTCTCCTCTCTATTTCACCTCAATCTTGGATTGAAGCTGTCTAAGAAAAGCTGTCTAAGAAAAAGGGAAGGAGGCAAAGGACAGCTATTAAACTGAACTCTTAAATTCTTCAAACTTTGGGTTATCTCTTACACCCAGGATGGTATGCAGGCCAGGAACATAGGTTGTGCTTGCCTTTTGTGACTAATGCCAAAACTGCAGGATTCACTTTACAGCACTTTGTCCAACCAATCTTCACTAAAACACCCCACATTTCTCTTTGATATCAGGCTGGATATTACTCTTAGTTGATATGAAAACATGCTGTTCTTCTCCCATTAAGATGTAACTTATTGTAGCATATCTTGAGTTCCTGCTTACCTCCCTACGTGATGAGGTAAACTAGAGGAAGCATAATGAGGTAGGAGAACATGGATATCCACTTCACGACTAGTTCTCCTAAACTTGCCACAGTGTTCAACACTCAACTGATGCTTAATAAGCATGCATTCTATGCATTAGTAATTAGTGCATTGATCTCGGTATCAAAAGGCATAGGGTTAAATGCAAACTTTCTCCTTCAATTGCTTGATCACATTTTTTGGAACATACTTAACTGTTTTAGTCTTAGTGTTTTCATCAGCAAAATGACTGTTGTGCAAGATGAACATTGATGCTTTTCTTGTCAACTCTGATTGGAAGACTTAGTTGCAGCATAACTATTTTTTAGGAAGTGCTCATCTACATTATAATTGTGTTGGAAGTGCCACAGTATCAATTACTGAAGTGTTGATCAGATATTATTGATGTACATCATCATTTAATTTGTTCTATCTGGAATGATTGAAGAATATTTCCTTGTACTACATTTATTCCACCTAAATATTTAAGTATTTTCAAACAATTGTTTAATATTTATGTAGTTAATATATTTTCTGAGAGTTTCAAATATTATTTTTTCTTGATTTTATTTTA
Source organism: Acinonyx jubatus (assembly GCF_027475565.1). Lineage (NCBI taxonomy): Eukaryota > Metazoa > Chordata > Mammalia > Carnivora > Felidae > Acinonyx > Acinonyx jubatus. The sequence goes on from NC_069380.1 coordinate 59,618,600, forward strand.
TGAGATGAAAGTATAAAATTTTGGAATGTCTTTATTTGTTCTGATTTTTATCCTCTCTCTAATATCTGACTATTTTTGTTTTCCTTTGGCATTATTTAATGTACCCACAATAAAATCAGGGATTTAAGAAGTATTCATTTATCATGTGTGCTTTCTCATTCATTGTTTTATAATAGATAACAATGCTTTTTGAACTCATGAATTTTTAATTTAAATATGAATATAGATTTTGCTATCCTGAATAGCTGAACCTGATGAATACTGATTTTATTATTACACAATGCAAGAAAATACACAGACTCTTGTTATCAGTATATAATTTATGTCAAATAATTTTCATATTTTGTACATTGTGGTTTATCATAATTTTTAGATATGTATCTTTAAAAACATCAATGTGTTTACAATTTTGCCTGAGTATTAGAAAAAAATTGACTTAAAAATTACATTTATAAATATATGTTAGCTGTTTATGATAAAACTGAATTTCATTTATTTCACTGATCTAAGAATGTGCTGAATAAGTAAAACTCCTCATTAGATATATATAGAAGTAAAATATAAAAGACATTCTGCAAGTCAGATAATATTAGTAAACTAATTATTTTCAAATATTTTAATACCTGAAATATACATCCATGTCTCATATCAGAAAAATGAATATGCTTTGCAAGAAAATGATTTGGGAAAACAAAGGAGAAATGATCCAGATGTATCTGTGATAAATGGAGAGCTGTCCAGATCATAGCTTAACCTTGGGCACATTATACTCCTCAATCTAAGAGAGTCAAAGATCAAACATTAAGCTTACTCTCCCAGAGAAGTATATTGGTATTTGATAAGGACAAAGAGCAAGTTGTTCATTCTCTTCACTGAAAGATGATGGAAAAGAAACAAATTTTATCTAAGTTCTAGGTTAGAGCTATTTCTCATAAAATGAATTCGTGTGATTCTTAGCTCCATTTAAAACCCCAGATTTCAAAACCTACCTGCCAATACCTGAAATACTCAAAAAAGAGGTTTGAAAATGCAGGCAATACATCAATGAACATATTAAACACTTGGGATGGAAATTAAAACAAAAGAAAAAGAAAAAGAAAAAGCGGAAAGGTGTTAGTCCTAGAAAGGGGAAGAGTGAATTCTGACAAAGTAGCAAACATATGTAGATAGCAGTGCAAGAAAGAACATTTTCTAGGGTTGCCTTTATATCCCTCTGCTTGAGCTAGACACTGTGCACCGGGGATAATTTTGTCACACAGCTGCAAAAAAATGTGTGCCTGTTTCCCTTAGTTTGTATGTACACGCACACACACACACCACTTTTTTCCCCTCCTTTAAATAGACCTGATTGTATATATAAATTATCTTTTCCACATGAACTTGATCTATTAAGATATTACTACTTTAATGTCTCTTTAGCATTCCCTATTGCTCTACTTTTTGGTAGTTACTTTTTAAAATATATTTTATGCTACTGCAAGTTTAAAGTGATAAACTATATCAATGGATCCCTCATGTTCTCCAAAGATGAAAAAAAATTAATGAATCTAGTTCATTAGTTAATTAGCATGACATTGAATTTTCCAGGATGCTTTTTCTTCTTTTGGATGAAACTGAATTCAAGTTCTATAGGGAAACATCAGCTCTCTCACAGTTAAAAGTAGGTAAAATGTGATGAGTTAAAAATGTATGTATTGTTTGAGCCAAACTTTATAGGTGTTCTTTCAGAGATCCACAAATGCAACATTGAGCTAGTAACCTGAAACATCGATCAAACAAGTAACACCCCTTTAACTCTTCTGGTATTATTTACCTCTAATATAAATTTTTTATATATTTCACAGTTGTAAACAAATTATATGCTGTCAGAAAGCAGAATATTGGGTAAAAAACTAAATCTCTGACACTCAAATGTCTTTAGTCTGACCTTGAAAGCATTTGCTAACTTTACTATGCCAGGTATTTGTAGCACTAGAAAAAATAATAATGTGATCTTCCCTGCACTGATAGGGTGATAATGCATTTACGCTTTGTCAGTATAACAGTCTTTTCTCAGAATTTTGGTTGCTAGGGCTGTTGTGACATACTCTGCTTTGGCTCTGAAATAGGTTCTCTAATCCAATTTCCAAGAAGATAAATTGAAGCCAACATTCCTTGTTGGTTTTGATTCATCAATAGATTGATTGATTTAGTATTTATTTGGTACTGTTTTCCAGTGCAGAGCCCCAGTAATGTCCCCAGTAAGAAGTAACTGGGCACAGGAAGGCAAATTAACTCTTTCTGTATTACATTTTCATGCCAACTGACTTTCGCTTCCAAAGGTAGATGTACCCTGTGAGCCAACTGTAGTTAATCATAGCCTAAATTATGTTGGCAGGGTCAAATGTAAAATTCAAAGGTATTAAGAAGATATCCAGATGATATCTAACACAGAGAGATAGTGGCAGGTTCTAAAGAGCAGATAGCCTACAAATTATGCCACATGTAAAGTTACAATATATTGACCAATAAAAAAGCTATATTCAAATAAATTTTTTGATGTTCATTTAAACAAGAAATTTAAAAAAATAACAATTACTAAAGGTACCTCTTGATAGATTATAGCTTGAAGTCATATTTTAAAATAGCTGTGCTCCATGAATGCTATGTGTCAAGCATTATTCTAAACATTCAAATACATTAGTTAGTATATAATTTGAAAAACTCTTTACCTAATTACTGTCAACAACGACAATTTTCTTGCATCTCGGTGAAAAACAGTCCTTACCTATCAAATTGAATCATATTTACTACCCATATTTCTTAAGAGAATGTATATGTAAAATAATTTAAGGAATGAATGAAGTATGAGGCTAGAAGCATACTTGACAAAACACCATTATTTCTCTTACTATAAGGTTCATATTAAAAATTCCTTTCAGCTTTGTAGCTTGAGGAAATAATTCCTACTTTTGTGTTTGTAAGATACAGTGAACACAGAGAAAGATCTAAGTATGCAAAAATATACTAATTTGTTTATAAGTTCTTTTTTTGTGCTTAATCCCTAAAGTAGTGATGTACTGTCATCAGAGAAATTTCTTGTATTTTAAATGTTATCATACAAAAAACTCACTCTACTCCTCTACTATAGCTAATTCTAAGTTTCTCTAAATCTTTTTATCTGAAAGGAAAATATAACAGGATTTAGAAGGGAAATGGAATAGTGCATGCAGAGAAAAAATACTTTAAAAATGTAATGCATTATTTCTCAAAATTAGCTGGCGATGTTTTAAAAATCAAACATTAAACCCATCCAGTTGCTTGCCAGTGGAGGCAGATACTATCCAATGTGGCAGCAAAACAGACAAGTATAACCTAATTTGAGTATGAATAGAAAATCTGTTAAAATGAAGTCTATTCTGTTACCAAAGTTCCTCTGGTATTCTGGAATGGTATAAAGTCTAATGAATAAGATTATTTTCCTGTACATAAAAAAAAAATCAAAATGAGCCCTGATATTGCTAAAATGTCAGTAAGTACTATAAGTCACCTATAGGGATAAAAAAATTTGTTTCATTTACATTTGAAACTTTTAAAGGATGATAGCCACAGTTATTCTTCACTGAAATGCATTCTTTATAAGACTTTGCTCTTTTGGACTAAACCCAAGGATATTAGTAATAAGACAGATTCATGCAGTCCAAGAACAGGTTACAAAAACTTTAGTACAGTCATATTCTAAATATCAATATAATATGAAAGAGTAACATACATTTAATGAGCAAGTAAATAAAAAAATCCCTTATTTGTATTTTTTGTCAATAAACAAAACAGCCTGAAATCCTTTGTTCCACATTTTTAGTCATGTAATGGGTATAGTTAAATTGAATAAAAAGTTGGTACAAATTAATTACCTACCTCTCTCAAGGTTCCTTACACTTAAGCAAATACATGTTTTTCCAATAAACCTTTAAACAGTGTCCTGGCCTGATTTTAGAATCCATATATTTAACAAGTGAAATACTCTTTAATCTCCATAGTTCTATATTTTCCTTCACCTTAATGGATAGGTATTGCTAAGGGATGTTGTAAATCTTCAAATTACCCTATAGCCTGGCATATTATCCATTTTGCAGCACCTCATAATGTTCTGGTTGTGTTTAGTGTCATCATCATGACATAAAAAAAAAAACCATAGTAAGAGGGGATTTGCCATCATTAATTAATAACCAAGTATATGGGGGAAATATGCAATACAACTGATCCTTAGCTGTGTTTATTTTTTTTAATGTTTTATTATTTATTTTTGAAAGTGAGAGAGAGCACGAGCAGGGGAGGGGTAGAGAGAGAGAGGGAGACACATAATCTGAAGCAGGCTCCAGGCTCTGAGCTGTCAGCACAGAGCCTGACATGGGGCTCAAACTTGAGAACACGAGATCATGACCTAAGCCAAAGTCGGACACTCAACCAACTGAGCCACCCACGTGCCCCATTAGCTGTGCTTATTTTAACTTTTATAAGTTAGTTACAGTATAATATATTTCATTGTCTAGGTTGCAGAGATTATGTGGATCTATATTGAACAAAACTCTTTTAATAACAGACCAGTCACTATGCTGATACAGTTTGCCTTCATTTCTTCTTGCTTTTGCCCGAAAAAGGAAAACAAAACAAAACTCTGATGTACACTTAATATAAGACAAAATTTTTTAAAAAACAAAATTGACTAGATTGAGTTTCTCTGTGATCTTATTCATTTATGATCAGAATAATATAGTTCACCTTTCATAGGAAGAACATTCACACACATCTCATAAAACTGTGTTATAGTAAAGTAAGTTCAGGTTTTCATGAGATCAGTCTTTTAACATTTCTTTTCTTATAGATGATCTATTTTGAGGGTTAAGCATTTGAAAATGTTCACATTTAATATATTTCATCCCCTAGAAATCATGATAAAATATTTTAATGTCCTGTAACGATGCCTGTAAGTACTAGATGCCTTCCTAGCCTTCACTGCTTATCTCACACAATGTAAAGAGGAACAGTAACTCTCCAATCTTCAGATCACCAGGGGGTAAAGCAGGCAAACTTCTCACTTGTTTTCTTGTCTGATTGAGGTGTAATTTGCTTATAACAAATGTAAGTAAACAGCTCATTAAGCAACCACCAACCTGATCAAGTTATAGAACATTCTGATCACCCAGAACACAGCCTTTTAATCACTTTCCAATCAATCCTCTTCTCTGACCTCACAAGAGAACCACTGTTCTGAATTCTACCACCATAGCTTAACATTGCCTGTCCTGGAGTTATGAATATATGGTCTGTGAGAATACCTGCTCTTTTTTATATATTTTCTTTCATTTTTATTACAATGTACCATTCAACTCTATGGATATACCACAGTCTGTCTCAAACACTGCTCATTTCAAACCATTGAAATGTTGTGAATATTGATTTCAGGGGCAAAGCAGAATGTTTGTAAGACAAGGAGGAGGTTTGGTTGATAGCAGATGCTATGGTTGCCCCATTGTTTACCAGGGACTGAGGGGGATAAATAATTTTTGGTTTTTGTCTAGAGGAAGCAAATGCCTAACATACATCTGGAGAAAAGATTGGCTGCCTGAGGAAAATTTAGTCTTATATCTAATATGTGACTCTTAGATTTTAAAAATTACTAATAATTTTATGTAATAGCTTTACATGATATATTGATTATTTAACAGTACTTTTATGTGTTTGATCAAGGAAAATGCTTTTTTGGCTATTCTTCTTTGATCCTTTAAAGTATGTATAAGATAACTTTCCAACTCTTGCCTCTTTTGTTTACAATGACCTATAAATTAAAAATATCTCCAGACATAAAATTGGGACTGACTGATTAACCTACACACATTATTAAGCAACTGCAGAAAAGTATTTTGGATCGTGAAATACATTCTGCACAAAATAGTGTATTAAAAGCCTAATTTTAGTAAGTAAATTAATGGCATTGACAACATACCACTGGTTTATTCTAGGAAGATTGCCTGGTATTTTGCTTCTGCTACAATGTGTCTTAAGGATGTATTATTGTCTCTTAAATTGTATAGGCTTTTAGAAACACCATAATGAAGATATGCCTCTCTCATATGTGTATTTATTGATATTATGAAGGAAGGCATTATGATCTAAACAAATATCTATATACTTTATAAAATCTATGAGCCATATTAGGATAAATTAAACAAATATTTAAGTAAAAATAATGATGCAAAAATTTCAGAACAGCCTAGAAGTGTACTGGAGTCTAATATATTTTCAATCATTGTGGGGTTTTTTTAATCAGCATTTTAGCCATTTATATTGAATGTAATTTTCTAGTCTCCAATAAAAAGGGCTATGTTTATTCAAATACATAGTAAGACATAAGAGATCTATTGTGGAGAAGAAATCATTCCTTTTTTTCCTTTCTTTCTTTATTTTTTTATTTAGAGAGAGAAAGAGAATGAGTGTGAGCAGGGGAGAGGGGCAGAAGGAGAGGGAGGGAGGGAGGGAGGGAGGGAGGGAGGGAGAGAGAGAGAGAGAGAGAGAGAGAGAGAGAGAATCTTAGCAGGCTCCACACTCAGCACAGAGCCAGGCACAGGGCTTGATCCCATGACCCTGATATCATGACCTGACCCAAAACCAGGAGTTGGATGCTCAACCAAATAAGCTACCCTGGTGCCCATAAGAAATAATTTCTATCTCATGTAAAGTACAAGGTTGTTGGAACAGCAAGTTGTTTCTATTTGTAAGAAAGACATATTCCTCAACATCACAGTCCTGAAAGGTATCTGATGAGTATTAATAGTACACCATTTACACTATAGGTACTATGCCTTGTGATAATATTAAAAAAAACATGAGTATACCCTTAAAATTATTTTATGAACATATAGAGTGTAGAATATATATACATATATGGCTATATTGTGTTTATCATTGCTCATTAATTCTTTCAGCAAATATTTATTAAGCACATATTATATGCTAGACTCTATTCTAGGCACTGGAAATACAACAGTGAGAAAGCAATAGACCAAACACAAATAAATACATGTGTTAAGTAGTGATATGAATTATGGAACAAATTTTTTGAACAAAATCAGAGACATAGGAAGAGGCTGGGGTGAGGGGATGTTTTTTCTTTCCAGACGGTAGTGAAGAAGGCCTCCTGAATAAGTGATTTGTAAGCAATGAACTTGAAGACAGTATGTGAGCAAGCATATATCCAGGAAATAGTTATCCAGGTAGATGGTGTGACAAGTTCAAAGTCTCTGTGGCAGAAACAAGTTTGACATACTTAGGGACAGCAAGAGGTGGAATGGACAAAGAGAAGATTGAGACTAAAAATAATGAGTGAGGGGAACAGTGAGAGGAAATGAAAAATTATCAGACATCTCAGTGCAAAAGGTGAGTAGGTTATTATACATGGGTTCTGAAATTTAAGGGACAAGTCTGTACTGCAAATCAAAAGTTGACATTCATTATCATAGATAGAATTGAAATTAAAAGTCTTGAAAATGGATAAGATCACCAAAGAACGAAAACTAGAAAGCAGATGCCCAATAAATGAATCATGGTTCAGAGATAAACTAAAAACATGGAGAGGATTAAAGCTGAAGGTGTGAAAGACACACAATAGGGACTGAAGCTTAGCTAGAGAATGAGCAACCCCTCAAACCCACGGCCTGAAAGGAATCAAGCCAGAAAAATAAGTACCTTAAGTATGTCTCCCCCCCACTCCAATCTCCCCCTATTTCATTCCATGAGTTGATCCCAATAGGAAACCAGAAAGCAGGCAGCTCAGATGAAGCAGCCCACAGAGGCTAATCTTCTGTGACAGATCAAGGAGAAACAAGAGAATAATGAATCTGTAGGGGGAAAGAGAGAGTATTATCTCACACATATGGCATGAAGAGTAAGTTGGATTTAACCAGTTGGCGATGATTCTAGAAAGTATGGTGGGGGAGAGAAAGGACAAGGAAATTGAAGAAATGCACAAGAAAGCCATAATAGTAATGCAATATGCACTCTGGGAAAGAAAGTAGGGAAAAGGGGAGAGAGATAGTTCAACAAAGTAGGAACAATAGATTTTAGGTACTGGGGTAGTTGAAGAATAGCTGGAGTCAGATTACTATACAAAGTTATGGAACAAATTTAGGAAAGAAAGGAGGTGGTAATAAGAGAGGATGGCACCCATCCTAGCTAAGGTCTATTGTATGATCATGCAACTATGTGGCTGAGGCAGACTGGAGAACAAAATAATTAGAGGAATTATTATAAAAATCATAGTATGTAATTATACTACAATACACTTATATAATGATACATATTATTATAATGGTATATGATAATAACAATATGTATCATTATATAACTATACTATAATAAAATTATATTTCAATTCTAAGACCATGAAATTTCCAAGCTAGGAGAACTCAAAGTACTGAAATTTTCAGCCATGTGAAAAGTGGAATTACAATGAATTAGGGAGTTATATTAGAATGAGTCAATTGTTTGGGGCTCCTAGGTGTCTCAATTGGTTGAGCCACTGACTTTGGCTCAGGTCATGATCTCGCAGTTTGTGAGTTTGAGCCCCGTGTTGGGCTCTGTGCTGACAGCTCAGAGCCTAGAGCCTGCTTCAGATTCTGTGTCTCCCTCTCTTTCTGCCTTTCCCCCACTCATGCTCTGCCTCTCTCGCAGACACACAAATAAACATTAAAAAAAAGAGAGAGAGAGAGAGAGAGAGAGAGAGAGAGAGAGAGAATGAGCCACTTGTCAACATCTTTGTGAAAAAAAAAAAAGTTTTGTGTCAATTAGTACAAAAAGGTGATGTGAGAATAATAGGAGAAACAAAGCCTAGAGATTGTGCTGCAGATGGAGTGATTCCAGAGACTATGGCTGAAAGTTTTTGTGGAGTTCATGAGTAGACTGTGAGGTGGAATATGGGATTTAGAGACTGAAAGGGGGTAACACACTTGGGTTTGGGACACCTTATGGTGAATGACACAAGACAAAGATTTAGATCTGGGCAGGTTTAGTGCAAATTATGTCAGCCATTTTGTTGAGGTGAGGCTACGAGCCTGGGTATGGAGACAGAGAGAGAGAGAGAGAGAGAGAGAGAGAGAGAGGGAACTTCATCTTGTCAAGAACCTGAAATGATCTTTACTCTTTCTCATGTTAACGTGGAAGCCAAGAGTAGTGGTATATGATTAAGAAGTAGCTAATTATTTACCTCTTTATTCATACTTGTTTGTATGTATTCCTATAACTCTTTTTGTAATTATTTCATATAAGCAAAAGGAAGAAAATAAATAGTGTCAAACTGTCAGACTAGAAGATGCTGTATTATTTGGGGTTTTATTTTGAATGTTTTGCTTAGGAATATTTGCTACATCAGAAATATTTTTCACTATTTAGTGACTTTTTTATATATGATATTTTTGAATAATAATTAAATATCAGAACAATCTGGCACCTACTGCTAATGTGATTGTCTTTGAAAAGAAAGGCAAGTCAGGAATAGACAGATTTCTTGTGGGCAGAAATTAATAGCAAGGAATCTCTGTTAACAGTGGGAGCCTTGGGGAAGTAAGGCAAGCTCTCTGTCTCCTTGATACTCTGGGTCCTGAACAGACACTTTTAATTTTCTTAGAATAAGCCTAGGGAAAACCTAAGAGCAATGAAGTCCTGTCATGGACCAGGATAGCTCACCAAGATCTTATCTGTCAGCAGCCATATCCATCCTCAAGAATGGATGCCTAGACATTGAGAACATATACTCTGGGAACATGAACAGGAATTTGGGAATATAGACTATGTAACCTGCTTTGGAAGCAATGGAAGATAAGATTGCAGTGGGGTGGGTAGTTGATCCCAGGTCCATTTATGATAACAAAAACAATCAGTATTTTTCTAATTTTGATGTATTATTTTTGGATTGTGTAGGTTGACGAAAAAAGATTTGGATAAACTAGTCTAGAAGCCATTCTGCATCTGGCTACTTGCTCCTGATTCTCTGTTCCTATTAGGTATTTTTTTGAGGGAGAGGTGTGAAGAGGAGGGAGTGTTTGGAACACCACTGATTGGACTTCTGTCTATCTGTCCATGTAGGCTTGGAACAGATGACTGTTGCACTTATAAATTTGTTCTGTTATTGTTCTTTTTCTTTCTCTCTAATTGCACCCCAAGCAAAAATGTACTGTGGTCTATTTGCTAGGAAAATAATTTTAGTAGCTGCAGAATCTCAGTGTCTCTTCCAATCTTGCTCAAACATCTTGGGGTAATAAGTACGTTGACAAAAGAAGGAAACATGATTAGATTTGATTCTATGTCTTTTATTATACAATTAATATTTTTTATATTACCCAAGTTGACTTTTATTTACAGTTTTTTTTAACATTTATTCATTTTTGAGAGACAGAGAGAGACAGAGCATAAGCAGGGGAGGGGCAGAGAGAGACACAATCAGAAGCATGCTCCAGGCTCTGAGCTGTCAGCACAGAGCCCAACCCGGAGACTGAACCCACAAACCATGAAATCATGACCTGAGCCAAAGTCAGATGCTAACTTGACTGAGCCACGCAGGTGCCCCATATGACACACACTTTTAACAAAAATTACCCAAAACGTATAGGCCTAAATTATATAATGCTCATTAACATTGGTTTGAAATGATGTAAATAGGCAAACAGATTCACATAATGATGAAACCTGCAGTTTCCTTAAATTCATAATATGATGTAGATACATTTTATTTCAAAATGATTATTCTCTTTAATAATTAAATAAGAAAGGTTTGTTTTGAAAAGCTATATTATGAAAAATATGATATAGCAAATCATTTATTTTGATTAAAATGGCCTATTATATAGAACATTAAAGATAAAATTTGATTTGATATATGCACCCTCATTTTGAAAAGTCTATTGTGAAGCGCTATATCTCTTGGTTTGACATTTTTCTGCACTTCAAGAAATAACAAAGGTTAGAGGCATTTTTTGTTATCACTGGGAAAAGTCATTGCTTAGTCACTGACCTTGGAAAATGCAGGAAAGATAAATAAATTTAATATAAAACGCATTTTCTAACATAAACTGAGGCAAAATCTCATTATATAAAATTTTTAATCAAATTCCATTTAATATTTAAAAGTCATAAACACAAATTGTTAGATTTTCATGGGACTTACATGAAAATGTGCAAGTTTAGGGGCACCTGGCTCAACCAACAGTCGGTTGAGTGTCAGACTCTGGACTGCAGCTCAGGTCATGATCTCACGATTGGTTTCTTTCAATTGAGCTCTGCCTTAGGCTCTGGGCTGACAGTGCAGAGCCTATGTGGAATCCTCTCTCCCTCTCTCTCTGCCCCTCCCCTGCTGTCTGTCTCTCTTTCTCTCAAAATAAATAAACATATAAAAAAGTAAATATATATGTTTAATGGCAATAATAAATTATTCTACCCAGCCAAACTGGTTTTTCTTGCAAATTCTTCCTTTAATCTTCATGAAAACCTGTCCCAAATTTCAGTATATATGCACATAGGTACAGACGTGGCCACTTAAGTGTTTCTCAGTATGTCCTGTTCAATGCCACTATATTCACCTTGATCCAAATTAACATATTAATATATTATGTATATGATACTATTAACGTATATTTGTGTGTGTTTATAGATAGAGGAATTGGTTCACATAATTACTGGGGCTGGCAAGTATGAAATCCATCAGGCAAGCTGGAAACTCAGGAAGATTTCTATGCTGAAGGCTTGAGGAAAATTTTCTTCCTTCCTGAGAAACCTCCAATTGTACTCTTAAGGTCTTCATCCCATTGAATGGGGCTCACCTACATCCTCCAGGGTAATTTACTTAAAATGAACTGATTTTTCATCTTTGATTTTTTATCATTTCTACAAAAATCCTTCATAGCAATAAATAGACTAGTGTTCAATCAAACATCCAGACAACATACCCCAGCAAAGTCGATATTTGATATTAACCATGACTTATGCTCTATATAAATTATTATTTTAAACATACTTTCCCTAACCATCCTTAAGACTTTTATTTAGTTATACATTGCATTTTCCAGTTACTCAAAAATATTTTAAACATAGAGAAAGGAAAGGAAAGTATAGGATTATCCAAATGTAAGCTTGATAGTTGTATAAAATGTTACATTATGTAGAAGTCAGTTTTTAAGAGTTGAATTCTGCATTGAATTTCATACCCATGTATTTAGGGAAAGGTAAAAAAAAATGTCTTCTAAGAGAAGATTTCAGCCTATTATAAAATATTTGACATTCACTATTAAAATCCTTAATTTCTTTTGATTTTTATTGCTCTAATTTATTGTACTATACTCATTGTAAGCCATTTATATATATATATAATAATAAAATTTGGATTTAGTTTATAAAATTAATCGAATAGAAATTAACTGCTTCTCATGTAGAAATACAATCCAAATTTCAAGGCCATCTCCACAAAATTTTTTAGGAAAGCCTTTTCTTAATCAAACAGTACCTTTATATAGAGTTCATGAAGTTCATGAAGAACACACAGATCCAGAAACACATACTAAAATGGAATTTGTTACACATGCTAATATGGAAATTGTTATACACGCACATACACAAAGACAGACACACACATGGAATAGAAGTTATTAGAATGCTTGGCAATTGTTCTAGTTTCATTTGGCTTGAGGTGTTATAACAAAATACCATAAACTCGGTGGCTTGTGTAACTGACATTTGTTTCTCAGTTTTGGAGGCTGGAAGGTCCAAGATCAAGGTGCCAGCAAATTTGGTATCTGGTGAGAGCCCTCTTCCTGGTTTGCAGACAGCCACCTTCTTGCTATATACTCACCTTATGGAGAGAGAGAGAAAGAGAGAGGGAGAGAACAAGAGAACAAAATTCTCTCGTCTCTTCTGACAAGGGCACTAATTCCATTCTGAGGAACTTACCCTTATGAGCCCTTCTAAACCTGATGATCTCCCAAAGCCCCCAGCTCCTAATACCATCACTTTGGGGATTACAGCTTCAGCATATGAATTTTGGGGAGACACAAACATTCAGTCCATAACAGTGCTCATTCCCTGTTTGTCATTTCTCCAACCTTCTCCATGAGGTAAAAACATGTATACATTTCATGGACATTCTTTTCTGTGTTTTCAGAGAATTTTGTACCTCTCACTAATGTTAATATTTATCAAAATAAATAATTATAGAGTTTTCCACCACACTTACAATTGAATAAAGAGATGAGCCATTCCGCAACAGTCATCTTTATATCTATGTGTCCAGCCATGGTTATCAATAGATGTGATTATCAATATATTTTACAAAATCAAATATTAAAGTATATTTCTTTGCCTTCATTACTATTTATTAACACTGCTATTTATCTTACATCCTACATTTGCGTTTTAGGTCCTTGACTATAGTAGTTTTATACAGATTCCTGATGGAAGATAGAAACTGACGCTATCTTAGTCAATTCATTTATGTCATTCCAAGTGCCTCATATAAATAAACAAAAATATCTTATTGAATGATTATAGGGACAAAAAATTTAAACATGTCTAGAAATATCTTCACTTTCAGCAAAATGGGACACCTCTAGAAGTGCCTAGATTTCCTATGGCTGCTAAATGTATAGCCATAATTAAAGACTGCCTATTCCAGTCCTCCAGTGTGATCAACTGCTCTGAGTACTTTTAATAGAACTAAAGAAAATAACGTGCTCCATTTATTGAGATCATGGACAGACTTGTGTCTCCAATATCTAGCAGGTCTTTTTTCAGGAATTGGCACTTCATTTAATAAGATTTAAAAAGTGACAATTTGAAGAGCGATTGAAAAGAGCCTCACGTCCATCGTGGGCTCATAGTTTTAACTAAAATCAGAAGAAGAAAAATAGAAAAGGCACAGACAATATGGGAAAACAAGTGTCTGTGTGTGGGTGGGTGTACACATGTGTTTCACACTATCACACCTGTTTCAGGTCCAAAGTGTTCAATGGCAACTCCACCTTTAACACTGCCAGGACCAGGCTGCAACCCCACAGAACCATGCCTCACAGGCACACGCCTGCTCAGCACATACCCTATGGACACACATGCATTTCTCTAGCATATTTTTCGTGATGGTTGTTATGCATTGATTCATTTTGGATCACTATTATTTAATTGGCCTCAATTTTGGTGTTTTTTAAATGCAGAAACAAGAAAAAGGCTGATATTTTTTTTCTAATAGTGCTATCTTTTTTTAAAAAAATTTGTTTAATGTTTATTTATTTTTGAGACAGAAAGAGAGCCAGAGCACGAGAGGGGGAGGGGCAGAGGGAGACACAGAATCCAAAGCAGGCTCCAGGCTCTGAGCTGTCAGTACAGAGACATCCACGGGGCTTGAACTCACAAACCACTGGATGACGACCTGGGCTAAAGTCAAACTTTTAACCAACTGAGCTACTCAGGTGCCCCTCTAATAGTGCTATCTACATAGTAAAACAAGAGAACAAGACGCCTGCCTCCGCAGTCTGGCCCTGTATTCATGGTCTTCTTTGAGAGTTTGTCCCACTCTTGTTCATTTAAAAAAAAAATAACTTTTTAAATGTTTATTTTTGAGAGAGACAGAAACAGAGACAGAGAGAGAGAGACAGAGCGTGAGCCGGGGAGGGGCAGAAACAGAGGGAGACACAGAATCCAAAGCAGGTTTCAAGCTCTGAGCTGTCAGAACGGAGCCCAATTTGGGGGGGGGGACTCGAACCCACTGTCTGTGAGATCATGACCTGAGCTAAAGTCAGACACTTAACTGACTGAGCCACCCAGGTGCTCCACTCGTATTCATTTTTAACTTGTACTGTTTCATACAGATTCCCTTCTGCCAGTAGCTTATTTTCCAATCAGTTTTGAACAGTTAATATGTGCTGAAAACAGAGATGTAAATATTATTATCTTTTTTTATCCTGCATAGGGAAATAAAGATAAGATGAATCAAACAAATTTTTTTTTTGTTACTTGGTCTTAATGGTTAATACAAATTAATACCTAATTCATTTACTTAGAAGATTGTATTCTGTCACTAACTTCTACTCCTGAGGCAATATTACATTATATGTTAACTAACTAGAAGCAATTTAAAAAATGGTACAAAAAATAAAAATTTCTGATATGACTGAAAAAAGAAAACAAGATTTCATTCAAAACTAAAACATGGTTTTCTGTATTTCCATAGTGAGATAACACCATTCTTTATGAAATCCCCTTTCTAGTAATTTACAGATTTCTAAACGGTTTTTAATTATTAATTTAATTTCACTTCCTGCTCTCTCCACCTTTCTGGATTACTGAGTTACATAATTTGAAATATTCAGAGCCTTTGCCAAGAATTAAAGCCAATCTTTCCTGTGACCTCTCATTGAACCATAAATACAGGATTTATATGATTTCTTCATATTTCTGAATGCTAGGCTGAATAGCATTTGCTATTAAGTATCCATTTGTGGTGCTTTTGTTCTTTGAAGTTTAAGACATCAAATATCATTTTTGCTTAATATTTGCTAAAGTATTTTAACTTATGGAAATTTAGGTAACAGAAGTATTTGTTAAAAATAACTGACATCTTTTCCTTACAATTCTTTTGTGCTAAATCTACATATGAATGTACTTTAAATCTTCTCTTCCTCAGCTAATTCAGAGACTAAGAGAATTGTGAAAATGTAGTGTATAATTCAAAGTTCATGCTGCATTTTGAGGGGAAAAGGGAGATTAATGAAGTCAAACTCTTTGTTTTAGGGGAAAATGAAGCCTACTGAGAAATGCTTCTAAATGGTGCATAACTGTTTTATGAATCAGGCAGAATGAGTTGGTGTAGGGTTATAAAACAATTAATGTTATTCATTGGGCCTAGAGTAGTAAAGTAAGAGTTCAGTGCTAATAGCATTTCATCACTGGAAGTACCAGAGAACAAGAACCTATTTATCATTGAGCTCTAACTGCAAGTACAATTTATGGCTGGAAGTTTTTGTTTCTGTTATGCTGATAGAACAAATAAAATGTGTGAAGAATTAATTTTCTGAAAGCCAGGTCAACAATGAAGACATTTAAAAAGGATAGGACAAAACAGGAAAGAAATTGCTTTAATGCTTAGTCACATTGATGAACTGTGTTATCAAACTAAATTAATCAATTCAGCAGTAATTTGAACATCTCTTCTAATTTTCAATGAATAAAATATAACATAAGTCACTGTAGATAAAATAGAAGACTTTTAAATGTATATTCATTAGTTTACAGTGTGCAACATATAATGATGGACTTCATTTACTGTATGCAGTTTGCTTGAGTAAATTACCAGAAGCCTCTAAAGGAATTGAAGCACACCCAACATTAAATGGATACAGCAGACACTACTAATTACGAGAACATTTTAATATTTAGTAGACTCTATTATTCACTGGGCAGAGAATATACACAAACAGTCACATTACACATTTTTATGGCAGTACTGAAAACATTTTAATAGTAAAGTCAGAAATGAGAACAACATTTTAGAAGAAACAAAATGGAGAGAAAAATCATAATATATATTACCTCATTGCATAATGGTGCAAAGTTTATGGCCTGAACTATGAAGTAATTGTGTATTCCATTGCCTGCCTAGATGTGATAGGGTGAAAAGCTTGAGCTTAGAGTGGTAAAAGAGATTTTTGGAGCAAGATAAAAATGTGTTAAATGCTGCCAAATCTGGATTTCAAGTCTCTATAACTAGATTTTATGTTATACAGTAGTATAATTTGACAAAGTGATAATAGACTTCAGTGAGAGGAGAACCAAATTATACTGGCTCTGAATAGAAAATCTCATTTGAAGACTCAACTACTCTCGTGTTTAGCTAGAGTATTACACTTTAATGAGAAACAGGCACTCAGATGCCAATCAGCAAGTCTAGACACTATTTCAATATTGTGTGACCAGATGAGAACTCTAAATTTGATTCTCATGTCCTGAGAATTAATATTCAACATTCATGGTGTAATAGACCTTCATACATTTCCCCTGTCCTGCTGTGAAAGAAAGGTATTTCTGCCTCTGTTCTTTCACATTCTTACCCACAGATGCTTTGATACTGATATATTTCTAGTCATGGAATTCACTTGCTTAAGCTTTATCAGTGGATTCTAATTATTTTCAGGATTCGGTTTAGAATCCTTAACATTATCCACAAAGTGTTCCATCATCAGATCCCCATTAACTTTCCAGATTTATCTTCTATCCATATATAGTGATTGCCTTGAAAATGTTTAAACACTGGTACATCACAGCCATGGAACTGCCAGAAGAGATTCCAACCAATACCTCATTCTGTGCTAGGCATCCTCTCTTAAGTTTTTTGGATATTGGGTGGTTGGGGATTTCTAGGTAGAACTAGGAGTACATGAGGGGCTCAGTGTAAAGACATTTATTTGTCTTTTCTCATATATATAAAACTAGCAGTCCTTCTGGGTTCCAGTTACACTAATACTTCCTCTGACATACAGGTTTATTAAACTCCTTCCAATCACTGGGATCTTCATACCTATTGTTTCCTCTTCCTGAAGACCTGTTCTACCCTGTAACATTTTTACCTGGCTAAGTATTACACATCTTCCAAGTGTCAAACTCAGTGTTACTTGATCTTCACCAGCCTGGATTAATTTTGTCCAGTTGTTTTCCTCATATACTATCCTGTACTTGGCTTGCACACAAGAAAGATGTTACTTCATATTATTTAAATAATTATTTATCCTCATTTTCTTACTCTAAAGCAGTGATGTGTTGTTGTTTGTTTTTGTTTTTGTTTTTTAGTGGTGCTCTAACCACCTGGATTCATAATTTTAAATGCCAGTTCTTGGTGGGATGCCTGGGTGGCTCAGCTGGTTAAGCATCCAACTTCAGTTCAGGACATGATCTCACAGTCTGTGAGTTTGAGCCTTGAGTCAGGCTCTGTGCCAACAGCTCAGAGACTGGAGCCTGCTTCAGATCCTGTGTTTCCTTCTCTTTATGCCCTTCCCCCACTTGCTCGCGTGCGTGTGTACACTCTCTCTCTCTCAAAAAGAAAATTAAGAAATTAAAAAAAAATTAAAAATAATTAAAATCCCAATTCTTGGAGTCCACTCTATGGCTAATTTATCATATTATTTTTGCTATGGCTCAAGCATTGACAATTTAACAAGATTCTTGGTGATTCTTTTTTTTAAATTGTTTTTAACGTTTATTTAATTTTGAGAGACAGAGAGACTGAGCATGAGCAGGAGAGGGGCAGAGAGATTGGAAGACACAGAATCCGAAGCAGGCTCCAGGCTCTGAGCTGTCATCACAGAGCCCAATGCGGGGCTAGAACTCAAACTGTAAGATCATGAGCTGGGCTGAATTTGGATGCTTAACCAACAGAGCCACCCAGGAGCCCCGATTCTTGGTGATTCTTAATGTAAATTACAATTTAGGAACTAAGTTGAAGACAGCACTTAAGTTCCCAGTATTAAATCACCTAGCACAGAGCTTAGCACACAATTGTTACTTAAAATACTACTGAATGAATGTTAGGAGTGCACGTTTAGGGTTTATTTTCAAGTGTCACTTTGTGAAATTAGGTATTATGTAATGATCTGGGAATTGAGTTAAAGATGGGATATAATAAAATTTTATGCTATATTGCAATAGTCACTGATGCTGAATTCTTCAATAGGAGAGGTTTCCTGCTTCAAAGTCCCTGCGGGGCAGATGCCATAAAATAAGCTGTGAATTATTGGTCAATGTTATTCTATCACTTCCTACACGTTTCTTATTCTCCTTCTTCCTCCTCCCTTGCCCTCTCCTGCTCTCCCTCTTTCTCCTTCATCTTTTTTTTTTTCCTATTTAGATGTTACTTTTTCTTCCTTCCCTAACTCCTCAATCTGTATGTTAGATTTCTCTGGTTCCCACTGGTACCCAAGTAGATGGTTTCAATCTCCTCTACACAGTCAAGCCTAAGAAAATAATAAAGAAAATAGTGTGTATAAAAACCAAAACACTGAAAATGTAAAGTGCTATATCAATACTGATTACTGTTTTGATATATAAATTAGAGGGCTACATTTTTAGCATTAGTGATGACCTTTTTATACTTACAAATTTATACAAGTCAAATAAGAGAGAATTCTGGAATCAATTAAGTTTGGAGCAACAAGAGCTACACATGCATCTCATAAGGTATTTTGAGATTCAGTTAAGTTTTGAGGTTCATTTAAGTTAGTTATAAAGGCTTTGTAAACTGTCATTTACTTTGACATATATAATCATGGTCTTACATAGGGAAAGCCCCAAATAGTTCATTGGATATAATTATCATTCAAGAAAACCCATGCACAATATCTATATATCTGTGAGTAAAAGATATGTAATTTTTCTGTTTCTGGGAATGTTAATGTAAAAATAATAAAATACGAGGTTATGAAAAACCTTAGAAATCTTCTAGTCTAAATAAGAATTGTACAGCTATATATGAGGAACTTAAGGATTTGGCTATTTCAGTGATTTGTCTAACTCAGACGAAGCAGAAATTAGACAAGAATGCATAACTCCTGACTCCCAGTGGAATTCTCACTTCACCACATGATGAAGGATTTATACAAATATTACCTAATTATCAAAAGTGTCTAAAGCCTATGTCACTCACAGAGAGTATGCAGAGCTAAGTCTATTTAAGTTTCCAAGCAAGGATCTTGGAATTATTTTCCTATTATTAGAATTTACCAAATGATAGATCTTTTCAAGCAATTAGCTTAAATATCATGTTTCAATTTATAAAAATTACTTGAGTATAGTTGACACATAATGTTACATTAGTGTACAACATAGTGATTTAACAGCTCTGTACATTATACTACCCCCCCCCCTCCGCTCAAGTGTGGCTACCTTCTATCACCATACAGTGCTATTACAGTATCATTAACTATATTCCCTATGCTGTAACTTTTGTTACCATGATTTATTTATTCCATAACTTGAAGTCCCTCCTCATTTTACTCTTTTTCTTCTGGCAACCAACAGTTTCTTATCCATATTTATAGGTCTGATTCTGATTTTTGTTTTGTTCATTAGTTTTGTTTTTTAGATTCCACATAATCAGTGAAATCATATGGCATTTGTCTTTCTCAGTCTGACTTATCTCACTTACCACAATACCTTCTAGGTCCATTGATATTGCCACAAATGGCATTGTCTCATCCTCTTCTATGGCTGCGTAATATTATAGTGTGTGTGTGTATGTGTGTATGTGTGTGTGTGTGTGTGTGTGTGTGTGTGTGTGTGTACCACATACTACCTATCCATTTGTCTATGGACACTTAAGTTGCTTCCAGGTCTTGACTACTGTAAATAATTCTCCAATAAACATTGTGGTACATCTATCTTTTCAAATTAGAGTTTTGTTTTCTTTGCGTAAATAGTAGTGAAATTGTTGGATCATATGGTATTTCTATTTTTAAGTTTTGGGGAAACTTCATACTGTTTTCCACAGTGGCTGTACCAATTTATGTCCCACCAACAGTACATGAGAAATTTGTTTTCCTCCACATCATCGCTATTTCTTGTCTTTTTGACTTTAGCCATTCTGACAGGTGTGTAGTGTTATCTCATGTGGCTTGATCTGCATTTTTCTGAAGATGACTGATGTTTAACATCCTTTCGTGTATCTGTTGGCCATCAGTATGTCTTCTTTTGAAACCTGTGTATTAAGGTCCTCTGACCCTTAAATCATATTGATTTTATGGGGGGGTGTTGAGTTGTATAAATTATTTATATATTTTGGATATTGTCCCCTTATTAGATACATCATTTGAAAATATTTTCTCTCATTGGTAGGTAGTCTTTTTGTTTTGTTGATGGTTTCTTTCGCTGTGCAAAATCTTTTTATTTTGATGTAGTCCCAATAGTTTATTTTTGTTTCAGTTTTATAAGCTACAAATTTAACAGACATATAAACTATCTCATTTTCACTTAGATGAAAATTGCCACTAAAATAAATGCTATAAATCTTCTTTGTTATAATTAGAGATATACTCATTCTTGTAAAAGAAGGATGAGTTCCTTTTGACAAAAGTCAAGGTGCAAGGATCATTGGCACTTTCTGGTATTTATGTGAATACAGGAATATTTCAAATGGGTTTGTAAAATATGCCCTAACTTCTCTGCATGTAATATGGATACACTTTCTTTCTTTCTTCTTTTCTTTCTTTCTTTCTTTCTTTCTTTCTTTCTTTCTTTCTTTCCTCCTTTCCTTCCCTTTCCTCTTTTCTTTTTATTGTCGTAAGGATTTATCCTTCCTTAAAACAGATACATGCCTTAGGGTGATGATTTTCACATTGTTTTATTAAGGGCTTTTACAAATACAAAGAAACTTTGCTGCTGCTTCTAGAGGGACAGTCCACGATGGGGTTAACTCACTGAGTCTCCAATCAGAGAACTTGAAAGATGATAGTCAAGCGGCGTCTGGGTGGTTCAGTTGGTTTATCATCCGACTCTTGATTTCGGCTCAGGTCATAATCCCAGGTTTAGTGATTTTTGAGCCCTGCATTGTGCTCAGTGCTGACAGCATTGAGCCTGCTTAGAATTTTCTCTCTCGGCCTCTCCCCTACTCACATGCTCTCTCTCTCTCTCAAAATAAACATTTAAAAATATTTAAAAAAAACCCATCTCTACAATTATAATGACATGGATGATGAAAAGAAAACTATAATGCTATAGTACAAATATTAATTACCATCTCAGGACTACAGGTTACTCTCTCCACTTTATTACCCCATATTTTACAGACTAAATATGTGTGCAATTTTAACAGAAGAAGAACATGGATGCTCATTTTAAATGGGTTTTAGAAATTAAAAAAAAAAATCCCACAATATATACTTATTTGACTGCCTCAATGTGCTGGTGCTAGAAATAATAAAAAAAGATGGGAGTGTGGATGGTTCAGTCAGTTAAACATCTAACTCTTGATTTTGGGTCAGGTCATGATCTCACGGCTCATGGGTTCAAGCCCCATAAGGGATTCTTGCTCACCCTTTCCCTCTGCCCGCCCCCCCACCCCTGACTCGTGTGTGCGCACTCTCTCTCAAAATAAATATACTTAAAAAAAGAAATAATCCAAGGAGTATCTAATCATATTTATTAATATTAAATTCTAAACGCCTATTCTATATAGTCATATGGCTTCAAGTGCTGGAGCAGTTTCTGTACTTGTGCTTATTTTCTTTCAGGATGTTAATGCTAATTCTTCACTCAGTAGACACTCCATTAAGTCACCTGATTTGGGCTTGATTCTGACAAGGCTGTTGTGAAATTCAGCTTGAAAACAAATCAGACATTACCTTTGAGGTTAATGAAATCTTTAATTAATTCCTATTCTTGGTTTTAGTCATTTCTTACAGTCTCTAATCTAGTGAGAGATAATGTATTTTTGAGACTCACGATGTCAAGAGAAGGGCACCCATCGTTAATTAATACCTGTCATGACTTAATGTGTTACTGGAGACTGCCAAGTGTAAGAAAGCTCATTTTATAAGAAATCATAAAATGGACAATTATGCCCTCATCTGGAAGTCATTCTTGGCCTTCCAGAATATGTGAACAGAGGTTTTTGAGGATGGTCCCTGAGTCTGCATTATTTCTTTGTGTAGTGGTCAAGAGTGAAAATTTGGCATTTGGATGTCATAATTTACTTATCATAAGTCACTTTTCCTTAAAATGAGAGTAAAGCAGCACATGATTTTCACATGTTACCTTTTATTACCACTTAATATTTTAAAATGACATGTTATGTTGCTTGAATTAATAGGACCATTTTCAAACTAGACAAGAATTAGGTTTTGGTTTTTTTTTTTTTGCATTTTTGTCTCCACAGTAACAATAAATCACTAATAAGATAGTCTCTATTGAGTTGTACACTTTGGTGAATTTTGTAATTATTTAACCATTGGATCTGACTGCTTTAATTCAAGTTTATGGTAACATACTATTAAATAAATAAGCATTTTATTTATTTATAATAAATAAAAGTTTATGGTAACATACTATATGATGCAATAAGGTGCTATGATATGATATGATATAATATAAAATAGTGGGTTTATCAACAACATATCTTATGAATTTTACAAAAGTTTTAGGACCATAGTTAAGTACAAAAATGCTCCAAAATACTGTTTCTAATAAAAAATAAAAATTTTAAAAACCAAGTAGTGGCCTCTTCCTGTGCAATGCATTATATCAATTTTTTTTGCTACTTTTCACTTTTAGGTTATTCATCTTAAATCACACAGCAATGATTACAATTTATGAATCTTTTCTTTCAGAGATTAAGTACATATGCGTATTCAGATGGAAAACCTCAATGATTACTAAAAAATTTCACTATTCTATAAGGGTAAGCTGTAAACTGCCAAAGGGTAGAATGTATCATTTTTTTTCCACCTCTATATTACCAATGTCTGGCCATAGGAGGTGCTCTCTATATATATGGTAAATAAATGAATTACTGGGTGGTGGACCCCTTAACAAACATTTAAGTTTATATTGAAACATTAAGAATGATTCTTAATAATGCAATATCTTTGAATATCTGTGGTATCTTTAAAAATGAGGTGCTCCCAAACAAAATTTCACTAAATTTAAACTGGTTTTAAGATCAAAATCCTCATCAGCTGAACTAAAATAAATTCACAAATTGCACATAAATCTGTTATATTATACCTATACTTATCTAGCCCATGCATACTGGAATATACCCCAAGCATACTGGAATATACCCCAAGCATACTGGAATCACTTTCCATTCCCAGTTGTTTTATTCTTCATTTATATAGATGCTTCTGATAACACAGATTTGAAATGTACCAATAAATTCTTTAACATTACACTCTGACAACTTCTAGGAATATGAACCCACTGAAATTTCCATTCTTGACTATTTATTTTACGTGTACAGAAAGTTAGTGTTGGGATAGTTTTCATTTACTCTCATTGAGTTGAAGCTGGCTATGTCAAATCTCCTTGCAGGGGGAATTTTACAATTGTATGTTTTAATGTATCGCTCTGCTCAGGAAATTTTTGAATTGCAAAGCATCCCTTAAGTGATGTGCTCCATCTCACCTATAAACCTTTAAATGAATCATTGCCAAAAGGCAGCACTGCTACTGTTGGAGGTGTGTCAGACTTCTTATATATTTCATGGTTGCAAATATGTTAAAAACTATTGACCTAAATAGAAGATCTACACTATAAGAGAAAGGGAAGGAATTATGGGAAATTCCAACACTCATTCAGTTAAATATTTAGTAAGCAACCTTTCTTTTCATATTCTGGTATTGCTACCATTGTCTAAACCTTTAGATGATTAATAGGAGTTGTATCCCCATCTCTTAAGCCTCCATGATAACCGAAATTTATTTCTTTTCAATTTTAACACTACTTCGTTCAGTTTTCTATGATTTTAGAGAACAATGAATACTATCTTCGGTAGAAGGAAAAATAAGACTTTAAAACTGAAGAAAATAAAAGGGGTTGTCCATAGCTTTTATTTCAGCCACAGTCAAATCCACTCCAAAGTAATGCCTGCTCAGAATTTGTGTTTGTCTTTTCAACTGACGAGCTTTAAACCGGAGATGCAAGTGATAGATGGGTAAAACCTTTACATATTTATAGCATGCTGATTGGAACTAATTACAGAAGCACATAAATGTGGAATTTATTTTCAATAGGGCTGGAATCAAATTTATTTTACCATTTGCATTCAGTTAACTCAACAAGGAATCTTCCTCCATTTTCAACTACGAAAAACTATTTTTTTTCTCAACCAATTGCTAAGTGGCTGTTTTGAATTCCAAATTCAACTTTGATGTTTAGTTGACATGAGAAATCGAGAAAGTAAATCAATTTTTCTAATCAGGAAGACACACAGAAAAATTAATGTTTACATCAGAATTTTGTCATTTATACCACAAGAAGTTTCAATGTCTTTTATTTAACAAGGAGTCTAATACACATTATAGGTCTTCACAAATACACTTGCTCTTTTTCTCTTCAGTCACTTTATATGCTTGAACTTTCTCTTCCTCTTAAAATTACTTTTTTTCTTGTTATTTACAGTGATATGTGAGCTGAAGTGATTTGTCTCATTTCCAGGTAGACTAATAAACATAGAGGATGCTCAGGGGCATTTTTTCCCTTTTGGGGCAGTAGTTCCTTTTTCTTTTAAAGTAAGCTCCACATAAAAAAATAAAATAAATAAAATAAAATAAAGTAAGCTCCACGTCCAGCATAGAGCCCAATGCATGGCCTAAACTCGCAACCCTAGGACCAAGACCTGAGCCTAGATCAAGAGTCTGATGCATAAAACACTGAGCCACCCAGGTACTCCCAGGCAATGTTTCTAATAGTGGGTGGCTTTTTTGTGAGTATGACAGACACAGATGAGAGACACAAAATGTCCCTTTAAAATATGTGACCTGGGTGAGAAATTAAGAAACAAAAAATAATAAAATAATTGGGCAACCTTTGTAAATTTATCACTAGTGTTTGGGGTTCTTTGTTATTGTACCATAACCTAATCTTGCCTGATTGATTCATACTCCTTTCAACACTGGTTAAACTATGACAAAATGTGGCTGAAAACATAAAACTTTGCTGAAAAATCCCCAGAAACATGCTTGCATAAAACATCCACCTGTTTTCCACCCCATAAGGTGATTTTAGAGAAAGTATAAAATTTGCTTACTACTTATTATTAAAATGGATTTTAGAAACCTTTCAAGTATAATTTTTTAAAATGTTTTTTAATGTTTGTTTATTTTTGAGAGAGAGACAGAGTGTGAGAGGCAGAGGGGCAGAGAGAGAAGGAGTCACAGAATGCAAAGCAGGCTCCAGGCTCTGAGCTGTGAGCACAGAGCCTGATGCGGGGCTCGAACTCATGGACTGTGAGATCATAACCTGAGCTGAAGTCACCCAGGCGCCCCCCAGGTATAATTTTAATAAAACTTGGGGTTTAAATTATATTTTAAAAAGTTTAACATTTATTTATTTTTGAGAGACAGAACATGAGTGGGGGAGGGACAGAGAGAAGGAGATACAGAATCTGAAACATGTTCCAGGCTCTGAGCTGTCAGCACAGAACCCGATGCAGGGCTTGAACCCATGAATTGTGAGATCATGTCCTGAGCCAAAGTCAGAAGCTTAATCAACTGAGCCAACCAAATGCCCCAAATTGTATTTTTTAATGTAATGTGTCCATAATCATTATACTTCTGTAGTTAGATATATTCTGTAATTAAGGGCCTCCTAATATAACTTTCAAAATGCCACACAATTATATTACATTGTTTACTGACTTTTTGTGATAAATGCATCATATTAAAAACATTTGATCTTTCCATTTCACATATCTCATTCATAGTACAGTCTAACACCACTAGTTTTTCTATAATTCTCTTATGTATACTATTACAATCTATTGAAAAAAAATCACGTAAGTTAAAAGTTCTATCATTACAGTCACTGCTTTGCAAATACCCCTACCTGCCTTCTGCCTTCTGCCTTTTCTTTCTGATGTATCCACATAACATGCCCTAGTTATTTCCAGTCATCCTCTTTCTCTGGCTTGGGGAGTTTTCCATGAAGTGAGCAGCACAATAATCAAGATACAAATCCGCAACCCTATGTGAGTGCTCAACAACTAAGAGAAATTTTGCAACATTTCTTTGGTCAATTCTTTTCCTACCTTTCTAGAATAATTCAGGCATATACCCTTTCCATTCTTAAATCCTATTTTTAAGCCCTGCTTTTCCCTCTTTCTCACGCATCATAAAGATAATAGATACTTAGGAAGAAACTTGCTCAACTTCCAGACACCAAACCTAAAATCTACCGGCATCCTTACTTACCTCCTTCTTGCCTACTTCTTGATTCAAAACAGCATGTGCGATTGCCTTTATCAAAGGTGGATTCTTCATCATATACATTATACCTTCTGCTACCTCTGCATCTTACATTCTGTTTGCTTCTTCCTGGTCCAGATCCTCATTTATCAGTTATCTTTTCTTTTCCATGCATGTACATTGTCTGTCACACCTATGCCCTTCTCGAAGTATTCAAAGGTGACTTAGAGTTATGTAAAAACTAAATAGTATAGTATATAAAGTCTGCCACATTTTTCTTTCTGAAGAAAATTAAGATTTTATTGCTTCATAAACCCCGTACAACGTGAAAAACACTTTCTCATTTGCTAAGCTAGAGAGATTTACTTACACAATCTTTTCTTTCTTTTAATGTTTATTTATTTATTTTGAGAAAGAGAGCATGTGCATGCACATGCAAACCTGAAAGAGTCAGACAGAGAGAGGGAGAGAGACAGAATCCCAAGCTGGTACTATGCTGTCAGCACAGAGACCAACAAGGGGCTCAAACTCACAAACAATGAAATCATGACCTAAGCTGAAATCAAGATATGGAGGCTTAACCAACTGAGCCACCCAGGGCACCCCTAAAAGATCTTTTCATCTGCAAATTGCTATAAAGATGACAAATTTAAAATCTACAATTACAGAAACGAGCCAATTCATCTAAACCCCTTTAAATGCATTTTCTTGGCTTAACCATCAAACATGCAAAAAATCATTAACCTGACCCTGTGTTACCCATATACTCCCATTAGTCCATCCAGTCTATAGCACATCCTCCCATGACTACGTGGAACCATTCTTGTCCTTTATTCATGTAAAGGAAAGTCTTTCAGGATATCTTAAAAAACATCATGCTCTTGAAAAAGACATAATAGCAATTATAATTCCCTAGAAGGTCAAAGACAGGTCTCCTTTTCCCTGGGAAAGTTCATTAAGGATCCCCAGAGGAACACAGAATGTCAATATGTTCTGTTAATTTGAAAAAAAATTCCCCAAGTTCTTCCCATGTACCCTACACAGCAACCCCACTCCTAGTCCCCATTTATAACACAGTTGTAGCTTCAATCCGTATCTCTCCTTTGGAGACTTTGACAACTTAAAAAAATTATTTTATTTGTCTTATATTAAAACAATCAATCTCCTGACTCTATTTCTATAAGATCAGATCTTTAAAGACTGAAAATTTGTCATGTTGGTTCAGACAGTAAGCATTCGATAAATATTCTCAAAAATATTTTGGCACATGAATTTTATCCTACTTCACAAGAGCTGGTAATATAACATTGATACTGTAAAAATATTTAGCAATTTAATGTGATATCCTCTGTACATCATACAGGCAATATTTTATTTATTTAAACTCAAAGCATTATTCCCAGAAAATATTGCTTTAAATAGCATAAGCATGGATGTTTCCTAACATAACATATGATATATCCCAATATATGCTAGTCCATTTTGGGCAATAATAGCTTAGCAATAAAATCTATAAAATAGTTATTTTTATCTCATACTTGAATGTGTTTGCATACACTATATATTGCACAATGTGAATGGTTTGGGGGAGGGGCATTCATGATAAACCCATTCTTGAAGGATAGTACAAAGAAAGAAAGAGAGAGAGAGAGAAAAAAAATGTGTGTTAACCAGCAAATCAAGGATGGATAAAAAGGGAAAACACAAGAAATGTGGCTGGAGGCTCAGTTAAACAAACTGTCATTGATGTGTGTGATATTTTCCGATTTTTGGTTTTATCATTTTGCTTTGCTCAAGATCTGGAGAAAACAAACTCTGTTCCTGGCATTGATGTTTTGTTTTGCATAGATCAACCCTTATGATATAGTTCTCAGTGTTGGGTGCAGAACCTGTTAATATGGAATTTGACAAGATTGTTTTTTTGAATTGGTATTTGAGTTTGACAATCTTGACACTGAAATATATGTTGATTATCCAATCATCAAATAAGAGAGGGTTCATTCTTGAGACTCATAATTTATCTGAAGGTTTAAAGTGACCAGGTACCAAATTTGATGTATCTTATATAACAAATTCCACCAAAGAAAGTGAATATAGTGTGTTTCCCAGAACATTTAAAAACATATTGATTGGAAATTGGAAAGATGCATTTATAAAATTGAAAATCAGAAAACAACAACAACAAAAAAACAACCTGGCCTGATTTTGTAAGGAATTGTTCTTCTGTTGGCTATGTTCCAGTAGATTGATTATACCCATATGTGGAAAATCTTACATACAAGATTCCGGATGATGGACATTAATTTACCAAATCAGTATGGAACATTATATTTCGGATTTTAAAAGTTTCCTTTTAACATTAACAGTGTTTGAAGATTAAGTTTTTCATGGAAAATATATGTATTGTGTTTGCAGCTGTACTAGGTATGAAAAATAAAACTCCAAAAGTTTAGTGGTTTAACTCTATAGAGTTTATTCTTATTCTCACTGAATGAGGATGGTTCAAGGCAATGAGTAGACTTCCATGTGATGATGTAGGGACGAGAATTCTTTACATTTCTGAGTGCATCTGGATCCTTAGCATTCAATACGATATTGGCAGAGAAAAGTTTGAGAAGTATGACCTATTTCCTATGTGCTTTGACACAGGCACGTAGTCTCCAGGGGCTTGGAAAAGCCCAGTGCTGGTTGGAGAGCTGCTTCTCATTTGACATATCAAGTATTAGTCTAAGTTAATTGTTTACCATTTTCTTTTTAGAATAATACATGCAACTTTGGTTAAGTTTGGACATTATACCAAATGTCTTTTATCAGCAAAAAGAAAAATGTTCAATTTTGCCTTAATACAAATTAAATTATTATCCTGGTTCCAGGTGGACAGAAATAATTATTGATATCTATCTGACTTTTGTCTGCATCTGACTTTTTTTCTTCAGAATTAAACGTGGAAATGAAAGCTTTGCTCTCAAGGGTTTATTTTTCCTCTTAAAATAAATGACATAAATTACTTCTCCTTTCAGAATTATCTTTCCCCAAGTGTTGCTGATGGCTTCTTTTTAAATGCTTTGCATTAGCAAGTGCCATCCAGATGAAAAGCCTATTTCAACTTGACATTAATTTTACACTCAGTGCATAATACTCGACCTTGTCATTAGGTCAACTACAAACTGCCATGACTGAAAAGTAATTTTTCTACTACATTGCTATTTGTCCTTCTCTTATTTGTACGCTGAGGTGTACAGGTGCCCTCTACTGTCATCTTCGTCCCCTTGTTGTATTGCTCTTTTACTCATTAGTTCTCATCACTAACATACCTTTTGTTTATAAAAGACAAATTGCTTCTAATATAAATACACCACATTTCTTTCTGCCTGTATTTCCTAAACAACAAACAAACAAAACCCCAAACTTTAGTAGCCTAAATACTCAGAAGTTTATGATTATGAAGGCCACATATCCAGCACGTTAATGGTAACATACATGTTCTCTCTTCCTTTTCTGTGGTCTCCCTTTCAAACTATGTTCCTTTTTAGATGGTACTATGATATGAATGCTGTTTCAGAATTATATATCTTAAAACCACCTCTGCATGAATAACTAAATACTTCCTTAAGGTTCATGCAAATATTCTCTTGGATAACCTTTACATTTATTTCTCTGCCTTTCTCACAATTTTATTTCCCTAAATTGGAAACCAGTTAACATTAAATGCAGAAGGACAACTATGAAAATTTTTCTATAATACAGGTATGCCTTTTTAAATGGTCAATATAAAATAACAATAATGAGAATGTGTCGTGAAGTTGAAATTATTATAAAACGGAATAATTTTGGAAATAATGATGTAATAATTATTTTCTATAATCCAAAAGCCAGATCCAATTAAAATCAAATTGTAATAATCTATGATTAATAGAAATTTTATGTAATTATACTCTTAAATTAAGTCCAAATAATGTATCATTCTTTCTTACCATCTCCTTGAATAGTCAGTAACCATCTATTTGCTCTGTATGGTTAATTTATTGTTTCTCACTTGATATTCAGCTAAACCTTCTTTAAGGGCTACATTTTTTGTAAGCATTAGGCCACTGAACACCATACAAATATTTGTGGTATTTACCTAAATGTATGGTGATTGAGGAGGAAGAAGAAGGAGGAGAAGGAATGTGATAAAGAAGAGAATGAGAGACAGGGAGAAGGGGAAGGAGAAAAAGGGGATGGAGGAGGAGGAGTAAGGGAAGAAACAGAAGAAAGATGAGGAAGGGCTGAGGAGAAGAAGGAAGCGGGGAGGATAAGGGGGAGGAAGACAACTAAGAGGGGAAGGAGGAGTGAGGAAGGAGACAGACAAGGAGAAAGAAATTAAATGTGTCCATTTAAATTTAGGAGATAATGAATAAAAGAAATGAGACGTGTCTAGTAAGAAGTTGTTGCGAAGTCAAAGAGGTTGTTGCTCTTTTTCTCCTCTAGGACTATGATGGTTTCCTGTTTTACATTTAGGTCTTTCATCCATTTTGAGTTTATGTTTATGTATGGTGTAAGAAAATGATTCAGATTCATTCTTCTGCATGTCACTGTCTAGTTTTCCCAACACCATTATGCTGAAGAGACTGTCTTTTTTCCACTGGATATTCTTTCCTGCTCTATCGAAGATTAGTTGGCTATACATTTGTGGGTTCATTTCTGGGTTCTCTGTTCTGTTCCATTGATCTATGTGTCTGTTTTTGTGCCAGTGTCATACTGTCTTGATGATAACAACTTTGTAATACAGCTTGAAGTCTGGAATTGTGAAGTGTCCAGTTTTGGTTTTCTTTTTCAACATTACTTTAGCTATTTGGATCTTTCCTGGATCCATACAAATTTTAGAATTGTTTGTTCTAGCTCTGAGAAGAATGCTGGGGTTATTTTGATAGGGATTGTATTGAATGTGTTGTGTAGATATTTTAACAATATTTGTTCTTTTAACCCATGAGCATGAAATGTTTTTCCATTTATTTGTGTCTTCTTCAGTTCCTTTCATAAGCTTTCTATAATCTTCAGTGTACAGATCTTTTACATCTTTAGTTAGGTTTATTCCTAGGCATTTTATGGTTTTGGGTGCAATTGTAAATGGGTTCGATTCCTTGATTTCTCTTTCTGCTGCTTCATTATTGGTGAATACAAATGCAACCAATTTTGTACACTGATTTTATATCCTGAATAAATTCTGAATTCACATATCACTTCTAACAATTTTTGGGTGGAGTCTTTCAGGTTTTCCACATTGAGTATCATGTCATCTGCAAAGAGTGAATGTTTGACAGCTTCCTTGCTGCTTTGTATGCCTTTTACTCCTTTTTGTTGTCCTTTTGCTGAGTCTAGGACTTCCAGTGCTATGTTGAACAACAGTGGTGAGAGTGGACATCCCTATCATGTTCCTAACCCTAGGGGGAAAGCTCTCAGTTTTTTACAATTAAGAATGATATTAGCTGTGGGTCTTTTGTATGTGGCTTTTATGATGTTGAGGTATGTTTCTTCCATCCCTACTTTCTTGAGGATTTTTATCAAGAAAATATGCTGTATTTGTCAAATGTTTTTTCTGCATCTATTGAGAGTATCATGTGATTCTAATCCTTTCCTTTATTAACATGATGTATCACATTGATTGATTTGCAGATATTGAATCCCACTTGATCATGGTGAACAGTTCCTTTAATGCATTGTTGGATTCTATTTGCTAGTAACTTGTTTAAAGTTTTTACATTCATGTTCATCAGGGAGGAAGCAAAAGCAAAAATGTACTATTGGGACCTCATCAAGATAAAAAGCTTCTGTACAGTGAAGGAAAAAAATCAACAAAACTAAAAGGAAACCAATGGAATGAGAGATGATATATGCAAATTATATATCAGATAAAGGGTTAGTATCCAAAATCTATAAAGAACTTATTAAATTCAACACCCCCCAAAACAAATAATCCAGTGAAGAAATGGGCAAAAGACATGAACAGACATTTCTCCAAAGAAGACATACAGGTAGCTAACAGACACATGAAAAGATGCTCAACATCACTCATCATCAGGGAAATACAAATCAAAACCACAATGAGATATCACTTCACACCTGTCAGAATGGCTAACATTAACAACTCAGGAAATAACGGATATTAGCATGGACACGGAGAAAGGGGAAACCTCTTGCGCTGTTGGTGGGAATGCAAACTGGTGCTGCCACTCTGGAAAACAGTATAGAAGTTTGTCAAAAAATTAAATATAGGACCACCCTACGACCCAGAAATTGCCCTACTAGGCATTTATTCAAAGGATACACAAATGTTGATTCAAGGAGCACATGCACCCCAATATTTATTGCAGCCCTATCTACAATAGCCAAATTATGGAAAGAGACCAAATGTCCATTGACTGATGAACAGATAAAGATATGTGGTATATATATACAGTAGATATTACTCAGTGATCAAAAAGAATGAAATCTTGCCATTTGCAACAATGTAGATGGAACTATACTGTATTATGGTAAGGGGAATAAGTCTGTCACAGAAAGACAAATATATGATTTCACTCATATGTGCAATTTGAGAAACACAAAAGATGAACATAGGGGAAGGGAAGGAAAAATAAGATAGAGAGAGAGGCAAACCATAAGAGACTCTTAAATACAGAGAACAAAATGAGGGTTGCTGGAGGGGTGTTGGGTGGGGAAATGGGCTGAATGGGTGATGGGCATTAAGGAGGGCACTTGTTGGGATGAGTACTGGGTGTTATATGTTAGCGATGAATCACTAAAATCTACTCCTGAAACCATTGTTACACTATATGTTAATTAACTTGGGTTTAAATAAAATTAAAAAAAATACAATAAGTGAGAAAGTTTAGGAAGGGAAATATAAAAGAATAATCCTAGGAAATTACACCTGGGATGTACTGTTCTCTCTTTTTTTCCCCTGAGAATGGAGACTATCAGTACTGCTATTCTAGCTAGGAAGTTGGTCCTATTACTTATCTATGCATATTTTTTGCTTGAGGTTATTCTATAATTTAGTTTGTTTAGTTCCATTTTCATTATAAATAAATACCATAAACTTGAATATAATTTTGCAATTACTTTAGTCATTAATAATAATGAAAAATTTCATGCAAAATTATTTAACATTTACAGACTGTGTAAAATACTCCACACTATAGGATATGATATGATATGATATTATTTATATTAAATTATATTATATTATTTATATTAAATTATATTATATTATTTATATTATATTGTATTATATTAATTATATTATTATTGTTGTTCCATTCAATTTCTTTTCAATAACTTGAGCAATTCACAAAGAAGCAGCTCAATAAATGTATGTTAGATAAATAACTGAATCAATAAGTAATTCAGAGAAAGACAAATACCATATGATTTCACTTATATGTGTAATTTAAGAAAAAAAACCCAAATGAGTAATGAGAAAAAAACCAGAGACAGGCAAACCAAGAAACTGACTCCACTGTAGAGAAAAACTGATGGTTACCAGAGGGGAGTTGGGAGGGGTGATGGGTAGAATAGGTGGTGAGGATTAAAGAGTACACTTTTGATGAATATTGGTTACTGTATGGAAGTGTTGAACGAGTATATTGCACATCTGAAACTAATGTTACAGTGCACTAACTAGAATTTAAATAGAAACTTAAAAAGAAATCCCATCCATTGCTGTTGGGAACACAAAATGGTACATTCACTTTCAAAGAAAGTTTGATGCTTTTTTACAAAACAAATATATTCTTACCATTCAGAAAAAATCACAGAGATACCATTACACAAATATTTGCATGACAAAAGCTAAAAACAGACTGACAACACCAAATATTGATGAGTACGTGGAGCAACTGGAATTTTCATACATTGCTGCTGAAAAAAATGGCACAACCACTTTGAAGAAAGGTCTGGCAGTTTCTTAGAAAATTAAACATAATCATACCTATGACTAAGCAATTATAATTATACATGTTTAACCAAAAGAAATGTAATTCATATATTCACAAAACATTTGTACAAAAAAGTTTACAGTTTTATTTATACTTGCCTCAACTATAAAGAATCCAAATGATGCCCATCAACAACAAAAAGAAAAAAATATATACAACATGAGTAGTATAGTTATAAAATGTCTTCACACTTCTGACTTGTAGCAAAAAAATAAAACATCATTGGAGATATATGTGAACTATTGATAAAAATATTTTAAAATATTTTCACTGATAAAAGATGTGTAGCAGATCTTTACAAAGTTTCTTGTCAATTAAATAAATTCTAAAGGAACCCAAGTGTGTGCAATCTTGAATGAAAATCATAAATAAAAAAAATTGCAATAAAAAGGAAAAGAAATGATGATGGGGATGTTGGGGAAAGCTACACAATTAGGTATTAGAAGTTAATATTCTCATTCACAAATGATTCCCTTTGACTCTCTTCTTTTTCACTTTCAACCCTTAAAAAGATTTATCCTATTCCAAAAATATCCTATTCCAAACATGTATATCCCCACAGTGTTTAGTCTATATTGCAAATAGTGCTCAAAAAAAGCTTTAAAAACCCTATTAAGTCAATGTGGTACAAATTCCTGCCCTGCAGGGGCGCCTGGGTGGCTCAGGCGGTTAAGCATCTGACTTAGGCTCAGGTCATGATCTCACGGTTTGTGAGTTTGAGCCCTGAGTTGGGCTCTGTGCTGACAGCTCAGAGCCTGGAGCCTGCTTCAGATTCTGTGTCTCCCCCTCTCTCTGTCCCTCCTATGCTCATGCTCTGTCTTTCAATAATAAATAAATGTTAAAAAAATTTAAATTCAAATTCCTGCCCTGCATACTGTATAAAATGCAGAAAGGAGGTGAAAACTGAAAAAAACAAAACAAAACAAAACATAACATTCTATTCCTAAGCAGAACCAGGGTGAGGTAAGACTCCAAATTAAAAATTCAAAAATGTGTCAAGTAGAAAAAACAAAATTAAAACTGTGGTGAAAAATAAAGACAGTAAAATAAAATAAAATAAAATAAAATAAAATAATAAAATAAAATAAAATAAAATAAAATAAAATAAAATAAAATAAAATAAAACAAAACTGTGGTGAGTTCACTAAAGATGTCAGTCTGAAGAAACCATGGTGAAGCTTGCAAGCACAAATACATTTATGTTACAAGGTGGCAACCTCATTGAAAAAGCTGGCTGGGGTAAAGTAAATAGCAGCTGGTCACTGATTTTAAGGTTCTGAGAAGCAGTCAAAAGTAGTGAAGACTGTGTCCAACCGGACAGAAAGTACAAATCCCAACCAAAGGAGACAGAGTTTAAGCAGTCGCAGCTGAATGATGCCATGTGGGAATCCAAATTTAGTGCAGACACATTTCCAGGTTTCTCAAAAGAAACTGAAAAGTATTATTTTTTTATGAAATTTATAGATATAGGTTTCACAGAATAAGTACATATCCATATATATGTATGTGTATATTTCTGTACCCCCCAGCTAGATCTGGTAAAAATATTCTTCTGCTCATTTACATGCAGTATGGTATCATAAAAGGTAGATGTCCCTTTCAGATACTCTGCGAAACTTCTGCCAATGCCACTTGGCTTCTCTTGCAATTTTCTCCTTCTGTGCCATGAGCCTTCATACTACCTTCAAAATGACTTAACAAGAGAGTAGGTTATTGTCAATTTAACTTTCTTTAGTCAAAGAGTCCTGTTCAGATGAAGTAGTTCATTTTCTTTAGCATTCTTAGGTTGCATCCTCAATTATACTTTTATAAAAAGTAAACGTTAAAATTTCACCTTTTCATATCTGTTAATACTAATTTAAGTTCACTCAATTCTTTTAACATTTGGGAGTGTAAGAATATTTCTGTATGCTCACAAAATACTGGATGCTTATACCTTGATCTAGATACTCCCAAAGTTGTTTTGAGATTATTCGACTTGAATCTTGTTAAGGACATGGATCCCACTCTCATTCCTTGCAGAGAACCCACCAGAATTGTTTTCTGAACTGATCTCTTTTAGCTCTTCTTCATGTCAAACAAAATCTAAACAGCATTTCAGTTGTACTTATATAGAATCTGCTCTATAATTGACACAGGATTAGTTTTATAGAACTTTACAATATAAAAAATAAAAATTATTATGCTTGTAGCTGTTAAGTATCAAAAAAATCTGAAAACAGGTATGGCAGTATGGCAACTCCAGGTAAGGTTAACTCCACGTCTAAGTAAGAATGGAGCCTTCAGGGGCGGCAGGGTGGCTCAGTTAGTTGAGCATCCGACTGGTTCAGGTCATGATCTCACGGTTCATGAGTTCAAGCCCTGCATCGGGCTCTGTGCTGACAGTTCAGAGCCTGGAGCCTGCCTCGGATTCTGTGTCTCCTTCTCTCTCTGCTCCCCCCTGCTCACACTCTGTCTCTCTCTCAAAAATAAAGATTAAAAAAAAAATTAAGAATGGAGACTTCAGTCCTTCCCTCCTCAGCATGTTGATTCTGTACAAATAGTTCCAAGATGGTGGCCTCATTTCAAGTTGTCACACGCAGAAGACAGGATCAAGAAGCAGACAAAAGAATATTCCTATCTTTTATCTCAGGAGTAGGAAAATCCTTCATAGATTACTTTTTGGGAACTTTTTTGTACTTCTGAATTGCCACAATTTTGTTGGTTGCCCTTGCCTAAAACAATCATTGAGAGAAATAAGATCGCTATTTTTGGCAAAAATTGTTTCTTAAAAGAGGCAGAGGCCCTTGAAAAAACATAGCAGATTGAAGGCTTGTGAAGAATTTTGGAGTTCTAATAGCATAGAAGATGTCTCAGAGATTACTATAGGGACATAAACAGGGAAGACTGATAAAAACAGACAACTCTGGCTGTTTTCCCTTGAGTTCTTTGCCCCTTAATTGGAAACCCATATGTAAAATAGTGTTTGCTATATTCTATCAAGCATTAGAGTATCTAAGAATGTTCTTCAGTCTTGACCACAAGTGAGTAAAAATTTAATCTATATTCCAATTTAAATGAACAATTTTTCTGATGAGGTATAATTAGGAAAGATTTAAATTAAGACTTATCCAAGGACATTGTGGCTCTACAGACTTACCAGAAGAAGAAAATAGCACTTCTAATAAAATGAGCCAAGAATTATTATATCTAATTTCTCCCAAACATGCCATTTTTGGAGGAATTCCTGGTAGAAGCAATATTAATAATCACACTGCTCATGTTGCAACAGGTTTGGAACTTGTGTATAATGGTTCCAGGAAAGATTAACTCTTTCCATGTCTCATTACACATAGAAAG
This sequence comes from Acinonyx jubatus, assembly GCF_027475565.1. Classification (NCBI taxonomy): domain Eukaryota; kingdom Metazoa; phylum Chordata; class Mammalia; order Carnivora; family Felidae; genus Acinonyx; species Acinonyx jubatus. The sequence goes on from NC_069380.1 coordinate 59,656,875, forward strand.
TGTAAATATTTATCTTGAATGTGGGCATTATTTTTTCTGAATTTAGTTTACCCATCAATAAAAAGGAAAATTATACATGCTGTAATTATTGTTAGATTAAGTGATACAGCACCTTTCTAGTACAAAGAAAGTGCCTGACGCACAACTGGCACTGTTTTCATTTTTCAACGATCTCCAAAAACTACAATCAAATTCCTTCCACTATTATATGTTGGTGAATTTTGGTTTCATATGTTATAATTTTCGTATATTAAAAAAATTGCAGTGTAATGCTATGGAAGATAATTGAATTTTTATTATTCAAGGTATTCAGGTATGATGGAGGTACTATTCATTGATTTGATGCAAATACTATTGCATACATGTTAGATTTCTTATAAACCTAAAATTTTATACTTTATTAGAGTCTTTTTAATAATACCCTACTCTAAGTAAGACACTAATGGATAGGATGACAATGGAAGATGATGTTAATTTCCTTTTTTAAGTAAGTTGTATGCTTGCCTAAAATATTTTATGGTTTTAATATCATACTGCATTATTGGAACAAGCAAACTAACCCAGAACAATGTAATTCACAGTGGTGTATTAACCCTTGTTTTATCAAATACAGTTTCACATATTTTACTTTGTGAGTTCCAGAAGAAGGATATTTTCCAACCATCAAAGCATTATTCTATAATATACATTTTAGAACTAGTGTAGGCAAATATACTTATTTTCCTTTTTTGGAGTTATCACACACATAAAGTCTACATATCTTAAACGTGCACCTCCTGTAACCACAGCCAGATCAAGACTGTGTGAACTACTACCCCAAAAGCCTCCCTAAATCCATGTCCTAAACAGGTTCATACCCAGTTGTAAATGTTAGTCTGACTTAAAATCACAGATTCGTTTTGCCTATTTATGACTTAAAACAAGTGGAATCATACAACATGAAATCCTTTTTATCTCCCCTCATTCACCAATATTATATCTGTGAGATTCACAAACAATATACATACCAGTAATATGATCTTTTTCATTTCTGTATAGAATTCCAAGATAGAAAGATATGATGAATTTCCCATTCTACTGTTACTGGACATTTGAGTTATTCCTAGTTGGGAATTATGAGTAAAACTTCTATCCATCCGTTTTGGTGTGTTTCTATTGGACATATACTAAGAAACAGAATTACTGATTCCAAGTGTATAAATGTGGACTGCAAATTTTTATTTCAAACAGATACTAGCAAAATATTTTCTTCATAATGGTTTTACAAATTTTGATTCTCACCAGCAATATAGTGTCCTCTCTGTTACTCTATATTGACAACTCTTGGTATTTTTAGTTTTATTAGACATTCTGATGGACATGTAGTGATTGTTCCTTTCGACATTAATTTGCATTTCTATAATGAATAATGATTTTGGAACATTTCCATAAGTTTTTAAAAACAATCATATATCTCTTGTGAAGCACATGTGCAGTTCTTTTTTTAGCCTTTTTCTTATGAAATTACAAGAATATCTCTGTGTGTGGGTATTATTTTTCCTTATCTTTCCCACTAATGATCAGGTCTTTTGAAAATCAGAAGTGTTTAATTTTAATAAAGTTAATTGTACAATTTTTTGACATTTTGTTAGAGTTATCGTTTCTATGTGCTATCTCAGAAATCTGTGTGCACAGACCAAGTTAATGAAGACATTCTTGTGTTTTCTTTTAGAAGTTAGATCACTTTAGATTTAAGTCTATGCATCATTTAAAATTAATTTGACTTGTTTAGAAGGAGAAATATGTTAAGATTATTTTTTCCCTCATTGATATCCAAATGATTGAAAAGACCATTCCTTCTCTAGTAAATTTGCAGTGGAGGCTTTGTCAAAAATCAGTTAAAATTAATATGTGTGTTTCTAATTGGACTCTGTATTCTGTCTTGTTGGGCCATTTGTCCATCCTTCAGTCAATATCACATTGTTGGAATGACTGTATATTTATAGTAAGTCTTGGTAAGTAGTAATATATGTCCTCTGGCTTTATTCTGCTTCAAAATTCCCTTGGCTACTCCAGATCATTTGCACATCTGTCTACATGTTAGACTCATACTTTCAATTTCCAAAAAATAAAAAATAAATCCTGCTGGGATTTGGGATGGCACAGAATCTTCAGTGAAATTTGAGGACAACTGACATTTTACTAATACCAGTCTAGCAATCTGTAAACTTGTAATAATTGTACATTTAGTTAGATATTCCTAGGCATTTGAAGTTTGGTTTGATAACAATAGAGCTATATATATAAATTCCATTTTTTTCAATTATTTTTTATTTTAGAGATGGAAAGAGAGAGCATGAGCAGGGGAGAGGGGCAGATGGAGAGAGAGAGAGAGTCCCAAGCATGCTCCACACTCAGCACAGAGCCCAATGCATGGTTCAGTCCCATGATATAGGACTCAATCTCACAATTCTGGGATCACAACCCGAGCTGAAATCAAGAGTTAGGATGCTCAACTACCTGAGCCACCTGGGTGCCCCTATTTAAATTCCATTCTCATTTTTAATTGTTAGTATAAAGAAATGTAATTGACAAATATGTTTACCTTGCATCCAGCTAAATTCAGTTATTAATTCCTATTTTAATTTATTCTTTTTTGGGGGGAAGATTATTTTCTATGACATTATCATGACATGTATAAAAAATCAACTTTTGCATAATTCTAACAGCTATTATGTCTCTATTTTGCCATATTACATTGGGTACAACCTATAGTGAGGTACAGACTAGAACTGGCAATAATGGACAATGATTTTTCTCAGTCTCAGGGGCAAAATGTTAAATAATGGCATTTATATATTTTTCCGTGTATATCTTACCAGATTAAGAATATGGTAAAATGATAGATGTGTCTTGAATTTATTCATCTAATTACATTATTTTATTTTATTTTATATTTTAATTTGGAAAATATTGATTAAACTTCAAGTGTTAAAAAAACTTTCTATTCTCAGAATAAATCTTACTTTTTAACAATATAATAATCTTTTTAAATATTTCTTGACTATTCTGCTAGTGTTTAGAATTTGCAACCATATTTTATAGAAAAACTGGGATGCAACTTTTATTCTATACACAAAGAGTTTGCAAAAGATTGCTAATATTTCTTCCTTAAATATTTGGAAAAAAACTATTAGTGAAGCCATCTGGACTGAAGTAATCTTTGTGGAAAAATTTATCTTTATTTCTTGAGTAGCATTTATTACAATGTGTTTTCTGTAGGAATTCGTCTATTTGGAATACATTAAAAAATTTAATTGTGTAAATTATTGTAAATGCTTTAATTATTCCCTATATTTCTATAGAATCTGAAGTAGTGTTTCTGTTTCTATTCATAATATTGGCAATCTTAGATTTCTCTAATACTTTATCAGTCTTGCTAGGATTTTCTTTCTAGTTTATTTGCCTTTTTCAAAAATCATCTTTTGAGTATCTCTATTACATGTGTGATTGCTATATTACTGGTTTTTACTTTGATTTTTATTATTTTCATTCATTATTTTTGCTTTATTGTTTATATGTTTGCTTTCACATTTATTATATATTATTACTTACTGGAGATTTATATTATTAATTCTTTTTTATTAGAATTAATTTATTTATTCAAAAGTTTTAGGTTTACAGAAAAATAATGAAAATAGCACAAAGAGTTCCCAGAGAGAAGTTTAGTTCTTTGTTCTTCAAAGTTATATAGAGTTTTATAAGTGTTTATCATGTATTCATCACTATGGTATCTTCCTAATAGTTTTGTCATCTTATAACATCCCCTGTGATTCACCTGTTCATCCTTTCTTTAATCCCCCTAAACATTCGGCAATCAGAGAGTAAAAATAATTTTACTGTCGCTAAGTTTTGCCTTTTCCAGAATGTCACATAATTGGAATTGCACAAAATGCAGTCTTTTAAGACTGCTTTCTTTCATTTAGCAATAAGCATTTATGTTAGATTCATGTATGTATTTGTATAGCTTGATAATGAATGTATTTTTATCACTGAATAATACACTAAGTTCATCACAGTTTATAAACTCAACCGCAGAATGACATTTTGTTGTTTCCTGTTAGTTTCTGGTGATAAAGCTGCTATAAACATTTGTGTGCAGATTTTTGTACACACATATTTTTAAGTCAGTTGGGAAAAAACCTAGAGGAAAGACTTCTCAACAACATGGTAAGACTATGTATGTGTTACCCTTTCATGACTTGCAAATTCTTTTGTAAAGTGGCAGTACTTTTTGCATTCATTTCAGAAATAAATGACTATTATTGTTTTCCATGTCTTTGCTAGCAATTGGTAGCATCAAATTTTGGATTTTGGCCAGTATGATAGGTTTTTTAGGATAAATCATTGTCTTTAATTGCAATTCTCTAAAGATAAAACATGTTGAACTGGTATTCACATGCTTATTTTCTATCAGTATATCTTTTTTGACTAAGTGTCTTTTTAAGTCTTTTTTTCATTTTAAATTGAGTTATTTCCTTACTGTTGAGTTTTGAGGGTTCTTTTTATTTTAAATATAAATCCTTTATCAAATAAATGTTTTGAAAATATATTCTCCCAATCTGTGGCTTGTCTTTTTATTCTCATAACAATGGCTTTCACTGATCAAAAATTTATAATTTTAATAAAATCCAATCTGTGAATTCTTTCTTTGATGTTGTATATAGAAAATCATCACCAAACCTAAGGTCATAAATATTTCCCTCTATGATTTCTTCTAGAAGTTTAACAGTTTTAAATATTATATTGGGAAGACTATTACTCATTTTGAATTAAGTTTTGTGAAAAAATATAAAACTTGTATCTAGGTTCATGTTTTTAATATGAATATTAAATTGCTCCATCACCACCTGCTGAAAAGACTGTTTTTTTCTGTTTGAATTGCCTTAGGTCTTTTGCCAAATCTTTGTTGATGATACACATGTAGGTTTTGAGCTTTGTTTTCTGTTTCACTGATTTTAGTGTCTATTCTTTCACCAAAACCACATTGTTATTGGTCTCTATGTAAAGTCTTAATATCAGATCATAAGTCCTCCAACTTTGCTATTCTTCAATATTGTGTTGGTTATTGTAGATTTTTGCTTCTCCATAAATATTATAGAAATACTTTGTACTATGTCCAAAATATCCTGCTAGGATTATGATTGAGATTACATTAAATCTATAGATTAAGTTGGGAAGAATTGACATATTAACAACATTGAGTTTTCCATTACGTAAATATGGAGTATCTTTTCATTTGTTTAGACATTCTTTGATTTATTTCATCAGAATTTGTTATATTTTATCTAATAATGCCTCTATTTGGCGTTATTGTAAATGTATTTATTTTTAACTTTTATAATCCTTGCTATTCATTGCTGTTACATAGAAAAACAATTGATTCTATATATTGATTTTATATCATTCAATCTTGACATACAACACTTTGATTTGTTACAAGCTAAGGTGTTTTTAGAGTTCTACTTTATTTATTTCGAGAGAGAGGGAGAGAGCACAAGAGAGAGAGCAAGCAAGCATGGGGGAAGGGCAGAAACTGAGAGAGAGAGGGAATCCCAAGGAGGCTCTACGCTTAACTGACTAAGCCACCCAGGTGCCCCAATCTAAGGTTTTTTAAAAAATAATTCTTTAGAGGGGCGCCTGGGTGGCTCAGTTGGTTAAGCGTCCGATTTTGGCTCAGATCATGATCTCACGGTCCGTGAGTTTGAGCCCCGCGTCGGGCTCTGTGCTGACAGCTCAGAGCCTGGAGCCTGCTTCAGATTCTGTGTCTCCCTCTCTCTCTGACCCTCCCCCGTTCATGCTCTGTCTCTCTCTGTCTCAAAAATAAATAAACATTAAAAAAAATTTTTAAAATTAAAAAAAACTCTTTAGGACATTCTACATGAACAATTACGTCATTTGTGAACAAAGGCAATTTTCCATCTTTCCATTATATATACACTGTCTTTTCTTTTCTTGTCTTGTTGCAATATGTAGTACTTCCAGCAGAATCTTGAATAGGAATGATGAGAATGATGCCTTCCTTGTTCTTTAAGAGGAAAGTGTCCAGTGTTAGCTACTGTTGTTATTTTAAGGTGTTTTCATCAATTTGTGGAAGATCCCCCTGTATTCACTTTTCTTGAGAGATCCTATCATTAATGAGTGTTGAATTTTGTCAAGTGATTTCTCTTCATCAATTAATGTGATTAAATAATTTTTTCTTCTTTAGCCTGTTATTATGGAGACATACTTGGATTGATTTTCAAATGATGTTATTCCACCAGATGGGATGAGGCTCTTAAGCATTGGAAAGTAGGTCCTCGTTTTGAAGAATGCTCTCAGCTGTGGCCAACAGATGTTTCTCACTCTTAAGATCATCCAATAGTCAGACTCCAGCGAATTATCAAACCTACCATTCAAGTTTTCCTATTTGTTTACAGTTTTAGGGTTTTCTAATTGAGATAAGTCAATCTTGGCTATCAGTGACTCTGAATTTACTTGTCTCTCAATTTTCAAGTTGATGGTTTGCTGTACAATCTCAATTCTCTGATTTGTCCAAGATAAGCTACTGATTTTCAGTGTGCTCATTTTTTTCTGGTAAGAGTGATTACTCCATATCTCTTTAAGTATCAGAGCTGAAATCTCAAGTGTAGATCATTGATTCACATTGTTTGTTCCCTTCTTATAAATGCATTTAGAGCTATACATTTACCTCTTAACATAACTTTAAACTTTTCTGAAGTTTTGAAATATTGTATTTTCATTATCATTCAAATCAAGAGGTTTTTTTTTAAAAGAATCTATTGTAACTACTATGTTGTAATGCATGGAATATTTAAGTGATATACCATTAAATTTATACCATTTTCTAATAGATTAAAAATTACTGAATCTTGATGATTTGAGAGAATAATCTCTATTTACTTCAAGCCTTTGATCTTTATTGAATGTTTATGGATCACAATGTCATCTATTTTCATCATTGTGCTATGTGCACTTTAAAAGTATGAATCAATGCAGCTGTTGGGTATGCCAAATATTTCAGGTGATTTAAGTTTTTGTTGTCCAAATCTTCTATCATTGCTGATACATTTTCAGTAACAGATCTATTGCTTACTGAGAAAAGATGCTAATATCTCTGAATAACATTTTGGATTTCTTTTTTCTTATTTTTACAAGCTTCACTATAGATATGCAAAAATCTATAGGTGTACATGCATACACCTTTAATATTATAATTTCCTTTATCAATGCAAATTATCTCTCTTTATCTCCTGTGACACTTCTTGCCTTCAAGTGTAATTCTTTTATATTAATATAACCACATAATTTTGATTTTCAGTGTGTGCATAGTATTTAATTTTGGATTTTTTTTAAGTTTGTATTTAAATTCCAGTTACTTAACATATAGTATAATATTAGTTTCAGGTGTACAATATACTGATTCATCACTTTGATACAACAAATGCACTCCTTAATCCCCATCCCCACCCACCTCCCCCTCTGGTAGCCATCAGTTTATTCTCTATAGTTGAATCTGTTTTTCAGTTTGCCTCTATTTTCTTCTCCCTATGCTTATTTGTTTTGTTTCTTAAACTCCACATATGAGTGAAATCACATGGTATTTGTCTTTCTTCAAAGGACTCACTTTGCTAAGCATAATACTCTCTAGCTCCACCCCTGTCATTAAAAATGCAAGATTTCATTCTTTTTTATGACTAATATTCTGGTGTGTGTGTGTGTGGGGGGTGTCTGACATCTTTATCCATTCATTAGTGGAAGGATACTTAGGCTTTTTCCATATTTTGGCTATTTGTAGATAGATATTTGTAGGCTATTTGTTCTATGAACATCAAGGTGTATGTACCCATTTACATTAGTATTTTTGTATTCTTTGGGTAAATACTTAGTACTGCAATTTTTGGATCCTCGGGTAGCTCTATTTTAACTTTTTTAGGAACCTCCATATTGTTTCCCAGAGTGTCTACAGCACTTTGCATTCTCACCACAAGTACAAGAGTGTTCCCCTTTGTCTGCATCCTCACCAACATGTGTTGTTTCTTGTGTTGTTGATTTTAGACATCTGACAGGTGTGAGGTGATATCTAATTGTAGTTTTGACTTGTATTTCCCTGATGGTGTGTGATGTTGAGCATCTTCTCATGTATCTGTTGGCCATCTATATGTCTTCTTTGGAAAAATGTCTGTTCATGTCTTCTGCCCATTTTTAATTGGATTATTTGTTTTTTGGATGTTGAGTTTTATAAGTTCTTCATATATTTTGGACACTAATTCTTTATCAGATATGTCATTTGCAAATATCTTCTCCCATTCTGCAGGTTGCCTTTTAATTTTGTTGACTGTGTCCTTCACTGTGCAGAAGCTTTTTATTTTGACATAGTCCCAATAGTTTATTTTTGTTTTTGTTTCCCTTGTCTTAGGAGACATATCTAGAAAGAAGTTGCTACGGCCGATGTCAAAGAGGTTACTGCCTCTGTTCTCCTTTAGGATGTTTATGGTTTCATGTTTTACATTTAGGTCTCTAATCCATTTTGAAATTATTTTTGTGCATTGTGTAAGAAAATGGTCTAGTTTCATTCTTTTGCATGTTACTGTTCAGTTTTCCCAACAACATTTGTTGAAGAAATTTTTTCCATCTGGATATTCTTTCCTGCTTTGTTCAAGATTAATGGACCATATAGTTGTGGGTTCAAGCATTCTTTTACATACAAAGTTTCTATTTCCTTTTATGTGGCTTTTTTCTTTTAATAAAATATAGTTGGTATTTTTATTTAAAAAAAGATTGCATATATTGTCCTTTAATTATATTGGTTAGAGATGACATGGCATATAAAATTTTGTTTTTGACATATCTGTTGGCTGATTTGACTAGGATACCTAGGTCTTAGACTTTATATGAACTCTCTAGATTATAACTTTGCCTAGAGCTTCCTGCCTCCACCCTTTCTGCTTAAACAAAAAGCTGCCTCAACTTTCCTGTTACGGAAACATTTGACAAAGTTTGCTGTTTCAAGGTTCCTCTAGCACTTTTTAGTGTGCCCCCTCCTGTTTTCACAAATCACCTTCCCAAAGTATTCATATGTAAAAGCTTTGTTCACCCATCCTTTCCCTCAGACTTCTCAGTTAGTCTTTCAGTATTTCCTTATTGTCAATTGTTCCCCTCTCTCTACTGTAATCATCTTTTCCAGTGAAGTCTCTCCTTGTATACAGTTATTTTTAAGAGGTAAATAGTTTTATTAGCTTTTTTTTCTTTGAGACCATAGTGAAAGTAATGACCTAGCTATTTTTATTTTTTTATTTGAGTGTAGTCAATGCACAATGTTACATTAGTTTCAGGTGTACAAACCCACAGCTAACATGATACTCAATGGTGAAAAACTGAGAGCTTTTCCTCTAACATGTGGAACATGACAAGCATTTCCACTCTAGCCACTTTTATTCAACATAGTACTAGAGGTTCTAGCCACAGCAATCAGACAAGAAAAAGAACAAAGGAAATAGACATTCATGTTGGTGAAGAAGAAGTTAAACTGTCACGCTTTGTAGATGTCATGATACTATACATAGAAAATTCTACCAAATACAACACCAAAAAAGTACTGAAACTGATAAATGAATTCAGTAAAGTTGCAGATTACAAAATTAGTATCCAGAAATCAGTAGCATTTCTATACACTAATAATAAATAGCAGAAAAATACATTCAGAGAACAATCCCATTTGCTATCACACCAAAAAAAAAAAAATACATAAGAATAAACTTGAGCAAGGAAGTGAAAAAACTGTACTCTGAAAACTAAAACACTGATGAAAGAAACTGAAGAGGACACAAACAAATGGAAAGATATTCCATGTTCATGGATTGGAAGAAATAATGTTGTTAAAATGTCCATTTTAACTCTCAGTCTACAATTTCAAAGAAATGCCTTTCAAAATACCATCAGTATTTTTCTCAAAACTAGAACAATATTACCAAAATTTCTACAGAATCACAAAATACCATGAATAACCAAAGTGATATTGAGAAAGAAAAACAAATATTGAGAAATAAAAACAAAACAAACAAGTTCAGATTCCAAGACATACTACAAAGCTGTAGTAATCAAAACAGTATGATACTGGCAAAACAACAGCAACAACAACAACAACAACAACAACAACAAACCCACAGAAACTTAGAATAGAAGAGACTATAGAGCTCAGAAATAAACCCATGTTTATATAGCCAATTAATCTATGACACAGGAGGCAAAAATAAGAAAAAGAATCTCTTCAATACATAGTTCTGGGAAAACTGGACCACCTTCTAACACCATACACAAAAATAAACTCAAGATGGATTAAAGACCTAAATGTGACACCTGAAACCATAAAAATCCTAAAGAGAACACTGGCTTTGTGTTTTACTTGACAGAATACTTCTATTTAGTAAAAAAATAACATAATAGGCTTTAGTCTATCATCTTATAATTTGTTTTCTAAGATTTTTATCTGCTTTTGTATTTATATTTTACCCCTTTGGCTCTCTTGGAAAATTCAGTTTTTCTCCTGTATTAGGTTTTTATTTTTCCTTGTATTATATATCATTATTTAGTTGTACCTTATGTTATTTCTTCCTTATTAGATTTTTAGATGCTCTGTTCTTTTATTATTCTTTTAGCAGTTATACTACCAATTTCAATATGCATCAATGACATATTGCAGTCTACTTTAAATTAGTACTTGTCACTTCCCCTAAAGGCAAGAAACTTCCAGTAGTTTAACATTATTTATTCCCCTTATTCTATTTTTGCTTTTAAGATATAGAATATTTTATCTCACATGTTATAAATCCCACAATATTTAGTATTAATGTAACATTGATTTCTACTTACCCATATATTTACTGCTTGTTGTAATTTTACTTATTTTTTGAAGTTGCTTGATTTCATCTGGAGATTAGTTTTCTCATAGGAAAGGTCTATAGCTTTGAAGTCTCAAAATTTTTTTTGTGGGGAGACATTAGAAACATCTTTATTTCACTTACATTTTTAAAGGTATTTTCACTGATTATAGACTCAAACAGTTCTATTTTACTCTGCTCCAGTTTGGAAGCTGCCCTAAAAGAAACAGCTACAGGCATGTGGGTTGCAATTTATGATCTTTCCTTATCTCAAGGTGATTCACTCTGGTTGATTGTCTGGTACAATTATTTTATAACTATTGTATAGGTATTTAATTGGAAGAAGAGCAAATCTGATACCTAATTCTCCATCATGGTCATATTCAGAGGCCTTCAAACTTTCTTTACACTCAAATTCATCTAAGACATTTTATCTATTATTTAAAATTTTGCAATGTTTAATTACCTAATGAAGAAAGACTTAAATAATATATATAATTATTAAATAATATATATTATTTAATTATATATTAAATAATTAATTATTAATTATTTATATATTTAATATTTAATTATATTAATTAATATTTAAATATATTAAATATATTTAATAAAATATATATTTAATATAATTAAATATATATTAAATAATATATTATTTAATAATATATAATTATTATATATTATATAATTTATTATATAATATATAATTATTATATATGTTTAATAATATATGATTATTAAATAATATATATATGTATATATATAATATATATATAATAATATATATACAGACTTTTTACTTCCTTCTTGATGTTGAGCATCAGTGCTGGTTATAATCTAAACAAATGGTCAATATCAATGTCATATTCAACCTCTGAATGCTTGAATAATTTGGAGGGATAAAATGTACACTTGTAAATTATGCTTCAAATGAGCAATACTGTTTTATTGATAATAATTAAATTAAATTTAGAAGAATGTTTCATAAAAACACGGTGAAATTATAATATTTATCATAGGCTTGATTCATTTTTTAAAATTACTATGCTTATGTAAAGAAAAATTATATTCATGAAAAAAATATATATATATAAAATTCCAAGTTTTCTATTTACATGTAGACACACAAACACAGCTGCACATATATCTTGCCTGTGTGATAAATGATTAAACATTTCAAACATGTTCAAGAAAACATTTCCTTTTTATAAATACATGGGACTGATGTCATGTGAGTTTTCATTCAATAAGCAATAGTTTTCATTCAATCAGCAATAACTGTAACAAAAAATAATATTGCCAGGGGCCATTATTTGAAAAGAAATCATTGTAACCAAGAACAATAATCTTAGCACTACCTTTGTCATAAGCACTGGAAAACTGTTCCCTAAATGGAGAATTTCTATGATTCTCCTCTTTTTCTATTTTATTCTAAAGGAACTATGTGTCATCATGAATTATTTATATTGTGCAAGGGATACAGGAAGAAAAGAATATAGTGTAACATTTCTGTAAAAGACATTTCAGAATTTTAAGGGGAGAATAAACCACATTTCTATAGATCTGAGTATATTATCACTTTAACACTTGAAAATAGATTGAATGCTTAATATTATTACAGAAATAAACAAAATGTAAGTTTCATTTTATAGCTCAAATTAAATTGTGCAACCTTATCATTAGAAAAATATAAGGACCCAATAAGAATCAAACTTTCCCACCAATAATTTCAAAATATGACTTAGTTATATTCCAAAAGCTTCAATAATAATTAGTGAATCAAAGAAATTTGACATGTTTCTTAAGTTAGCAATCAGTCCTTATTAATTTTTGTATCCTTAGTCTCACATAATATCTCTCACTTAAATGAATGAATGAATGATGCCAAAATGAACAAATAATTCTTGAGCTAAATTTACTCCTGTGAGACCATTTGTGTTGATCAGTTCTTGCTTCATATTTCTATTACCTTTAAGTACATTAGTGTGACACAATGTCAACAAACAGTTTTATGACTGACCTAAAACACAACTTAGCAGCAAAAATTTAGTCAAGAGCATACTTTAGTAATGTATTAGCAGTAGAGTAATAAAAGTAGAAGCAACAGCAGGAGCAGCAGTAGTAAAAATAACAAAAGTAATAGCTTATTTATAGAACATATATGTGACAAGAATGGTTTAATTGCTATAAAGCATTATAATATTTCATATTTCTATAAGTATGAGCATTACTTACATTAATGTTCTTCTTATAAAGAGAACTGAGGTCTGAAAAAGTTGAATACAATAATCCAAATGTCATAAAAACAATATATAACACAGCCAGTATTGAGCTCAGGTATACTAGGGTTTTATACTTTTAATTAATCATTAGTATATAATAGTGCAGGTCTATGGGGATGTATGGAGAGATAGATAGCTAGATAGATAATCTGAAGATAATACCTTTTTCAAATATCTAGAAACAAGCAGGAAAGAGTGTTTTCAGTTCAGCATTTGACGAATCATTTTCATACAAATTAGTTTCCAATGAGTCAGGAAATACATCTAGGAAATGAGAAAAAAAAAAAAACACAATTGTAGAAACTTGGTTAATGAAGCAATTATGGTGAAAATATATCACATGAATCATGGTGAATGAAACATTTAGTGATTTACAGTATTTGGAGATTTACAAAAATCTCTGGGTATTTAATTAAGGAGCACCATATATGGCCACATGTGAACACCTGGGATGCAATGAAACAATTTGGGGGAGGATGACTTTGTAGGAAGGCTGATTGTGCAAACAGAGATTCAAACATAGTCAAGACAGTGGAATATTGTGGGATATAAGATTTCACCTATGAAGGCCAAAAGGCTTCTAACAATATCAGATATGGTACTGACCTTTAAATATTATAAATGACCACACTGTATTACCATGCATTCAATTTCGCCAGCCTAAGTGTGGTGAGCAACCTCATTATCTATTTAGGCTTCATTTAATAAAGGCTAGTGTTCAATGAGCTATTCTATTGGGTGGAATATTGATACCTGAAAACGATGTTTTTAGTTGGTCATCATGCAGAGACCAGAGCATTCTTAACACTGTTGAAATGTCCTGTGTTTTTTTTATGTGAAGAACTTTGATGTGCTTGACTGGGAACTGATGAAACACCAGTATATCTCAAGGTCTAGATCCTTGTGAATGAATGACTGGGATCCTTGAGACATTAACTATGAGTATATATGAAGAATAGACATTATGGTGTGTGTATAGAGTAGGAGTTGGGAGTCAGGGGGAAGGGAGAGGAGGATGGAGAGTTTGAAGGTGAGTGCTGAGCATGTAACTTAAAAAGGGATAAAAGACCCAGACTATGTAGGGAATTTGGGGTCATATTAAGTATTTTGGATCTTAAAACTGAGAACAATTAAATGTCATGAATGAAAGTTCCATTATTTATTTTAGAGTTTAAATATTATTCCTTATGTTTTCACCAGTCGCTTTTCACATCCTTTGTTCCTCTCATATCTCTCCCCATTTGTGCTCTCCCATGACTACCTCATCTCCTAATTTGACAACCACTTAATTGTCTTCTCCAGCTTTAACTCCTTTCTTTGCTTGTCATATCATGTCATCTGCATTACTATCTATTGTCTATTTTGTCAACTCTTAGAGAGAAACAGTAAGTAGTATGAAAAACACTTGGGTATTTTCTAGGCTCTTTGAATTACTTTGTATTTTGGTATTAAATTTACCCTTTTAAAAAAATCTGCTTCTAAGGAATCTAAATCTTATCTTGTTCTCTGTGGTATATATATATATACCCTTGAGTAATTCTGACCAGTTTTATGTCATTAAATTAGTTTTCTTTTAACTGTATAAATTTCTACTTTAGAGTCTGTATATTGAATGGGATGTATAATATAGAAGACAGAATTATATGTAATAGATGGTATTACTAAATTGGTGATCAAACCTTGTGGAGTAAATATTTAAACCTGATTTCTTATGAACAATTAACATTGCTCCCAGATAAAATTCATTTTTATATTTTAATAAATTTCTCTTTTTGTGGTATCCTTACTAAATACATTCAAGAATGAATAATTCATTATTACTGCAGATTTTTAGAAAGAGTTCTCCATCCCTTATTTTTTTAGTAACCAAAAGTTACACATACATCAAATGTATCAAGTGTAGGCTACTTATGCTCAACATGCACAAATATAATTTTCAGCTGCTGGATAAGGAAGGAGGAAAAAACCATATACTTAGGTAATTTTGTCTTCTGGTACGAGAAGTTATGGCTAGTACTAATAAAATGGATTAATAGATATACAGACATACAATTGATCATTTATAAATATCAGCAACATTCACCCAGCTGAGAATATAATTCTCTTGTTGTTGGTTAACACATCACCTTAAGAATATTATTTTATTTTCCTCTTTGACTTAATTTAGAACTATTTCCTCAGTTAATCTGCAGTACTGTACTCTGGTTGGTTATTGGCATTAAGAGAACAAAATTACACTTCACTTCAGTGCTATAGAGAAGGAGCTGAAACTTTACACATTTTTGTGTAAGTCACATGGTCTGTGAAATCAGTGTCTGCTAATATTCTATTCTTGATTGCCTTGTTGTAGGATCCAGGAAATACATGAAAATTGCTGGGGTAATTAAACAATGATAAAGCCTTTCAATTCCTATAAAAACTCAGTAAGTCAGTGGTTGAGCCCAAACCCATTAACATGAAGGAAATACTCAATAATCAGCCTGGAATTTAATTGTTAATTTAGCAACAACAGTATGAACAGGAATTTCAATAATTTCAGTTTTCAGTAATATATGAAAAGACTGGTTCATGAAACCAAGGGTTAGAATAATATTGATGGCTTAAAATCCAGTTACTAATATAGAACCCAAAAAAAACAAGGGAGAGGAAACTGGGGAGTTGTTCAATGGGTATAAGGTTTGTATGAAAAATGAATAAATTCTAGAGATCTGCTGTACAATACAGTGCCTGTAACTAACAATAATGTATTGCACATTTAAAAAATTGTTGAGAGTAGATCTCATGTTATGTGTTTAAATAAATAAATAAAAAAAATAAATAAATAAATAAGAAAGCTAAGAGCTTCATGAAGCTATCTATGGTAATGGCAATATGCCAGGTTAAATAAAGTTGCTTTCAGAAAAATTTTCTCAGATGTTAAAAAAAAATATTTTCATTATATTGTGTATCAGAAAACAACTTTAATCATTATTGTCAGTCACCGTTTCCCTCATTTCAGTGATTGAAATGGAATACCCATGCAACCTGAAGTTAGGCTTTAAAAAGAGCCAGTATTATTAGCCTAAACCTTTGAAAATGTCGGAAGCCAGTTTTAAGTCTCAAAAAACATATACTTTATCTTAATTTATCTAGAATTTCTTCAAATATCACATCCAAAAATAATAAAAGCTATACTTCATTTAACATTATTTTCACTTTGACTTATGAATAATGCAATCTTTTGACAAAGTACTGTTTTTTAACCCTTTAATACGTATTTGATTAGGTATAAACAACAGTTGTCACAAAATAGCCTACTACCTTCTTCTGCTACTTCCATATTTTTTATTGAAAATAAACATTTGAAAAACTGCATTATCATTAAATATATTTTAACATCGAGCTAGAAAGTTATCATCAAAACTTTATCATGTTCAAATGTGAAAATATTTTGCTATCTTAGAAACTGGCTTGCTGAAAAGAGTATGATCTGCCATAAGTTGAATTTTCCTTGTAACGCAATTGTAAAAAAATTACCAGTTTTGTACAATGCTGATGGCTTGGAAACTAGAAATACATAATGTAAATTGAGGGTAAATTTTCTTTAATTTTGTAAAATTGTTTTTTCCTAATTGTATACCAAATGATTCAAAATATATCTGAAAAATACAAGCTTGGAAAAATCGATAGGAAACTAATTTTATAATGGTGAGAAAGTTAATATAAAAGTAGCTTATAACATGTACATTTGCATGAACATTTATTTTACAATTAACATATGATATTTTGTTACATGTTTGTTTAGATAAAAGACTCCTCTTACAAATATTATTATTTTTTTTAAAGTAAGCTTTATGCTCAACATGGGCTTGAACTCATGACTCTGAAATCAAGAGTTGTATGCTCTACCAACTGAGCCAGCCAGGTGCCCCTATTTTAAAAAATTAATAGTAATTGACTATTTCTATTTATACATAAAGACAAATTATTAACCCAAAGAATTACTGTTTATAAGATAAATTCAAAACAACTTCATCTTTTTTGGCTAAAATAAAAATATCTCCTTAATATATACATAGGACTGCAAGTATGAATCACTGGAAAACTATAAACACTTTTTGTTAGTGAGTCCTTAAATAGGAAATGTCTTACTGGGCCAGCTTAAAGTAAGATTTGTTTTAGGGGGAAAAAAAAGAAAAGAACCTTTCAAACATAAGTAATTTATAGAGATCATGGTATTTAAGTAAATTATATACAGAGGACTTCAATTGTGAATCATCAGAAAACTGTAAACACTTCTTATTACTGAGTCTTTAAACAGGAAATACGTTATTGGGACAGCTTAAAATAAGATTCATTTAGGAAAAAAAAAAGGAAAGAACCTTTCAAGTGTATGTTATTTACAGAGATCATGGTATTTGATTAAATATTAGTTTAATAAGAATTTATTTATATGCCAAAAATAATCACATTGGAAAATGGAAGTGATACAAAATGCAATAGTAAAAAAAATGAATAGTGGGAGGACAGAAAGGAAAAAATCCATCAGACTGTAGGATAAACAATAATTTGGAAATTGTTTGCATAGGATGTAAACCTGCTCCATGACAAGGAAGTATGAGTTAAACAGGCCTAAAGATTGGGGCGCTTGGGTGGCTCAGTCAGTTAAGCCTCTGACTTCGGCTCAGGTTATGGTCTCGCGCTCCGTGAGTTTGAGCCCCGCGTTGGGCTCCGTGCTGACAACTCAGAGCCTGGAGCCTGTTTCAGATTCTGTGTCTCCCTCTCTCTCCGACCCTCTCTCTCCGACCCTCCCTCAGACCCTCCCTCGTTCATGCTCTGTCTCTCTCTGTCTCAAAAATTAAAAAAAAATATATATATTAAAAATAAGTAAATAAACAGGCCTAAAGAAGTATAGCAGGGACTCAATTTTGGTAGTTGGATGGTGTGATCAAAACCACAGGAAAGAAGCCAACATGTTCTGTTGACAAAGGTACAACTTACACTGTCAAAGTGTTCACTGTCTAGTGAACTAGATTATTGTTATCTATTGTACCTACATATTGTTACTGGATTATAGTTAACTGTTATCAATTAAAAATCTGTTAAGTGGTATACTGAACATATGCAATGAAGAAACCAATCTAAAAGAAGCAGATTCACTTACTAAATACACACGTATGGAGGATCTGCTATGCCCAGTCACTGCACTCATCTCTAAGAATAAATCGGTCAACATGAAAGGCAGTGCCTCTACTCTCAAAGAACTAATATCTAAAGTGATTGTTTTTACCAATTTTTTGACAAAAAATATGGTAGCCCTGACAAATCACACTGCTCTGCTGGACTCAAGCAATAGCAGTTTAGAACAGTAATTAAGATGTGGTGTACAAAAAAAAAAAAAAAAAAAAAAAAAAATTCTAATCTTTAATTCTGGAGAATACATTGCAATGTCTTAAGGAATTCCAAGAGAAAAATGAAAGATTCCTGGCTGAAATAAATAATAAGCCAACTCATGTTGTTGTAGTATTAACATGAATAGTGAAACTACCCTGACTCAAATTGGATTCAGATTCCACCATTCACAAACCCTGAAACCTTTCACAAATTACTTAGAAGTGTAGAGTTTTAGATTTAGACTAAGTATCTGATGTACCAAAATTCAGCACTTTAAACAAAGAAGTGTTATAAAAGTTTCCTGTACATATTGCACAGAATCTTAGTACTTGACATGAAAACAAAAATAGGTGAAGTTACTCTGTCTGAAGTGAAGAGAGAGGGTCCAATCCCTTGAATGCTAGACCCTTATTTTGGTTATCCTGAGTTGGCTCATGAGACACTTTCTAAAAAACCCACCGGAAACCTAAGGAGCAGAGTTGAAAAATTCCTCACCTAGTCCATCTTCATTTAGCAGGGAATATACTCCAGAGAATTTATTTCCATCCTCTTCTACAGTTAGTTGTGGCCTACTTGAAACTAAAATTTACCCCCCTAAACACCAGCTTATCAGATGTTCCACGACTGTGTAACTATTTGGAAGGAAACAGCAATGTATTACTCAAAGGGAAAATAAAAATAAATATTATAATCCATTTTGTTAGAAGACTCAAAGTGTACACCGTTTTGTTAGATGTAAAAAAAAACATCTCTTTTCCACTCTGACTTTATAGGATTCTGAGAAAGGGGAAATCAGAGGACAAATGTACAATTTGGAAAGGACATACTGCAATAATTGTAATAATACTTCTCCATGATGTCTAGAGACAAATTTTACTAACTATACCATGACTTTCTCTCTCTCTCTCTTTTCCTAGATCTATTTGCACTTAAAAGTATTCATGTTATGAGTAAAGATCAAAGTCATACTAATTTCTAAGGCTGTTAAATTTATTAATCAATTAAACTAATATTAACTGAATATGCAATGAAACCCTATGTATACTAAAAATAAGCAATATAATATTCATACATGAAAAACTATAATCAGTATAATGATGCTAAGTTATTAACCAATGCTCACAGGGTTTACTTGAAAATTCTTTCAGTTCTTAAGAAATTTAAAAAGTTTTATAAGTAGTTACAATGAAATACAGTGTGGAGTTGTCACTTTACATATAATCTATTGAAACTTCTCCCATTTACCATTATCTAATTTAAAATGGAAATATGACAGCACCTTGCTTAGCCCATTAATCCTCAAATAATCTATCATAGCTTATAATAAATAAGCTATAACTTGGTTGTCAGTAAGCTGTACTAAATTGTCAAATTTAATATACCTGTGTTAAGTTCTGTTGGGGTTTTTTGGACTTGTGAAGAAAAATTTTATTCAATGCAAAATCTATTGATACTTGGAAGATAAATATTGAAACATTTTTTATAGAAAGAGGCAGATGTAATAAGAGAAAGAAAAGGCGAAAAAAAGAGTAAAAGAATGGAGAGAATTAAAAGAAGATAAAAGAAAAAAAAACAAAGGGGAAGGAGACACTTAAATTTAAAAATTAAATAGGAAATATAAGGATATTTTCATTTATAAGAAAGCACAGAGGATAAATTAAATGTATGAATAGTACTATATTTATACATTAACTCATCAATGATTTATTGAATATTTACCATGTCCCAGGAATTCTGAAGTTGTCAGGAATATAGACAGTGCCAACTAGGAGGCTGCAGTTTACTGGGGACACTGACAAGTCAATGGACATCATAGTACTGTGTTATGAATGTTTTAATAAAGAAAATCCCAGCTGCATACACACATACATACATACATACAAAGGACATCCATATAGTTCTGGACATCCTTTTAGTTCTGCAGGTCAGAAGTGCCGTATGGGTCATCAAAATGTCTATAGGAATATGTTCCTTTCTGGAGGCTCCCAGAACAAAATCCACCACTTTGCTCAATTGTATGATTGCAAGAATTCAGTTCCTTGCTGCTATTGGAGTAAGGTTTCTATTTTCTCGCTGACTGTAAACTAAGGACATTCCCAGCTTCTAGAGGCTGCCACATTTCTTGGCTCCTATTCTCCTTTTCCCCTCAAACCTAGCAATAGCAGGTCTAGTCCTCACAGTGCATCTTTCTGAAATCACTCTTCTGCCTTTCTCTTCCACTTTTAGGGAATCATGATTAGATTGGGTCCACCCAGGCACTGCAGGAAAGTCTCCCTACCTCGATATCCTTATCCTTAATCACATCTGTAAGTCCTTTTGCCATGTTAAGTAACATATGTCTGGAGATCGGGGTTTGGATGTCTTCAGGGGTGAGGGAGCATTATTCCATCCACCGGGGAAACAGTAGGTAAGATCCTTAACAAAAACATATATATATATATATATATATACCAAATTTTAAAGAACAAGTAATATTTCCCCAGAGGAAGAAAAAATAGTTTAGCAAGAACATTTCAGAGAGAGGTTTATGAGTCAGAAAAAGGAAATGGCAGTTTTGAAAAAATGTCTCAGTTTAGCAAGTTTAGATGTCATGAAAGGCTGAAGAGACTATCAGGAGAATGAAGTGTTTCCTAAGCCATGCCTCGGTGTTTGAGTTTTATTCTAAATGTAGTAGAAAACCATGGAAGCACTTTAAGAAAAAAAAGTAGTATCATATGTTCATTTTATAAAAGTTACTGACAGTACGCTGAAAAGGAATTGCAGGAAAGGGTCAAAACTGGAGGAACAGAGAAAAGTTAGGAGGATAATTCAATAAATGGGAGGAGAAATGGCATCAGCTTTATCATAGGCAGTGACAGTGATGACCTTGAAGAGAGGATGGAGTCTAACAATATCCAGGAAATATAAGTAAGAGAATTTGACAATAAATTGGATATGGGGGATGAAGTTAATGGGGGAGAAAGAATGGTTTCAAGACTTGTAGCTTTGGAAGCTCAGGCTGGGAGATGAAAGTGTCAACTCACGTTCCTTTAAATGTATGCCCAAGGAATTGTAGTAAGGAAGTCTGGAAAGGCTGACTTATTCTGTGATATACTGGGCTTGGCTGCCCTACACTGAAACTTCAGTTAGAACAAAAGCTTTGAAAACAACTATATCTTTATAAGATGTTGCTCAGTCCTTATAAAATCAATCTATACCATTGCTATTCCTCATTAATATCATATCATTTATCTATAATTCTAAATTGACATAAATCTAAATTTCTAACTGACATAGAAATTCAGGGCATCAACAGTATAACATCCTTTAAGTTTTAAAGGAAGAGAGGATATACATCAAGGCATGAGAGTATCTTTGGTGTCTACGAAGCCTCACACTCTAAGAAAGGTACATGTTATAACAGAAACATTAGTTGGAAATCAGTTACAAAAAGACATCTTCCAGCTCTATCATTTCTAAAAGTATTTTAATAGAATAGCTACAGATTAGTCCATGAAAAAATTTCATGAACCCCCTACAAAATCATTCAGATGTTATTTTCATTTCTGTTACTAATTTCTGTAAAAATTACTAGGTATCCTTAGAGGACCCCTGATTTCATGGCTTTGGGTAGGAAAAAGAAATAGGCTGATGTGAACTCTCTCATCATTAACTAACATTTAAAGTACATTCAAGATGTGTTGAAACCATCTTAAAGGGTCTCTCACTGGCCAAGGTGTAATAATTAGATAATTAAACATTAAAAGTTATCATGGTATTTTGGATCATTTGACTTTATAAAATTCTATGAGTGCAAAGAGAAAATTATATGAGGTACAGAATAATGTATATAGTTACACAAGATTAAAAAGATGACAGAATAGACTAGTTATAATTTTAAATTATTTTTACAAAAAGGGGTATTTTATCCTAAACTTGATTATAGAACATATATACATATGCATATATATGCGTACATATATATTATACATTTCTTCTGAAAGTAGGAAAGTACAAACAGTGAAATGGTCAGAAAAAAATATCCTCAAGTACTGAAGAAATGTAGCAAATATAAGAAGGTTAGAAGTGAGTCTAAATACTACCACTAGTGATCATACCGAAGGAATAATTATTAAAAAGACCAGCCACTATTTCAAAAACATAAATTACTCAAAGATTTCAAAGAATAGACTTATGTAGACATGATCCTTTACTAAAAAATCTGAAAAAAGCTAGTAAATTACAAATTTTGTAGAAATACAGTTAAGCTATATATGGGTTTCTAATCATAAAAGACAGACATGAAACACCATGATATAAAAAGTAAACCTTCATTACATTGGAAAAGAAAAGAGAGACAGACAGACACACACATACTCAGGATAATATCAAATGCTTTAATTTGAAACAATCTCCCCATATCTTGGGTCCCACCCAAGAGTCAACACTTCAGCAATCATAAATACATAACTTTTGTATGGTATTCTTTTTATCATGTTTTGAAAGAGAACTAGAGAACATGTAAAAATAATATATAGTATACTAAATGAAACTCTGGAATATGGGAAAAGTGGCAATGAAATGAAACAGTAAAGATGCAAACAAGTTTATGTTACAAGCACCTTGTAACTTTGAACTTTTATCTCTGTCTCCTTAAATCAGTGAGGCTGTGCTCTGTTCAGGATCTGTTTTCCTACATTGCAGTTTGGGAAGGGCCTCGAGGTCCTGCCCATGTTCTAATGTTCAAAAAGCGATGGTTGGGTAAGTCCTGTTTTAGTTACTCTATCAAATCTAATGGCAGATTTCCTCCAATACAACTTTGCAAAGTAATCCAACATTTTCAGTACATAGGCTGTGCCCTCCAGAAGGAGGCTTTGCACTTCTCTAACTGAATTATGCTGTAATCTAGTTTTATTACAGACCTTTTTTAAAAGGAGGCATCTTGTAAACGTGGGTATTGAGAATTTCATCGATGCATGAGGCAAGGTCCCAGATAAAGATCCCAATTTTTTTCTTCAGCAAAAAAAATTTATTTTATTTGTTCCTTTAGTTCCCTTTTCCCCACTTTTGCATACTTAGAGACAACTCTCCATGGATGTCCTTCATGTACACACATGAGTTGAGCAGAGGCCAGAATGCCTTATTTCTAAAGTATCTTTTGAAGGATGTGTGTATAGCAAACAGCCTTGGAAGATAGAGTATTTCCCTCCAGAGCAGATAACAGGTATGTTTACTGTCAATTATAAAAGATTTGAGTTCCTAAGAAAAAGTCTCCTCTCCTATAATTCACTCCACTGTGTGTGCAAAAATCACCTCTTCTTATATCACTCTTTAGAAATACAGGTTTACAGAACAGGTGCAATAAGAACTTGATACATTGACTGTAGCCATTGAAATGATTAATTCCTTCATCTAATAATTAATTCCTTCATTAATTCCTCCTATCATCTAAAAGGGTGATATCTTCAGACAGCACTCATGAAATAGTAAGAGGCTAATGTTTAAACTTGCATATGGGGTAACACCCTTTACAGTTCTTGATGGTTTTGGCAATGGAGATGGGATGCTGACAAAGACATGATTTCCTGGAAGGGAAGAATGAGTCCTGGTGGGCCAGTGAAGAGAACTTGTGGAATGGGGAAGCAGATTCAAAGGCGGCTGCTAACCATCCTCTGGGCAAGTAGACTTTCTCATTGCTATTGTAGTCAGCCTTAGGTCCTCCTGGGTAGGCAGAAATTTCTGATCCCTTCCAGGTAAGTTACAGAGACATGTGCTGATACTAAGCATGAAAATGTAAAATTTGCAACTGCTATGTGCAAAACCAGGTGAATCACTGAAACTTTGGATAGTTCACTTGTGAAAGTGATGAGTGCATAATGCTAATTAAGGGACCATTGTATTCCCTGAACAACTTTACAGCCCACCTTCTCCTGTAGCATGTTGAGCCAACCTTATTCCTTTTGGAGACAGGTAATATTTCAGAGTTTCTTGCAGTGGTGGGTCCCGACTGTTCTAAGGCTGCTTTTGGCCCTACTTGGGAGAGTTTTCTGAGAAAGACAAATTCCTAAGGAAACAGAAGATGACACATTGACTAGTGTACGTGCTAAGGGCCTGAACTCTGATGTGACCAATTGCTATGGAGCTGCTGATCAAGTCCGCACCTCACAGACTGTCACTGTTGCTGGCTGGATCTATCGTCAAATCACACATGGAAACATTCACTTTAACAGACTGGGCACAAATAAAGGACTCTATTGTTTTGATGTGGAGTATACAGCTCCATGCTGAATTTATGGCTGTTATCAGAAGTTGACCCATTTGTAGGCAGTGAGAGGGGCACAATCCTGTGAGGCAATTGCCCAAGACTGCTGCAAAGAAATTAAGCAAATGAGACTTCCCTCCCACTCTCAGGGTGAAGTTATTCTACTGGGATAGAGCACACTGATTTTGTGGTATTGCGTGGGAGAACAACCCTAATCGCTGGGGGGTATGAGGGAGAGAAAGGAACTATATAGATATAGATATACGTGTCTAAAGGTATATTTTTTCTATTGTAATATGTCTCCAAAGTCTCCCCTGAAAACCTTCCTGTGGTGGGGCTCTCACACACAAACTGTTGCAAGTTCCTTTAAATTTAACTCACCCACAGAGTTACCATTCTCCTCCAGGTGGCTCCAACCATGATTTAATAATCACCATTTCTCTTATTATCAAAATTCTGTCATAAAAAGCTGAGAATGTGCCCAGCTTCTGCACCTTTCAGGAAAACAAACATACAAACACCTGTATACACCTGCATATGTCTGCCCCACTCTCATTCATTCTCTATAGCTCTTATTTGGGCCACATGCATCTTATTTGGGGACCCCCAACAATTGTGACCAATTTTTTTTATCCAGGGGGGACACGTTGGTACTACTGTCAACTTCTACTCCTGACTGACGTAGGCTACAAGTGAGACACAAACACAGTTTTAAATATTTCAGTTGGAAAATTCAGAAACCAAGAGTCATCAACATCTCCCCCTGAAAAATCCAAGTTCTAGCAATTTAAAATCATTTATGACTTTAGTTCAGCCCCTCATGTTTCCAAGCTTGATTTAGTGCAGTCACTATATAACCATCATCCATGCTTCCAGTCTTGTTTCCTGAGTCTGGTTTCTGTTCTTTAAAAAGAAAATAATCTTCCTACCATGAATAATCACATGAGTTTTTGCTTAATATTCATCAAGAAATCAAACACCACTGAGAATAAAGAGCAAAATTCCCAGCACGGCCTGCAATGTCCTTCGTGACCTGTCATTGGTTTCATCCAGAATTGCCCTTCCTATTCCCCATACCTTCTCCATATACTTAAGTACAAGTATATACACTTGAACTTTGCACATGTTCTTGCAGCTCCCTTTATACATCATGCTTCCTCCTCTTCTAGTGTTCTCTTCTTTCTGCCTACAGTTTTGTTCATTGCATAATCCATAATTATGGATCTTTAATATTAGTTTTTTAATAGTAAAAATCCTTGCATCCTCAATGTCTCATTTCTTTTCTGATTTAAATTCTTCTCAGGAATTTCATCAGTTGCTCACCAATGTGTTTTTACAGCACCCATACATGACTTTAAAATAGTGCTGTCCCTCGCTTTGGCATTATTCTACTTATTTGTCTCATCTTCAAATACACAATAAGCTCTTTGGTCTGAAGCTACCTCAGCAAAACACCAGTCAACAAATTCCAAACTCAATGTAAATATTCAATAAATGTTCACTGGATGTATTAACACATGATTGCACTCCACAATAGTATTTCAATTATTAAATTTTATATGGTGATATGGTCAATTGAAAAGAAAGTGTAAATAAAAAATAGTTTCAAAATAGTCCTTTTGGATGAAGATAATTTAGCTTTTATTCTATTTTATACTATTGATTTAATATTTTTATGCAAAAAGTTACTTGTTAAAGCATAACCCTAACC
The DNA here is from genome assembly GCF_027475565.1 of Acinonyx jubatus. NCBI lineage: Eukaryota > Metazoa > Chordata > Mammalia > Carnivora > Felidae > Acinonyx > Acinonyx jubatus. The sequence continues at coordinate 59,683,404 of NC_069380.1, forward strand.
TTTTATGAGCATATGAATAATGAATACTCCTTTTACACACAATTAGCAATTAGGTTTTCAGATTAGTTATTTGTCACATTGAAAAGAGCACAGTTCTCCGATTAAAGGATGCTAAGCAGATAAGAATTAATGTTGAGCAGATCTTCACGAGACATTAGAGATTCAGTGGGTTGTCCCGGAAACATGAGAGCAACATAAAGTGAAAGAGAAAGGAAATAAATGAGAGATTAAAACACAGATGATAGGAAACTGTCTACTCTTCCATGTCACTTAGTTCTGCTCTGTGTTCTAGTGCTTCAGAGAAGCATTACAGTTAACACCATGGAGACACTTAGGCTGCTTTTATATTTTGGCTATTGTGACTAAAGCTGCAATAAACACAGGAGTGTAGCTATCTCTTCAAGGTCCCGATTTCTTTGGATATATACCCAGAGGTGCAATTGCTGGATTGTATGAATGAATGGATAAGAACATGTGGTCTGTGTACGTATATGTGTGTGTGTGTGTGTGTGTGTGTGTGTAATAATATAATGTTATATAATAATACATATATTATATATGATATATAATAATGGGTGAGAATGATGAGAAAGAAGGAAATCTTGCAATCTGCAATAACATGGGCATTATGCTAAGTGATACGTCAAAAAGGAAAGACAAATACAGTACCATATCACTGATACATGGAATCTAAAATAGCTGAACTTAAATTTATAGAACAGCGGTTACCAGGGACTGGGGAGGGACAGGGGGAATAGGGAGATGTTGGTGAAGTTGTAAGGTTGTAAAATAAATAAGTTCTGGGGACCTAATGAACAGCATGGTGGTTATAATTAACAATACTGCATTATATACATGGAAGATGCTAAGGGAGTAAATCTTAAATGTTCTCACTGCAAAAAACAAAAACAAAAAACAAAAACCAGAAATGGTAATTATGTGATATGTTGGAGGCATTTGTTAATGCTACAATGGAAATCATTTCATAATACATAGGTGAATCAAATGAATACATTGTCTACCTTAAACTTACACAATGTTGTATGTCAATTATATCTCAATAAAACTGGGAAAAAATAAAAAAAAACAGGAAACTAAAACAAAACAAGAAGTAATAGAGAGTGGAAGTGTTGTAGCATCTTCTAACTGTGAGGAAGAAAGTCAACCTAATGAGGTGAATGGGTTGGAGTCTGGGAAAGAGCTTGTAGGAAGAAGGTAGAAATGGGAACATTTTAAAAGCATGTCAAACATGTAGATAAAGAAAAAAATCTTTTTTAAAATTTAAATTTATGTACAGTTTGCTTTTAATAACTTAATTTTAATTTATGAATTCACATACTGTTAAAATACTGAGTAGTAATATTAATGGGATAGTTCTGGAAAAAATAAAGTGAATATATCTCTATGTGCAAGTGGTAAAATTTCCTCCGAAAATGCAAAAGGAAATAAAAAGTATTTCCTTGTTTGACCATTTTACTTACTTTTATGACTCATCCCTCTGTTTTGCTCTATTTTTTACATTAAAACAATTTTTATTTTTCCTCAATAATCTCTGTGACGATCGGCTGAATATGAAGGCTTTTATTTTTGCTGCAGTGCATTCCATAAAACTAACAATTAACACAGTATATTTGAAGTTTTTATGATCAGTTTTCTCTAATAATTCTCTTATTACAATCATAATTTAAAAATTATGCCAGAAATACAGCCAGTGGTAAAAAAGCTATATGTATTAATTCAGCCTCACTCTTTACCAGTGGTTCTAGACTCTGTCACTATCAATGCTTATAAGTTATAAAACGTCCCTTTTAAATTCTAGTTCCAAAAATATTAGACTAAAATGTCTTTCTCAAAGGTAATCCTGGTGAGCACTACCAAATAGCAACTTCAAAGAGGAATCTCCTCTCTTTCCCCTCTGCTGCTGTCCTGGTTGCCTCCATTGTTGTGTAAAACCAACCATTCTGAAAGAGTGAAATTCCCTTCCATTATTAACATTTCATCGTTTTCTCTTTCATTTACTAGTGAAAGGATATGCACCTATGACCTCCCCAGATCTGTTGTGTAGAGTTTTCACCTCTAACTTCCTCAAAACTTTCCACTTGGTCATTTTCTCAACAGGGCACAGAATTAAAGGAGACTGCGTAACACATTATAGGTGTGGATACACTGATACCACCCCCCACAAAGCAAACAAACAAACAAACAAAAACAATCAATCCAACAACAATAAAAACAAATAATGTAAGTGAATTCAATGTACAACATAGATTACAATATAGATACATGAATAAATCTATATTCCGATTTCTCTTAACTATCATTCAATGATCCATTCAACAAATATTTATCAAACGTTTATCATGTGTCTGGCACTGCACTACAGATACTGTGATGGGCCCATGAGGATGCCAAGAGTGTGATGCACATCAGCACTGAGAACATGGATCAGTGAATAGGCAACGACAGCTCACAGAAGAGACAATAAGCTCAAGCATCAGGAACGACTGAAATAGTTGAGTCTTAGATTATGAAGATTTGGTGACAGACAACATGGAACAAGAAGAAAGAGACCAGTATTTTAACCAGAGAGATGACTGAGAGTCTAAAAAAGAGGGGGAAGCAAGTAATCACAGATCAATTGTGTATGGCTTATTCCGAAACAGTGAGAAAAATGGCAAGTCTGGCTAGGCTAGATTTATATAATAAGGATTTGACAGGCCTCCTTGAAGCATTTGGGCTTCATTTTAAATTTAGTGTGAATCCAGGTGGTGGTGGCTGACAATTTATATTTTGGAGAATTCACCTGGGTCACTTTCAGGGAAATGATTGAAGACTATCCCTTATCCAAGTTAGAATTATCAGCAGTTGGGGCACCTGGGTGGCTCAGTCAGTTAAGTGTCCAACCCTTGATTTCATCTCAGGTCATGATCTCTCAGTTCGTGGGTTCGAGCCCTGAGTTGGGCTCTGTGCTGACAATGTGGAGCCTGCCTGGTATTCTGTCTCTCCCTTCTCTCTGCCCCTTCCATGCTCTCTCTCACTTGCTCTCTCAAAATAAATAAATGTATAAAATGAAGAAATCAAATAATTATAAGTTGCACTATATATGTGAGAACAAGGACAGTAGGAAGAAATAGACAAGCTGAGAATATAAAAGATGGAGTAAATAGGATTTAGTGATTGATAATGAAAGAGATATGAACGGCTAGGCTCTGATCTCACACTGGCAATTGAATTTATGGTGCTGCCAACCACTGGGAAAGAAAGCTTAGGTGAGGAGTTAAGTTTGCTAAGTAAACTACTGCACTCAATTTAAAACAAGACGATAGTTATTGGTATTTAGATTTTTCAGATTGCATTACCGATTCTGGCAACACTGTTGATCTAAAACATGTCATGTAACTTTTTCAAGATGTTGTTGTAGCACTTCAGAATGGAGAAGAGAAAAGCTCTAAAAGGCATGATGTAAGTGGTGAGAATTTCTGGTTAATAAGACTTGGGAGATAGATTGGCCTACTTGGTAAATGAAATACTGCTAATTTTAATTCTACATGTGGTGTAGCCTCTAAAAAATACAAAGTCAAAAAAGCACACCCAAAACCTCCAAGGGTAAATATTTAAACCAGTTATAATTTCAACAGATTCAAGTTACTAAAATGCCAGTTTGGTGTTAGCTCTAAGTACATACTTAATTCTCGCATACATCTTTCATCTATTGGTTTTTGGATCATACACAGAGAAAATAAAAATTAGTGAATTGACTGCCTTTGCCTCATCCCAAAGAAGGAATAAAATTCTGAAAGTTTTATGTTTTCTACTGACATATGTTAGCAAAATCTATGATAGATTTTTCCATTGGAAATAGGACACTCATATTTTTAATGTTTTGTCTGTATATACGAAAAATATTTCCATACCACAAACATGTTTAATTGCTTGATAATTTTAACAAAAAAAGTAACCATATCCTTTATATATATAAACAAAAAATTTTTGCTAAAAACATTGAAAAATCTAGTAACTTTATTATAGCCAAATCCAACAATCAAGAGTACAAAATTAAAAATTAAGTCTGGCAAATGTGAATATTTTCTGAAAGTTTTCTAGTGCAAAATACACTGAAACTTTTTAAGTTTTCCCATTACTCTGCTGTGAGGAGATTAAAAATTCAATACTTAGACTCAAACCATTTATAGAAAGGGCTTCTAAACATCAGCATAGTGAAGAAAATGAGTGAGTACTGAAGCACACCTGTTGCTAAATCCTCAAGCAGTTCAAAGGTACCTTGCAGTATATGCTAGTCCTTCATTTAAAATAACTTCCTAGAGTAGCCAAGATGGCAGAACAGCATGGAAGCTTTTTGTGTGTCTCGTGTCCATGAAATACAGCCAGACCAACGTTAAACCATCCTACACACCTAGAAAACTGATTGGAGGATTAACACAACAATCTGCACAACCTGAAACACAGAATTCAGCAGGTACGTGGCACAGAGGGCTGAACTTGGGGAGCAAGAAGCCACGAAAGGGAGGGAACTGCTTTTGAGGGTGGAGGGAGGATGGCGACTAGGGAGATGGGGAGAATACGGGAAAAGCACCCCTCCGCAAAAGCAGCTGGAGAGAAAGTGGAAAATTGGAAACAGCCACAGGGACTACACTAAAAAGGGACAAAGGAGAAAGGAGAGGGTTTAAATTCCATTAAGACTGTAAACAAGGGGAGCACAAACTCTGCAACTCCGCAGCCCGATACCTGGCAGTGCTCTGGTGGGAAGGGCGAATCCCCAGGAGCAGAGTGGGGTCCAGGATGTTCTCAGACCACACGGGGAAAAACGGTTCCACTGCTGGAAAGACATTTGGTAGATACTGTTGAAGCCACCTGGTCCCAGCAGACCCCAGAAAACGGCCACATTTGCTGCTGTTAGGGCAAGGTCATTAAGGGTGAAGTCTCGTTGGTTCCAGATGTGTGTTGTGATTTTCTATAATCCCTGAAATACTGTTGCTACACTATCTCATGGACTTTTTCTGGGGTGGGCTGGCACCTGGCCACAGTCTCGGGGCACCAGCAACAACAGAGTCCAGTAGGCGTTCCTGGGTGCAGCCGATATTTGGCTATTGCTCATTCGGCCATTGCTCGATGAGACCCTCCAGCAGAGGGGCTGAACAGGTCAAAACCGCAGTCCCTCAGAAGTAAGGGGCCGGGGAAAACAGCCGCATCTGAGACAAAACTTGGGAGAGAGGTACGGCCTGGGGCCTGGTCACAGAGAGTGAAAAAGCAGGAAGTGGATGAGAGCTGAAGACAGAGGACGGGTGCGCAATAGCTGATCCGGGAGAACAGACTGGGTAGCTGGGTGCGCCATTTTCCCTGCTCCCAAGCATGCACATACGCACCTAGGAGCACCGCAACAATCCACCCCAGTAGGCTAGCAGCACCATCTAGTGGAGAACAGAGCTATTACACCAAGCCCCACCCAACTGTGCCAACTTCCCTCTTTAAGAACACAAGTCTCACCACTAGCTTAATTTATGGACTATAAAGAGCTACATACACTGACTTCTAGGGGAAAACGAAGCAATTTCAGTCCTACTGCAATCTATTAGGTTCATCTATTCAATTTTCTTTCTTTTTTTTTCTTCTCTTTTACAATTCTTTTCTTTTTCTTGAATACAGAAAGAAAAAAATTCATTTTTATTTTCAATTTTTATTAAAAATATCCTTAATTTTTATTACTATGTTTTAATTTTTGCATAAACTTCTTTAATTTCTACTTTACTTCCATTGTTTTATTTTAGTAACTTCAGTGTATTCACCTTTTGAAATTTTCAATTTCCTTTTTTTCATTTCCTTTTTATCTCTTTCTCATTTCTTTTCTTTTTCTTGAAAGTGAAAAGAGAAAAACATCATTTTTTCTTTCAATTTCTATTAAAAATATTCTTATTTAATTTTAATTACTATATTTTTTGCTTCTATGTAAATTTTTTCAAATGCTATTTTACTTCCATCATTTTATTTTAGTCTACTACAGTGTATTCACATTTTAAAATTTTCAAGAAATTTCTTTTTTATTTTTTCCTTTTTTAAATCGTTTTTCTCTATTTTGTTTATTTTCTTTTTTGTTAAATACAGAAAATGAAAAAAAATCATATTTATTTTTAATTTTTATTGAAAATATTTTTCTTTAATTTTTTCTACTATATTCTTTACTTTTGTGTATATTTTTTCAAATTCTATTTTACCCCCATCATCTCATTTTTGTCTACTTCAGTGTATTCATTTTTTCAAATTCTCAAATGATTTCCTTTTTTTTTCCTCTAATCTGTCAAACCACTTTCAACACCCAGACCAAAACACACCTAGGATCTAGCATCATCTATTCGATTTTAGTGTATCTGTGTGTGTTCTTAATTTTTAATTTTAATATTTTTTAATTTTAATTTTCTTAATTTCAATTTTTCTACCTCATGAATTCCTTTTCTCCCTTCAAAATGACAAAACGAAGGAATTCACCCCAAAAGAAAGAGCACGAAGAAACGACAGCCAGGGATTTAACCAACACAGAGACAAACAAGATGTCTGAACCAGAATTTAGAATCACGATAATAAGAATACTAGCTGGAGTTGAAAATAGATTAGAATCCCTTTCTGCAGAGATAAAAGAAGTAAAAAATAGCCAGAATGAAATTAAAAATGCTATAACTGAGTTGCAATCACGGACGGATGCAGTGGCCACAAGGATGGATGAGGCAGAACAGAGAATCAGTGATATAGAGGAAAAACTTATAGAGAATAATGAAGCAGAAAAAAAAAAAAAGGAGATGAAAGCAAAAGAGCATGATTTAAGGGTTAGAGAAATCAGTGACTCATTACAAAGGAACAACATCAGAATCATAGGGGTTCCAGAAGAGGAAGAGAGAGAAATAGGGGTAGAAGGGTTATGTGAGCAAATCATAGCAGAAAACTTTCCTAACCTGGGGAAAGACACAGACATCAAAATTCAGGAAGCACAAAGGACTCCCATTAGATTCAACAAAAACTAACCATCAACAAGGCATATCATAGTCAAGTTCACAAAATACTCAGACAAGGAGAGAATCATGAAAGCAGCAAGGGAAAAAAGTCCCTAACCTACAAGCGAAGACAGATTAGGCTCGCAACAGACCTATCCACAGAAATGTGGCATGCCAGAAAGGAGTGGTGGGATATATTCAATGTGCTGAATCAGAAAAACATGCAGCCAAGAATTCTTTATCCAGCAAGGCTGTCACTCAAAATAGAAGGAGAGATAAAAAGTTTCCCAGACAAACTTTAATTTCCCAGACAAACAAAAATTAAAGGAGTTTGTGACCACTAAAACAGCCCTGTAAGAAATTTTAAGGGGGACTGAGGGGAGAAAAGATTAAACACACACACACACACACACACACACACACACACATATATATATATATATATATATATATATATATATATATATATGTATATCTCAAAAGGAACAAAAGATTAGAAAGGACCAGAGAATGCCACCAGAAACTCCAACTCTACAAGCATCATAATGGCAATAAATTCATATCTTTCAGTACTCACTCTAAATGTAAATGGACTCAATTCTCCAATCAAAAGACACAGGGTAACAGAATGGATAAGAAAAAAAGATCTATCTATATGCTGTTTACAAGAGACCCACTTTAGACCTAAAGACACCCTCAGATTGAAAATAAGGAGATGGAGAACCATCTATCATGCTAATGGTCAACAAAAGGAAGCCAGAGTAACCATACTTATATCAGACAATCTAGACTTTAAAACAAAGACTATATCAAGCGATGGAAAAGGACATTACATCACAATCAAGGGGTCTAGGACCAAGAAGACCTAACAGTTGTAAACATTTATGCGCCATATGTGGCAGAACCCAAATATATAAATCAACTAATCACAAACATAAAGAAACTCATCGATAGTAATACCATAATAGTAGGAGACTTTAACACCCCGCTCACAGTAATGGACAGATCATCTAATCAAAAATTCAACAAGGAAACAATGGCTTTGAATGACACACCAGACCAGGTGGACTTCACAGATATATTCAGAACATTTCACCCTAAAGCAGCAGAATATACATTCTTCTCCAGTGCACATGGAATGTTCTCCAGAATAGACCATATACTGGGACACAAATCAGCCCTAACTAAGTACAAAACGATCGAGATCATACTGTGCATATTTTCAGACCACAACGCTATGAAACTCGAAATCAACCATAAGAAAAAATTTGGAAAGGTAACAAATACTTGGAGACTGAAAAACATCCTACTAAAGAACAAATGGGTTAACCAAGAAGTTGAAGAGGAAATTAAGAAGTATATGGAAGCCAATGAAAATGATAACACCACAAGCTAAAACCTCTGGGACCCAGCAAAGGCGGTCATAAGAGGAAAGTATATAGCAATCCAGGTCTTCCTAAAGAAGGAAGAAAGGCCTCAGATATACAACCTAACCTTACACCTTAAGGAGCTGGAAAAAGAACAGCAAATACAACCCAAAACCAGCAGAAGACAGGAAAAAATAAAGATTAGAGCAGAAATTAATGCTATCGAAACCAAAAAAACAGTAGAACAGATCAATGAAACCAGAAGCTGGTTCTTTGAAAGAATTAACAAAATTGACAAACGACTAGCCAGTTTGATCAAGAAGAAAAAGGAAAGAACCTAAATACACCAAATCAAGAATGAAACAGAAGAGATCAGAACCAACACAGCAGAAATAAAAACAATAATAAGAAAATATTTGAGCAATTATATGCCAATAAAATGGGCAATCTAGAAGAAATGGACAAAGTCCTAGAAACATAAACACTACAAAAACTGAAACAGGAAGAAATAGAAAATTTGAACAGACCCATAACCAGTAAGGAAATCGAATTAGTAATCAAAAATCTGCCAAAAATCAAGAGTCCAGGGCCAGATGGCTTTCCAGGAGAATTCTACCAAACATTTAAGGAAGAGTTAACACCTATTCTCTTGAAGGTGTTCCAAAAAATAGAAATGGAAGGAAAACTCCCAAACTCTTTCTATGGAAGCCAGCATTACCTTGATTCCAAAACCAGACAGACCCCACTAAAAAGGAGAACTATGGACCATTTCCCCTGATGAACATGGATGCAAAAATCCTCAACAAGATATTAGCCAACCAGACCCAACAATACATTAAAAAAAATTATTCACCATGACCAAGCAGGATTTATCCCTGGGATGCAGGGCTGGTTCAATATCCACAAAACAATCAATGTGATTCATCAATAAAAGAAAGGACAAGAACCATATGATCCTCTCAATAGATGCAGACAAAGCATTTGACAAAATACAGCATCCTTTCTTGATAAAAACCCTCAAGAAAGTAGGGATAGAAGGATACCTCAAGATCATAAAAGCCATATATGAATGACCCAACTCTAATATCATCCTCATTGGGGAAAAACTGAGAGCTTTAACCCTAAGGTAAGGAACAAGACAAGGATGTACTCTTGCCACTGTTATTCAACATAATATTGGAAGTCTTAGCCTCTGTAATCAGACAACACAAAGAAATAAAAGGCATCCAAATCGGCCAGGAGGAGGTCAAACTTTCACTCTTCACAGATGACATGATACTCTATATGGAAAACCCAAAAGATTCCACGAAAAAACTGCTGGAAATGATTCATGAATTCAGCAAAGTTGCAGGACATAAAATCAACGCACAGAAATCGGCTGCATTCTTATACACCAACAATGAAGCGACAGAAAGAGAAATCAAGGCATCGATCCCATTTACAGTTGCACAAAAAACCATAAAATACCTAGGAATAAATCTAACCAAAGAGGTGAAAAATCTATACACAGAAAACTATGGAAAGCTTATGAAAGAAATTGAAGAGGACACAAAAAAAAATGGAAAAAAATTTCATGCTCCTGGATAGGAAGAACAAATATTATTAAAAAGTTAATACTACCCAAAGCAATCTACATATTCAATGCAATCCCTATCAAAGTAACACCAGCATTCTTCACAGAGCTAGAACAAATAATCGTAAAATTTGTATGGAACCAGAAGAGACCCCGAATAGCCAAAGCAATCTTGAAAAAGAAAACCAAAACAGGAGGCATCACAATCCCAGACTTCAAGCTATACTGCAAAGCTGTAATCATCAAGACAGTACGGTACTGGCACAACAACAGACACTCAGATCAATGGAACAGAATAGAGAACCCAGAAATGGACCCACAAACATATGGCCAACTAATCTTTGACAAAGCAGGAAAGAATACCAAATGGAATAAAGACAGTCTCTTCAGCAAGTGGTGCTGGGAAAACTGGACAGCGACATGCAGAAGAATGAACCAGGACCACTTTCTTACACCATACACAAAAATAAACTCAAAATGGATTAAAGACCTCAATGTAAGACAGGAAGCCATCAAAATCCTCGAGGAGGAAGCAGGCAAAACCTCTTTGATCTTGCCCGCAGCAACTTCTTATTCAATACATCTCGGGAGGCAAGGGAAACAAAAGAAAAATGAACTACTGGGACCTCATCAAAATAAAAAGCTTCTGCACAGCAAAGGAAACAATCAGAAAAACTAAAAGGCAACAGACAGAATGGGAGAAGATATTTGCAAATGACATATCAGATACAGGGTTAGTATCCAAAATCTATAAAGAACTTATCGAACTCAACACCCAAAAAACAAATAATCCAGTGAAGAAATGGGCAAAAGACACGAATAGACATGTCTCCAAGGAAGACATCCAGATGGCCAAGTGACACATGAAAACATGCTCAACATCACTCATCATCAGGGAAATCCAAATCAAAACCACAATGAGATACCACCTTACACCTGTCAGAATGGCTAACATTAACAACTCAGGCAACAACAGATGTTGGAGAGGATGCGGAGAAAGAGGATCTCTTTTGCATTGTTGGTGGCAATGCAAGCTAGTGCAGCCACTCTGGAAAACAGTATGGAGTTTCCTCAAAAAACTAAAAATAGAACTCCCCAAGACCCAGCAATTGCACTACTAGGCATTTATCCACGGGTACTGTCGTGCTATTTCGAAGGGACACATGCACCCGCATGTTTATAGCAGCACTATCAACAATAGCCAAAGTATGGAAAGAGCCCAAATGCCCATCGATGGATGAATGGGTAAAGAAGATGTGGTATAGATATACAATGGAGTATTTATTACTCGGCAATCAAAAAGAATGAAATCTTGCCATTTGCAACTATGCGGATGGAACTGGAGGGTATTATTCTAAGTGAAATTAGTCAGAGAAAGACAAAAATCATATGAACTTCACTCATATGAGGACTTTAAGAGACAAAACAGGTGAACATAAGGGAAGGGAAACAAAAATAATACAAAAACAGGGAGGGGGACAAAACAGAAGAGACTCATAAATATGGAGAACAAACTGAGGGTTGATGGAGGGGTTGTGGGAGGGGGGATGGGCTAAATGGGTAAGAGGCATTAAGGAATCTACTTCTGAAATCATTGTTGCACTATATGCTAATTTGGATGTGAATTCAAAAAAAATAGAAAATCAAATTAAAAAAATAAAATAATTTCTTATTAAATACAATCAAGAAATTTTGAATCATTCCTTTGAAGAACCAGAGTATGACATATGTTAAATATGGACAGACTTTTGGCAGATAGTTATTTCTCAAGAATCATCTCTTAAAAAATATATTTTCTTTTTTTTCACTATGTTGCATGGGAAAATTAGCCCATCGATTTTCCTGTAACCAAAGAAAAGGATACACCCAGAATAATGTGCACAGTATTTTTTAAGTTTCTAATTTAAGGCAATTCAAATATTTCCATTGACATGTTTATAGCACTTTTCTAAGATAATCACCATGTAAAGAAAGTTTGCAGATAAATTACTTTCAAATTAACTGTATATAACAACCATTTCAGTTGCTTTTGCCTTTATACTTTGCATAAGAAAGCAGTGCCATTTAGACATCATGCTGACAATTCTCAAGTTTTTAAGATAGAAGACCAGGGCACTTTAAATTGATATAAAATCTGAGCCTTATATATAGAACTGATACAAAATTTGAGCTTTATAATATCCATATAAAGTAACTTTTTCTCCCTTCCTACCCCCTATCTATTTATATGTATCTATCTATCATCCACTCACCTATATATCTTAAGGGAATTTATGAAATGGTCCCTAAGATCTGCCTCCTCCACCCCCACTGTACAAACCCTGTAAAATACCTAGTGGGGATGGCACCTGGTCTCTAGTAGTCTGATAAAATCAGCTGTGGAAAGAACTGTTCTGATAGTTTCCAGACTGAGACTGAACCAAGGATCCTGAGCAAGGGGCAGGGAAAAATAGAAGACTCTCCAGCCATTCCAACCATAGATTTAGTGGCAGTTACAAATTAAGAAAACAGTGGTCTGGGCCTGTATACCTCTTTATTCTTAATTTATAAATGTCTAATTTTGCTAATGCCTTATGGAATTACTTTATCTTCAGATTTTCCTTGATGTGCAACAACTGAAAAACTTTCACCTCTGTTTGAGCCGCATAAACTATTTTTTCCTTGATAGTATCTACATAACACATTCTTACATTGAACAGTATAAAACTTAGTTTTTTGTATGCACAGAGAATATCAAACTTGTGAGTGGCAGGAATAAGCTTCAGAATTTTGCTGTACCAAATTCCAGACAACTTTTTCTTTTTCCATGGTGCCATGATGTTTTCTTGAGTTACGTTTGGGTTTCACACCACTCCTAAATCTTCAGTGATATAAGTATGAAAAGTCAGTATTTCAGAGTCCCTAAGTCATTGAGATGTACAGACATTCTAAGTAATTTCTTCCTATCACTTGGGTTTCCTCAGAGCTGCCCACATCATGACTGGTCTCACTAAGTGCTTCTCATCTCTCAAGTAGGTGTCAGATCAGTGCCTTTGGTTTCATTACTGATATAAGAGCTTACTTTATGTTTGTAGGTAGAATGGAAGCTCCATGAAAGTAGGGTGTTGGTTTATTTCTTTAAAAAATTTTTTAATGTTTATTTATTTTTGAGAGAGAGAGAGAGAGAGAGAGAGAGAGCGAGAGAGAGCGTGAGCAGTGGAGGGGCAGAAAGAGAGGGAGACGCAGCATCTGAAGCAGGCTCCAGGCTCTGAGCTGTCAGCACAGAGCCCGATGAGGGGCCTGAACCCATGAACCAAGAGATGACCTCAGCTGAAGTCAGATGCTTAACTGACTGAGCTACCCAGGCACCCCATTTCTGTATGTTTAGTAAATACAATAGCATTCCGCACATAAAACAGATTTAATACACGCCTGGAAGATAATACACATACATATGTTACATGCCCATATATAAATGTTATTATATATTGCCACTTTGTTGGTTTAGTATAAAATTATAAAGATTGTAAAGTCTACATTTCCTCCTACAGATGGATTAAAAACAAATGCTTATTATAGAAAATGAATCCTATTATTGGCTGTTTAAGTGGAAGACTTAGAATAAGTCAATTAAAAAATTATATTCATTACAGAAATATCTTTTACATTAACTTAATATCTAAAACAATTTGATCAGTTTCAAATGGATGGATTTTCCCTTAAGAATAAATCTTTGTTCTAAAGGTACTCCATTTTATAAAGTTACAAAATATTCTCTTGTACAGTTTATGATGGGCATATGAATTACCTCTTTTTCCAGTGAAACAATGCTAAAGAAATTTTTACACAAACATAAACATGTACACATATCAGCACTAAGGGAGGAAAGAAAACAGTCACGTGGAGACGAGACATTATGGGCAAGATTAAATAGATGAGAATATATAGTATGTAAGCCATGGCTAGAGAAACAGAACTTTAAAAAGGCAATATTAAAAATGGCGGATATTCTTTCTGTGACACACTAAGAGTTTCCAAATTTGGTCTTGGTAGTTTGAGATGGGGTAGCAAGTGAAACAGGAGCCACGTTGACTATTTCAAGAAATGTCTGTATCTTTTACAGTCAGTCTCTCACTTTTATGTGACAAGCAAAATTTTACACCTATGAAAGCAGACAGGAAATTGAAAATGCCCCCAAGGAGGAAAAAAACTTACCTATAATAAAATTAGATTGATTTCCGTCTGCTTATTACTAATACTTAATGTTAGAAAAAGATGAGAAATACCTTTAAATTGTTAGAAGGAAAATACCTTTAATCTGGAATTTTATTTCCTATCAGCTAGAAGTGAAAGCAAAACGGAAGATTCTGACATTTTTATATGGATTTTTGAATATTTTCTCTTTCACAAAAAAATATATACATTATTATATATTAACATGTAATATCTATGCAGTATGTATTGTTATACCATACATTATATATTAACATTTTACTATGTAATATATACTGAAAATATATAACACATTAATAGTATATATTAGTATTGGTAGCTTGAAAAATTATGGAAGTTACAAAACACTGAGAAAAACATGGTAAATAAGATAATTCTCTAAAATAGCGTGATTAAGAAACTAGTCTATTAAAATGAATGCCTATTATTATACTTATTATGCCTTGTTTTTGTTTTTGGCCTAAGTAGTACTATATTTCACTAAAATAAATTAAGTAAAAAGGACAGGAATTCTAAAGACAGAACTGGGTCACAGTTGTTGCATGGCCTTTAATCCCTATAAAATATAATACCCAAACAATGTTTTAAACCCTCCTGATTGCATTAGGCCTTCTGACAGAGAAAACAGATACTACAGGAATATAAATCTTTTGAGGCCAGGTAATCTGTGCTCAATAACTGAGCCCTACCTCTACTAACTCAACCAGGTACTACCTTTGCCAGAAAAAAAAAGGCACAATCCTGATCCTTATAAATGAGTCTTCCAAGTCTGAAATTGTGTCTTAAAGGGATATCTACTTAAAACAATTCATCTACCTAAAATTCAAAGCTATTTATTTATCTTCAATTCACTAATGGAAACGTACCAAGAAAATGTGATTCTGAAATAAAAATAGGTGAAATTTCAAATGAAGACATGGTTGCCAATTTCCTTCAGTTCACAGACACAGCTGTCCTATAGTAATGGGTAGAAAACAATCTGGCTCCTATGCTAACATATAAATAACAAAATGTACATATTCCAGGGTTTTTAACACCAAAATAATGCTATTTCTTCATCTCCCCTAAGTCTTGTGAGAGGGAAACCCAGCTACACCCTTCATATTTCACATCAGGTTTGGGGACTCAACACAGATTGCTTTATGTTGTTATCGGAAGAAATAAAGATTAAATGTGGTATGTACTTAGAAATGGGATAATAGTTATGATAAAATCTGATATCTTAAATGATTAAAAAGTTTACTTCTGGAAGAACAGGAGGGATGACTTTATACTTCTTTTTTTATACTCTTTCTTACTGTATGGATGTGTTACCATATGCTTGTATTACTTTTATTATGTTTATTATGATTATTTTGGGGGTTATATATCCTTCCAGCTTATTTTTATATGCAAATATCCAATTTTTCTTTTAAAATTTTGAAGTCATATTATACTCTTTGCAATATTTTATTTTTCCCAATAAACACATTGAAAAAAATTCTAAACCATTAGGTAAAAACATAATTTTTTTCCAGCTTTACTGAGGTACAACTGATAAATAAAATTTTTATGTAATTAAGGTACACAACTTGATATTTTCATGTATTCATGCATGTGAAATGATCACCACAATCAACATAATTAACATCCATCATCTCACATAGTTGCCCCTTCCTTCCTTCCTTCCTTCCTTCCTTCCTTCCTTCCTTCCTTCCTTCCTTCCTCCCGCTTGCTTGCTTGCTTTCTGTCTGTCTCTCTCTCTTTCTGTGTGTAGTGAGAATACTCAAGATTTACTCTCTTGGAAAATTTCAAGTATACAATACAATATTGTTAACTATAGTCACCATGCTGCACATTAGATCTTCAGAACTTATTCATCTTATGTAATTGAAGCAATGCTATTACAACTATTTGTAATTGGCAGTATTTTCTGTTTTCACTGAATATTCTTTATAGCATAGTATTATACTGGATGCTAAGTCTGCTCAAAATAATGTATAGTTTCACTCAACAAACGTTAACACTTGATTTAAATATTTGTGTAAGTCCACACACACACACACACACAAACGCACGTTCAAATAGGTAAACATTAAAGATAGAAGCTAGGTTTTCCTCCTATTTAAGAAGTGATTTGCAAATATAAAGGGGAGAAAACTTGTGTTTTGCATCACAATTAGAAATATCAGTGTTAAGAAAATATTAAATACATATCATATGCATTCATATATGTGTATGACTATATACATACATGTGTGTGTTTATGTGTGTGTACACACTCATGCATCTGGCTACGTTTGTATTCCTTTGTATGTACACAGACAAATCCTGGGAGCAGTGACACCGTAAAAACAAAGAACACATTCTGTACTCAGATAGACCATCCCCTCTGCTCCCTTTCCCTATATGCACTTATGTCTTCTCCTGTGTGGGCATCCTACACTCTGCTCTGATTTCAACACAATGTGTTGGTTCCTCCCTGCAAGGATTCCCTTCCTAACCTGGTTGGACATGAACACTCCACCCGAGATGGCCCCTCACAGAATACCCTTCTTATCCTGCTCGATTTCTACTATCTTATACCCGACTGCACCTCTTCCATGTGGAGGATGCACTCACACTGTGAATTCCCATATTGGCTGCCAACTCCTTCCCCAACCAAAAACGTTCCCTACTCAGCATAGTCTCTGACCATCTGCACTGTGTTATGTCTCCTCCCATCCCTACCCAGGTGTGTGAATATCTTCCTAATCCACCCCAGTGGATCTGACCATCCCTTTTAGAAACACTCCTCATCCTGCTTTGACCTTGGCATGCTCTCCTGAGACCCCATCCTGCTCAGATGCCCCTCTCACAGTAATTCAGCTCCTATATTCCATACTAAGAATCTGCCCCCACAGCATCCTTCTCATTTCTCTCCAACTCTTCTGATAACTTCTCTAGGACACTTTCTCCCCCATTTCCAGATTAGATGCCTACTTGACTCTAAGATAAAAATAGCTGAGGTAGAGAGGCGGAAAGAGATGAAGTGGTTGTGAAAGAGTAAGATAACAAGGAAGAGACAGAGCCCAAAAGAATCTTAAATGTTATCAATCATAATGTATAATGCAGGTTAAAAAAATAAAAATAACTTCTTTACATTTTTTATTATAAATTTTTAATGTTTATTCATTTCTTTAGAGAGAGTGAGTGCAAGCGGGAGAATGGTAGAGAGAGAGTAAGACACAGAATCTGAAGCAGACTCCAGGCTCTGAGCTGTCAGCACAGAGCCCAACGCGGGGCTCAAACTCACAAACTGTGAGATCATGACCTGAGTGGAAGTCAGACGCTTAACCAACTGAACCCACTACATTTTTTTAATACAGATATACCTGGGGGGTGCATGGAGGGCCTCAGCCAGTTAAGCATCTGACTCATGACTTCGGCTCACATCGTGATCTCAACAGTTCATGAGTCCAGCTCCATGTTGTAAGATGGAGCCTCCCTGCCCCGTGTCAGCGGGGAGCCTGCTTAGGATTCTCTCTTCTCTCTCTCTGTTCCTCCCCCATTCAGCTTGCACTCTCTCTCTCTCAAAATAAGTAAATATTTAAAAAAGGTAATCTGGCATGTGGTAATTTAGTTCAGGGTTTCATATGGGAAAGGAATGTTCATTAATAAATATCCAGAAAATGGTTACCTGGAGGGTCAATTGTGAGGAACTTACACCATAAGAATTTCTCAAGCCCTGAAGTTTGGCAAAAACAAAGATTTTTGGACCATGGTTGTAGGATCTAAATATTTCCAGGACTGCCATATGTAAAGTGTTACATTTATTATCTATGTTATGGGGGACAACTGGGATTAGTGGGTAAAGCATAAATTAAAATTAAAGAAAATATATTTGATCCAATAATAATACCATAGAGATTCAACAATGGTATCCAATATGGATGCTCAGTGAATCCTGGGTTTCAATAGAAATTCTTAATATGCATTAGTTTTTATAGGAATTGATTTCATATATGAAGAAGCATGGCTTTAACTCATTAGCCTGAGGTCAAACTTACCAAGCTGGCACATGCTAAAACCAAATCTCTGACAAAATGATTCTAGAGTCCATGTTCCTAACCAAAAATTAAAAGTCCCTTCTAAACATAAGGGCCATTAAGGAATCTGATTGGTGTCCTGGAAACATCCTGATATGAGCTCATGCCTCCAGCATTTTCCTCACTTGATATGCCTGACACTGTTACTTATCAAAAACATGATTTGTACAAAAGCACATGAACACACTGGAAAAGTTGGGTGCATGCTACAGACCCGGGGGTCCATCTTCCAATAGAAGTTTTGCGTAAGTTCTTGTAGCCACTGTATAGGCAGAACAAGATGAAGGGACTTCAAGAAGAAAACAGCACTTCCTGAAGTATTTCTGCAATGTCATGACAATTGGAAAAAAAACAAAAACAAAACAATGTTAACCGAACTCCACCAGTAAGATCCGGGAGAAAAATAAGTCCACTAAGCACTTGACCGCTCCACAAGCAGATGCTTGATCTGGTGTGATGACATCATGGAGAAAATGTATGTTATTCAGCATTGCTTCACCTGTCAGAGCTCTCCCTGACACAGTGTTTCCCCACACTTCCTCACCCTCATTAATTTAGGAAACCACTTAAATTTTGAAAATATTTGGAAGGAAATAGCAAATTGGGTAAATAGATTAAGCCAGGCTTTTAAGCCCCTGGAAACAATAACTGCACACTATGTCTAATTACACCTAAAATAAATGGGATCTCATTTATTTTTTATTTTCTAAATGTTCACATTTACCTTTACTTTTCAGCCATTATTTAAACATTTATTATTACTATTATTTCACTTTTTCATTTGTTTTTGTCTGCTTTTCTTTGGCTCACAAACAGGATGAATAGAAGACAATGAAATAAGATGGCAGAAGAGAGATAGAGAAGACGAAAGAGAAGGAATGAGAGAAACTTGTCCTGTGGTAACTTCAGATATATAAGGTGAGCTGGGTACTAGAAACAAACTATGCTTGAATATATGAAAGATTTGAAAGTGGTGATAAGAGAAATGTGTCAGGCTGAGGTATGGGATGGCACACGTACCATGCTCACTTGGCGGAGGATCTGGGCAGAACAGACAGGCATATATAGCTCTTCCTTATCTCTGTGATTCTAGTGTACTGGCTGATACCAGGGTGGAGGGGTAAATGTACGGGAAGAAAGAAGAGAATTTCATCTCTGTAATGGAAGTCATGACACCATGGACAGAGAGAGCGAACTATATATATATATATGACATCCTTGTATTTATTTACATATATGTGCTTATTGAAAAGATGTGGGTGGCTGAGAAAGAGGAACAAACATTCATGGAATTTAAATCAAATGATTTATAACTGAGGAAAGTTAATATGCCTTATATATTGTATACTTCTTTTACATAGAGTGTTATTTTATATAACCTGAGCTAACATGTTATAGACATTTAACTTAATACATTTTAAATTAAGATGGGGTGCCTGGGTGGCTCAGTCAGTTAAGCCTCCAACTTCAGCTCTGGTCCTAATCTCACAGTTTGTGGGTTCGAGCCCTGCGTCGGGTTCTGTGTTGACAGCTGAGAGCCTGGATCCTGCTTTATGTTCTGTGTCTCCCTCTTTCTCTGCCCCTCTCCTGCTTGTTCTCTCTCTCTCAAAAATTAACCTTAAGAAAAATGTAAAGTAAGAAAACTATTATCTACCTTTTAAAAATAATTATTTGATAATTCATAAATTTTCATTCCCAGTAGCATACTTTTACTAATTACACATTTTCAAACAAATTAATAGTGCATGCAATACCTCAAGATCTATTTACATGATCTTTTAGATACTCTGGATACACATTTGAAGCTAAATGTTAAAAATGTAACAGATATTATCACATAGCCAGATTAGGGCTATTTGACATGACACCTTTTAAAACGTTAGTGTTTCAAAATCTAAAATACAAGTAGGCTCAGTTGTAAAATATACAGCTAAAAAAGAGTACCCAGCGCAAGGAGAGTGTTTTGAAAACTGGAACTGCTAATGAAAGAATAGTGCACATGAATTAATAATACCATTTCTCTTCAGCTTGAAGCCCAGTATGCATCGCTCACAGTCTTTGGTACATAGGCTTGAGTTCTAACAACGAGGTCTCTCTTGTTATTCCTTTGAGATAGTTAAATTGAATAGCCGGCAGTTTTCTCAGTGGGTGTCTTCAAATGAGACCTTAATAACTCAGTACCTGTATCTTGTCCATAAAGGTAAAATGTGGATTTATAGACTCCATGAAGGATGTCACTATGCTGAGATCTGTATAATACCAAGCAAAATGTAACAGCGATTTCCCCTCTTCCGCATAGTGGTGGAATTGCCAAAGGGGCATTGTGATATTGTGAAAGCGTTATCTTGAATACCTGTCTCACTGGTGCAGCAAATTCAATATGCTTATAACTTAAAAAAAAAATAGATGTTAGCTTCCATTCTTTTTCATAATAATCTAATAATAAAAAAGAATGTATTTCTTTTATTCCACTCTGTACAATTTATAAGTCTAAAACACAAATAGTTATACAGACAGAATATTTTTACTGAAGCAAAAGGTATTTATAAAACACCAGGTAATGAGGCAAATGAATTATACTTTCTGCTTTCCCAATAATGCTAGGATGCTAGGAATTCAGTGTAATTACACAGACAAATTGGATGGAAGGTCAGTATTAGAATTAAAAGATAGGGGGAACAGATTTGTGACCCCTGTAGAGCAAGAAAAGTAATTTAGAAGACAGAAGATAAGAATATACTTATAAACGTTTTAGTTTTTCACAACGTTTAAAAATAACACATTGCAGGGGCACCTGGGTGACTCACTTGGTTGAGTATCTGACTTCTACTCAGGTCATGATCTCGTGGTCTGTGAGTTCAAGCCCCGCATCAGGCTTTATCCTGATAGCTCAGAGCCTGGAGCCTGCTTCGGATTCTGTGTTTCCCTCTCTCTCCACCTGCTCTCCCATTCCCCCCCTCAAAAATAAACAAACATTAAAAATTAAAAAAAACCCACTATGTATAGTAATAATATAAACCAAAGTAATAATATAAACCCAAAAGCAAAACTAATACAGTATTAATAAAATATGCCAAAGAATATAATAATGTACTAGGTACAAATATGTAGCACATATTTGCTTTTCAAGTTGAGCTCAGGGTTTATACGTTTAAAAAAAACACAAAATCCCCTCCATATGTTAAATATTTAAATTAAAATGTATTTCCATTTGGATTTAAATTACATACATTATAAACTATTTATTATTTCCAATATTGGAATATTATACAATTACCCAAACTTTCGCCTAATGCGTAGATGCTGGTATAGGCAGTGAAAAAATAGGGACAAATATCTCATTTTCCTTTTTCTTTTTTCAAGAGAGAGATTGAGTGGGAAGGAGGACAGAGAGAGAGAGAATCTTAAGCAGGCTCCACATTCAGTTCAGTTGCACGACCCTGGGATCATGACCTGAGATAAAATCAAGAGTCAGATGCTCAAATGACTGAGACACCCAGGCAAGCCTCACTCTCCCTTTTATGAGAATTACTAAAACTAATTATTTCGATGTGTTGGCCTTATATACTAATATTCAATAACTAATTTACTAATAAATCATTTCAATTATTTCTCTTTGCATTTTAAAACAAAACGACTGACATGTTTTTGAGCTACTTTGAGTGATTTTCCTTATTCATAATCATTCTGTCTATTGTAGCCAAAGGCATACATTTGTAAAGTGAAGAGCCGATTATGAGATGCCATCTGTTAACTCCACATAATATTCTTTTTGCTTGATGTGCTGGATAAGGATCAAACCCTCAAACTTGACCTCAACAGCGTCATGATCTAGATAATGGATCTGGTTAACACCAATATAACTCATTCATATTCTATTGCTGAACACACTGCAGTCTCAACTCATATTTGATTAAATTTCCATTAATCATTATTAAAGATTCCTCTGTGCAAATGAAATGGCATTTAGTTCATTTAACATATAATTGAGTTCTAATTGAGCAGCAACTGTTTCATAGAATTAAGTACTTTTGAATGTAAAATAACACAGGTACCAATTTTGTGAGTAAAGTCTTATGTACCACTCACCCTGTTTGCTTATTAACTTCAATTTCTAGTTACTGGGGCAATAGCTATTAGTTTATCTTGATTAATACTCTCCTCATCACTAATCTCATTCTTCACTCGGTTTATGGGGTCTCGTCATTTCAGGGAAGTACATTACACCTTTGTGAATCTTTTTCAAGTTACACAATTTTCTAGTTTTACATGGAGAGGTAAATGTCTTACTATAAAAAGAAAGCAGATGTGGGTTATTCTGTTAGAGAAAACTCGTTCTCTTAGACAATGCTATCCCTGGCTTGGGAACAGTGCCTTTAAATAGAAAAAAGAGTATTTTATTTAACCTGATCAAAATCATAAAGCAAATGTTCCCTTCTCATTTTTTTTTTTACTCTCCATTCTCAGTTTCAATGTGAAAGCTGCATACAAACCAGGTCATTTTTTTTTTACATATATTCATACTGTGTAGATTTAAGGCTCAATTTCATTTTCCTCAGTGTTTATCAGCTGATCCTCATTTTTCATGTATTCCATATTTGTGAATTTGCCTACTTGCTAAAATGTATTTGTAATTTCAAAATCAATACTCATGGCACCTTCATGGTCCTTCATAGACAGGTGTTGAATCACCTGTTAACACACATTCCCAGCTGAAGTCAAACAATGCAAAACTCTGCCTTCTTGTTTCAGCTCAACTGTTGTAAATAAGTTTCCCTTTCATGGCCTATTTGGTGTCATTTTTTTTTCCATTTTGTCTTTTTTGTTGGTTATTTCACTGTTTAAAATGGCCCAGGCATAGTGCTTCAGTGCTGTTTGGTTTCCCTAGATGCAAAAAGGCTATCATATACCTTAGGAAGAAAATAATGGGTTAAATAAGTTTCATTCAGGTGTGAGTTATAGTGCTGAAAGCAGTGTGTTCAATGCTAATGAATTAGTAGCATATTTAATATATATTAAAGTGTTTTGAGCAAAAATACACATAAAACAAAGTTCTGTGTTGACTGCCTAATGAAAATGTGACCAGAGGCTCATAGGAACCTACCCTATTTTTCTCCCTAGGAGCAATGGTTAAGTATTTGTTAATTCAGTGTTCATGGTAAATTTCTAGAACACAACTACCAATACTAATAAATAAAAAACTGTATCAATTACAGGGATGTTCAAAAAGTCCAAGAAAGGAACAAAATATTTCAAAGAAGATCCAATAAAATTAGGAAAGACTACATAGCATCAAAAGTGAAACTTGCTCTAGTGGTAGCTTGTGAAGTGTTCCAACTATAAACTCTGGAGCCAGACTGCCTGGACTTGAGAATTCTGATGCTACCACCTGCCAGCCCTGTGATCATGATCAAGTCAGTGAAGTGTCTGTTTCCTCATTTGACAAACAAGAATAATATGATTCTTACAATATAGGAGGAATGGCATATATTTGTAGGGCACTTAAAAAAAATGCCTGGTAAATGAGAAATGCTATGCAAGTATTTTTAAATTATTCAACATTTTATGGGGAGAGTATATTTAACCAAATGTAATTTTTCTTCTAAGTGCTTTGAAGAATAGTTTATAATTTTAGAGACCAGGTCTCCACCAGGTGAAAAAAATGCATGTGATAGTAGCTAAGAATTCCTGAGATATATCATTTGCCAGCTGACTTTACAGTTCTCCTTCTAGTGTGAATCACTTCGCACATGAAAGGGCCACACCCCTGATGGTTCTTTAGCTCCCCTGTTGGGCATGGTAGAATTGGTTTTAAAGCTGTAATGGAGGTAGAGCAAATGATAACCCAGTAACTGACTCAAAGAGTCAGATGTCAAAGACACTTGGGATGGGGAATTGTAGAACATTTTTAATAGTCTTATTATTTGTAATTCTCAAAAAGCTGACTCATATAACTTAGGGAAATAAGAGTATATTCACACTAGTTTCAATGCTTCCTGTATTAATCTCATTTCCTGACCTAACACAATGGCTTGTATATGCATCCTTCTCATACTCCTTTTTTTTTTGTCTACTTTTCAATTATTCTCAGATGTGTCTTAAATATTAGAAGACATTCCAGTTTCCTGCCTGTAGGTGATTGCCAGCCTGCAGCACAGGTAGGGAGAATCTTTAAAGAACTCTACAGTTTTACTGAGTTGAGGAGACCATGGCATTAAGTTCAGGAAGGCAAACGTGGCTACAATTTGCTGGGTGAAGTACCTGAGAAGAGAAAGCTGCATACAGAAAAAGGGCTTCAGGAGTATGCTAAGGAATATCCTTCAATCCTGCTGAGAACTGATCAGTACCTGTGTGAGTAGAAACTCCCAAAGACAAGGAAAAGAAATAACACAAGGCACCAGTAGATCAACAATTCTTTGAGCTTCCACAGGGCTGAGAATAGCTTTGTGTTTCCACCAGCTAGTGTGGAGAGACCTTGTACTACACAAGGCACTGGGAAGGATTTTCAGAAGCATCAAAGCTTAGTTGTGGGGCTGATTTAGTATCAAATAAAGTAAGGCCATTCTGGACATGTTAAGCAAAGTGTTGGGGAACAAATGATATATCATTGGCAAGACAAAAACAAAGCATTCTAAAATAGTGGACTGAGGAATATTTCTGGGGATCAAGAGGTATAAAGAGGAATACTTCTAGGGATAAAGAGGGGCATTCCAAAATGTAAAATGGATAAACTCATCAAGAATGCATACCAATAGTAAATGTGTAGATACCTAATAACAGAGAATCAACAAATATGAAGCAAATACTCATAGAACTGAAAGGAAAAACAGGTCTCATTTTTTTCAAGTAACTTAACTGCAAATTGTGAATCAATTTTCATTATCTTCCATATTAAAATAGGCACTCTTGAGTTCAGCCATTTTGTCTGTTTTGTTCTTAATACATATTTGTGAATAAATAAAGTGGTATCTTGAAGCAAAGTTTCTCCTGAAATTTGCCATTTCACTTTTTTTCTACGCTTAAATCCTTACTTAACTTGGCCACCTTCCTATTTCCTTCACATTGTTTATTATTATTATTATTGGTACAGTTCTTTTTTTATTAGAGAGAGAGAGACAGAGAGAGAGAGAGTGCACACATATGCACAAGTAGGAAGGGGCAGAGAGAGAGAGAGAGAATATCTTATGCAGGCTCCATGCCCAGCACGGTGTCTGACGTGGGTCATGACCTGAACTGAAATCAAGAGGTGGATGCTTAACCAACTGAGCCACCCAAGTGCCCCTCACATTGTTTATTATTATTCTAAATTTTTTCTTCATTTTTAAGGATAGTTTTTAAACTCTCCTTTCCACAAATATCTGTCTCAGAATTTTTGAAACCTGAGCCCGTTGGGTGTCTGACACACAGAATGGATTCCCTCTCACATGTTACAACTACCAGAAGAGTGTCAGGCTGACATCCCCTTCCCTGAATTACCAGTTACATCATTTCCAGCTGCTTTTTATCCTCCAGAAATATAGTTATTTCCCCTCTACTGACTGTCCTATTTGTGTAAATGTGGTTGGTTTAGATATTCAATGTTCCTTTGAAATTAATTTAATGTGGCCTCATAAAAAGGGAGAGTTTAATGTGTGTGGTGAAGCAGCTAACAGAATTAGGGACCTTGAAATTTTGAACATATTTTCTGTACCTCAGTCTTCATTTCATTTAAAAAGTGAAGGAGGGGTGCCTGGGTGGCTCAGTTGGTTGAATGTCCAACTCTTGATTTTGGCTCAGATCATTATCTCATGGTTCATGTGATCAAACTCTGTGCCTCTGTCAGGCTCTGTGCCAACAGCACGGAGCCAGATGGGGATTCTCTCTTTCCTTCTCTCTCTGCCCCTCTTATGCTCATGGTCTCTATCTCTCTCAAAATAAATAAACTTTAGGGGCGCCTGGGTGGCTCAGTCGGTTGGGCGGCCGACTTCAGCTCAGGTCACAATCTCGCGGTCCACGACTTCGAGCCCCGTGTCGGGCTCTGGGCTGATGGCTCAGAGCCTGGAGCCTGCTTCCAATTCTGTGTCTCCCTCTCT
The DNA here is from genome assembly GCF_027475565.1 of Acinonyx jubatus. Lineage (NCBI taxonomy): Eukaryota > Metazoa > Chordata > Mammalia > Carnivora > Felidae > Acinonyx > Acinonyx jubatus. Next base: position 59,709,696 of record NC_069380.1, read on the forward strand.
CTCTGCCCCTCCCCCGTTCATGCTCTGTCTCTCTCTGTCTCAAAAATGAATAAAACGTTAAAATTTTTTTTAAAAAATAAATAAACTTTAAACAACAAGTAAGTGAAAAGTAATGGAGTTTATTGAAAATCAAGTTGGAGCAAGAATTAAAATTTGTGATGAATGTGTTTCTCCTTTTTAAAAATTTTTAAGTAATCATAGATTCATGGGAAGTTGCAAAAATAGTACACAGGAGTCCCAAGTACCCTTCATCCACTGAAGGGGGTTCAGTCCTGCCTTCTCCTTTATTGCCTAGGACATCATCTCAGAGGGAAGCAGAAGGGATATCTCATTACCACTAGGTTGTTGCAAAAGTCTTAGACTACTTTTGTGCCTCTGCTGGAGGTGAGGGTTGGGGACTGGAGTGTGCAAATCGAGGTGAATGTGGAAGTGGGTCTCTACTGTTGGGTGGTGGTGAAAGCTCTGGTTTTCCTTAGGCCTATTCTCATGGTGCCCCAGTGGGAAAGGAGAGGGACATTTCTTACAGCCAGGCAGTGGTAGAAATCTACTTCCCACATTGGCTTTGTTGATGTGTGTGTATAGTGGAGCCACAAGTTTTACCCATGGTGTCTGGCTGGATTAAAGAAATGATATCTAAGTTTTCTGTTGTGCTAGTCTGCCCTTTTCCTGGTCCTTCGGCTAGAGAGAGAAAGAGCTTTTCTCAGGGATTTTTTTTTTTTTTGGTAGGATTCTTTGGTGTAGGCTGTCAGTTTCTCCAGCACCCAGTCCAGCATAAATGAGGCAGTAAGAAAAGCCAGTGAACTCACTGCCATGTTGTTCTTCAATTACAAAGTCCCTAGTGGATCTGCCTTCTTCTCTCCACTTTAGAGTCCTAAGTTGGGTGTCATATTTTACCTGTATATAGCATGAAGAACGCTGAGAAGTGTATCTGTGCCATCTTTTCTAGGACTTGGAAGTTTTTTTTTCTCTTTTTAAAGCAGATTTAGTATGTAAAAATTAAGCTTTAAAAATGTTAATTTATCAGGTTATTTCTTTAAAATAAAATTCTTTACCTTCGAAAGTATTTCACTTTGGAAGTGAAGTAACAGCTCTCCTAAATAAATTTAATACATAATGTAATTTCTTTGGATGCAAAAATACACATGGTTTTTCAGGAATACATCATTCTGTAAAATGATGCATATTTGTATTGAAAATTGTAATACTGACACTGGGATGATTTTAGAAATGGCCTTCTTTATCTTTAAGGCATGTCATGCAGTCTTTATTTTTCTTTGTATTTGTGTTAATAGCAGGAACTCACAAATGACTGGCATTCATTACAATGCTCTTTATACTTTAATGTATGGTTGTAACCTCCACAGGGATAGAAGGCAATGCCATTTTCTCAATTAATATAAGAAAATAATGTTAAAGGATTTATTCAGGCTGAGAACACACATACAAGGTCCTTGGACCATTAATATATCCATTATGCACAGTTATTACACAAAATTTAATTTGAATTTTGTTTTCAATTTTGTCTGAATCACCAATTCTACAGCTAAATCAGCATAATATGGCAGGGTATACACAGTCCATTATTAGAAAGAAATCATTTTTATACTAAAAGGTCTCTAATGTGCATAGACTCAAGAAAAAAGTGAAAAATACTTTTTTTTCCCAATTAAATGCTATTTTCCCAGGCTTGATGTCTATGTCATAGTCTGTTTTTCCATCACCTTACTCTATTTTCTTTCTTTTAGTCTTTTACCTCCTTTCCCTTTCCTCAGAACCCTTACTCTTATATTCTGAGGTCCCTAAGATCTTGGTCATCTTTCTGGCATGAATTCATGGGCAGGGATTATTCTGTCACTGGAGGGCATCATCATTTTGGTTTCACCGTGGATGAATGGCTGCAGTTTTTTTACTGTGTTCCACTGTGTGTTATTTCAACTTCCATACACTGTAAAGTACAGCTTAAAAAAATAAACAAACCATTCCCTTTGGAATGTTGACCACACTGACAAGCAAAACTTGAATAAATCATGCTCATGGAGTATGTTTCTTTATTTCTCAGAAAGTCAAGCAGAAATAGGAAAAGAGTTGTTGAGGCAGAATGAAAATCTTGCTTTGCCATATGTGGTTTAGAGTTTTAACTTAGTCTTAAATTTACTTCTATCACTTTGTACAGACTAGAAACAGAATCTTCAAAGTCAGTAGAAATTCAACATGGTTATCTTATATTTATATTTCTAATGATTTTTATGTGTGTAAATATATAATATATAAATATCATATAAATATTTATGAGAATAAATATCATATATATATATATATATACACATACACACACACATTTCAATAATTCAAAATAAAAATAAGCAAAGTACTTCTCCTGAGAAATTAATCTCTTAGTTAAATACAAAACATATTTTATTTTTATGAGAGACTTCTTTTGAGATCAAAATGAGATCTGTAATGAGGTCCATTGGAAGTGGACCAAAAATAAGCAATGTTTGAAGAGGTAGTCTGGCTTTTGAAATATGACACCCAGAAAATATGAAGAAAGATAATAGCTGGATGTTGATGTACAAAGCAGTCCGGAAGGTAACACATGCCATAGTAGAATCTGGATAAATCATGAGGACTAGAAGAATGGGATCAGGAAAAATGGGGAATTTTAGGCAGACTGTCCAGGGGCCAGACAATTATGACTCCAGCTCTCATTCCCATCATTATCATTTTTCATCAGAACAGTGGTTCTAAAGCAGGTGTGGTGATCAGCATGGTGAAGAGCATATTAGAATTCCCTGGGGAGCCATTTCAAACGTATCTTGCACACTAAGAGACACATGGAGGGAATGTGATAGACATCTCCAGATACGTTAAAAAGTAGGCCCCTGGAAATGAAAGGTGATTATTTTGCCCAAGAGAGAATTATTCTACAGTTTAGCTTTTTTGCCCAATTAGAACAATTTAACTACTACATATAAGGTAATCTTGCTCTAATTTCTTTGGCTGATGATAGCCTTTATTAGGGCTACCATAAAAAAACACCACAGACTGAGTGGCTTAAACAACAGATATTCCTTTTCTCACAATTATGAAGGTTCAGAGTCTGAGATCCAGGTTGTGGAAGGGTTGATTTCTTTGGAGGTTCTGTCTCCTTGGCTTGTAGAAGACTGTATTCACCCTCTGTCTTCACATGCTCTTCCCTCTTTCTTCTTTTTCTAAGTTTATTTATTTATTTATTATTATTACTTTTTAATCTTTATTTATTTTTGAGAGAGAGACAGCGTGTGAGCAGGGGAGGAGCAGAGAGAGAGGGAGACACAGAATCGGAAGCAGGCTCCAGGCTCCGAGCTGTCAGCACAGAGCCCAATGCGGGGCTCGAACTCACGAACTGTGAGACCATGACCTGAGCCAAAGTTGGATGCTTAACTGACTGAGCCACCCAGGCGCCCCTATTTATTTATTTAGAGAGAGAGAGCACAAGGAGGGTGGGGCAGAGAGAGAGAGAGAGAGAGAGAGAGAGAGAGAGAGAAACCCCAGTAGGCTCCACACTATCAGCACAGAGCCCCATGTGGGGCTCCAACCAACAAATTGTGAGATCACGACCTGAGCCTAAACCAAGAGTTGGACACTTAACTGACTGAGACACTCAGGCACCCCATGGTCTTTCCTCTTTACATGTTTATGTTCTAATCTCTTTTTATAAGGGAAGGAGTCATATTGAATTAGGGATCGTCTTAATGATCTCATGTTAACTGCCTCTTCAGAAACACTAATCTCCAAACACAGTCACGTTCTGAGGTATTTGGGGTCAGGATTACAACATATCAATTTGTGGAAACAAAATTCAGCCCATAACACATGGTATGTTTTAGTAACTCTAATCCAGTATCTTAAACATTAGCAAAATTATTATCACCATTGTAATTGTACATATTACTTCATTTTAGATTCATGCTCTGATTTGCTGTTGCTCTTAAAATGTGCTTCTGTTTTACTCTTTTTCTACACCCCTATCTGGATAACGTGTGGTCTGTACTATTTCACTCTGTCATTAGGATCTTAAATAAATCTTGGCACTGAAAGATTAGATAACCCCTCCCTGTTATTTGAGAGTAAGCTGTCATAATTCTTTATTTCTTTCTGCTCTTTGCAGAGTCACCAATCTCTTTAGTCTATGTAACTTTTTCTACATAATGCTGGTAAATTGAATCACTGATATCTTGCTTGAACTATAACCTGCTTTAGATAGAACATATTTGGTACAACCTGGCAAATTCCATGAGTTATGGATAAACTCAAATTGTTCTTAAGTGCTGCAACTAGGTCTATTTCGCATCACAGGTCATATGCCAGAGGCTAGGTCAGGTTCATAGTCATGGCACATTTCTCTCTACTCAATCCTCCTTAATTAGTACAGGCCCAGTCACAGTTTATGCTTTTAGAACACAGCTCCAGCTATTGGAATATAGTTTACAAAAAATCCTTTCTGGGGCATTTTACATATGGAGTAATCCTTTCTGTTGATGTCATGCTGAAGACCTATTAAAAAGGGCAACCTGGGAACAACTGCCTTCGTCTATTGTGCCTCTATACTGCTCACTAGGAAACATTATGGGGGTGGGAGTTGATAGACAATAGACCCCCAGAGATGTTAAAGAAAATATACCTTTGTCACACATTTGCTTGTTCATATCCAAGTATTCCTGTATTAGGTTGTTGCTTTTTAATCGACTAAGTGATCAACAGTCGAGGACTGCTATACAGACCCAGCAATACCTATCTTCTTTCAGGTAAAAATAGAACATGTGAGTCAAAGGTCGATATTTTGTAATTGGAGATTGCTCAACTAGTTTTTATTATTAGATAAAAACACTTTTTCTAATCAAGCTTTTACTCAGTTTTTTTTTTCTTGGACTATATATATATATATTTTCCCTCTCAGTAAGGGAGGGAATATATAAAATATAAATATATATATATATATTTATATATATTTATTTATATAAATATATTTATATAAATAAATATTATACATATATTTATTTTTTTTCCCTTTCAGTAAGCTCTTCTTCAAGAATCCTTATAGGGAAGGGTTCCTATTTGGCGCATAGATCCTAAACCATAGTAATGTTAATAAGACTTCTGTGTACAGAACAGAGTTCCAGGATTATTGGTGGTCCTACTCAGCAAGTATAATTTCAGGAAGCAGATACAGGGTAGCAGTTACTGATATTGAAGCTGATGTTCTGACAGAAGAACCAGTTAAATGCCAATTTTCTAACCAGTTTTTCTGAATTAAATTTCAGAGAAGAGATGGGCAATTGAACTGAAGAGACATAAAGTTCTCATGACTAAGCTTTGCAGCTGATATGTATTCAAACAATGGTGATATGATATAGAGTGGATACATTTGTGGTTAGCAAAACCATGTTATAAGTTTAGGCTAGTGAATTCCTCATAGGGAAGGAATAGATCAAATTCATTGTGTTATCTTCAGTATCTTGTGGAAGAGTTGACCTGAAAAAGAGTAAATAAACCGCCTCTCCAAAATTTAAAAAAAAACACACTGTCAAGAGATTGAACAAATGTTAGTCAATATTTATCAATACGTATGTGCCAAACATCTTGCTAAGAGTAGGAAATGCAAGTTTTAAAAATCATTACTCTTGACCTAAGGTCTTCCAATTTTACTGGAGAAAAGAATGAAGAATGGAGGAAGAAGAGAGGAGAGTATTCAATGAAAATGATGTAGAAGTGAAAGAAAACATGAGGTACAGAAAATGCACAACAAGGAAGAAATAACTACATGGTGACGAGAAGGAAAAAAGAAAGAGGCAAAGTAGTGAATCCTGAAGAAATGACAGAACCCTGTAAAGTAAGGATAAATAAATGTCAGCGGCGAAGGAAGGCATGGAGAATAACAAAGAAAGGATGCAAAGGACAAATGAGAGTGGAAAAGGACCAAAGGGAACAGAAGTACAACAAAGTGTTCCTACATCTGCTGTAATTAATTCATTCCAGCAGATGATATGTGCTTTTACTCTAATGGGTTTAGTAGCAACGGACTTGAAATTATTAAGATATGTAATTTTGAAATGTCTTTTCAACACATTAAATTGGTGGCACTGATTGAATAAATGACCACCATGTAGAACAGTAATGATCAAAATTTTAAAGGGCAAATACTTGACAGAAACCTGCTGCAATAACAATTGCTATCTTATGTAACAAACACAGAACTCCATTAACTCCAATTTAAATCAAACTGACAGGTTTCACTAAGAATTTGTTATAAACACTAAATATTCTTGTAAAATTATGGAAATAAACCTCCCGTTATAAAATAGGAAACATACAGCTAAAATAAAACATAGATACTATATTTTTTTCCATTTGGGGTTTATAATTAGTTTTAAAATATATGTGCATGGGTAATAATGCAATTTGTACCTATAGGCACATCCTTTCTCTCCCTCTCCCTCTCCCTCGCCCTCTCCCTCTCCCTCGCCCTCTCCCTCTCCCTCTCCCTCTCTCCCTCCCTCACAACATACACACTCACACACCTCTTTCATCTGAGTTATTTTAATTGTTGTTGATACTCTGTCACTGCCATCCTCATTTATTTTTCTCTGTGACTAATTTCTCCCCACTATTAGAATGTAATGAAACCTGATAGTAAAAAGAAAAACATCCATGGGCTTCTGTCTCATGTTCTCCACATCCCTCGCCCAAACCTATCCTAGGTATTTTAAACTAAGAAAAAAAAATGATTAGAGAGTGCTCCTGTCTCTTGATTGAAACAATCTGTATTCACCATCATTACACAATAAAGAATATTAGGTTGGTCCAGCCCCTGGCATTGCTTATTTGTATAGCGTAAGCCTCCAGCACTGGGTACCAACTAGCCCCAGGTATGAACTCATCTCAGGTGGATCTAAGTACACCTGCTGTACTTTGAAAAATTCTGAAATCTAAAATTATCTACTGAAAATGAAGTGCATTCAATCTAGGTCATTACCTTTTGTACATTGTTATTTCAGAATATGCTACTAAAGCATGTGGAATGCTATGTTCGTTAATATCAGGGATTGGCAAAGTCTGGAAATGTGCCTAGAAATCAAAATCTCTCATAATGCCATTATAAAAATGAGAAAGAGAATATAATTGCTACTGTGTTGAGAAAAATACGTTTTGTTTATCATTTGCTGATTCTTTATCTGAAAAATTTTATCATTATAAAATGACTGACATGCAACTTATTCTCATCATTGTACAGTAAAATCTACAATTCAATTATATTATTATGATCTGAATAAAGACAATAGAATAGGTCAGGAAATATTCATAAACACATACACTGAAAGAAGTGTCACCCTGTATTTGACTGAGTTTCCTGAACAGCCAGCGAGTTATTTTAGACTCATGAATAAGAGCAATTTAGGAGGAATTCACTATTTCGAAGCCCATGTTAGTATCCTATTCCATACAATTATATGCCATTGCTTTCTACGACTTAGTCTTTACCCATGGAGTTTCAAAACCCTTAGAATAACTCATCGGTTTCCATGATATCTGGGTATTTCTTATTTCTTCCATATCCTAAGCTTTCAGTCCTTTTCAAAAATCCCACTTCCTTAAAATCTTACTGGACTAGATCATGCATTCTCAGAGAGGGTGGTATTATCCCCAAAAGGACTAAGAATGATATAAATATATGGCCTTGCTTAATTCTGGATAAATTGAAATCCTCTCTGCTCATCTAGGGTAAAAAAAACTTTAGGAAATATTGGCATCTGAATGTTCTGTATAATGAGCATAAATATGAGACTCTGTATATGAGAACAAAAAGTCCTGCATGAAAGAAATATATGTAACATATATGCATATCTCTCTGTATCTATTTATATCTCAATTGATCAATATATTCGTATATATATTGTAGTATTAGAAATCACTACATACCTATAATTAACATGTTATATTATTATATACTTACTTTTGCACAGTATATACATTTATATATATATTTAATAATGAATATAAAGAATTATGGGTTATATAGGCTAGGTTATATAAAATAATGTAATCCATTATATTAATTAGCTATTAAAATGTCTTCAAATTTTAGAAAAAAATTAACTTAAAGGAGGTACTGCTTTATTCTCCAAGTGTTCATGAAAACATGAAGTGAACACGTTAATAATAAAGGTAAAATTATAAATCTAGTCTTTCCATCAAGCTAATTTATAAGTGGCATTTTAAGGAAAAATAAAATATACTAACTAGATTATTGAAAATAGCCAAAGAGGAAGTGTAAGATACCAAGAAAAAAGAAAATCTTTGCATATTTACTTAAATTACAAAGGCAGACAATGGAATTACAAAAGCCAATGGAGACACTTAATATTAGAACAAAATAATACAAAAGATCATAAGTAATTAAAATTCCAACTGAATGTCAGGGAGATGAACACACCTTATAAACATTATTCATATTGGCCTATTTTTCAGAGTGGAAGTGATTACAAAACTACCAGGAATAGGGGTACCTGGTGGTTTAGTTGGTTGAGCATCCAACTCTTTATTTCCATTCAGGTCATGATCTCAGGGTTGTTGGATTGAACCCTGCATCAGGCTCCACACTGAGCATGAAGCCTGCTTAAGATCCCCCCCCCCCCGCCACACCTGTCTTTCTCTCCCTCTCTCTCCCTCTGCACCTCTCTCTTGCTCACATTCTCTCTCTCTCTCTCTCTCTCTCAAATTAAAAACTAAGATAAATAATGAAAGGAAAAGAATGCATTGAAGATTTAGACCTTTCTTGTGATGACTAGGTAGATCATCCTGTATTTCAAAAATGTTCTTCAATTTCTAGCATAATCAGAAATGTCATTTACACTTCTTAAATAACAAAATTATAAAACATATCTTTGTCAAGTTGAAAATAATATAAATTCCCCTTCTAGGATGCAAAAGAAGAGGTCCATCACACACTTTAGCACAGTGGCATTCTATGTAAATTGGGGTTAGAGATGAAGTAAACAGAATAGTTAGTTCAATCAGCATTCTCAGTAGGCTGCATTCTTCCTTGTTGAATAAAAATTTCAAAGATCACCTCCAATCTTTTATTTGTTAAAAATTTCACTTATCACATATGCAAAATGTTCTCCTATCCTGGTAATTAGCACATTTCTTGGTAGCAGCCCAATAAGTAAAAACAGTTTCTTCCTTTATTGTGCTGTGGACTTAATCTCAACAGGATGCCCCTCTCTGTCCACTCTAATTAAGAAAACTGGCATATGAAACTTTCTGCAGATGGATTAACAGCAGGGGCTGCATAGATTTCCTTCATAGTCTTAATAGTTCTATCAGCAGCCCACATCATCTGAAAATCAGGAGTGTTGTCTACACTTCACAAGCCTTCCTGAACCTCAAGCTTCCTGCCAATGCCTCCTCTACAATGACTATTCAAATTCCTATCAACGTTCTCCAGAATACTCTTCAGCATGTCAAGTTTTTTTCTGATACCATTTTCTTTTTCTTTTTTTTTTCTGAGGCTCCCACACACTGTGTTGATCTGGCCAAGAGATGATTCCTGCTATCTTAACAACAGTCATGCATTAGATTGGAGGCCACTAGATTAAAGAAGATTATGAACAAAATGGAATAAATCTAGTGAGAAAGTTCACCTGGTACATTTTTATATATACATATTTACATATATATACATACCACATACATATATATATTAAATATTTTAATTTTAGAGACCAATTAAAATGCTTCTGTGTCTTATTGGTAGTCTGTTAATATGTGTTTCTTTGTTGTTTTTGTTTTTGTCTTATAACTTTTCTGAGTTTTACCAAATGGAGAAATTTAATATTGGAACAAAATAATACAAAAGATTAAAAGTAATTAAAATGCCCACTGAATGTTAAAGAGAGGGAAGCACCATATAAACACTCTCCTTACTGCCTTATTTTTCAGAATAGAAGAGATTATAAAACTATAAGGAAACAACATGGGTGAACAAAACAGGAAATAATGATGGGAAAAGATTGCACTGAAGATTTATATCTGATACCATGGTATCAGCAGACTGACTTAGTTCTACTCAATATATATCTGTCTCCTATGAAAAATACAGCAAAACAGAAACAAGTATCCCAATTTCACCCCAGCCGCTCTACTTGGATGTCTCATTCTTCTTTCTTTCTTTTTGTGAACACATGACTAATGCATTCCCAGTGTGGTTTTCTTAACTCCTGTTATTGCTAGTTAAGGATGGAGCCTGTTGTAGCATAAGTGGAGTTGACAAGGGTGTCATGCCTACAATCAGCTCTCACTGCCTCTGTAGCACCTGGTCTTCACTTATAAGCTCTATTGTAAAGAGAGATAGAGAGAAATATATGTGTAAAGACTTATTCCTGTTATTCTTCATTTCCTATCAATAACCCTCAGAAAATCTTGAAAGGATTCTGCATGATGATACATTCTTATTATCAGCTAACATGAGCAAACAGATCTCATGTAAGAATTTGGAATAACCTAAGGAAATACAATGTTGTATCAATCAGGACTATTACTAGCATACCATAATCTATTTTAACGACTAAAGCAAAGTCACATGATTAAGCCTCTTAACTCACAATCTCTAGGAGGACCAGGAAGATGTATCTGGAGGTTACACAGCCAGGAAAAACATTCAAACATTGCTCCGTACATTGCTTAGATATCCCCATCTAGGACTAAGATACCAGTACTCTTGGACACTGAGGCTCAAAAATGAGTCCATCTCAAGGAATTGCCTTCAGCTAAAGGTAACTGTCTCACCTAAATTTGTACCCTCTTTAGAAGCAACCCATATCCAAAGACATACATGGCATACAAAGGCTGGGTCCCTTATCTCATTTTGGAAAAATTCTGAATGGCTATTTCCGCTCTGGAGTGCCCCCTGGGATAGGCTGGGGGTTCTGATTCAACTTCATGGCAATTCAACTTCTCTCCAATTCTGCATTGAACTTTCACTCTTAAAACCATGGTTCCTAAAAGCACTCCCCAGTAAACTTTGGCTGCTTTATCTATCAGAATCTGTTTCTCAGGGAGCCCCACCTAAGACATCAAAGCCCTGACCCCAAAGATGTCCTGGTCAGAGACATGATTGGCACCACTGCACTGAATAATGGATTTCAGAAACTGCCAATGGCACACCATAAAGCCACAGTCGTCAATAAAAAATGTGATTGCATATCACCTTTATCTTCAGATTTTTTTCAAGTTAAAGTACCAAATTTTAGAGATTGGTCAATTTTCTTGGGTCTGTGCTATTAGCATCCATGTTTCAAGACTTGCTAGTATCTTTAAGTATACTTCCCTTCAGTGGGGAATTAACTACAGTATTAAGTTATTTTTTCTCTGAAGTGTAAGCAAGGAACTTCATTTCCCAACTTCCTTTGCTGCTAAAGGCACAGACTTATGGTCTGTGCAACATTTGTTACCTACATCTTAACAAGACTTTCCATTTAAGGAGAAAATATAGTACAAATTCTAATGTATGAACATTGAAATTAAAATTGTTCTATCTAATAAAATTGTAATTTCTACATATTTTATCTTGTGTTGTAGTAACTATAATTTTGATGAAATAATATCTGATCATTATTCTTCTGAAATATCATTTTCAGTGAATCCTAAATAAGAGAATCTCTACCAGTGCTTTATTCTTCAATGGAATTATAGTAGAAATTAATAGTAGGGTGAAACTATAGTAGAAATGAATCATTCATATTGGAGCAAGGTAGGGAAAATGGAATTTTGGTGACTCCAACTCCACTTAATTTTTTAAAATTCATTTCCCTTTTCTAGGGTGATATAAATTTCATATTGCTGCTAATTTTAGAATTGCACAGATAACTTCCTTTATGCAAATTAACCAAGTGCTTTAGTTTTTATTTCTAAATAAAAAATATTTCACAAATCACACATATTTCTCACAGGTACTCCTCCTAAGCATTAATAGTAATTATGTAATACAAGGGATATTTGAGGAAATCAGATGTGAGTGAAAAAGTCCTACACTGAGTTGTTAACCATCTATAAGTAAGTCAAATAAATATTCTTTGTTTATTCTTTGATATTTTTTATTATATAATGCTATGGATATTTATGTTTCTAATATTGCACCAGGCTCTTCTTCCAGAAAATGCTGTTAAAATTAGCATTAGTTTAACATGTTAAACTCACTGATATTAACATAAAAACTTAAAAAGAAAAACAGGAAAAAAAAAACTTCAGGTGGAGCACAAAAATAAACAAGTCTTGAATTTGGCAGCCAACAGAAGATAATGATTCTTTCAAGACAGGAAAAGAAACCAGCACCCTTTACACAATAAATGTTTACAAATTTAGTAAGTAACAGGACTCGCTGGAGGCGACTTTGGAGGGGATGCAACATCTGTCTGTTGTGTGTTTCCAATTCCTCAGTTTTCTCTCATCAGCTCCAGCCATCTTGGTCCAAAGAAACTTTCCAGCTCCAGGCTTAATCGTTTTCATGTATCTGAGTACATTCTGACTATGGCAAATCTTAATTATATCCAAAGAACTATCCTGTGACTTTGCATCTTGTCCAAATGCCCAGACCCAGGATCTGTGTATTCCAATATGAATTCCTAGGCTCCAACATTGTTTCTTTATTGCCACAAACCAAAAAACCAATGCTGCTCCTTGTTTCTCTTATGAGTAAAGAAAGAAACTGACTTATTTGACATCAATTTTTAGTGAAACACTGCTTCACTATGGATCAGATATAACTTAAAGGAGATTATTTTTAAAAAATGTTTATAGAAACTTTAAAGCATATGCAGAAGTGAATGAATAGTATAAAGAGCTCTGATCTACCAAACAGCCAACTTCAACAGTTAATTAAGTTATCAGCAATCTGGTTTTATCTTTACCTCCTTGGATTACTTGGAAGCAAGTGCCCCAAATAATATAATTCATCTATAAATAATTCAGTACACATTTCTAAGTGATTAGGTTTTTTAAAAAACATAACCACAAAATATACCATTATCACATCAAAACATTAACAATAATGCCTCAGTCCCACAATTATCCAGTCAGTATTCACATTTGCCCTATTCTTCCTTTTTTTCTTCTTTTTGTAAAGTTGTTTTGTTTGTATGAATATCCAAAAAGTCCACATGTTGTACTGGATTGACCTATTTCTTTCCGAATAGCATTTTAATCTATGGGACCACTGCCTTTTATTTGTCTTGTAATTAAGTGTTGTTGTTGTTGTTGTTGTTGTCATTGTTGATGAAACCAAGTCATTTGTCTTGAACGTATCTATTAATTTGCAACTTTGGAAGCTTCCTGGGTGAAATCTGAAAACTGGCCCCTTTCCATGGAGGGCAGGGAGAGATGGAAGGAAGAGAGAGATCCCACTCCAGATAGGTAGGTGGCAAGCTTAATAAGCAAGGAACCATACACAGGAGGCTTTTCTTGGGTGGCAGCCTAACAGGTGGATCTCCACAGCCTCCTGCCAAATTGTAGAAGTTCATATGGAGGCTCTAACAGGGTTCAGTAGCATATGCCATCCAGATGGTCTCAAAAACAACTTACTTCTCAAGGCTATGTCCTTAGAACAGCCCCCACTGTGGGAATGGTGGGCAGAACGTACATTCCAAGGACAGGGAAGAGGGAGGACGCCTATGATTGCTTGGGCCAGCTCTCAGGTCAGGTCAAGTGGCAGTTTGTCTTCTAGATGGCCTACAAAACACACTCTGGATTTTGCATCCTTGATGCCATTTATTTTCTCCTTCTATTTTCTGTATTTCAAATAAACTCATTGATTGGTTTGATCCAACTCATATTTTGTATTTTGGCCTCAAAGAGTCACAGGTAGTATTTTATATTTCCTGTTACAGAAATATTGTGTGGTCTTTTTTTAAATGTTCATATTGATTAATGAGTTCAAGTGGTGTTAGCCTAATTCTCTTTAGCCTCTCTCCTGATAATTTAGGCAGTCACAGATAATCATTTTCTATGTCAATAATTTAATGGATGGTTGCAATATGTTGATACTCCAATTCTGTCATTCTGTTTTTCCTTTATTAGCTGGAATGTTTAATTAAAAAAATTACTTCATCAATTATTTAGTTGCAGTCTATACAAGAATGTTAGGATGAAACCTCGAGCCTTGCTTTATTTTTCGGTTTTCAGAATACTTTGGTTATCCAGTATCCACCAAATGTGACAAATGTGTTTTACATTAAGTAACATTATCAATTCATGAATTATCATATCTTATTAATTATTAATTTCAATAATTTGTTCCATTAGTTCCACTTGTTCGGCTCCTCAAATTGCCTCTTCTAACAATAGAAGGCTCTTCAAATTGGACCCTCAGTCCCTTTTACATGTTCCTGGTGCTTTTGATAGATTCTTCGATTTGGGGGGATGTTTCAGACCAATTTTGTACATTTTTTGCAATATATCTGGATTTAGCTATTTCTTTGAGGACCCCATTTATTTTAATGGGAAGTACTATCTAGGGGACCACAGTGTTTGCCAAGGTGCTCACTGTCACTGGGTTGGTCATTGTTTCCAGGCTATTTAGCATGGCTAAAAATTATATGTCTTGAAAATATATATGTATTCAAAGGAGAAAATGTGTGTATGTGCATGTGTGTGCGTGTGTGTGTGTGTGTGTGTGTGTGTGTGTCTGCGTGGAAAATAATAGTTTCCATTGCCAAAGGTAAACTAATAAAATATCACCAATATAGATACTATAGGTGTTGAAATGTTATCATGTAGTGGTGGGATATTCTTTCTCCTTTTGAACTAAGCACTCTTCCTAACTCCTTATAAGTTAATCTTTTGAATCCTAAATCATCCATTTGTAAAATGAGAAAAGTTATATTTCTTTTCATGTTTATGACAGTGTTATGATGACACATTGAGAAAACTGTGGAAATATTCCAAAAATAAAAATGCTACAGTCAGCTTTCAATCATCAGTAGGCAGCTTGCTCTTTGGTATACCTTAGCTTTCAAAATTGTTGACAAGGAACTGCTAAATGATTTATTTCATTGGCAAAACTTTCTGAAAATGACCTAGAAAAAAAAAGGAGTGTACAATAGCCATAAGAGTAGTTAACGGCCAAGGAGAATGGTTATAACAATCAAGGAGGAAAGCAGTCATAAACATGTTGTTTGCCCAGGTGCAAAGGGAATAATTAAGGTAGCTATTGGATTCCATTGCAAAAAGCAGGATACTATTTTGTGCATCAGACTGCAGCATAAGACTGGGAACCTATAAAGACCATTTTGAACAATGGAACCATCTGTAGAGAAGTGTTTGATGACATTTTTGAAGCATCTGTGATGAGATGGGTCACTCACCCAGACTTCAACTATCTCACCCTCACTGAGGTTCAGCGGAGGAACTTTGAAGCAACCCAATGAATAGCCGCTATTGACATTTTCTAAAAATAAGACGTGAGAAAGGAACGTTTCAACAAACTTCAATTCATTTCAACTCAATAAACATTTTTGAAGGCTCACTAATGTGCACTGTCTATGCTGCTCTTTGCATCTCTCCTATCTATTAAATGTTCTTCTTGTTTCAGATCCCTGTCAGATCTATCCTTCACGCTGCCGATACAATAATCTTTTTCAAACATACTTCTGATAGGGTCACTTCCCCACCTCAAATCCCCAGGATAAAATCCAATAACTTTAGCAAGATCCAAAATGTTATTAACAATCCCTTTTCTCCCTCTGCTCTGATAGCTCTTACTTATCCCCATACCCCTGACGTGCAAAGCTATTTATATGTCTTCCGGTATTCTGCTTGTCTGACTTCTATGTGCAATGCTCATGCTATATCCTCTTCCTGAAATGATCACTGTGTCTTCATAGCACTATATACTAATTTCCCTTTAGATAACTCACATATTGCCTTTTACATGGAGCCTCTCCTGATTTTTCAAGCTGGCTTAAATATTTGAGGGTACTCTCCATTAGTATGTGAGCAATTATAATGTAGAAGGCTGGGTCCTATGTTTCCTTGTATAACCAACCCTTACTTCTGCAACAGTACCAGTAAACGTAATTCATTTAAATGAGTGATTTACTTATTTAATGAATACTACAATATGTCAAACTGTCACCCTTCCATCAGAGAAGTCCTTGGTATCTAAAAGATTCATACAGAATCTCTGTATAAAGGGAATTTTAAAGAGAACGTGCCTTAGTAGAAAGCTTTACAACTGTCTGAAAAGCAAACAATGAATGTAAAGCATGAAATAGATTACACGGCGATGTTTTATACTTGTCAGGAAGGAGATTGATTAGCTCGCTGTATATCTTCAGAATGGAAGTTTATTATTTTATTGGTTTCTAGCATAAAGGAGATACCCAAATTTAAATCCAAATAATCAAGGATTCCATAGGCAAATACAAAGTGTATTTGCATTGAAAGGCATCAGTGCCTCATTGCCTCAGAAAGATGCCAAGACATTATCCAGACTTTCCTGATGTCCATGCCATTGTAAAAGCTAAATTAGGTGACTCCAAAGTCAAATATCTGAAACATGCTCCAGTTTCTGAACTCTTAAGCCACTATGCATTTTACAATCACAGTAAAGCACCTTTATTAGATATTATTAGCTTTAAAATTAAAAACTTCATTACTGACCAGTATTTAATTTTAGACTCAAAATTAATCAAAATTACTGTTATACCTTTTCCTTTTTACAAACACAGTTAAAAACCTTTTCCTTTACACTGTTTTTCCAAATTGAATTATGTTTCAGATCTCCACATAAAAGCAGCTTTATAGTTCTTACAAGAGGCAGTCTGTTTGATGGCCATGTTAAAGAAATTGCATTTATCTTCCAGCAACACTGAGTAAGGTGATTACATTACAAACAAAATTAATGAGGGGAGAATGGAGCAACTAACTTTTTATATAAGAAAGTAAGGATCTGAAAGTAAACAAATAAAATACAAGTGGGCAAAAATATCAGAAGAAAGAGGACTTGGAAAAGGTAAAAGAAAACAGAAATGAATGAGACATTATAATGTTTAATACTGTTGACAAATACTAAGTAGAGGGTATAGAAATGAAAGTGAAATTGACATAATAAGAAAATATTTTTTATATGTGAAGGCATACTGAAAAAATAGTGGTATGTCAAGGCTGACATTTTCAAACAATATCCAATATACTAAATGTTATTACTGGTAAAATAAGTTGTTGTGGAATCTCTGAAGAATTTTAATACATTCTAGATTAACACTCATCTGTCTGAAATCCAGTGATGCAAAGTCATTTGTAGGAAAAGGGCAAAACAAAGATTTCTCACATAAATTCCTCACTATATAGATACAGGTAAGAAAAGAAATCAGCATAACAATAGTATGATATAACATGATATATTATTATTTGCTATAATACATATAGCAAAAGTGATGGTTCAAACTTACAAAGGTACATACTTATATCAAGTTATCTACATCACCAAGCATGGACCTTTATAAGTTACATGCTTGGTGATATAGATGCTTTGATATATGAATAAAGCCAACAAATACATTCTGAGGAGGATATCCTTTAATGTTAATGCCTTTGTCTTGTAAATAGTTATTAAAATTTGTGGGTTTTCTCCTTTGTAATCATGCTACACTTGTGATTTAATTATATCATGAAAATGGCCTGTAAAATTAATATTTTTCTTATCTGGGATATTGCTCCAATTACCCTCTGCTCCCTTGACCTTGCAAAATTGTAAATTAAAAGTGACTTTCTCTCTTCCATCATCGACCTTTCCCTGTCTGTGAAGCACTCCTACAAAGCACGTTGAAGAAGCAATTCTCTTCCCAAGATTTCTGTGGTTGCCTGTTGGTTACAAAGGCTGCTAATGCATCTTTACTCGCTTCCAATGAAGTTTAATAATATCTCTAATAAGAAGCAATTCCTTCTAATAGGAGAGCATTTTACTCATTTTGCTCTACCATTGAATAATATTAAAAACCTTATTCATTTAAACTAATAATTTCCCTTTCTTTAGTATATGCTGGAAAATTAATGAAAACTAGGTTTTTAAAAGTCTACTTATATTATTTTGAGAGACAGAGAGAGTGAGGCAGAGAGAGAGGGAGAAAGAATTGCAAGCAGGCTCCATGTGGTTATTTAGCACAGAGCCCAGCACTAGGCTGGATCTCACAAAACTGAGAGATCATGACCTGAGCCAAAATTAAGAGTTCGTTGCTTAACTGATTGAGTCACCCAGATGCCCCTAAAACTAGATTTAAAAAAAAAAAAAACGAGTCGATGCCATGTACTTTATTATAAATTTCCCAAATTAAATGCATAAAATATTGAGAATCTGAGGTATGCTTTAATATTATAAATTTCTCTTTGCAAAATCTACTTATTTTAAGCCAGGTTCTAAGGTTAAGCAGATGTACAAATTCATGAATCTTAAATGCTTAAGGTAAACTATGCAGTATAAACAGAAGTTAAGAAGCTTGCATTACATTGTTAAAGGAATATAAAACACTAAAATATTTTTTCCATGTAGATATAAAATTTCTCTATTTTTTGAGATATGGATTCATTAGTGGTTGTATGATTACAATATTCTTTAATTTTTCTTACTTTTTTTTCCTGCATTGGAAATGATAGTAAGTTATAAATGGTGAATTTACCAAGGTTGTCATAAGAAATTTGGTGTTTTGGTAATATTTATCACTTCCAGTGGAAGGGAACTTGAAGTTGACTTGTTCATAAGGTTATAAACTTGTATTTCCCCCCAAATCGGGTATTATAGAGGCATTATAACTGAGATTCATTATCTACCCCATTTAAATAAAATAACCTAATATAAAATTAGAACGTGTTCATGTATGATATCTAAGACATTTCTTCTATTTGTTTATACTGGATTTATCATAGTACCAGAGTTTTCATGTTTATATTATTAAAACTCTTTCCAATGCACGTTGACATCTCATAATCCTCTTTCCAAGTATACTACAAACTTGAGTCAGCCCTGTCAGGACAGATTTTCTGACACATTCATTCACTGACATAATACCAGCACCTAGGGAAGCACCTAGCACATAATGAGGGCTCAATAAGTATTTGCAGGATGAATAATAAGTTAACAAATAAATATCAATTTATAAGCAGGTTGATTTCCACATACAATTAAATTTTTAAAATTATTTTTCTATGACAAGCAGAATATATTATTACTACCCTGAAAAAGTTTACCCTAGACTGTTGTTTGAATTCTAAAATCCTAAAATCCATAAGCATGCAAGCATATGAGACTCCAATTTTTGGTTAATAGTTATCAATATTTACTGAAGAACCCTTTACAAAGATTAAATCACATTGACCCAGGCTATGGAACATAACCAGTCAAGTTCTGGTGTCCAGCAGGTCTAAGGATGCTTTTATCAGAAACTTAAAGCCAATAATAACTCCATCCTTATTGTACAGTAAGTAATCCTGCATCATACAGCAAGTGTTAGCCTCCTACTTCCTCCCAAAGACTGTTCTTATGTGTGATGTTTAATATTATGTGCCAACTCAACTAGGGTAAGAGATGCCCAGAGAACTGGTAAAATTTTATTTCTGAGTGTATCTGTGAGGGTGTTCCTGGAAGAGATTAGCATTGATTCAGTAGACTGAGTAAACAGATCCACCCTCACCAATATGGGTGGGCATCATCCAACCTGTTGGGGACTAAAAAGGAACAGAAATGCGGACTAAGGGTAAATTCCTTCTCTCTTCTTGAGCTGGGATGTCTACCTTCTGCTCAGGAATTCAGAGCTTTTGGTTGCCTGGCATTCAGACTCCAAGACTCACACTTGTAGCTTTCTGTTTTTCAGGTCTTTGACCTTGGACTGAGAGTTATACCATCAGTTCTCTGGTTTTCAGGCCTTTGGACTCAGGCTGAATTGTATCATCAGCTTTCCCGGTTCTCCAGCTTCCAGACGGCAGGTTGTGGGACTTTTCAGCCTCCATAAGAAGGTGAGCCAATTACTATAATAAATGTCTTTTATATCTTTCTCTCTCTATATATATATCCTATTAGTTCCTTTCCTATGGAAAACCCTGACAAATAAACATGTTAGTTGAGGTATGTCCTCAATTCCGTATTCTTTCATCCCTCTTGAAATCTCTTCTCTCCACTCTCTGGAACCATACATTCCATTGCAAATAAAATACTATGAATCTCTTCTTGAATCATGTCCCCTTTACCTGATTGCATTCCAAGGACATTGCATCCCTGGGACGATTCATGTGAAATAATAATCAGTTTAGAAAGGTTTAAGCTAAGCTATGTGATGAAAGTAGGATTTGGCCACTATGAGGATCTTTTACTTTGCTATTGTTTTTTTAAATTTTTATTTATTTATTTTGAGGGAGAAAGAGAAATGGAGAGAGCGAGAGAGAGCCGCGTGGACAAGTGGGTAGGGGCAGAGAGAGAATCTCAAGCAGGCTCTGCACTAACAGTGCTCAAACCTAGGTACCATGAGATCATGACCTGAGCTGAAATCAAGAGTCAGACACTTAACTAAGCACCCAGAGGTCTCTCAGATCTTTTAATTTAATACTGAGGAGTAGCAACTTCATATTTGAGTTAGTGTGGGATTGAGAAAGATGAACCAAAGATAGCTCAAAACATCCTTTCTCACTATTTATTGGGTCTTCGGGTTTAGATTGTATCAATTGGTTGTCTTGACTTATAATTCCTTTAGCCTGCTGCAGTCCTTAACCATTGCCTGGGAACTCCCTTTCCACCTTTACTGGATTATATCTGTATTACTCAGGGTCAGATCAGGTTAAGAGAAATCACTCTAATTATTTCAGTGAGTGTGACATTAATACCAGTGATTGGACACACAAGTGATGGAAAAGCTGGAAGAGCAACCAGGGAGAAGTGAGACAACCAGCACTTAGCAATGTCTGAAAACCTCTGCCACTTACTTCTATTGATCAAACAATGAAAGGAAGTAGTTTTACCTATGCTCAGAAGTTGACGCATTCCAGAAACTGCTAGACCCTTAATGAGAGTGGGAAATAGGGAGATTCCTTGCAGAAAGTGTGATCACAGAGGAACTGTCTTTTGCAATTTGAAGCCAAAAGGAGACAGAGTTGCTGCTGGACCTACCACTTCAGAGAGAGCAAGAGAACAAGAGAGAAATACCCAGGCTTCTTGGTCTTCCTATCTTCCAAGATTCTGCTGATAGTTTCCATTGGCTATACCTACCAGGAAGCCAATTTTCATGGAAGCCTGGAAATTGGAGAACCTACTATACAGAACAGAGAAGAACAGGAACAGGGAAGAAATGAAAGCAAACAGGCAAATGGACAGCATAATAGGCTCCTAGATAACCAATGTTTTGTTTCTTCATTTTCTTACCAAGTCCTTTGTATGTATGTATGTATGTATGTATGTATGTATTTCTCTTAATATACTATCATTTCAATATTGAACAGAAATGGCAATAACATTCATATTTTGCTTCTGATTTTAAACAGAATGATTAAAAATTTCTCCATTAACATGCACTGTTGGTGGGAATGTAAATTGGTGCAGCCACTATGGCAAAAAGTAAGGAGGTTACTCAAACAATTAAAAATAAAAATACTCTATGATCCAATAATTTCACTACTGGGTATTTACCCAAAGAAAACAAAAATACTAAATTGAAAAGATATTTCACCCTTATGTTTATTACAGCATTATTTACAATAGCCAAGAGTGGAAGCAACATAAGTGTGTATCAATAGATGAATAGATAAAGAAGATGTGGTGTGTGTGTGTATACATACACATATGTATACGTATATGTATATGTATATGTATATGTGTATGTGTATGTGTATGTATATGTATATGTATATATGTGTGTTTATGTGTGTGTATATATGTGTGTGTGTTTGTATATAACTTAGCCTTAAAAAATAATGATATCTTGATATTTGTGACAACATGGATAGACCTGAAGAGTATTATGCTAAATAAAGTAAATTATACTGAGAAAGAAAATGTCATATGATCTAACTTATATGTGGAATCTCAAAAGCAAATGAGCAAACAAAGAAGCAGAAACAGACACATAAATATAGGGAACAAACTGATGTTGTTTCAGGGGAGGGGAGTAGGGGATAGGCAAAATGGAAGATATAGGATTCCAGTTATGAAATGAGTAAGTTACAGGGGTAAAAGGCACAGCACAGGGAATATAGTCAGTGGTACTGTAATAGCATTGTATAGTGGCAGATGGTAGCTACACTCGTGGTGAGCATAGCATAACCCATAGACTTGTTGAATTATTACACTGTACTCCTGAAACTAATATTAGCCCTATGCATTAACTATATTTCACTTTTAAAAATGTAATAATGGGGTGTGTTATAGAGTATTTTTGTGTGTCCATTATGAGTTTAAGTGATTTCCAGTTTGCTATTCTAGTTTCCTAATTTGCTAAGAATTTCTAGTTTGTAAGAAGAGTTATCATAAATGGTTACTAAATGCATATATTTTTACAAGTTTTTTCTAACTTATCAATAAAAATTATTCTATAACTTTTAATAAGTAAATGTGGCAAATATATTCATGTATTTCTATTGTTAAGTTAATCTATATTTTTTCAGGCTAAATTCTATTTATTCATGTTATATCACTTCTGTTAAGTTTATTAATTTATTTTAAGAAAGAAAGAGAGAGAACACACACCTGTGTGAGTGGGGGAGGGGCAGAGAGAGAGAGGGAGAGAGAGAATCCCAAGCAGGCTCTGCTCTGTGAGCGTGGAGGCCCATGTGGGGCTTGAACTCACAAACCATGATATCATAACCTGAGATAAAATCAAGACTTGGACCCTTAACTGACTGAGCCACCCATGTGCCCCCATGTTACATCACTTTTTAAATGCTACTGAATTTAACACTAATTGCTAATATATTTAAATTTTTTTTCATCTTTTTTCATTGGTCTGTATTTGCTTTTGTGTATTCTTTTCTGCTATAGTATTAAGTTTGATGAATGAACAGAATGAGTTTCAGAATATTACTCATTTCTATTGTCTAGTTTACTATAATATTGGAATGCTCTACACACTGAGAATCTGGTAGAAATCTTCCGGTGCTAGTGTTTTCTTTTTTATTACTGTTTCAATTACTTTAATAATTTTATGTCATTATGCAGGATTTTTATTTGTTCTTATGTTTATTTATTTTTTGAGAGATAGAGTGCAAGCAGGGTAGGGGCAGAGAAAGAGGGAGACACAGAATCTGAAGCAGGCTCCAGGCTCTGAGCTGTTAGCACAGAGCCCCATGCATGGCTTGAACTCACGAACCGTGAGATCATGACCTGATCTGAAGTAGGACACTTAACCGACTGAGCCACCCAGGCACCCCTATTCTTGGCTTAGCACTAGTAAGTTACATTTTTCTAGACATTGGTATATTTGTCTATGCTTTAAACTTATTTAAACAATGTTATTAATAGTAAACCCTCATTTTCTTTCTAATCACTTTTGTATCTGTCATTAATTCCACTGAATTCTTACCATTTTCTAGTGTTTTCTAAACACAATTCTTAAAACATAAATAATTCAGAAGAGAGATGTTGGTAGTAACACAAAGTAAAACGTGGCTGAACACAGGTAGTATGGAGGTATTACACAAGTATATATATCCAAGATAGAGTTGTTATATTAAGAAATACTATTGCTGCTACTACTACTACTGGGCAATATTTGGTCAAATCTTTACCTGGTGTATATTTAAAAACAGACTACATGCTTATTGAGACTTCACAAACTAAAGAGTATGATAGGGAATGTTTAGAACACTCCATATAATGGTTCCTTTAGGCTGTTTTCAGCAAAGTTCTTCAAGAAAAACATGAATTCAGGATAAAGTTATTGAGGCTGCAAGCAAAAATGAAAGGAAATACTATTTTGATAGTGGGGATGTTCTCTGTCTATACCCTGCAATCAGAGTTCACTGAAAGTCCTGTAATTTTGAGCCTTGTACAGGGAAAAAAGCTGACTGCTCCTGGTCTGTAGCCTGAAATGGAGCTCTTAAAGCAGTTATTGCAGAGAATTAATCTTAGAAGGAGAGAAATTGTATGCAATAGACTCTTTGAAGCTTCTTCCACTGATAATCTCTGCCATACAGTGAGATTAAGCTTACCATGATGATTAAATTCAAATATTTTCTTCTTAATTATAGTTTTATATGGTTGCATAGTAACTGCCAATTTAAGGTTTGAGAAGATAAATGGAACATAATTATCAGTAAATAAAACACAAGAATCTTTGTTCTTGAAAATTATATCTAGACAAATTCTTGGTTGTAATTAGTCACACAAGGAATTGCCCAAAAGTAAACGAACAGGTAACCTTATAGAATTTTGAGAGTGTTAACTACAAAAATTTTTAAAACCTGGCTGTATGTCTATCTACACTCCCCAGTGTGTGTGTGTGTGTGTGTGTGTGTGTGTGTGTGTGTGCTTATATATACAAGCCCTCAGAACAATCCCAGACCCCCAAAATTATACTAGTCTATGAAGTGTGAAGTGTTTTGTGAAACCCGTTCTTCCTCAATGTTCATCTCAGAATGAGTCACAAAAGTAATTAATAGTGAAGGAACATTTCATGAATGATGGAGACATGCACACATAGAGGAGAACCAGAAAGTGAAGGCCTTATTCTATTACCAGGGTAAAAAAATGTTAGCTAGTCCTCATAAATGGGTTTTGATCATTGTTCTGAGCAAGTTCCTGGGGTGTGTTTTCTGTTCTCCTCTTTTCAGACTGGGAAGGGTGTGTGTGTGTGTGTGTGTGTGTGTGTGGGTGGGTGGGTGTGGGTGTGTGTGTGTGTGTGTGTGTGCATGATTTTCCTTTACACTATCTACCATTGTACATTGGGTGTTATGGGGGCAGATACATTGTGTTATAGTTTATATGTTCCTTCTCCTCAGAAAAAACAACATCCAGATCAGATGGAAAAGACTACGCAATGAACTCAGAGAGTTCATATTTTGAATCAAGATTTTATTTCTCAGACTTTGGGTTAAGACCAAGTATGAAGATTTTGACGCACAGGGGGACTGACACAGACATTAGTAGTTGCTAATCCAATATGCAGTCTCTCATCCTTCACAGAAATAGAATCACTCTGTTACTAGCATTGCCCTGTGCCTAGTCTTCCATGAAATGGAGAGATGATCAAATATAAGTAGAGAAAATGAGTGCAGGCTTCTTGTAAAGTCCGTTAAAGGGAGTTGATTCAGTAGGAGAGGTGTACTTTTCCTTTTTACCTATTTCTGCCTGGAATTCAGAAGTCATGATTGGAAATCTTGTAATCATTTGATGCTCAGAGTCAAACTTGAGAGTATAAGCCATTCATTAAGAACAAAAGAGCAGAAAAACAAGAGGAATACAATTCTGTGATTACTAAGGAGCTGCAATGGCATCCCAGCACTTTGTCCTCACAGATTTTTATTTGGTTTAAAATATAAAGTTAGAGGAGAAACTCATTTGTTCCAGTCACAGTTTTGGAGGTCTTCTTATTTCACTGGTAAAACAAAAACAATTAAGAACTGATGTAATATTCTTATGGTTTTTTGTTTTACCAATGAAATAAATTAACTCTTCAGCTGAGAGTGAGTAGGGCATTTGAAGGAATGGGGATTTGAAAAAGAGGAGATATGAAATAGATTTTTAGCAGAATGGTAAAATAAACATACTAAAAATTACATATATATATATATATATATATATATATATATATATATAGTTTATACCTGTATTGTATCACATTGAAACATCCTGAGAGGTTATATCTTGCTGAATAATCACTACTATTGCTTTGGAGCAAACTTATTACCTGGCCTCTTAAGAGTTTGCTGCCCCTCATGAACCACCATTTCTCAGTCCAATTAATTTTACTTAGAGTAGGGTACCTGGGTGGCTTAGTTGGTTAAGCGTCCAACTTAGCTCAAGTCATTATCAGATCTCATGATTTCGCAGTTCGTGAGTTCAAGCCCTGCATCAGGCTTGCTGCTGTTAGTGCATAGCCTGCTTCAGATCCTTTGTCCCCCTCTCTCTTTGCCCTTCCCCCACCTTCTCTTTCTCTCTCTCTTAAAAACAAACATTAAAAAAAATAGAGTAATGGGGCGCCTGGGTGGCTCGGTCGGTTAAGTGTCCGACTTCGGCTCAGGTCATGATATCGCGGTCCGTTGAGTTCTAGCCCCGTGTCGGGCTCTGTGCTGACCGCTCAGACCCTGGAGCCTGTTTCAGATTCTGTGTCTCCCTCTCTCTCTGCCCCTTCCCTGTTCATGCTCTGTCTCTCTCTGTCTCAAAAATAAATAAATGTTAAAAAATAAAATAAAAAAAAATAGAGTAATAATGTAACAAGTCAGTGGTTTATTCACTTTCTCCCAAAAAGAACGTAGATATGGAGAGTGTTTGAGGGACAATCATATTCAATCCACCTAATGATGCACACATTATGCCCTATAAAATGCAGAGATAGTGATTATACTTATGGATTGAGATGCTTATTTATAATGCCTTTACCAGAGGAATGAGATTTGTTTCAAAACATTCACAAAAATTTCAGTGAAAACATCTGTTTATCTATTTGCTCTCTCCCATTTGGTCTTATTGAGTATGACATTTTCACCTCTTACAATTACATAAACTTGCATGGTACCCATCAATTCTTACATCTGGATTGACTGAATACTGTTAACATCGGAAGTGTATGTTTAAGCTACATGCAAAAAAAAAAAGAGACTAACACCATACATGAAAATAAACTCAAAATGGATTAAAGACCTAAATGTGAAACCTGAAACCATAAAATTCCTAGAAGAGAGCATAGGCAGTAATTTCTCTGGTATCATCCATAGCAACACATTTCTAGACATGTCTCCTAAGACAAGGGAAGCAAAAGGAAAAATAAACTATTGGGACTACATCAGAATAAAAAGCTTCTGCATAGCAAAGGAAATAAGCAACAAAACTAAAAGAAAACATACTGGATGGGAGAAGAGATTTGAAAATGACAAATCTAATAAAAGGATTAATATCCAAAATATATAAAGAGCTGATGCAATCAATACCAAAATAAAACCCAACTTAAAACAGGACAGAAGATATAAATTGACATTTTTACCAAGAAGACATACAGATGACTAATGGACACATGAAAAGATGCTCAATATCACTCATCAGCAGGGAAATGCAAATTGAAACCATGAGATATCACTTCAAGCCTGTATGAATGGCTAAAATCAAGCACACAAGAAACAAGCACTGCCAAGAATATGGAGAAAAAAGGAACATTTATACACTGTTGGTGGGAATGCACACTGGTACAGCCATTGTGGAAAATAATATGGAGATTACAATTCAATTTACTGTTACACTATAAAAACAAACAAACAAACAAACAATAAAAAAAGACAACCTAGGAATAAATTAAACTTAACCAAGAGGTAAAAGACCTGTACTCTGAAAACTATAAAACACCAATGGTTGATGAAAGAAATTGAAAATGACAGAGACAAATGGAAAGATAGTCCACGCTCATGGATTGGAAGAATTAATATTGTTAAAATGTCCATACTATCCATAGTAATTTACAATTCAATGCAATCCCTATCAAAATGCCAACAACATTTTTAACACAACTGGAACAAATAATAAAATTTGTGTAGAACCACAAAAGACCCAGATACCAAAGAAATCTTGAGAAAGAAAAACAAAGCTGGAGGTATCACAGTTTGAGACTCCAATTTATACTACAAAGCTACAGTAATCAAAACAGTATGGTACTGGCACATAGACACATAGATCAGTAGAACAGAATAAATAGCCCAGAAAT
This sequence comes from Acinonyx jubatus, assembly GCF_027475565.1. NCBI lineage: Eukaryota > Metazoa > Chordata > Mammalia > Carnivora > Felidae > Acinonyx > Acinonyx jubatus. Next base: position 59,737,616 of record NC_069380.1, read on the forward strand.
AAACGCACACTTATATGGTCAATTAATCTATGACATAAGAGGCAAGAATATATAATGAGGAAAAGACAGTCTCTTCAATAAATGATGCTGGGAAAACTGAACATCTACATGCAAAAGAATGAAACTGGACTGCTGTCTAACACCATTCACAAAAATAAACTCAAAGTGGATTAAAGACCAAAAAGTGAGACCTGAAGCCATAAAAATTCTAGAAGAGAACATAGGAAGTAATTTCTTTGACATTAGATATAACATTTTTCTATATATGGCTCCTGAGGCAAGGGAAACAAAAGCAAAAATAAACTATTGGGAGTACATTAAAATAAAAAGCTTTTGCACAGCAAAGGAAAACATCAATGAAACAAAAAGGCAACCTACTGAATGGGAGAAGATATTTGCAAATGACATATCTAACAAGGGGCTAATATCCAAAATCTAAAAGAAAATACTTGCACAACTCAACCTAAGTATGCATCAACACATAAATAGATATGGAGGATGTAATATACATGTAATGGAATATTGCATGGCTATGGAAAAGAAAGATCTTGCCATTTGTGACAACATGGATGGAGGTAGAGGGTATTATGTGAAGTAAAAAAAGTCAGACTGATAAAGACAAATACCTTATGATTTCACTCATATATGGAATAAAAAAAAGATGAATAAACAAACAACCCAAAGCAGAATCATATCTACAAATACAAAAAAAACAAAAAACAAAAAACTGATGGTAGACAGAGGGAAGGGAGTGGGAGATTGGGCAAAATAAGCCAAGGAGAGTGGGAGATACAGGCTTTCAGTTATGGAATGAACGAGTCATGACAATAAAAGGTATAGCACAGGATATATAATCAGTGATATTGTAGTAGCATTGTATGAGACAAACAAACTATAAATGTGGGGAGAAGGATGCCAGAGATATCTTATTATGACAATGTAGATCTAAAAACAATGTTAGTAAACAGAATCTATCAGATTATTAAAGAATACTGTATCAGAAAAGATTACTATATTCCAGGAACACACGAGTGAGATACTCTATAACACATATATTTTATATAGTTACTAAGCAGAAAAATAACAAGACAATTTTCATAGACATTGATAAGAATTTTTAAATATTCAATACCTACACTTGCTTTTTTAAAAACTTCAGTAAAATTGGAATCAAATGATACTATCTTAAGAAGACATATGGACAATTAGATCTTTTATAATAAAAAAAAAGAATTGTTACTGAAATCAGAAACAAAAAATGATGCCCATTATCTCCACCATTATTTAGCATTATTTGTAGATATCAGTCAGTACAATTAAGACAAAAGTAAAGATATATATGATGGATATGTGGAAAGAAAAATGAAAACTAATCCTTTAATAGAGGCTATAAATGTGTATATAAAAACCTAGTTCAGTTAATTGAAAAGTACTCTAAAAAAATTTACAGAGAGGGAGACAAACCACAAGAGACTCTTAAACACAGAGAACAAACTGAAGGTTGCTGTAGCAAAGGTTAATGGGGGGATGGGTTACATGGGTGATGAGCATTAAAGAGGGCACTTGTTGGGATGAGCACTGGGTGTTATATGAAAGCGGTCAATCGCTGGGTTCTACTCCTGAAGCCAAGACTACACTGTATGTTAACTAACTTGAATTTAAATTAAAAAAAAGAAAATTACAACCAGCATATAAAATTATTATCTGGAAATCATTAGCCTTTATGTATGAAAAACAACAACTACTCAACATTCATACTGGGAAAGGGAGTTCCATTTGTTACAGTTTGTGCACACATACACACAAATACACACATAAAACAGCCTAAGACAAATAGAAATAAAGTCAACAAAAAATAAAGTGCAAAACCTGTATTAAGAAAAATATAAAACGTACATGATGGGAAAAATGTAAATTTTTAAAAAAGAAATTAATTTCATGGTAATGAATAAGGATAACCATTGACATAAAGTTGTCGATTTTCCCTGGATTATTTGATAATTTAATGTGCACTTTTTTGATACAAAAGGCTTTATTTTTTGATAACAAAGATACTTATCCTGAAGTTCAGATAGAAAAAGAAACAATCAAAACCAGGCAAAAAAAACTGAAAGGAAAGCAATGAAGTGGCATTTCAAGTTAATAATGGAAAAATTAGGGGTGCCTGGGTGGCTCAGTCAGTTGAGCATCCCGCTTCGACTCAGGTCATGATCTCATGGTTTGTGAGTTCAAGCCCTGCATCCGACTCTGTGCTGACAGCTCACAGTCTGGAGCCTGCTTCGGATTCTGTGTCTCCCTGACTCTCTGCCCTTCCCCCACTCGTGCTCTGTTTCTCTCTCTCAAAAATAAATACACATTAAAAAAATTTAATATAGGAAAAGTTAATTTTTTTAATCAACAATGTTTGATGATTGATCTTTCTGGAAGAAAAAAAAGATGATGGGCTTCCATCCTTCACACTGTGTATCAGGACAAATTATGAGTGACTCGGGGTTTTAAATGTAACAAAACTAAATCGTAAAAGAAATGAGAAAAACCCATGCCTAGCTCAGAGCTGGGGCTCGAACCCACAAACTGTGAGATATGACCTGAACCAAAATCAAAAGTCAGATGCTTAACAAATTGAGCCATCCAGGTGCTCCAGGACTTTCCATCTCTAATTTTGAACTGAGTCTTTAATTTTAATATTGAAATGAAAGATTTTCTATTCATCAAGAAAAATTCCACATCAATACAGTAATTGTAACAATATATATATTTTCAAAAATCTATATGTTTAAATAATACATAAACAAAGTCAAAATACAAATGATGCACTAGGAAAGTATTTGAAGCTTATAGCATAAACAATAAATTATTATGTACAGAACCATTATAATTTGAGAAGAAAAATATCTATAAGCTACACAGAAATGATGCCAGAGACTCAAACTTACACAGAAAAAGTTATTATTTCAAATTATTTCTAATCATGATCATAAGAAAAATGCAGTTTTAAAGTAACATTGTTTTTCAGTCCTGCTACTGTCAAAAACCCAAGAGTTGTCAATACTCATTTGATGCAGCTATAGGAAAATCTGCTTTGTAGAGCATTACAGGTGAGACTGCAAATTGGCTAAAACTCTCATAGAGGATAATCTGGCTGTATCTATCATCATGACTAAAAGATCTATCCTTGGTCCTTCCACAAACACTTTAGGGAATTTTCCTTCAGGCATTTATGCAGATATAGAAAATTATGTACATACAAAGTTTTTTATCATAATATTGTTAGTAATAGCAAAAACTGAAAACAAATGCCTATTTACACAGGACTTGTTCACAACACTACCATATGCTATCACAAATGAATATTATTTGTCTATGAGAAACAACAAAAGAAAAATTTAGTGAATAAATTGACTATGTACTGATATTTTCAAGTGAAAAATACAAGCTACAATGTAAATTTTATAGTATGCTTTGCTTATTTATTCAAGGGGTGAATATAAACACATAATCATATTTTGTAATGAATTACTGGAATGACAGGAAATAAAATTGGTTACACGGGGAGGACTAAAATGCAGAAAAAATTATTTAGAGAGGAAAAGGGATGAGATCAAGACTTTTCAATGCATAGCTTTGTGTATTGTTCTAAGAGTAGGACAGAGTAAACATACTGTCTATAAACTTAAAATGTGATGGTTCATTAAAATTTTTTTAATTTTTGTATTTCACACCGTATCAATTTGATAGATTAAGGGTAGTATTCTTTCACTGGTAAGGGCATACATTTTTTGCCAGCATATGATCAAATTGTTCCTTCAAGCCAGGTATATTACTAAGTATTATTTAAAATGTCAGTTTATATATTGCCTTGGTAAGCAGTAAACTGACAGTGAGATCAAGCTCATTAAATTACAATTGTTTGAGATGATATTAAATTTATGAATGAGCAATTCCTTGCAATTTGGATTATGAACAAAACCTTTACATTTGTCCAAAATGTTTGGGAAAATTAAACTTTAATTTTTCACATTTTCTACAATGTCTATAAACTTTCAATCATGCATTCATTCAATGCCAATATAATAGTTACATTATATTCAGAAAATACTTTTAAAAGGCCAAATTTTAGATAAACTGATAGAAATCAGAATTTACTGTTAGTAAATTTCTAAAAAAGAACTATATTCAAATTCTGGAAAACTATAAAAACATAAAAATAAGAGCAATTGTTATTATGTACACATTATAAATATCTATATAGCAATGAATATAGTCAAATATTCTATTCATCTAGTTCTCTTCAGAGTATAAAACATATAATAACTTTCTGAATGTAGAAGTCAGAGTATACTTTGAATTTCTAAAATAAATTGCACAAACTTTCTATTCAACAAAGATGAAAATTAGAATAAAGCCTGCAGACTGGAAAATGCATGATGAAATTCCAGATTTAGAATTTTTAAAATTTAAGTATTTCATGAAGACCAAGCAAATGAACAATCAAGTTTTCAAAAGATAGTAATTTTTAACAGTTGATGGCATAGAAATGATGATATAATAATTGAAAATGTAGGGTTTTGAGGAGGACAGCTCATAGACCAGTGAAGGGTTCAATCTCAACAAACCAACTGTGAGATCATGACCTCAGCCAAAATCAAAAGTCAGATGCTTTTTTTTTAATGCTTATTTAGTTTAGAGAGAGACAGAGACAGAGACAGAACAGGGGAAGAGCAGAGAGATGGGGAGACACAGAATCCAAAGCAGGTTCCAAGCTCTGAGCTGTCAGCACAGAGCCCGATGTGGGGCTTGAACTCACCAACTGTGAGATCAGGACCTGAGCCAAAGTTGGATGCTTAACTGACTGAGCCACCCAGGTGCCCCAAAAGTCAGACGCTTTAACCGACTGAGCCACCCAGGTGCCGCCAAAATATTATTTTTAAAACTGTACTATCTAATAAAAAAAATTATCTCAATTTTGTTTTTGTTCTGAATGTGCCTTGATTTTGTTTTAAATGTATAGTGTATTTACACTTAGTATATAAATTTACCACACACAAAAAAATAAATCTACCATGAAAGATACTTAACTTTTTGCACTTTTAAGACATTATATTGTTTTCTGGTTTCTGCCTTTTCCAATGAGTAATCTGCCATTACTCTTTCAAAGGAGTATCTCTAAGATGTTTGAGTTTGATTTTCTTTACATTTCTTATTTAGGTTTGCACCATTTTCTGCATCTGAGGATGAAAATCTTTCATCAGTTTTGAAACCTTCTAGAGTACTTTTTCTAGAAGAAGTAGAAGAAATATCCCAGACTTTCCCTTCTTTCCTTCTCAGAGTCGAATTGTGTATACATTAAATTTTTCTATGTAGTCTACGTGCCATTTACACTCTGATTTTTAATATTTTTACTTTGTGCTTCATTTTGATTATTTTTTAATTGGACTGCTTTCCAATTCACTATTTTTTTCACTCTATAAATAATCTATTGTTACACTTGAATATTTCATTCTAATTTATGATATTTGTTTTATCAGTTCCAAATAGTTTCATTCTTTTTCATACATCTCAAATACCTGATGAAATTCTCTACAACTGTATCTATTTAGTCATGCCATCATTTTCTTATTTTTTCAATATTTTAATCACAGTTATTTACAGTTTTTTTTTATCAGTTTACTACAATATTTGGATCATTTATGGGTCTGTCATTTCATACACCTGAGAGAGATCCCTATTTCCATGATGATTTGCTGGCCATGTGGCTCAGTGATGTAAGTGATGTGAGATTAACCATTTTCAGGCCATAAAGAATGATCCTTGAATGATGTTAGCATTCTACTTTGACAGTAACTAGTTTATAAATATTAAATGCTAAGCATATATCAACAGGAACATAAGAAAAAATATGCTCTGAAATTTTAACAGGGATAGAAGAGACATGTATCTCTTCTAGATATGGAACTTTATTGTGTGAAGCTTTATTGTGTGAGATTTGAAACAGTGAGGCATTTTGACACCGAGAGAGAATATTAGAGGAGTTAATTCTCAAAAATTTTGGTCTCATAAAACCTATAACCAATGAAAAGTTAAGAACTCCCATAAGTTTTTACTATGGTATGTCCCATTCCTATGAATATTTAATAGTATACATTTAAGAAGAAATATATAATTATTTAAGCTATTTAGTATTATTTATTGATATTAATCACTTTAATTTGTTATATAATTTAAATATCAAAATAGCAATAATTCATTATGTAGTAATATAGATTTTTTTAATGAATAATAACAATATACTTCAATGAGATTAGTAGCATTGCTTTACATTCTGTAAATCTCTTTAATTCCTGGTGTGGAAATAAAAAATCAAGTCAACAAAAAAACACCCCCAAATCAATATAGGAGAGATTAAAAAATGTTATTGTGTCTACAATTAAAGATAGAGGTGTGCAGATAGTCTAGTTTAGAGACTATACTTTTGGGACAAAATTCCACATAATTTATATTGCCTACATATAGCATAAGAAATTACAGTAATTTACACTAATGAGAGAGAAAAAGTTGTACCTCATGAATGTTTCCTTTTTATCTCCTGTGAGGCCTTTCAATTAATTCCAGAAGTTGGAAATCTTCATTGAGAAAAATGTCCTCAAGACGAGGTTTAAATGGAGCCAGAGAACAAGCCATATGAATGTACACTTGACAGAGTGAAAAGGAAGTGCAAAGATTTTAAAGCAGGGGTATATTTGACATGTCATTGCAGGGCAGTTAGTGACAAGTAAGACATAAAACTGGAGAATAAATTGCAGGCCAGATTACATCATTTTAAAAATAATTTTACTTAAAAAGTTATTTTATTCTAGGTATGGTGAGAAGTCATTGAAGAATCTTGAACCTAGACATTACAGGATATACCTAATATTTCAAAGTATTACATTGTTTATCTCAAGAAAATTAGACTGAAATTGGGTGGAGAAACTAATCAAAACTATCATCACATCCCAGCAAGAAACTGAATGTGGGAATAGTAATTGTGGTGAGAATTGGTGGGTTCAGGTAATTATTTCATGGTTTAGACCACATGTATTTGCCAGAAAATGAAATGAGGGGCATGAAAGAAAGGCAGAATTTAATGAAGACCTTGTGGCGTTTGGTCTGAACAAAGAAGCATTTACAGCCATTTGTTGAATTACAAATGCAGCATAAGCAGCAGATTTGGGGTGAAAATCTACAATTGGACTTCTGCCATGCTTTTTATTTTTTTGAAATGCCAGTTAGATATACCAGTTAATTTAGAATATTATTATTATATATAGAATATATATTATTATAATTTTAAGATGGATAATTTTAGGGGCGCCTGGGTGGCACAGCCGGTTAAGCGTCCGACTTCAGCCAGGTCACGATCTCACGGTCCGTGAGTTCGAGCCCCGCGTCAGGCTCTGGGCTGATGGCTCGGAGCCTGGAGCCTGTTTCCGATTCTGTGTCTCCCTCTCTCTCTGCCCCTCCCCCGTTCATGCTCTGTCTCTCTCTGTCCCAAAAATAAATAAACGTTGAAAAAAAAAATTAAAATAAATAAATAAATAAGATGGATAATTTTATACAATATAAATATAATTTTCATAACCTGAAGAATTATGGGAGGTTATTTTATTTCATTCCCTTATCTCAAAACCTGTACAAAGACTTCTAGATGGTAGGTAACTCTTCAGGGTCATGCTTCTACACAGGGATAAGCTCCATCTCCCAGGACTAGTACATGTTTCGCAATATACAATGTTCATTACTTTTCTTTTTGAGAAACATCAAATATAAGAAGTGAGAAACTGAGGACATAATTGCTGCCATATACAACTGTTGGATGAGAAGTTTTTACTTTTGGTTTTATTTAGAACATATTCTACAACACCCAAGGAAAGACAATAGTATATAATTAACCCCTTTATATTAATTTCCCAGCCTCAACAATTACTTCAGGTTTTATAGGTAAAATGTTCTGATTGCTATGCAGCTCAGTAAACATCATCTCATATAATTTAAATGCCATAAAAATGGTGCTTATAATTTTAAATTTATAAAATAGACTTTATATGTGAGATACTGATTTTTCCTAGGTCATAGAATTAACTAGTTTATGCAGATTCTAGTACATATCTGATACCAAAAGACAAATTTTCTTTTGTTAGTTTATGATATAATGTGTCTGAAAAATATCTAGGGACGCTTGTTGTGTGTGTGAGTGTGGTTATAGACAGAGAGAGGAAGAAGTGATGGTGCATGAGAAGGAAGAAGAAAGAGGAGAAGGAGAAAGACAAGAACAAGGAATGAGTTTTTAAAATTTTATAAGAGATTATATACTTGAAATGATATTTTTCATTTGAAAAATCTATCTTCTAATCTGCCATACATAAAAGAGTCTGCAAAAAAAATACAGAATAGCTAAGTTTCTATGTAGTGTTTTTGGAATGTGAAAGTGCCATTTTAAATTTCTCTCTAAAAAAAGAAAAACATTAATTTCAGGACAGGAACATAGAACTACAGCATAAATGGCATTGAAAAGAATGGCCTGTGTGCACTTATTCATTATTAACTTTGAAAATTAGTATAAGCATTTTCAAAGAATGTTTAATCAAGGATATAACTTGCCACCCAAGGAGTCAGTCAATGTAGTGTAAGTATTTAAGCTGAACAAAGGGACTCTTAACCCCAAAAGTATATTGAACATATAATCCTACATAAAAGATAATTAGATTTAAGATTTTTTAAAAAGAGGGGCACCTGGGTGGCTCAGTCGGTTAAACATCAAACTCTTGACTTCAGCTCAGGTCATGGTTTCATGGTCGTCAAATTGAGCCCCACATCAGGCTCTGTGCTGAGCGTAGAACCTGCTTGGGATTCTCTTCCTCTCCTCCTGCCCCTCTCCTATGCTCACACCCTCTCTCTCTTAAAAAACAACAAAAAAGATTTTTTAAAATAACTGAATAAAATTAAGATAATAAAAGGCCCAATACATCTGAAGAAATAAAGCAAAATAATTTTCAGTATATCTTAATGGTTATAAAAACTCTGGAATGGGGAAAATATTGACGTTGATGCCAAGTTTAGATATAGTTACTAAAATAAATTGAGAAGAAAGAAATTTTTCATTTTAAACTAATTTAGCATTCATATTATTTCTCAGAGTAATTAATCATAGAACTACTGATGATGTAAAGTGGTTTACACAATATCATATTTGTGCATATATAAAGATCTAAGAATCACTTTGGGTTTTCTTTTCCTTTTTTTTCTTTAGTTTATTTTTGAGAGAGAGAGAGTGAGCATGAGTGGGGGAGGGGCAGAGAAAGAGAGGGACAGAGGATCTGAAGCTCAATGTACGGCTCGAACTCATACATCATGAGATCATGATCTGAGCTGAAATTGGATGCTCAGTCAACTGGGCCACCCAGGCACCCCTATTTTATTTTTTTTAATATGTATTTATTTATTCTGAGAGAGAACATGCACACATGGGGGAGGGACACAGAGAGAGGGAGAGAGAGAAAATCCCAAGCAGGCTCCCTAATGTCAGCACAGAGCCAGACACAGGGTTCGATCTCAGGAACTGTGAAATCATGACCTGAGTGGAAATCAAGAGTTGGGCACCTGACCAACTGAGCCACCCAGCCGCCCCCCATTTGGGGTTCTTTATAAATAGGACAAAGCTTCCCCTTCTACCTTGAAAAAAAAAATGTTGTTTGTAAATAAGGAACAGAATTTTTAAAATATTTTGGAATATCCTTTCTCCATGAATTTCCTTATTTCCAATTTCAAGTTAGTCTTCAAATTACAGAGATGTAATGCATGTATTACTGGGGAAAAACAACAACAACAACAAAGTTTATATTGACAAAGACCTACATTTTTAAGGGTAAAATGAAACACGAAATTTAAGTTTCACATTATTTAAGTAAAAATGGCTTAATTATAGGCTTCTATTTCTTTTTTGCAATGCTTTCGGGGAAACAGTAGTCATGAAAATGCTATTATTATGTCAAAATCTGGACTTAAGAAAACATAAATATTTCATATAAGCCCACAGAAACTAAACTCTCTCCACCTTGAGACTTTCTTTGATCAGTTATAAAACCTGACATCATTACCAGACATTTGGAGTCCAGTACAGGCTGCATGTTTGTGCCCCCCACCAAATTCACATGATGAAGTCCCAACACCCAATGCGATGGCATCTGCATTTGGAGACTTTACTAAGTAATTACATCCTAAGGGCAGGACCCTCGTCTCATGAGATTAATCCCCTTTATAAGAAGAGTCACCAGAGAGCTACTTATTTGCTCTCTCTCTCTCTCTCTCTCTCTCTCAATCTCTCCCTCTCCCTCCCCCATCTCTCTTTCTCTCTGTGCCAGGTGAGAAGGCAATGAGAAAGCACAGCCATGTGCTATCCAGGAAAAGTGTTCTTGTCAGAAACTGACCACACTGGCACCCTTATCTCCAACTTCCAGCCTCCATAACTGTGAGTAAATAAACGCCCGTTGTTTAAGCCACCCAGTTTATTTTGTATTTTGTTATGGCATCTTGAGCTGACTAAAACAGATGCTAATACTATCATGTTGTGGTTTCTCCAGTTCTGCCTCTGTGTCTGAGAAATTTTAGCAAAAAGAAAGGCTGTATGTTTTATTTAAAACTTCCCAATGGAAGAGGAAAGAAAAGCAGAATAAGATATGTGGTTATGTAATGAGTTTTGTTATCTCTGTCTTTCCTGTTTCTTCTGTATTCTATATAAACACACTTTTTTATTGAATGAATCAACATTTCTTATTGTATTGTTTTCATTTCTAATACATATAGTATTAAATAAAATTTAATATATAAACAGTATTTAATAAGAAACATAACCTCACAAATTAACTGGTATATATTTTAATTCCTCATTGTCATTTGTTTTATAGTTAAACTCAGAAAATAAGAATTCTTGGCACTTCAGGACCTCATATCATCTTGAAGGTGAGCCTAAAAAAGTCACACAGCACACAGACATCAATCAGCTTCTAATTTCTGAGCTTCTGGGGAACTATCCCAACATAATCCAGGCCGAAGAATGACTACCTCTCTGAGAAGGTAAATAAGAATGATTGCATACTCATGGAAGATGGGAAGATTACAGGAAGAGAAAAGGTAGAATAATAAATATCTACAGATAGTAAGATCATGATAAATTGTGTTATTACTTATATAAATACACTGCCTTTCCCTGGGAATGGGTTATTCTTCTGTGGATTACTCATGTTACTTGACTTTGAAATGTGAAGGAACATGAGATCTTTAACCTCTGAGTGGTAGATTTAAAAACACTACCATGTATAGGCTGATACATAGCTTCGGCTCTCAAGTTAAGACAATACTGGAGAGGACTTACAGCTAACCATTAAAGAATAAATAATGGGATATCAAAATAAAAATGTGTATAAATCACTTAGGCCATTTTTACTGTAGCATAAATTAGATTTATCTGATTGATAAGCCTTTTCACTTTCACCCTCAGAATTCTGGCAGCATGGCTTATGCTTTCCAGGATTGTATCACTTTACACTAGGAAATCTGATTCGTCAAGGAGAAAAGACTTAAAGATGCTGTCACTCAGAAGCATTGCACATCAGTATTGTCAGACTAAGAACCTTAGTAGATGAGACTGATACTTCTAGAAAGAAGTTCTAATCTTTCTCACATGAAAACCATCAACTGAGATCTCAAATAATTTACATACATGGAGTTCCAGCAAATATAAGGTCACACAAATATGTACACACAAACCTTGAAACATCTTAGTAAGTGTGATTCAGATATACTAGCTCTTTAGGGCCCTACTCTTAAATAGGAACAAGCAAACAAAAATAACAAAGGGCTACGAAATATCTTTAACAGAAACACAGAATCAAAAGCAAACTGATTGGAATTTGGTAGAAATTGGAACCAGTCTTTAAAAATTGTCTTTGAAAACTTTAAATATTTAAAGCTTAATTAGTATCTTCAGAAGTAAAAAAAAAAAAAAAAAAAAAAATAGAAGGATACATGAATTATTGGACTGAATATTACAAAAAGGAAGATGCAGGGAATAAGATGAAGCTCTTAGAAACTATTATAGACATTTTGAAAAACAATAAAATATTAGAATATAGAGATGATGAAATAAACAGAAATGAAAATTAGAAGAGATGGTTTAAGAAAATCAAACCAGAGATCCAACATCTCAATAACAGAAGTTTCAGAAAGAAAACAGTAAAAGAAGGATGTTATCAAGAAAATAACAAAAGATATTTTTAAAGAATTTAAGGATCTCAATTCCCAAATAAAAAGGGCTGATAGAGTAAACAGCACAAACACTATAATAAAAATTAAACAACACTCTCCCCAAAAAACACCAAACAAACCTCCATTTATAGATTTTCTATGAACTAGAAATATTGAAAGATTCTTGCTACAAAACACTAATAATGCTGGAGAAAACAAAATATTAAAATGATTAAAAGGGATTGAAAGAAAATAAGGAAAAACATTTCTGAAGTGAGCATTCTGAAGTGATTCTGGTTATCTGTGCAGTTTCTTAACTTAGAGATTTGGTTTATGGATGGATAATGGAAAAAAATCCTTGAACCTACACAGGATAGGAAATCTTACTGTAGATCATACTGTATAGAGACAGGCCTTAGAAAAAGTTAAGATGAAAAGGGTGAACTAGGGGAAAACACACACACACACACACACACACACACACATCTGACAGTGATATTCAACAAAGAACACTGTCTTTTTTATTTTTATTTTTCAGAGAGAGAGAGAAGAGAGAGAGAATGTGAGCAGGGAAAAGGGGCAGAGGAGACAGAGAGAGAATCTTAAGCAGGCTTCATGTGCAGCATGGAGCCCATTGTGGGGCTTGGTCCCATTACCCTGGGATCATGATTTGAGTGGAAATCAAGAGTCGGATGCTCAACTGACTGAGCCACCCAGGAGCCCCTACAGAACACTGTCTTAACCTTGGTTCTGGCAGGAAGTCAAAAGTAGTAGTCCATAAGAATTCATGGCAAAGGGATAGTTAACATCTGGATTTCAGGTTTGACTATATAGTATTTGCAATGAAAAAAAGCTGAAGTCATAAAAAAAAACTGAATAAAAGAAAAAAAAAACAACAACTGAAAGTCAAATATTTTAATTTAACAGATATCTGGGTATGCTATCAACTAAAGCACCTGACAAAAAGACACTGAAATCATTCTTAGGGAAAAACCATCCTCAATTAGATATTAAGTATTTACACAGACAGCTTTCCAAAAACCATGAGATCAGAAATAGACATACAACAAGTAAAATATACAAGAAAAGTATTCATAAGTGAGAATCGGTAGGAAAATAAGTAATACAACCCCACCTGCAACGATCACAGATATCTGAATTATTGGAAATAGAATATAAATAACGATGTATAATAATAATAAGTTTAAAGAAATAAAGAGGTGAAACAAATGTGAAAGGATCAAAATACATGATTAGAATTAGCAGCCGATTTGAAAGGGAACTAAGTCAAAATTTTCAAATATTAACTATACACTTGAATGGAAAGGTCATACCCTTAATTTTACCTTTGCCTTGGGTTGTGTCAAAGTGAAACAAAGCCCAATACTAGTGTAGGTTGGTAGGGTAGGTTTTATTCACTATTGGAATAGCAGAGACCTTCATGTACCCCAAACTCAACTCACTAGAACTAAAGATAAGAGGTCTTTTAAACACTCAAGTATACTAAAGGGAGAGTACTGAAAGACTAGTGCCCTAATAAAAGGGATCACAAAGTTACTTTGTTCTCTTTCCACTATACGAGGGTACAGTATGACTGCTACCTAGAAACCAGGAAGAGCGTTCGCACAAGGCAGTAAGTCTGCTCATGCCTTGATCATGGACTTTCTAGCCTTCAGAACTGTGAACAATAAATTTCTGTTGTCTATAAGTCACCCAGTCTATGATCTTTTGTTATAGCAGCCCAAAGTGACTTAGACTGGGCAGTCTATGTCCGTTAACCAGTGCTTACAGAAGTTAGATTGCCACTCTCGCACAAAGACTGGGAGAAAGGGGTTCTAGCTTTCTTGATGTTTACATTTTATTTTATTTTTTTTTAATTTTTTTTTCAAATGTTTATTTATTTTTGGGACAGAGAGAGACAGAGCATGAACGGGGGAGGGGCAGAGAGAGAGGGAGACACAGAATCGGAAACAGGCTCCAGGCTCTGAGCCATCAGCCCAGAGCCCGACGTGGGGCTCGAACTCACGGACCGCGAGATCGTGACCTGGCTGAAGTCGGACGCTTAACCGACTGCGCCACCCAGGCGCCCCAGATGTTTACATTTTAAAGGAATGGCCCCCGAGTCATTGAGAAAGATATTCCTGGGTTGTAGAAGATACATCCACAGCTCAAAGGGACTAAGAAAGGATTTACAGTTGTAAGCTTTCCAAAGTAAATGCTCTCAGAAAAGGGAGATTAGAAGCCTGTCATCAGATTTTAACTGGAAGAAACCTTAAATGATTTGGACATTTGAGCTTTCCCAGGTAGAAACTTAAGGGGGGACTGGGCCATCCCAACAATGTGGTTGTAGGCTGCCAGAAGCCATGCTAGGGTTTAGTCAAGTGTCTTAGTGCAGATATTTGGATAGAGTCACTGGTATTGAGAGATGTGAAGTTCTCAGTTGATTCCTATTTTCTAAGGTTTAAATTCTCTGGTTAAGTTAAAGATTGAGAACAAGAAAGTAAGACTCTAGTTCTACCGTTACCAAATTCCTTTTATCTTATAGGTGCAAGACAAGTTGTCTGAAAAACAAAGTTTTTAATTTTATGGGTGGCTACGTATGAAATGAAAATTAGTTCATATTTTTTTCCAGGACTCTTATATCAAATATACAGCATTGTTTAGGAAAGAAGCCAAAGATCTGAAAAGGAGACATTTGGGTGTTTGTCAATAATTATGAGTATGTTGAATACTCAAATCCTACTGAGATTCCTTTCCTTCATGAATGCAGCCCTCCTTCCACATTCTGAGGTGTGGCATAGTACATTGATGAGGCCCGTTAATGGTCTTTCTGTAGTCAAATACTTTTTCTTTTCAACTTATAATCTACTTCCACCATGACTCTGGTATTGGCCATGTGACTTGGTTTGGGAAACAGAATATTAGCAAACTCGATGCAATCAGGAGGATAGAAAAGACCTCGCTTATTCTTGTGTAGTGGATTGGTAATGATTTCAAACGTACATGTTTATGCCAAAAATTAAGTCATTTTGAAGACCAAAGTTGTTTTTATAATTAAAGTTGTTCTGGTATAAGAATAAAGTTATTGTTTCTGGATGTTGTCATTCATCATCTCTAGTTTCAGCTCATGGTTAAGCCATCTTTCCTGAGTACCAACTAGTGTAAAGGTACACCTCAACTAAATTTTGACTGTATTCCTTTCATTTCCCTTTACCTGGGGCAATAGTGTGATTAATCTATCATTGGTTCTGAGTATGTTAATTCTTTCTTTATTGGCTTATTAAGAGATGTTATATTGTATACAATTGGCTTGTGAATTTCCCACAGTAAATCTGTGTTAAATAAATTGTGGCAAAGACTAAGAGTCTCTGAGCATAATCTGCATTGACACAGAACACTTACTTCTGCCTGTTCTCTTGTTCCCCTGCATCTTACATGAGAATATGTCTAGACTAGTTTTCATAAAGAAGGACCAGGTGAAGCAGAGCTGAGTTGTCTTAGTCAAGACCATCTTGTGATTTTTGTAGTAAGAAATATGTCTTTGGTCTTCCTCTTGTTTTTGGCACAGACCTTGGAATTTCCTAATTGAGAAAGGAGAAGCATACATATGTCTTTTGTTATGTTAAGGAGATGATTTCACCTAAGTTTCGAGGGTGGGTTGCCAGAAGAGCCAACCATGTGTTAGAAGGCTGGAACTTCCAGTCCAGCCCCTGACATTGGGAAGGGAGGCTGAATCAGTTATCTATGGCCAGTGACTTAATCAACCTTGCCTATAACATGAAACCTCCATTAAAAACCCAAAAGGATAGGGTTTGGAGACCTTCCAAATTGGTGAATATGTGGAGATTCGGGGAGACTAGCATGCCTGGAGCAAGCATGGAAATTTGTGTCCATTCCCCATACTTTTATCTCTGTATTTCCTTGATCTGGCTTGTCCTGAGTTATACCCTTTTATAATGAAGCAGCAATCCAGTAAGTAAACTGTTTCTCTGACTTCTGTGAGCTGCTCTAGCAAACTAATTGAACCTAGGGCAGGGGTTGTTGGAACCTCCCATCTATAACCAGTTGGTCAGAAGCACAGATAATAACTGGACTTGCAATAGCACCTGGAATGGGGGGTGGTGGCAGGGCAGTCTGATAGAACTTAGCGTATAACCTGTGGAATCTGATGCTATCCCCAGGTGGTGTCAGAACTGAGTTACTTGGTGGCATGCGGGAACCTCCCACTGGAACTGGATATAGAATACCATATTTACCATGTAAGCTGTTATCTCTCAGCCTATGTGCAACTAAGACACAAGAACAAGTCCAAATTAGGCTATGGTTACTGTACAAAACTGCTGATGGTGGTCCCACTGACAAAGCAGCTAGAATATGTGTAATAAGCACACTGATATAAAATTTGAGACATAATCCTGGCAGCATATTCATAAATATGTCTTCTCCCTGAGTTAATCAAGAGACATAGCTAAGTGATATCATGCAGATTAAATGCTATGTCAAAGATAACACACTTAGTTTGCTTCATACACATTTTAGGTACTAAAAACAATTAACAAAACATAAATCCCCTATTTATCTTTTCCCTTTTCCTTATCTGTTTCTTTCATCCTTTCTTTCCTTCCTTCTCTACTTTCTTTTTTTCTTGCCTTCCAATTAACATACTTTGGCATCAGCAGTCTAAAAAATTCCTTTAAACTGAGACCATAAAATCATGGTTGGAATCAACTCTATTTTATATTTCATACAAACTCTTCCTTGGTCTTATGCTTATATTTAGAAAAATAATCAATGACTATATTTAAATTGTGTAAAGGAAAAAAAGTGCTTCTACACATAAAAATACTTTAGATAAATTATTAATGAATTTTCAAATAACCAATCACTTATAGGAGACAATAATTAACACCAAAAATAGATACATTTTAGGGTCATTTTCATTTAATTAAATTGTCACTGAATATAAAGAACAATTACCATAAAATCAGGTAAAAACCTACATTTTATTGTTCAATATGACAATATATTTGCATAAGCAAGCAAGAATGTAAGAAAGAAGTTATTTAGGTCTTCCTATTTTGATTTACATTTGAGAAAACTGAGCCTAACTGGTACGCTGAGAAAGAGGTGATTGTCTTCACCTATTTTTTCTTATAAAATATTACTCTTATCCTACACACTCAAATATTATATTTAATAACTTTAAGGCAAAAATAAAGCTGGTTTTTTGCTAATACTTTTTTTTTTTTTTTGAGAGAGAAAGAGAGGAGCCAGATCATGAGCAGGGGTGGGGCAGAGAGAGAGGGAGACACATAATCTGAAGCAGGCTCCAGGCTCTGAGCTGTCAGGGCTCAATGCAGGGCTCAAACCAATGGACCGTGAGATCAAGACCTGAGCCTAAACCAAATGCTTAACAGGCTGAGCCACCCAGAAGCCTCTTTTACTAAGTTTTTAAATTTTAATTCCAGTATAATTAATATACTGTACTGTATTAGTTTCAGGTATACAATATAGATTCAAGAATTCTATATATTACTCAGTGTTCATCATGCTAAGTGTACTCTTTAATTCCCATGACGTAATCTCACCCATTCCGCCACCTACTTCCCCTCTAGTAGCCATCAGTTAGTTCCTATAGTTAAGAGTCGACTTATTGATTTATCTCCCTCTCTTTTTTCCCCCTTCTGTTCGTTTTGTTTAGAAATTCCACATATGAGTGAGATCATATTGTCTGTCTTTCTCTGACTGATTTATTTCACTTAGCATTATATTCTCTAGTTCTATGCATGTTGTTGCAAATGGCAAGATTTCATTATTTTTTATGGCTTTTTAATATTCCATTGAATACATATACCACTTCTTCCTTATCTATCCACTGGGTTATTTTACATACACACACAAAATAATATAATACATACATACGTAATGACATATATACACACAGAATATACTATTACTTGGGAAGAGGGTGCTATTAGACATTCCATTTAACTATAAATTATTCTCATAATATATAATTTTTATCCTAAAATATATTCTATAAATGCCACTTTTAATATAAAAAATCCTTTTGAGATAAAGGGCAACTCCTTTTCCAGTTACCCCCAGTGCCATGCCCCTGCTACTCAGAATGGCAGAAACAGAAAATGATGAATCTGAAAAGATTATGATTCTTTTTTCAATTTACACTTTCCTTTATAGTTAGAATGAAGATATGCTCTATAGAAACATAGAAAATGCTATTTCTTAGATTGTTTCTGAGGATACAGACTCTGGAGATATAGCCTCCATGAAATTCTGTTCTGGAAAGAATTAATTCGCTAACTATATCCCCACTAGTCAAAGGATAGATGAGGTTTCCTACAGCACTTTTTGCTTTTGGTGCTTAAGAGAAAATATTTAACAACTGCAATACAACAGGAACTGTGCTAGGTCCTGAAATTGTAAAGATGAAATACACAAAATGTTCTCTCTGCAGGAGGTCAAGGCCTGGGGAGGGAGACAGACAAGCACTCATAGTTACAATGGATGAAGATACAGATTATATTTGAAAAACTCAACATACTCTAAAGAAACTCTTTCCACCGCTAGAGATCTTACTAAAGCAATTAGGAACCTGGAATTGAAAGAGATAGAAGGCAAGGTAACATACACTCTTGTTCCATTCCCCAAGATGGAAGCTGAACTTAGGCACCTACGATGTAAAGTTGGATGAGGGAAATGACCTAAAATGCTGTCATCATCTTTATGTAAATATTTTTACTTCTCCATAGGAACGCAAAGAACTACCAAGTGTCTAGAAGTAGAATTCTCTTTAAAATATCTACAGTATTGGGGCGCCTGGGTGGCTCAGTCGGTTGAGCGTCCGACTTTGGCTCAGGTCATGATCTCACAGTTTGTGGGTTCGAGCCCCGCGTCGGGCTCTGTGCTGACCGCTTGCTCAGAGCCTGGAGCCTGCTTCAGATTCTGTGTCTCCTTCTCTCTCTGCCCCTCCCCTGCTCACGCTTTGTCTCACTCTGTTTCTCAAAAATAAATAAATGTAAAAAAATTAAAAAAAAATAAAATAAAATATCTACAGTACTTAGCGTGTGTGTGTCAAATAGAAACACAAAAATAATAACATAAATTGTAAAGTTTATTTCAAAAGAAACACCATTCAGTGGTTTAGTCATACAATGCAAAGCTGTTTCACAGAATCATCCAGCTGGAAGAGGAGAAATATGAACACGGAATTTAACCATTTCATATATTACTAAGAAACAGAAACTTGAGAAATGTATAATTTGCTCAAGGTCAAGCAGAGTCCTCTTGGTTCTTAGTTCAATTCATCCATTATAGGACGTTAATGGAAACGCAGAGGTAGACAAGAAATAATCTAATTGCATCTGGAGATAAAAAAAATAAGCAAATATTTCTCAGAAGTCTTATTTGGTCTGTAATTTTACTGCCTTCTCCATTATGCTTCAGAGAATCTGACACAGAAGCTTTGAAAGTGGTGAGTTCTGAACACAAAAATAGAATGTCTATGGTTTTATTCATATTTAGGAACAGCAGTTTGAAGGAAGTGAAGCTGCAGCTGTACTTTTCCACGTTACTTAGCAACTGGTATGAGTCAAGAAAAATCACTGAGACTCACAGGCACTGGTGAGAGCATGACAAATGATACTGGTGAAAAAAAATCCTATGAGGTCAATCTACCCATAGACTATCAACATGCTATTAAAAAAATAAAATAGGGGTCATTCCTACATTAATGATGTAAATTGAATTTTAAAGATTGACAGTGACTGCACAGGGAGCCTCCCACAGCACCTGGCACAGTGCCTGTCAGATAGATTCTCTGGTCAGATTTATTGAACTGAATTGTTAGGCAAATATTTCTGGCTTGAACCACTGCTTTAGTTTATGGAAGATGAAAAGAAGTTTGCATCTTTGCATTGACATATTTGGGGGAAAATTTATTCTAGGGACAAGACAAGCTTAGGGTCCCCCTACTCCTCCACCATCTTAACTCCTCCCTGGGGGGAAATTTATTAATGGCATGTTTATGATTTACCAAAATGAAAAACAGGAAAAAATTGTGAGGCGTTTAAAATTTCTGGGGCACCTGAGTGGCTCAGTTGGTTGATGTCTGAATCTTGATCTCGGCTCAGGTCAAGATCTCATGGTTCATGAGATTGAGCCCTGTGTCAGGTTCCACACTAACAGCATGGAGCCTTCTCTGGATTCTCTCTCCCTCTCTCTCTGCGCTTCCCCAACTCACAGGTGCATGCTCTCTCTTTTTCTTTCTCTCCCTCTCTCTCAAAATAAGTAAATAAACATTAAATTTAAAAAAAGAAACCTCTCCAAATCACCATATCTGAATATGCACAAGTAAAGTATGTAAGACTTTTAGGTAAGAAAAAAACAGAGGCTAAAAAAATGAGATATTATGTAAAATGAATCAGTTAAAGAAACTGTAAGAGAATATATAATACTGTATGAGTTATTTGATATTTAGAAAAGTATTTTGCCTTTAAGAAATGTTTCCTAAAATCACAAGTGAAGAAAGTATATCCAAATAGAACACTATAGTATTTAAGACTTGAGAGTAATACTGATTACATGAAAAAATGCATATTATAAAATAGTTTAAAACCTGAGAAAGAATATTTAACAGGAAAATTTGAAGGAGCCTAATATATATTGAAATCTCTTTATATTTTCGTATATGGTTTACCTGAAACAATAAACTATAAAAATGTAAAGAATATTATTTCAGTGATCATGGTCTACAAACATTTTAAATCAATACACCTTGTCAATAAAATGAGCTAAGCTTTTTCTTTCTCCTAATGTAAATCAGATAGACCTGTCCAAAATCAATCTCTGAACCATCCACACTCCTCCATCATCATTTCCTTCACCTTAACATAGGCTTCCTGAACTGCAAAAATAGCCTTCTAGTGATATTACTACTTCCCCAATGTCCCTTTAAACATCTCCACAAGAAGTCAAGAGTGATATTTATAAAATTTATGATATACATATTAGATCAATCACTTCCTTTCAGTTGTTTCAAATGTCCTGTATAAAGCTCCAACTTCATCTCATAAACTACTAAGCTAGTGTTCAGCCTCTTTTTCAATTCCTGTTCTAGAATCCCTCCAGATCTGGCTATAGGTTTAACATTTCCTTTCACTATTGTTTTTAATTCTTTGGAACATGTGCAGATTTTCCCTAATTTACAAATAGGCTTGCTTCACCTCAGGGCCTTTTCCACTTGTTGTTCTCTCTACCTATCTAGTATATTTCTATCCTATATCCCTGAAGATGTGTTCTCAACTCAAATATGGTTTCAGAGATCCCCCCCCCCCCACGGCCGAAAGATGCTAAATGGGCTCTTCTTCTAAAAAGCTACTCCATATCACCTTTAAATTTACTTTTGTGAACATACTATCATACTAAATTCAGTACTTAATTAACTTTTACTTGTTTTTTATCCCTCTGTCCTCAGGGGCTTGCAAGGCACATGAGAATAGAATCTTTGTATGAAGTGTTTATCGGTGTATTCTCAGCACCAAGAATACATTAGGCACACATTTTTGCATCCAATAAACATGAGTTGAATACATGGATGGTAATCAATACAGACACTTATTGGTGGAGTGGAAATATACCATCAAATCGACACCTGATTGAAGACAATCAAACACAGGACATAATGTGGAATAAAAGGAGGAGGCAAAAAAGAATGTAAGAATGTTTAAAACCCTGGTTTTTGAACTCTGTGCAAGGAGCAGAGCTGGTAGAAAGGTAAAAAGCAAAGGAATCTGTACAGCTGGGGAATGACAGTCCATGTACTTTTCTCCAAGGGTAAACGGTGAAGCCTTGTGTTGAGAAGATGGTATCGTAATATACCAGAGACTCTAAGAGCCTAGATTCATTAAGGGATACAGCAGGAGAAAGAATGAACCTTTAGACTGTTAAGAAACTAAGATCTAGGTAGGCCCTTAATCTCTTAGGAAGTCTGTGAATGGACTTCAGGGGGTCAGTGCGTGCATTTAAATTGTACACAAAATACTGAGTGTATTTGTATCTCTCTGCAAAGATGGCTCATGGTTGCATCAGAACTTCAAAGGGATCCTTCTTCTTTTTGCTATCGTCACAGCTTCCAACAACCTCACCAAATAAGCAAGACAAAAAACAAACAAAAACAAAACAACATAGTTTATATACATGTAGGAGAATTTAACATCAAGTTGGAGTGAGTGATTCTAAATTAAAGTCCAACTTGCATTAATAACATTTTTGCTAGAGTGTTTTGTTTGATATATTTTATCTATTCTGAAAAAAAAAGGGTATGTATGCATTTATTCATTTGTGTCTAGCATTATCAGGTAATGAGGTTCTAAAACCAATTCATCTCTATACAGAGAATTAATTAATAGTATTCTAATGAAAAAATCACAAAGGACAGGAAACTTTCTGTATTCAGTGTATTTATTATTTCATTCATTCATTTAGAATGGCAGGAGTAATAGGGTGTTCTAAGAGCTTAGCCTCCAAAAGAAAGATCCTGGATTTGAATCCTAACTACAATTGTGTGACCATGGACAACCGACTTTACAGCTCTTTGCTACACCTTCCTCACGTATAGAATTAGGATTGTAACAGTGCCTGCTTGTGATTATTGTATTGATATTTATTGAATGGAGTGCATGAGATGTAGTGTAGTAAGCAGAAGAGTTCTCATTTTGCATGGTTCTGCTACTGCATATCAGAACCATGCAAATTAGCAAAGTCTGTCAGTAACAGGTCGCTGCACGTCTTTGTCTTTTCTCTGGTTCACACACAGGCAGCAAAACATTTAGTTGGGCCTCCTCCTTGTCTCACAGAAAGGAACCCAAGCAACATTTTATAAAATTGTATAATTAAAAGGAGAATTGAGCAACAAAGATGAAGGTGCAGAAACAAAAGGAAAGAAATAAAACCAAGTGAAATTAGGATGAGAAGGTAAGTGAAGTGAAAAGATGTATGAATACATATGAACAAAACGGTTGTGACAACAAAGATGAAGCATTCGCAGAGGAAGTAACACTGTCAAATATTTCACGTTAAAGGAACTCTCAGAGGCATTTTCCAACATGGAAAGCAACAAGGATGAAATGTTGGAAGCTGATCCCAAATTTGAAAGGAGAATGACAATTTGCCAAGACATAGAAAATAAGCTCACTCTATACCATTAGTCCAAACTGTCCTCATAGACTTTTTTTAAAGACATAAAACTGTGATTCTCAAGCTTTCAGTATTTTAAATTGCAATGTACTTGGTAAGTGTTAATTTTACTAATTTGATTTTACTGTACATTTATAACCTACAGTAATAGTTTTCAATGTTCTGACAAAATGAAGATCATTAACAATTGTAATCTTTCCTATTGATTATGATTGCTTTGCACAATTCCAGCTTACATGGTCATTTTTACCTTGAGGTACTACTGTGCAAAGTGAGAATTGCCTGTATTAGGTGAAAGTTAGCAACACATTGACACAATCTTATTTTTCATATCATTCTTATTTGCCTTGGACATTTTTGAGGTTCATTTTTTTTTCTGTCATTCAATTTCATCTCCCTTGTACAGGTCTGTATAAGGTTTTGGTAATTAAATGTTTAATCCTTCTGTGCTAAAACATATTCCACTTTCAGGTTTTGGTTTGTTTTTGAGCATCAGTATGGTATTTTTTTTCATATAGAATTTTTAGCAAAAAGTAAGTAGTGAAGTTGGTTAGCCTTTTCTTTTTGTTCTAGTTCTTCTGTACTAGATGCACTAGTTAGGTGGCCTTTGAAAAGCTGATTACACTGTCAATCTTTCCTTTTATTATCTATCAACTATAGATAACATTACTATCTACCTTAAACAGTTATTAAAAGAATTAAATATGTACTAAGCTTTATACTTCCCAGGCTACCCCATGGGAAGAACTACAGACATCAAAATTGATTTTATTATTAGCAAATACAAGTAAGTCTATCAGAAGTTGAATAAGAGGACTAAAAAGTCATGCTTGCCATCCTTAGAAAGCTCATGGTCTCATGGGAGACTGAGAAGTAAAGGTGCCTGAATAGTGGTAAGGGTTATAATAGAGATGAAAAACAAAGAGGACTAAGAGAACATGTCTGAACATAAGCCAACCCACATTGTTGTCACCAGGGAAGTGATTCCAGAAGAGGTGACAATCATACTGAAATTAAGGTGAAGAAAGACACTTAAAACAGTGACAACAGGATGTGTAAAGACAGAAAGAGAGAACGTGCGAAAAAAAAAATTGCCAAATTTTGGGAAGTACACGTGGCTCAGGACAGCTGCTAGAAAAAAGTAAAATGAGTGTTTGGAGTTAATGTTCCAAACACTCCTGGAAAGGAAAAAAAAGAACATGTTATAAAGTGTCAAGTAAATCATTATAGGAACAATTGAAATATTGAACACAGGAGGGCCATAAACATATTAGCAATTTAGAGAAATCAGCCAGGAAGCGGAAAGGAGGCTGGCTTACAGAGAAACAAGGCATAGCAAAGCTAGAACGTAAGAAGCATTTGGAGGAATGGCCCACATGAGACATGGGGACCTGAATGGTGTCAGTAGTGATGCCTATGTGGAATGAGGAAGAATTGGGGAGATATTAAAGAAGTATAACTTATAGGCTGGTACTAAAGGGGTGTCTTGGACAAAAAGAGGCTGAATTTAAAGGTAAATTCTTACAGAAAAAAATCTGATTATGGAATTTAATAACATTAAATCTTACTGTAATATGTGCCTCTTGCTTTTTAAATATGACATTAATTTTAAATCTGGGTTTAAAAATATCTCTTTAACTATATAGCTACATATTTAACTACAGACACAGATATTTTCCTATAAAGATAATCTGTAGGAATTTTTTACATAGAAAATGGGATGAATTACATAACAGTGCTTTTTACCTCAAAAGGATTAAGGTTCTGTAACAAAGAAATTCTCAGCTCTTAAGAGCAGAATGTGACATTCTGGGTACACCTGTTTCATCTGCATCTCAGTGTCCTTTTCATGAGGATCCCCAAGAGAAACTATTATCTGATTTAAGTATGAAGTATAGTGCACTTCTCCTCAGCAATTGTTTTGTTTGAATCTCATGGCCATTGTAAATTTTATACCTTACAAGCTTTCTAATTTGTAATTCAGATCTATTTTTGTGGTTTATCTATAGTAGACTTGTGGGTTACAATGACATTTTCTTATTCTACTTTGTTCCTACATCATTTGTGTGTGTGTGTGTGTGTGTGTGTGTGTGTGTGTGTTTAATGGCACTTTTATCTTTTCATTTTATGCTTCCTTGTAAGATATCTTAAATCGTTTTAGAAACAATATGTGACATGCATAATAGATAAAAATCATTCCCATGGCTTGATTCTCTGCATTAGGAAATGTGTTTTCTATTCTTTAAAGGTCGAAGAGTCCTCTCTATCCTTTGTACATTTTGTAAAATCTTTTTATGTAGAATCACTTACCAAGGAGTTGATGCTCTGGATATACAACCTGCACAGAAAAGTATCTAAAGTATACAGCTATTACTTCTGTGATTCTCAAAGCCTTGTCCAGTCCTGCCTCCAACTATGCCTGAAAAAACGATGTTGCTTTTGATAAATGTGAAAGAACAGCCACTAGAGGTGCTCACCTACTGTCCAGTCAGAAATCCTTCCTCACTGTGTAATCACACACTGGCCTTCCCCCCTCTCAGTTACTGCTAAGGCTGCCATATAAAGTGTGGACTACAGCAAAAGCCTCACTGATACCCAATGTTTGACGTTCCCTGAGTATTGCTAAATGCTCCTTAGAAAACTCTACCGGAGATTTCAAATTCATTATGCTATGGAAGAATGATCTAATTCAAAGGCATTTCTGCTTTGATAACTTATCTACCTTTAAAAATCACATTTCTTATTTCTATTTTCTAGCTGCACAAGAAGGAAAAGAGAACATATTTGACAGCCTTTGAAGGATAATTGATGGCGATAGAGAAAATCATCTATCTTTGAACTAGAGCATAAAAATGACAAATGTATTACATGGGATCTTTTTCTCACTCTCTCCATCTTTAGGTATTTGGTTCTAAAATGGATCTAATTCCTATAAAGGCAGTCTTATAATATTTTGGGCTTACACTTTGATACATAAGTTATGAGGGCTTAAAAGTCTGCTACCATAAAATGAAATGTATATTGTGCATGATAGCAGAGGGGAGGTGGCTGTCTTAAAAAGAATTGTGACATTTTCTTCCACTGAATTCTCTCCTTAGGGTAGAAGACCTTCTATCCCATACTTCACCTTCCCTAGGTAAAATAGTTGTTTGCAGATAGAATAAGTTGGAAATGAATTCTATTCTGCTCTTAACAGTGGAGCTTGGTAAACTGATTCTCTTAATTAAGCATTTAGACCAACAAAATGCATCATTTCCATTTCCGACATATTGCATTATTTATGTCAAATGTAATTCCTCACTTCTTTCTTATCCATGACAAAACTAATATATTAATTGGTATGATGTTTAAACAGGCTCTTCTTCAGAAAGAAAAATGACTAAAATAAATCTCTGAAAATGAATTCCGGCATTTTTACAGAAGTAGAGGATTATCTGAAACTAAATGATCTCTCTTTGTCTGAAGTTACATAGTGGAAAATACATTGTTAGGGAACTTGGGTTATCGTTATCGTCATTAATATCTAGGGAAAGTGCTGGATTTTCTAGCCTCAACTTCTCTGTATTTGTTATAGAAATCCTGGCATTTCTTTCTAAAATAATGTTGTAGAGATTAAATTGAAACAATATACTTAAAAGCTTTTGACATGTGCATAGAGATTCTAGAACTTGGTTCCATTTTCCTTTGATCCCAATTCTATGGTACTTCCCTTTTATCATACAACAAATGCTGTGATCTTTGGGCAGTTGGGTGCAGCTGAGGCATGGATAAAACTGTTAGAGAGTATCTTCAAGGTGCTGGAAATGGGCTGGAGGACAGAGCATCTGACAAAGAGTTTGACCCTTGGCTCCCTTGGCTGAAGTGAAGGAATATGTGTAACTATTCCTTCACCTTAACATCTCATTTAAAAAAGAAAGTATAAATGGTAGTTGGGCTTGAATGCTCAGACATTTCCTGCTTTGCCATTGTGAGAATATGGGGATCTTGGAGAAGAGCAAGGTTTCCTTGCCAGTAGAGTGCTGACAGCCTGTCCTGTGATGCAAGCCTAAAGAGCCAGACTCCATTGTCTTTGTACTTGCAGGGTTTCTACAGTGAGAGGGTACTCTCACAAACAAACCTGAGTTTCTTGAAGCCCAGAAGAGAAATAACAGCCCTCCAAAGGAGGCCCAATAGCCAAAGAGGATAATCAGGCAGAATAACCAGAACACAGACTTAGTGGAACTAAGTGGTTTAACGAGAACTGAGTGAAAACAAAACAAGACAAAAATTAGGAAGAGTAAATAGGAGACCAGTGAGCAGTATTAAAATCTAAAACCAAACTCAAAAACTCTCTCTCTCTCTCTCTCTCTCTCTCTCTCTCTCTCTCTCACACACACACACACACACACACACACACACACACCACACACCAGCAATAACTGATTGCAAAAAATAATAAGAACCCCTCCCCACCCTCCAAAAAAGCTATTCTGGAGCTTAAAAACATGATTTTACCTCAAATTTCACTTTAAGAGCAGAAGAAGAAAAGTGGTCTCTGTTAAAATCCAACTATGAGATCCTGACCAAGAGTTAGCAAAATTTTTCTGTCAAGGGTCAATAATAAAGTTTTTTGGGTTTGGGGTAGCTTGGAAGTAAGGTAAAGTCTCAAGTCCTGAAATTAAGTACAAATAGTTATAGACTTTTATCAAAGATATTTAATGAACACATGATCATAGTAGAGAAAAATAAGTAAAGATGAAAGCCAAAAAATAAATAAATAAAAGACTGAATAGATTATAGTACTTCCACACCATGTTATATAGCACAACATAAAGTTTACCAAGGGAAAGGGTGTCAACTTCTTAATACAGGGGAGAGCTCAGGAAGGGAAGAGAGGCCAGTCATGGAAAAAATAAAAACAAAAGATTGATCAAAATCCATATATACAAAGAAAATATTATGTAAATATGAAGTTATAATAGTAATGTTATATTGTTTGTATCCAGTGGGTTGTGTTTACCCTGTATTATTTACAGAAAGCTGTCTCATGAAGAATGACACATCTGAATTCTAATAAGATTGGAGGATGGATGTTAGTGACAAAGGTGTTAGGAATCACATGTGTCAGTCACCTTATTATATACGTGAAGGAATTACAATGCAACAGACTATGGAATGCGAGCAGATCGGCAATGCATTAACTGGCAAAACATTATAATGTTACTTAGCATTTCTAAAAGCATTTAAAAGAAACCAGCCCCAGTGCTGTCACGCCAGCTCAACTTGTACATAACAAGCCAGGTGACTCAGGTTTGTTTTCTATACCTGGATCAATCAGGTAAGAGTTCACAATAAAAATCGAAACAACAGGAAAAAGCACAAAAGGACATCCACGTAAAGGACCTCAAAGTCTTTTTGAGTTCTAAAATAACATGCTAGCTAGCTGTTATATGTGCTCATGGCTCCTACGAGTTTCTCTTTGGGTTCTTAGCCTAGTGTTTAACTTATGTTTTCTATTCTAGCATGTGTGGTACAGTTTTTCTTCAAAAAAACTCATATGAGTTTGCTGAAAACAGAAATAAAAATAAATAATACAGGGCACTTGGGTGGCTCAGTTGGTTAAGCATCCGACTTCAGCTCAGGTCATGATCTGACAGTTCATGGGTTCCAGCCCCATGTCTGGCTCTGTATTGACAGCTCAGAGCCTGGAGCCTGCTTCGGATTCTGTGTCTCCCTCTCTCTCTGCTCCTCCACCACTCATACTCTGTCTCTGTCTCTCTCAAAAATAAACATTAAAAATTAAAAAAAAATTACATATCACTTAACAGGATGCGTTTTTTAATGTTTTTAATTAAAAAAAACCTTGGGGTGTCTGGGTGGCTCAGTCGGTTAAGCATCCAACTTCAGCTCAGGTCATGATCTCATGGTTCGTGGGTTTGAGCCCTGCGTCAGGCTCAGGCTCTGTGCTGACAGCTCAGAGCCTGGAGCCTGCTTCAGATTCTGAGTCTCCCTCTTTCTCTGCCTCTCTCTCTCTCTCAAAAATAAAAATAAACATTGAAAAATAAAATAAAATATAAAAAATATCTTTTTACTATAGGAATAGCACGTATGTCAGCACAAATTCCAGTTTTTGATGATTTTTATAGCATTCGGGTGCCTTACATTGATTGCATTGTCTCCTTTTCAATTTGATTTAGTCATTAATGGTCATGAAGTCAATCCAGGTACAGAAAAGAAAGTAACTCAAGGGAGTTTGCTTTGAAGATGAGGTCATGTGTGGATGAGTGCACACTTTCACCATATTATCTTGTACATCTCCTCATTTGGTTTGTTTTCATTGTTTTTTTTTTTTTTTCAGAAATGGAAGACTTATTTAAAATGAGCTCTGAACATTCATTTTAATATAAATCAGTCTGTGCTACAATTGTTATACCAATCACTTGAAAGATTAAATGAAAAATGGAGTTGTGAAATCAGTTATGTTAGAATTTGGTACCAGGGGAAGCTGTATGGATTGACATTACAAGGGTGCTGGGGAAAAAGGTGGTTTAGATTAAAGTAGTAACCATAGAACAAGAGGGGTCTAGCGGGAGATACAAACATAGCAGTGTTCCTGATATTTGATAGTGATATTTCCTCAGTATTTCTTTGGTTTAAGATCTTTGACTTTTTCCCCCAGCTTTCAAAACAGATTTCATCCCAAACATTCAGAGTGGCAAATGTTAAGCTTTTTTCATGAGTATGCATTTATATGTATTTTCAATTTCTTAAAGACCCAACACTAAACATTCAGAGGTGTTTAGGGCAAGTTCCTTCCATTGCTTCTTTTTGTTAATCTGTTTCATGTAATTACCATTTAAAAGAGAGTAAGTTTCATAATATAAATATGTCTTTTATAACCAGGAAGGAGGCACAAAGATTGGTTAAATCTGATTAAGTCATAATTACAACCCTATCTCTTGCTAAGCTCTTTACACTGGGGCAAGTTTTAAAATCTCTCTCCTACACAATTCTCTCATCACAACATGAATATAACAATACAATCTAAAGCACAGTTCTGTTGTAAAGACAAAATAACACTTGTAAAGATCTTGAAAAAAAACACAAAATAGTTGCTTAACAAACACTATCTATTATTGTCGTGACTTGGTAAATATGTGTCTTTCTTAGAATACTCAGGGCAAGCAGCAAAGTCTGAGAACTATTCTTACTGTCATTTAGTGTTGCTATTTCATTTTGAATATAGATAGTATAAAGTTCCTCTGGATCTTTATTCAAGTTGGACAGAAACATGCTTTAAGATTTCTGGAATAAAACCAGAGATACTGACAAGACTCAGAAATTTCTGAGGAGAGCCAAGAGAAGATTAAGAAGTACAGTTAAGATTTACTTAAATGTACCTATACTTCTCTGAGTTATCAATCTAGGTGACGCTTCTCAGGAACACCCACCTTAGTGTTTCAAGTACTCTAAACTCTAGGCTGCCATTACTCTTAAAAGTTGAAGTCACTACACACTTAGTCTTCAGTCTTCATACCATTGCAACAAAAGCTATTTTCTAGGGATAAGTCTCACTGTTACTCACTGTCACACGGATGGTTGATGGCATTATCTTCCTTGGCCAGTGCAAAGACAGGTGCACCATATCAAGCTGACGTGTTCTTTAGGTATTGTAATGGGCTGAATTGTGTCTCACCAAAATTCAAATGTTGAAGACCTAATCCCCAGTACCATAGAATGTAACCATATTTGGCGATAGGGCTTTAACGAGGTAATTAAGGTTAAATGAGATTATAATGGTGAGGCCCTGATCCATTATGATTAGTGTCCTTATCAGAAGAGGAAAAAATATAGAGGGTGTGCACACACAGAGTAAAGTCCATTTAAGGATCCAGTGAGAAGGCAGCTGGTCTGCAAGCCAGGGAGAGAGATCTCAGGAGAAACCCACACCTTGATCTTAGACTTCCAGACTCCAGAACTGTGAGAAAATAAACGCAAGCCACTCCATCTGTGGTATTTTATTATGACAGTCCTAGAAAACTGATACATGTATTGAACATGGATGAGAAAGGCATCTAGAATTTGGATGTATTACCACTATCCAATAGTTTTTGTTGTGTCATAGTTATCATTCCCAAAGCAATCATATCTTCATGGGGAGATATTTGTAGAATTCCTCCAGAAATACCAGTAGTACTTTATAGTCTATATAATGTTTCTTCCACCCATATTCAGGAAGAATGCCTTGTGGATTTGGCTTTCTTTTAAAAATATTTTAATGTTTTAATGTTTATTTATTTTTTGAGAGACACAGAGAAAAAGAGCATGAGTAGGGGAGGGGCAGGGAGAGAGGGATACACAGAATCTGAGCAGGCTCTAGGCTCTGAGCTGTCCACACAGAACCCGAAGTGGGGCTTGAACTCATGAACTGTGAGATCATGACCTGAACCAAAATCAGACGCTTAACCAACTGAGCCACCCAGGTGCCCCAGATTTTGCTTTAATAACTTCTCCCCATCCTCAGCCTTTAGCAAAAAACTATAGACAAAGGTACCCTTACCTCCCAACACACACTTCATCATTCCGAGAGTAGGGAGCTGTAAGCAAGTGAGATTCAAGGACTGCTTCTTTTGTCTCCAGGCTTCCATACAAAGTTCCAACTGAGGCCAAATACTGCTCTCTAGCCAGCTCAACAAAATATTAGACTAATACTATGAAAAGACTTGGATTTCAGTTACTCTGGTTAGGCCTGAAGAGCCCAGGAAACCAAAGTAATGCTTATTACTTTCATCACTTCCACAAAATACTCCAGGAAATGTAATTTCCTGGCTCAATGCCATCCGGTTGTTGAGTGATTAATGTGTCAGCTCCTACTTATATTAAGCCTGAAGGATGAAAGCCTTTTGAAATCCATATGGCATGGGTCTCCTTCTCTTTGCCTATCTTCTGTTAAATTCAGATAAAGGGGTCTGAAGATTCTGGGTAGCAGTTGTACGGGGATGGGGTAAATAGTAGCCAGATGGGTTAGACTTAAAAATCAACAGAGTCTTGATGATTCCAACAACTCTAGAACATCTGCATGTAAGTCATTACTTAGTAGGATGTAGATTGCATCATGCATACCACATGTTGCATCCATCCTCTCCTAAGGAAGAATCTTGAAAGATATTAATCCCTATTGTTTTTAGTATGGTTGTTGAATCCTGTCTGTCTAAAGCTACCTCTGCGTCATTTGCTACGGAAAAGACTTCTAGAGCTTACACATAATCAGTTTCCTGTTCTTCCTGGGCATAAAGAAGGCTGAGATTTGTAGGCAGGCTTCAATTCTCAAACCATTAGGATGAAGTTACTAGTTTTATTTCCATTTTACACATGAAGAAACTAATATGTAAGAAGATAAATGAAAATAAAAGTGGCCAGGTCAACGGCCAGTTGGTAGAGCCGATATTCAAATACAAACACTACAGTTTCCAAGCCTGCATCCTCAAGCACTCGTCTATTGCTTATTGTCCTTTTTGCAAATACTGCTCAGATTTATTTTCAGCCTCATGTTTTACTCAACTTGTTGTGTGATTTTAACCCTTGGTAAAAATACTGTAGAGGAAGAGTAGGAGCAGGCAGTAGGTAAAGGGTAGATAAAGAACCTGTCCTCATGTCCTAACACATGAGGTGGGTAATTTAGCTTTCAATTTAGGAAATCATGTTGCAGACTCAACTTTCTAGATGGGCAGCTACTGCTACTGGGCCTATGAAACATTCAAGTAAGAAACTAATAGACATTTGATTCAAAGAGCAGTAAATATCTTTCAAGATACACCTGAACAAAATGGCCATTTAATTATCCTCATCTTCCTCACCTAACCTCAGATCATTTCTTTAAGCTTAAGCACCTTGTAAAATGCACCAAAGAAGGGAGCACACAGTCAGTTAAATTACAGGCTATTAGAGATTATCTAAGCCTGACATCTCCCTCTTAATATTACACTATCAGAGTCTGCCAGATTTTACCTTTGGTTTCTTGAATTTATGAACAGATCTTTTCTGCACAGCTTCTATTTTCAGTTCAGACTCCGTGCTTATTGAATCAGGAAGAAATTTGAAAGGAGATATTTATGTCGGGCTAATCTGATATCTGACTCTTCTAAGAGTTTTAACTTGCTTCAAAGCCTTCTAACCAGTTTCCCTGATTCTATATTCTCGGCTCCATCTACCCATTCTCCAAACATTCAGGGAAATGTTAAAAAAATGGTAAGTAAGCACATAAATAATTAAATCAGATCATGCTAGTCTCCACTGAAACCTCGTAAGTGGCTTTTCTTCTTGTTTAAAGTATAATTTCAACTCTTCATTATGATCTACAGAGTGCTGCTTTATCTGGTCCCTGGCCACCTCACAGGAATTCAAGACTTATCATAAAGCTATATTAATCAAGATAGTGTGGTACCAGACAAATAGACCAATGGAATAGAATAGGGAGCCCATAATTACACCCACACAAATATTATCAACTGATCTTTGACTAAGAAGCAATGGCAATTCAATAGAAAAAAGTCTTTCAATGATGATGTAACAACTGTACATCTACATGCAGAACAATGAATGTAGACATGGATAATACACCTTTCATGAAAAATTACTCAAACTGGATTATAGACATAAATTTTAAATGCAAAATTTAAAAACTGCCCAGAGATAGCATAGGAGAAAACCTAGATGCTTTAAGTTTTGAAAACCTAGGTACATACAATATCAATATCAAATGCACTTCCATGGGAAAAAAAAAAAAAGTTTGACTTTGTTAAAATGAAAAGCTTCTGCTCTGTGAAGGAGAACAGAAAGACAAGCCATATACTGAGAGAAAATATTTGAAAATACACATCTGATGGAGGACTTGTATCCATAACGTATGAAGAACCTTTAAGACTCAATAAGAACACAAATAGCCCCCCCAAAAGGACAAAAGATCAAAGCAAACATCATGCCAAAGAAGATATATGAATAGAAAAAAAAAAGATATTCAACATTTATGCCATTAAGGAATGGGGAATTGAACAATTTAATACCATTACATAGCTATTAGAATGGTTAAAATACAGAATACTGACAACACAAACTGCTGGTGACAGTGTGGAGCCACAGGAATTCTCATTCACTGCTGGTAGAGATGTACAATGGAGCAGTCATTTTGGAAGATAGTCTCATAGCTTCTTAGAAAGCAAAACATAACCTTACTATGTGACCCAGCAATTGTGTTTTTACCCATAGGAGTTGAAAATTTATGGCCATATAAAACCTACACACATATTCATAAGTACCAAAATTTGGTAGTACTCAAAATGTTCTTTAGAAGGTGAATGGATAAATTGTGGTACATCTATGCATTAGAATATTATTCAGTGCTAAAAATAAAGGAGGTATTAAGCTATTAAAAGACATGGAGAAACTTTAAATGAGTATTATTAAGTGAAAGAATACAATCTTAAAGGCTATATACTGTATGACTCTAAGTGTATGACCTTCTGGGAAAATCAAAACTATAGAGAAAACAGAACAAACAAACAAACAAAAAAATCAGTGTTACCAGGGTTTGGGTTGAGGAAGGGAGGGATGAATACATAGGACATTTTAGGACAGGCGGAGTTTTCTGTATAATACTGTAATGTTGGATATATGATATTACCCATTTGTCAAGACTCATAAATCTATACAAGACTTAAGTGTGAATCTTTCATATAAACTATGCGTTTTAGTTAATAAGAATGTATCAATAATAGTTCATCATTATAGTAAGTGTACCACATAAACACAACATATTAATAATAAGGGAATCTGTGAGCAGGGCAGGGATGGGAGGTGGCTTATGACCACTCTGTCCTTTCTGATTATTTTGTAAAACTAAAATTGCTTTAAAAACAAGGTCTATTAATTAAAAAATATGACGTTGCTCTGATAGGCCAGATCAGGATTTATTTGTTCCTTGCAGGGAGGAATATGTGACAAACTAGGAACCTTTATTACCATGACCTCATTTAAGCACTCATGATCCAGACCCAGTGACTAAATGCTGGTTAGTTTGTGTAATTCTCACAAAGGACTCATGAAGTGGGAACTATTACCTCCACATCACCGGGGGTAGGATATCGAGGCACAGAAAGGTGAAGGAGTTTAATCAGTCCCCATTTAATGATGGTTGGTTTGGCCAGACCCTGGGTTAATTATGTTTGAGTCTGAGTTGGCTAAGCACTTACCCCTGAGCTTGCGTGCTTCTAGTCACACCGCGATGCATGCTGGATGGGGGCGGGCCTCACGAAGTACTGCCACCTGGCCACTTGCTGTAAGGGTGTCCTGCCGAGGCACCTGGCACCTGCCCTTAGCCCCAGCTGGCCTCAATTACCTGGCTGCCAGGAGACAAAGACCTCGTGTGCCTCCCGTGCCACGACCTCCACGTGCAGCCCTTGGGCGGGGGCAGGGCATGGCGCAAGGCATGTCGGGAGCCCCTCCCCAGAGCCCAGGAGTCTATTAATTGGCGGCGTGAGGGAAGGCGGGAAACGCTCCCCTCGAGGTGCGGCCGGCTGAGCAGGTGAAGGCCCAGTAGCCACATCCCTGACTATGGTTCAGAGAAGGCGGTAGCGTTGAACCTGTCTTCTCCAAGACCCAGCGCAGAGGCCTAAGGGTAGGTGCTAACGACCCCCTCCAGACCCAGGCAGGGTGGGGAACGCGGGCCGGGCTCTGGTGCGGAAAGCGTGGGAGGCCGTGTGGGGATGTATGGGTCTGGGCTCCCGCCGCAAAGAGTGGACTTTTACGACCTCTGAAAGCCTCCTCTGTGGTGTACGTGCCTTAGGTTCCTTTCCCGCTGGTGAATTGCCCTGTAGGACAGGTTTGTGCTGAAGTTACTCCCAACTTCGCGTCTTTGCACACAATGTGTGCCCGGCTCCCGCATACGTCTGTAGCGTTATTTGTGATAAGCGTGACGATATCTGGGATTCATAGTTTTTTGCCTTGTCTGAGCTATAAACTTTGGCTTCCCAGTAGGAGTACCGCTGTTGCCCACCTTGATCTCTAGATTGATAGGATTCAGGAGTGCAGCTCCTTTTCCAGATTCTTCTAACTTGGGAAGATGAGAAGTTTGTAATGCGAGTTCCAGGGACAGGAACTTGGCAGAAAATAGATGTATTAGTTGCGCTTTGGTTAAGAAATGTTTTATAGGGGCGCCTGGGTGGCTCAGTCGGTTAACCGTCCGACTTCGGCTCAGGTCATGATCTCGCAGTTTGTGAGTTCAATGTACTGACAGCTCAGAGCCTGAAGCCTGCTTCAGATTATGTGTCTCCCTCTCTCTTTGTCCCTCTGCCGCTCATACTGTCTGTCTCTGTGTCTCTCTCTCTCAAAAATACTAAAAAAAATTTTTAAAAATGTTTTATAGAATAGGTAGAAGTTCTTGACTTTTTTTTTTTTAATACTAACAGGACTTTAGGAGAGAAGTTGGTACATTGTGCCAACCAACTGAGTGTTACATTTTAGGGCATTTTGCCTAGGATCTTGGATTCTTCTAATGTGCAAACTAGTGAATGGTATTGGAGGATTAGTTCTAAAATCTTGATTCTAGCAACTCTGTAAACAAGTGATTCACAATACTTAGGATACCAGATGACAGCTGGCTCTTCCTCTTTAAAATGAATTGCAACCCTGGGGCACTGGGTGGCTGAGTAGGTTGAGCCTTCCACTTGGGCTCAGGTCATGGTCTCACCAGCTCTGTTGGTGAATTTGAGTCTTGTGTCAGGCTCGCTGCTGTCAGCCTGTTGGCACAGAACCCACTTAGGCTCCTCTGTATCCCTCTCTCTCTGCTCCTGCCCTGCTTTCACGCTCTCAAAAATAAATATAAAAAAAAAAAAACAACCCTTCCCCCTTTCAGGTACTGCATTTTGGGGTGCTCGAGGAATTGGGTTCTCCATGGAATAAAGTCTTTCATATGCAAAATGCCAACCAGTAAAACTGATTCCTTTCAGGTGACAGTAATCAGTGAGCCACTTAGGTCAAGTGGATGCATCTTGGTGGCCCCAGTCTTGTATCGTTACTAACTTGTGCCCTTATTAATCTTCAAAAGGCTAACAAATTTTGAAAGAAGACCACTTTTCGTTTGTATTAAGAAAGATTAATACCGGTATTACCCTTTTCCTGTTTGAACAATTCAGATAAACTCCTAATGGTGAAATTCAGAATTCTCCTTTGTTCTAGATTTGGAGTGAAGGGAAATGCTTCAAGACTTAAGAATTCAAAGCTTTTTCAAATGCTAATTGGAAACTGTCTTGAAGTCTTCAGGTTCACTTTCTAAGTGAAGGAAGTTCCTAGATTTTATCTGATGAGAAAACATAGCACCTGTCTTAGCAGCTAAAATACCAATCTAGGCTGCAGGTGTTTGTGAATAGGTTCCTAGGTGCTGCAAAGGAATATGTATTTCAAAATCAAGTTGACTCTTGGAGTAGCAGTGCTGGCAAGTAGATGTGAACTCAGGGAAAAGACCACTCTCCTCTGCACAGCAGGTACAGTGGGGGCTCACTGTGCTTTTTCCCTTGTTTTGCTTACTATGGTTGGATTCCTTACCTGTTGGCATTTGTTAATCCCTCTTCCGTATTTGGTGGCCTTCACAGTCCTGTTGACACAGTAATGGAAGCCAAAGTTTCTAGGACTGTCAAAGTGCCACAAACAAAGTGTTTAAAACCACAGACTTATTGTCTCTGTGAAGAGCTAGCAGTCCATAATCAAAGAATCAGCAGGCCTCTACTACCTCTGAAGGCTGTAGGGGAGCCTTAGCTGTTTCCTCCTAGCTTCTGGTTGGTATTGGCAATTCCTAGCATTCCTTCATTTGTATATGTGTCCTTATTTCAGACTCTTGTCATGTGGCTTTCCTCTCTGTGGGTCTGCCTTCTGTAAGGATACCAGCCCTATTGGTTTGGGCCGTCATAATCTTGCCTTAAAATGATCACATCTGCGAGGACCCTAATTTCGAATTAATACCAAGCACCTGGCTTAGGATTCCACCTATTCTGGCACTGCTACAATTCAACTCAAAACTCCCTCACTACTGTGCATGCTGGAAGAAGCCTTGCACTGTTCTCTAATTGTAACTGTTCTTTAAAGGGGTTATGAGGATAGGGACCTGACGTGTGTTTTTAAAAAAAAAAACAAAAACAAAAACAAAAAAAACCCACTGTATACCAACCTTCTGCCAGTACTTCAGACACTAGCTTTGTAATGTAGATAACTACAATAAGAAAAGGATATGTTATCCCTTTATATTGTCACCTAATTCCTTGAATTTCCTGGAAAAGTGATAGTAGGCACATTCATAGTACATCATGTGTGTTCTCCTCAATCTGACTTAGAGCCAATACTTTACTAACACAATTTTTTAAATGTTTCAAGAAACAAATTTATATATTCTACCTGTCTGTAGCCTGGTCTTCAGAGGCCATCTCTATTCAGCATGAACTATCTAACGTGATAAATTTTGGACTAGCAAAAACAGTAACCACTAAATGTCTTGGGATAGTAGTATGTCTTGGGATAGGTTTTTTTGCCACCGCCCCCCCCCCAACATTTCTGTCACGACATTGTTTTAACAGCTATCCACACACCTTTTAAATCTTGATGAGGTTTTGATTGACTAAAATGTGGCCCTTTTCATTTATATTGACAATTCTATAAGGTTTTAAAATCTCTTCTGGGAAATATGTAAGGTTTTTATATCCTAGGATTTATCTTTTAATAGAGTTCAGTCCTCTGGTATGTGTCCCACTTGTCTTCTGATAGTCCTTAGTTGGTGAAATACTGTTTGGAGTTTGACCTCATCTACTGATACAGGATTATTAACTAAAGTCTGTAACTTCTGACTTTCTCTGCTTCCACCTCAATATCCTTATGTTCCAGGATTCTATTGAAGATCCCATGTTAAGTGGTCTCTTTAGGCTCCTAGGGGAGCTAGGACTGTGACCGTTACTGTTTGGTTCTACATCTGTTGATTTCTGATCACTGTCGTAGCCACTCTGCACGTAGTATCTCCTATTGTCCTCACAATAACTGAAGTGGAATTAGGTACATTGCCTGACTGTTCTGCTGCAAAACCTCGAAGATCCCAGTATCCGTAGATGATGGAGCCAAGGATGGAAGCCAGGTCCCTGGACTCCAAAATCCATGTTTGTATTTGTAGTAACTAGCTCTGTGCCTGCTGCACTAGCCCAGTTTCCAGGTTAATTCAAGGTTTCTAAACCTCAGCATTATTGGCACTTTCTTTGTTATGGGAGGGCTGTTTGTAGGATGTGTGATGTCCTCCCTAACTTCTACCTACCCCCCCCCATTAGTATCGCTCCCACCTTTCTCAGCCTTCACCAGCCAATAATTGTGACAACCACAAATGTCTCCATACATGGCCATTTATTTCATGGGGATAAAACTGACCACTGAGAACCAAGGGGTTAACGTTTCTAAGATGTGTTTAAGTAGATGACAATATGTAACAAATATTGAAGGGATTGTTGAGGCAATTAAATAACTTCTAAACTACAAGGACCTAGGAAAAAACATGCATTAGCTCCCTGTTAAAGTTTTGTGGCAAAACATGGGCTAGGACTTATTTAGTCTAAGCCTGAGAATGAATATAGTTGAATAGTTATGCAGAGTTCTGTTAACTGTAGGTTAACCTTACATTGGGGTCTAATTTATAATGCATATTGATCTGCTTTTAGGAATGTTAATCTCTCTATTTGAAGTGATTATAGAAACTTCTTAAATTTTGCCTTTAGGTAGTATTCACAGGGTGATAATTGCTGACTATGGATTATGGTTGATGCTGATTATCCCCTTGTAACCTTTGACTAAATGTAATTGATGTGTCTGCTTTGACTTGATTTTTCAAAGGAATAATTGTGTGTTCCTAGCAAAGATGAATCTTAGTATTGCAAAGGCTACATTGGTGTTTAATATATTAAGCCCCTTATTAAACTTTTTTGGTTGAATTCAAACATGTGGGAAGGATGGGTCTTTGCTTCTGAGAAACTATCTTCAAGCAAATAAAAGCATGAGACTGTATTAAATGTTAAGCCTAGTTTTTATATGGCGCCTAACTGCATGTGTAGGGTGCTATATAGCTTAAAATCCTGAGCCTTGTTAGGCCTTTGAAAGGTTCGTATCTGACAGTCATATTTGTTCCTATGCTTCACTTCTTATTTTGAGAGACAGCACGAGTGGGGGAGGGCTTAAACCTAAACATTAAGGTTTAATGAGGTTATAAGATGGTGCCTGATTCCATAGAACTGCTCTTAGAGGAAGAGACACTAGAGAGCTGTCCCAACACACAGACCAAAGACAGGCCCTGGGAAGGCTGCACATTTCAAGCCATGAAGAGCATTTTCACCAGAAATAAAACTGGCCAGAACCTTGATCTGCTACTTCTAGCCTCCGGAGTGGAGAAAACTTAAGCCACCTAGTCTCAGAGTTTTTGTTACAGCTGCCTGGGCAGACTAATACTAGGACTAGTTCAATACGAGTTGAACTCGTCACCATTTCCTCAGCATAAGATGAACTATTTCACAGAAGCTCATTAAGATTAAATGAGGGAGCAGAGCCATAATGACATTGTTGGTACTCCAGTATTCACTGTCAATAAAATACTTGAAGACCTATTGAACAGATGTTCTTTAAATTCTAGTTACAATCTGTAGTATTTAAGGATGTTAGTGTTAGCTGAAAAACAATTTCTATACCCCTTGTAGCTGAAGGTGGTATCATTACAGCTGGGCTGCTTTTGAGGTACTATCAAATACCTGCTTCTAGTGCTTTTCTGCAGGGACTAAATGCTGTACCAGTGATAAAACCCATTTGACCTTGATTTATCCAGTTAATTTCTCAATTCTTGAAACCCCTTACAGGCTATCTGGAAGGCTGGCAAGAATTGCTTTGTTTAGTACTTCCCTACGAAGTATCTTCAGTTAAATATTTTGAAAATTGTAAACAATCTTGATCATTTTATACTAAATAGTAATGGGTAAGTGGTAAATCACCCATGTTTTTGGTATTGGGAATATATATGTAGAATAAATGGCTTTGTATGTTAGTACTTTCATAGTGAGGATGTTAAAATTGCTAGTTATGTAACAATTACACTGTAAGTGAACAGTGTAGAGGTTCACTGCACTCCTTATATTACAACACCGAGGATTTCCAAGTGATCGACTTAAAATTTGACTAGTACATTCAATGGAGTTTTAATATCCTTCAGGAACTTAGGCTTTCACTTTACGTTCTGTTTTTTCTAGAAAGGTAGGAAGGTTATACATAGCAGTTTAATAATCATTTGATTGTGCTGGTTCATGTTTTCCTTTTAAGACCATCTTAAGGGCAATAGTAACTTCTCTCTGCCAAAATATCCTAAAAATAAAGGAAGGAGTAGACTCAAAAGGGAGTGTAAAAACATAGGACCACTGCAGTTTTAGAGGCTCACTAAAAGGGCAGTTTGTGTTTAAAAAAACAAGCAAATTCATCATTAACTAAACTCCATTGACCTACTAAAAACTAAGGTCAACTTTATTTCTCCTATTTTAGTTTTGCCAAATATCAATTTTAAAGTGGAGAATCACATAATAGGAAAACTTAAGCTTGTTTTCTTATCTGGCTAAAATCTTCATTTCTGGGCCTGTCCTGTCATTGCAGTAGGTCTTGTTTTCAGCAGAAAAAACATTACCTTACACTATCTTTTTTAAAAATTTTTAATTCACTTTCAATAAAAACCATTGGTTAAGCGTCTGGCTTTGGCTCGGGTCATGAGCTCGCAATTGGTGGGTTCCAGCCACGCATCAGGCTATGTGCTGTAGCTCAGAGCTTGGAGCCTGCTTCAGATTCTGTGGTCTGCACCCACCCCCCCCTCCCTCCCTCCAAGCTTGTGTGCATGCATGCGCTCTCAAAAATAAAATTGTTTTAAAAAATACTTCTGCATAATAGGAACCTTACAATATTTCTGAAATTATACATAAGACCTAAATAGCCAATAAATAACTTGTAATCTGGCCTCCTGGTCTACCAGACTCCAGTACCAACTCCTAAGATTTGGACCTTATGTTTGACCTGTTTTATTCCCTCTAGTAGAGGATACCTACCTCATAGATGAAGGTAAACTGTGTAAGGCAATTCATGGGGTGCCTTGCTTGTAACAGACTACCATAGATATGCTCCACTTTGGCCCCATACCCCATGTCCACATTCACTCTGACCTTTCGCCTGCTCTTCTCTCTTACCTACACCACTCAGGCCAGGAAAGCTCCCTTCTTGCTCTCCTAACAGTACACACCTGCTCAGAGCCTTTACTCTCTGATCTTTTCCCAGTTACCTGCATAACTGTCTTCCTCCTTCCCAGGTTAAAATGAGATCCTACCTTACCAGAACCCTTTGCTGACCTCTAAAATAGCATCTTCCGTCTGCAGCTTTATTCTCAGCACTGATATGGCACACTGACTGTAGTGTTCATACCTTCCCACAAAGTATGAGCCCACGGGTCAGGGGCATTTGCTCACTGCTATGTCTTGGCACATAGAACATCATTTGACATATAGATAGGTTTTTAATGAATTTATATTTCTACTAAATCTTTGGGAAAGAAAAACCCACATTTGAGGATAGATTCGCAAGACTACCTTATCAAGACAATTAGACAAAGGGAAGAAACTATATTCACCTTCTAGGTAAGTATATAATCATCTTCTTGGATACTTACAGGATTTATCTACTTATGAAATGATTTGCTTTGTTACTTTCTAAACAATAAGCCTAGCTAAAGTACAGTGAACTCTTTATTGGCTATGTCCTATAGTCTCTATTCATATTCTATATTTAACAGAAACCACTAAAAATTAACCTGTTTTACCTAGTGTGTAAACCATTACTTTGTATAAAGTGGCAGGAGAAAACAAAAAGGCAAGTGGATGGAAGTCAGGATACCATGTTTCTTTCACACGACATTAAGGGATTTGGACTTGATTCAGCAGGTGTTGGGGAGGCCCCAGAAAGATCTTAAACATGGGATTATATTTCAAAAAGGTCATCCTGGCAGCTTTATGAGCAGCCTGTTAAAAGCCAGTTATGTCTGTTGTGGTATTGTAGTTTGTAGAACATCAGGGCTAGCTTTATTACAGCATAACTTCTTGACTATAATGTGAAGCTTATTCTTTAAAAACTGACAATTTTAGAATGAAAAGTAGCCTGAAAAACTAAATTTTACACTACAGAACCCGAATTTGTGCTAGAATCCTCTGTATGGTTAAGTGACATGTTCCATATTTGAAGCTAATGCCCAGAGAGGCTGGAGTGACCTGGTCGAGAGAATGCTGCTGGGTTGTGGCAACTGGCTGTCCTGATTCTATGGCAATGGACTACGTGATTGTTCTTAAGCTATAAAAGTTAATGGTCTAAGTATAAAGTTAGCCTTTTTCCCTACTCTTGAAATGTAGCACTTTGTAAAGTTATCCAGGTGGCATTTTACTAGAAATAGTATCTAAT
This sequence comes from Acinonyx jubatus, assembly GCF_027475565.1. Taxonomy (NCBI): domain Eukaryota; kingdom Metazoa; phylum Chordata; class Mammalia; order Carnivora; family Felidae; genus Acinonyx; species Acinonyx jubatus. The sequence goes on from NC_069380.1 coordinate 59,781,635, forward strand.
ATATAATTGTTCTGGAACTTTGCTTTCCTCTATTCTTGCCTAGCCAAAATCAAATGATAGATCACATTTAGAGCTTTAAAATAAGCAACATCACATTGGAAAAATGATGCTCTAGGATTAGAGTCTGGAATCTAGTCCTGGCTGTGACCCTGGGCAAGTCAATTAGAATTTGAGTCTCCATTCTGAATTTTAAAGAGTAGAGTTTGAATTTTGATGTTCTTCTCAGAACTCAATACAGCTTTTGTTATAGCTTAAAAAAAAACTAGGACATTCAACTGAAATTTTTATTGGAGATCCATAACCTAACTATATAAGCTAAAGAATTACATTCATACCGAGGTGTACAGAAACTCTGGCTGCAAACATGAGACAGCTAGTAAATTATGTACTATGTTTATTTTTTTCCTTGTCTTTTAAAAATACCCCCACACAGGGAAGATGAGGAGCTCTCTGAAGCAGTTTACTGCTTGGAACACCTTCCATACCAGATGGTGTTGGACATGAGCAGAAATTTTCCCAACTAACACAACAGACTTGGTGAAAGAAACTTGTTTGTTGCAGTTAGAAAATATTACAGTAGTAGGAAACCTGTTTAGATCCCTTACCTGATTTCATAATGGAATTTCAGAGCGGTTAGGTAAGATCTTCCTGAATACCAGAGTTTGTCTTCTGGGAAAATGCTTATTTTGATAATGTTGGTGAAAATTTCAAGGTAGGCATAGATCTGGATTAATCATCAAATATGCAGTGCTTGAATTTTCTCAAATGACTTTGACCTTTTTTTTTTTTCAAATAAGGCTACAAATACAGTCCATGAGTTAAAATTAGTAAACGTGTTCCTTAAGTCTAGATCTTTTCGCTCACTAGAGTATGTGTGTGCATGCTTACTGAATAAACCTGTTAGTTGTCCTCCGTTTCCCTCAGTCTGGATTTTGAGGATTTAAGCTCCTTTATCATTTGTTCCCTAGGATCTTTCTTGGAAGTTGGTTATTAAAGCTAAAGTGCTTTAACAAATTTTTAACCAAGCTAGTGATTATTTTGGAACTACTGTACTGTCAAGACCTAGCTGGTAAATAGACAACTATACAACCTAGCAAACTACATAATTACAGTACAATCTTGTAAGAATGAACAATTTCAAACCAAATGGTTAACAAGAGACCGTATTTGATCTATTTTTTTTTTATTGAAATGTTTTATTTTTGAGAAAGAGCGCATGTGAGTGGGGGAATGGCAGAGAGGACACACAGAATACGAAACGGCTCCAGGCTCTGAGCTGTCAGCACAGAGCCTGACACTGGGCTCGAACTCACTAGCTGTGAGATCATGACCTGAGCTGAAGTTGGATGCTCAACTGAGCCACCCAGGTGCCCCTATTTGATCTATTTTAAAATGGGACTTTAATGAGAAGTAGGACAATGTAAATGGCACATCAGTATGCTAATATTTCATCCTAATATTCAGGATCTTGTAACTGCTACTGTCTGATCTCCAAATAGGAAAGTGGAGGATTCACATGTACAATATAATGAAGCAGGAAAGAACTTGCTATGGTTAGAACTTGTATGCAATTTGTGTACTATGGTAATGCAGGTCTCAGGTGAAAGGTTATTCATGATATAAGAATGAGATTTTTTCAGAAATAAGCTGAAATTTGGGAAAGAGTGCACACAGTTGCTCGGCCAGCTATCAATTTGCAACCTCCTTTATTTTGCACATAATTGAATAACATGATTTGGAAAAACACACCTTTCAGGAGAAGACCAAACTGCTCAGATTCATGCTCCCAAAAGAAGCAACAGTCTCCTAGACATAATTTCATGGAGAATATTCTAATAAAATCAGTTTTACTAATGGTCCTATTAATTGCAAACATTGACAAATTCTTAAAACTGACATCATGCTGCCTTGAAAGCCTTGGACAACTATCTGGTGTTTGCTAGAATGGTCCATCACTTGGTGTCCTCCTCCATCTGATGGTTTCTGGGGGAATCTTCCACTCGTGCATAGGATATCTAGGTGGCCATGGGCCTTGCCACCATCCCAGCTGAATAGACTGGACCTGTGTACCTGATCAAATGAAACAGACCTAATACAAGAATAAGCTTGACCGATCCAATTATATATGTAGGTAAGTTAAGTGAGGGAATAGTAACTGAGAAAATAGAACTAGCCGGTAAACAGGAGCAGAATAGACGTTAGCAATGAGCAGAAATGTGATTGGAGAGCCTGTATGGCCTGAGGAGGTAACATAGTAGCTAATCTCTAGAGCAGCTGCTAACTTTTCACCAGGCCCTGTGGTAGTGGGGTAGAGGTATATTTTCCCCCCTTTAAATCTTGAAGTAATCTGAATTTCTACTCCTTGTGGCCATAAACCAAACTGCTACATGTATTAGTATGCTTTGATACTTGAAACCGTTAACTGTATTAAATTACAGATAAGCCATTCCAAATCAAAATTATGTTGTCCTCTCCACAGATGAGAACTATTGAAACTTCAAGGTCGGGAACTCTCACTTGGAAGGTGGGAGGTAGGGATTAAATCTCAGAAGTGGTTCTAGCTTGGTTGAACATCATAATCACTTGGTTAGCTTTTAAAAATCCTTACCTGGTCTCAAACCCAGAGCTTTTACTTGCTAATACTGTATATCTGGTTCCCCTTCTCTCCCTCCTCCCCGCCAAGGCTCTAAGATAAGGTAAAGGCTGAAAACCACTAAAACGTTACAGTGCATTAGTTTGGATGTAAGTGACAATGGAATGCTTTACTTCAGACAGATGGTAATCAGGATTATAGTGAGATTATTATATATAAAAATACTGAATCACTAGGATATATACCGAAAAAAATAGGATATTCTATATTCTACTTCAGTAAAAATGAGTTAATATGCAGGATTCTTTCTCCTGAAGTGAATCCTCATTTGATAATTCCTATAAAGTAAAAATACTTCAATGTGTCAGTGAATAGTCAAGGGTACGCTACTACACTCAGCCTTCAGTATTTTAGGTGAAAATGCCTAAGTATGATCTATTTAGAAGTGTTTGAAAGCATTACTGCCGTACCATCTTCTAGATAAATCTCACAAGTTTTATAGGCTAGCAGTAAAACTTGATCATGACAATCATGAACTTCAAACCTCAAGCACTTTAGAAGTGAAAAATACTTTAATTTCTGATATCCTGAATTAGTGTTTCCTTTAAATTCTGTATGTTGATGGAAGTGGTTGAGTGAGAGGCAGAAGGGAGCAGGTGACACATGTCCACGTGTACCTACCTTTCATTTAATTGATAGCAAAAATTAAATCTTAAAACTTCAAACTCCCTAGTATTTGAGTAGATCATGTTTACTTGCACTCTCAACATTGAAATTATTCCTAATTTTCTTATCCTAATCTGTTCAGCAGTATACTTAATTTATAACCTCTATCTCCCATAAATCTTTAAAACTGTCTTAAGCTGTGTATAAGGCCCTTGATGCATGTTTTCTTGTGTTATCTTTGAAAGTACTCTACTGAATCTACACGAGTGATACATAGTAAAATATTAAGCCTGTGTGAAAGCCCTGACTTAAACAATTTTTATGTTAATTTAGGAAGAATATTTGGGGCACCTGGGTGGCTCAGTTAAGCATTCCAACTCTTGATATTTGGCTTAGGTCATGTCCCATGGTTGTGGGATCAAGTCCTATATCAGGCTCGGTGCTAGGTGTGGAGACTGCTTAAGATTCTCTCTCCTCTCCCCTGCTTGTGCACATGCTCTCGTTTGCTCTCAAAACAAAAACTTACAATATTGATCTTGAAGTAGTAGCTGCTAGACGTTGCTTTGGTCTCCTAGTTTCTTTTAAGATGTAACCAGATCATTCTAGAAATCCTTAAGAGTGTTCTTGTAGATTTCTCCTTCAGGTTTTTGTCAATTCCTTATCTACATTTCAAATACTTTTCATCAAACTTCTTCCTATCGACATAAAATGTAGGACCATCACTTTTGCAATAAGGGGAAAAATCTTGCTATTTGTATCTGGATGAGTGATTCTAAGATTTGTTCTACTTTCCACTGATTTCTTTAGGTTTTATGTACACAAAATACCATCTGCAGAGAACTTGTATTTTTCTACCTAATACTTTCTAAATGCTTTATTTACAGAACTATATAAAAACAGAAAAATAACAATCCTTATGATTCCTGAAGCTAAGTTCTACTTCTGTTTGACATTTTTAAAATAAAACTTTATGGACCTATGTACACATCTTTAATGTACACATTTTTAAATATCTGCATAAATCTAGTATTTTACATCAAACTCAAACCATTTCTTAAATAATGCCAACCAGGTCTGAGACTGTGATTGTTATAAAACTTAATCTTCCATGAAATCACTTGGGTCTCGTTTCCCCCCCCCCCAATAGTATTGGGTTTCTTGGTCCTGTAATTTAACAAACCCCCTAGAAACTGGAGAGGAGGCCCTTTAAGAAGCCCAAGCGGTAAAGGGAAATCGGTTTAGAGTTTTGTCCCTTTTTTAAGATACGTCTTGGCAAAAGATTTTATTACATTTATTGTCAAATTGGTTTCCATACAATACCCGGTGCTCATCCCAACAGGTGCTCTCCTCAATGCCCATCCCCCGCTTCCCCCCCCTTCCATCCCCCATCAACCCTCAAGTTATTCTCAGTTTTTAAGAGTCTCTTATGATTTGCCTCCTTCCCTATCTAACTTGATTTCCTTCTCCCCCATGGTCTTTTGTTATGTTTTCACTCGTATGTGGATCCTGAGAAACTTCTGGTATCGGTTTTTCTCTGTATGACTTATTTCACTTAGCATAACACCTCTTGTTGCTACAAAAGGCCATATTTCTTTTTTTAACCTAAATTTTTATTTTTTACATTCTTTTCCAATATGTGAAATTGTCAAATTGGTTTCCATACAACACCCAGTGCTCATCCCAAAAGATGCCCTCTTCAATACCCATCACCCACCCTCCCCTCCCTCCCACCCCCATCAACCCTCAGTTTCTTCTCAGTTTAAGAGTCTCTTATGCTTTGGCTCTCTCCCGCTCTTTTTTTCTTCCCCTCCCCCATGGGTTTCTGTTAAGTTTCTTAGGATCCACATATGAGTGAAAACGTATGGTATCTGTCTTTCTCTGTATGGCTTATTTCACTTAACACTCTCCAGTTCATCCGTGTTGCTACAAAGGGCCATATTTCATTCTTTCTCATTGCCACGTAGTACTCCATTGTGTATATAAACCACAATTTCTTTATCCATTCATCAGTTGATGGACATTTAGGCTCTTTCCACAATTTGGCTATTGTTGAGAGTGCTGCTATAAACATTGGGGTACAAGTGCCCCTATGCATTAGTACTCCTGTATCCCTTGGGTAAATTCCTAGCAGTGCTATTGCTGGGTCATAAGGTAGGTCTATTTTTAATTTTTGAGGAACCTCCACACTGTTTTCCAGAGTGGCTGCACCAATTTGTATTCCCACCAACAGTGCAAGAGGGTTCCCGTTTCTCCACATCCTCTCCAGCATCTATAGTCTCCTGATTTGTTCATTTTGGCCACTCTGACTGGCGTGAGGTGATATCTGAGTGTGGTTTTGATTTGTATTTCCCTGATGAGGAGCGATGTTGAGCATCTTTTCATGTGAAAAGGCCATATTTCATTCTTATTGCCAACTAGTATTCCATTGTATATATAAACCACAATTTCTTTATTCATCAGTTGATGGACATTTAGGTTCTTCCCATAATTTGGCTATTGAGACTGCTGCTATAAACCTTGGGGTACAAGTGCCCCTATGCATCAGTACTCCTGTATCCCTTGGGTAAATTCCTAGCCGTGCTATTGCTGGATTATAGAGTAGATCTATTAACTTTTTGAGAAACCTCCATACTGTTTTCCAGAGCGGCTGCACCAGTTTGCATGTGCCTGTTGGTCATCTGGATGTCTTCTTTAGAGACGTGTCTATTCATGTCCTCTGCCCATCTCTTCACTGGATTGTTTTTCGGGTGTGGAGTTTGGGGAGTTCTTCAGATTTTGGATACTAACCCTTTGTCCAATGTCATTTGCAAATATCTTTTCCCATTCCGTTGGTTGCCTTATAGTCTTGTTGATTGTTTCCTTTGCAGTGCAAAAGCTTTTTCTCTATGAGGTCCCAATAGTTCATTTTTGCTTTTAATTCCCTTGCCTTTGGAGATGTGTCAAGTAAGAAACTGCTGCGGCTGAAGTCAGGTTTTTTTTTTTTTTTTTTTTCCTGCTTTCTCCTCTAAGGTTTTGATGGTTTGCTGTCTCACATTCAGGTCCTTTATCCATTTTGAGTTTATTTTTGTGAATGGTGTGATAAAGTGGTTTAGTTTCATTCTTTGTTGCTGTCCAGTTCTCCTGGCACCGTTTGTTAAAGAGACTCTTTTCCCTTGGATACTCTTTCCTGCTTTGTCAAAGATTAGTTGGCCATACGTTTGTGGTTCCAGTTCTGGGTTCTCTATTCTCTTCTGTTGGTTTATATGTCTGATTTTGTGCCAATGCCATGCTGTCTTGATGATTACAACTTTGTAGTAGAGGCTAAAGTCTGGGATTGTGATGCCTCCCACTTTGGTCTTCTTCAAAATTACTTTGGCTATTCATGGTCTTCTGTGGTTCCGTACAAATTTTAGGATTGCTTGTTCTAGCTCTGAGAAGAATGCTGGTACAATTTTGGGATTGCATTGAATGTGTAGATTGCTTTGAGTAGTACTGACATTTTAACAATATTCTTCCAATCCACGGGCATGGAATATTTTTCCATTTCTTTGTATCTTCAATTTCCTTCATAAGCTTTCTATAGTTTTCAGCATACAGATCTTTTACATCTTTGGTTAGGTTCACTGCTAGCTATTTTATGCTTCTTGGTGCAATTGTGAATGGGATAAGTTTCTTTGTCTGTTGCTTCATTATTAGTGCATAAGAATGCAACTGATTTCTGTACATTGATTTTTGTATCCTGCGAGTTTGCTGAATTCATGTATCAGTTCTAGCAGACTTCTGGTGGAGTCCATTGGGTTTTCCATGTATCATGTCCTCTGCAAACAGTGAAAGCTTGACTTCCATCTTTGCTAATTTTGATGGCTTTGATTTCCTTTTGTTGTCTGATTGCTGATGCTAGCACTTCCAACACTATGTTAAACAACAGCAGTGAGAGTGGGCATCCCTGTCGTGTTCCTGATCTCGGGGAAAGCTGTCAGTTTGTCCCCATTGAGGATATTAGCTGTGGGCTCTTCATAAATGGCTTTTATGATTAAGTATGTTCCTTCTATCCCAACTGTCTTGAGGGTTTTTATTAAGGATGCTGAATTTTGTCAAATACTTTTTCTGCATCAATTGACAGGATCCTATGGTTCTTATCTTTTATTAATGTGATGTATCACATTGATTTTGTGAATATTGAACCAGCCCTGCACCCAAGGAATGAATCCCACTTGGTCATGGTAATCTTTTTATATGCTGTTGAATTTGATTTGCTAGTGTCTTGTTGAGAATTTTTGTATCCATGCTCATCAGGGATATTGGCCTGTAGTTCTTTTTTTTGTTGGGTCTCTGGTTTGGGAATCAAAGTAATGCTGGCTTCATAGAATGAGTCTGGAAGTTTTCCTTCCCTTTCTATTTTTTGGAACAGCTTGAGAAGGATAAGTATGATCTCTGCTTTACATGTCTGGTAGAATTCCCCAGGGAAGCCATCGGGTCCTGGATTCTTATTGGGAGATTTTTGATAACTGATTCAATTTCTTCGCTGGTTATGGGTCTGTTCAAGTTTTCTATTTCTTCCTGTTTGAGTTTTGGAAGTGTGTGGGTGCTTAGGAATTTGTCCATTTCTTCCAGGTTGTCCAGTTTGTTGGCATATCTTTTATAGTAGTCTGATAATTGCTTGTATTTCTGAGGGATTGGTTGTAATAATTCCATTTTCATTCGTGATTTTATCTATTGGGGTCCTCTCCCTTTTCTTGAACCCAGGCTAGAGGTTTATCAATTTTATTTTTTCAAAAAACCAACTCTTGGTTTCATTGATCTGCTCTACAGGTCTTTTAGATTCTATATTTCTGCTCTGATCTTTATTATTTCTTCTTGGTTTGGGGTGTCTTTGTTCTAGTTCCTTTGTGCGGTTACATTTTGTATCTGGGATTTTTGTTTGAGATGGGCCTGGATTGCAATGTATTTTCCTCTCAGGACTGCCTTAGCTGCATCCCAAAACACTTGGATTAGTTTTTTTCATTTTCATCGGTTTCCATGTATTTTTTTAAATGGCTCATACTCCCAGATCAGCAGGGAGGAGGGAGCCTATGGGAGCAGCAGGCCCCTGCACTAGCCTTTCCAGGAAGGATTCAAAGGACATGCTATTGCCCCTCTTAAATACAGGCAACTCTAGCAACCAGAACCTTCCTTTATGGCCTCCAGGTTTCCCGGCTCCCTGTAGGTGCTTTTAGGTGTCCTAAGCTTCCCCTTGCTCCAATTAGGACTTACAGATATACAAAAACTGTTCTTTCAGGTTTTAAATCTACTCTCTGGAAACTGTTTCCCTGATTGCTTTATTCCATGGCATTAATCACCTGCGTACAACTGGAATAAACTTGTCAAAGTACTTTTGGCCCTGCTAAGTGGTCAGTAAAAGTACCAAGTCAAGCAATGTTTAGCTTTTATGCTAGTTTGGGACATGGGGATAAAACTAAGTAGTTGACCCTTGAAAAATGGGGTTATGGATACTAAACTCCACATGAAGTCAGAAATCCATGTATAACTTTTGACCCTCCCTCCCCACCCCAACTTAACTAATACCCTGTTGACTAGAAACCTTAATACATCTTAAATTTTTTTTTGAGGGAGAGAGCACGAGTCGGGGAGGGGCAGAATACCTCCCAAGCAGGCTCCTTGCTCTCCACGCAGAGCCTAATGTGGGCCTTGAATTCAAACTGGGAGATCATGGCCTGAGCTGAAATGGAGTTGGATGCTCAAATGACTGAGCCACCCAGGTGTTCCTTTTTATGGATATTTTTAATAGCTATGCTATATAATATATACTGTATTCTTCCAATAAAGTAAGCTAAAGAAAGGGACACATCTACAGTACTGTCATCTTTATCACATTCCATGTGTTACATGGATCTGCACAGTTCAAACCCATGTTGTTCTCAGGTCTTCTATAAACTTCAATATTGAGTCTGTTGGTCTGGATTGCAGTTATCTAAATCTTAGAAGTTGGTATATAAGATACTTAGCATTATGTCAATAATGTAGCCTGTTGAGCTTTTCATTGTTGAGTCATTTTGAACTTGATGTAACAGAAAAACCAGTGCTAATGCATCCAGGATTTACTTGGTGTAAGTCCTGTGGTGGAGAGGATAATCCTTTAAAATAGCTATAACTAAAAGATAATGTTATGCAGTTATTTGCATCTATGAAAAACCTATGATTAGGTATAAAGCATACATTTTTAATCTAAAATAATTCAAAAATATGGTTATCTAGTACTCTTTAGTACAGTGATAGAAACAATCCCTATCCACTACAACACTAATATCTACGGTTAATAGAAAATTATTGATCATAAATCCCCTCTGTTGTGTATAGTTGTAAACTACAGCTGAGTTTGAGACAAAGTTTGTTCAAGGGACCACAATAAGTCCTTAAATCTATTTCTCTTGAGAATCTCAAATTTGTCTACTAAAACCTCTTTAAATAGTCAAAATACCAAGACTTGGCCTTGAGCTGTATCATCTTTATACTCCTCCTGTCACAAGTTTTATGGTAACTATGGACTATTTGCAACTTACCAGACTGTAATTATTGTTTTATCCAATTGGCTCTCCAATGCTGTGGTCATTGTGTTGTCAGGTTCACCTGTAGGAGATAAATGACCTCTTATATGAACTGAATTACCTGCACTTCAACATAAACATGTATGTTTGCCCTTACAGTTCATACATTTGTCCAATTTATTTTAATTCCAACAGTTCCGTGTAGTGTTTCAGGTGTACAATACAGAGATTCAATAATCCTATACATTCCTCCGTGCTCATAAGTGTACTTAGGTGAATGGGACTATTTCACCCATGCCCTCACCAACCTCCCCTCTGATAGGCTTTATTTTAAACGTATACCCTCCATTAAGGTTGTCATTTTTTCAAGACTTTATTGAAGCATACTTCAGACTATGTGGTTCTAAAAGATCTAAAACATTCTAATAAAAATACCTTTTTCTCAAGCATACACAGAAGAATCCCCTGGTTAAATCAAACCTAACAAATATTACAAACTTATGAAGAATGAAATCCTACCAGGTATATTTTCCAACTGCAAGGTATTAAATCAACACAAAGCTGGAAAATCTGCAGCATAAATATTAAACACATTACTGCACAAGCAGTGGGCCAAATAACTCAAATGGCAGGGGCGCCTGGGTGGCTCAGTTGGTTGAGCATCCGGCTTCGGCTCAGGTCATGATCTCACAGCTCATGAGTTGGAGCTCCACGTCAGGCTCTGTGCTGACAGCTTGGAGCTTTCTTCGGGTTCTGTGTCTCCCTCTCTCTCTGCCCCTAACCCACTCACATTCTGTCTCTGTCTCAAAAATAAACATTAAAAGAACTCAAATGGCAAATCAAAAGTTCTCAGAACAAAACACAATATTCCAAAACCTATGGGATAAAGCAAAAGCAGGTGTTAGAGAAATTTATGCTATAGATGCTTGTATGAAGAAAAACATCCCAAATAACACAAGAAACCAGAAAAAGAAGAAACTTAGCAGAAATTTCAACTGAGGAAGGAAATAACAGAGCTAGAAACCAGAATAAACAAGAACATAACATTGAAAATAAGGACTTCCTTCCCCCTCCCTGCCCCCACCCCCCAAAAAATGCAGTGCCTTAACTACATTAACTGGGAAAGAAGACTCGGAGGAAAAAAAAAAAAAACGGATAACCGTAGAAATAAATTCTTAAAGGGCACAAGTTACTATGATTTAATCTTGAATCCAAAAAACAGGGAATCTGAGACCACTAATGAAAAGTAGAATAAAGAATAAAATATTTCCCAGCACAGAAAAGCCCAAGACCCCATAGATTCTTGGGTGAATTCTACCAAATATTGATAAGTCTTTTATCTTACAAATAGCACGTTTAAATTCCTTCCATGAGGCTAGTACTACTATGATAAGAACACAGGATAAAAACAATGAAAAGGTCTAGTTTGTCCAATGTAATTATTGCTACTCCAGCTTTCTTTTGACCTTCATTTGCATGATAATTCCCCACTCCTTCACAATCTGCAGTTGTCCTTAAGTCTAAAAGGAGTCTTATAGGTAGCATATAGATGGGTCTTACGGCCCTATGTCTTCTGGAGTTTTTAGTCCATTTACAGTCAAAGTAATCATTGGTATGGATTTATTGCCATTTTATTACTGGTTTCTGGAGATCTTCTCTGGTCCTGTGTCACTTTTGTTCTTTTCTGCACTCAGTCCCCGTTAATACTTTTTTGCAGGGCTGATTTAGTGGTCACAAACTTTAGTTTTGGTCTGGGCAACTCTTTATCTCTCCTATTATGAATGATAGTCTTGCTGGATAGAGTATTCTTCCCTGCAGACTTTCCATTCGGGACTTTGAATGTATCATGCCCCTCCCTTCAGGCTTGCCATGTTAAGAAATCTCTAGATAACATTATGGGTTTTTCCCTTGTAAATTACTGTAGTTTGTCTTCTAAGTTTTTTATCACTATTTTGCAAATTATGGTATGTTTTGGTGTTGGCCTGCTTTTGTTGATTTTGATGGAAGTTTTCGGTACTTCTGGATCTGGTTGTCTGTTTCCTTCCCCAAAATAGGGAAGCTTATTGCTCTTCAAATAAATTTTCTGCACCCTTTCTCTTTTCTTCTGGGACTTCTCTAATACTAATGTTGTTATGTTTAGTGGATTCACTGAGTTCCCTAAGTCTGTTCTCATGTTCCATAATTCTCTTGTCTGCTTCATTATATTCCATTATTTTGTTTTTTGTGTCACTCATTCCTCTGCTGCTTCTAGTCTGCTCTTCATTGCCTCAAGCCTGTTTCCAATCTTGTGTATTGCACTCTTCTGACTCTTTAATTCTTTCACATTTGTGATAAGGGTCTCCTGATGTCTACTATTTTCTCAAGCCCGGTGAGTATCCTTATGATTATTGCTTTAAATTCCCCATCAGGTGAATTACTTATTCTGTTTTGCTTAGATCTCTGGCTCTGGCCTTACCTAGCCACATGGGATAAATTCCTCTATGCTGGCATTTTGTCTGCCTTCTTCCCTGTTAGAAAAAAGTTAGACCTCCTCTTGAAAGTAATGACCTTATGAAGTTATGTAGTATCCAGAGCCTTGTGCTTATGGGAGTGTCTCCAGTGTGTCGGTGTGGGCTCTGCTTTTGTGTTGTGGCTGTTCTGGGCTTTCCTGCCATGACAGTGTTTAGTCCCTGGCCTGGAAATTGAGTTTTAACTAGGTGTGCTCTGGTTGGCTTGTGAAATGAGACCTGACCCCACTTCTAGTACAGCTGAGGCTCAGCAGAACTCTGGTCAGGAGATGCGATATGGGCAGGGGCTTGTGTTGGTCTTTGAAGCGGAGAGCCTGCCATACTGGGACTGAGGCAAGCTTGATTGAGAAGGGTAGTTCCCTGTAAACATGGGTAACATAATGTGGCTTGGTATAAGCAAGTTAGGCAGCCAGTGTACACGGTCGTCCCCTTAGATGGTTTTGTATTTATGCTGAGAGGTGGGAGAGGGAAATGGTGCAGTCAGCAACTTTGTTCCTGGAGGGGTGTCACCTTCTCTCCCTAAATGCTGCCTCTCAGGAAAGTGCTCCTAGAATGGAGAATAATCTCCCCCTGCTGTGTGCCCTAGGCATTTTTTCAGGTTGCTATTTCCAAGCAGTCTACTCCCCCAAATCCCCATCTTGTTTGCCTACCTTATCTCTAAGAACTGTGTAGTGCTCTCCTGGCTCTATCCCAGCTAAATCTGACCTTTAAAACTCCAGGCTTTAGAGATGTGGTGGGAGCAGGGGCCTGCACTGGTCTTCTGGTGGAGTGACCAGCCCCACTGGGACGGAGACGAACTTGACTGAGAAGGGCAGTCCTGCCAGAGCGCAGATGGGTGTGGCTTGGTGTAAGCAAGTTAGCCCTTGTCTGTGCTGTGCTGCTTCTCACTGGTGACCCTGGGTTTGTACTCAGGGGTAAGGGAAAGGAATGGCGCCAGCCAGCTTCCTTGTTCCAGGAGAGGGGTCTCTGTGAATGTTGCCTCCCAGGGATACTCTCCAAGAGTGAATAATCTGACTTGTGTGCCCTGGGTGTTCATCATATTGCTGTGTCCATGATATATTCCCCCACATTGTTTGCTTGCCTTCTACCCAGGAGCAGCACACTGCCTTCAGGAATCTATCTAAGCCAAACTCTCTGACCTTTAAACTCCAGGCATTATGCCCTGCTGGGTGTAAGAACTTGTGAAATTCAACCCCTCTTGTTTTCTAAGCCAATGGCTTTGGGGAAATATTCTTGTTCGTTACCCTGTGTGCTCCACTCCTCCCTTTATTTGTGACCACAGCTCCCGCCCCTCAGTAGCACCCATGATCCATTTCTTCCTTAAACCATATTTACATACTTCTTACATGGTCTCTTTCCCTTTAGTTGTTGAATTTGTTCTGTCTTCAGATTGATTTTTTTTCTGGAGTATTTAGGATGACTTGATAATTATCTAGTCTGTGGGACCAGAAGAGCCTAGGGTCTTCCTACTCTGCTACCGTCTTTGATTCTAAAACCCTGTACATATTCTATAGTAATAATCACATTCCGTAACTGTCTACACTTCTTTATACTCATTAGTAACTGGTTTTTAGAGCAGTTTCTTAAATCAATTAACTTGTTTCAGTAGTATTTCTAAATTCTGGTAGTTCAGTTCCTGGCTGTCTTAATACATTGCTTCCAGTACTTTAGGGCATAGGTGAATTCTATTTTAAGACTTAATTCTGCTGGTCGTATTGCCTCTTTTTAAATGTCTTTAGTATGAGGCATTACATTTTTCTCCTATTAGCACTTTTATTTTTTTGTCTTTTAATTAAATTGAAGTTTTTTCAAAATATGAAGTTTATTGTCAAATTGGTTTCCATACAACACCCAGTGCTCATCCCAAAAGGTGCCTTCCTCAATACCCATCACCCACCCTCCCCTCCCTCCCACCCCCCATCAACCCTCAGTTTGTTCTCAGTTTTTAACAGTGTCCTATGCTTTGGCGCTCTCCCACTCTAACCTCTTTTTTTTTTTTTTTTCCCCTTCCCCTCCCCCATGGGTTTCTGTTAAGTTTCTCAGGATCCATGTAAGAGTGAAACCATATGGTATCTGTCTTTCTCTGTATGGCTTATTTCACTTAGCATCACACTCTCCAGTTCCATCCACGTTGCTACAAAAGGCCATATTTCATTCTTTCTCATTGCCACGTAGTATTCCATTGTGTATATAAACCACAATTTCCTTATCCATTCATCAGTTGATGGACATTTAGGCTCTTTCCATAATTTGGCTATTGTTGAGAGTGCTGCTATTAGCACTTTTAAATGCTAATCCCATGAAAGCATTTATTCTTTGTACTTTTTGAGAAAAATGCAGGGGGGAAAACTAAACTGGCAGAAATAGGATTCTTAACACTTTCAGAAAACTAGTCAAACTTACATGGCCATGAGGTCAGGTGATTGAAGAGAGATATGCAAAGACTATACAATATTCCTTAGTATTTTAACTTGCTATGCTACCAGAAAAAGGTCTAACACAGAATGTTATCAATTAAGGTAGTGGAAACTATATTAAGTATGGGAAACAAGCATAATTATAACTGTCTTGGAAATCCAAATACCCAGGCATTCAAAAATTTAAATAAACTCAGTATCCTTTCCCACTGGGATTACCTCATTGCAAAGGCAGCAATTTGAAAACTTACACCTGGCTGTGATAGGATTTGTATTAGAATTTTTTTTCATTTTTACCTTTGGGCGTCTCTACAAGTTTTGTTGACTTAAAGTGGGTTTAATTTAAAAGGATTTTGTTAAATTCTGTAATTAAGATGTAAGTAAATAGAACTACAGACTAACCTACAATTTATGATCCTTTCTGTTCATTACTATATTCATTAACACTTAAGATTATCAAATGAAGCACTACTTGTCCTTTGGCTGACATCAAATGTGCTGTTCCCCTATCAAGTTAAAGGGATTAATTGAAGATTTCAAAATACTCCAAAATATGTACTACCAAGGATCTTACCAATTACATTAGATGATGCACCTCAAAGGGAATAATTAAGAGGAGAGATTATACACGGTCTTATAAGCTTCTCTAAAAGTGCTTAATCAAATATTTGAACATATACAGTAAACATGCAGTATTAGAAACTTATTTTTCCAAATTTCCTTAATGCTTAAGGAAAAGGGTAATTATTTTTATGTACATTAGTATGGGCTTCAGATCCTTACTGTCCTAAGGATATCAAATTCTTCACCTACAGATTAACACCATTCACCTGACTGAGTCAGTGAGAATCTTAAGCATTCTTTCATAAATCAGAATATTTCAGAGGTACTTTGCAGATTTTTCTGTGCTAACTAGGCACTTGATAAGCATTTTCAGTGTATCTAGAAGTCCCTTGACTATGTATCAGTCAGACTTGGAAAATGGTTTTCTTAATGGCAATTTCTCATGCTCTCTAAAAATACTTATACTATCTTAATCCATAAACAGAACCATCATTAATGTATGTAGAAGACAGTCTTAAAAGAACTTTTTTGCCTTCTCTAAAACTAAGATTCATAAAATCCTCCCCCAAAATCCTAAAACATCATTTTATAAAATATTTTTCTTTTACTTTTGAGTAATGACTAGTTAACTTCATGTTACCTATTAATGTGATTCATTAAATATGAAGCATAACATTGTCCATTAGCTTCATTAAATAACTAGAATACCTAAAATTCTTCATTCAATAGCTTATAATTATAGTTTACTTAAAAATTATAGTGCTGCAGATACTCCTAGATATCTTCCATTCTGATCTCAAATCATAGATGGAATAAATGACTCTGGGAGAAATCAAATCACTTTTCCAAATTCTTGCTGAGACTTGAACCAGATATAGGACTACTTCATTACCTGTGAGAATCCATAACTTTAATATAAAAGTTGTAATTTATAGGAACACACCTGGTCAGGCACCCTTCTTCTTTTTTCTGTTTTTGTTTTTGGTTACAATGAAAGCTGCCTATCCTTGTATCCTTGGAGTCCATTATGACATAGGTACTGGTTAATGAGAACAAGATGTTTAACAATGACTTAAGAAGTGAGGTCCTATGAGCTCATATTCTAGGAGGGAAATTAACCAGAATAAACTACATAAATAAGGAAAAGGTGACTCTGCTTTAGAGCATTTCTAGGTGTATAAGGTGGAGGGGTCTATAGATTTTATAGACTGCTGATGGGGTGGGGAGGTCTCATCTATAAGTAGTATGGATGTAGCAATTGAAATGGTCTTAGTATATGTAAGAAAAGACCAAGAACTTGAGGTTGATATTAAGGCTTAAAGTCCCTGATTACAGCAGTGCCCAGGATAGATGGAGATTATTATGATCAGAAGGTTAGTATAATCTGGGCTGGGAAAATATTGGCCTGAATAGATTATTTCCTTACCTAAACTTGGTTCCCACTGCCCCCCTGCCCCCAACTCCTGCAAACCTGTTTGTTAGTGAAGAGGTCTAGTTGCCTCATCACATTGTCAAGGGCTCTTTGTTCCAAAGAGCCAGAAACAGACTCCAGCTAGGCAGCAAGTTATTTTGGCAATATATTGGCTACCTACAGATTCAGTAGGAGGGCTCCAAAACCAAGCTTGGCAAGAAGAAGCCAAGGCATGAAGAACCAAAGTAATGTCAGGAGAACACTCAGGTGAAGTTACCATATCAGTGCTGCTGCTGGGCCTTCCCACTGGGGGGGGAAACTTGGATCTGACACAGCCAACCTGCTAGGAAACTTAAAAACCAATTATTGATCACTTAAGCCCTGGTAAAATAAAACTCAAATTATGTGTGGGCCCAAAGCAATGACACTAACATTTTAATGGTCTACAACTCCTTTCTTGAACCTCTCAAGTGACTGAAGATCCAAAGGAGTTACTTTCCTCTTCCTAGTTATATCAGTAGGATGTGACTTATACAAAGAACAACCAAACGGTCACTGTGCCATGCACAAGGAGTATCTATAAAGGAGTGGAATTTAAAGGCTTTGTTTCCACATTTTGCAAATGAAGGGTTAGGATATAAATCTTAATTTCAAAAATCTGTAGTCTCAATTCTGCCTTTGCATTTTCAAGCCTGAGAATTTTCTCAAGTTAGTTGAAAGACTTGGGACTTAATTGGGTTGTGAATTTTTCAAATTATACAGTAAATACATACTAAATTTACAGTCACAAGTAGCCTATAGTTCTGTGGCTTAAAACAATAAGCAGTTATTACTACTCATGATTCTAACACGCAATTATGGTCTCAGCTAAGCTCACTCCTGCATCTGTACTATGTGTGTTGGGCAGACAGACCCTCTGCTATGGCTGTGGGCTCTACCATTTTTGTGAGTCACCCAGACAGTAGGCTGATCTGGGCTAGCCTTGGTTGGGGTAGTTGAGCTTTCTACCACATGGCTTCTTAACTACTAATGGACTACTTCATGCTTGCTTACAAAGCAATAGCAGATTCCAAAGGTAGTCCTTGAATTCTGGAGGCCTAGGCTTACACTGCCCAACTGTTGTTCCAATGAGAGCCTGAATATAGCAAAGGGAAAATTGCTAGACTATATGCAGAAATAGAATTCTGACCCACAATCTGCAATAACCAGTTCAGGAAGCTGAACAATAATTCCTGTAATAATCAGCCTTAAGTGGCTAAGACTGGATTAAGAAGGGACAGCTTCACTAATTTTTGTCCCAACTTTCAGCCAAACATATACCTGTAGCCAATCAGTGTCCCAACTTCTGGTTAGCCTGCCTACAGTGTCCCCATGCCAACAGCCTCTCATCAGTGTGTACCTGAAACCTTTCCTTTCCACTCACCCCTCTGCTGTAACACTTTACCACACTCTTGCCTGCCTTTGAGTCTTTGCCAAAACACAAGTGATAGTGGCTGACTCCCTCGTTATAGCAAGTTCTGAATAGCTTTTGCTTGTTGTCATTTAGGTGGTCTTTATATATTTCCACACCACTATGTTCTCTTGGCCAAATGAAGTCATAATGTCAGCCAAATGCAAGCTGTGGGGAAAGAGTAGTTCTACCTCTTGATGGGAGGAGCAGCAAAATCACACTGTGGGATAAGACCAGGATAGATAGGGATATTTTTGCAGTCAATCACACTTAACCTTTTTAGTAAAGAGCTTTCATTCAGGTAATACCGAATTCTTTTCAACTTTAGTCTGCCAGTTAAAGGAATACAAAGGTGTAACTGCTTCCAATTTTTATCTGCTTCCAACATTCTTAAATGTTTCCACTAATGACTCAGTAAATTTTATAGTAATGCTTCACTTCTTTTTTCCTTTTTTTTTTTTTCCTGGAGTAGTTCCTTTAAATTTACTGATTTCTGAGAAAATGATTCTCTGCAAAACTCCTCCTTGCATTTAAAGCAGGATGCATTAAAAAGCAATGTCAGGTTATCCTTAATTCTTACTCATGAGGCTTTGCTGCAATCAAACTTCATTTCAGGGCCTTCTAACATATTCCCTAATAGACTGCCCTTTTCTGTTTGTAGCACAGGTTTTTATACTCTGGAACTGTCAGCATCTTACAGTGTACTTTGATTCTGAACTTTGGTGTGTGTGTGTGGTGGAGGGGGGGTGGGGAGGTGCCAGGAGAACTAAAATTTTCACTGAGCAATTTCTTTACTGGATAACATGCAGCACTTAACTGCCAGAACCAGGGAGACCATTTTCTGACTGATTTCAAAAAGCTATAAAAAAAAAAAAAGAAACTGTACAGCTGCAGAAATTGTTCCTTAACTGTCTATGTCCAGTTAAACTTCAGTGAAATAACTGCACATCTTTCAAAATTCTATGCCTCAGTAGAGACATTAATCCATTTCTGACAAAATGAGATGCTATTTTCCCCAAACTCCTCAAATAGCATTGTTGATCTATAAGCATTCTATATTCACAAGACTCCTACGGTTTCTGGTGATTTGGTTAAAGTAATTAACAGTAAACATTCTTATGCATAAAATATTCTCCGGGGGAGGATCAGACTAGAAGTCTGCAAGCAGAAGGTAAAAACACAAAATTGCTGAAATTAAATATAAATCCTAAGAATCTGATAAGACAGAAGTTTGGTGTGTTACATACGATGAATGTGAAGTTTACTATGAAGAAAAAGCAGTTCTCAACCTTAATCACTTTAAGGCCAGTTTTCCTATGACTTGTGGAAACCTAACATGAAGGACAAGATCTTGTATGAATTTTACAATATTTCTGTCCAGGGGTACCTGGGTGACTCAGTCAAGCGTCCTACTCTGGGTTTTGGCTCAGGTCATGATCTCAGTTTGAGTTTGAGCCCTGGGGCAAACAGTCTGAGACCATGCAGAGCCTGCTTGGGATTCTCTCTCTGCCCCACGTTTCAACCACACGTGTGTGTGTGTGTGTGTGTGTGTGTGTGTGTGTGTGTGCGCGCGCGCGCGCGCTCTCAGATATTTAAATCTGTCAAAAGTAAATTCTTTTTCAGAAAAGAGTAGGTGAAGGGAATTAAGAGGTACAGATCTCATTATAAGAGTCACGGAGATGAAAAGCACAGCATAGGTATAAAGTAGGTAATGTGTACGGAATGGTGACTGATGGTAACTATACTTTGCATGGTGAGCATTGTGTATCGTATAGAACTGGGGAATCACTGTTGTGCCCTGAGACTAATAGAACTGTATATCAATTATACTTAAATTTTAAAAAGGGGATCAAAAAGTCAGTCTTAGGTAAGTTCTGAGAAGTAGCAACTTTCTGCCCTTTTAGATACTTTGAAAGCACCTTGCATGAAAGCTTCAATTCAAACAGGTATAGGAATATCCTGGCAGCAGGACTCTGCTGTCAATTCAATCAGGTGACATAATCTTTAAATGGCGATAGCCAGAAGGATTTAGAATCCTAAGCACAGGTTACCATTCAAAGTGCTCAGGCTATTGGGATAAGCAAGTTACTTCCTATTTAAGGGCAAGAGTGTATATCAACTTTACTAGTTAATTCACTCATTCCTGAATACTTCATTTTTTCTGAAAATGTTATTTTGAATATTATAAAAAGTAGAAAAAAATTAAATACAATTTCAGAAACACCTGAAACCACTGTCAGAATAAGAGATGAGGTGATAACTCATTTCAGTTTTGATTTGCGTTTTCCTGACTAGTGATGTTGAACATCTTTCCTTGTATCTGTTGATGTTATGTGGGTCATCTTTGGAGAAACGTTTATTCAAATTGTCTCCTTTTAACCATTTTTTTGCAATCTGAGTTTTTAGCGTATTCTGAATTTTAACCTATCATAGGATTTGCAAATATTTACTACCATGGGTAGGTTGCTTTTCCAGTGTGTTGGTTTCCTTAGCTGTGAAGAAAAGCTTTTTGGTTTGACATAGTTGCACTTGTTTTTCTGCTTTTGTTGCTTTTGCTTTTGGAATTACATTCAAAAGTTAGTGCTGAAACCAATGTCCAAGAGCTTACCACTTAATTTTTTTCTTGGTTTCAGGTCTTAGGTTCAAGCCTTTAATCCATTTTGAATTTATTTTTTGTATGGTGTGAGATAGTGGTTCAATTTTATACTCCTGCATGTGACTGGCTGGTTTTCCCAACACCTTGAGGCTGTCCAGCCTGCATTGTATTTTCTTGCCTCTCCTGTGTCATAAATTGACCATACATTCCTGGGTTTATTTCTGGGCCTTCTGTTCTGTTCCATTGACCTATATATCTGTCTTGATGACATTATCATACTGCTTTGATTATTACAGCTTTGGAAAATAGTTTAAAATCAAGGGAGGGTGATAAGCTCTAATCCCTCCTACCCATGCCCCAAAATTGCTATAGCTATCCGTGGTCTTTTGTGCTTCCATTCAAATTTTAGGATTCTTCTATTTGGGTGGAAAATGCCATTGAAGTTTTGATAGGGATTACACTGAATTTGTACTTTTCTTTGGGTAGTATGAGCATTTTAACAGCATTCCAATCTATAAGCATATGATTTTAGTTGTGGCTTCTTCAGCTCTAATTTCTTCTAAGTGTATAGGTCTTTCACTTCTTCTGGTTAGATTTATTACTAAGTATTTTGGATTAAAGTATAAATGGGATTGCTAATTTCTACCAGTTTGTTTCTAGATGCTAATCGTTTTTGTATACTGTGTATCCTGGATTTTATTAAATTTGTTCCAGCAGCTATTTTTCTTTTTTGGTTTGTCTTTAGGGTAGGGGTTTTTATATGTAACTCCATCTTCTCTGCAAATAGTGACAGTTGACAAGGAGAGTATTTGTTTTCATTGAAACTATATAAAATCTTGTCATTACAAATATTTTAAGTTTATAAACCTTTTTTTTCAGAATAGTTAAATCTAGTAATCCTGGTATGTTTCTGCTTCAGGATTATGATATACTAGCACAAACAAAAATGCACCTTCCATTTTCTTTAAAATTTTCTTTTCACATGTAAATGCTTAAGAGTCTAGGGATTACCATTCAGATTTTTTTTCAAACATTCTAAATTTTTAGCTCTCCACTGAGTTGTCATCACTGAGTATTAAGCACAAAATTTTAATAGGCATTACTGATACAACTTGATACACATCCAAGGAATAAACCAAATGATAGTTGCCCTTCAACCCACACTATAGCATATTCTTCCCAGTAAAGAACTGGGCTTCTAATGCTGAAGCATGGGCTCTTGTGTCATTCAAAGTCAAAACATTGAATTACTTCTAGTGAAATACATTGCAATTGCATTATGCCACCTCAATGAAGCCTTGATATAAAATCAAAGTAGAAACACTAACAAAGATTTTCAATAAGAAAGCAATAATCTCTACAAATCTACAGATTAAATTTGGAAAAGAGAACCATATTTAACTTCTTGAAATTTTGTGAGCATGTGAGTGGGGATTTTCATTTCAGTGTAGTCACTCTAAATCTGAACAATGCCCTAGGCAAGTGGCATATGAACATGTTACCTACCTAAGCATGTACTAATACTACAGTTTTATGTAGCCTCAAAAATAGACTTTCTGGGTGGCTATACCTTCACTTCTCTTGAATCATGCTGAAAACATGTTGTATTTCCAATAATGTATAGGCCTGTGTTACTTGGTGTTATGGGCACAGGATACTTGAATGTAGTAGACTGCCTCCCATCAACTAACTTGTGAAATCCTTCTGCATAGATAGAATGTTTTCACATTTGTTCTAGTTGGAAAGACCATTCATATAGAGTATGGAAAGGTTAACTGTTACAGAAAAGAAAAACCATGGAGTCTGGAATTCCTTCTCCCACCAACCCTGAGTTATATTCCGCAACTAAAATGACCTTCACGTGCTTCAAAATGTGCGTGCTTCAAGGCTTAGAATTTTGATGCTTCTATCTTGGGAGTGTTTGAGTGAAAACCATGGGTGGTATAGTCCTTAATCTTCCCCAAAGTGCTCATGATTCATGGAAATTGACAGGGTTGGATGCTATGAAATTTCTGTTCACACCGGTGTTCAATACTGTCTCCCAAATCCTATAAAACTGGTCTATATCTAGTTGCCAGAATCCTTTTTGAGGCTTAAATATTTGAAAACATTCCAACTTCATCTGAGAACTCATTTGAGAGAGGGGTCTAGGCTTTGAGGTAAATCAATGAATTCAAATCCCACAGATTATTACCTTGGGCAAATCATCTAATTAGTTTGAACCAATTTTCTCACTGGTGACATGGTGATTCTAATACCATAGTGTCTTAACAATAGCAAGAATGAAAACCCCAGGTATGTAATAGGTCCTCAAGAAGAACTTTCTAGGAGTCTATAACAGAAGCAGGGAGTAATCTGGTAAAGAAATCAGCAGGACAGCTCTAAGGTGATAGAGGTCCTGAGGGAACTGCCCCACCTTAGAAGTGATCACTATCTGCAAGATCACTTTTCTCAGGGACTTGGGCTTGTGGCTCCCTCTGCCTGGAAAGCTTTTCCTTAGGACTCCTTGTCTCTGCTCTAAACGTTACCTCAGAGAAGCTCCTTCAACACTTAATTCCCTTACTCTGTTTTTTCCATACTATGTATTATGTTGAATATTTACGGGTTTCCTTTAGAATGTAAATCTCTGAACGTAGGCACCATGTTTCTAAACTGAATATCTTAATTCTCATCATGGCCTCTTTTGCATCATATGCCAGGTATCCCTATTATCCTATGTTTTCTTTATTTTTTTTTTGATTTTATCTTTAATCTTCACAATGTGGGGCTTGAACTCCAACCCCAAGATCGAGTCGCATGCTCCACTAGCCAAGCCAGCCAGGGGCCCCAATCCTATGTTTGCTCTAAATCTTGAATTCTCACTTTTCAGGTCAGAATGCAAATAAGCTAACTAGTTCCTTTTATACACTGATATTCTCATTCTTTGAATAACCTTAACTAGAAAGCATTGTTTCTCTTTGGCATGTACTACTGTTTCTATGTTCAAATCTGGTAACAAATTGTGTGTATACATGTGTGTGTGTATACATGTGTGTGTGTATACATGTGTGTGTGTGTGCGCGCGCGTGTGTGTGTGCACGCGCGCGTGTGTGTGTGCACGCGTGTGTGTGTATATGTGTATATATATATATTCCCCCTACGTGGTTAACACGTCAAGACACTAACTGGACTATGGAGAAAAACAGACGTGGAGGCATTTTACTAGGATGACCTTTTCTCTAATCCTTTTAATCCTTCATTAAAGGTTATAACTTTATATAATTCTGTTTGTACAATTCCATTAACTCATATTTTCCCCATAATACAAAGTTGTTCTGTGTTTTATCCCCTTGTGAGCCTATAAACTCCTTAAAGGCAAAATCTAAGATTATGACTTTTTATAATTAGTTTCATATACAGTGGCATTTATACAGTAGCTATTCAGAATGTGCTGAATGAACAAATAAGCACATTTTAATCAGACTTACCTGATATAACACTGGCTTAAATGTTACCTACAGAACTTGTTTCTCTGTGAGGGAGATTACCCTCAATTTCCTGTGTCTTAGGTTCTTTATTCAAATAGGATGTAATATTTTGAACGAATTGGTGTGAGGACTTAAAAGGTACCCTCAGCAGGTATGCTATGTTGGTTCACTTTTCATGTGCTCAGAATCTACTCTTGGAAACTGTCCCCTCTCCACTCTGTTCCTGACCACACTGGTGATGGGCAAAGGACCTGGGCCTCTTCCCTGGGCCGTTTTTTTTTTTTTTTTTCCTTTCCAAAGTTGATTGAAAGCCCAAGAGTCCTTTTAAGGCATTAACCATAACTCTTAAGACAGGTTTGTCTTTGGCAGCAAATCTGAAATCTATGCTTATTTCATAGTCTATGTACTAATAAGTTTGAGTGCTAGAGAGAGCAGGGGTGGGGGGAGCTTGGGAGCCAAGCAGGTTTCGTGCTGTCAGCACAGAGTCTGATGCAGGGCTTGAATTTACAAATCGTAGGATCATGGCCTGAGATGAAATCAAGAGTCACTTAACTGAGCCACCCAGACACCCCAACTCCTATATATACATATATACATACACACATATATATGTATATTAAAGATTCCCAGAATAGCTACCTGTTTTTTCATTTGCTATTCTTATTTTGCAGTCTTTGGTTCTCACTTTTTAACTGTAAGAATTCTTTCTCCTTCCAAAAATCTTTGAAAAATCCCAGAGCTTCAGTTTATTTGGGTTACCTCTGTATCCTGTAAAACATCTTAAATGTTTTAGTTCCTTTAAAAATCTTGTGTATTACATGTTAATAGAAATACCTTACTTTCAAATAACATAACTGTTTTCTAAAACCACAAAAACCAGTTCCTTACATTTTGTAGTTCTCATGCCAAGTGTAAGGGAACATAGCTGGATTTTCATGTTTGCTTCTGCCGCAGTCTTTTGAGCTCTGCTGTCTTAGTTGAAATGCGAAGAAAACAGTCACACATGATATAGTTGGAAAGTGGAAAGAGTATCTGGCTGTGTTTTCAGATAACTGGATATTTACCACTTGCTCAGTACTCATGCAGTATGAAGTTTAGTTATAATGCGGAATTTAGAGCTATATTGAAACTGAATTGTAACTATAGAAATCCATTGGAACATCTCAGTGTAATTGGATCTTTACAATTCTGTAAATCATACTATTCACATGGAAAGTACAGATTCACTGAGGTAAGCAGTTCTTCTCCATGTCAACACTTGATTATACAGTCTCAAAACTACGTGTACTGACACTGGTCCTTTAAATGTGCTGTCAAGCATATGAGAGTGGATTCAGGTTTTGGCTAAGCTTGAATTGTATTATTGGCAGTAAGTACTCTCTACTGTTCCCCTTCAAGCAATTTGCTTAATTATTTAGGAGAATATTTGCCAAATGTCCAAGTCAGCCTAACCAGAATTTGTTGATTCTTGGAAGGCAAATGATTCCATGGGGGAAAAAAAAAATGTGTAGTTAGACTTGGGTTTCAGTTGTAACAGGGCTTTTCCTTGAAACCATGGTTTTTCAGTATGAGTAACTACAAATTAAAAATGAGGCTTAATTCTCCCTGTTGAGAAAAAGGAGCCTTCCCTCCCCCTTTTCCTTAGTGTGTTTACTTTAGAAACCTTGTAATTTTAAATTCTTCTATCACTCTGAATTACATTTAAATCTTCAGAAGCTAAACCTCTTGCCAGTTCAATACTTTAGGAAGACTTTTCTAAAAGCATGGAAATCTCTCTGGAATGTAGATAACCAAGGGCAACTGCACCCCATTTTTCCAGCTTCTGGGAACAGGTCTGAGCTTAACCACATGGGTGCCTGCCTCCTAGTTGTAAAACTATCTTCTGTCATGAGGATAGAAGCTTATTGTGCCATTGTAGAAAACTAACACAGGTGATCACCCCAATTATCAGGTGAATTTAGAATAAAGTATGTAACAAATGGTGCTGGCAAGTCCTCTTGAAGACTAGTTACTATCTTTCCAACATGTATGTCATGGGTTGTGTATGTAAAAGGGTCTCTTAATGGATTGCCTATGATAGACCTATCTATCATTCTGGCTCCGTGATGATTAGATAATAAAACCATTTGTCTTTACTACCTTTGAAGTTTTCTGGGCTGGGAGATTTTATTTCTAATCTTATTTCCCCAACATATGCACACAAAGTTTTATGTATACTTCCTGCTTTGCCATTCAGGATATTCAAAACATGAGCACAAGATTGAAGTCGTAATGTTGATCAAGAATGTTTAATGTTTTCTGAAAGTGTCAGTGAAAGTGTCCATGCAGATTCATGACAGTGCTGTCATCGTTGGTTTGCACCATTAGTGAAAATATAAAGTAAAGACAAAGAACATCTTAGTATCCTGAGAACATAGTTCTGAACTCAGAATTCTTTGAAGAGGCTTGGGTATCCTCAGGGGTCCCCTGACTGAACTAGAAACTTAATTGAAAGTACCTTAAACCTATCAGGTGGGAGAGTCACAAAATTAAAGTCTTTCTCTGAACTAGAAGACCTAATTACAAGAGTGGGCACCATACCCTTAATTTGATGTTTAGGTAGAGGCAGTTTGATTCTTAGATTTTAACTGTGGAGAAGGCCCTCTTGTTTGTTTGGTCTTTGTCTCAGGAAACAGTTCTAAGAAGTCTTCCAATGGTAAAACTTTCAAGAATCATCTGCCTCTCCTGATGGCCTCAATTTCTGAACTTACCTGTTTATAAGGCAGCCTATTTTTCTGGAGGTCATCTACTTGTCATAACTTAAAGCGTACCAGCACTCACCCTATGCTATTCTTCTAATCAAACATTAAAGTTGATTAGGTATACTGTGTCTTGAGTGCCACAGGTGGTTTTGACCAAATACTTGGAAGCTGAAGTGTTATACATTATGAAGTTTCTAATAACCATTCCAACACCTAAACAAAATTTAAAAATAAGTGAATCTTTAATTTTTAATGTTGAGAGAGAGCATGAGCGGGGAGGAAGGGAGGGAGACACAGAATCTGATACCGGCTCCAGGCTCTGTCAGCACAGTGCCTGACATGGGGCTTGAACTCAGGAACTGCAAGATAATGACCTATGCTGAAGTCAGATGCTTAACTGACAGCCACCTAGGAACCCCCTGGATTCATTTATTTTTTAAAGTTTATTTTGAGAAAGAGAAAGAGGGTGTGTTTGGGAGCTGGGGAGGGGCAGAGAGAGGGGGGGAAAGAGAATTCCAAGCAGGCTCCCTGCTGTCAGCATAGAACCAGATGAGGAACTTGATCTCAGGACTGTGAGATCATGACCTGAGCTGAAATAAAGAGTTGGATGCTTAACTGACTGAGCCACCAGGTGCCCCCAAAAAGATTGTATGAGATGCCTAAAGATTAATAGCAAGGATCTTCCTTTGATAACAATTTCTATAAAAGCAAGGATAGGGTTCTATGGCAGAATAAGCATTAACATAGTGTTTTTGGAACTATCTTCTAGCATACAAAAGTGAAGCATGTCTTTGATAAATGTGAGAGATTTGGGATTTCACTGACTGGTAAATACTCCATTCCAGAGGTGGACACACACCCTTCCAGTCCACAACCTCTTGGCCAAAACTAGTTCTATTGCCCTAACCCAAATAAAGATTATGAGGAAGTTGGGCTGTGAGAAATCTAGTTTAACAAGTTGCTAAACCTCTTTCTTCCCCCAATAACTTTTTTAAAAAGCAGTTGAAACAACCTTTGAACATCTCCTTATTACTATTTGAAAACATTTTAGATGCATTGGTCATGAATTACATAACAAAAGGGATAAAAACTAATCATAATTATTACCTAAACTGTTAATTATTCCCTGGACTCTGCTTGAGAATATTTCTGCTTAAATAAAGCTAATGTAATTAGTTATTTCCTTGGTCTTACAAATTAGAGTTACTAAATATCCCAAGATAAAGACAGATTCAGTGCATGTCTTTTATTCTAACAGGCAAATGCACTAGCATGGTACTACTCTCAATATTTATATTGCTAGGGGTTTAAAAACTGTAGTAGCTTAGATGGAAAGGCAGTTTTTAAGTGTATATGTCAGGAGTTATTTGAATAACTTTATGGAGGGTTTCAAATTTATTTACTCTTACAGTTAAATGACTTAGAATAAAGTTGTAAATCTGTATGATAGGGTTTTAGCCTTAAGTCCTAAGAAAAGCTCCAGTTAATACAAATTCCAGCCTGAGGTTATCAATTAGAGCACTTGGAAAGAATGTGCTGGCCATTCATAAATTTGATTATTTGTAGGTCGTGAGGCCTATTTTTATTATCAAGACTACTTCCCAGATTATTTTGATAAATGTAAACTGTAGTTTAATTATAGCAATGGCTTTTTCAGAATGGTTTGATAAAGGATTTAGAATGTTTTATGTAAGGCAATTTAAGAGTTTAGGTGATATTAGCATAATATGCTACCATGTGTTCATTAATAAAGTTGAATTTTTCATGTTTTCTTACTATATCTAGCTGATAATGCTGTTATGACTTGAAGTAAAGAATAGTGCAGTGCTTATTAGCTCCTCAGAATAGAATGTACTGTAAAATAATTGTGTATGAAGCTGATTGTCTATCAAATCTGAATGTAACTAAACATAAATCTCAAGATATAGTGGCATCCTTGAGCAGAACATAGAAACAAAAATGTTAACGATGACAAGTCACTTCACAAAAACATGGTACAAACAGGAATTTAAAAGTTCACTCCTACAGGTTAATTCTGAAGGCGCTGTGCCTTTATACTGGTATTAAACGGATGGCAGGTGGTGGGAACCAGTTTCTCACTATTGGAGGAGGAAGCTACAGATAAAGGGAGAAGGCTAGAATAAACCATGTACTGGGTTAGAGGTAGACGCATCAGTATGAACTCCTGTTTATCATAATATGAACAATCATAAATGTTTGCACCCATGGGGTAGGTCAAACCCAGAAATAGCAAAATTAAAATCCCCAAATACAGTATTTAGTAAGAGTTAATTGTGTATATAAGAACAGTTGAACTGGGAGTTGTCAAATTGGCAACAGAATGAGTCTCAAAGGTATACTGTAAAATAGCTTCTATAGTAGGAATTCAGAGAATGTTTACAGTTTGGCTATAGCATTAGTTTTCCTAGTGATAAGAGATTGTTAAAAGTAGTTATGCCATGCCAGCTTTGGGGGACAGCTTAAGCTTCACTTAGGATTTTCAGAGTCCTCTACAAGAAGCAGCCCAAACTAATTTTTGTCTCTTTTTCAGAAAAAAATCAAGTTTTGCTTACAGGGCTTGAGTGGTCTTGTCTGTTCCAGGAATTTTCCAGGTTGGTCTCTGTTTTGTGTTTCTGGGTTCTTATGGAAAGAACCTAAAAGCAACAATGTCCCAGTGGCAATGAGCATACCCAACACCCATAGTTTGGTTTCTAAAACTATTCCTGGAGAAATGGCTGATACCAGAGCAATCTATGAAATATACAAGATGAGCCTTAAGCACCTTAGTACCAGAAAGCAAATAAGAAAAAATGCCGTGATGGTGGTATGTCAAAGAGAAACCAGAGTAACTGAAAACTCCCAGTGGCCATAGCTGGAAGACTTTGAGTAATGTAGCATTAGGTTATAACCAAAACTATAAAGACCTGCAAATCCATATTGGTAAACAATTGAATATATAAACGGGGGAGAGATGACAGTTTCTCCATAAAAGAATTTCATATAACTTAGTTTCCCCCTCCTTAAGGTCTTTATCCCTTAAGTGTGGCTTATGCTTAGTAATTGGCTTTCAAGGATTGCAGTAAGAAGAGGATGGTGGTTATCTTATAGTGCAGAAACCTGTCTCTCAGCCAGGTAATCAAAGCTAGCATCATCAATGTTTACTTGTGTTAATAGCTAATCTTTCTATTACATGGTGAGCTCTATTAATGGTTCTTTCCTGTGTGGTCATTCTGCTAAAAGCCCACATCTGCCTTCTTACCGTGAGAAATTTCTCCTACAAACTTGAATTGAGGTACATTCCATGGAATACCTGACCTATGTCTCTCAAAACTATCAAGACCATCAAAAATAAGAAAACCTTGAGAACATGTCCTAGCCCAGAAGTGCCTAAGAGGACCTGATTAATGGAATGCCATGTCCTAGATGTGACTGTGCAACAGGAATAAATAAGGGGGGAACTAATGAAATCCAAATGAGTTTTTAAAATGTTCATCTGTCTCTCTCTCTCTCTCTCTCTCTCTCTCTCTCTCACTCACACACACACACACACACACACACACACACACAGTATTTAAATTTGCCATGAGTGGCAAAGCTGTCTACAATTGAAAGACACTCTCCTACCCTCCTTTGATTCCATATAGTTCATATCTTTTAATGTTCTACATTTTAAACTCAATAAGTGTCACTAGGATAGCTTCATTATGGCTTGTATTTGTAGTGTCTTTTGTTTAGTAATTCCTATTGGTAAAATCACTAAAGTGCTCAGAAAAAAAGAAATCCTCATTTCTTTTAATATGCTTGTTTATGAAAACTGGTTTTGCCTGATTTGCCTGATATGGTGTTGGGTGTACCAGGATTACAAAAAAAGGCCAAAAAAACCAAAAACAACCAAAAAACAAAAACAGTAAAAGACCTTGAAATACTGAGAGATCATTGTTAAAAATAATAACCACTGCTGCACCTGAAGCCTTTTTGTGATCAACTAAGCTGACAAAACTAGCTCTAGTGTTTTTTTCCTGTCTTCTGACTTCTAACTTTTGTGATTCTTTGTTCTGTTAGTCTATTTTTCCACATGGACTATTTTTTTTAAAAACTGAAATAGTTTCTCAGAAGATTTTAAAATTATTTTTAGGTTTTTATATTGGGCAGTAGATCATTCAGCAAGAATAGACTAATGTGCTGAAACCAAAGGCAATAAAAACTAAAGTTTCTTAATCTGAGAGAATAGGACTAATATCAATTGTCTGTCTTCAAGGCAATATTATCTAGTTTATGGACCATTCCTTGGCTCAAATTTTGGTCAGGTATATATCTGGTCATAAACTCTGTGCTACCAAAATGTGTAGGGAAATGATATTATTAAACTCCAATACACTTTTATTTCTTACACTGGCTTTTGAATAACTTCTTCAAACCACATTACCAACCCATTTACTTTTTCTTTGTATTACAGTGTTCAGGGTAATACCTTGTGTTTTATTTTTATCTCCTATTTATACTTCATTGAGAAATTCTTTCATTGAGTAGGTTTTAAAATCATTTTGTAAGTGCTTCTATGGCCTACAAAGAATACATACACTTAGCCTATTACATAAATGGTGATTTGGATAAATGCCATGTATTAATGGCTAGCTTGCAGACTTGCTTAGACAATTCTAATCCCACTTGCCCTCCCCCCATAAATAAGTGCAGAACATAAACTGAGTTCAAGAAACCACATTTTTATGTAGAGTACTCAGATTGAAATGAAATTGCCAGTGATAATAAAATGGCAAAACATATTTGTATGATGCTTATGTGACTCAGCTATTTTTGGACGTGTTGATATTTTAAGGAAGAGACATTATTGGCGTAATTTTGAATTAACCTAAAAATCAGCATAAGATTCTGAAAAGATTGAGCTTATATGAATCCTGTCCTTGCCATTGTTGCTGTTCATTCCAGAAAACTCCTGAGGACATGCTCTTCAGGACATCGAAGGTATCAATGTCCATATAACTCATGGCCATATACACTGATGGCTACATCCATTCCAAGATTTTTGAGGGAGAAATTGGAATGATTTCAAGTTGATCCAAAAGAATCTTGAACTGGTAGAGTTTCAGTGGTATGGATATAGAGGTCCAAGACCTAGGGTCTGGAGTGAGAGCCAGGTCTGCAAAGATGCATGTTCCCTGAGTCTTAGACTATCATGACCCCAGGGGGTATCCTGCTTGAACTATAGAGTATGTGAGTTGTTGTTTTGGCAAGACCAGTTAGCTTCACTGGATCCTAAGAAGCTGCAGGGTAGTTTCTCTCTCCTTAAAACTGGCGAGTATTTAACTGTAAAGCTTTGTAGCAAAGAGTACTTTAGGGAAGGGGCTATCAACCTAGTCATTGATGCTGTATCTATATAACACCCAGACTGTTGTGCTTTTATCAATGAGAGGTTGCTTTGTTCATAAGCCCTTTAAAACTGTACCTGAGCTACACTGAGCAAGCAAATGGAAAACTTGCCAAGGAGATTCAGCCATAGCAAATGAGAAACGTGTTAACCACAAAAATTGATCCCAATAAATAAGGAATATAATTTATTCAAATAGTGTTCATTTCAGTAGGACAGGATGTACTAGTTGATGTATACTAGAACTAAATATCCATTTGGAAAGAAATTTGAAAACTTAACATAATCCAGATAGGTTTAGGAAGTTAAATGTTAAAAGTAGAAAAACAAATTTAGAAAAAAAATATCCAAGAGAATACATAACAATGTTGGGAGTGACTTTTAAAAAACTAAAAATCTTTGCTCTAAAAAGGAATCTAACCAGACTTACACAAAAGTTTAATGTTTTGGAGATGTGAAAACATAACTCAATATCTAGATGGCAGGAAAAATCTAGTTGAGTAGGTATTTGTAGTAGCAGAAAAAAGAAAAAATGACAAAGATCAATGACCAAATTCACGTTAACTTGTATGTGAAATACAAGCTAAATGTTGACGTTCCCCTGTCAAAATGAATGTTGAACTGTCTCAGCTACCTTTCATCATTGAATTATTTTTGTATTTTGTAAAGTCTATTGGCCATGAGCCCATTCATTGAACTGTGTTCTGATCTGTTGATCTATATATGGTTATCTTTGTGCTGGTACCACACTGTCTTGATAACTGTAGATTTAGAGAAAGTCTTGATCACATGGTAAAAGCCATAAATGTTGACTTCTTCTCAAACTATACTGGTTCATTTAATTTTCAAAAATTTTATAACTGTCTTGTCAATTTCTATCAAACTGCTGGTATTTTGATCAGGATTTCACTGAATCAGTAGATAACTTGTTTTTTGTGTTTAACATGTAAATTTAACAATATTCATTCATTCTTTGAATACCGAAACGAGCTGTCTCCATTTATTTAGATCTTTTGTTTGTTTCAGCAGTGTATTGTCTTTAAGTGCACAGGTCTTGGATATATTTATTCCTCTACAGTGTTTAACGTTTGACTTTCCAGTTCAATATTAAGGGTATGTGCTTGTGAAATAGATGCACAAACATACACACTTGTGTACACATGGTCTTTTTAAACTCAGTAGTTCTAGTGGCTTTTTCAGGGACTTGTGATTAAAGGCGATTGATTTTGTATTTCTTACTCTTGTCCACTAGGATATGAAAAAAGTTGAATAGCTGAACGTGGACATTTTTGCCTTGTTCTTGATCTTAGGGTCCAAGCAGATAGAAACACTTAATCTTTTAACAGTAAGTAAAATATTAGATGTAAGTTTTATGTAGATGGCCTGTTCAAATAAATTCCCTACTATGCTCAGTTTATAGATCTTACATTCATTTATATCATGAGTAGGTGTTGAAGTTGCCAGTATTTATCTCCAGCTATTGAGATCATGATTTTTAGTTACAAGGCCAAATAATATTTTTAATTCAGTTGCTTTTCACTTGGTAATGCAGTCATCTATTCCTGAGAAAATACAACTGGGCTTATTTTTATATATTGGTAGATTTGATTTAAAATCTTAAGGATCGTTGCATCAAATTTATAATGGATATTGGCCTGTAGTATTTTTTTTTAAATCCGTATGTACAGAGCTTAAATTTACTTGGACAGTGTCCGTTTATATTCTGAGTATTTAATGAATTGGCATTGTTCTCTCCTAAATCTTTGTTGGATTTCAACTATGAAGTCCATTGCACCTAGATTATTTTTGTGAGTTTTCCTGTTTAGACGCAGATAATCTATTTTTTTTTTACTTCAGTGGTTTGTCTTCTGAAGAATCTTTCCATTTCATCTAAGTTCTCCAAATAAAGGAATAGAATGGGTACTTGGTGCTACTCCTTTGTGATCCTTTCAATGCATGTAATATCAGGAATATCTAGTCTTTCATTCTTGATACTGGTTTTGTGACTTTATCTCTCTTCCTAATTAGTCTAGCTGTGATTTTTTTTTAATAATTCTTTGCTCTTTTCAAAAAAGACCATTCATACCCTTGATTTTTATCTTTTTCCCATTTTGATTTCTGCTTTTAATTCATTTTCTCACGTATTTTGATCTGTCATAAGGTGTATATATACAGCCAGGATTGTTGTGTTCTTATAAAATCTGTTCCTGGTATCGTTTCTTGTCTAGAAGTCTACCTTGTTGTATTGCTTTTGAGTAGTGTTTGTTGCATGTTATACTTCTGTCTTTAACCTATCTCCCTTTCTATTTTGAAAGTGGGTTCTTAATTTAAAAAATATATATACACATACACATATATATGCGTGCGCACATACATACATATACACACAGAGTCTTGATCACCCAGCCTTAAGTTTTTATCTAAGAGTGTTTAAATCACTTGCATTTAATGTGCTTTTTGATCTGTGATTAGGTTTGAATCCATTTTGTCCCAATTCCATTTTGTGTCCTATTTGTTAAACTCTTCTTGCTTTCTGTTGGAATATCAGTCTAATATTTCATTCTATCTTTATTCACTTGTTAGCTTTGCCTTTTTATATTTTTTTTATTCTAAGACAGTGGCTTTCTACTAGAGGTTGATTTTGCCCCCACCCCAATGGTGTTTTTGTCAGTGTCTAGAGATATTTTTGGTGGTTACATTGTGGGGAGTGTGTGTGTGTATGTACTCTAATAGCACTTAGTGAATAGAGGCTAATGAATCTGCTCAACATCCTAAAATGCACAAGATAGAATTATCTCACCCAAAATGTCATTGGTGCCAAGATTAAGGAACCCATCTAAGAAGTATAACATTTTATCAAATGTTACAGTAATTCTGTTATACTCTAAAACTCCTAAATCAGTGCTATTTCTATTCTTGCCCATCATGTGTACTACTATGCATTTTTTTCTGCATATATTCTAAGCCTCCTCAAACATTGTTGGTTTTGTTTTTTTTTTTTTTTTTTTTTTTGTTTTTTTTCCCCACTGAGTGTGCAAGTGGTGGGAGAGGCAGAGAAATGAGAGAGAATCCCAAGCAGGCTCCATGCTGTCAGCACAGACAGGGCTCAATCCCATGAACCATGAAATCATGACTTGAGTTGAAATCAAGAGTTGGAATTAACCCACTGAGCCACCCAGATGCCCTGGTTTCATGTTTTAAAGAGATTAAGAAAATTTTTCAGACTCTAATTATCTTAAGGTGTCCTTTCACTTTACCCTGAAGTGTTGTTGGCAATTAGTTTTCCCATTCTGAGAAAGGCTTTATTTTGCCTTTATTTTTAAAATATATTTTCGTAATGCATAGGATTCAGTATTTTTCTTAGTATTTTCATGATCTGTTACCAATCTTGAATAGTTGCACTAAGCTTGCTGTTATCCTTATTGGTCATATATATTGACTTTTCCAACTGGTATTAAAATTTTCCCTTTATTCAGTAGTTTTATTATGTACCTTGATATGGTTTTCTTGTGCTTTCAGGTTATCAGACTTGAATCTGTGGATTCATACTTCCGATCGAGTTTAGACTCTTCTCTGCTATTTAAATATTCTACTTACCCATGTACTTTTTCCAGGATTCTAATGATATATCTATTAAGCTGTTAGGTTTTTATCCCTCAGATTAATGAGGCTGTGCTGATCTTTGGATAATTTTTGTGCTTCATTTTGGATAGCAAAATGTCTTAAGTTCATCTTTAATATGTAGTCTACTGTTAATCACATCCAGCTTAATTGAGATTTTAATATTTCAGCATACTAACTGTATTTAAACATTACTAACATATTTGTTATATGGGGTCAGTTGCTTAGCTTTTGTAAAGACAGATCCAGAGCGGATTCTAATACTAATATGGCCCCACTATTAAAACATTGTATAGATTCTTATGTCCTATGTATTGTGAGGTCTCTGGATCCTGATTGGGTGGAATGCAAATGGTTCCCAGCTCTAGGTGAACTCCAGGAACTATTTGATACACTGCTTGGCAATGGTTTGTATTGTTTTGGAGTTTTACACCATGCATATACAGAGAAATACTCTGCCAAGACTTGAAGGGAGAGTATCATGTGTAGTTCTATGGTTCTTGTTCTGTGCAGCTGCCTGAACTCCAGTGTCTATACATATTGTAGCTACCTTAGCCTTCCCGAACTCCAACATCTGTCTCTTCAATTCAGTAAGATTGCTAGGCTCTTATTTCACACACCTTTACTGGGATTTGGAAACCGACTCCTGTGGTAATCCAGGACAATTGTAAGATTTACTTCATTTTTCACCTTCTCTTTGGTATCACAGTTCTGCAAGGTCTATAAGCCAATATCTGAAAACTGCCTTTTCATATATTTTGTTCAGTTTTCCAGGCGTTTATGATGGGATTACAATTCCTGACTCAAGCTTTTTGGAGCTGTTGAGTGAACTTTAAAATACATAAACTAGAATACTTTCTGAGCTTTTAAACATCGGACTTATAT
The DNA here is from genome assembly GCF_027475565.1 of Acinonyx jubatus. Taxonomy (NCBI): domain Eukaryota; kingdom Metazoa; phylum Chordata; class Mammalia; order Carnivora; family Felidae; genus Acinonyx; species Acinonyx jubatus. The sequence goes on from NC_069380.1 coordinate 59,818,463, forward strand.
ATTTTTAGAACTTTATTAAAATTTGATTCTCGACCTTTTATTGAAATGGAATTCTCTACTGTGAAATAAAGCATATATTAAATGTTTCTGCCCCTCAATTCTGTCTACCTTCTGCTAGAAACACACAGCTCCTAACACACACTCAGAAAACACATACATATGATATACACACTTGCAGTGAGTGTGCTCTTGGGAAATATCCCCATTTCCAAATCCTTTCAATTATCAGCATTTGACAGTATTGCTCCTTGAAACACCATATTCCTTTTGCTTTCAGAACACCACTATCCCTTCTCTTACCAGGTTGTTTCTACTCCTGATTTACTTTTGTTCCCTCAGATATCATTGTGGAATGCTCTGGGGCTTAGTGTTTGGTACTCCAATCTGTGCTTACTCCTTTGATCTCAGTTTCATATAACATCTATAAGCCAACAACTACATATTTATCTCCAGCTGGACCTCTTATCTGAACACTAAATTCACATATCTAAATACTTGAACATTTCTACTCAGATCTCCACTAAATACTTAAATGATATTCTGTGAAACAATGTTTCTTCCATCCAAAAACAGCCTCACTTTTACTCCCTTCTCTCTAACTTGATGACCTCATCCTTCCACCTGATTTTTTCTTGGCTCATGACATTTTTTTTGACAGCTAGTAGTCAGTGTCAGGAGTTATAGTGCTGCCTTCCAAATTTATCTAGGGTCTAATTCTGCCTCTTCTACCACTTGATGCTGCCCAACCATTATTTCTATACTACAATGCATTTTAAATTAGCATATGAACCTAAGTTATAGGTACTTGAGCAATTTTTAAAAGCTTAATGTAAAGTGTGTACCATTAGGGCAGTAATTCAGGTGTTATTATATTATAATTTAACTGCAAGGGAAAATGAACTTTCAAAGAGGTTTAAGGCCCAAAATGATTTTATTGAAAGGACTTGGATATAATTCATGTAACACACACACAAATAGTAAATATAGCATGAACACCTGGAAAATAAGGAAATGACAAACTGGGAAAAAGTTATATTATCTCACCTTTCTGGAGTATGAGGATTTCTGCCTTACCCTTTATTGCTAGGACAGCTTTTACTGTCAGTTGATCCCTAGCTCTGGATGGAGATGCTCACCCATGTCCGGAACACTTAATACTCATGTCAAACTCCGTATCATGATTGCTCAAAACCCATAATGGTCATTTCCAGTTGGGGATTCTCATGTTTATTCTTCCAGCTGGCTTAGGTTTCTTACACAAAACCACAGAATATAAAGATGAGCCTTTCAGGGCTGATAAACCTAAGAAGGTGGGTAAGGGTTCATAGAGACTTGAAGGAATTTTGATATAATCATTTTTACATAATGCATTCCTTTGTTTTATATTTTGTTAGTAACGTTTATGTATTTTGAGACCCAGAGCACAAGCAGGGGAAGGGCGGAGAATCCCAAGCAGGTTGCAAGCTGTCAGCCCGGTGCAGAGCTTAATCTCATGAACAATGAGATCATGACCTGAGCCAAAATCAAGAGTTGGACATCTAACCCTCTGAACCACCCAGGGACCCTACACAATGTATTTCTAAGAAAAAAACTAAAGTTTCCAGAATGTAAGGAATTTTCCTAAGATCATACAGCAAATATCTGTGAACCTGTGTCTTTGATTTATGTAAACATGAACTCTGAAGTATGTATTTGTTTTATGTGAAGTGATTCATTCTAACTTTCTAACCAAACACTGTCCTAGTCTAGTAGTAGTACTCAGGTTGTTGTAGCTTCATAAAATGATTTAAGTAGTTTACCATCCTTTAAGTAATGGAATTATGTAATATGTAAGAATATGTAACTGCTTTTTTATTTTTAATTTTTTTTTAACGTTTATTTATTTTTGAGACAGAGAGCATGAACGGGGAGGGTCAGAGAGAGGGAGACACAGAATCTGAAACAGGCTCTAGGCTCCGAGCTGTCAGCACAGAGCCCAAGGCGGGGCTCGAACTCACGAACCAGGAGATCATGACCTGAGCCGAAGTCGGCTGCCCAACCGACAGAGCCACCCAGGCGCCCCTGTAACTGCTTTTTTAAATAAGATTTACCTACTAACAAATTTCTAAAGCACATTCCATCTACCTTCAATAATCAAATGTAAGGTATGTAATGTTTATCAGTTTTGCTTTAGAGAATATGAAATGATCTTTAGTGTTCACTACATAATCTCACAATCTTGGATACTTTCTGTAGCAGTGACACACACACAGGACACAGGATTTTATTTGCAGGAAGCAGCTTTATTCCTGCCAGCATGGGCTCAGCAGGCTAAGACCAAAGGCCTGAGCCCCGAGCAGTGGGGTGGGGGCGGGGGGAGTTGCCTTCTGTACAATTCTTGCTCTTTTGTCTCCCATATATAGTAACATACAGTCTGAATGTGGGGTCTGTTAGAGTCCTGAGGAATGTCATGCATGTGCACATAGCCAGGTTACCTTCCCTTATCTTGAGATTTTGCCACATTCCTTAGGGATGGTCTATACCACATTTCCTACACACCTTTCAGAGGTCAATGTGGCAAGGAGACACTAAGCAGATAAGCTCACAGAATTTATAGAATTTTAAGTGACAATATATATAAATCTGGGAAAACGGATTTTTCTCAGAAAATATAAACATAGAAATATAGAGCATTTAAAACAATTGCTGTGAAACACTTAAAACAATGACATAGTTCTATATCCATATAAAGAATCTGTGTGGTTAAAAAAAAAAAAAAAGTTTTATCCTAAAATGTTTGTTCAGTAATTATAGATATCAAAGTATTCTTGAAGATTTCTTAAATATAGCAATAAACTTACAAAAAGAGAAAATCTAGAATATGCTACAACTAGCAGATACCCTGAATGTAGTGAATGTGAATGTTTATGTAATGCTTGTAATATGAATAACAGATAATAACTATGAAGATATTCTTCAATTAAAAAGTCCTTTCTTTACCATTACCTTATCAGGTTTTTTGTTTTCCACATTACCCTGTGCTGTCTGCTCTAAAACTGGTAATTTGGCTTTTGTTCAACATTTTATATAAAAACAGCTTACATTTTACTACCTACTAGTTCCGTTTAATCTTTAATTTCTTGAATACATTCTAGAATATTTCAGTTGATGGTGGAATTTTTCTATTGATGCTTAGCATCTCCCCAAATATATGTATATTGTATTGAAAGCTTCTGTACTCTAGCTAACTTTCTTTTTCAAAGCAGAAATTTCAATCTGGGCAGTCCCAGATTTTGTGCTCATGATTGGCTACACAATATTCCTGAATAAGTTATTAGCAACTCAAGACAACTCCCACTCCCCCCGCATCTTTTTTTATTAAAATTTTGTTTATTTTTTGAGAGTGCAAGGGGCAGGGAGAGGAGACACAGAATCTGAAGCATGCTCCAGGCTCTGAGCTGTTAGCAGAGAGCCCGATGTGGGTCTTGAACTCACAGTGAGATCATGACCTGAGCCAACATTGGACACCCAACTGACTGAGCCACCCAGTGGGCCCCAAGACAACTGCTTACCTGATGGAACTTTTATCCGTCTTCCCCTCACCCTTAGGGTCCCTTCATGAAATGTCCCCATCTTAGTTTATAACATGATCTCACCAATTTCACCAAAAATTTGGCAGTTGTTGTAGGGGGTGGAATCCATAAGATTTTGTTATCCTTTCATGTGTTGAGGCTATATTCATAGAATAGGAAATCACACCTACCCAAACAGCAATGGTGTAGGAATCAACAAAGCATTTGCCAAAAATCTGTTTTCAGGAGGAATGTTGGCTAGAAATGATTAAATGTATTCATAGCTGTCAGAGACTCATGATTTTATTTTTTATTTAAAAAAATTTTTTTAATGTTTATTTCCGAGAGAGAGCGAGAGCTAGCATGAGCAGGGGAGGAGCAGAGAGAGGGAGACACAGAATCCAAAGCAGGCTTTAGGATCTGAGCTGTCAGCACAGAGCCTGATGTGGGGCTCGAATTCGTGAACTGTGAGATCATGACCTGAGCCAAAGTTGGATGCTTAACCAACTGAGCCACCCAGGTGCCATGATTTCCAATGAAGTGTTCTAGGGTTTTATCCTTGGTTCTTAAGGGCTCAGTATTTTTGTTGGTGACTGGAATGACTATATGTGCAAAAGAGTTTAAAGCTTTTGTTGGGATAATCTCACAGATAAATGTGTTGAAGCAGCTCTATATGAAGTTCAGCTCACAATCTTCAGAATATTGTTTGACCTCCTTAATTTATCTTAGTTTTTTTTTTTTTATAACCTTCGATTCTCAAACAGGTCTTCTTGGACCTGCCCATGCAAAATTACTTGAAATTCCATCATCCATCATTCTACCTGTTTTTTTTTTCATTTAGCAGACCCTATAGTTTCTCAATACAGGTGAACCTTGAACAACATGGGTATGAAAGGTGTGGGTCCAATTAGGTGTGTTTTTTTTAATAAACATAGTAAATACTTTTTAGCCTTTTCCCTAGCTTTATTGTAAGAGTACTGTACATAATACAGTTAATTGACTTATTGCTAAGGCCAACAGTAAGCTATTAGTTTTTGGGGAGTCAAAAGTTAAACATTTTCAACTGCAAGGGGCATTGATCCCCCAACCCACCTCTTCAAAGTACTTTTATAAGAACTAAGATGAATGTCCTTCTAGAGCTCTGTGTTTCTGTAGCATCCTGAATAAAAATGTAACATAATACATCTTTACAAAGTATTCTATATTTTGGTTTGCTTTTTCTTCACACAAAGCTGAAAGCCACTGAAAAAGGGTTGTAATAAGTAATGAGTGCCTCTGTTTCCAATACCAAGCTCAGTGCCTGATAACAAATAGAAAAATTAGTAAATGGCAGTAGGGAGAAAGAAACCCAGCATGATCTTGTAAATGTAGAAGGTAAATTATAAGAGCATATGAGGTTCGAAACTCTCATTGAGGGGAAAACTTAGTTAAGGTGAGCATCGATACAGCAGAAATATGTGGAGAAGATGTAAATTTTATTTTATAATCGATAAGTAATAGCATGATATGTTTCTTCATAAATAGCCTTTAGTAAAGAATGCATAATTTGACGGGTACCTGTGTGGCTCAGTCAGTTAAGCGTCTGCCTTGGGCTCAGGTCATGATCTTGCAGTTTGTGAGTTTAAGCCCAGAGCCTGGACAGCTCAGAGTCTGGAGCCTGCTTTGGATTCTGTGTCGTCATCTCTCTCTGTCCCCTCCCCTGCTCATGCTCTCTCAAAAAAATAAATGTTAAACTTTTTTTAAAAATAAAGAATGCATAATTTGATAGAAAACAAGAACATGATATTCTTCTGTGGTAATTTGTCAGTAGATAGTATCCCTTAGGGCATGGGGCAATTCTTCAACTCACAAACTGGATTAGACCATGTTCTCAAAGCTCTTCATCTTACATTAAGATTGTCAGATATCTTTCAGTTTAAGTGCTAGAATAGTGAAAATAACAAGATGGTGTGGGAACACAGAAGAGACCCCCTACTGAATCCTTTAAAAGTCTGAGAGGAAGTAGAATTCCAAGAAGGAAAAACTGGTGCAGAATCTTGGAGGTGACCATAACCCATTCGAACTTGAATGTACCATCTGATGAGAGCAGAGATAAGGAAATAAACTGAAATATATGCTTTGTTTTATAAGGCAAATGGTCTTAGTCCACTGCGGTGAAACATAGGAAAATTGGGTTTCACTTGTATTTTATTACTTTAATGTAGCACTGAATTTAAAGTCAGGTTGTGTCATAGATGTTCTCTTCCTTCACACTCTGAAAATGGCCATTTTGGGTTGCCTCAGACAGGCATTGCAGCCATTAACTCCTACCCTAACAGGGGAATTGATGGAGGCAGTGTACCTCTGATTTTGTATTAGACCCACTTTCCTGCCCTTTCTTTTTTGCCTTTATTTTGCCAGGACTGTGGTCATTTTTTTCCCTTGTGACTTTTTTTTTCCTTTTTTTTTTTTTTTTTTTCCACAGGGTACATGATTTCTAGTGAACCGTGTTTCTATGAGTTTCTGTGATTTCACATATTGTCCTTGCTGATAGGAAACTTTTGGGTCACTTGTCCCAGGTAATGTCTTTGGGTAGCTTAATTTTTTCTGGTTCTTATCACATAGGAAACCTAAAATATTACCATTAAGACAGAGTCAAACCTTAGGTGGTTCCTACACCAAGTAGCAGACTTGTAGGTCTTCAGCTAAAATTGTTAAATACAAGTGTTACGGAACTTGGTCTGGATCACCCGGCAGAAGAACCAAGCAAGCACTCAGATCTTGGAAGGCAGGAGGTTTATTTTTCACCGGAGGGCTCGGATCACTCTCCAGAAGTCTGAGTCCTGAGCATAAACAGAGGGAACAATTTATAGTCTGTTACTTCCACATTCTGCATTAGTAGTAATTTGGCGCCTGTGGCAAGCTGGACAGGAAGAACCCAGAAGGGGTCTTCTGTCATGGACTGGAATTTCCCTGTCAGTCCTGTTGGCCATTTTATAACAGATTTTTCCCTATCATAAGTACTTAGGGTTTAAAAATCATTGACAGAGATAGACCTGTTAAATGAAGTCCAAGGACTTTAATATCTTCAGTCATTAAATGGTCAAATTGATGTGAATAATAGTCAATTTGTTTCCAGAGGGGTGATTGGAAGCTAATCCAATGATTGTTAGAATGCATAGCCACAATTTTTCTGAGGCAAGGGAACCAGAAATAAGTCCAATCTTTAAATACATGTGACTACCCAGTACGTAGAAATGTAAATTTTGTATGTTACAGGAAATATGAAGACAAACTAAAGTATATTCAGAGGTAGGCAAAAATAATCATGAGTTCTAAATATTTGGATAGAACAACCAAAGTCCTTATTCTAGAAAATGGAAGGTTTCAAGAGTATGTAAAATCCTTATCCTATTTGAAATTAGCTTATGTGGAAGAAGGTTTAGGTTTTACCACTTTTTTAATTGTTGCTTTAGAATGGGAAGGGGTGACTGCAAGTTTAAGATGGAGAAACCTATTGGCATCCTTAAAGGGTTTCTACATAATAATGAGGAAAGTCAAGAGGTGGTATTTCTTTGACAGATACTTGGTATATCATGAAGCATTTAACTTAATTTTGTGGGAATTGTACTAATTGCCCTCTAAACTCCGAATTCTCTGCCTTTTCAGGACTAATCCTAGTATATGCTGTAAAGACAAAAATTGATAAAAATATCACTTCAGCCTGTCATTCTTTGATTAAAACTTGCTTCTGTCACTGTCCAGAATAGATTATTGAAAATTACCCTAAATTTCCACTTGCTCTTAACCATCCATGTATAAGCCTCTTAACCCCTTGAACTTTAGTATAACAATCATGGTTCTGAGTGTAAGCTCTGTAGAATCGTGGCTCATTCTACCCATTAGCTGAATGATCTTGGATAAGTAACTTAATATCACTAACCTCAATTCCTTTATCTACAAAATTGAGAAAATAGGATTATAATCCAGGATTGCTTTGAAAAGGAGTGAAATAAATTTGCTTGGGGGGAGCTTGTCACCCTTGAGTTTTTTAAACTATAGCTCTTCCAAGGGGGTTTAACATCTATATAGTTTGATTAACTAATGTCTGTTAAGTTAGAACTGCTAATGTTGCCAGGTTATATATGTACACCAGGTATTTTTCAGTTAATACTCTCTAATTCATAATTATTACAAGATCATTTTCAAGTATTTTTAGAAGTGTCAGTAACTATAAATACCACAGACTTAGTTTTGGAGTTGGAGATTTTAATACATTCAAAAGAAGAAATACTTTTGTGAGTTTGGACCATACTTACAATATTACCAGTAATACATCTAGCTGTTTTGCAGACTATAATCAAATTTGAAATCATTCCAGTTGATTCATGGTATTATGGTAGAGTCCCCTCCCTAAGGAATGTGGTGAGAAGGGACCTCAAGGTAAGGGAAGGCAACCTGACTATGTGCTTATGTGACACCCCTCAAGACCCTGTAATATGAGAAAGCCCAATCAGGCTGTATGTCTATATGCTACCAGTATATGGGAGACAGAAGTAGAAAATGCATAAAAGGTTATACCACATGATGCTTGGAGCTCAGTTTTTTGGGTACAAACCTTCTGAGCCTGTGCAGGCATGAATCAAGTTGCCTCCTGGACAGAAATGCCTCAGTCTTGTGTTTCTATGTGAGAATCCTGCTACATTTGTTGGAGGGCTCATCCAGGATTCAGAGATGGTGTGTTTCCACCTCCTTTGTCGCCCGGGGTGCGAATCTTGGGGCATCAGGAGAAGTGAGCTTGCCTGATGCCAGCAGAAATTCCTTCAGTGAAAACTAAGTTAAAATTCTGGTAAGTGTAATTAAGACTGATAATAAGGAAGTAACTCCATATGTGTGGGAGGGAAAAAAAGGAAAAGAAACGTAAAACAAATGGAAATACATTTTTGCTGAAGGTAAAAGTAAAAAGCAAAGGAAAGTTGTAGAACGTTTTGGAGGGAAATCTTTAGAAAGAAATTTTATGTGGTCAGGATGGACTAAGGTGAAAATGGATTTTAAAAGTACACTGGTATAAGATTATAATTCTGCTTTACTGTGTTAAAAAGGAAGTTTTCTTGGATTGTTGGTATGCTTTCGGTTAAAAAAAATTTTATTTGACCTTTTTGTCTGCCCAGAAAGATGGAGGAATAAAACAGTTTTAACCAAAAGGGCAGGACAGCATGCTCTTTTGAGTTGTTTTACTCAAACCGTGGTTGAAATTGTCCCTCCTTTGATCCAGAGGCTGGGGAGGTGGGCAGTGTCCTCGCTGGCTGCCTTGAAATGCTCCATGTTTGTTTCTGTTGAGCAAAGGAATGGATGCCTGTACCATGTAAGGCATATATGACTACAATATATAAAGGGCTTTTACTGGAATACATAGCCATTTTGCTATACTTAGCCAAGTGTATGCCATTTTATAACAACCTAGATACTCTAAAATGGATATCCACATGGCTGGAACATATTTATGTGGGCACTGCTGAAAAGGGCAAGGGAATAGACCTTGACTTTGGCCCTTTTAGCCCTCTTGACAGCCAATCTTTACAAAAGGTTTTCATCAGCCTTTTAAAACATACTTGTAAAGAAGATGGCTGTTGTGCCAAAATAAAATTGTTGTATCCTTCTACAACCAGGGAAGTCTTGCTTGGTCACAGTCGATACCCCCAAAGTCCTGCAGGTGGAAAACAGAAATAGGAGAAATCAGGGAAGACAAGGTCAGCTCTCCAAGGTAGGGTCAAGCCTGGATAAGAGCAACTGCACCTCCTAGCACCTTGAGAGACTGGCAGAGCTTTTGGCTGCCAGTTGAATAACTGGCCTAAAGGCAGGGCTGGGAAATGAGACTTCTCCTGGTCAACTATAGAAAATTGAGATCTGGGACTTTTCCCTATAGATGGGCGATTCCCCAGCCAAGGCCAATACTCCTTTGGAATGCATTCTAAAAATTGGTATGATATTGATCTATAAACTCTGAGGAAAAAGCAACTCCCTAATCATCATGGGGCTGGAAGTCCTATAGGGAACTTGGAGTTTTCTACTGTGGCCTGCTAGTTTCATCCCAAGATCCTACTCGGGATTATGAGCATCCCATTGAGAAAACGGTATTACCACCACTTCCAAGCTTGTACTTTAAAGAAATTAAGGAGGTCTAAGGTTAAGCCCTTAAATTATGCTAAATTAGCCACTATTTTACAAATACAGAATGAGAGCCTGATGGTCTTCCTGGAGAGGTTAAGGGAGGAGGATCTCATTAAATATATAGCTATCTCCCCTGACAGCCTCTAAGGCTGGGATGATTTTAAAGGACAAATTTGTCACTCAATCAGCCCTAGATGTTAAAGGGATATGCAGAAATTGACTGTTTGCCTGGAAGGGACCTCGGAGGAGAGCTTACGAGCTGTCAATCAGGTATATTACAACTAAGATTAAAAAAAAAAGCCCTCCCCCCCCCCCCCTTTTGAAGATAAATCTGAGCCCTTAGTTGTGGCCTTACACACTAAGTCAGACCAGACTTCCTGAGGTTCTGGCAATAAATGCCACTTAGGTTTCAATCAGTGCACTGGAAATGAGACTGTCCTCAGAAGGGACAACAGAAATCAAAGCCCTGCAAACTATGCCTATTATGTGGAGACCATCACTGGAAGTCTGAATGCCCTCAGGGACCTCTATCTGTGAGGTCTCAGATAACCTGTGTCCCTGAAAGAGATTGATGGGGCCTGGGGCTCTTTCTGGTGCCTCCCCAAAACAATTGTCTAATGGAAGCCTGGAGCCTCCAATAACTCTGGAAAACTCAGATGAGTAAAAAGCCAGTTCATTTCTTTCTTGATACCAGAGCCACCTTTTCCGTCCTTTCCACTCCTGGCCTAACTGTCCAAATTTAGAATTAAAATTTTCTCTCAGCCCCTGTGATGCATATGGGGAAAGCTAGTTTTTTTTTCTCATTCTTGATACCAGAGAGCCTTACTCCCTTGCTAGAAAGGGGCATTACAACTAAATTAGAGACTAAAGTGCTACTAACTTTAGGTCAGATAAATGTGTGCTTTGGGGAATTACGGAATATTGTAGTCTATAGATACTGGGGCCCAGGAAAATAATTTGCTATATAGTTATTAAAGGAGACTCAATCCTACCTACTCTCCCAAGGAAATAAACTGGGGTCTGACTCATGGACACTGACTCCAGCCTTCGGGATGGTTACAAACAAAGCAGGGGCAATTACTAATTACCTAGCTCACAGAGCTAAAGTTGATCAAAGCACTGCATCAGGCCTTCCATTTAGGGAGGGATAAAACTTACCAAATGGTCCAAAAGATATTTGCTGGAAAAATTTGTCAAAGATCCTTCAGGTAGTATCAGCCAGTGAAGTCTGTCTTAGAAGCAGTCCTCTCAATCCCAAACTTGCCCTCCCAGGCAATCAAGGAACTGGAGGCTATCCAGAGAAAACTGGCAATTAGATTTCACTCAAAGGGGTTTCAGCATTTGTTGGTATGGGTTAATACTTCTATTGAGTAGAGGCCCTCCCCTGAAAGAAAAGTCACAAGAAATAAAAGTTCTGCTTTATAGAATTATACCCAGGTTGGCTTGACTAAAATATACTCAGCAAAACTATATAAATCACACCTCACAAGCATTAGATACTTTAAATAAGTCAGTGCCAGACTCTTGGAAAATAGAGCTGCCATTGATTGCTTACTCCCCCTCCATCCCCTGGGTTATGAGATTCCCTGACATATTTCAATATAACCGATAATTTTCAGTCTTAAAACTGGTAGATGACATTCGGGCATAACTGGACAAAGTTATGAGACAAAGAGACAAAGTCAGGGTCTCTTGGATTGTTTGGGAACTGGGGATATTATTTGAAGATGCCATCTTGTTGGTCCTTATAATCTTTTTTTTCTTTATCTCCCAATGTTTATACTGCCTCATGCGTGCCAGCCTTTCTGTAGAACCATTCGGTGGGCCACTTGACTGACTCATGGGTAGCCTCTAACTGCTTTACCCCCACACCATTCCTTATCAGCTTGAAGAAGCCAGAATTGTCATTGTGTCTTTTCCCTGATGGCAGTTAGGGACCCTATTCCAGGGGGAGGAATGAATAGGAAAAGGGTTAACACTAGGGAGAGAGAAGGGGTCTTCAGGGAGGCAGACTGCAGCTGTAAATGGGAGGCTCAAGAAGCAGACAGGGTTGTCCCCTTATGAAATCTGTTATGGGTACATTCCCCCTATTATCAAGGGCATAAGTGGGGTGGCGGCGGCGGTGGGGGGGGGTGAGTCAAAATGAGACAAGTAATCTAACCCTAAGGCAATAAATATGGGCCCTTAGCTCTATGCTAACCACCTTACACCACTGAGTTAGGGACCACAGACACCGCTTTAAACCAGGATGCTGTATGGGTAAAGGAGTGGAATGTCCAACCCCTAAAACTCCTCTGGAGGGGCCCATTCACTGTCATTTTGTCTACCCCTACTTTGGTAAAGATGGCTGAGGCGGGTCCTTGGATTCACTACAGTAGAGTGAAGCTGGCATCTCAAAACTGGGTGTGCATTCCTGGTCCACTGACACCCTGCAAGTTGACCATATGGAAGAAGCAGTCCACAACTCCAGAGGCTCTGGTACACCTCAGCCCTGCTTTAGTCACTCCAGAAGCTGACTAATCGACACATAGTAGAAGCTTGAGGAATTGACAATCCAGTGGAACAAATAGACTGTCCTTATTTTCTGTTTCCTTACTGTGATATACTGCACCCATTGTCTGTCACTGTTGTGATCCTTGCTCTACATTTCACCATAGGATTAGCAGAGGCCACCCCAGCCAGCTGTGAGTATGGTGAGAGGTTTCTGTTAGCACTGGGCTTCCTTTTGTGGATAGGATGCTTTGTTGGTACCAACATGGGAGATCAATAACAAAATACCCTAGTCCTATTACCTCAGTTAATGGGAAAAACTCTTGCCTGGTAGGGGAGAAAGTTCACAGTCTCTGTGAATCTTAACATGTGTAGGCTGAAGATTTTAAAACTCAACCTCTGGGGAAACCTAATGGTGGTAGTCTCCAGAGCCCAATCCCCACCTTTTTTTAAATTTCTGTTCTCTCCAAGAGGCCTGGGACAATGTCGACACAATTATCAAGTGGTAGATCCCAGGTGGACTATACTGGGTATGTGGAACGACTGCCTATACAGTACTTCCCTTAGACTGGTCAGGATCATGTGTGCTGGGAACTATTCGTCCATCTTTCTTCTTGCTCTCATTTGCCAGAGGGGAAATTTGGGAGTCCAAGTGTACTGGAACAGGGAGACTCAAAGGAAGCAACGTGCCTTACAGATTGGCAATCGGAATGATGAATGGCCTGAGCATATAATCAACATTATGGTCCTGCCACCTGGGAAGAAGATGGGTCCTGGGGCTACCATGCTCCTATTTACATGCTAAACTGCATAACTAGGCTGTGAGCAGTTGTAGAAATTATAACCAATAAAACTGCTAAGATTCTTAACTTACTAGCCAAGTAGCAGATGAAAATGTACAATGCTATCAAAGTCACTTGGCCTTAGATTACTTGCTTCTGAGGGAGTTGGTGGAAAGTTTAATGTGAGCAACTGCTGCCTACAGATAGGTGATGAAGGAAAAGTCATAGAGATCACAGACTGAGAAATTTTATTCATGTTCCATTCCAGACGTGACAAGGTTGGAACCCCAGGGAGTTATTCTGAGGATGCTTTTCAATTCTTTGGGGTGGGGGGGGTTTCAAAACGGTCATGGGAATTATTCTCTTGATTTTTTTAAAATATATTTAAATGTTTCTGAGACAGACAGCATGAGTGGGGGAGGGGCAGAAAGAGAGGGAGACACAGAATCTGAAGCAGGCTCTAGGGTCTGAGCTGTCAGCACAGAGCCCTACGCAGGGCCCGAACACGTGACCCGTGAGTTCATGACCTGAGCCAAAGCCGGTTGCTCATCCAACTGAGCCACCCAGGTGCCCCGATCCTCTTGATTTTCGAAGATTGCTTACTCCTACCTTGTTGAGCTCCCCTGGTTATTCAGTGTGTCTCCAGCCTCATTGAGGCAATACTCAAATGAAAAATGGCCATGCATGTGATATGGAAATATAAACCTCTACACCAATGTGATGCTCTTTGACCCAAAATAAGGGGAATGTGGTAGAGTCCCCTCCCCAAGGAATGTGAGAAAAGACCTCAAGATAAAGGAAGGAAACTTGACTATGTGCTTACATGACCTCCCTCATGCCCCTGTAACATGAGACCACCTGTTCAGAATGTATGTCTGTTACTCATATGGGTGACCAAGAAGTAGAACATGCATAAGAGGCTACACCATATGGTATTTGCAGCTCAGTGTTTTAGGTACAAACCTGAGTCCATGCTGGCATGAATAAAGTTGCTTCCTGGACAGAAAAGCCTCAGTGTCCTGAATCTGAGAATCCTGCTGCAGTACTAGTTACACTATTTTTTAAGTTATTCAAAGAGTGCAAGAAGGGGAGGAGAGTAGTGAGAGAGGGAGAGAATTGCTGAGAGTGGAGCCCAGTGTGTGACTCAGTCCCACAACCCTGGTATCATGACCTGAGCCAAAATCAAGAGTGGGATGCTCAACTGATTGAGCCACCCAGCAGCTGTAGTTCTGACTTTTTGAAATAATTTCAGGTGTACAATTTACTACAGTGATCATTCTGCAGTTCTTACAAATATCAACTTGAAAAGTCCAGTTAACATCACCATATAGTTAAATGTTATCAGAACTTAAGACTTTCCTATCAACCTCTAAATATACAGTATAACTTTAATTACAATCACAATGCTGTATTTGATGTGTCATTATGACTTAAGACAGAAATTTGTACCCCTTCACCCATTTCCGCCACCTTCTGCCTCTCATCTCTGGCAACCAATCTGTTTCCCATGAGCTTTTCTTTTTTTAAAAACATTTTTGATTTCACATAGATTGGAGGAATTTGTCTTTCTTGGTCTTTCACTTAGTGTGATGCCTAGGAGTTTCCATCTATGTTGTTGTAGACGCCAAGATTTCATTTTTTTTTTTTTAAGGTGAGTACTATTATGTCTGCCACATTTTCTTTATCCATTCATCCATTGATGGACATGTAGGTCAAGTTTAATTGTGCATATGTCTGTCCAGTTTTACTCACATTATTTATTGAACAGACTTTTCCCATTGTATATTCTTGGTTCTTTTGTCATAAATTGGCCATATTGCATGGGTTTATTTCTAGGCTATTGATCTACTTTGATGCCTATGCTATATTATAGCTTCGTACTGTTTGAAATCAGTGTGATTCCTCGAGCTTTAAGATTGTTCTGGCTTTTCAGGATCTTTTCCATACATATTCTAGGATGGGGGGGTTCTATTTCTGAAAAAATACCATTGGAATTCTGATAGGGATTTCATGAATCTGTGGATTGCTCAGGAAATATGGACATGGCAACAAATTTCTTCTAATTCATGAGCTGGAATAGCTTATTTGTGTCTTCAGTTTCTTTCATTAACATCTTAGATTTCCATATACAGTTCTTTAACCTCCTTGATTAAATGCGTTCCCAAGTATTTTTTTGATGTAAATGGGATTAATTTATTATAACTAATTAGCACCTAGGAACAACAGATTTTTGTGTATTGTGTAGCAATCTTCATTTGGTCATTCTACAGTTTTTTGGTGGGGTCTTTAAGGTTTTCTGTATATAGTATATGTGTAATAGTTCTTTCTAATTTGGATTCCCATTTTTTTCTTCTTGCCCAAATATTTTGCTAAAGTTTCCAATACTGTGTTGAATAAAGGTGGTGAGAGTGGGCATCCTGGTCTTGTACCTGATCTTAGAGGATAACTTTCACTTTTCACCATTAAGTATGATATTAGCTGTGGGCGTTTCATAGGAGTTTTACTATGTGGAGGTACATCTTCTCTGTACCTACTTTAAATTCTTATAATGAACTTCGCACTTTAAACATTTTTCTGTCCAAATGTTGGCGAATGACTGACTCAAGTTGAACTACCAAACCAAAAATTGTGCTGTGCAAAATTAAAGAGATTAGAAAGAAGCACTATGGACTCAACTCCATTGACATGCATGGAGAATTAAGAGTTGGGGGAGGGGTGCAGGAATCTTAGGCCATTTGTTTACTAACTGGCCTTATCCAAAATGAAAGCAAATTATTTTTCTGATGGGAACTAGTTTTAAAATGTGGAGAAAGGTGCCCATGTACCATTAGGTTCCTACCTTCCTATAGAGATTGGGGTATATATGAGTGCTATATTTCAAAGAGATGGTTCCCAGGTCCATGAAAAAGACAGTCCTGGATTATAAAAATGAAGTGACTTAAAAAAAAGTACATCTCAAAGCAGGTAGAGAACTTACAAATTTTCTAAGTGCATGCTGTAAGAAATGGAGGGGAGGGACCTCTGTGATTAGGCCATTTGGGTACTGTAAGAGCCCTTGTGAGAGGGAAGTCAGTTGCCCATAGGCATTAAGTTTAGCTGAGAGAAAAATTGTCTTGGTCACTAGAATCTTGGACTTGTGCTGAGGGAGGGAAGGAGGAAGGAAAAAATTCGGTTTTAACTGTGTGCAAAGAACAAGCCATTCTGGCACATTGTTGTTGAGACTTAGGCTGCTTCATAACTTGTATAGATTTATTCTTAATCATGTTGTATTTCTGAACACTACCAAGAAAAATGTCATAATTTGTGTCAAGGTGATAGACTAAACACACATCTTCTTGCTCCACTCATTGGCAACTCTGCAATATAAAATGCATACTGGCATATACTTGTTGAACCAGCCCTTTCCTCTTCTAAAAACATCCCCAAATCCTACAGCTATCCAATATAGCATTATAAAAAATGAAAGTACAAATAATGGTTATGTAAAGTATCTTAAAATCAGGAACCAGATGGTTGTAGATTAAGGAAGAAATGAGATTAGAAGCAAAACACAAAGTGTGCACGTGAGGATTTTTATTAAAGCAGCTAGAGTTCAAGGTCTCCAAGTTCAGAATATTAAAAGCAATAGTGGAGTAAAGCTGGGGTGGTGGTAAATGATTGACTAAAAGTATGGGGAATCTGCATTTCCTGCCATTTGGTGATTAGCAAATTTACTTTGAACATTAATATTGAAAACCAGTGAAAAGCAGTGTATGACTCCATGTTAGTATTTTTTGTTGGTATAATGGAAGGAAATGTAAATCAAATGGATGTCTGGGATGACAGAAATGACAAGTGCAAAAAACAAAAACTATAGTTCTCATTCCACTACCACCACACGTTTAATTAACTCACCAGAAGAGCTGTAACAGAGCTAGCATTCACTGAGATGAAGAGGGCATAAAAATGAAAACAAGCAGACAACCAAGCATTACTAAATACTTTTCCGAGTGAAAAGGGGAACAAAATTTAAAGAATTATTACTCCAGGAATTGGAATTAAGGTGGTGCATATAAAATTGTCCTATCAAATATTACTAAAAAATTCATAGGGATAGGAAGCCACTGAAAGATCATAAAGTAGAAGGGAAAATTAGAGATCTTTGAAATGTAAAATGTACTGTTAAAAAAAAAAAAGTTGATTAGCTTAATGTTTTCAGTTGAAGAGCAAATTAATGAGCTATAGGATTCTCCCAGATCCCACAGCAAAGGAGGCAGGCAAAAAGATGTATTGAATTGGACAAACGTGAATACAGAGGATATTTTCTGGAAGTTCAGTTCTTTTAAAGAAATTTGAAGAAGGAATGAAGTAAAGGAGATAAGTCATAAAGGGAAAAACTATTGCTGAAGAAAATCTTACATCTTCACATGATGGTTCCCAAGGGAATTTGAGAATAAATGAAAAACAAAACGAGAACTAGGCAGAGTGTTAAGACCTTTCACAGAAAGGAAAGAGAAAATCCTAAAGGTTTGCAGGAAAAAATTGCTAAAACTACAAAAGAAAAATAAGCAAAATGAAACCACATTTCTCATGTTTAACACGGGTTGATAGTTGGAAAGATATTTAGAAGTTGTGAATCAATTGTATTTTGTGCTATGAAATTTAAAGAGAAGTGGTAAAGAGAAAAAGTGGCTCATTACTAAGCTCTGATGAAATCAAACATCTGACATAGAGGAGTTGGCAAGAATGAAATGAAACAAGTAGTGTACTAAGAGAAAGTTTCAGAAAAGAATTTCTTCACTTGTTAGGTTGAGAGATTGAGAAACACGTGGATAGAGCTAAGCATATTCAAAACATGGAGTTTTGGTGACCTTTGTTAAAACACTAGAATGATGGGAACTTAAATGTATGTGGGTTAAAAGTAACTGAGGTTGAAGAAATGGAAAAATCTTAGTTCTTTGGGAAAAAAGATCAAGTAGGATGTGACTTTCTGAAAGAAATAGAAGAGACATGTAAAGAAAAAGTTAGGTCCTGGTTGTATGTGTATGGAATTGTGGAAAACAACATGAATAAGGTGTTCAAATCTTTGTAGAAGTATAGGAATTTTTCTTTGAGAAGGGATGGTATTCATTACCAGAGATGATAGTGAAATGGGTCCAATAATAGGTTTATTGGCAGATTACTGGGGAGAGGGTAAATGTTTTAACCTGAATTCTATTTTTTCAATGATAAATGAGCCAAAGTTCTCTTAAAAGTGCATTTGTGGGGAGCTTTAAGAAGTAGAGATTTCAAATAGCCCTTGTGAGGATGGGAAAGTGAATGTCTGTGTTGAGTAGTTATATGGGTATGATCCTCTCACATTTAAAATGAAAGTATGTGTTCATGATTTTCATAGTTTTTATTCTGCCTTGGACTTTTACCTGGGTGAAAGGAGTGGACAATCTTCT
This sequence comes from Acinonyx jubatus, assembly GCF_027475565.1. Lineage (NCBI taxonomy): Eukaryota > Metazoa > Chordata > Mammalia > Carnivora > Felidae > Acinonyx > Acinonyx jubatus. Next base: position 59,836,862 of record NC_069380.1, read on the forward strand.
TAATAAAATGTAAGGAAGACCTATAGATGGATGACAGGTTGACCAGCAGTGAGGTGTAGCTGCAGGAGATAGTTGTACAGCAACAATCTTCTAAAAATAACATTTTGGCACACTATGATCCTAGAATTGCTTTAGTAGGAAAACTAGAGTAAGCTACTTGGTGAGTTAAAAAGTTTTGATCAGTATAGTATGATTGAAGGTAGAAAAATGTCTGTTAGGATCAGGAATTCAACTGAGTAAATTTGGAGATCTAATTGGCTTTACTCAGCAATTCATGAATCAAGGAGAAATCCCTTCTGGTAAATAGGCATTTCAGGATTTGTACAAAATGGAAGGTACATTATAGGCCAGAGGGGAGTGTGGGGCAAGGGTTACTTGCAAAAGAAATGATTTACTTTGTTTTTTTTTTGGCCAGGTCATCTTTTTAAGGGAAGGGAATGGCAAGGCTTGCATTATGCAAATTACCTCATTTTATTCAGATTACCTGATTCTGGTATTGATCAGGAAATTTCAGATTGTTCAAAGATCTTATTTCTAGGAGAGGTAGAAACTACAATTAAGTCTTGGTTTGTTGTCATGGAGCAAATGTCTCCATTTTGGACCCATTTCTTTTCCAATAACTGGATACTTCTTCCTCCAATTACTAAAATAGAGCCAGACTTCTTAATTCCTTAATTCAGGGACTTTTTCCAAGGTAAGAAACAGAAGCAGCCTGTCGCCATTCATTTAGGCCACTGTAACTGAGTACTACAAAAGGAGTAGTTTATAAACAAACTTGGAAGTTCTGGAAAAAGGCACCATCATAATCAGGTGAGGGTCCTCTTCAGGGTGGTAGACTTTGTATCCTCTTATGATACAAGGAAAAAGGGAGCTCTCTTGAGCCTTTTATAAAGGCATCAATCTCATTCTTGACAGTGGAGCTCTCATGACCTAGTCACCTCCCAGAGACCCCATTTCCTAAAACCATCACAGTGGGTAGGCATTTAGGATTTCAGCATATGAATTTGGGGGGACACAAACATTCAGACCAGAGCACAGCCTGATGTTAATTTCTTTCCCTGTATTTTCTAAAACTGTGAGCTGAATGATGATGGGGTCCTGAATTTATCTAATTTACATTTCTTATTACATCAGTTTTTATAAGTTCCCATTTACATATTCTTTAAGCTTTCTATTTTGTTACAGGAATTTCTCTAAACCAAGACTGTTCACTGTTTTCAAGCAGTGGGTTTAGAATGTCACGATATTTGATGGGTTCATATCTTCTTGCTGTCTTTTGAAAATTCACACAGATTTTAATTTTTAAATGATTTTTACAATATATACAATGAAGTAGGATTGTAAACTATAACATGTGGCTTAATTTGTATATTCATTGAGAATTGACAAAACAGTAAATTAATCGGGACCTATATCCTGGAGTTTTTCTTTATATAGATCTACTTTTACATTGTAAAAGAGTATTAAAACTTTCCCTTTTAATTTCTGCTTTTTTCCTGAGAAAATATTCCCATGATATTATAATATTTCTCTAAAATGCAAACTTTCCTATACCAATATTCATAGATTCTTTTGTTACTCCTTGGTTTATCTTATTTAACAATTTACAAACCCTTATGGTTTCTTTCATGTTACAAAATAGTGCTCATCAGAGTAAATATCATAACTAGAGAAATACAGCAACATAATTGTATCCCCAGAAAATCATCTTTCATATATGAATATTTTTTCTATTTCTATATATTTTCCAGTGACTAAGAAGGTACATTTCCATGTATTTTTTCCTAAATTTCACAAGTTAAAAATTTTCAAATAACCCTATATTTAATCAAGACAAAATTTAAGCTTTATCTTAGATGTGAACTATAAAAATCATTAAAATTCATCAGGTAAGTAGATACATGAATTTCTATAAGATAAAATACACAGCTCTCAGGAACAAGATTAACAATGTCAGATTAGGTTGAAAGGAAATAATATAAACATGCAGAATCACCTGAGGTCCAATTTATCACTGTTTTTTAAAATCATGTGTAAAATGCTTTGTCTTTCTATAAAAGAACTGAGTTTAACTGGTGTGAATCCTCTCAAATAGATAGGAAATTATCTGATTATGTTGTTTGCAGTGGATCAAATAGTATTTAAAAAAACAATTTATTATCTTAGAATTTACTCAATTTATAACAAAATCAAGAGAATTAGGAGAAATTCTCACAAAAATCAGTAAATTTAAAAGTATCTGTTCATAATGTTAATTTGTTTTCTATTAATAGAAACCTTATTATGGAGTACTATATTTTTCAATTCTTTACTTTGTAGTTTTTATGCATAAAAATAAACATTGAAATTCTGAAGAAATACTGCCAATAACCTGAAAGGAGTTATAATAGGAACCTCTTAGGTTTGACACATCTTGTGAAATGAACCTGTGGTTCCAAGAAATCAATGCCAAAGTAGCTACTGTCATTTAGTTGCAGTTTTAGTCTAGGAGAATTAATGAAATCTTAAAATATTTTCTTTTCTAACTCATTTTCCCATTTGTATATCATAGAAAAGAAATATACAGGAGAAATGACAAGTGGGAATTTTAACTATTTAGTAATTATGTGTATAATAAACATCTTATCAGTTAGGTGTTATTTACCTAAAACATAGCATGTTAGGAGTTGAATTGCTCCTCCCCACCCCAGCCCCAAATTTATGTTGAAGTCTTAATTTCTAGTATATCATAATGAGATCTTTATTTAAAAATAAGATCATTATAGTTACATTAAGAGGAGATCCAATTGGAGACCAGTGGGGCCATAATCCGGTATGACTGCTATTTTTGTAAAGTGAGGACACTTGGGATAAACACAGGTGAAGATCAGAGTTCCAGTGCCATGAGCCAAGGAGTTACAGGGGTCTAGGAGAGAGGACTATATTCATCCTTCTTTAGTGGCTTCATGAGAGAGTATGGTCCTGCTGACACCTTGATTTTGAACTTCAAATCCCCAGAATTAGGACAATAAACTTCTGTTTAAGTCACCCAGTGTTTAACATCTTGTTACCTGAGCTTTAACAAAGTAATACAGATTTTGGTACTATGCATTGGGAGGACTGACCTGAAAATATGTAAGTGGTTTTGGAATTGGATAATGGGTAGCGCCTAGAAGAGTTTTGAGGTTCATGACTGAAAGCTTAAATTGTCTTAAAGATTGTTAGAAATATGAATGTCAAAGTTGTGCATTTAGTGAGTTCTCAAATGATAAATACATTATTGGATACTGGACGAAAGGTGATCTTTGTTATAAAGTGGCAGATAACTTGGGTGAATTGTGTTCTGTTTTATGGAAAATAGAACTTACAAGTGATGAACTGATTTCTTCTTCCTGCTTTACTGTCAAATGTGAGCAAAAAGAAGTAGAATAAATGAGGAATTGTGAAGCAAAAAGTAACAAGAACCTGAAAGCTTGAAGATTCTCAGCCTGTTCGTATTACAAAAAGATGAGAAAACATCCTGTGAAGAGAACACTGAGTGTAACTGTACAACTGTTTGCTAAAGAAATTAGACATTTGATGTGTAGACCCAGTCAAACATGTCAGCAAAAATGCCAATTTGGAATGAAGAGATCAGTGACAGGATGAAATAAAAGGCTGTTGGGTTTCTGGGATTCTAGAGCTATAAAATGGGCCCATAAACTATGCATCTGAATTTGTTATCCTGTGTGAAAAGGGAAGAATGGCCCCAGCGGTGGGTTTGGAGGCTGGGTCTTCCTTTGGTTACCAGAGACAGGGATGCAAGAATGGAAACCAACTAATTGAATGAAGTCTCCCATATCTTATGGTCTTTTTTAAGAAGCCCTATATAGAAGGGTCGTCTTTTTTAAAATACCAAGTGCCATGGTATAAGATGTAAGTTAAGAGGAAACGTTTTTCTCTTTACTATGTACTTCCTCTGTCAGCAGGTGGAAAATGTCTTTTTAAAAGCCTAGTGCTAGAATTCTATTAGAGAATACTAAGAGAAAAGAGTTAAACTTGATGACTCAAATTCACAAAACTAGAAAGAGTGTATTTACAAATGCAATGTGCACCTAGAAATGTTTTCTATCGATACTGAGGTTGGATTAAAAAACAAAATGAAGATTTTAAGCATCCAATGAAGAAACCTATTTGGGAACAGAACAGTTCTGCTGAAACCTAAGAAATGTTTCCCTTAGGAAGCCTCTGGTTTTCATGAGGATATGTCTTGAGGTATGTATAAGAAATCTCACTATAAATCAAAATGCCATGGAACTTTCCAACTGAATCAAAATAAACCTTTTAATGAACTATTTAAAGCTAATTCAGTACAAAGTTAGAATGTCTAGAATACAGTCGACTACTTAAATATGAAAATTAATATATAATATCTGATCTCATTGTGAAATTATTTTGTGTTGACTTAGAGTACATGAGAGGGAATTAAAAATCCTTCAATGGCCTAAAACCTGGAATAAATTGTTACAATGCATTGAGGAATTCCTCACAACTCAGGGCTACCCTTCCAGAGCATCAGGATTTTCCCTACCTATAATAGAATGTGTCAGAATATTATAGTGCTTTTTTGTGTCATTTTTTAAGGATTGTGTGCCAAAGAAATTTCACTAGAGTGAGGCTTCTCATCCCTTTCTCTGAAGGATTTTCATCAAATTTAAAGGGAGCATCGTTGCACAAATACAGCTTTGAAATGCTTTGTCTACATTACCCACATACTTAATCACAGAAAATTAACTCTTCAAAATCAACAGACATTACCACATATGCCAAATGTTTCGCAGGCCAAGATTTTGTAAAATGCAACACAATTTAGTTTAGCAAACACCTTGGAAGTTTTTATTCACTCTGCCTCTGTTGTGAGGGTTCTAATTAAATGTCTTATCTCACTGGTTTAACTGTGATGAATGCCTGCTTCAAAATTAATCTTTGGTCTTGGTTTGGTTCTTCTGTTTAAATTGTACTTTTACTTTCCAGTTTAGAAACATCATTCTAATTAAGGCATCGGCCTAAATGAAACCCATACTGTTTGTTCAATAAACACAAGAAATACACGTGTTAAAAAAAATAATTGAACAAGGAAATTATTGTCATATATTTGGGTAGTTGCTTGCATAAATAGCCCTTGACAATTTAGGGGTAGAAAATAATCATATCTGCTAATATTAACATTTTTAACTTGAGTCATTAACAATGAGATACCCAAAATAGGTCCTAAATATTTGTAAAAGTTTGCAAACTTTTATGGAGGTGATCGATCTTTCCTATCATGAAGGCTTATAACTTTCTGGTGTTGTATTTGAAGCAACTTTTCTCCTTGCTAAAGAAAACTTGAAATCTCACTTGTACCCATTCAAAATCATTCTGGTTTTGAGGGTCTTTTGGAGATATAATAGAAGTTTGCACCAGCTCTACAGGTAAAGCCTTAAAATGTTCAATTCTTGAATGTTGCAGAACTAAGTTAATAACTATCCTTCAGTATCAAATGTAGGCTTTTATTTGAAGTGTTGATAATCTGTTTTCAAATGGTTTTGGAACTTTTAGTTAGAATTGAAGGACTCGAGGATTACCATATGCTCTGTCTCTCTCTCTCTCTCTCTCTCTCTCAAAAATGAATATTAAAAAAATTTTTAAATTTAAGGAATTTTTAGAAAGTTAACTCCACTTTGCTCAATTGAGGTTAATTGAGGGGAAGCATGAACCAAGTAGACCTCCAGGCTACCGGATGAATGAAGTTCTGAGTGGGGTGTAGGCTGTGGCCTCTGTCTAGGTTTTAAGGTGCCTCTCCAAATTCCCCTAATGGAGTATTGAGGCAGATTTGCCCAGACCACAGTGGTTAAAGATACAACTCTAAGTTCTGTCAACATTTTTTTCAAATCTTGTTCAAATTGCCTTAATTAAAAAAAAAAAAATCTTCTGTTCTTTTATACTATCTCACATTATACAGATTCTCTTTGGGTTTTTTAGAAAGATTGTTTTGTCATTCTCTTTAGCTTTGTGGGAATCTTTTAAGTTTATTTGAGAGAATGACTAAGCAGGGGTGGGGCAGAGAGAGAATCCCAATCAGGCTCTGCACTGTCAGGCTAGGGAGCCTGACTTAGGACTTGATCCCATAAACAGTGGAATCATGATCTAAGCTGAAATCAAGAGTCAAAAGCTTTACCCACTGAGCCACTCAGGTACCCCATGTGTGAATATCTTTTAAAATTTAGACTTATTAAAATACTATCTTTTCTGTGCTCATGTTAAAAAAAAAATAACTTTGTTTTCCAGATAAAGGAAGTCAGTGTGGTTCCTAAATTGGCCAATTTTCTGAGATCATCTTGTTCTGTTCACTTTCTCTTTTAGCTCAAACTTCCTTTCTTTGCTTTTATTTTTCCAGTACTGCCATATTTGAATTTACACACAGAAATTTGTCCTTAGTGTGAAGTTGTAAGGGAGGTGATTTTGTTGGCTAGTTCCATGTGTTGATCCCAGTTTTTCAAAGGTTCTTTTGTAGCTACAACTTAAGTGGAGCTCTTGTATGTATTTTTTCCTGTGGGTTTCTGATTGGCCATTTGAATTTTCTGGTTGGCAATTAGGATGTTTTCCAACTCTCAGGACTTTCAGAAATTTCTTTGCTTTTTCTCTGCATCTTCCGTCACTGTTACTACCATACAGGTTTTCTTTGAGTTTCTTCATCTGTTAGTTTTAGAGATTCAAGTGGAAACCTTAACAATTAAGTTTGTTTTATGTACATATTGAGATTTTTGGCTCTATAATATAGTTGTTTTGCAAAGATATTTGGGAAGATAGAAAATCTACAGGGTCATTATCCAAATCTTTATATTTTTAAAATTAAATAGATCAGTGTTTGTATTCTGAGTTTTACATGGCAGGGATTATGGTGCATAATAAGTACAAAAAAGTTATTGCCCTCATCTCTTGTAATAGACAGTAATCATGGGGCTTAGTAGGAAACAAATGGGTTAGGTATATGAGCACATTAGAAGAAAGCCAAGTCATATTGCGGCGGGGGGGGGGGGTGTATGTCCATTCTTAAGAGACACTAGGAAGGTAGTATCTTAACCAAGTGCTAATAGAAGGAAATATTTTTTTTTTAATTAGATGTTTGTGCAGAAGTCTTGAGAAAAAGTAAGTTTCCTGGTAATTATAGCTTAATATGACAGTACATATGCTAGCTAAATAGCTGATCCTGGATAGAAATGCAAGGTTACCTAATGTTGAGCATGAGCGTGATTTTATAACTGTCCTTTGTCTTTAAATACAGCAAACTGAATACAAAGCTTTTATTGGATCTGTTTTGGGGCTGATAGTTTAGTGGTCTATTCAATAATAATTAATCTAGAATATAAAAATGACCCTAACCAAGATGCTTTGGAATTAAAAATACAGTTCCCCAAGACCATTGCCTTCCAAGGCCTTAAAACCAATGCAAGGTAATATAAATAGCATGGTCAAAGTTAAATAGGAATCATCTATTGATGGGAGTGATCAGAGATTCCTTTGTGAAGCAGGTGACAAAAGAATTGAGGATATACTAAACACCTTAATTTTAATTGATGTGTTAGAACTTTTGTTGAAGGGCACATTATTGGCAGCATCTCCACAGAAGTTTGATCTTTGATCTTAAAGATTAAGGCAGTATTTGAATACATTTATTTAACTTGTATATTTAGTTTCTGCCACTTCTCATCCATATATACGTGGTTTTGAATCTTCAAGCATGTTTCATTTCCAAAAACTAGGTTCATTGGAAACAATTTTGATTCCTCAGTTGCCTTTATCCACCAAACTTAATGTGAAATTAAGTCCTACAACCTTTTTGTTATTAAAATAATTTTTTTTTAATCTCAAGTAGACTTAATGTGGGTACAATGTGGGTCTTGAACTCATGACACTGAGATCAAAAGTCTCATGCTCCACTGACTGAACCAGCCAGGATCCCTAAGTTCTATATAACTTTTTTTCCTTAAATAACCTTTTTAAATCACTTGATTAGTTTCATTCTTGCCATTCTGACTGCTACCACCTAAATTTAGACCTTAGCATCCTTTTATAACATGATCCCTACCAATATTTTCATCTCAGTTTTTAATAGTACTTTTCATCTGTTTGTGTCTCAACTGTAAGCCTAAGATGGCTTTTCATAGCAATTAAAAAGTAAGCTTTTCCTCTTTAAGTGTTTAGTTTCCAAGTGGAATAGATGTTAAACTGAGTAGAACATTGTTTTGTTTTTGTTTTTTTTAAGCAACTGAAAATTGTAAAGAACCTTATATTAGAAATAAAAGCCTGTTGATTTTTAACTTTCAGTGTTACCAGTTACATGTCATTTCACTTAGCTGCTCATTTTATTTGAAAGCAAAATAAAATACTATATTCAAGGTCACTGGTTTAACACAAATTTGAGATTCAAAACTAGATTGATTCAAACACAATCATATAAAAAGTATCCCAAGTCAACTTTAATAAGCTTGACAAAATTTATTTTTTCTACCATGGAGGAACATGTCATACCTGCCGCTGTTTTGTAATAATTGTTTGTTTGTAGGTTTATTTCTGGTTTTCTTCCTGTTAAGAATGTGGAAACAGACCAATACCTTAATCCTGGCTTTGCCAATGTAGAACTGAAATTGAGACAGTTAATGTCTCTGAAGTAGTTTTTTAGTTTACAGTAATCCTCACAGATTTGTCTTGGAATGCAAAGAAATGCAAAGTGTTTAATAATTGCCTACCATACTATCTGGCTCCTATACTATGAAGATACTATATCTTGGCTTTGCATAAAATTTTAAATTTACAAAAGTATATACTTTATTCTTCCGATTCTAAAATAAAGACATAATTAATTTGTAAACACCTTAAAGTATGCTGAGATACTATGTATGACACGGTTTTTGGGCTTTGTATTGAGGTGATACGGTGTGATTGCAGGTCAACTGAGAAAAGGGTCCGGTTCCCTTTTTTTCCTCCTGTCTTGATTGATGGCAATTGACTGCATGGTCAGTATTTTATGGTACTGTTTTCTATGTTTTCAGACAGTATGTGTTTATCTTGAAAATGTAAAATGACTTTGATCTCCTTACAAAACACACAAATGGACACATTTCTCATGGGAAAATTCAGTGATGTTCAATTGAGCATCATGAAAAGAAAGGTAACTGGATTGAAAAACCAGTCAGGGTGGGTACAGAAGATATCTTACTATTATGTTCAGTCTGAATATTCTTAAACTACTCTTCTAAATGTTGGAAATAGTACCAGGAAAAAGAAAATATATTTTGGCTTGAATATTTGAAATCTATGTGGAGGTAGAGAATACATATCCTAAAAGGGACTGGCAAGTAAATAGCAGCTGGTTGTTAAAGAGACAATTAATCCTTTGATCTAAACAATTACCTACATGAATCTATGCCAGACCTTATCAACATACTCCTCCTTTTTATTTTGTATGACAGCTGGTCATGCCAGTTGGGTCATGGGCAGAAGAAAACCAGCTCTGAAATGATTAATTCCTTACAAATCCAGGCTTTTCTTTTTGCCTGGTTGCCTATTTTAGGAGTAATCTGTCCATGTATTTATAATCCAGGAAAGGAAATCAACCTCAGAATCTTTGGATTCAAGGGGCAAGCCAAATATTCACAATATATACACAAATATTAACATTTATGTAGTCTGTATTAATTTATAATTACAGAGGTTTTCAGGCAGTATTTCAGTTTCCCATGATCACACTATTTGCAACTTAGCATTTCTGGTGGAGTGGATTCTTCAATATATTGATGTAAATTCATACTAAAATATAATATCAGTTGCTGAATATATACCCAAGGATAGGTTAGGGAATATCTTTGAAATGCATGGTGGATACTTAATGCCTTATTTGCCTATCAGTTGAGACCCTTAAAATACCTTGCCCAGTCTTTGCTGTAAGATGATAGATTGAAGAGCCATGCTGAGAGAACATCAGCTATCTGATTAGGGTTTTATTAATGCAGGTATCATAGCTCAGGGAAAATTATATGCCAGAGGAAATGAGTAATTATAAGCTCACCTGCTTCCTCCTTCACTATAAAGTGAAGGTACATTTTTATTTAGGGAATGAAAATAATTTGATTTCAGTTATGAAAGGAGGAGCTGCATGTCCCCTTCCCATACATCTACAAAACCTCCATGATGGATGGAGAAAAATATCATGGCTGTCCATAATGGTGTTCTATGGTTACTGCTATTATAGAAATTATTACCAAACAGGATTTGTCTGCTTTTCTATGTAGTTAACTCCTAGTGATGAAAATAGTTCACTAGAGTCAACGATAGCATTAAAGAGTCATTTTAGGTATCTGAGTATCCGTGGTATTGGTCCTATGTTCATGGAGGAGTTCACTTATGAGCTTCAATTATCTATCTGAGCTGCAGAATTAGAGTAGTATACATGCTTGGTCTTTTTGTCATTTAGAGGTCAGATGTAACAAGTTTGAAATCACTAGGAAAAATGATCAAAAACTTATAGTTCCACTAGTTTACTTCTGCTTTTGTTGTTTGTACTTTTAGTCTCCGGTCCAAAAAATTGTTACCAAGATCATGTCAAGATTTTACCTTGATTTTGTTCCCAGGAGTCTGGTGGTTCAAAATTTTTGTGAATAGTATAAAACAGAGGTCCAATTTCATTCTTTTGCATGAAGATACCCAGTTTCTCTAGTACCATTTATTGGGGGGGGGGGAAAGCCCTTTTCTCATGGAATATTCTTGGCTCCCTGGTCAAATATTAGTCATATGTGTGTAGTTTATTTCTGGGCTCTTAATTCTCTTCTATTAGTCTATGTGTTTTTATACTGGCACTATACTGTTTTGGTTTGTATAGTTTTATAGTATAATTTGAGTCTTTAATTCTTTAGTGTCATTTTCAATGTACAGATCTCTTCCTTGGTTAAATTTAAGTATTCTTTATGCTATTATGCACCTAGCTGGTAAGCTGCATAGTAAAATAAAGTGAAAATGTAGCCTGTGGAATGAGAGAGAATATCTACAAACTATATATCAGATAGGTTAATATCCAAAAGGTTTAAGTAATTCCTACAACTCAAAAAAAAAAAAAGTTTAAAAATGGGGAGGGGAATCTGAATAGACATTTTTCTAAATATATACAAATGGACAAGCAGGTACATGAAAGATGTGCTCAGTATTAATCACGAGGGAAAGCAAATCAAAATCACAATGAGCTATTACCTTACACCTCTTAGAATGGCAGTTATCAAAAGAAGAAAAAATAAGTGATAGCCAGGATGTGGAGAAGAGAACCATACTATGTTGTTTGTAGGACTGTAAATTGGCACAGCCACTATGGAGGTTTCTCAAATTAAAAACAGAAGTACCATAAGATCCAGCAATTCCTCTTTTGGGTATGTATCTAAAAGAAATGAAATCATTATATTGAAGAGATACCTGTATCCTCATGTTTACTATAGTGTTACTCCCAGTAGCCCAGCTGTGGAAACGATGTAAATGTTTACTGAGGAATGAATTGATAAAATGTGACCTGAATATTATTCAGTCATTAACAAGGAAATCTTGTATGCCAGGAGGACAGTATGCTAAGTGAAATAAGTCAGAAATACACTATATGATCTTGCTTACATGTGGAATATTAAAAAAAAATCATAGAAACAGTAGAATAGTGATCACCAGCAGCTGGGAGGAATGAGGTGATGTGGGTCAAACTTGTACATGCTTGCAGTTATGAGTAAGTTTGGGAGCTCTCCTATACAGCGTGGTAATGTAAATTAACAGTACTGTGATATATGCTTGAGAGAACAAATCTTAAATGTTCTCAGCACACAAACACAAACCGATAAGTTACTGAACCTTAATCATGTTAATTATTTCACAACAGATATCAGATTATGACCTTGTACACTTGAAACTTAAGTCAGTTTTACTAAAGCTGGAAAGTATGTGCGCAATTAAATATTGTTACAGAACATCTTGGGACACAGGATTAAAATTGAGGTCAGTTCCTTAATTTACTTTGTTATGCAATGACACTATGGTAATGCTAAAAGAATACAATATACGTTTATGTTGCCAGAATAAAGACTCAACACCATATTCCCAACTTGAAGACCATGATCAGAAAAACTTAAAAACTGGGGTGCCTGGTTGGCTTAGTCAGTTAAAAGCATCTGACTCTTGATTTTAGCTCAGGTCATGATCTCTTGGTTTTGGGGATGGAGCTATCAGGCTCTGTGCTGCCCACACAGAGCTGATTTAGAATTCTCTCTCTCTCCCTCCACCTTTGTTCCTCCCCCACTTGCACAAGTGCTCTCACTCTCAAAATAAATAAACTTAGGAAAAAAAGGTATACATTTAATTTTTTTTTAATGGAAAATGGTTTATGTAGAATCTAAAAGCAAAAGAACTTTGAGTTACAGAATGAATGGGTGGTTGCCAGATGGGCGTTGGGGGTTGGTGGTGACATAGGTGAAGGAGATTAAGAAACATAGACCTCAAGTTACAAGTCATGAGGATATAAAACACAGTATGGGGAATCTAGTCAATGATAACTTTGTAGCATGACCGATGATAACAATTTATTGTGACCATTTTACAATTATACAAATGTTGAGTTATGCTGTCCTATACCTGAAACTAATACATCAGTTACACATTAAAGTAGTATTTCATCATGGGAGAAATACACATACAAAACAATGCAGCTGTAAGCAAATTTTGAGTTAGCCAAGCAGTGAAAGCCACTTATTGCTGGTTAATCAGTTACAATGTGTGATTGCTGCAGTTGAAATTTGTCAAAATCATCAAAACAAAAAAAAACAAAACAAAAAAACCCAAACCCTATCAGCTTTTTAGAACAGTTGAGGAGTTGAGACCATTGGAAGTAATTAATATTCATGGTCAATTAGAAAACAAGACAAATATTTTTTTTTTAAATTCAGATCTATTTTAAATTTTATCACCTTTTAAATCTTGTTTTTATTTCAAGTCCAGTTAACATACAGTGTAATATTAGCTTCAGGTATACACTAAAGTGAGTCAACACTTCCATACAATACCCAGTGCTCATCATAGCAAGTACACGCCTTAGTCCCCATCACCTGTTTAACCCAGCCCCCCTCCCCCCCAACTCTGTAACCATCAGTTTGCTCTTTATAGTTAAGGGTTTGTTTCTTGGTTTGTCGTCCCCACCCCATTCCTATTCTGTTTATTTTGTTTCTTAAATTCCACATATGAGTGAAATCATGTGGTATCTCTTATTTTGCTAATTCCACCAATGTTGCAAATGGCAAGATTTCATTCTTCTTGATGACTGCATAATACTATATTGTATATATACAACCTCTTTTTTATCCATTCATTTTGAGCTATTTCCTTAGTTTGGCTATTGTTGATAATGCTGCTATAAATGTTGGGATGCATGTATCCCTTTGAATTAGTGGGGGCTTTTGGGGGGTAAATACCTAGCAGTGCAATTGCTGGATAATAAGAGGGCAGATGTTTTTGTTGGATTTCTTTGACTCTTGCTGAGTTAACAAGTATTACCAATACTATTCATATTTTTCTTTATCAGGTGAGTTGATAAGTAGAAAATGAAGAATTAAATTCTTTAAAAAGTCTGCGTAGAATAACTCAGAGAAACTTTCCAAGTAGGTGAGAAAATGCTATTTCAGTACAGCCTGAAGTGGAACCTGCTAAGATTTGTCAGAATTGATAGTGGGGAAAAATGTTTTGAGCAGAAAAAGGATTAGTTGAGAAATTTTACAAAGCTAATGAAAACATAACTTGTCTGAAGTTTTCTGTAATTTTTATTCATTAGCAGGTACTTTACAGAAAATATTCTATCATGTACATTGAACTTCATCTCTCTTGTGGATTTAACCATTTTAAGTTGTGTGATATTTAGTCAGAAATACAAGTGGTTATTCTATTCCAACAGATTTTGAATGGGTATGTTTTCTGAAATTTCCAGAGGAAGTTTCCATATTGTAGAATACATTTAACTGTAATTCAGGATCTCTACCTAGCCTTCAATTGTGACTTCTCTGCAATGTGGTGACGTGCTAAGATGCAAATATCAAAGGATAGGCTTCCATAAATGCCTTCTAAGCAATGAAGCTTGATAAAATTATATACTTACAGATTAAGCAACTGACAGTACCTTTCCTTATGGAGATATTTTAAAAGATAAAACACTTAAAATATCTGTGTTAATATATGAAACTTTGCAATTAATTTTAATTATAGGAAATATTAAATTTCAAACACAGTCAAGCCAAATGTTAACTACCCCAAATGTTTTTCTCAGTATGCCTGTACTGTTAAAATTTTATTGTCCTAAAATGTAACAAATATAAAAATATTTTCTTGTTACAAAAATATCTACAGAATGTCTAGATCTTTGCCTTTTGGCCCACAAAGCCTAGAATATTTACCTGACCCTATATAGAAAGTGTGTGTCATTATTCTACTACCCTATATTAGGATCATTGGGGAAAAAATTCTGATGAATGAAAACTAAAAGACAGGGTCCTCTTCCTTCCGTGTTGTGGAGAGCATTTTGACAAATTCTTAGAACACTCTCTGAATGTTTTTAGTCAGAGGGCTCAGGCTTGTAGCTCATCTGCTTGCCACTTTCATTAAGGTAAGAATGTGGGCTTAAACAGGCAGAATGTTTTCTTTCTGAAACTTCTTTCACCAAGCAGAGTGGGGAGTAGCTATAAAAGCCTCATTTATTTTTTACTCAGAGCACCTGCTCACATGAGCTCCTGGGAACTCAGGAAGTCTCTTTTGTTCAGTGCTTGATGGTGGGAAATTTGAGCTTGGAAGGAGAAGAACTAATTTCAGTAGAAAGTATTCAGACAAACTAGTATTGTGCCTTTGTTGTTGGAACTTAACTTTTTAGAGACTGAAGAAAGGATATGTATTGGAAGAATAGAATTCCAATGTTCTTAAACATGATTTATTTTGTTCATAACGTCTGTTTGAGCTCAACAAACCTATTATATTTCTAATATTTGTAGGTGATTTCTGAGGGGATCTAGAAGACTGAACTTTGACATATGGCAAGATCCTGTTAGTACTCCAGTTATATTCTCATTAAATTACTGAAATAATCAAAGCTCTTTTCAGAAATCACTTAAAATTTATCAAGGAGGTAAGGGATCATGTATTTGAATTTATCTGAGAATTCTTTTTTTTTCCCCATTATGAGAATAAATTCCTACTCCCCATTCTATCTCTAACTCAGTCTCAGAGAAATATTTCCTTAACTTCATAAGATAGTCTCAGAGCTAAGTTGATATGTCTATAATTATCTTCCCATATTTTTAGTAGTTTGTCATGGCTGCAAACACCAAAATAGGACTTTTGAGTTGTTTGCCATGATGTATTTGTTCCCAGTATGAATTCAAATACAGAAGATAGGTTAATGGTTTATAAAGCATACCATAATTGAGTACCAGATGAGAAAACCATTGTTTATTGCAGGTAGCAAAGAAGTTTCAGGCTATTTTGCAGGATCTTTGAAGTTTTCAAAATGTGTATTGCTCCTACTTATTTTTTGCTTTGGAATACAAAATGACAAAAATTTCAAGGACATTTAGCTATTTTTTCTCTCTTTTTTTTTTTTTTTGAGACTGCTATGGCATAAAAACTGTTGTTCAAAATTATTTTGCACCTGAGCATGTGAGTTATTTCTTCTGGTGTTCAGTATTAACAAAATTATGACACCAAAAATAGGAATCAGTGGAGAGAATTCAAATTGAATATAATTAAAGAATACAAACATGCACAAGGCCCTATAAGTGTCCATATGTTAAGGTAAAGGCAATATCTTTTAAACAAAATATCCTTAAAAGCTGTATTATGGGAAATCAATGTTATAACATGCAGGAGTGCTTGTAGAACATGCTTCCTAATGCATTTTACTATAGGATTCAGTTCCAGTTTTTTTGTACTTGAAGATGAAAATTCATTAAAATGTCTTAATAACTTAAGCCTTCAATTTTTAGAACAGATGTTTACATGTATGCTTCACTGCATTTTGAATAATATGACAATTGCAATTACCTTTCAAAATGTTGAAACACATGCTCTGCAAAAATAGAAGCGTATCATAAGAATTCCTCAAACTTATAAAGTATTGTCTGCCTGAAATGCGTGTGTATTCACATCATCTGCAGTGTTGTCACTATCACATTAATTGTATCAGTGGCAGCTACTTTTATACCGATGACATAGGAGCCTTATATTCAGTTTATTACTTTATAATCTCTGGGAATGTTAGTGATTCTGTTAAAGGATACCTGTGATGTGTGAAAGCTAAAACAAATTTCAATTTCTGAAGCTCAGGGAATTATAGAAACTTTAATGATTTATTGTTGTGAATTAAAGCATAGAGGATTTTGAACTTTGATATTTACTGAGCGATATGTAAAATGATTCCAGTATATTGATAAATTGGCTTTACTGTTAATATCATGATTCGGTTTGTATACTAGATCATGCTGTGTGATAACTGTTGTGTTTTGAAGCCTAGGAAAAGTTGCCTAAGACTCAAATTTTATAATTCGATGTATTTTCCTAAAATATGCGGTCTCTAGCTTTCATACCTCCCTTGATCTTGACACTTGAAGATGAGTTCTGATTTGTTGGTGAGATGGAAAGTCAGTGCCTTCATTGAATTTTTTCCTTGGATTATTTTCATATTCTGTCACTAATACCTTGATTTATAAATATGACAACATTTTCTCTGAGCAAAAATTCTGCTCTAATATTGGAACAGAGCCAGGCCAATGCCATCACATCTTGATTATGATAGCTTTGCGATAGCTTTTGAAATCTAAAATCGTGAGTCCTCTAAATTCACTCTTGTTACTTTTTCTTCAAACTAGATGTGTCCCTTGTCTTCTCTTCATGTTTACCAATGCTTTCTCTACCTGCTAAATCTTCCCTGAATGTTTCTAGGTAATTTTTCATTTTGATTCTACTTTTCAAATTTATAATTTCTATTTGGATGAATTTTACAATTTCTATGCCTAAATTGGTATTCTGTATTTGATGAGATATCTATCTCCTACTTTATTTAGACATGATATCTTTAGCTCCTTGAGCACATTTAAAATAGCTGAGCTGGGACACCTAGGTAACTTAGTTAAGTATCTGAGTCTGGAGTTTGACTCAGGTCCTCATTTTACATAGTTCATGGGATTGGGCCCTGCATCTGGTTCTGTGCTGACAGTGCAAAGTGTGCTTAGGATTCTTTCTTTCCGTCTCTCTTTGTCCTTCCCCCTGCTCATTCTCTCTCTCAAAATAAATATTTAAAAAATAAAATAGCTTATCCTTTAGCACTTGGGGCACATTTAATTTAAAATAGCTGGTTTAAAGTCTGTGATTAGTAAGTCCATCTTTTGGGTTTCTTCCTGGACAATTTATATTGTGAATGCATTTTCCTCTTGTCTGAGTCACATTTTGTTTGTTTTTGTATGGCTTATATTTTTTAGTGCAGACTAGACTATTTCAAAGAAAGTGTCATCTTTGGAAATTAGGTCCCTGACCCTTTAGAGTTCAGTGTTACTGTGTGTTGTTTAGTGACTTTTGTGAACTGTTAGATCTTTGTGTGACCACTGATGTCTATACTGGGTTAGTTTCATGGTCACTAAATGACTAGAAAGATTTCTTTGACAAATGAAACAGTTAATATTTCAGTCTCTGTTGTGGGACCCTGAATTTGGAGCAAGCTATCAACAATCACCCTAGCACTTTAAAGCCCTGCCTTAGTCTTTAGTTTCTGCTTCCACAGAACCTCAAGGTCAGTTGGAGGTGTGAGCTTAGTGCTTTCCTAAGTCTTTTGAGAACATGTGTACAGCCCAAGGCATATGTCTAGCACCTGGGAATATGTTTGATCTTTTTCAAACCTCTAAGGGAATCTCATTACTCAGCTGCTTTTAAGCTTTTTGTTAGTCTGTTTGCCCCAATTGTGTTAACTTCACCTCAGGAAGCTGTGATGTTAAAACATTTGATAGATGACTTCAGTACTGGGCAATTTCTCTTGAGTTCCAAAAAAAAAAAAAAAAAAAATCCTTTTGAGTGGATTCCTTCAGGAAACACTATCCAGGGGAAAGGTCAGATAAAGTCCATTGTTAGGACCTTGAACTCCGTGAAAGCTTTATTCACAATCCGCTCTCTTCAGTACCAGGAAAGCAGTTTGTTACTTTTCAAGGCTGCCATAGAGCTAGAGAAATGCAGAGCAAGACCACATTAGGTGAAATTGCCTCAAAATTCACTATTAACAAGATTCAGCCATTTTTTAAAAGTTTATTTACTGAGCATTAGTGGGGGAGGGGTGGGGCGGGAGGGGAAAGAGAATCCCTAGCAGGCTCCCTGCTGACAGCACAGAGACTGACCTGGGGCTCAAACTAACTGTGAGATCATGACCTGAGATGAAATTTAGAGTCAGATGCTTATCTGACTGAGCCACCCAGCTGCCCCAAGATTTAGTCATTTTTTACTAAAGGTTTCTGTGCACCCCTGGTCAATTTCCAGTTATGAAAAATGGATTCTCATAGTATTTCCCTATTTTTTCATTGCTTTTTGGAGGGGAAAACCTTTGGAAGTTCTTCCTCTGATATTTTGGCTCATGTCTGTTTACCTAAGAGTATTTTAACTAGAATTGTGATACAACCATATTCATAGTTAAAGTCATGTATGTTTACTCTGTAATATACAGTCATACATCCTTTTATTGTGCTTGCTTTTGTGCTTCACAGATACTGCTTTTTGTTTAACAAATTGAAGATTCATGACAAACTTGCACTGAGCAAGTCTATAGGCCCTGTTTTCCAATGCACTTGCTCACCTGGTGTCTGTCACATCTTGGTAATTCGGGTCATATTTTTTTTTTTTTTTTTTTGGCAATCTGTGATCAGTGACCATTGATGTTACTATTGTAACTGTTTTGGAGACCACAAACTGTGCCCATATAAGATGGCTAACTTTATTGATAAGTGTTTTGTGTGTTGACTGCTCAATTTCCACATCTCTTCCTCCCCTTGGACCTCCCTATTCCCTGAGACACAATATGGAAGTGAAGCCAGTTAATAACTCTACAATGGTCTCTATATGTTTAAGTGAAAAGATGAGTCACAAGCCTTACTTTAAATCCAAAGCTAGAAATTATTAAGCTTAGTGAGGAATGGATGTCTAAAGGTTGAAAGCTAGGCCTCTTAAGCCAGTTAGTAGAGTTAGTTGTGAATGTAAAGGAAAAGTTCTTGAGGGATATTAAAAGTGCTACTCCAGTGAACAAATGAATGATAAAGCAAAACAACTGTATTGTTAATGTTTTAGTGGTCTCAATAAAAAATCGACCACAACAATCCCTTAAGCCAAAGCCTAATCCAGAGCAAAACCCTAACTCTAATTTTATGAAGGCTGAGAGGTGAGGAAGCTGTAGAAGAGAAGTTGGAAGCCAGCAGATGTTGATTCATGCAGTTTAAGGAAAGAAGCCATCTTTAGAACCTAAAAGTGCAAAGGTAAAGCAGTAAGTTCATATACAGAACCTGCACCACATTATCCAGAGATCTAGCTGAGATCATTCATGAAAGTAGCTACACTAAACAGACAATGTAGAGGAAGCAAATTACTGTTGGAATAAGATGTCATTTAGGACTTTCATAGCTAGAAGAGAAAAGTCATGCTTGATTTCAAAGCTTCAAAGGACTAACTCTTAATAGGGACTAATGCAGCTAATGATTTGAAGTTGGAGCCAGTGCTCACCAACAATTCTAAAAATCTCAGGACTCTTCAGAATTTTGCTGCAACTACTCTTGCCTCTGCTCTATAAATGGAATGATAAAGCCTGGATGACTGCACATTTATTTATAACATGGTTTACTGAATATTTTAAGCCCACTGTTGTGAGACCTTCTCAGCAAAAAAAGATTCCTTGTAACCTATTACTGCTCATTGACAATGTACTTGGTCACCCAAGAGCTCTGGTGAAGATGTACAAGGAGATTAATGTTTTTATGCCTGCTAACAGAATATCCATTTGTGGATCAAGGAGTAATTTTGAGTTTCAAGTCTTATTTACAAAATGTTGTAAGATTGTAGTTTCCATAGATTATTTATCTCACAGATCTGGGCAAAACAAATTGAAAAAACCTTCTAGAAAGCATTAGCCATTCTAGCTGCCATTAGGAACATTCATGATTAATGGGAAGAGCTTGAAATGTCAATGTTCACAGGAGTTTGGCAGAAGTAAGTTCTAGCCCTCATGGATGACTTGATGGGGTTTATGGCTTAAGTGGAGGAAGTCAGGACAGATGTGGTAGAATTAGCAACAAAACTAGAATTTGAAGTGGATTGAATATCTGACTCAAGTGCTGAAATCTCATGACAAAACTTCAATGGATAAGGAATTGCTTCTTATGGATGAGCAAACAAGGTAATTTCTTGATGAAATCTCCTGGTAAAGATGCTGGGAAGATTGTTGAAATGATAACAAAGGATTTAGAATGTTGCAGAAATTTACTTGGTATGATAAAGCAGTAGCAGAGCTTGAGATTGACTCTAATTTTGAAAGCACTATGCCCACAGTACAACTTGTATCAAACGGCATCACACTAGGCAAAGAACTTTATGAAAGAATCAACACTGCAAACTTCACTGTTGGTCTTATTTTAAGAAGTTGCCAGTCACCCCAGTCTTTAGCAACCAGCACTCCGATTAGTCAGTAGCTATCAACATGGAAGCAAGACTCTCTACTAGCAAAATAATTGACTTGCTGAAAGCTCAGATGATGGTTAGCATTTTTTAGCAACAAAATGAAGTACGTACATATTTTAGATATGCCATTCCACACTTTTCTGCTTTCCCAGTGCATATAAAGCTCCTTTGACTTGGTCTGTGGTAATATTCCCTTTATTGTGGTGGTCTGGAACCAAACAAAAACTATCTGAGGTATGCCTCCTGTACAGAGCCTTATTCAAACTTAGCTTGATACAATATGCCACTTTTTGAAGACTTTGCCAAAGTGTTAACATAAGTTTGTAAGGAATATTAACACAAATGAAAATATTTAAAATGTGTTCAAAACTTTAAGACCATTTTAATATAATACTTAATACATAGTAATATCAAGCCACTCCCTTCTAGCTTGCTAAGTTTCTGTTTAGAAATCTCCAGCTAGCCTTATGAGTTTTGCCTTGGAAGTTAAGGACTTCACTTCTCTTGCTGCTTTTAAGATTTTTTTTCTCCATCACCATATGTTGCAAAATTAATTACAATAGGTCTGGATGTGGGCCTGATTTTGTTAATGCTGATGGGAGTTCTCTGTGCCGCCTCAATCTGCTTCCTTCCCCAAATCATGGAGAATTTCTGATCTTATTTCTTGCTAAATTCCTTAAATCTATTCTCAAGTTTCCATATTTTTTCTCTTTTGTTCAGCTTCATTTTTTCCCCATTATTTTGTCTTCTGGTCACTAATTCATCCCTCTGTTTTTTCCAGCCTGTTCATTACATTAAGCATGTTTCCAATCTAGTTTATTGCATTCTTCATCTGATTCTTTTTTAATTCCTTTATTTCTGTGGTAAGGGTCTCCTGGAGGTCTTTTTGTTTTCGCGTGTGTGGGGGAGGGGCAGAGGAAGAGAGAGGATTTAACACCAGCTCCATGCCTAGCATGATTCTTAAGCCCAGTGAATATCCTTATGATGGTTACTTCAAATTCTCCATCATGAATTTTATTTATTGTTTTGCTGAGATCTCAGGCCATGATCTTATCTGTTTCTTTTGTTCGAGATACATTCCTCTGTATTGGCATTTTGTCTGTCTCTTCCTTTTATGTGTTAGAAAAGCCAGTTGTGTCTTCAGCTTCTGAAAGTGATGGCCTTATGAATAAGAGGTCACGTAGTACACAGGACCTGGTGCTTCAGGGAGTGTCTCCAGTGTGTGCTGCATGGGCTCTGCTGTTGTGTTGTGGCTATTCTATCTTTAAGGGTAGTTGTCTACAGAGGCTCTCCTTGCCTGCTGTGGACAGTGCTTGGTTCCTGGCCTAAATTTAGTGAGTTTTAACCAGGTGTGCTCTAGTCTGCTTATAAAGTGAGACCTGGTACCACTTCTACCACAACTGAGGCTCTGCAGAACTCTGATCTGGAGATGTGGTGTGGGCAGGGGCTCGTGTTGGTCTTTTGGGAGAAGGACTTGCTGTATTGGGACTGAGGAAAGCCTAATTGAGTAGGGCAGTTCTACCAGAGTGCATGGAAGTATGACTTGATGTAAGCAAGTTAGACACTCAGGGTGCTGTGTTCCTTCCCTCAGGTGGCTTTGTGTATGTGCTGGGGGGTGAGGGGGATGTGGGAGGGAAATGGTGCCAGCCAGCTCCTTTGTTGCTGGAGAGACATTTCTGTGAATGCTGCCTCTCAGAAACACAATCCAAGAACAGTGCATCATCTCCCCACTGTGTAACCCAGTCTTCCTTCATCTTTTTTCTATGCTGTCTGTCCCCAGTTTGGTTTGCCTGCCCTCATTCTAGGAACAGGGCAGTGTCCTCTGGGCTCTATCTCAGCCAAGCTTGCTCACCATTCAAAACTTCAAGCTTTAAGCCCTGCTGATTGCAAGAACTCACATAATTCAGCCCCTCTCATTTTCCAGGACCATGGCTTTGGGGAAATGTTATCCTTGTGCATCTCGCCATGTGTTCCTCTCTCTCACCTTTCTCTGACCATGGCTCCCTTCTTCCCTTCCCCAGCAATGGGGATCTGCTTCTCCCACTAAGGATGTCTCTGCACTTCCTACTTTCTTCAATGTGGCCTCTTATCTCTCTTTAGTTGTAGAGTTTGCTTTGTCAGTCTTCAGATTGATTTCTGGGGTATTTAGGATGATTTGATAGTGTCTAGCTGTGTTTGTGTGACAAGACGAACCTAGGGTTTTCCTATTCCCCTGCTATCTTCCTTTTAGGAAAAAAAAATTCAAAAATATACAAAATTGTTGAGATTTCTCCCTGAGGGAGAATTGAATGATTTCTTTTACTGAAGTCAATCCAGTATAAAAATGTAATTTTATAAGTTGTAAAATCCTAAGAAGTTTAAAAGGTGTTCCAAGATTTAACTTTTACATTTTTGTGAGAAGAAAAACATTCCATAACTAGAGCATCCTTCTTTAAAAAAAGAAGACTCTTGTACAAATCCTGGTGAAATATTTTCAATCTTTTGTACTGTAACTGGAATCAGGCCAGCTGATAAGAGGAGTTCTCAAAATACCATACACTTTTCGCTCAAGCATTGATCTTTCTGACACAAAGACATGAAGTTAAGTGCTTTTAGAGGGGGTGGGATGCTTCAAAGAGAAAATATGGTAAATGAGGGATATAAAGGATAATTTGTGCTAAACATTTAATAGAACATAGATGACATTACTGATAGAAGATAACTTAAATGTTTTGAATTTCATTGAAAGAGGAATAATGTATTGCCAATGGTGGTGATAAGAAGCTATAGTAAATTAAAAAAAAGTGAGGGGTGCTTGGGTGGCTCAGGCTGTTAAGCGTCCAGCTTTGGCTCAGGTCATGATCTTGCAGTTGGTGAGTTCAAGCCCCATGTTGGGCTCTGGGCTGACAGCTCAGAGCCTGGAGCCTGCTTGGGATCTGTATCTCCCTCTCTCTGCTCCACCCCTCCCCTGCTAGTGCTGTGTTTCTCTCTCAAAAATAAACATTAAAAAAAATTTTTTTTAAATAATGACAAAACTGACAACTCTGGTTCTGGATATATTTTGCATTTAGTAAGCTAGAGTTTAGAGAGCCAAAGATAAATAACAAAATTAAGGATTTATAAATTGAGAGTCTTGAAGTAAGTATACAGAAAAGAAAAATATGAAAAATGGCTTTTATAACAAATAGTGTGTGTGGAAATGATTACAATTTGCTGAATTACTGAAATACATGTGAGTTTAAAAACTGGCTATTGATGGCTAGTCACATATCTAAATTCTATGGGAAGAGGAGAAACCTCTGTGGTGTAATTTTAGGAAAAGACTTTCCTAACTAGGAAATTACACTCTATATTCCTTAAGTGTCCATCATTTTCACACATTGGATTATTGTATAAAGCTACTGTAATTGTATCTTTATAATTGTAATTCTCATCAATAAGTAGGAAATTAAAAATTCAATGTCAATGTTTCAGATAAAATTAGTTGATCAATATTCTAGAGTAAAATAATACTGTGCAGAAATGGAATGTCAAAAAGGCCCTTAGTGGGTTTTTTTAGAAGAATGAGAAGTGGTAGAGTTAGAATCCGCTTATTATATGGGTCAATAATTGCTTCAAGGAGCTGAATGAATTGCTTGTCCATTGGTGTGACATGCCAAAGATAAAGGCATATCCTAGCAAGAGAGATGATGATTATATAGCTGGATTGGCTATATTCTTTTGACTGATTTACTTATGCTCTGATGACTTCATTTTGGGGGGAAAAATGCCTAGGGTTTGTGAGATGCTGCAATGAGAGATTTAAGCAATCTATATAAAGCCAAACTTTCCCATACATGTTCAGAGTACTTCCATTACTTTGTTCAAAAAAGTCAGGCAACTTTTTAGAAAATTAAGAATTTATTTTAATGATCCTTTTCTTAAGCCTGCATTCCAGATGAAATCCTATCACTCCCCAAATTCTTCCTATAAATTTCTTTCCTCTGAAGTCCTAGTATCTGAAATTTGAAAAGGCAAAAAGTTGGGGGTCACCATCTTTTTAATGTCATATCAGGGTAAAAGATCAATTAGAGTGAATATATCTAATTCAAAATATGTACTATTGATTTGATCTAGGGTTAGGTTTACATGATAAATTGTAGAATTTTTTGAAACAGGTTTTTTTTTGAGATGCTAAGAACTTGGAAAACATAACCCAGAGTTATGATTTATGATACTGTATGACATTACTTAAATTTGTAACTAGCTAGCGGGTTTATCCTAACATTACCTGAAAACTACCAGTTTCTCAAATGCTCTTTGAAGGTTTTATTATCTTACCGGTTCCTTGATTGAGAGCAATAAAATATTTGGCATTTTTCATATTTTTAGGAAAGATACAGTTTAAAGCTTGTAGTTTTCAATTCCTTATCCATTTTAATCATTGTTTTCAGAGCAAAATGTTATTTTTCTCCACAAACTTCCTGCTACTGCAGACATTATTCATATGAGGATATTGTGCATTAGCTTTCATGAATTGAAGAATATTTGTATATTCTGAATAATCTTCATTAAGATAATTCTGTTTTAGCAGGAATAACATGGATTTCAAACTGTAAATATAAGTATTAAGGTCAAGTATGTTAGATGATATAACTCATCTGTTGAGCGTTGGAGGAGAAACAGTTAAGTTATTCTGGCCATTTTTTCCCCACCCCAGGAATATCATCATTAGGAACTTCCTGAAAACATGAGTCCTCATACTTGCATATAGATATATTGAACCAGTATATCTAGGAGTGATGCTGTATAGAGAATATGTCCTTTTTAAAAAGTATCCCCTTGATTAAGAGGAAGAATCTTCTTTTGAATTATAGATCTAGTTTTGAGATAGAAAGTTTGAGTAATTCTAATCTCAGATGAGGTGTAGACATATAAGGATAGAAAACAAAGTATATATGAAAATATTCTTTCCAGGGGCAAACTTTGATATATGTGGCAAACTATATGGGAAGTTTAATCAAGCTTTATGTTAATGTTGAACTCAAGTATGTAGACATTGTTTTGTGTTTTGGAAATAGAAGAATCACATCTGCCAGCTTCAAAGAATGGCTTTTTAATGACATTTTTAATCATAAAAAATTCATATAGGCCACCATTGAAGAAGTCACCCTTAGAAAAGAAATCAAAGCCCAAAAAACTTTATTAGCTTTGAAAGATACATTAGAGGACAGACAGCGGGGCAGTGAAGCTGCTTTAGGAGTGTGTTGGAAGGGAAACTTTGGAGCAGTAAAAGGGTGATTGTGTGAAGTCAGCCTTGCACAAAGAATAAAGGTCCACAATGAGGTCGTCAAGGAGCTTATTTCATTAGAGGTAACAGCACACAGTGACATCCAAGTGTTTTTAATTAGTTCCTATTTTCTTAATGTCATCTCTATATCTATAACATACTTGGTGAATTCTGGTTTTCTATTCAATTACCAGAAACACTCAGATACAGCAGGGCCATCAACAATATATAACAGATGTAAAAGAAACAAAATTTAATTACATCTAATACTGTAATAGTGGAAGTCACCTCACCAGTTTTAAAGCCAGTGGAACAGCCCTAAGGAAATTCCTACTTGGTCTTGTTGAGGTTTAACTTGCCAATCAAAAACTGATGAAATACCAAGTGCAGTGTCTGTTTCCCTCAAATTTCACTGTAACTAGCAGACCCAATATTTACTTTTCAGGTCAATCTGATTATCATACTCACAAAAATGATCCTAAACTGCTGGGTGCATCTTTATAGATCTCTTCAAATTAGAAATACACATAAAATAGTTACAGCATCAGCCTATGTGTGACAGTGTGGATGTTTTTCTGTGAGAAGGAATGTGTGTGAAGGTGTGTTTTAGGGTGTGACTATGAAATTGTAAATGCAAGTGTGTAATTGTGTGCGATTATACATGAGAGAAAATAGTTGTTAATGGTATATTTTACTGCTTGACACAGTCCTTGTTTATCCTATCTTATTCTGTAAGATCACAAAGTTACCTTAGAATGTGGGTGTGTATATGTGTTAATTCATCTTCTCTAGTAGACAAATTCAGTAGGCTACAATAGTAATAACTTCCCTCCCTATCTAAGAGTTGAACTAAATTAATGCCTACTATAGCGGTGTGTACTGAAAAGGGGCATTACAGAACTGTGTACTGTCCTATGTAGGGGTCATGCAGAGGTTTTTATTTCTATGCAAGTATTCATAACTTGGTCAAAAGAAAGATTCCTTATTTTTTTTTTAAATATTGAGTCAATATAGGTCTTGTCTCAGGAAAACTAAAGTTCTAAACCTCTTATGGAATAAGAAGAGGAACACAAAATATTTTATATATAAAAATTAAAGGAAACTTTGCACAGTGTAGCATCTGTAGGAGTCGTACACATTTCCTTAACTTTAGCACAGATTAAAGAACGAAGTGGCAGATAGTTCCTTCTAATATCCTTCTTCCCTGTAATATGTTCTGTGGAATTTGAATTGGGTGGATCATGAAGAATGGTCATGATCAAAAGTATTTAGGTTAAGATGGTAGATCTCACGTTTAATGTGTTTACCCCAGTTAAAAATATTGGAAGAATAGCAACTCTCCTGCTTACTGTCAAGCATTTTACCTCATTTTAAAACTCTCACAACCGCAATGGGAGGGAAGTCCTATTACCTGATTTTTCAGATGGGATTGACTTCCAGGTGGTGCAGCAAGAGCCTTGCCCAGGGTCCACACATCTACTCAGGGGTGGGTCCAGAGTAAATCCCTTCAGTCTGGCTTGATTTCACTGCTCTGTTTTGATTCCTTCTATACTATGCTGATAACTTCCATGTGTGAAATGTTTTTCCTATTTTTCTGAGGTAAATGAACCTATGTGTTTTTATTTAAACCTGAATTTCCATTACGGTTTTTTTATGGGGGTAACCTATTAACACTGCTGGAACTAGTGTTGAGTGGAATGTGCTTTGTAGGTCTGTTTGTATTGTAACGATATGTGAAGTTTATAGTCTATTTTGATTTCTACTAAATACAGTGTTGGATTGGATTCCCTGGGAAATGTAGTCTCAGCCAGAGATTTAGCTAAAAGAAGTTCATGAGGAATATTCTGGAGAAAAATACCTATATAGTAAGGAGAATAAAGATGAGGGAGAAGTTGAAATGTAGTTCATTTGCAACAGAGAGGGCTGACCCTGTAGGACAATTTGGATTTGGTATGACCCTTCAGACTTCCCAAACTGAATTCTTGGTTTGACCAGTTATTGGGTATGGGTTGATCCTTGTTTGTGGAAGGTGTTTTCCTTCAGCAGAGGCCCAAGGAGGGCATCAACTGCAAGCCAACAGCAGCCAAGATTCCCAGTAACTGAGTAAATGAATGTGTTAGTCTTGAGTGGATTACAGCAGAACAACACAGAATTTTTTATACCTGATAAACTTAACCACTTTTAGCATAAAGTTCTGAGTTTGGGAAAACACATATATTAATGTAACAACGATCAGGAGATGGAACAGTTTCATCTGTCAACAACGTGTCTTTAAATGGCCTTCATGAAGTATAATAAAGAACTACATAGTGCACATAGTTTGAGTTTGGACATATGTAAACAGTCATGATACCATCAGCTACAGTCAAGGTAATTGGAATAACCAGTACCTCTCAGAGTTTTAAGTCCTTTTGCTTTATTTTTGTGATAACATGTCACATGTTCTTATCCTCCTAGCAAATTTTCAAGTGCACAATACATATAGTTAACTATAGGCGCTATATTGTACAACAGATTTTCAGACATTATTCATCTAGTGCTATAGTTTGAGCCCCCTAAAATTCTAGGCTGAAACCTAATCCCCCATGTAATTGTATTTTCTGGGAAGTAATCTGGGTCATGAGGCTGGAACTCGCATGAGTGAAAATATAGTGCCTTTATAAAAGAGACCCTGGAGCACTCCCTCCCCCATTTTACCATGTGAAGAAACAGGGAAAAGATGCCTTTTAGCGGGCACCTATCTGCTGGTGTCTTGATCTTGGATTTTCCAGCCTCCATAACTGAGAAACGTTTGTTGTTTAAGCGACCCATTTTGTGGTAATTTTGTTAGAGCAGCCCAATTTGGCTAAGACCTCTAGCATCCCTAAAATTTCATACTTATTAAATAACAAATCTCCATTTCCCTATGCAGCATCCCCTGGTAACCACTATCCTCTGCTTTTATGAGTTTGACTATTTTAGCTACTTCAAATGAATCATGTAGAATTTGTCTGGCTTGTTACACTTAGGATAATGTTCTCCAGGTTAACCTATGCTATTGAAAATGGTGGGATTTCCTTTTTGAAAACTGCAGAATATTTTATTTGTATACCATGTTACTAATTTATGTGTAGTATAAAAATGCTCTCTATGTTGTGAGATTGCTTTTATAGAACTTTTTTATATGCTAAAATCCAAACTATATTGCTACTATTTATATAGTCATTTATTTTTTAAAGCAATTAACACAATCCTTTCACACTTAGCTTTATTTTAACCATTTTCATGGGTTTTTGTTTCTTGGTGTTGATCTAAACTTCTCTCATTGTATTGTTCCAAGAAGTTCCTTTCATATTTCTTCTAGCATAGGTCCATTGGTAATTCAACCAGTCTTTCTTTGCTTAAAAATCCTCACTACTTTATTTTTGAAATTAACTTTTGTTTAATTTTTTTTCCTTCTAGAACTTTATTTTTTTTACTTTATTTTTTAAAGAATTTTTTAAGTCTATTTGAGAAATAATACATAAGTGGGGCAGGGCAGTGAGAGAATCCCAACCAGGCTCTATGCTGACAGTGTAGAGATTGATGGGCTTGAATTCATGACTGGGAGATCATGACCTGAACTGAAATCAAGAGTCTTATGCTTAGCTTGACTTAGCCACTGATGCACCCCTCCTTCTAGAACTTTAAAGTTGTCACCACATTGTCTTTTGGCTTACAAATACTTTGGTGAGAAATCTGTTTTCTTACCTTCATGCAATGTTTTTTTTTTTTTTTTTTTTTTTTTTGTCAGTTGATCTGGTTTTTCTTTGGTTTTCTTTTGTTAAGACACATCTAGGGGTGTGTGTGTGGCAATTGTTTTTAGATTTTTGGTTTTTTAAGGTACTGTGAGTTCTTTGAATCTGTGGTTCAGTAATTTTTCAGTGCTGTTGGAAACTTTTCAGTCATTGTGTCATCAAATGTTTTTGTGTTCTATTTTCCTTCTGGGATTTTAGTTATTCTATCTGATATTATCCTGCATTTCTTGGATGTACAGTTGACTTTTCCTGTTTTACTTTGTATAATTTCTGTTGACCATATCTTAATGTTCACTAGTATTTTTTGGCTCTGACAAGTCTGCTGATGAGTCCTTTAAAAAGGAATTCATCATCTTTTTGACAGTCTTCTTTCTTTAAAACTTTTTTTTTTTAAAGTTTGAGAGTAAGCATAAGTGGGGAGGGGCAGAGAGAGAGAGAGAGAGAGAATTCTGAGCAAGGTCTGCACCATCAGCACAGAGCCTGATGCAAGGCTCAAATTCATGAACCATGAGATCATGACCTGATCTGAAATCAAGATTCACATGCTTAACTGACTGAGCCACCTGGGCACCCCTGTGACAGTCTTTTTTTCTAGCCTTGTCATCCCATTATATTATATAACTTTTTTGTTGAAGTTATCGATTCATACATGATGATCACCTTTAAGCATAGTCATTTTACAGTTTTTCCCATCTAACCCCACATGGGATAGTCTCTGGATAAAGTTCTTTTGTTTGTTTCTTGGCAGACAGTTGTTTAATCCTCACTTTTTTGTGTTTGAAAATTTTAATTTACTGCTTAACATAATATTGAGAACATTTAGAGGCTAAAATGTATATAATTCATGCCTTGTAATGTTACACGTCTCTTTATCTCTGAAAATGATAGTGTAGGTGTATGGTTCAATCCTGTTGGAGTTGAGCTGGGTTTGGATCTTGTTACTGGAGTTCATCTCTACCTTCAAATTTACACCTTCCCTCTAAATCCCTCAAAGGTCTCCCTTAATTCTCCTAACTCTCCCTAAGTGGTTGACTGCTATGTCTTGCTAGGTGATGCTTAACTTACCTGCAGTCTCAGGCAAGCTTCCAGGTGGGGCTCTCTCAGTGAGTCTCCCCTCACCCAGGATGGGACAACTCTCTCCTTGGCTGGAGACCCAGGACAATTTTATGCGGGGATTTTTTTTAATGTTCCCTTAGCTGTACTGTGTGCCTTTCCTAGGAGGGTAGAGTTTGCTGCCTATCATTTAAAAAATATTCTTCATGAACTATGAAAGTTAAAATAACTTTTGGTTTCTTTCTTTATAATGTGGCCTGAGAACAAACCACTTTACTACTTAAAGTTCTTTTTCTCCTTGGAATACAAATGCGTATTGGTGAATTATTAATATTTGTTTCCTCTATAAGGAATTATTCATAACTTGCATTTTACTTCATTATTTACTGAAGATAAGAAGGAATATTCATGATGAATGACTGAACCACCGAAAAGGAATTTCCTATTCTTAGTCTCAGTTTTTTATTTTCTTCATCTATTCATTTTACATATCTTCACTTTTAAGCACTTATTTTTGTTTACTATTTGCCAAACATATTGCTACACTTAGAACTTTACATAAATTCTTAGTTTTTATAGTCTGCTATGATGGCATTGTTACTTACACAGAAAGGCTAAGTAAATTTGTCCAAATTACATCAGAAGAGTCTGAAATTAGAGCTTGAGTAGACCAACTTTATTCTGATATGCCTGTATGTTATAGTCCCAAAGGTAATTTGAACTCTCCTATAACTGATATCTGTGTGCATATACACGATGCAAATTTGTGTTTATAAAAGGATGTACATTTCTACAAATGTCTTTGATGTATGTACACATGAATGTCAAATTTCTTTGAAGAAACTTATTCACTTATACTTTCATTCTTCAAATATTATACACACACACACACACACAGTTTTTCAGTATTTATTTTTGAGAGAGAGCAAGGTGGGGGAAGGGCAGAGAGAGAGAGAGACAAAATCTGAAGCAGGCTCTGTGAGGTCAGTTCAAAGCCTGATGTGAGGCTCGGACCCACAAACTGTGAGAACGTGACCGGAGCTGAAGTTAAGAATTGGATATTTAAATGACTGAGCCACCAGGTGCCCCAAACATTTTATATTTTAAATGTAATGATTTTTAGTCCAAAACTTTTATTTTCTAGTTATTGACTCCTATTGATTTTTTCTTTTATCATTGACATTTAAAACCTCAAGGTTAGTTTCCTTAAATTTTATCTGATATGGTTGCATTTATATCTGTATAGTATTGTCCCTAACTTTAGTATTTTAATTTTTAAAACGGAGTCTTTATGAATTTATCCTGGAGTCTTTACTTAAACACCAGTTATCCCCATTTGAGATCTACATGTGGTTTGTTTTGTTTTTCAAATTAAAATTAATGTTTATTTTTGAGAGGGAACACAAGGTGGGGGAGGGGCAGAAAGAGAGGGAGACACAGAATCTGAAGCAGGCTCCAGGCACAGAGCCTGATGCAGGGCTTGATCTCACAAACTGGTGAGATCATGACCTAAGTCAAAACCAACGGTTCAATGCTTAACCTACTGAGTCACTTAGGTGCCCCTTTTCTGTTTCACTTTTAAGACCAATGAATAATTTCACTCTCTTAACAAGCTCTACCTTTATTTTGGTCTGATAACAAATTATTTACTCTTTCAAGATTTTTTTTCCCCCAGATTCCATGCTTTTTAAATTAGGACTGAGAATTCAAGGCAGGAAATATCTAGATATTCTATCATATATTTTTCAAAAAGTTTTATACACATTTTATAGGAAGGA
The DNA here is from genome assembly GCF_027475565.1 of Acinonyx jubatus. Classification (NCBI taxonomy): domain Eukaryota; kingdom Metazoa; phylum Chordata; class Mammalia; order Carnivora; family Felidae; genus Acinonyx; species Acinonyx jubatus. The sequence goes on from NC_069380.1 coordinate 59,869,471, forward strand.
TAACTTTTTCCTCTTTTATTCTCACTTGAATGAAGAACAATCAATTCAAATCTGGCTTTTGCTGGAAAAGTGTTGATTTTTCCAAAACACTGTCCAATTGGTTTCCATTAGCATCATCCCCTAAAATGCTAAGGATGAAGTATGGTTGTTGTAAATTTTGAGAGCCAGTTCAATTATCCAACAGAGCAAGTTGGCAGGCAGCCAGAGCCCTAGGAAGTCATTTAGATAAATTTCATATTCATATAATTTATTCTCTATTTGGTGAAGATGCTGTGCCAGAGGCCATGTTTTCTGTGAACCAATTGCAGTTTGGACCAATTACTACCCCAATTACTCTCTTCTGCCTCTGTCCTTTTAAAGCATCATACTTTGTTTGGAAGAAGCCATGCCTCATCAAGAAGCAGTTGTCCAATGGCGTGATTTTTGCTTGAGGGTGCTGATAGGAAAAACTGGAAGCCTCATAATTTAACTATGAAAATTATTGAGACACAGCTGTGAAAGACATACCATTGAGAATTCTCTAGTTTGTTCTTGCACATCAAATCTGGATGTATATTTGGGGTTGTTTCAGTTTTCCCCCAGGGCTGTGCAGCATTGTTAGCTAGGAAAATCGTAAGTAAGCACATGCTGGTCTCCCTGAAGCTGTTCCTTTTTGAACTATACAGACTTTCTAGTAGTGATGTGGGTCTTAACATTTTTATAATTTTTTATTCATTATCTTCATAGCAACAAGTAACTTCCTTAATTCATTAGAATCATAAATGCACTTTTTTGTTTGGAAATTTTTACATTTTGGGGGTCTTTGACACATCTATCATTCTGTCATCTTCCAGCATTTCTTTATACTTCTTACCACTTTTCTTTGATGTTTTTTGGCTTCTTTCCTTAAAAAACAATCTTTCAACTTTCTTTTTTGAGTTGCTACTTTTAGTCTTTAAACATTTTTCCTAGGAACATATCACTTGATTCAAATACTACACACATACTGTTTCTCTAATGATGCTTCCAGACCATGTATCTCCTCTAAGCTTCAGTGCTTTACACTCCTCTGTCTCTAGGAGATCATCATCTGGATATCCAACAGACATCTCAACTGCAATGTATGTCAAACTTTTCCTAGTAATTCAGGACTACTTTATTGCTTTTTACCTCGAATGACACCATTTAAAACAATTAAACCGTAAATCATGGAGCAATATTTATGTCCTTCGTATTATGTGCCTGATACCCAAATAAAGCCATTCCCTAAGGGGCTATTGTTATGTTTATTGATTATATGAGTTTTACTGATGCTATGGCTACTATCTTAGACCTTAGACTTAACTCTTTTTAGTCATGCTGCAGGAACTCTAACCTGTCTGTATGACTTCCTCTTTCATCATATACATTGTGGATGTGTATGATTGGAATTCCTATTGTCATGAGTTCCAATTTTGTTTAAACACAAATAAGAATACATTTTCAAAAATACATTCACCTTTGTTTAAAATATTTGAAGATATATAGATATCAGGAATATTTTGAGAATTTTCTTATCACTTTTCCTTATTGAAACCTTATCATGGAACACTTCCATAATGTAATTTTCTCAAAATTGAGTATTTTCCTAAAATAAGATTTTTGTTAAGGGACAACAGTGTGAAACCCACTGTGCATAAGACGATCATTGCAACTGGCAAATTTCGTAGAATTATTTGTTGTTTGTATTTACTGCATTAGATTTTGAGGTTCTTGAAATCATAATTTGTAATTTAGTCACCCTTTGTTCTCAGCATAAGTTGTTGTGGCTGATGCATGGGATCTGTTCAGGAAGTGTTTGTTGAAAGAAACTGCATAATATGTACATCAGTAAATCTCCAAAAGTTGTCACACATTACCAAGTTGCCTAAACATATACACTTTTTTAAAAGTAAAATAGCAATTTATGGGCCTACGGATAATGATGGGAGAACCAAAGCCATCATGCCTTAAGGGAATGTCTGGTGATTATTAGTAAAATTTCAGAGGAAAGAAAAATGCATTGATTTTTTTTTTTAGTGCACTTGAAAAATTTAAGTTTTTGAACGCTCTAATGTTCACTCTAAATCCTCTATATTAAAACTATATGTACCATTGATACTATGAATTAAGAAAAAAAAACCTGGAACCAATTTAGAAGAACATTTAGAATCTAATATTTTTTTGAATGTAAAGGTTGACTTTCAGTAATTAAAAATCACTGCTAGAAATTAGTTACTTGAATATATTATAAATTGTTACAAATCTTGTGACACTTTATCCTAAAGTTTTCAACTTGTTAAACAGAAGAGTTTACTGACAAAGGTTAGCCTTTGAGAAATTAACATTCAATTTAAAATGTTGAATTTACTTTTAAATGTATGCACATATATAGGGTAATATAACATTTACCATAGGAATACTCAGTAGGTTCGTTTTAAAAGAGGAAAATTTACAAATTAAATAAAAGGGAAATGAAAGTGGCCTTGGACAAGAGATTGCAAGATTAGCTTAGCTAAAATTACTGAAGAGCAGGTGGGCAATGATTGAGAGGATAAAGGTGATTCTAGTCAGATGAAAACATGATTGTTAGTCTTAAAAGAAATGGTAGTCATATAGCATCTATTTGTGTATCTACTGTAGATCTAAAAGATCATGTAATGTAACATCGTGACAAAATACTTGATTGACTTAGATATATCTAGTTTCCAGAGTTTGAAGTAATTCTAAAAATACATTTAATATAGCCTTGGGTTTCTTATATCAGTTAAAAAGAAGTTACTACTGTGTCATAGAAAATTTAATATTGCATGTAGAGTACTTTGAGATTGCTCTGGAATACCTAATTTGAAAAAGGTATCAGAAACACTATGAAATTAGGATGCCACTTCAACCTAAGGATAAAGAAACAAAAGTTAGGCATAAAAACAAAAATGATGTCTGAGGTGACACAAAGAAATTCAGCGGTAATCAATTCAGATCAGTTTGGCTTAATTTAAGACAATTGCTTGAAACCTGACTTGAATTAGGTAATAGACCAAACAAATAGTATATTTGGTAGTTACATCTAAACTTGGCCAACTGCAAAATACTGAGAGAACAAGAATTTCAGGATTTTAAAGTTGAATGGGTTAACTAATAGCACCTTATTTGCTCAAATATAGACAGTTCAAGTGCTTACTTGGTAAATGAGCCGTTATATTTACACAGTTACAGACAAATGCAAAATTTATATAAATAGATGTAAGTAATAAAGCACATGATATAGGACACAGGCCATTCAACATCTGGGCTTCTGCAGAAATGTGTTGCGTATAATCAGGAGAGGAGTTTGAGCTTTCCATTTCCCTTATTCATTCAAATAAAATAAACACTGATAAAATTTCTTTCTATATAATTATAGACAGATGGAAAACTTTTAAACTGTTGTGTGAAATGTGCTTGCTTTGTGCCTTCAGAGCTCTGTTCAAGAGTAGGTAGGTTTTGGCAATACAACCTGGGTATTTCAAGTGTGGTGCAAGTGACGAGCGTTTTTCTGTGATTGACCTAGGGAGGGTTTAATAATGGATATTTTTGTGGACCACTGCTTTTTAAAATGAGATAAATAGGGGCGCCTGGGTGGCGCAGTCAGTTAAGCATCCGACTTCAGCCAGGTCACGATCTCGCGGTCCGTGAGTTCGAGCCCCATGTCAGGCTCTGGGCTGATGGCTCCGAGCCTGGAGCCTGTTTCCCATTCTGTGTCTCCCTCTCTCTCTGCCCCTCCCCCGTTCATCCTCGGTCTCTGTCCCAAAAATAAATAAAAAAACGTTGAAAAAAAATTAAAATGAGATAAATAAACCTGGAAAGAAAAAATAATGGACCTGTCAGAAATACAGGTATATTTATTCTCACACATTTACTCATAACTCTGTAAGAGCACATATTTGAAATGATTGTAATTGGAACTATGAATTCACAATACTGTAATGCTGTATTTAAAAGAAAAAGTTTGAATTCACAAAATGTAAATAAGTCCACTGAATATCTAGAAAATTTACTGTCTTCCTATTTCCTAAAGAGTCTTAGCATACAAATGCATTATTACAGTTTTTTTTCCTAGAAAATTCTGGATTTTCTGGTTAGAGGTTAAAGGTTTATACCTAAAGTTGAGAATCAGAAATCTTAAATTATGTTTTTTGTAGTAAAACATAATTAGTTAACATGTTAGAAAAACTTTAAAGTAATTTTCAGTTACAGACATGTCTGAATCCATATTAGGATTTGGATTTAGTTCTAATCAATTACACCAGAAAATTGTATCACATTTTTAACCTTTTTTGTTTGTTTTTTTTTTAACTGTTAAGGTAGAAGTTAGATTATATTATCAGTTCTCATTTACCCACCACCAATCTCAACAACCTTTAACTCATGTTCACTATTTTATCTATATCTTCACCTTATCTTCTACCATATCTGATGACTTTGAAGCTAATCTCAAGTATCATATGTTCTAATATATTCATGTTTCATAATATTTTAACTGGTTGGATTATAATCTACAATAAGGTAATAGATTACAGTCTTCATCTTTCTTCATTGTCCTTGCAATTTGTTGAAGAAACTCAGTCCTTATCCTTGTAAGAGTTTCTCACTCTGAATTTTGTGGACTGTACTCCTGTTAACATATTTCTATACCCCTATTTTCTCTAAATTGCTAGTGACACTAAAATGTTGAATCTGCTTTAAATACTTCGCAGGTAGAATTGTATACTCTCATTGTGAGCAACATATCTTTTGTCTCCATTTTCTTGATTTTGATAGCCTTAATTTTATTGCAAGATCAAGTGACATTGTGAAATTGGTGATACTCTCATTCTGTTATTGTCTATTTAGTAGTCGGTGTTCCTATATAAAACCTTTCCTATATAATTTTATTACCTTACAAAGAAAGGCAAGTCATATACTTTTTCTCTTATAATGGTTAGTTTTCAGAATGAATTAATATCCTATATTTCTCCAAAGTTGACCAATGTGTTTTTATCTCTTAATATGCTTGAATCTGTTTTAATATACATGATATGTTTATCTTTGTGGCTGTTACTTTTACTGATGTTTATATTGCCCTGCCATTGGTCATTAGGAATCAAGTTGTGGCCTAAGTCCCCTTGAAAACATTGAAGTAGTGATTAGTTTCTTTTTCTAGTATTAGAAAGACTGCCAGGCTTATCTTGTTTATATGCTGTCTTAAAAGAGTAATCAAACATATACCCACTTAGTGTTGATTGCACTGAAGAGAAAATGGCAATTAGATACCAAAATATGAATACTATCAGTTTTTTTTTTTAACTGGGTTGGTCATTATTTCAAATTACAAAAGGCTAGAACTAGAAAACAGTCTCTGCATTCCCATTCTAGGATTGAAGCAATTTTACTTAAGTTTATTTTTCTATCACTTTTGTCACATAACAACTTTGGTTCCAACTAATTACTGATTTATTGCATTGATTGAAAGCTAAAAAGCTGAGATTTGACTGCTGCTGTAAGATTGAGGTACAGAACTTCCTCTTGAGCAACACCCAGTGAGAGTTTTTGGTTTTCTACTTCACTTGGTACTTTTGTACCAAAAATCTTTGGTCTTTATGCCTCTTCCTTCTTCATATTGATGACATCATAGGAGTCTTTTGCCATTTGGAATTTGGCCAAACCTAGACAGCACTGAGAAGTCATTAAATAGAATGGACTGTAGAACCAAAGTGCGCAGAAGCTGGGTTGGAACTTGGATAAACCCTAAAAGATTGATTTCCTGCTAAAATAAGTAAAGCAAAATTGAAACATTTCCATAGAATTTAAATAAGATCCCTAGGGGCGCCTGGGTGGCTCAGTTGGTTAAGTGTCCGACTTCAGCTCAGGTCATGATCTCACGGTCTGTGAGTTCGAGCCCTGCGTCGGGCTCTGCTGACCGCTCAGAGCCTGGAGCCTGTTTCAGATTCTGTGTCTCCTTCTCTCTCTCTGACCCTCCCCCGTTCATGCTCTGTCTCTCTCTGTCTCAAAAATAAATGTTAAAAAAAATTTAAAAAAAATCCCTATACTGATACTCAAAATGTCAAATATAACCCAATAGGACTCAATAAACCAAATCTGACAAATTCTGTAGGGAAGGGTAATCAAAAGATGCTAAACCCAAGATAAATAAGATGTCAGTTATCAAAGACTCTAAAAATGGTATTATCAACATGCAATAGAGGTAAAGCAAAACACTCCAAGAATAATGCAGAGATTGAAATTCCCAGGAGGAAAAAATCAATATTTAACATACTAACAAATAGGAATTTTAGAATTGAATAATAACTAAAAACTTTGAGTTGATAAGCTCAATAGCAGAATGGAGATTACTATAAGGATTAGTAAATTTGAGAATAGGATAATAGAAATTACTCAGTATGAATAATGGAGATGCAAAAATATGGAATAAAAAGGAAGAAACTGAGGGTACTGAATGAAGCACAATGAATGTTCTAACATTCTTGTCATTAGAGTTTCTAGAACCATTGGATAGGATACAAAAGTAAAAAAAAAACTGTCTGAAATGTGGAAGACCATGGAAAATAATCTGTTTTTGAATGGTCAGGGGTTCTGATAAAAAAAAAAATCAGATTAAAAGAAAACCCTCAGAGGTTAAAATGTTACTGAAAAGCTTTTCAATATTTTCTGTAAGTCTACATTTCAAAGGGGATAAACAGTCAAAAATTTAGGACTTTTAATTTTAAAGACTTTGATTACATTAGGGAGCTAAGTTGCTCTCCTCCCCAAGAAAAGGAATCTTAAGTTTTAGGTTCTTCTATGCAAAATTATGAAATTAAGAAATATGGTAACCTAAGAGCTCTATATTAAAATAGGTTAGGGGCACCTGGGTGGCTCAGTCGGTTAAGCGTCCGACTTCGACTCAGGTTATGATCTCCGGGTTTGTGAGTTCGAGCCCTGCGTCGGGCTCTGTGCTGACAGCTCAGACTGGAACCTGCTTCAGATTCTGTGTCTCCCTCTCTCTCTGCCTGTCCCTTGCTCACAGTCGCGTGCGTGCGCGCGCTCTCTCTCTCTCTCTCTCTCTCTCTCACAGTAATAAGTAAACGGTAAAAAAAAAAAAAAAAAAAAAAAGTTACAGGTGCCTCGGTGGCTCAGTCGGTTGAGTGTCAGACTCTTGATTTCAACTCGGGTCATGTTGCCAGGGTCATGGGATCCAGCCCCATATCAGTGTATAGCCTGCTTAAGATTCTCTTTCCCTCTTCTCTTCTCCCCTACTTGCACATTGTGCACACTCTTGCAAAAAAAAAAAAAAAAAAAAAAAAAATCATTAAATGGGTGCATTAATACTTTCATAATATATTCCAGGTCTGGGTGGCTTACTAGCAAAAAATATCACCAATGATCCCAAATCTCTTCCAGAACTAATTGAGTTAAGGATAATCACAAGACACAGTCATTTAGTGGAAGTCCATTGTATTTGCCAACAAATAATTGAAAACTATTAAAATTGACAGTGATAACTACAAATATGCCAGTACCATTTATTATAGCCTTCCACTCTCAAAAGGAAATGTTTTTGTAAACATAACAAATATGCCAAATCTGTGTTGTGAACATTAAAAAATTATGATGAAAGGCGTAAAGACCTCAATAAATGGAGAAATATAGTATGCTAGTGGATTTGAATACTAAATGTAGTCCAGGTGCATTCCCCCCCCCCCCCCCAAAAATCTGTGAATGTAATGAAACTTCAGTCAGTATCCCCCTGGAAGATTTGTACATCTAGACAATCAAACTCCAAATATATATGGAAAGCAGAGGAATCAGAATAGGAAATAAAATACTGAAAAATATGAACAAAGTTGGAAGACTCCTACAACATGCTTTTAAGTCTCACCATGAAGCTACATTAATCAAAATGTATTCATGAAAGAATATCCACACAAATTAATGGAACCTAAGATTACATAAATAGACCCACTCAAATACTGATAATTGATTTCTAACAAAGGCTCAAAGTCAATTCAAAGGAGAAAACAGTCTTAACTGTGATATATTGATTGGGGATCCCAAACTGAACTTTCATCAATACTTCATACTTAACAAAGAATCATTCAAAATGTATGATATACAAAATATAAAATTCGGAATTCTAACATTTTTAGATGAAAACCTAGGACATGATCTTCATGAACTTGGGTTATGCAAATAGTTCTTAGATAAGAAACCAAGAGTGTGTTGCATAAAACATTAAAAAATTGGACTTTATGAAAACTGTAAATCTTTTACTCCGGGATACTATTAGAATGAAGACTGGAGTACAGATTGGGATAATGTATTCGTAAATCACATATTCAACAGAAAACTTTTATTAAACCATAAAAGTAATAAAAAAAAATGAGAAAAAAGTACAATTAAGATGTGCAAAATATTTCAGATCTTTTGTCAAAGAAAATATATGACTATCAATTTAAGCATATGAATGGATGCTTAACATCATTATCTATTAGGAAAATGCAAATTAAAACTGACCAGATGCCACCACACATCTTCTAGAATGGTTAAAATAAGTGAAATGTTCATACGTTATTGGTTATATAATGCAAGATCATCCAGACACTCTGGAAAATATTTTGGAAGTTTCTTACAAAGTTAAATATCTACTTGTATGTGCAGTAATCCCACTTGTAGATCTTTTCCATAAGGAAATGAAGTTATTTTTACATGAAAAAAAATTACAGATTGTTTATGGTAACTTTATTCATAATTACAAAAAATGAGCAATGGTTTAATATTCAACTGATTAATGCCTGTATCAGTTATCAATGTGTCAGTAATCAATGTCTCAAATTGTGATACATCTATTCAATAGACTAAGATACTATCCACAAAAACATGATTGAAGCACATATGTATAAGTGTAAAGTCTCAAAAAATTACATTTTGTATTCATTCATATGACATTCTGGATAAGACAAATAGTAGTGGCCAGGGATTAGGTATAAATGAAATTTGGTCTAGAAATTCAACCCTGAGAGATTTTTTGGGTGACCAGGATAGAATTGTTTTGTATACTGATTTTGATGGTGCTTATGTAAAACTATGTATATGATAAAATTCTATCTTGAAAATGTTAACTTTTAGTGTTTTAAGTTATAAGTTACTGTTGTATTTATATTCCATTGGATACATTGGTAGGAATGGTATAATAGTTTCATTCTAGAAGTTCACAGTTTTTACGACATGGTGGAACATAAGTTATTTTCAGCTACTGAAAGAAATTATGTAGTTGCAAATTAATGATCAAATTGTGTCTGTCTTAAAAGAACTGGGATATAGGCAGTTCATTTTGGAGGTGATCTCAGCACATTGGAGGAAATGGGCAAAGTGAAACAACGTAGGGATGTAGTATATCACTGAAGTTAATTTGTGGCATATTACGGAGGACAAATAGAGCTCAATCTTGCTGTATGTCCCAACTTATGTAGAATATGCCTGAAAATTGTGCAATTGGATTTTAGGCTGCCCCCAAAGGTATTATCTATATCCTTTTGTACTGTATATAGCAGTGGATGCTCATTGGCACAGATAAAATCATCACAACTAAAATACTCATTGTTGGAAATTCAAACTTAAGCAGATCTCTTGTATTTTATCTGTTAACTACAACAGGCAGAGGCTATATTATAATGTGTAGTAGAGCCCTTAAGGTGACCAAGGGTAGATGTATTTTCTGCTTTATTTGTTGTGTCTTGAGTTAAGGTGTTTTTGGCAAAAGATTTTTTTTTAATGTTTATTTTTGAGAGAGGTCACAAGTGCAGGAGGGCCAGAGTGAGAGGGAGACAAAGGATTGGAAGCAGTCTTCCTGCAGACAGCAGAGAGCCAGATGTAGGCTCGAGCTCAGGAACCATAAAATTATGAGCAGAGCTGAAGTGGGACACTTAACAGGCTGAGTCACCCAGGTGCCCTCGGAAAATATTTTTACGGAATCAAATTTATCAATATTTTTCTTTTGCTTTGTATTTGTATCATAATTAGAAAAACCATTCTGTGCTTACACTAACTTAAAAAAAATTACATGATTTTAAATTTATATCTCTTGTATATTTGGAGTCCATTCTTATGTTAACAAGAACGCAGGTCTAAGTTTTATCTTTTTAAATATCTACCCAGTTACCCAAGTACGATTTATTTAAAAGTTTGTATTTGACCTACTTGTTTGAGACGCCACCTTATTGTATACTAAATTTCCATATCTACTTGGATCTATTTTTGCTTTCCTCTTATTTTTTTATTACAAGATGATTGTAACTTTTATTTACAGGGTTTTTTATAGTATGTTTTAATGTCTAATAGGGTTTGCTTTCCTCATAGTGTTTTTCTTTTAGTGTCTATTTCTGAAGGTTTTTCTGTCTAAACTTTAGTATCAATTTGTCTGAAGCATAAAAAGACCGTGGATATTTTTCATTGTGAATGAATTAACTTTGTAAATTGATTTGGGGAAAACTGACATCTTTATAGCGTTGTGTCATCAGATTTAAGACCTAGGCAACATTTTTCCAAGTTCATCATTTTCTCATTGAGAAGTTTAAATTTTTTATCCTCATAGATTTTATAGAGTTCTTAATTAAATAGCTCTTAATTTATTTGCTACTATTGTGACTTTTTCCTAGGTTATTTTTATATTCTGTAAGTTTCTAATTCTTGCCATTGATTTCATTAGTCTTCAAGATTCTCTAGGGATTTTCAAGTTATCACCCTGTCATTTCTAAGTAGGTACAGTTTAACTTTTACCATTTCCTGTGATTCTAATTAACATCTAAATGTATTGACTATTATCTCTTCTATAATGTTGAGTCCTGGAGATAATGGAATCTTTTCCTAATCAGGAAAGCCTGATCAGGCTTTGGTGTTCTTGCATTTAGTAAGGCAATGCCTTATATCTAAAAGTCTAGGGTGTTTGTGTTAACTGTTTTAAAGTATTCCTAGTTTCTAAAAAAAAATTTTTTTTTAACCTTTATTCACTTTTGAGAGAGGCAGAGCATGAGCAGGGGAGGGGCACAGAGAGAGGGGAGACACAGCATCTGAATCAGGCTCCAGTCTCTGAGCTGTCAGCACAGAGCCTAACCCGGGGGCTCGAATCTACCAACCCTGAGATCATGACCTGAGCCCAAGCTGGACGCTCCATAGACGGAGACACCCAGACGCCCCATTCCTAGTTTTTTTTTTTTCAATATATGAAATTTATTGTCAAATTGGTTTCCATACAACACCCAGTGCTCATCCCAAAAGGTGCCCTCCTCAATACCCATCCCCCCCTCCCTCCCACACCCCATTCACCCTCAGTTTGTTCTCAGTTTTTAACAGTCTCTTATGCTTTGGCTCTCTCCCACGCTAACCTCTTTTTTTTTTTTTCCTTCCCCTCCCCCATGGGTTTCTGTTAAGTTTCTCAGGATCCACATAACAGTTAAAACATATGGTATCTGTCTTTCTCTGTATGGCTTATTTCACTTAGCATCACACTCTCCATTTCCTTCCACGTTGCTACAAAGGGCCATATTTCGTTCTTTCTCATTGCCATGTAGTACTCCATTGTGTATATAAACCACAATTTCTTTATCCATTCATCAGTTGATGGACATTTAGGCTCTTTCCATAGTTTGGCTATTGTTGAGAGTGCTGCTATAAACATTGGGGTACAAGTGCCCCTATGCATTAGTACTCCTGTATCCCTTGGGTAAATTCCTAGCAGTGCTATTGCTGGGTCATAGGGTAGGTCTATTTTTAATTTTTTGAGGAACCTCCACACTGTTTTCCAGAGTGGCTGCACCAATTTGCATTCCCACCAACAGTGCAAGAGGGTTCCTGTTTCTCCACATCCTCTCCAGCATGTATAGTCTCTTGATTTGTTCATTTTGGCCACTCTGACTGGCGTGAGGGGATATCTGAGTGTGGTTTTGATTTGTATTTCCCTGATAAGGAGCGACGTTGAGCATCTTTTCATGTGGCTGTTGGCCATCCGGATGTCTTCTTTAGAGAAGTGTCTATTCATGTTTTCTGCCCATTTCTTCACTGGGTTATTTGGTTTTTGGGTGTGGAGTTTGGTGAGCTCCTTATAGATTTTGGATACTAGCCTTTTGTCTGATAGGTCATTTGCAAATATCTTTTCCCATTCCGTTGGTTGCCTTTTAGTTTTGTTGGTTTCCTTTGCTGTGCAGAAGCCTTTTATCTTCATAAGGTCCCAGTAGTTCATTTTTGCTTTTAATTCCCTTGCCTTTAGGGATGTGTCAAGTAAGAGATTGCTACGGCTGAGGTCAGAGAGGTCTTTTCCTGCTTTCTCCTCTAGGGTTTTGATGGTTTGCAGTCTCACCTTCAGGTCCTTTATCCATTTTGAGTTTGTTTGTGAGTGGTGTGAGAAAGTGGTCTAGTTTCAACCTTCTGCATGTTGCTGTCCAGTTCTCCCAGCACCATTTGTTAAAGAGACTGTCTTTTTTCCACTGGATGTTCTTTCCTGCTTTGTCAAAGATGAGTTGGCCATACGTTTGTGGGTCTAGTTCTGGGGTTTCTATTCTATTCCATTTGTCTGTGTGTCTGTTTTTGTGCCAATACCATGCTGTCTTGATGATGACAGCTTTGTAGTAGAGGCTAAAGTCTGGGATTGTGATGCCTCCTGCTTTGGTCTTCTTCAAAATTGCTTTGGCTATTTGGGGCCTTTTGTGGTTCCATATGAATTTTAGGATTGCTTGTTGTAGCTTCGAGAAGAATGCTGGTGCAATTTTGACTGGGATTGCATTGAATGTGTAAATAGCTTTGGGTAGTATTGACATTTTAACAATATTCCAATCCATGAGCAGGGAATGTCTTTCCATTTCTTTATATCTTCTTCAATTTCCTTCATAAGCTTTCTATAGTTTTCAGCATACAGATCTTTTACATCTTTGATTAGATTTATCCCTAGGTATTTTATGCTTCTTGGTGCAATTGTGAATGGGATCAGTTTCTTTGTCTTTCTGTTGCTTCATTGTTAGTGTATAAGAATGCAACGGATTTCTGTACATTGATTTTGTATCCTGCAATTTTGCTGAATTCATGTATCAGTTCTAGAAGACTTTTAGTGGAGTCTCGGATTTTCCATGTATAGTATCATGTCATCTGCAAAAAGTGAAAGCTTGACTTCATCTTTGCCAATTTTGATGCCTTTGATTTCCTTTTGTTGTCTGATTGCTGATGCTAGAACTTCCAACACTATGTTAAACAACAGCGGTGAGAGTGGGCATCCCTGTCGTGTTCCTGATCTCAGGGAAAAAGCTCTCTGTTTTTCCCCATTGAGGATGATGTTAGCTGTGGGCTTTTCATAAATGGCTTTTATGATGTTTAAGTATGTGCCTTCTATCCCGACTTTCTGAAGGGTTTTTATTAAGAAAGGGTGCTGAATTTTGTCAAAGGCCTTTTCTGCATCGATTGACAGGATCATATGGTTCTTTTCTTTTATTAATGTGATGTTTCACATTGATTTTGCGAATGTTGAACCAGCCCTGCATCCCAGGAATGAATCCCACTTGATCATGGTGAATAATTCTTTTTATATGCTGTTGAATTCGATTTGCTAGTATCTTATTGAGAATTTTTGCATCCATATTCATCAGGGATATTGGCCTGTAGGTCTCTTTTTTTACTGGGTCTCTGTCTGGTTTAGGAATCAAAGTAATACTGGCTTCATAGAATGAGTCTGGAAGTTTTCCTTCTCTTTCTATTTCTTGGAATAGCTTGAGAAGGATAGGTATTATCTCTGCTTTAAACGTCTGGTAGAACTCCCCTGGGAAGCCATCTGGTCCTGGACTGTTATTTGTTGGGAGGTTTTGATAACCGATTCAATTTCTTCGCTGGTTATGGGTCTGTTCAATCTTTCTATTTCCTCCTGATTGACTTTTGGAAGAGTGTGGGTGTTTAAGAATTTGTCCATTTCTTCCAGGTTGTCCAATTTGTTGGCATATAATTTTTCATAGTATTCCCTGATAATTGCTTGTATCTCTGAGGGATTGGTTGTAATAATTCCATTTTCATTCATGATTTTATCTATTTGGGTCATCTCCCTTTTTGAGAAGCCTGGCTAGAGGTTTGTCAATTTTATTTTTTCAAAAACAAACTCTCGGTTTCATTGATCTGCTCTACCATTTTTTTAGATTCTATATTGTTTATTTCTGCTCTGATCTTTATTCTCTTCTGCTGGGTTTAGGCTGCCTTTGCTGTTCTGCTTCTATTTCCTTTAGGTGTGCTGTTAGATTTTGTATTTGGGATTTTTCTTGTTTCTTGAGATAGGCCTGGATTGCAATGTATTTTCTTCTCAGGACTGCCTTAGCTGCATCCCAAAGCGTTTGGATTGTTGTATTTTCATTTTTGTTTGTTTCCATGTATTTTTTTATCTCTAATTGCCTAGTTGACCCACTCATTCTTTAGTAGGGTGTTCTTTAACCTCCATGCTTTTGGAGGTTTTCCAGACTTTTTCCTGTGGTTGATTTCAAACTTCCTAGCATTGTGGTCTGAAAGTATGCATGGTATAATTTCAATTCTTGTATACTTATGAAGGGCTGTTTTGTGACCCAGTATATGATCTATCTTGGAGAATGTTCCATGTGCACTCGAGAAGAAAGTATATTCTGTTGCTTTGGGATGCAGAGTTCTAAATATATCTGTCAAGTCCATCTGATCCAATGTATCATTCAGGGCCCTTGTTTCTTTATTGACTGTGTGTCTAGATGATCTTTCCATTTCTGTAAGTGGAGTGTTGAAGTCCTCTGCAATTACCACATTCTTATCAATAAGGTTGCTTATGTTTATGAGTAATTGTTTTATATATTTGGGGGCTCCCGTATTCTGTGCATAGACATTTATAACTGTTAGCTCTTCCTGTTGGATAGACCCTGTAATTATTATATGATGCCCTTCTTCATCTCTTGTTACAGCCTTTAATTTAAAGTCTAGTTTGTCTGATATGAGTATGGCTACTCCAGCTTTCTTTTGACTTCCAGTAACATGATAAATAGTTCTCCATCCTCTCACTCTCAATCTAAAGGTGTCCGCAGGTCTAAAATGAGTCTCTTGTAGACAGCAAATAGATGAGTCTTGTTTTTTTATCCATTCTGATACCCTATATGTTTGGTTGGTGCATTTAGTCCATTTACGTTCAGTGTTACTATAGGAAGATACAGGTTTAGAGTCATTGTGATGTCTGTATGTTTTATGCTTGTACCGATGTCTCTGGTACTTTGTCTCACAGGATTCCCCTTAGGATCTCTTGTAGGGCTGGTTTAGTGGTGACCAATTCCTTCAGTTTTTGTTTGGGAAGACCTTTATCTCTCCTTCTATTCTAAATGACAGACTTGCTGGATAAAGGATTCTTGGCTGCATATTTTTTCTGTTCATCACATTGAAGATCTCCTGCCATGCATTTCTGGCCTTCCAAGTTTCAAAAGAGATCAGTCAGGAGTCTTATAGGTCTCCCTTTATATGTGAGGGCTCGTTTACCCCTTGCTGCTTTCAGAATTTTCTCTTTATCCTTGTATTTTGCCAGTTTCACTATGATATGTCGTGCAGAAGATTGATTCAAGTTACGTCTGAAGGGAGTTCTCTGTGCCTCTTGGATTTCAATGCCTTTTTCCTTCCCCAGTTCAGGGAAGTTCTCCGCTATTATTTCTTCAAGTACACCTTCAGCACCTTTCCCTCTCTCTTCCTCCTCTGGAATACCAATTATGCGTATATTATTTCTCTTTAGTGCATCACTTAGTTCTCTAATTTTCCCCTCATACTCCTGGATTTTTTATCTCTTTTTCTCAGCTTCCTCTTTTTCCATAACTTTATCTTCTAGTTCACCTATTCTCTCCTCTGCCTCTTCAATCCGAGCCGTGGTGGTTTCCATTTTGTTTTGCATTTCATTTAAAGAGTTTTTCAGCTCCTCGTGACTGTTCTTTAGTCCCTTGACCTCTGTAGCAAGAGATTCTCTGCTGTCCTCTATACTGTTTTCAAGCCCAGAGATTAATTTTATGACTATTATTCTAAATTCACTTTCTGCTATATTATTTAAATCCGTTTTGATCAGTTCATTAGCTGTTATTTCCTGGAGATTCTTTTGAGGGGAATTCTTCTGTTTGGTCATTTTGGATAGTCCCTGAAGTGGTGTGGACCTGCAGGGCACTTCCCCTGTGCTGTGGTGTATAACTGGAGTTGGTGGGCGGGGCCGCAGTCAGTCCTGATGTCTGCCCCCAGCCCACCGCTGGGGCCAGAGTCAGACTGGTGTGTGCCTTCTCTTGCCCTCTCCTAGGGGCGGGATTCACTGTGGGGTGGCGTGGCCCGTCTGGGCTACTTGCACACTGCCAGGCTTGTGATGCTGGGGATCTGGCGTATTAGCTGGGGTGGGTAGGCAAGGTGCACGGGGGCAGGAGGGGCAGGCTTAGCTCGCTTCTCCTTAGGTGATCCACTTCAGGAGGGGCCCTGTGGTAGCGGGAGGGAGTCAGACCCGCTGCCGGAGGGGTGGCTCCACAGAAGCACAGTGTTGGGTGTTTGCGCAGAGCAAGCAAGTTCCCTGGCAGGAACTGGTTCCCTTTGGGATTTTGGCTGGGGGATGGGCGAGGGAGATGGCACTGGCGAGCGCCTTTGTTCCCTGCCAAACTGAGCTCTGTCATCCTGGGGCTCAGCAACTCTCCCTCCCTTTGTCCTCCAGCCTTCCGGCTTTCCGAGCAGAGTTGTTAACTTATGACCTCCCAGATGCTAAGTCCCGCTTGCTGTAGGAGGAACACACTCCATCTGGCCCCTCCACTTTTGCAAGCCAGACTCAGGGGCTCTGCTTGGCCGGCAGGCTGCCCCTCCACCCAGGCTCCCTCCCGCCAGTCCGTGGAGCGCGCACTGCCTCCCTGCCCTTCCTACCCTCTTCTGTGGGCCTCTAGTCTGTGCTTGCCTCCGGAGACTCTGTTCTGCTAATCCTCTGGTGGTTTTCTGGGTTATTTAGGCAGGTGTAGGTGGAATCTAAGTGATCAGCAGGACGCGCAGTGAGCCCAGCGTCCTCCTATGCTGCCATCTTCCCAAGCTTCAAACCATTCCTAGTGTTTTAAAAAAGGTATTCCTAGTTTTTATTTTTTTGTGTACTTTTTTTCAGAAATACATGTTAAATGTTTCCAAAGTTTTCTCAGTATTCATGAAGATACGCCTAGGGTTTTTACCCTTCCCATCTATTAATGTTGTAAGATTTTAATAGACTTTCTAAAATTTGAAGTAATTGTGTATTTTTAGGGTAAATTACTTATTTATAGCCCACTGTTATGTGGTGTTTTGTTTTGCTAATACCATATTTAATATTTCTGACTAGATATTAATAGATGACATTGCTTTGAGTTTTTCTGATGTTTTTTTTTTTTCAGGCTTAGTTATTGATATGCTTTTTTCATTAAAAAAGTAGGGGGTTTTCTTGTTTTCAGTACTCCACAAATTTATAATTGGTGGAACTTTCTGGACATTGAACATTTTGTAGAAATTCACTGATAAATTTTCTATGCCTGGTGCTTTCTTGAAAGTTGTCTATTTAGAGGTTGGATCTCTGTTCATTTAGCTTTTTGTAAAAGTCATTTCATTTTTGGTGGTAGTGAGTTTGGGATATAGTATGGATAGGTGGAATGTTCATTCTTTTAATCTTGCTCATACTAACAAGTATGATATAAATGAATAAAAATTTGTTTTTTTATGGTAACTGATGTTATTTTCTACTCTTGGCCAAAGTTTAATGGATGAACATTTTTTTGTTTTTTATTTTTTTAAACTGAGTCAAATTGGAATGTGTGATGAAGGGAGAGGTAAATAGCCTTGGTAGCATGTGGTCTTTTAAAATATTTGGTTTGTTACTCTTCTAACATTTTTTAAAACTTATTTTAATATTAAAGTATGTCCTCATAGGGAATACATTATCGTTTCTAATTCTGTATGTGATCCTGGAGTCTTCCCTTGCTATAGAACATCAGGTACATGGGCTTGTTCCCTTGCCTAACCATTGTTCTCTGAGTATTTTCCTATCTCTAGGAGCTACTTACCTATTCTCTGATCAGTGTGACTTCCTGTTTCTGCAAGTGTATTAGCTACCTATTTCCATGTCACAAATTATCCCCAAACTCTAAGCAGTTAAAAAAATAAACATTTTTCTCAATTTTTTTGTGGGTTAGGAATCCAGAATCAGCTTAGCTATATGGTTCTTCCTCAGTAATTCTCATTAAGTTGAAGTAAAGCTGTCAGCCAGGTATGAGTCATTTAAAGGCTCCAGTGATGCCACAGTTCAGCCACAGTTGCTTAGTATGCCACGTGGTCCTCTCCATAGGCTCTTTATAACATGGCATCTTATTTACCCTAATGTGTGTGATCAGAGAAAGAGACCAAGAGACAGACACACAGAGAGAAGGAAAGGATGTAATAAGGAAGCCAAAATCTTTTTATAACCTAGTATAAGGATAACATAACTTCTGCCATACTTTATAAAATTAGAAATGAGCCAGTAAAGCCAGCCTACATGTAAGGAGCTTTAATAAATACCACATGTAAGGTGGTACCATTTGGGACTGTCTTAAGGGCTGCCTTTTCATAGAAATCAAGGTTGTGAGCTTTTGGCTTTCTTTGTGACAGTAGCCTTCTGCCCCCCCCCCCCCCCCAACTACAAAATTAATTTTAGCTTGTGCTTCCATCTTTTTGTTTGTTTTGCTATTGGGCATATTTTTTGTTGGTTTTCTTTTATCTGTAGTCATGCGGGGGTGGGGGGGACGCTTTAGAGTCAATCTATCAAACTTTTACAAATCTCTCAAAATATCATAGATACCATCTAAAATCATCCCCAAATGTAGTAGTATGCTTGGAAAGATAGTGAGATCCACAGGACTGCATCTGTTTTATCAGCACTTAACCATCAGACAAGCATATTGGGAAAACACATATGTATTAGGTTAAACTAATCAATGTGAGTTCTCAAGTTACTCCAACTTTAAGCTTCTATATTTCCAGTCCTAAAAGTCTGATGTCATCCTCTGTGGGATCCCTGTGAGTCAAAGTCATCGGTGACCTGCTTTAATATTTAGGTGTCAAATATTTGGCAACTATTTTATGGATTTGTCTGTCAAGGCCATTTCCTAGCTGATCTGAGACAGCTGCCTGATTGAATGTCTGCCCTATATATTATTAATTTCACTCTTAGAACCACTTCCAATGACAAACCATGTCTTGTCATTTTCAACCTTCTTTATGCCATTACAGTAGACATCTCCTGAGTATCTACATGAAGATTTGTTTCTGCCAACATGGAAATATTTTCCAGAATGAGACAAGAGTCTTGAACTGGTCTCTGAAGTGGTCATTCTCAATTGACTAAATTACATATCATATGTGTGGTGTCAAAGTAGAGAAGATAATGGAATAACAAAACCTTTGGCATAAACCTACAATATAAAAACAATTTTTTCAAATTCAGGCATTTTTAAAAAATGTTTTATTTTGAGAGACTGAGACATACAAGGAGGTGAAGGGCAGAGAGAATTCCAAGCAGGTGTCATGCCATTAGCACAGGAGCTTGATGCAGGGCTTGATCTCATAACCATGAGACCATAACCTGAGCTGAAATCAAGAGTCTTGACACCTAAGCAACTGAGCCACACAGGCACCCCTAACATTCATGTGTTTTAAAGACCTTTTTACATGTATTAAAGTTTTTTAAAGATATAATGCCACTATCAATTAGGTAAGATTTATTATCTCAATTATACAAATAAAGGAAAATAAGAAAGGGCAATAGTTCTCCAGTGATACAGCATTTTGTTATGGAATCTAAAAAGAACCCCAAATCTAACTCGTAGCCCAGAAAAGTTTCCATAATACTGTTTTTGCCTCTCTTACTACAATAATCTTGAATAATTGAGGCCAGTTTCCACTTGCTTTAGTTAAAATTGTTATGGGCTATTCCCAGAAATGTTCAGTAGAAACATCACATTTCACACTTCTCATCCCTAATATACACTGTCTTCAACCTGCCCGGAAATTGGAACACCCTGGTGTTTCTTAACATCCTGGCAAACTCCAAGTCAATTTCAAATTCTCTGTATTTTCAGAATGTCCCTGTAATGTAGATTGAGATGGGACAGTTATATTCATTTTGAACTCCTTCCCAGTGTAGCGTACAGAGCTCTTGGCCCCAGACTCTCTCAGAGGCTGAGACTATAAATACATAAATTTATTTCCCTTTATTCCCCCTGTCCTATTCATCTCCTGTAATCTAATGGGGTTCAATTTAGTCTTGATTATGCTATAACCTCTTCATGCTCAGTGCCAATCAACTCCACCTCTTTTCTATTGTCTAAAACAGTCTACTGAGGTAATTAGATAAAACGAGAAAAGTAGCCCAAGGTTGACTACAGTTTATCTAGATGTGTTTTTTAGCTACACTAAAGAACAAGCACAGTATTCCGAATATTGTCATAAAAGTGACCTGGTATGGTAGGATTGTATAACCTGGGAACATTATAAGTTTAAAAATATATCTGGAAGTACTTAGCATTTCCTGGGTATTAGTCAAACGACACTGTTTTTGGTATAGCATTCATAACAGTGCTGTGAAACAGACACTTTAATTTTCCATCCTTTTAGAAGGGAGTTTGTTATGTTTTACCTAATGAGTTTGTGTGCTCACACATGCTTAGTTGGGAGGGACTAAACTGATTACTTCTTATAGCATTAGGTGAGGCATTTTAGGTCTGACTTGAAAGTACCGTGTACTGTTGTACACAAAGCGGGGGAGCATTTTGAAGTTTCTGTATGAGGTGAAGGAAAAAGACAATGAGAATAGTGTAGAATCATGAACTAGATGAAGAATCATCAAAACTTTGATGAGATTATTAACCTTACTACTTGGTGTAAATAAATTATTTTTTACAGAAATCAGATAATAGGCTCGATTTCATAACCAAGGTATCAAACCAAAAGGAACAGAAATTTATGGCAACTTTGAATTCTTTTCTGAAACTTTACACATTCATAAAATTGATTTGGATCAAGCTCAATATGCTTTCTAGAAGCCAAGTGCCTTGCTTATATCTAGTTTACACAGTGGTATAGTAATTATCACAAGATTGAATTTTACTAAAAATTTGTACACATTTTAGGTAGAATGTATGTCAATAAACTAAGAAAATTATATGGGAGAAAATCATGAACCTCTAAGTGAAAGAGCAATTGTGATGTACAAATTCTATGGTTTGTCAATGTAGTATACTTAAGAATGTCCAAATCAGAAGTAAGATTTACATCCTCATAACCTATAAATGCTTGAACTGCATTTGAAAGGGTAATGGAAAATATCTAGCTGGCTAGGTAACAATATTTTATCTAAAATCTAGTAGAAATTTATAGTGAGAGCATGGCATCAGATTACTTCAGGTTTGACTTCTAGATCCTATATGTCAGCTTAAAAACCTTGGAAAAGTTAATCTTTCTATTTGGCTCTCTGAGATTGATAACATGTTATCTGTCATAGAATCATTGTAATGACTAACATAAATGAGGTAATAAAGAGTAGAATTTTGGAAGTGTAATATAGACAAAAAATGCTATTCATTGTCATTATTTTTGTCTCTTGTAAATTTTATTTTTTTAAGTTTATTTATATTCATTTAGAGAGGGGGGAGAGGGAGAGAGAGCAAGCAGGGGAGGGACGGAGAGAGGGGGAGACAGAATCTCAAGCAGGCTCCACAATATCAGTACAGTGCCCAACGTGAGGCTCAAACCTAGGAACAGTGAGATCATGACCCGAGCCAAAATCAAGAGTAGGGCACTAAACTGATCAACCCAGGTGCCCCTGTCTCTTGTAAATTTTAAGTTAAATTGGCCTTTTTGGTATTCTGTGGTGAAATGGGAAGAATGCATAAAGTATTTCTGCTGCATCCTGAAGCATTATGACTGTCTCAGGGAAAAGCACCTGTGTGACACCAGAGCTGTGATGGGAACTAGCCACTGTCTTCTTGAAATACCATTTTTCCTTGAAAGGACAACTTCAGACAGACTGGTTATTCAGACTTGAGGATTTGGCAGAGACATTATAGAAATGAATGTCATTTCAAGGAAAACCATTGAAAACATGGGTTTCCAATGATAAATTGAGGTTTTTGAGCAAATATTAGAATTTTCAGAAACCTGTATCTGCCACCCTGAGCTTGACAGGCTCTTATCTGATGATATTGGCAGGGATGTTAGCCGTCGTGATTTTTTTTAATATGGTTTGGTGAAGTACATTAGATTTTATAATGTCCATATAATTCAGTGAACCAATATTTTTCAAGTAACTAGTGTATGATATTTAAAAAATCCTGCATGGTCATTTAAAGCACAAGATAGGCCAACAGATTTCAACATAAGACCACGT
Source organism: Acinonyx jubatus (assembly GCF_027475565.1). Taxonomy (NCBI): domain Eukaryota; kingdom Metazoa; phylum Chordata; class Mammalia; order Carnivora; family Felidae; genus Acinonyx; species Acinonyx jubatus. Next base: position 59,891,900 of record NC_069380.1, read on the forward strand.
AAAGTTCACTGATAAGGCTTCAGATTGTACATCACAATTGTAACCTTTAAGACAGTATCCTTTACCTAGTTTTAGTGTTGAGTCAAAAAGTATCCACAGTTAACTGAAAAGGTTATTAAAATACTCCTTCCTGGGGCGCCTGGGTGGCTCAGTCGGTTAAGCGGCCGACTTCAGCTCAGGTCACGATCTCGCGGTCCGTGAGTTCGAGCCCCGCGTCGGGCTCTGGGCAGAGCCTGGAGCCTGCTTCCGATTCTGTGTCTCCCTCTCTCTGCCCCTCCCCCGTTCATGCTCTGTCTCTCTCTGTCTCAAAAATAAATAAAAAAACGTTAAAAAAATTAAAATTTAAAAAATTAAAAAAAAATAAAATAAAAAAAATAAATAAAATACTCCTTCCTAACCTATCTGAGGCCAGATTTTCTCCACATATTTCAACCAAAACTACCATAATACCACAGACTGAATTCAGAAGCATGATTGAGAATCAATGTGTCTTCTGGAAATCCAGACATTAAAGGGATTTGTAAATCTGTAGAATAACTGTTCTATTCTTGCTAATTCTTCTGGGAAACATGTGTCATTAAAAAACAACAACAACAACAAAAAAAACTTGGCCTCCTTGGTATTTGTCAAACACACTTAGCATTTATCTATCTCGGCAACTTTTGGACATAAGGTTTGTCTCCTTTCCAGCTTAATTCCCTTATTTGTTTTCATAACTCACTTGTTTCATTCTGGTTTCTTTTTAGAAAGACATAATCAGAGATGCCTTCTTTACCTAGTCAAAAAGTGTTCTCAACTATTTTTGTCAATCACCATTTGGTATTAAATTTATTTATAGTTTTCCCTCCCACACTAATATGGAAGCCCCATGAGCAGACACACCTGCAGACCTCGCCCCATTTTCCTCAGTACATTTTTTACTGGAACTGAAATATTCTTTTATAAGATTGTGGTCAAGAGTGCATAGGAAGTTTACAGAGTAACATACCGTAAAAAGTCCTATGGAATAATCAATGGAAAAGCAACAGACTAAGCTCTTCCATAAATAGTTGAAGAAAATTGCTATGAATGAGAAAAAGAGTAATACAAAGTATCCAAATACTCCCAGATGTCATGGGTTTAATATTACTTTCACAAATAAAATTTAAATATATGTACAATAGCATATGTTAACCTTTACTAAATTGCATTAGCTGAAGAAATATTTAAATTCTAAAATGTTGACTAAATTTTGAGAGATGTTTAGTGAATACACAGATTTGAAAACGGGACTGTTTGAATTTCAAAGTATATTAATAGTACTTCAAGAAAATTCCTTGTGTGGTAGAAATCCTTGTGGTAGTAAGGTGCCCTAGTCTTCTGGCTTCCTTTACTATACTTAATCCACAACTCACCAGTAACACACACATAGGTGGGCACATAAGACAGATTATTCATTTCTATTTTTCTGTGAGAATTCTTGATTTGACACTGGGAACATTTACCTGCTAGAAAAAAAGTGGCAAAGTAGTATTGGGAGAGCCAAAGCCAATAGGAAGTAAAGACCTAATCCCATATCCATATTAGTATAGAATGAAGCTATTCCTTGACAAGTAGAGATTGATTCGTGGTGGTAACTCCAGTTCCAAGGACTGACAACCATGATCCCTGCAATTCATTCAATTCTGTAAGCTTTTTGTATCTTTTCCAAATACATGAACCAACATGTTTACTTTTTTAGACTATTTGGAGTGCTTTTTAACCTATAAAAATGTTTACCATTATTGTAGCCAAACAGTTTTGGAAAAATCTGAATTGACAGTAGGTTCAAGAGCTTTATAAATATCAGTAACACACAAAACAGGCAAAATGTATCACGTTTCACAAATGTATTTGATCACAAAATATTCTATTACCTGCAAAAACAAAAACACTTGGAAGACAAAGTTTACCATAAAATACCTTAGAATTAGTTTTTCTCCTACCTGATCTCATACAAATATTTAGGAACTCTCCCAAATACTTGGACAAATCTTTTCCATTACATGTACTTTCCCTCTGTTGAATAACTTATTCCATAAACATAATTTCTTCATAAACATATTTCTACTCACATTGTTAGAGTTCAGTTTTTACTTTCTGCAACCATTTTTAATGCTTGTCATTTTCATCTTCTCTTTCTACTGTCTCAAACTTTAAATTACAATTAGGTATTTCTCTCCTTCCCTAGATGATAAACTTTTCAGTTCCAGGGACAGCATTTTATTAATTCTTGTGTCCTCATTACTGTATACAATAATATGGTAGAGGATGACATCTTGAGTTGACTTGAATTAAAATTAGTCACAAATTACAATATTGCATATAATCTCAGCTCATCTTTATTGCTCCATAAATGTTTTTCTTCCTCTATTTCCTTTGTAAATATAACTTTACATGGAGCATAAAGACAGAAACTGAAAGAAGAGGTAGAACAACAGAAAGATCTTTTAGTAACTCTTCATTTCACTTAGCCTGGGTATGAGGTCCTAGCTACTCTTCATTAGGGCTTTCAGTTCATTTGCCCCCCTTTGTCCCCATACTTCCCATTTGATTCTTCTGCCATGTACTGTCACCTGCTCTTGTCTTTTTCTACAGTCCAGTAGAGACTTAATCACTCTAAGCATTCTATAAAGATTTTAATAATTAGTCTGCTTATTCTCTTCAGTGCTGTTATGGTAATTCTCGGGGATTTCAACATACACATAGATGACCCTATAATCTAACCTCACTTTTAACTTCTACTCTTGCAGTCAGCTTTTCTCCTACCACTACTGCAGCCACCACATCTGTGAAAGTAAATTAAGATCTGGCCATTACCAGTAATTGTTAACAAGTATCCTACACTTCAACGTGTTTGCCCATGTTTTTAACAGTCCAATCCTAGCATGTAGAGTCCAAAACTCTAGCATGTATTTATTATACTTTACTGCCCTAATCTTATAACTTTAATTCAAAGAGAGAGAGTGCATGTGGGAGAGGGGCAGAGAGAGAGGGAGTCACAGAATCTGAAGCAGGCTCCAGGCTCCAAGCTGTCAGCACAGAGCCCAATGCAGGGCTCGTACTCAGGAACCGTAAGATCATGACCTGAGCCGAAGTCGGATGCTTAACTGACGGAGCCACACCTGCTGGCACCCCATAAAGTTATCAGTTCATTACTCATAAAACTCCATGTGCACACACCCCCCTCACAGACCCTTCTGTAGACCTGTATAGTGTTTAAGTTCTGCTGTGTGAAATTAAATACACCATACTTCCTGATTCGTACCTGGACTCACTAAGTTGAATGTGGCTGGAGAAAACATGCAAGTTATCTGGTCTCAGTTTAAAACCATGAGCATTAACCTCAAGTGGATTCTTAGAACTTCCAAGCAATAAGAAAGCATTATTTCATCCATTATTCCAATATCCTAGACACTGAATTTTCACTTTTCCTAATACCACCAGCAGTTCGTTTGTTTTCCTCACTCCAGCATTTGTACTTCTTGCTTTCTCTCAAAGAGAAGTGAAGCAATCAGAAGAAGAATCCATCTGTGACCTGCCATCACTATCTGAACCTACCTACCTACCTACCTACCTCTGTCTTGCTATCGTAGAGAAAATGCCTGTTTTCCTATCAAAGCTTCACTCCAGTGCTTCTGCACTGGTTTTTATTCCCTCTTAAAAGTTATGGTTAATCTATTATCCCCTTTCATGTGCATGATTTTTACTTGGTCAGTTTGATCTTGCTCTTCAGGATAAAACCATGTGTCATACATACATCCTGTTTTGAGAGAAAACCATCATTCCCTAACTTAACACTTCCTTAAGTTTTTATTTCATTCGTCGTCTACACTTATGATAAAATTCAACAGCTTAGACTAATATCTCCTTTTTTAATCTGCTTTCTCATCTTAGAAAGTCACTCCAATAAACCTTTGTATCTCAGATTATTTTCCATGTTAAAAGTGCTATTTCTTAACAATGGTGGAAAACTGAGTCATTGATTTTCCAGACAGTACACTAACTCATTTTCCTCTTTATTCATGAGCCCCTCCTTTTTGTTCTCTTTACTGGTTTACATCTCACCTTCTTGATCTCTAAGCATTAAAGTAGTTCAAGTTTCAATTTTGACAACCTTTCTATCTGCACAAAATTTCTTGATTTCATCTATAGTGTGGTTCAAATACCATACGTATATTCTTACCTTCTCATTGAGCTCTCAGTCCAAACTGAACTCTTTATCTTCCCCATCAGACCTTGATGTGTCACTTGATATGTTACTCTGACTCCTATCCAATCAGCAAATCTGTTGGCTCTGAGTCCATGATATATGCAAAATACAGGCATCATCACCTCTTCTGCCGACTAACTTCAAAATAGTTTCTACTTCTATGAAAAATATCATTGGAATTCTGACAAGGATTGCATTGTATCTCTATATTGCTTCCTATACAATGAATATTTTAACAATACTAATTCTTTCAAGAAACATGGGATTTCTTTCCCTTTGAGTTGTCAGTTTTCTTTCATCAGTGCCTTAGAGTTTTCATTGTATATTCAGTTATATTTCAGCACCTTAAATTTATTCCTGAGTATTTTATTTTTCTTAAGGCTATTGTAAATAGGACTGTCATCTTAATTTCTTCTTCAGGTAGTTCACTGGTACTGAATAGGGAAGCAATCGATTTTTGTATGATGTTGTATCCTGAAACTTTACTGAATTTTTTTCATTCATACTAACAAATTTTTTGTGGAGTCTTTAGTTTTTTTTATGTAGTTTAAGAGACTATTTTACTTTTTAATTTTTATTCCAGATATGTTTTATTTCTTTTTATTGCTTAACTGCTCTGGCTAGGACTTTATTTTATTGGGTAAAAGTGATGAGAATGGGCATCCTTTTCTTGTTCTTGTTAAGACAAAATCGCTGCCTTTAATAAAAATATGGCTTACTAATTAGGATAAACGGTAATTAAAAAATAACATTACAACCTAGAATAGCCTCTAAAGAATAAAATATATGGTACTTCTGATGACAATAAAGTAAAAAAAAAAAATAATGCAAATATTTCAAGAAAGAGTACCAAAGGTAAAATGAAAAGGAAACAAATGGAAAACAAGATGATTGACTTAATCTAAACCCATACCAGTGACCACATTAAATGTAGATGAGCTAGGGGAGCCTGGGTGGCTCAGTGGGTTGAGTGTCCAACTTTGGCTCAGGTCATGATCTCAGTTTGTGAGTTTGAGCCCCGCATCATTCTGTGTGCTGACAGCTTGGAGCCTCCTTCGGATTCTGTGTCTCCCTCTCTCTTTCTCTGTCCGTCCCCTGCTTGTGCTCTGTCTCTCAAAAATAAATGTTAAAAAGTAAAAATAAAAAAATGTAGATGGGCTAATAGCTCCAAATAAAAAGTTAGAGATTATCAGTAAGTGAAGACACCACTGTATGCTGCTTATAAGAGACGAAACTGGGGTGCCTTGGTGGCTCAGTCAGTTAAGCGTCCAACTTTGGCTCAGGTTATGATCTTGTGGTTCATGAGTTCAAGCTCCACGTCAGGCTCTGTGCAGATAGTTCAGAGCCTGGAGCCTCCTTCAGATTCTGTTTATCCCTCTCTCTCTCTGCCCTTCTCCCACAACCCCCCCCCCAAAATTAAACATTAAAAAATGAAAAACACCACAAATAGATGGCAGTCAGAATGCTAAAAAGAAATATACCATGTAAGTTGTAATTCTAAGAAGCCTAACATGGTATATATATTACCATGAGACAGACTTGGCTTCAAAACAATGTTACTAAACATATATAAATACTATAATTGTCATATTACATGTATGTACCTAATAGAGCTTCACATATACATGACATAATTCTAAATGTGTACTAGAAACATAACATTGAAAGAAAAAAAGGACATATCCATAATTGTAAAATTGAAACTTAATATTCCTCTCAATTGCAAAAAAAGTAGAAAAATAGGGACACACACACACACACACACAATTTGAACATTACTACCAGCCAATCTGAGGAAATAGAAAGCTATAGAACACTATAGCCAACAAGTGGATTGCACAATGTTCTTTTTAAGTCCATGAACGTTCCCTGTTATTGGAGTGCATATTTGTGCAACCCAAAAATTTATATGTTGAAGCCCTAACTCCCAATGAGATGGTATTTGTTGGTAGGTCCTTTAGGAAATGGTTAGATTTAGAGGAGGTCATGAGGGTGGAGCCCCTGTGATGGGGTTAATATGCTTATAAAGAGAGAAAGTACAAGCCAGGAAAAGGGCTCTCACCAGAATTCCATCAATGCTGGCACCCTGACTACAAATTTCTAGTCACCAGAGTTGCGAGAAATAGATTTCTGTTAGGTCACCTAGTCTGTGGTATTTTTTAAAATGTTTGTTTTTGAGAGAGGGAGAGAGAGACAGAGAAGGGAGAGAATCCCAAGCAGGCTTGGCATTGTCAGCTCAGAGCCTGACGCAGGGCTCAGTCTCATAAACTGTAGATCATGACCTGAGTCAAAACCAAGAGTCAGATGCCTACCCAACTGAGCCACCCAGAAACCTTTGGTCTATGGTATTTTCTAATAACCCTACAAGACTAAGGCATACCCCAGTGTAGACAATGTAATAGTCCATAACATAAGTCATAGTCAATTTCAAAAGTTGAAACCTTCTCAATATACTTTATGATTAAAGATTAATAAAAACATGCATATAACCCCAAGTTATTTGGAAACTAATCAATGTACTTTTTTTCCCCCTTACATTGAAGTATACTTGATGCAGAATGTTAGAGTAGTTTCAGATGTACAATACAATGATTCCACAAGTCTGTGTTCGGCTCTGCTCACCACAAGTGTAGCTATCATCTGTCACCAGGCACTGTTATTATAACATCATTGATTATAATTCCTCTGCTATAGCTTTCTTCCCTGTGACTTATTCATTCAATACCTGGAAGCCTGTGTCTCCTACTCCCCTTCACCCATTTTCCTCAACCCCCATCCTAGGAAATCAGAAAATATTTTTAACTGAACACTAATGAAAGCACACTGTATCGAACTTTGTGAGATGCAGCTGAAGCAGTGCTTTGAGAAAAAATCTTAATTATAAATGTTTATATTAGAAAAAGGTAACATGTAAATATAAATATCCTAAGCTGTTATCTTTAGAATGTGAGTGGGGTGTGGAAATAAAGCAAAGCAAACCCAATATAAATGGGGCGGGGGGAGAAACCAAACACCTTGTATCGTTCTACTTATATGAAGCATAACCTGCAATACTAACCTGAAATAGTTAACCAGAGGCAAGAGTAATGCTTGCCTCTGTGATACAGGTGGAGGAAAGGGGCATGAGGGAAGATTTTAGGGTGATGACAGTGATCTATATTTTGATGTGTCAATTTTATGTGTGTACAGGTTGGTACAAACTCAAATGTACAGCAAATATCTGTATCTTCTGTATGTAATTTTAACTTAGGAAAAAAAGAATTAAAAAATGCATTGTATATAAACGTTAACCTATCCAAAGCAACATGTCAGAGTATACTCATCATTGGTATGCATTCTGACAACTTACATTCTATTTTCAGGTCTATTTTTTTATTTAATACAGCTGGCTCCAAATATTTTTATTGATTTTTATCACCTTAAGATCACTTATCTGCTTGCTGGATAGAGAACAATACCTTAGAATCCATAATGTAGTTTTACTTCACTCTTTATAGTAAGACGGTGTGATCATTGAGTAATAGAGAACAAGACTTGAAACGAATTTGTTTCTATATTTGAAATATGAACTAAATGCAAAGAAATGTTTCATTTCTTGCATTAGTAACTCATTGTTTAGGATCTTTTCCTTTCATGGAGGTGGGGAGAAGTCTATAAGTAGTCATTACTCAACAGCTGTAATATGATGTTAGACTAAAATGGGACCAGTTTTTATCTGAAATACAATCCTCACAGCTGGCAAGTGTTAGAACATTATCTCTTAGAACTTCTGTAAAATCTGTAGCAAGTTATCTTTAAAAATGCAAGAAATCAGTATCTATTGAATTTGTGTTATTTCATTTGTTTTGATGTTTTTTAAACTTGGTTGAAAAGCACATGTACATGCATACTCATACATACATGCCCACATGTTTTAACAAATAGACTTGACAGAAATATAAGTCAAGAAGTAAAGTGGAACTGCCGGAAATGAAGAATTATAAAGATCAGATAGGCGTACAGTTTCTTTCAAATATAGCACATAAGGTATGTGGGGGTGGGGTGGAGATAAAACCACTACATGCAGATAAATTCTTTTAAGGATGTCATTTCTGCTTCAAATGTAGGTGTTTGCTTCTGTAGGACTTGTGTGGGTGTCAGTGTGATTGTGTAAAATGTTGGAAATAAGGAGTAATTTATTTTTAGTAGACACATCTACTCATGAAGACATCAATATATAAATGAATCTATGGTTTCTAGGCCTTTGTTTATCCTAGCAAGGATTGAGAGAACTGAAAGGAACTGAAACCAATTTGTCTCTTTCACATTGGAGAATTGAGTATCTTTTATGATAGGAAATACCATACCCCAAAGGAGAATGGAGGTGCTCCTTTGAAAGCACAGATTTTGGTTGAATTTGAGGAAGTCTGGGGAATATTGGAGGGAGAGAGACTGGGGGATGCATGCCATATCAGTGCTTGAGGCTGTCAAAAGATAATTGGGTGACACAGACTTTAAGAACTATTCCCAGGTTTTACTGCAGCATCTTAGGCATTTTTTAAGAGTGTTTAGAAGAATTACATTGCTTTGTCTTTGCTTTTGGATGTGCATCTGAATTCAACAACATGCTAAAATAGTTCTGAAGAGACCCGCTTTGACGGAGTATATTAGTAAGTTCAGAGGAGTTATATTAGTAAGTTCAGACTTTCTTTGCGTTTAAAGCATATATGTCAGCTATTTTGTTTTCAGAACTAAAGTAGCTCATTATTAAAGAGTGTCTCTTTTTCTTTTAAAAGTGTGTGTGGTCCATAGTGAATTCATAATAATCATTTGCTTCACTAATGTGCTTTCAGTTTTTGTGTCTTCGTGTTTTTTGTTTTTTTTTTTTTTAATTTTCTGCTTCATTGTTTTCGTGGGTTTTTTGTTGTTGTTGTTGGTTTTGTGTTTTTTGTTTGTTTGTTTGTTTTGGTTTGGTTTGTTTTGTTTTGCAACTTAACACTGTTCACTCTTTTGGCCAAGTATACATATAGCAACACCAAGTCTTCTTACCCACAGATCTTTCATTTATTCCTCCCATTACTGTCAACTCTGCCCCAGATTGATAATTATTTTGTAGCATTAATAGTATTCCTTTTCATGAAATAACTTAATAGTTACTGATGGGTTAAACTGACTCCTGTAATATGGATAGGATTAGTACTCCTGTAGCACTGACAATATTGGTCACTGATTGTTAGGTAGCCTGACTTAGTTGACATGTCTGCCTTTTCCTTCTCACGGTGGCAGTATCTTTTCTGAAGCACCATTGTTGGTCCAGTTGTCTCCATTTCTAAGGCAGTCCTACCAGGAACAGTGCGTATGTCATCTCCTTGCTCCTTAGGTGAGAACTCTTCCGAAAGGGATAGAGTGACTCAGATCAGGAAATCAGAAGCCAGTAGCCTGCATATCCTTTGCTCTTAATGAGAACCATAATTTGATTAATCAAATGGATGAACAAAAGCTCACATCATGACCGGTCGTAGCACTTCAGGATCTGCTCTTCCCAGTGTTGAATCCATTTGCAGCACTGGACTTGTGCCTTGGCATGTTTTTATTTTCAAAGTTGAACTGCTGCCTGGGATGCCTTGTTTCTATCTTCTACTTATTAGTTGGAACTCTGGAGGCCAAGAGGTACCTGAATGGTGTCCAAAGTACTAACTTCTTAGTGTTCATTTTACCACTTTGCTTTTTCTCTTGGGATCAACCTTTGCAGTTTTGGTAATTCCGATATACTGTTACTCTCCTTCTAATCCAGGATTTCGGAAGCTCTAGTGGTATATATATAGGCTCATGAATGATTTGTATGTGAGCTCATCAGTACACATTTTCCAAACAATGAACATTTACCCTCTGAGATGATATTAATACTTTTACTTCTGTATCTGATGCTGATTAGGATATGAGGACTCCAGAATATTGCTGTCTGAGTAATCAAAGCCTTAAAATTTTTCAGCGTGTTATATATAGGCTGCCATGCTTGACATGAAAACTAAATGGAAAACTGTGCTTTATATCTGAATATATTTATTGGTACAGAGATTACTGTGAAGCTATGAATGTAATTATTAAATCTTTTTATTACTGTATAATCAACGATTTCATATGCAACTTAACTATAGGTTAAGTTTCACTTATAGTTAAGTTTCACTAGAGGTGAAATAGTGACATTTCTAACTTGGATTTCTGTGTTTTTTAATTTCCAAATCTAATATTAAAACATACCTTCAGGGGTTCCTGGGTGGCTCAGCTGGTTAAGCCTCCAACTCTTGGTTTCAGCTGAGGTCATGAGCCCATGGTTTGTGAGATCAAGCCCCACATGGGGCTCTGTGCTTGGAGCACAGATCCTTCTTGGGATTCTCTCTCCCCCTCTCTTTGCTCCTCCCTCACTCATTCTCTCTCAAAATAAACTTAAAAAACCATACCTTTAAAGTCTCTATAATTGAAGAGGGCATCTTTTGGGATGAGCACTGGGTGTTGTATGGAAACCAATTTGACAATAAATTTCATATATTAAAAAAAAGAAAATAAAGTCTCTATATAATATTTGCCATTGAAAATTATTTCTACAGTCTGAAAACAAAATTAGAAGCAATGAGATGAAATTTGTATCAACAACTCTTTGGGTGTATTAAGTACTTTTAAACATTTCATGTAGGTAAACAGTTTCAATAGTTTGTGTTTCCTTAGTGTTATCTAAATAGGGTGAAGACCAATGAAATTCAGTATCCTGAATTATTGTACAAACAACCCTGTCTCTTCAGCTCCCTGGCACTTCTGAAATTGAGGCTCTCAAAATTTCTCACCTAAATTATTGCAGTAGTCTCTTAAACATTTTCTTCCCTATAAATTTCATCCTGTTTCCCATTCACCATGCACACTGATGCCAAGTGATTTTTCTGGAGTACTTGATTAGTTCATTCCGTGACCATCAAGCATTTCATGTCTCTTCAGTTGCCCTCCATCTAAAATTTTAAACCTTTGTACAAGATGCATAAGTTACTCATTCTGGTTCCTTACTTATTTCTTAAAACCATGTCTTTTATATTCAAATTTGATTTCCTAGGCTGTGAGTTTTTACATGATAGTTCCCAATTTCTTTGACAAGCTGGCTTTCTGTTAGGGTCAACTAATAGGCATTAGGAGAAAATCATATGATGAGAAGAATGGATAAGAACGTTTCTTTATATTTCCAAGTTGCTGTCAGTATTCCTTTAGTGACCCTGTTCAGTTTCTATCAATTTCCAGAGTCATTTGCAGCCCCAGCTGTCTGGGGCTTACTCACAGGTGTACCAAGAGTAAACGAGCCATGCCTTATTGTGAGAGTACCAGCCATGCCACTCTCCTAATCTGCTGGAAAACTGGCTTCCCTGAGACTGCTGTCCATGGCTGAGTCCCTGTCAGGCTTGTCTCTTTCTCCCTGGTAGAACAACCTCGAGGTCTAGGATTGCTGCATCCCTCTAAGATCCTATCTCATGCACAGCTTCTCTGTGCCACTGGATTCTCATAATATCTCTTTTAGGTTTCCTAGCAGTAGGGTTTGGAACTAATTTCTGTAATTACTGTTTTCTAGATAACCCCAAGGTAGTCATTTTTCTCTTATCCAGTACATGTGTAATAAATTCCATCTGTCAAACTCCATCTTCTCTAAATTTGTAAGTACAGCTCTGTGATGGTAAATTTTTAACAACTGGTTCTCTGGTAGGGTGGGGCAAAGGGATCCATGATTTTTAAAATTTGCTCATTTCTAAGGTATGAATACTTCCCATCATGACAGTTTTCAATCTACTGATACGAGGTCCCTGAATATGGAGTTAGAAAGATAAGTACACAATGGACTCGCCATTATGGACCCATTTCAGCACACAGAGTATTTTTTTGTGTTGTGGCTGCACCATGAGTGAAACATCAGAAAATGGACCCTCACAGATGGAATTCTGAGATTGTTTCTTTAAAATGGAAAAAAAAAAAAAGTTCTTCTGGGAATATGGCATACCTTGGCATCTGGATTAAATTATAGTCACTAGTCACTTAGATTGAAGCACCTGAGGAAGATAAGGCTTTGGTGAGTCATGTTGCTGTTACTGTACATGAGTGTTCGTGATGGTAGCTATTAATGGTATAAGTCTGAACAGAGTTTACAGAATGAAAAGGACAAACTTGGGAAATAAAACCAACTTTTAAGTCACAGTGATAGAAGCAGAGTTCTGTGGCAGACCTCTTGCACCTGTAAGGTACTTGTGACTGAAAATTATACCCAATGTAATTAACCATGTTGCTGAATTATGCTGTAAGCTGAAGCCAGAAATTTATCAAGTATTTAATGTATCAACTAGGAATCTTTTGTAAAGAAGTAGATTAATAACTTAAATGGATTCAAATGATTCTGAAAGATGTCCAAGGCTTCATTGTCAATGGAAGTAACCCACTTTTTATCTTAAAAATATTGTAAAAGAGAATGTTTATTCTAAAGATGCACTACTTCAATCCCTTATTTCATCTATAACTAGGTTATAATATGCTGCAGGGATTCAAGTGTGACATAACACAGGAAAAGATAGTATTTTTGCTAATTTGTATTTATGGAGGTTTAAGGGAAAATGTGTAAAATTGGATTTGAAAGATGTTAGAGTGAAGAGGATAAAATATAATCATGTGAGAAATTTATCTTTATAGGTAACTTATCAGATATGGATTCTAATTATTCCAGTAGTTGGAAGTGGCTTAAGGAATTTGTGCTGAGCTACTTGAAAGCTGAATTCAATAGTGGCTGTTCCTCACTGAGGTTAAAGTGTCAAAATTTCTTTGATATAATGTGAAGGGATGAATGAAATGAACATGCAGTGGAGAAGGAATGAATTTTTTATGAAAGACCTGCACATATACATACTGGCACATACTCATGACTTGGAAGAATATTTCTTTTTAAATTTTTTTTTTTTTACTGTTTGTTTTTGAGAGAGAGTGCACACTAGCAAAGAAGGGGCAGAGAGAGACACACACACACAGAATCTGAAGCAGGCTCCAGGCTCTGAGCTGTCAACACAGAGCCTGATGCAGGGCTTGAACTCACAAACTGTGAGATCATAACCTGAGCTGAGGACATAGGCTTAACTAACTGAGCCACCTAGGTGCCTGAAGAATAATCCTTAATTAAAGACTTGAGAGGGGTGCCTGGGTGGCTCAAGTGGTTAAGCCTCTGATTTCAGCTCAGGTCATCTTGCAGTTCTTGAGTTTGAGCCCCACATCGGGCTCTGTGCTGACAGCTCAGAGCCTGGAGCCTGCGTTTCCCTCTCTCTAAAATAAATGAACATTAAAAAAAAAATAGGCTTGAGAAATGCATTAGTGAAGGAAAACCAACTTCCATATAAACCTCTGTGATTGCTGGACCTTTTAGGAGGGGATGATGGTAGGAGATGCTGCTATGAAGATATTCCTAATTTCAGTGGTATTTTTGGAGAAGCTTTATTGCTATCTTAATCTTGAGCAATAAAGGGGATAAATTATATTTGGAAGCAGGGACAATAGGGTAACAAAATGATTTAAACTGCAGATTTTGATGGTGATAAAAAGATCCTCAGTTTGCCAAGACATGAAATCTATAAAAGTGTACCAAAGTGCTTGATTAAATGTACAGTTTCTAAATCTCAAGGCACAAATATAACTTAAATTTACTCAGCATATCTCAAGATCATATGAAACTCATAGATTGTAAATCATCCTATAGGCTATATTTATTAGAAGCTGTGGTTACTTATGAAAACTTTGCTGGCATAAAATTAAACTATCAAAAAATTAAATAAACAAACAAATCAATAAATAAATAAAACTATGTTTTAGCAGGTTGATATTGGTCCTGGACACTGAGTATGTGACTGTGGTCCACCAATGACCTGAGCCACCCAGGTGCCTCTGTCACATTCTTATTTATCTTACACGTAATAATTTCTCTAGATTGTAGTCAAATTTTGCTTGGTTCTTATTTCAATTGCACTGCAGTTTCAAGTGTGATCTCCTAACTGGAGGAAGGTCTGCATAACTGAAGCTCCTAATCTGGCAATTGCTTTTTACACTCTATGAAAGACGATTACTAGGAGTAGTTTCTTTTACCTGGAAAGTAAAACAATACATTCTCATGGTCTTGCCTCAGGTCTGTATTAATTGTCATCCTCTCTGCAGATAGTAGTGTAGAGATCTTGAGTTCCTTTACATAATGCAGAATATAAAACAGATTATCTATTGATGAGAACATGCTGATTAGTCTTGAGATTGAGGGACCAAATTAGTTAGGACACATACCTTCTGGAAGGGTAAAGAATTGTGAAAATTCAGTGTTCTTCCATTTCAGTGAAATTTACAGGGGACTAGTAGTCTGAAAGATTGTCATGGCATTCTCCTCAAATTAGGACACAGGTTGCTATTACATATACAACCTATCACTAAGACCTGAAAAGCTTGGTTGGGCTCCTTAAATGTTCGTGACAGCATACGTTGCATTCAAGTAATGCATAAGGGTGCAGAGTTTGAGTGGGACCCTGAGCATGAAAGGTTCTGCAACATTTCCAGGCTGGGATAAAAAATTTTCTCCTTGACTGTTCTTTCTAACCCAGCAGATCCAATTGTACTCTAATAAATCCATACATTATATTAAATCTCTGAAGAGCCCCAGCAGAAGAGTCACAAAGTAGATCCCTAGGGATTTGGGTTCTTCTTCAGATGCCTGAGATGTTCTTCATAGCTGACTGTTGGGCTTTAGAACTTAATACCTGTCCTTGGGACATAAAGTGCCTGTGTAGCCTGATGTGCCATTATAAATTGTAAGGAATCTATCACATTATAGGCTTTGGTATTGCAGCAATACACACTGTCCAACAGAAAATGGTTTATATGCTCCTGACTGAGCAAGGGCAGCTCCTCACGTACAAGTTTAAGTGTGGTTCAAATACTTCTGTAGTATCTACTCCTAACCTGCTAGTCTTTGTCCTCAGTCCACATCTATTTTCTCACAGGGAGTTTTTGGAATGTTTGTCAATTTTTTTTGAAGTCTATGTTCTACCCAGTATTTTTATTTTAACTGCCAACAGGCTCCAGGAGCATGAGAAGCATCCCTATAAGACACTAGCAAAGTCAGCAAGGAATACATTTGTCTGTCTTCTGTGTTTGAATCTGGAGAAGTCAAATGTACGTATTCTTTTCCACTGAGGATCAGAAAGTAATAGTTTGGCTGGATGGAAATGGAGGAATAACACAGTGTTTTGATTATCATTCATATTTAAACTTCCTTATATAAAATTATATATTTTAGTCACTATAATGACTCTTTCCACTATGTCTGCTATTATATTTTATGCAGAGAATGAGGGTTGGAATAATTATAAATTAATTTTGATTATGGAATAACTTGGTTGCCTTAGGGAATTTTAAAATTTGTATTCTTGTATATATGTATACTTACACATGTATATATTTTCATGTGTTTATATACATATGTATATGTGTATATATAAAATATATGTAAAACAATATGAATATGTAAATGAAGGACTATTTTATTCACTCATTTCATTTCTGTTTAACTTCCTTGAAGAGCTTTTTCTTGACCACTTGAAGGGAAATCTCAACATCCCCCAACACTTTTTACTTAATCTGCATTAGCTTATTCATATAAATCATAGTTATTTCCTTAACTGTTTATTTCCTATATCCATCTAGCAAATGGGAGTCATACAGCTACAGTCTGTGGCTTTGCTCCTAGCATATAGGAGAGTGCCTGTTTCAAAAATTTTGTTGGATGAAGTTAGAGGAGGGGAAGATCATTAGGAAGTTGCACTGTCACAAATATGGTTACTGACTTTGTCACTAAATAGTCATTAGTTTTTTTGGCATTCTTAATGTCACCATATTACAGTTTTATCACCTGCAAAATGGCAGTAATAAAGGTATCTTACCAGAAAGGTAATTTGTTTGTATCAAGTGACTTACTGTAAAATAAAGCATGTACATGACTGCTTATTATTTACGTACTGATTCTAGCAGAATCTTTTCCTTCCTAGTCACTTTACATTGCCATTGTTGACTTGAATGTTTGTTCCAAACGATGAACGTGAGTTCGCTTAACAAATATCTTCATGTTATCCATAATGTATAGATTGTATGGTTTAGAGAATAAAACAATTATAATTCAAAATTTTCTACCAATTTATCTCAATTTAAACATTAACATAGTTTATTATTTTTCTATGCATTGAATTTCTGTATTTAAACTACATGGGGCATCAAGCTGTGTTTTCAATTAACTCAAAAAATCTCTTTCCATTTGCAACAGTAAGGAGTCCCATCACAGAGGGTAGTATCAGCAATCTGTTTTTCATCTTGTAATTACACAAGAAATCTTCTAACAATGGAATGCTCACAAGAGAGATGATCCAGTATGCTCACACATAGCTACAGATCAGTTAAAATGTCTTACTTCAAGGTATCTTCAATTTTTTAAAAGATCGAGCTACTCTTTCTATATTTGACCCAAAGGCAAATAAGAAACACATGTACAGGTTCTTCATCTTGAGTTGTGCCTTTGTTTTTGTTTTCCTTAATTGATTTTCTTTATTGTTAAGTGTTTTTTTTTTTTTTTTATATGATGCAGTAGTTATATGTACTAGCTTGTGGAACCTAAATTTGCATCCTGTATTTATTATCAACTGTATGCCCTTAAACAAATTACTCAATATTTTTGGCTCGTAATTTCATCTTTAAAATGGAATAATAACACCTCATTGAATTAGTGTGTATGTATGTGTATGTGTATATATATATATATATTTTTTTTTTTTTTGAGAGAGAGAGCGAGCACGGGCATGCATGTGTGAGTGGGAGAGGGGCAGAGAGAGAGAGGGAAACACAAAATTTGAAGCAGGTTGCAGGCTCTAAGCTGTCAGCAAAGACCCCAATGCGGGGCTCGAACTCATGAACTGTGAGATCATGACCTGAGCTGAAGTCGGACACTTAACCGAGTCACCCAGGTGCCCCACATTAGTATAATTTTTAAAGAAATTAAATGATTTATAGCAGATAGAACTATTCCCTTTATTCAAGTATATGAGTTCAGCTGCTTTCTGAAAACCTGATCAGTTCACTTAAGGGCTTTTTGTAGCCTAAAGCAAGCTTTTTAGCTTGGCAAAAGGTCTTTGATAGTATATTACCTTTCTGTCCTTGCTCCTTGCAGAACTTCTCCTTTGGTAATTTCTTTTGCAGCCAGGTCAGAGGACAGTTTCCCCAAAACACCATATTTATTCTTTGTGATGTTTTTGTTGAGGATGAACTACAAACTGCTATTTGGAAAACTGTTTCTTATTCAAGATTCAGTAACACCATAATGTTCTCTAAGATATTAAATAAAAACTTTCTCTGTCTTTCAGTCTGCCATTTACCTGTATTATACTTCTGTGTACTTCATTTATGGTCTCTTTCACTAAGTTACATAAATGATAGTGATGCTTTTCACATTTATGTATCTCCAGTTTTTACTGTGGCAATAAATGTTAAATATGTATTTGTTACATGAATGGGGAAATGTGTTTTGGAATTCAGTTGTGGAATTCTTAGGTTTTGGGGAGATGTGGGAGACAGTAGTGGGATTTTGACACATCCTCTTTGGTGAATATGCAAATTTTTTAGTCTATGAAATTTCTTGACTTCATATTCAAAACTTTTACCTTTTATAGCATACTAATTTGAAGTCAAGAGTAAGTCCATAATGGTTAATAAATACACAAACACAGCAAAGATCAGGGAAGAAAGGGGAGAGGAAAGAAAAAATGCAAACTGTTCTGTGCTTAAACTACTGGAAGAAGAAATTGAGTACTGAGATATGGTACTAAATATAAAAACCTAAGTTGTATACTTGTCTAATAGGATGTAAAAAAAAAAAAGACCAGGGGAAGGAGGTTTCTAAATGAGGACAATAAAACTTTTAAAATAGAAATTAAAGAGTTTTTCTTAAAGCTTTTTCCTAGAATCAGACTTAATCTTTGTCAAAAGGGACCAGAATGTGAAGTAAATGGAAAGTGTATAATTAACATCTGTGAAAATCGTAAAATTTTTAAAACAAAACTAGCAGATATGTCTGGCTTAAGGTTTCTTGCCCCTTCTCTATTCAAAATATTTATTATATATCATGCAGAACATGTAAAGCCCTGGTTATACAAGGTGTATTGAAATACAAAGTCTTTTAACTTTGTACCTGGGATATGGAGGAAGAGTGGGTTAATGACCAATATTCATTGTTGTAGATAAGAATATACCAAGAAAAGATTATGTGCAAAGGTGTAGAGATTAGAGGAAACAGAATGTTAAGTGTAAAGGAGTTTTGGTATGGCTAAGTTATAGACAGGTGTGAAGAGGAGGATAGAAATTCGACTAGAGAGAAAGCTGAAATCAAGATATGTAATCACTTGTAGAAGTTTTGTTTGGACATGATCAGAAGTGGGATGACTGACTACCAAAGGATTTTAATTAGGTAAGTGACAATTTCAAATACACGTTTAGGAAAAAAAAAAATTCACTCTTCCTACAGGAAGGGAGGAGAATTATTAAACGCTGGGAAAGTGGTTATGAGGTTATTGTAGAAGTGCTGATCCAGAGAGATGATAGTTCTCTGTAATCAGGATGGGACAAACAGTAGAAATGGAGAGACCTAGGGTGATACAAATATTACTTTCAAAATTTTTATTAAAAATAGGATCAGACCACAAAAACTTGATGACATTAGCAAATGGATGAATATTGTGCATTCTAACTAGAGACCTTAAATCTATTGAAATAGATTTGAGAAGATAAACCCAATTCTGAACACACTGAGGTAAAAGCCCTATACATTTGCAAGTGGAAATCCACAATTGCTGCCTTAATTTGAGAAATTTGGATTGAAGTTTTAAAGTTGAAAAATATGAAAGTTAATTGAATTCATTAGAGTGTGAAGAGTAAAACAGGGTCAGTGACAGACTTAGAGAAAATTCAACATGTACGGTAGTTGGAGAAGAAGAGATTGGAAAGTTTGGGGTGGAAATAGAAATAAAAATGCCCACCCCCCAAATAAAACTAGGTCAGTATGCAAAGTAATTGAAAAGGAGGTTTAGAGAAGTTTGGTGTTGTCAAGGGTGCTAAATATTGCCAAGTAGTCAAGGAAGGGTTTGTTTTAGAAATGAGGAATTAGTGTTTCCTGAGAGAATGTTTACTGGAGTGCTAATTAGAAAGGCTATAGATTACATAGGCCTGTGAAGATTATGGGAGAGGAGAGAATAGTGAACAGTTGACCATATTTATTTCATCAAATAATGGGAGTGGAAGGCTTTTAGAAGAATGTTACAAGGATTGATATTTGTCTAAAGTATGAGGCCCCTCAATCATACTGTGATATTAGCAGGAGGTGCGTGATGCCATGTGGAAATTAAAACTTCATTGTATTAGTTAACAGTGCTCCCTGGCAGCCAGGGATTAATGAAAAGCATGGAGAGTAGAGAGCTGAAGAAAGTAAGTCTTAAATCTGTGTATAAAGCCTTGAGGTCAAGACTGAATGGTGTATCTCTGAAACTGACCCAAAACCTGCTACAGCATTGACTTTTAAGAATTAAATTGGGGTATAAAACACCACTCAGTCTCCACACTGGGCCCTGGGTAGTGCACATACGTAGCACACCCAAATAACATTGGAAATCTTTGAAAACTAAACTGATACCAGAAACAAAGCCCACAGAAAGATTTGTAGTATGAACCTAACGAGGTTGATCTCCTGCTCTAATAAATTTTTAGAAAATGAACATTCTTGAAAAAGATATAATAGGACTCAGAGTTCCATAACAAAAAGAGAAAATATCCAGGATATAATCCCAATTCCTTGCAAAGCACAGAACCAGGAAAACTACTCTCAAGGAAAGGTTAATTAATAAACTTTGCAAAGTTTTTGAAATAAGATTTCAAAGAAATGACTATAACCATGCTCTAATAAATATAGGCAAATATATTTCAAATTAATCGAAAGGTAGAAGGCTTAGTCAAGAAATGAAAAATTCAATAATTGAAGTGATTTAACTGTATATTCTCAAGAATAGAATGAAAATGACAAAATCAGTAAACTTGATGGCTGAGCCATATATATTTACCAATCTGAAAAAAGAAGCAAAAATATACATCTTTAGAGACATTGTGGGATAATATCAAAGATCTTATATTCATATTTTGGAATCTCTGAAGTAACAGCTATGTGTTAAAAAATATATATTTGAAGTATCTAGGGCTTAAAACTTCCAAAGTTTAAAGAAATAATTGACACATTGAAGAATTAGAAAATTTCAAGCAGAAATTCAAAGAATGCCATAGCTAGATGCATTATAACAAGACAGGTGAAAATTGAAGTGAAAGATAATACTTAAAGGCAAACCAAGATTTCAGCACATTATAAAGAGATGAACACTGACACAGATGATTGCATGTTTCTCATGAAAAAAAAATCAGAATATAGTGTGATAATGCTTTTAAAATATTGAAAGTAAATGATAGTAAACCTCAGCATCCTATCCAGCAAAAATAGCCTTCTAGAAAAAAGATGGAGAAGACCTTCTAAAGTTAAACACAAAATAAAAATACAATGACAACATAAAAGTAGGTAAGTTAGTTGTAAAGGTTTTATAGTAGAAATGCTGAATGAAATTCTTCAGGCAGAATGGAAGTAATATTGTAGGAAAACTTGGAACTTCAGAATTAAAGAATAGCAACAATGATCATGTCTCATAAATGTAAGCAGCCTATCTTTTTAAAAAAGTGATTGATGAAAGCAAGGTTATACACTTTTCTGAAATATGTTGAATATAGAAGGATGTAAATATGACAACTACGGTTTAAGATAGGGTACTTAAAGGATTGTAGCATGTAAAGTCGCCACACTGGGCCCTGGGTAGTGCACATATGTGGCACACCCAAATAACATTGGAAATATTTGAAAACTAAAGTGATACCAGAAAGAAAGCCCACAGAAAGATTTGTGTCTTTCTCACACAAACTGTGTGAGTAGTTGGACAGTATGTGTTGTAATCCTTGTATCACCACTAAAAACACAATTCAAAGAAATATAGTAAAAAACAATAGATATGTTAAATGAGATTTAAAAAATAATCAAAAAGAGCCAGGAAAAGTGAAACAGAAGAGTGAATACAGTGAAGACACTTGGAACACAAAATAAGACTGAAATCCAGCCCCACCAATACTTAAATGTAAATTACCTAAGGACAACATATGGATATGCTATGTTGGGATTATACATTGTTCCAAGACCCCACTTTGAATATAATTAAGGACAATTAAAGAGTAAAAGAATAGAAAATGATATATATAAGCTAAGTAAATCTTGAATGTCTTTATCAGGTAATTTGAATTTAAAAATAAGGAAAATGCCTTAAAGAGGCATAGGAGATGGGGTAAACAGGGTTAATTCAAGAAGAAATAGCAGTCCTAAAAGTGTATGCAACTGAGAAAAAAGGTTCAACATGAAACAAAAACCGGCAGAATTGAATATATTTTCACACTTGGACATTTCAACATTCCTGTCTTGTTAATTAATAAAACAAGTAGAGACAAATAACAAGCAGTAAATGAGAAACCATGAAAAACTGTATCAACCAACATTACCCAACTAGGATTTACAGAATATGCAACCCCAGAATAGTAAAATATATATTCTTTTGAAGTGCATATGGGACATCACAAAATAGACCATATGCTGTGTTACAAAACAAACTTTAACAAATTTAAAAGAATTGAAATTATACAAAATATATCCCTTGACCATAATGGAAATAAACTAGGAATAATAAAGTGTATACCAAAATCCTGCACCTATTTAGACACTAGATAATACATTTCTAAATAACTGTTGAAAAGGAAACCTATTTTAAACTGAATGAAAATGAATATACAACATCAATGTGAGTTGAAGTTAAAGCAGTAGTTGGAAAAAAAAAAGCAGCATTAAGAATATTCTTTGATACCTTTACGCAGTAAAGATGTGTCACCTGAGCGAAAGTAAATAGGATTTACCTGTTGTCTAATGCGATTTCTAAGCATCAATAACGTGAGGTATGTTCAAATGACACCACACATCCAATACAATCAATCAAATTGATTTACCCTGAGTCTGGAGTCTATACACCCAGATGGTTGACTAAGTGTTGATAACATTGGTGTATTTTATATTGCAAGGACACTCAGATGATTATGTTTGTGTGTTATATGCAGTAATATTATCAATCAATATAAAGTGGTGCTTTTAAGGGATGGTATTTTTCTTTAATGTTCCAAATTTCAGGATATACACTAATTTCAAAACTCAAGTTCATAGAAGGAAATGATTAAGTAAATTTAGAGCCTTTTTTCCCCTAAAATATGTATTTTTTTCCACTGACAAGAGATTTTAAATTGTTATTGAAATATCTTTGTCCTTAAAATGAAAAAATGAAAGAGCATCCTGGGGCAAGTTCCTTTATTCTGGAAGCACATTTTATTGGGGGGAAAAAAACAACTGAAGGGTACATAAAACTGTAGCCTTCCTACACATTGGAATATGTAGGAAGATTCCAGAGATTGCATGATTCTATGTTGCATAGACTTGAGGATATTTTGCCCCTCTTGTCCAGAACATTCATTCATATGTTATTAAATGAAAATTTCAGGATACCAGATCATGGTGACAGTTGCTGCAGATATTTGGTTACATGTGTACCTTTTGAACTGCACATTGCCCGAACAATATATAGTTCTACTTTACTTTTGAATGCTCTTTGAAGGCAAATGATATTAATTGGCTAAATTGTCTTCAAGATCTGAACGTGCTCATTGAGTTTGGGGCAGGTGTAGGGAGCCGGTGGCAGAGTCGCTTAACCTGCATCCTTTTGTGGAGTCCTTCTGCTGAAGTAAAAGGTCTTACTGTTTATTTCTTGGCTGAAATCGTCACTCTGTGGTAAACTGTTAGAAGCTGCAACAACTTGAAATTCTAATTTATTTTCTCCTGGATGGGGAGGGTCATTTTATTTCTTATTCCCTTTAGGGAGCTATACATATGAATAAAGCATAGAAAAGGGTTCTAACCTGGGTTTGCATTGTGCAGTCATTAAAGGCCACTTTGAACTTTTGTCTTAAATCTTCAAATGCATGAATCCACCAGTGTTAGAGCTCTTATAAAGCATAGAAAATTGTTTCTCTGGGAGAGCTATAACATTATGTGGTAATTATAATTTTGGCTGAAAGTTACCAATGAAGAAGGTAGGCAAAAAAATTAATACTCCTTTTGTAGAACTATTTGGGTGATTTCAACAGATGCAGAATTTTTGATAGACACACACATTTTTATTACTGAGTTTCTGTAATGGGAAAGGTATTTAATTAAGTTACCTTAAGTAAACTAGGTCATATTGTAACTTGTGTATTGTAATAAAGTTCTTTTCTTCTAGCACATTCTGCTTTCCATCTTGGGGTCCTCAGACTTCCTGGTTGATTTTTAATTTGTGTACAGTAAGGTCTACTTTGTTCTGTATATCCTATTTATGAAAAATACTTAGTATCACATATCTACCATCACAGTACCATCCAGATGGGCTCCACAACTCTAAAAAGTGCCCGATTTCCCTCTGTTGAATACTCCCTACTCCCATACCCTTGGTAAACACTGATTTGTTGTCTATACTACTAATTTTATGTTTCCCAGATACCATGTTACTGGAACTGCATATTATGTAATTTTTCTAATCTAGCTCCTTTCACTTAGCATGGTGTCATAAGGATTCAGCTGTGACTCTTTCATCTTTTATTGACTAATATTCCAGTGTGTAGATGTATAGTTTCTTTAACCTTTTACCTTCTAAAGGGCATCTTGTTTGCCTCTGCTTTTTAGCAATTGTGAATAGAGCTGCTATAAGCATTCATGTGTTGTGTGGATCTAAGTTTTCAAGTCCACAGGGTAAAATACGTGGGAGCATGCTTGCTAGGTCCCATGTTAAGTACAGTTTACCCGTGAACAATGTGGTGGTTATGGGTGCCCAACTCTGGCCTGTGCATGGTTGAAAATTCATATTATAACTTTTGGCCTACCCCCCCCCCCACCCACAAAACTTAATAGCCTACTGTTGACCAGAAGCTTTAACAATGACATAAACAGTTGACTAAAACATCTTGTGTATTCTATGTATTACATACTGTATTCTTACAGTGAAGTAAGCTAGAGAAAAGAAAATATTAAATTATAGGGAAGAGAAAATACACTACTGAAATGTATTTATTGAAAAAAAATCTAAGTAGGCCCATGCAATTCAAATTCCTCTTGTTCAAGGGTCAACTGTGTATTTAAAAGGGCTTCTTAGGAAATGCCTGCTTCAGTTTGCATTTCCATCAGCAACACATGAGAATTCTTGTTCCGCATCTTCGTCAGCATTTGGTATTGAAATTACTGGAATTACCACCATTTTAATAAGTGTTTTAATTTGCTATTCCCTAATGGCAAAAGATGTTGAGCATCTTTTCATATGTATATTGGCCATCTATATACCTTCTTTGGTTCCTGTTTAGTCAAGTGTTTTTAAGAAAGCTTGTTTTTATTTTCTGAGGGTATTAAAATTCTACCAACCTTCTTTTAAATCACTGTGAATTTTTAACTGGCAATTCTCCTAGGATAATTTTTAGCAAAAGCTCACAAAGAGGACATGACCAAAAACATGTTGCCATTCTAATTGTCGTAAAGCAGATGTTTACTTCACTGAAATAACTGGTGTTTCTGTTGGAAAATGTTTGCCAAAACATTTTATTTTGACCAACAAACTATGATTGTTACCAAATAAAGGATTTGTTGAGAAAAACATATGTTCAATTGTGAATAGAAAAGCCAACTTCTGATATTATGCTATTACACTGACAGCCTGAAATAAGATTATATGAAATTACATATTTTTAATATTAATACTTTATAATTTTATTTGAGGGATAAAACTACATTTCTAATGGTTAGAAACTGTTACATATAAAATTTAAAGTATTTACATTGTCCTTAATATAGACTGTGTATGATCTTAACAAATCCATGTGCTACAATCGATCTAACTTAAATATGGTTGATTGCAATATAACAAGTATTACATAATAGCATTTATGGCTATTAGTCAAAAATAGCTATAAGTCAAATTGAATCAATCAGGTAATTCATAACTTTAGATTTACTATGTATGTGACATTGCATTTTAAAATTTACTACAGTTTGAGATTTCTATATTTTCTGACAAATCTGTATTTCAGAGAATTCCATTACATAATTACTATTATGAAATATATTCTTTCATTTTCTGAGTGAATGGTGCTACTTCCAAGAGTAACCCTAACTCTACCTAGTTTACTCCCCATAAATGCATTTATTTGATTCACTACATGTACTTTCCTCTTTAGTATTGTACCTGAAGATATAGAATTTTTTTTAACGTTTATTTATTTTTGAGACAGACACAGCATGAATGGGGGAGGGGCAGAGAGAGAGAGGGAGACACAGAATCAGAAGCAGGCTCCAGGCTCTGAGCCATCTGCCCAGAGCCCGACGCGGGGCTCGAACTCACGGACCGCGAGATCGTGACCTGAGCTGAAGTCGGACGCTCAACCGACTGAGCCACCCAGGCGCCCCTGAAGATATATTTTAAAAACTGGTGCTTAAACATACAGGTAGTGGATAAAACAAGATGGCTGCCCAAGATGAGTCACAATATTTAATGTATTTACCACAAACATAACAATATTAAAAAAAACTTTATTATCATTAGTTTTGTAGGTTAGGAGTCTGGCCCAGTGTGGCACACTGTTGTCTCTGCTCCAGGTTCATAGGATCAAAATCAATGTCACCAAAGCCAAGTTCCTTTCTTTAGGGTCTGGAGAAGAATGTACTTCCAAACTTATTTAGGTTGTTAGCAGAATTTTGTTACTTGTGGTTGTAGGACTGAAGTACTTGTTTCCCATCTCATTGTCAACCAGGAAACGCCCTTATCTTCTAGAGACCTTTCTTATAAGTGTGCCGCATGCATGGAACTGTCTCAGAATCTGCAATGATATGCCATATGTTTTTCCCTCTTGGAATCATTCTGACTTCCTTTTCTGAATCTCTTCTGATTCCTGCAATGCATGTTTCTGACTCCTGCCAGAGTAAGTTGTCTTCAACATCTCATTAGATTGGACTCACCTTAGATAACCCACAGTCTCTCTAATTTAAATCTTTAAATTTAATATAATTTTTACAGTTCTTTTTGCTATGAAACGTAACATATTCAAGGGCTCCAGGGATTAGGATGTGGATTCCTTTGGGTGACCATTTTAAATACCACACTTACACACTAGACTAAGATTACTGAAATGTAATAGATGGCAGATGTTAAAGATTTTGAATTGTTCCATCTAAAATTGGCTTATTAAAACCTAATTGAATATTTCATTATGCAGGTAATTCTATTGCCTGGATGAATAGCAAACATTAAAAGCATTACACACTATGGGTTATGTATTTAATTTAGCATAAATTTGCTTTTTTTTTTTCCTTAAGAGAACAAGTTGTGGGGCTTCTGGCTGGCTTAGCCAGTTAAGTGTCCAATTTAGGCTCAGGTCATGATCTACAGCTTGTGAGTTAAAGCCCCACATCAGGCTCTGTGCTAACAGCTCAGAGCCTAGAGCCTGCTTCAGATTCTGTCTCCCTCTCTCTCTGCCCCTGCCCCACTTGTGTGCACGCGTGCTCTCTTTCAAATATAAATAAACATTAAAAAAAAAATCAAGTGGGTGTTGGGACAGAGGAAACAAGAGAGAGAATCTTAAGCAGGCTCCACTGTGGAGCCAACATGGGGCTGGATCCTTCCACTCTGATAACATGACCTGAGCCAAATTCAAGAGTTGAACACTTATCTGATGGAGCCACCCAGGTGCTCCTATATTGCATTTAAAAGTCACTTAAGGATAAGCAATAAATTTGTAACTGGATACAATCTACAAATATGACAAAAAAATGCATTTTGAGGACATCCAACAGTTTGGTAATATTTAATAAAAGGTGTTTAACAAAATACAATTTTTGTCCTTGATGCATATGAAAATTTGACCAATGCTATCATTATGATATGAAAATTGTTTTATATTGCTTTAATTGCTTAAGGTAAAGCAAGTGTACTATTTTATTTAACAATAATTGTTACTGATTTCAGTGAGTGAAAATAAACTGCTAGTTTTTGTAGTAGCAAAAATTCTACCTATAATAAAAACTAAATGTGAATTCAGGGAAGCATTCTGTTACTTTATTCAGACCAGACCCCAACAAAAGTTCAATCTTCAGCCAAGTCCTTGAGATAGTTCAATCATGTTCATGATGAAAATCCTGGAAACTCTGCCATTTATAGTGGGAACAATTTGATTGCAATCAAGCTTTTGACCAAAGGTATTGAAAATTAAATGTATTTGATATTGTCTGTAATACATGGTATTTCCATTTTTTCTTCTAAATTATATATCCCCAAGCTACTTTAAAGAAAAATCCTTCCAAGAATCAAGGGAAGAGTAGAATTATGATTTTAAAATTTATCTGAAAACTTTTCTCTGAGTTCATGCAGTTTTTTTATACTTCTGACATCTTGGTAAGTTAGCAGTAGACAATGTTCTGTTCTTGGGTCAGTATGTCTTGTCAATCTGAAGATCATCACAGTTGGGAAGGGAAGGAAATGGGAGTAGCTTTCTTTTGTAGTATTT
Organism: Acinonyx jubatus; assembly: GCF_027475565.1. Taxonomy (NCBI): domain Eukaryota; kingdom Metazoa; phylum Chordata; class Mammalia; order Carnivora; family Felidae; genus Acinonyx; species Acinonyx jubatus. The sequence continues at coordinate 59,919,942 of NC_069380.1, forward strand.
GATGCACTGTTTTGAGGGGTTCACAAGAAGGATCCTTCTTTTATGAAATAAGTAATACAGCTTTTCATTGCCTGTTAGGTTTGTGAGCATTACATTTACCTGAGGGCATCAAATATAGATTGGAATGTGGTCTATGTTGGACAGCTCAAAAAAGACATGAGGAAACTAGCCATCAAAAGGGGAAGTTAGGCATTTAATGTTAGCTTGTCTAAAAGTCCAGTTATCTCAGTGTTCAACATTGCAAAGGTTATTTCTCATCTATAATATCCCTTGTGGCTCAGGAATTTATACTCTTAATTTTATGATGCTGACAATTTAGACATGTGATGCAGGGCATTTTTTGCTCACATTCCATTATTCATAACTCAATCACATGAACTCAGAGGGAAGGGTAGAAAACACAGTTTTCCCTTAAGTCCAAGAAGAATATATTGAAATGCTTGGTCAACACTCAACATATTTCTGTCACAGGAAATTAGAGGCATTGAGATAAAGAGATGACTAAACCACAAAAAATAACCAGAAATTAGTAAAATATATAAGATGTTACACATGGAGTGATCACAGATACAGAAAGATGTGAGAATATGAGAGTCAAGGGAAATGTTCCACTCAAGGCTTCTGTGTGGTTGTGTGTAGACCAAGAGGAGAACATTTTGGTTATTTTAAATTTCTTCCCCACACGTCCATTATCTGGCATTCGTTGCCATATTCTGTGCCCCCAAAAGACTGATCTCTCTGGTATCTAGTGGGGCTAGACTGTTGAGTTGTACAGGGAGATGGGGAGTGTAAAGAGGACTCTATGCTTCATGGCCACGTGTTTGGTTGTGGTGCCTCCATCTAATAAGACTGTTGTGCCTGTAGTTTCCTTGAAGCTACATTCATAATGTGTTCATAAATACGTCCATAATGATTCATAAATCCTTATTACTCTCATTAACCCTTATTAGCATTTTCCTTCCCTTTTACCTCAGTTCTGTAGATGAGAATAATGACTTCCTGAGATGGTTGAGATTTGAATCTTTTGCCGTGTTCTTGTTTGGTACATAACTCTATCTGGATCTATATAAGTAATCCTTGCATTAAAATTTCTCACTAAGATCTTGGGTCAGTCTTGTTTCCTACTATGTTTCCATCTAATAATATTTGAAACCGATTTTATTTGGAGTTCCAAAGGCAGTTCTGGAGATGTACATATGTAGGTTTATATATTACATAATTTCTGTAGTTGATCCAAATTTTAACATATTGTTATTACCTCAAATACAGTTTTATGAAGGGAAGAAAAGGTCAACTATCTGTATAAAGAGCTAGAAGAATATTAGAGCTTTCTTATTGTAGAAAACTCTAGGTCTTTAATTCAACTGTAAACAATCATGTTTTTTTCTTTTTTCTGTCTGTATTTTCTCGTTATTCTTTATGCCTTTCTCTCTGTCTCATTCCTGACCCTTCCTCCCCATTCTCCAGAGACCAGGAACCAATGCTGTAGGATATACATATACTGTCCTCATATGCATACTTATACGTGTATAAACACACAGGTTGTTAAGGAATTGGTGCACAGGAAGGTGAGTTTGGAAACCTGAAATCTGGACAGACTGGCAGGTTAGGAGACTTGGAGATGAGTTGGTATTTCAGTCATGAGTTCTAAGACAGTCTGGAGGCAGAATTCCTTTTCCACAGACCTCGGTCTTATTGTCTTATGGCTTTCAAGTGATTAAGTTGAGGCCCAATTACATTATGGAGGATAATCTGCTCTACTCAACTGATTTAAACTTTAATCACCTCTAAAAATTACCTTCACAGCAACATATAGCCTAGTGTTTGACCAAATATCTTGAAACTATAGCTTAGCCAAGCTGACACATAACATTAGCCATCACTCCATCTATCAATCATCTGTCTTACTACGTCTGTATATTAGTTTTTTTATTGCTGGTAACAAACAACCACAAACTTAATAGCTTAAAACAAGGCAGATTTATTTCACATTTTTGGAGGTCAGAAATCAGAAACGAATGTCACTGGTCATAATTCAAGTTATTGGCTTCATTCAATAGGAAAAAAGACTGCTTTCCTTTTGGACTCTCTAGTGAGAGTCTGTTTCTTTGCATTTTTCTAGCTTCTAAAGGCCACCTTCATTCTTTGGGTCTTGGACCAATGGATACCTCTAAAACCAACATCACGCAGTCTTTCTCACGTTGTCATGTCTCTGGTGCCATTGTCACATGTTTTCTTCTAATTTCAACTCTTTTGCCTTTTTATTAGTAAATGCCCTTCTGATTATATTTGGCCCACCAGGATAATCTAGGATCATCTATTTAAGAGAGGTTTTCTGTATTTAAGAGGTTGTCAGTTTACTGGCAACCTTATTTCCATTCACAATTTTAATTCTTTGTCACATGTCATATTCAGATTTTTAGGTATTTAGGATATGGATGTTGTGGGAGGCCATTATTCTTGCCTACTGCATTCTCTACCATTTACAAAATCTTTTAACTCCCGTTAACATCACAATATTGGTGTAAAGTTATCAAATATAAATTGCCCAGTTCAGAGGTCTGGAAATATTTAATGATACTCCACAAACTTTCAGCAGAACTGGATAAACATAAATGAGATGCTCTGTTCATTCTTCAATGAATAAATAACCAAGCCAATCATAAATAAATAAACAAATGTTTTTCCACTAATTTAGCATGGAGCTCACTTCTCTGAGAAGGAATAGAACATCTATAGGGCTAGGATCCCTCTAGTTAGAACAGCTATCCTTATGCTCACAATACACATCAGTACTTTGTGGTGCTCATTGGAATGAAATAAATGTTTCATAAATAATAATTGATACAGAGTACTTAAACACATTCTTAGGGTTAAGATCCTATCCATTAGTTGCTTTGGGGAGTCCTGAAACATGAAATCCAATGATGTGGGCAATATCAGTATCACTATGTGGTTGACAAATTTGGTTTTGAAGTAATCCAGGCGTGGATTAGAGTTTATGCTCTAATCCTTTCTAATTACTATAATAGTTGCAATAATATAATTACTCATTTTCACAGGACTTTTGAAAGCTTAAAATAAGATCCACAACAAAAGCTTGTACATAAGCTTATAGTAGTTTTACTAGTAAAAGCCTAAAGTTGCATACAACCCAACTGTCTTCATTAGGTGGGTAGTTAAACTCTGGTACATTTATATAATGACATATTAGTGAGCAATAAAGGTGAAAAAACTATGGATATATGCTACAACATGGGTGGATCTCAAGGGTATTAGGCTTAGAGAAAAAAAATCTAAGGATATTATATACTATGATTCCATTTACACAATAGTCTCAAAACTATGGAAAAGGAGAACTTGTTAATGATAGCAGTTAAGAACAGGATGGTTGTAAATATAAAGGGTAGTGTGAGGGAGTTCCTTTGTAGTAATGGAAGAATTCTGCTCCATATTAATTGAGGTTAATTACACACATATATATAAATGACAAAATTGCCTAAAATTGAAAATACATACACACCCAGGCAGACACACGAATGCATGCATGTAGTCAAGTTAACTGTGTTGCCCTCATACCAGTTCCCTGGTTTTGATATTTTGCTACGGTTACATAAGATGCCATGTTAAGGGAAGGTGCATGAAAAATCATGGAATCCTGTACTATTTTTGTATCTTCCTGAAAACATATAATTATTTCAAAATTTAAAAGAAAACTGTGATCAAGCATGTGATACACTTAGCACAAGATCTGCTACACTATGACTATATATATACATATATATGTATATATACGTGTATATATGTATATGTATATATATGTATATATGTATGTATATATATATTTAACTAGTTGGAAAAAGTCACATGAAGTTAGAAACTGAAGAAATGATATACTTGGGGGCAGGAATGGGGGAGAATGAATATAGGAAAATGTAAATTCCTTATGTGTATTTCATGTGGAGGAAAATGTGAGATGCCGATGGAAGTTATACTATTATACTGTTCTCCCATATATTGTATTCAGTATTCTTTATACTTATATGCTCAAAAAAAATGGTGGTAATGTTAAAATAGCTTGGCTTGTCCATACATATAGTTTCAGTGGATTTCATTTTTATGTTGATTTACTAAAATCTTTCAATGATACACTCAATAAAAATGCACTGATGGATCACGACTTCAAGTACAAATTTTCATCACGGATTCAACTACAAATTCTGTTTGAACAAGGTAATGAATCAAATTTAACATGGAAAAATTTTCATTAGCAATGCAATCTTTTTCCTTTTATCCTTTTCTTTTTCTTTCTTTTTTTTTTTTTTTTTTGGTTTTCTCCATCTTTGATTTACTGATTACTACTCTAGAATATTAAATGCATCTTCTCACATATCTTCAAGGATGGTAACAATTGTGGGCTGCATTGTGTATTACTTATACCTTGTTTTTAAATTCATATTTTAAACATCACTGAAATAAGTGTAAAGTAACTCACTAAAATTAGTAACACACCTGCATGTATGAATTAGATGATAGTGGACACCTTTAAGAAAATACTAATACATTTTCTTTTATATTTCTAAACTACTTTGTTGTTTTTCAAAAATGGTGATTACAAATGTTGAAGTAAGTGAAGAGATGACTATAATGTTGGATAATACTTTCAAACAGGCAAAATAAAAAATTCTGTATTTTCATGTTTTGTTGAATCTTTCAGTAATTCAAAATTGTTCTGAATTCTAAATAACTAGAAAGTTATCAATATACTATGCCCTCTAGTTAATTCATTTAGTAACAAAAAATTATAAAATTTAAACTATTTCCTTCAATATTGCTGTGGTATTACATAATAATAAAGCTAAATTAGTTATATAAATGGATAAGGAATGTTCAGTCATCTACCTGATTTGAATTAAAACTAAAAATAATTATAGCCTCAGTGATTATGATCATAGCTGTGATAAAGGCTCTTAAAGTATACCCTCACCCCCAGGTGGAATGAGAAATGTTACCTTTGTATGTTCTATGACATATGACACATATTTCCAATTCACGTATTCATTACGTTTTCTTATAATTAATATTTTATCATCAGTGTTCTGTGACTTCCTTGAGAGCAGAATCTGTCCTATGTTTTCAACCCAAATGCCTAGTTCAGTGCCAACTCGTTATTCTACAAGTGTTCATTAAATGATTGGATATATAAGCTAATTTATTGTCTTTTTAGCATAATCTTTATTGGAGGTAATGAGCATTTCAATCTCAGAATATCCTCGTGTTTGAATCCCAGTTCATTCACTGCATAGCTTTAACAAATTGCACTCATGGTTTGTATGGTCATGTAAGTTATGTGAATTTTAGAGAATCCACCTTTCTCACTTTGCATAGTGCCTGGCCAGAATAAGCAATTTTTTATTCCTTCTTCCACAGGGACTTAGTTCCTTAATTTACTAAGTATTCATCAACCTCTTAGTGCTTAACAATATGCCATCACGCACACAGTGTGCACACAAAAGGAAAAGGAAACATGGAAGACCTGTTTCCTATGAAAAGTCTGTATTATTTCAGTCTGTATGAAAGTTCAGAGAGACTGGTTGGTGAATATGCAAAGGAGAAAATAGGAGTTACAAGGAATCTTGAAAAGGTTGAGTTGTAAGTAAACATGTTTTATATTAGGTATCCTTGAAGCAAACATTAGATGACATTTTTTTGTGCAAGTGATTTATTAAGGTGTTCCCAGGAGTATGAGGGAAAAGGGACACAAAGGACAGAAATGGAGATTTTGATCTTGGGGAAAATCACAGAGTGGATGCTTTTGACCTCATCTGCAGAGGAACTTTAGAGTTTCAACTTGTAATCTGGAGTTGCTGGACTGGGACGTGGGAGCAGGGGCTTTCAGAGTCTCTCACCCATCAGTGTTGGTGTAAAAAGTGTACATGTAGTAGAAAAGGTGAGATGACAAGAGTTGCAAGACACTTCCTGTTCCTCTCTGCATGATGAAGACATGGGCTTCCACAGCCTGAAGGCCATGTTTGCTAAAAAGAGCCACCACTAACTATTTGAAGACAAAGTACACTGAGGCCCAGGCACTGAAAAATGGGAAAAGGTGAATTTAAGCATCTTCATGGAGTGCAGTCACTGCCTAATATGTGTACGTGTAGAGGGTGCTGCGGACAATTTGTAGGGGGGGTGGGGAAGACAACCCTAAATGGGAGGAAAGATTTTTTCCTTGGAGCATGACCGTGTTACCCTATAATTCTCATTCAGCTATTCCTACAAGGAAGAAGTGAAAATCTATTTACAATGTTTTTGGGAAGTTTCTCTTCAGCCTTTGCTTTAACATTTCTAAAAGGAGTCAGTGTTTCTGGAGTCAGCTACAGTTAGAATGAATGGGTTTCCATTTGGTTTCTTCAGATTATTGGGCTCGCATTCCCTTCTTCACAGGTTACAAGGGATTCCAAATTACCAACTAGAGTGTCATCTATTTTTGGCTTCAAAAGAGAGAGACCTATGGTTGTGCTTCTTTATGCTCCCCTGAAGTCACACCACAGGCTATTACAGTCTTACTAGCTTGCATTTTATTACAGATCACTTAGTCTTCCAGTCAGGTACTTCAGACACCGCAGTACACTTTTTTTGTTTTTTTTAGTTGTCTTTTAGCCTATGCATTTCAAAGATAACCTGAGGCCATGGAATATTCTTACTCCTCTTCATAGTTCTCCCTGTACCTCCAGTAAGTAGAAACATTGTTTATCATAACCACAGTCCCACTGTTGGGAACCTAGGTAAATCAGGACTGTGGTATAGACTTCCTTATTCTTTCCCTATTAACTTCTGCCCTGAGTGTTTCTTATTTATTTATTTATTTATTTATTTACCTACCTACCTACCTACCTATCATGCAAGACAGAGGTGGAGAAATGGAAAGGGAATTTGGGAAACATTGAATTCTTCATTCCTCAGGAAAAGAACTTGCATTTCTGATTTTATAGTTAATTCACATATAAAATTACAAATGCTAAAACACAACATGAATCTTTATATATCCTGATGAGATTAGATCTAAAAGGGTTTAGATATATTGACCTTGCAAAATATTTAATATTCTATGAATTTTCAAATTTATACTCTTTTTCTGAGGTTGCTTTTAGTAGCTCAGAAAGATATTTAATGAGTATCGAGGTTATGTATACTTTTTTCTTCTCTCTAATGCCACATTTCTGAGCTTTGCCTGTTGATTATTAAAGTGCTTATTCACTTTCTAAGAACCACAAACAGGTTTTAACCTCCCCAAATGTATCAGTCTTAACCCTTGTCACAAGTACATTTTCTGGATTTTGAAATCTTTTAATTTTCCAGCTAATGGCTATCAGTTTTGAAAAGTTTTACTGATGGCAATTGCTGGAAACTTAAATACTTTTATAACCAACAGGTAAAAAATGTTTTTAGGGGGTTTCTCAAAAATTTTCCACAGAAGTTTGGAGATTTACTGATCAGATAACATATTGTATTTATGAAAATGACTCATTTCTGTTTTTGTCCTAAATAGATCATAATTCCAAGATGGCAGAGCAAGGTTGTAGTCACTCATATCATGCCTTGTGTCCGTTTCATATTAAATGGTCAATAGTTATGCAGTAAATGAAGGCACTAACTTTGTTCAAGAGAGTGATGAAGCAATTTTTAATGTAAATATTTACAACTCAATTGTATATTTTTTTTGACATTGTCTTAAAACTGTTTTATCAATTGTATGCTAGAGTTGTTTCAAATATTCTGATGCCCAGGCATTCCCTATATCCTGTTTTAAATGGTGTTGCTTGAGTGGTTTTGTTTATATTCTGTTCCTGTAATTTGTATTAATGGCAACCTGGGACTCTTTTCAATCCAGAGAGAATCCATATTTCTGTATTACTATATTCAAATCAATCTCTGGGACAGACTGTGTAATGGGATATTATATGACTTAAGTCTGATTACACCCAAAAACACGTGATTAGAATTTACTTATAAAAAGAATCAGTTCTTAAGAACCTATGTAGCTTCCTACCTCCTTTTTTGAGTGTTTAATGATAATTTCACTGTCAAAAGTACAATTTGAAGCATCATTTATGGGTTTGCAGTAAAGGTGCCTATACAGAAAGAAGGTGGCAAGGGTGTAAGAGGCAGAAATATACTCTAGAATTGGTCCAAAGCAGATTAAATTTTATACATTGGTTCAAATAGAGAATAAGACCTGTAGTAAATCTAACCATGGGGAAACATACACTAAATGCATGGGGAAACCATGGGGAAACATACACTAAATGCATATATTTTCTTAGTATTGTATTTATTTCCATTGTCATCAAATATTTTGGCCATACTGTATTTTTGATAAAGAGGGAAATTGTGTGATCTTTCTGTAGAATCTCTAGGAGTTGAAAATGTATGGGTATTCTATTTAAAATTAAAATATTTATGTTTCAGTACTATGACATTATATTTTAGCATGTTTTCATTTTTATGGGCTAAAAACAAAACGAGGATGGGTTCACAGAGTGTGTTTGTTCAGTGCTCTTTTCTAGCCCTGAATATTTCTATAGAAATGGTGACAGTCGAATCCTAGGAACTGAATGAATAAAGGCATAAATATTCAAAAATGTGATGAGATATCTTGTATTCCTTTTTGTGTAGAAATTGGATTCAAATTATGTGTATCCAGCTCTGAAGAGCTCAGATATATAGTTATTTTGTTGCAAGGAAGTTCCAGGGAGAGGAGAGAGTATTGGTGATCACCTTCTTCCCAGAATTATCAGAAATATTTCGTAATGATGGATCTGACTCAGAGCAACAGCTCAATAAATATGTGTTGAATGAATATATGTACATACCCTGTTGAGCTTCTCTTTTGGTTGCGTGAATGGAGTCAGCATCCACACATTATGAAACAGTATTCTAAAGCAAAAAGCCTTGTGATTTCAACAGTCTGTAGTATTGAAAATGTTATCATTTCACTTCAGTATTGCATTATAAGTCATTAAACGATAAAGTATATTTCTAATTTTTTCAGACGTTTTAAAAACTCTGCTTCAAAACATGGTAGTCCAGAAGGAACAGAGAATTGAAGGAAAAAATAGGCAGAGTTAACGAAAGAAAGCTGACTATCTGAAGACTTCACTTACGAAAGTAGAAAAATGTCATGATGGAGCCCTGGGAACTCGGCAGAGTAGGGGTCTTTGTACATAATGAGGTAAAATTATTTGGTTTTCATTTGCTTCCCTTCAACAATTTTAACTCTCAACTTATCCTCTGCAGAATAATTAGCTAGACATGGTAGAGAAAATCTTTCAATAGATGAAGGAAAAATAAAGCATGTTGGAGATACAATATTTGTATTAAAAATCTTATAGGAAACATGGTATTGCTTTATAAATATTTTAGTTTTTACATCACATATTATCTCATTAAAAAACAACCAGTAACCATCCCAATAATTTATTGAAAGCTTTCAAAAACTAAGGAGATCAACAACAGTAATGACAACAGAGTTGCTTCAAAGAATATTCTTTGCTATTTATTGAAATCTAGCTTGAATCATTATGGGATTGAAAATGTTTGACAGAGCTGGTGTACCGGATATGGTTCTAAATATAAAGTGTACTGGAAACATGAAACCTTTAAATTCAATGATGCTAACAGGTGCAGCTTTAATGAAATACATTAGCATGTTAAACTAAACAAAGCTAAACATAGATGGATAATGATCAACATCTTTATTTACTGAATTCCACAGCAGAAACTAAAGGCATCAGAGAAACACACCTTTAAAATGAGATGTGCAATCTCGGGGAACCTATTTTAACTTGTGCAGATTTTAAAACATAGTTGCTCTGTTTTGTTTTAGTTTTTTCCCTATTTGCATGGTTAGAATATAAAGAGCTGGTAAATTATTTATATACTTCAATAAAAATATTCAGAATCACTTAGTAACTATGCAAAATCCCGCTTAGGAGTATATACCCAAAGAACCCAGAACCACAAACGCACACAATGCTCTCATGTGGTTTATAACAAATAACCAGGTGAAACACCCCCCAAGTCCAATTTCAAAAGGTTTTCTTAGGAGGAACATGAGCGAATTTTCTCTAGGGAGACTGTTTTTTGGGTACAGAGTACTCTCCAATGTTTGGAGAGCCCTGAATATATCATGGTGTGAGTGAATTCTCTATCTTTTCTTGAAAGTTTTTAGGAGAAAAGTAAATGTTCAAGAAGCCTGTGATGATCTGACAGTGGTGTGGAATGAAAGCCCTTGAAATTGATATGATTTGAAAGGTGAGACTGATAGTGCCAGTGGATTGCCAAAGGCCATGTATGTGGAGCTTGTATAGCCTGGAGAAAATACAAGGGGATTGAAACCCTTGAAGGGGTGAAAAAGAAAATTTTTCTTTCCTGAGCAAAGTAGCAAGTGCTTGGGTTAGGCAAAAAGAAATTGTGTTCTCCAATGACAAAAGGGAATATACTGAATAACATGTTTTAGAAAACAACAATTGTATTGCTTTTGACCAATTTAGAACAATTAATATACATTCTTACAGTCCATTTTTTTAGTATTGTGGTGGGTGAAAAATTTTCTACCGTTAGAATACTCTAAATCTGTGACTTAGAAGGTAGAGAAAGCTTTTTTTCTCTTCCAGTAGAGGTGGTTGTAAACAATAACAAGATCAATTACAAGTGAGAATAACAACTAGTGGAACACACATGAAATAGTTAAGTTACAAACTCATCTGAGTGACTCAGAATCTTACCTTTGAATAAAGGCTTGAAACTTTAGTAACAATAAAACAGGAAGGGAATCGGCAACAAGAAAGGTTTTTGAGTTCATGTAGAAAAAAAAAATAGTTGACAGTTTTTCTATTGAATTATAATTGACATACACTATATTAGTTTCAGGTATACAACATAGTGATTACATATTTTTATTTGTTACTCAATGCTCACCAGGATAGGTCTCGTTACTATTTGTTATTAAACAAAGTTATTACAATATTGACTATGTTTTCTGTTCTGTACCTTATAAACCCTGTGTCTTATAACTGGAATTTTGTGGCTATTAATCCCCAATCACCTCTTCTTCCTGTCCCACCATTTTCCCTCTGGTAACCACCAGTTCTCTGTATCTGAGTCTTCTGATTTGCCATTTTAGATTCCACATATAAGTGAAATCATACAGTATTTGTCTTTGATTTATTTCATAAGTATAATATCCTCTAGGTCCATCCATTTTGTCACAAAAGGCAAGAGCTCATTCTGTTTTATGGTTGAGTAGTATTCCATTGTATGTGTGTATACACCACATATTCTGTATCAATGAACACGTAAGTTTCCATATTTTGCCTATTAGAAATAATTCTGCCATGAAGGTGGTTTATTTTTTTCAGATACCAGAAATGGAATGTTGGATGATACAGTTTTTTACATAGTGGTTGCACCAGTTTACATTCATGCCAACAATGCATAAAGATTCCTGTTTTTTGTTTTTTCTTCCACATACTTGCCAACACTTCTTTTTGGTAGTAGCCATTCTGACTGATGTGAGGTGGGATCTCATGGTGGTTTTGATTTGTATTCCCTGATGATTATTAATATGAAGCATCTCTTCATGTGCTAGTTGGCCAGCTGTATGTCTTTGGAAATATGTTTCTTCAGATCTTCTGTTATTTTAAATTATTATTTAAATTCCACTTAGTTAACACAGTGTAATATTAGTTTCAGGTGTCCAATTTAGTGATTCAGCAGTTTCATACAACACCCGGTGCTCATCACAAGTGCGCTCCTTAATCCCCATCACCTATTTAACCCATCCCCCCACACACTTCCCCTCTGCTAACCATCAGTTCTCTATAGTTAAGAATCTATTTCTTGGTCTTTTTTTCCCTATGCTGATTTAGTCTTTCAATTGCACATAAGAATGAAATCATATGATATTTGTCTTTCTCTTATTTTCTTTAGCATAAAACTCTAGCTCCATATCATTGCAAATTGTAAGATTTCATTCGTTTTTAGAGCTGAGTAATATTCCATTGTATGTATTTTTTTAATTGGATTTTTTTGTTGAGGTTTTTTAATTCTTGATATGTTCTGGATACCAACTCATCTGATATATCTTTTGCATGTATCTTCTCCCATGAACAGGTTGTCTGTTCATTTTATTGATTTCCTTTGCTGTGCAAAGCCTTTTAGTTTTGTGCAGTCCCATTTGTTTTTTTGTTTTTATTGCCCTTACCTGAGGAGACATAGCCAAAAGAATAAAAATAACTGCTGAGAATAATGTAAAAGTGCTTATCGCTTGTGTTTTCTTCTAGGAATTTTAGGTTTCAGGTCTTATGTTTAAGTCTTCAATCCATTTTGGGTTTACTTTTTGTATATGGTGTAATAAAGTGGTACAGTTTAATTCTTTTGCATGTATCTGTCCAGTTATTTTAGCATCATTTATTGAAGAGATGGTCTTTCCCCCATTTTGTTTTTGCTTCCTTTATTTAGCTGAATAGCTCATATAAACATGGGTTTATTTTTGAGCTATTCTGTTCCATTGATAGATGTTTCGTTTTTTGCCAGTACCATACTGTTTTGATTACTATAGTTTTGTATGGTAGTTTGAAATCAGAGAGTGTGCTGCCTTCAACTTAGTGCTTTTGTTTCTTTTTTCTTTTTCTTTTTTTTTTTTTAATTTATCTGGCTGTTTGGGTTTTTTCATGGTTCAATACGAATTTTACTATTTCTCTAGTTGTGTAAAAAATGCCATTGATATATTGATAGGGATTTTATTGAATTTGTAGATTGCTTTGTTAGAGTGAACATTTGAACAGTATTTTTCCAGTCAATTACATGGTATATCTTTCCATTTATTTGTGCCCTCCTCAGTTTCTTTCAGTAATGTCTTATACTTTTCAGAGTACGGTTCTGTCGCTTCATTGTATAAATTTTTCCTAGGTATTTTATTCTTATGCAACTATAAATGGGATTGTTTTCTTGATTTCTCTTTCTGATAGTTATTAGTGTATAGTAATACAATAGATTTGTGTGTATTATATTGTATCCTGCACCTTTACTGAATTCTCAGTTATTTACTGGAGTCTTTAGGGTTTTTATATATAGTTTAATGTCATCCCCAAATATCAACAGTTTTACTTTGCAATTTGGATGCTTTTTTTTCTTAATTGCTGTTGCTAGACTTCCAATACTAATTTGAATAAACTTAGGGATTGTAGGCATCCTTGTCTTGCTTCTGATATTACAGAAAGCTATCAACTTTTCACCATTGATATGATGTTAGCTCTATAATTGTCATATATGGCCTTTATTATGTGGAGATACATTTCCTCTATACCCACTTTGTTGAGATATTATAAGTGATTATTGAAATTTGTCAAACATTTTTTCTTCATCTATTGAGATGATCGTGTGATTTTTATCCTTCATTTTGTTAATGTGATATATCAAGCTAATTAATTCACAAATAGTAAACCATGCTACCATCTCTGAAATGAATCCCAGTTGGTCATGGTGTATGATCCTGTGTTGTTGGATTTGGACTGCTAATATTTTGTTGAGGAATTTTGCATCTGTGTTCATTAGAGGTATTGGCTTATAATTTTTTTTTAGTAGTATCTGTTTTTGGTGTCAGGGTAATGCTGGACTCATAAAAGGAATTTTGAAGTGTTCTTTCCTCTTCAATTTTTTTGTGACGGTTTGAGGTTACATATTCACTCTTATTTGCATGGTTGGTAGGATTCACCTGTGAAGATTTATGGACCTGGACTTCTGTTTGTTGGGAGAGTTTTGATTAATTCAATTACCTTACTAGGAATTGGTCTGTTTAAATTTTCTATTTCTTCATGATTTAGTCATGGAAGACTGTAAGTTTTTAGTACTTTATCTATTTCTTTCTATTTTTTGGTATGTAATTGTAGGTTCTCTTACAGTTCTTTGTACTTCTATGGCATCAGTATTTCTGTGCTTTCATTTCCGATTTTATTTTAGCTTTTTTTTTAATGAGTCTGACTAAAGGTTGATTTTATCTCAGTTTCATTAAGCTTATTTATTTAATCTTTGTTTCCTCTCTGATCTTTATTATTTCCTTCTAACTTTGCCGTCTTTCTAGTTTCTTCTGGTGTAAATTTATTTAGATGGTTTGAAATTTTTCTTGTTTCTTGAGGTAGGTCTATATCACTATGAACCTCCCTTTTAGAACTGCTTTTGCTACATCCCAAAGATTGTGGGACATTGTTTCCATTTTCATTTGTCTGAAGGGTAGTTTTTATTTTCTCTTTGATATTTTAGATCACCCATTAGGTGTTTAATAGCATGCTGTTTAGCCTCCACGTTTGTGTTTTTTCCAGTTTTATTTCTTGTAACTGATTTTTAGTTTCATACTGTTATGGTTGCAAAAGATGCTTGGTATGATTTCAGGCTTCTTCAATTTATTGAGACTTGTTTTGTGGCCAAACAATCCTGGGGAGTGTTCCAGATGCACTTGAAAAGAACATTCATTCTGCTATTTTGGGGTGGAATGCTCTGTGTATATCTATTAAGTACATCTAGTCTAATGTGTGGTTTAAGGCTAATATTTTACTATTGGCTTTTTGTCAGGGTGATCTATCCATTGATGTAGGTAGAGTATTAAAGACCCTTACTATTCTTGTGCTTTCTGCTTCTACCGTTATTTTTGTTACTATTTTATATATTAAGGTACTCCTATGTTGGATGCATAGATATTTATAATGTTCCTCATGTTGAATTATGCCCTTTCATTATGTAATTGTCTTTCATTACAGTCTTTGTTTTAAATTGTATTTTGTCTGATACAAGTATTTGCTACCCCAGCTTTCTTTTTTAATTTTTTTTTAATTTTTAAATTTTTAATTTTTTTTTTGTTATAGTATATTTTTACATCCCTTCACCTTCAGTCTGTGAGTATATTTAGGCTTGAAGTGAGTCTGTTGTAGGCAGCATATAGTAAGATCCTGGTGTTTTGTTTTTTGTTTAAATCTATTTAGCTGCTCTGTCTTTTGACTGAAGAATCTAGTCCATTTATGTTTAAAGTGATAGGTAAGTACTTATTGTCATTTGTTAAATATTTTCTGGCTGTTTTTGTTAGATTGTCTATTCCTTTCTTTCTCTTTTATTTATTTCTTTATAGATTCCTTTCTTTTGTGCATTTGTTTTAAGTTTTTTCTTTCTGGTTATTATAATACCTGGTTCATATAACAGCCTATGTGTATAATACTCATTTTTAACTTGAGAGTAACTTAATTTTGGACATATTCCAAAGCCTTATATTTCTACCTTCCCTCCTCCCACATGTTATATTTTTGATGATGCATTTTACATCTTTTTAATTTAGAATTTCTTAGCTAATTACTGTATTTTTAATTTCACTTCTTTTGTTCTTTACCCTTCATACTAAGAAGTGGTTCATCCACTACCTTTAGTATTTGTTTACCTTTTCTGGTGAGGTTTTTTCTGTCACATTTTCTTATTGATTAGTACCTAGTGTTTTTAGCTTAGGGAAATCCTTTTAACATTTCTTGGAAGGCCAGTTTAGTGGTGATGAAGTCTTTTAGCTTTTGCTTACCTGGAAATCTCTCCTTCAGTTCTGAACGATAACCTTGCTTGGTAAAGAATTCTTTCTTGGCAGTTTTCTCCTTTCAGCGTTTTAAATATGTCTTGTCATTCCCTTCTGGCTTGTACATTTTCTGACTGGAAAATTTATTGGTTTATGGGGTTTTCCTTTTACATATTGTCTTGCTTTTCTCTTACTGCTTATAAAATTCTCTTTTTATCCTTCTATTTTAATTATAAGGTGTGTCTGTGTATTTCTCTTTGTGTTTCATCTTTTTTGGAACTCTCTCTGTTTCCTGGACCTGGTTGTCTGTTTCCCTTCCCAAATAAGGGGAAGCGTTCAGCCCTTATTTCTTTAAATAAATGTTCTGTCCTTTTCTCCTTTTGAATGTTACTTCACTCAATCTTGTCTCAGGGCTTCCTTCAGATATCCTTATTTTTTTCTTTTTTCTTTTTTCTTTTTCTTTTTTCTGTCTAGGTGTTTTCTCTTGCTTTGTATTCTAGCTGATTTATGCTTCTATTTCATTGATTCTGCTCTTTTAGTCCCTGTAATGCGTTTTTCACTTCAGTTGTAACTTCTGTTTGGTACTTTTATATTTTGGTATCACTTCGTTGAATTCTTTACCTAGTAGGCTGCTTATCTCTGTTTTACTCAGGTCCTCTTTGGGAGGATTTACCTTATTCTTTGGTTTGGAGCATATTGTTTTTTTTTTTTGTTTTTTTTTTTTTTTTTTTTTTTTCATTTGCCTGTCTCTGTATATCTGTGTTTATTAGGTAAGTCCTGCCTTTCTCAGTCTTGAAGTAGGTCTTGAATAGGAGCTGTTCTGTGTGACCCAGAAGTGCCATCTCTCCCAGCCACCAGAGCTAGGTACTCTATGGGAATTCCATACGTTAGAGCTGAGGCTGTTGCATGCCAAAGGCTGGGCTTGAGGTACTTGCCTAGTGTGTTTGAGGCTCAGTCTCTTTGCATTGTAGTCAGGGCTTGGAGCACTTGGCTGCTGTGTAGAGAGGGTGGAGCTAAGGGCACTTGCCCATCATGGCTCTGAGTTGGACATAGGGCATTAACCCAGGCTGGTTAGGGCACTGTGTGTTCTGAGCATGAGCTAGTAGGCTAGAGGGAGGACACAGGAAAAATGGTGCCATGAACTTCATCACCAGCAAGTTAGGATGAAATTGAAAAAAATGGCCTCTGCCAGTGTTTCTGTCCCAATTAAAGTCCCTGCAGATAACTACCTCTTAAGCAGCTGCTTTAAGTGGGTCTCCCTCACTTATGGTTCAGGCATTTTTCATTGTCACTTTTGGGCTGGGTCTTAGGGCTAGTGGATTTTTATGTCAGTCTTTGAAAAACACAAACTGTTAATACCTATAGTTCTAGAATTCTCCTAGGTTTGTTTTTTTTAAATCATTATTGATTTTCAAAACCAGATACTTTGAGGGCTTGTCTTTTTCATGCTGATAGCATGGGAAAGGTTTGTTCTGTTTTGGGGATCCCTCCTCATTGTGGGTCACTGATCCTGGAATAGCATCCTCTGTGAGACCATGTCTTTGCCTCTTCTACCCTTTTCAATGTATCTCTTTTATCTTTTATTTTATTCTTAAGGATCTCTACACCATGGGGCTCAAATTACAACCCCAAAATCAAGACTCACCTATTCCACCACCTGAACCAGCCAGGTGCTCCCTTTTGTGTTTTGTTATGGAGCTCCTGTTCTTCCAGTTATTAGGTCCTTCTCAGAAGAAAATTACTCTGTATGTAACTTTAACTTTGCTGTGTTTGTGGGAGGAGGTGAGTTCAGGGTCTTTGTATGCCATAATCCTAAATCCCCTCTAATAAGGGATCATTTTTACCATTTGCACACATGCCTTAAAGGACCTTCAATAACATTCTATTTCCATTATAACAACTGAAACGTACACATTATTGAGAAGGTTAAAATTAGTAAGAAAATTGTAACGTAAATTGTCATACATCAGAAAATATTCATCATTGGAAGTGTAGATTATAGTGTTAGACTTTACCAATGCCAAGAAGCAACACAATTGTTCCTAGAACAAAGGACATGTTAATCTTTTTAAAATTTTTTTTTCTTCATAATCTTCTTCCCTCTGTTCCATGTTTATTTACTTCAGAATAGTTTATTATGTGAAATGCTCAGTTTAGGAAATTTAAAATTTTCGAGTGCAGGAAAATAAGAAAATAAATTTATTGAAACATAGGTATCTTCAAGAATTTAGGACCAAAAGGAAAGTTTCTAGATGAGATGTTGCAGTTGGTTCCAACAATCTACCAGATTTCATTTCCCACCTAAACTTCTTTTACTTTCAAAAGCATTGTTATACATCTATTCCCTTCATTAAATTTTTCTTTTCCTCAACTTTAGCTCAATTAAAAAATAATAGAAAAATAAATTTTTAAAAACTTTATATAAACTATCAGGAATAGGAAATAATATTGAATACATCTTTTTCAAGGAGAGCAAAAGGGAAACACATAAAATTAAGTTATTTGTTAGTGTTGTTCTTCCACACACAGATCTGTCTTCCCCTGTACTGTTTGAATTCTCAGTACTTTACATTATCCAGCTCTGGATCTTTGAAGTCATTATGTAGAAGCAGAATAAGTACAAAGCTGATGTATGATGATCACATTGCATGAACAAGGGGAAAAATTGTTAATTCAATGAGATACTGGAGTTGCTTTTTCTGCGGCATTCATTATGCAGCCAATTTATTCATGTAATACTGTTATCTACCCTGCTGTCTACATCCCCCAGAAACTGTGTGAGTAGGTATGTCTCTATGATCAGATACATATATTAAAGTCTAAGATATCCCCAAGATTTTCCAACCTCTTATGTGCACTCTGCATAATTTGGGAGGCTATGAAATTAATGAGCTATTCCAGCAGTTGTTATATGGCATAGTTGATTTTAGTAAAATTGTGTGGGTGACCTCATCAAATGATAGGTTTAAAAAAATGTTTTCTCTGGGTGGTCAGAAAAATATAAGGTCAGAGAAATTCAGGTAAAAGAAACGTTTTATACTGTTTGAGTTTGGAGATGCATTGGGACATATGGCAAGGGAATGTTAGCCTCTAAGAGCTGAGAGTGGTCCTAGCTGTCAGCCAGCAAGAAACAGGGATGTTAGGCTTACACTCCTCTTACTGACTCCTGCCGACAATAAGAATAAAGTTTTTTTTTTGTTTTTTTCCCCCCCTAGAATCTGGAGCTGAGAAGTAACTTGGTCAAGTTCATTATTTTTAACTTTGATACCTTCATCACAGAACCAAGTTACTCTCTGTTGGACTTCTGACATGCAGATTTTGAGATATAAATTTGTATTGCTTTAAGACAATAAATTTGTGGTAATTTAAGCAGCTATATAAAATTAATATATACTCAGCATATATATAGGTATGATAAATGGACATCTTTTACTAATCATTAGATTGTATCTATATTTTAATGACTCTGTTGAATAATTATAAAATCTGTACACATATAAAATATATAATTTGATGAGTTTTGACATGTATACACAGCCATTAAATCACCAACATAAGATTCAAAACACTTTCATCATCCACAAATTCCTATAACCACTGATCTATTTTCTATCAGGATAGATTACTTTGCATGTAAACTATAAGTGTGTGTGTGTGTGTACACATGGTATCATACATCTTCTCTACTTGGTCTTATTTTTTTTAATTCAGCGTAAATATTTTGAGGTTGATCCATACTGAGTATATCAATATTTTATTCAATTATCTATGGATAGATATTAAAAAAAAATTGTATGTTTATTTTTGAGAGAGAGAATGCAGATGGGGGAGGAGCAGAGAGAGAGGGAGACACAGACTCTGAAACAGGCTCCAAGCTATCAGCACAGAGCCCAACATGGGGCTTGAGCCCACATACTGTGAGATCATGACCTGAGCTGGAGTCCAGCACTTAAACAGCTGAGCCACCCAGGTGCCCCTATGGATAAATATTCTTATTTTAAACTTTGGTGTTTGTTTGTTTGTTTGTTTGTTTTTGATAAAGCTGTCATGAACATTTGGTGTGAATGTCTTTGTGTATTTCAAATTTTTTGGTAAATACTTAGGAGTTGAATATCTGGAATAAATGGCAGGTATATGTGAAACTTTCTAACAGACTGTTAAGTTTTCCCAATGTTAGTATTGTATGGCCATAATTTTTGTTGAATATAATTTATTGTCAAATTGGCTTCCATACAACACCCAGTGCTCATCTCAACAAGTACCCTCCCCAATGCCCATCAACCCTCAGATTGTTCTCTGTATTTAAGAGTCTCTTATGGTTTGCCTCCTTCCCTCTCTGTAACTTTTTTTTCCCCTTCTCCTCCCCCATGGTCTTCTAAGTTTCTCAAGTTCTACATATGTGTGAACATATATGGTATCTGTCTGTCTCTGACTGGCTTATCTCACTTTGCATAATACCCTCCAGTTCTATCCACATTGCTACAAATGGCATGATTTCATTCTTTCTCATTGTAAAATAGTATTCCATTATATATATAAACCACATCTTCTTTATCCATTCATCAGTTGGTGAACGTTTAGGCTCTTTCCATAACTTGGCTATTGTTGAAAGTGCTGCTATAAACATTGGGGTACATGTGCCCCTATGTATCAGCACTCCTGTATCCCTTGGGTAAATTCCTAGCAGTGCTGTTGCTGGGTCCTAGGGTAGTTCTATTTTTAATTTTTTAAGGAACCTCCACACTGTTTTCCAGAGCGGCTACACCACTTTGCATTCCCACCAACAGTGCAAGAGTGTTCCAGTTTCTCCACATCCTCTCCAGCATGTATAGTCTCCTGAATTGTTCATTTTAGTCACTCTGACCAGCATAAGGTGGTATCTCCTTGTGTTTTGATTTGTATTTCCCTGATGATAAGTGATGTTGAGCATCGTTTCATGTGTCTGTTGGCCATCTGGATGTCTTCTTTGGAAGAGTGTCTATTCATGTCTTCTGCCCATTTCTTCACTGGATTATTTGTTTTTCAGGTGTGAGTTTGGTGAGTTCTTTATAGATTTTGGATACTAATCCTTTATCCAGTATGTCATTTACAAATATCTCCTCCAGTTCTGTCAGTTGCCTTTTAGTTTTGTTGTTTGCTTTGCAGTGCAGAAGCTTTTTACCTTGATGACGTCCCAATAGTTCATTTTTGCTTTTAATTCCCTTGCCTTTGGAGATGTGTCAAGTAAGAAATTGCTGTGGCTGAGGTCAGAGAGGTTGTTGCCTGCTTTCTCCTCCAGGGTTTTGATGGTTTCCTGTCTCACATTCAAGTCTTTCATCCATTTTGAGTTTATTTTTGTGTATGATGTAAGAAAGTGGTGTAGTTTCATTCTTCTACATGTTGCTGTCCAGTTCTCCCAGCACCATTTGCTGAAGAGACTGTCTTTTCTATTGGGTAGTCTGTCCTGCTTTGTCAAAGATTAGTCGGCCATACGTTTGTGGGTCAGTTCTGAGTTCTCTGTTCTATTCCATTGGTCTATGTGTCTGTTTTTGTGCCAATACCATGCTGTCTTGATGATTACAGCTTTGTAGTAGAGGCTAAAGTCTGGGATTGTGATGCCTCCCACTTTGGTTTTCTTTTTCAATATTACTTTGGCTATTCGGTGTCTTTTGTGGGTCCATACAAGTTTTAGGATTGTTTGTTCTAGCTTTGAGAAGAATGCTGGTGCAATTTTGATTGGGATTGCATTGAACGTTTAGATTGCTTTGGTAGTATTGACATCTTAACACTATTTATTCTTCCGATCCATGATCAAGGAATGTTTTTCCATTCTTTCTGTCTTCTTCAATTTCCTTCATAAGTTTTCTATAGTTTTCAGCATATAGATCTTTTACATCTTTGGTTGGGTTTATTATTTTATGGTTCTTGGTGCAAGTGTAAGTGGGATCAGTTTCTTGATTTCTCTTTCTGTTATTTCGTTATTGGTGTATAAAAATGCAACTGATTCCCGTACATTGATTGTGTACTCTACAACTTTGCTGAATTCACATATCAGTTATAGCAGACTTTTGGTGGAGTCTGTTGGGTTTTCTATGCAGAGTATCATGTTGTCCACAAAAAGTGAAAGTTTGACTTCTTTGACAATTTTGATGCCTTTTATGTCATTTTGTTGTCTGATTGATGATGCTAGGACTTCCAACACTATGTTAAACAACAGTGGTGAGAGTGGACATCCCTGTCGTGTTCCTGATCTCGGGGAAAGCTCTCAGTTTTTCCCCACTGAGGATGATATTAGCTTTGGGCTTTTCATGTATGACTTTTATGATGTTTGGGTGTGTTCCTTCTTTCCCAACTTTGAGGGTTTTTATTAAGAAAGGATGCTGAATTTTTTCAAGTGCATTTTCTGCATCTATTGAC
Source organism: Acinonyx jubatus (assembly GCF_027475565.1). Lineage (NCBI taxonomy): Eukaryota > Metazoa > Chordata > Mammalia > Carnivora > Felidae > Acinonyx > Acinonyx jubatus. Next base: position 59,941,945 of record NC_069380.1, read on the forward strand.
AGGATCATATGGTTCTTATGATTTCTTTTATTAATGTGATGTATCACGTTTATTTTGAGAATATTGAACCAGCCCTGTAGCTCAGGAATGAATCCCACTTGATCATGGTGAATAATTCTTTTCATATGCTGTTAAATTCGATTTGCTAGTATCTCCTTGTTGAGAATTTGTGCATCTGTGTTAATCAGGGATATTGGTCTGTAGTTCTCTTTTTTTTGGGGGGGGGGTCTCTGTCTGGTTTGGGAATCAAGGTAATGCTGGCTTCATAGAATGAATCTGGAAGTTTTCATTCCATTTATGTATTTTGGAACAGCTTGAGAAGGATAGGTATTAACTCTGCTTTGAATGTCTGGTGGAATTCCTCTGGGAAGTCATCTGGTCCAGGATTCTTATTTGTTGGGAGATTTTTGTTAACTGATTCAATTTATTCACTAGTTATAGGTCTGGTCAAATTTTCTATTATAATTTTTCATAGTATTCCCTGATAATTGTATTTCTGAGGGATTGGTTGTAATCCATTTTCATTTGTGATTTTATCTATTTTGGTTCTCTCCCTTTTGTTTCTGAGAAGCCTGACTAGAGGTTCATCAATATTGTATATTTTTTCAAAAAACCAACTCTTAGTTTCGTTGATCTGTTCTACTGGGTTTTTTGTTGTTGTTGTTGTTTTTGGATTCTATATTGTTTATTTCTGGTCTGATCTTTACTATTTCTCTTCTTCTGGTGGGCTTGGGGTGTCTTTGCTGTTCTGACTCTATTTCCTTTAGGTGTGCTGTTAGACTTTATATTGGGGATTTTTCTTGTCTTGAGATAGGCCTGGATTGCAATGTATTTTCCTGGTAGGACTGCCTTTGCTGCATCCCAAAGGGTTTGGATGTTGTGTTTTCATTTTCATTTGTTTCCACATATTTTTTTTTTAATTTCTTCTCTAATTGCCTGGTTGACCCATTCATTCTTTAGTAGGATGTTCTTTAACCTCCATGGTTTTGGAGGTTTTCCAGACTTTTTCCTGTGGTTGATTTCAAGTTTCACAGCATTGTAATTTGAAAGTGTGCATGGCACCAGTCAGAGTGGCCAAAATGAACAAATCAGGAGACTACAGATGCTGGCGAGGATGTGGAGAAACGGGAACACTCTTGCACTGTTGGTGGGAATGCAAATTGGTGCAGCCACTCTGGAAAGCAGTGTGGAGGTTCCTCAGAAAATTAAAAATAGACCTACCCTATGACCCAGCAATAGCACTGCTAGGAATTTACCCAAGGGATACAGGAGTACTGATGCATAGGGGCACTTGTACCCCAATGTTTAGAGCAGCACTCTCAACAATAGCCAAATTGTGGAAAGAGTCTAAATGTCTATCAACTGATGAATGGATAAATTGTGGTTTACATACACAATGGAGTACTACATGGCAATGAGAAAGAACGAAATATGGCCCTTTGTAGCAACGTGGATGAAACTGGAGAGTGTGATGCTAAGTGAAATAAGCCATACAGAGAAAGACAGATACCATATGTTTTCACTCTTATGTGGATCCTGAGAAACTTAACAGAAACCCATGGAGGAGAGGAAGGGAAAAAAAAAAAGAGGTTAGAGTGGGAGAGAGCCAAAGCATAAGAGACTGTTAAAAACTGAGAACAAACTGAGGGTTGATGGGGTGTGGGAGGGAGGGGAGGGTGGGTGATGGGTATTGAGGAGGGCACCTTTTGGGATGAGCACTGGGTGTTGTATGGAAACCAATTTGACAATAAACTTCATATATTGAAAAAAAATGTGCATGGTATGATCTCAATTCTTTTATATTTATTGGGGGCTGTTTTATGACCCAGTATGTGATCTATTTTGGAGAATGTTTCCTGTGCCCTTGAGAAGAAAGTATACTCTGCTGCTTTAGGATGTAGAGTTCTAAATATATTTGTCAAGTCCATCTGGTCCAGTGTATCATTCAGGGCTGTTGTTTCTTTACTGATTTTCTGTCTAGATGATCTGTCCATTGTTGTAAATAGAGTATGAAAGTCCCCTGCAATTACCACATTCTTACTAATAAGATTGTTTATGTTTGTGATTAGTTTTTTTTTTTTTTTTAATATATTTGGGTGCTTCTGAATTCGGTGGATAGACATTTATAATTGTTAGCTCTTCCTGATGGATAGACCCTGTAATTATTATATAATGCCCTTCTTCATCTCTTGTTACAGCCTTTAATTTAAAGTCTAGTTTGTCTGATATAAGCATGGCTACTCCAGCTTTCCTTTGATTTCTAGTAGCATGATAGATACTCCTACATCCCCTCAGTTTCAATCTAAAGGTGTTCTCAGGTCTAAAATGGGTCTCTTGTAGACAGCAAATAGGTGGGTCTTGTTTTTTTTTTTTTTTTAATCTATTCTGATACCCTATGTCTTTTGGAGCATTTAGTCCATTTATAGTCACTGTTGTTATTGAAAGATATGGGGTTAGTGTCATTGTGTTATCTGTAGGTTTCATAGTTCTAGTGATGTCTCTGGTACTTTGTGGTCCTTGCATCATTTCACTCAGAGTCCCCCTAAGAATCTCTTGTAGGTCTGGTTTAGTGGTGATGAATTCCTTCAGTTTTAGTTTGCTTGGGAAAACCTTTCTCTCTCCTCCTATTCTGAATGACAGGCTTGCTGGATGAAGAATTCTTGGCTGAATATTTTTCTTGTTCATCACATTGAAGATTTTCTGCCATTCCTTTCTGGACTGCTAAGTTTCAGTAGATAGGTCTGCTACTACACTTAATGCGTCTACCTTTGTATGTTAAGGCCGTTTATCTGTAGCTGCTTTCAGAATTCTCTCTTTATCCTTGTATTTTGCCAGTTTTGCTATGATATGTCATTCAGAAGATTGATTCTAGTTATGTCTGAATGGATGTCTCTGTGCCTCTTGGATTTCAGTGTCTATTTCCTTTCCCAGATCGGGGAAGTTCTCAGCTATGATTTGTTCAAGTATACCTTCAGCCCCTTTCTCTCTCTCTTCTTCTTCTAGAATTCCTAAGACACAGATATTGTTCCATTTGATTGTATCATTTCTCTAACTCTCCCCTCATGATCTTGGATTTTTCTTATCTCTTAGCTTCCTCTTTTTCCTTAATTTTATCTTCTAATTCACCTATTCTCCCTTCTGCCTCTTCAGTCCATGCTGTGGCTGCCTCCATTTTATCTTGCACCTTATTTATAGCATTTTTAAATTCATCATGACTATTTTTAGTTTCTTCATCTCTGCAGCAATAGATTCTCTGTTTTCTTCTATGCTTTTTTCAAGCCCAGTGATTAATCTTATAACTATTATTCTAAATTCTTGTTCAGTTATATTGCTTATATCTGTTTTGATCAATTCTTTAGCTGTCACTTCTTCCTGAAATTTCTTTTGAGGAGAATTGTTCTGTTTTGTCATTTTGGCTAGTTTTCTGTACCTTATGCATTTTAAAAGCTTGTTGTGTGCTCTGCACCTGTGAGCACTGCTATATTAAAAGGGAGTCATACACAGTCAGGGCCTGGCCCTTCAGGAGGTGTTTTTTGGAGTGTTACTTCATCTCTGTTGTGACTTTGGTTACTTTATTTCCCTACTTGTAGTGATGGTTTGGACCCTCCACCAGATGTGCCTTGATTTGTTCCTTGAAGTAGCCCTGGAAAAGAAAACAGACAAAGAAACAGGAAAAAAAAATATGAAAACACACAAACAAAAACAATCCAAAAACAAAAAACCAGAAACACCAACTACAAGTAAAGAACAGGGTGGAGGCAGTGCTGATGGAAGAGCACATACAAAGAGAGAAATGACAGGGGCGGGGGGGGAAAAGAAAAAAATAAATATTGACCAGTCAGACTAAACAGCTTAATCCAGACAGAGGAAAAGAAAAATAAAGGAGTTGGAGAAAAAGAAATGAAGATAAAGTTACCCAGAGAAACTACATGGCTTGATTATTCCAGAGAGAAAGAAAGTAAAGAAGGAGGTGTAGAACATGTATCAAGAGATTGGATTAAATGTGTCTGCTTAAACAAACCAACAATCAGAGTAACCAGTCTAGAGGAGGGAAGAGATAAGGAGGAGAAAAGGAAAGAGGAATATATGTAAATAACAAAGATTGTCCTAGAATTGATCCAGGCAATGCAGCAGTGCTGGTCTGGAGGAGGGGGCCTTCTGGTTCCTCAGCATCTATCCTGCTCCAGTTGATATGCAGTTACCTGGTGTGGAGGGGCATGGTTTGGTGTAGGCAGGTCCTGCCTCCACCGTGGGCCTTATGGTCTGATCCCTGAGTCCCCACCTTGGTAGTGATGGGGAGAAAAATGGTGACCCACCAGTCTCTTCTCCACAGAAGCAGTGTCCTAAGTCACTCCATTGGAGCTGTCCTCACTGTGCCGTGGATGCAGAGGAGGAAGTCTGTCTCAGGCGACTCCTGTGCCCTGGTGCTTGGCTGGGATCCAAACTCTGGCTCTTTGCATCCTGGCACTGGTGAATTGCCTCTCGTGCCAACCTTACATAGCTGTGCCCTTGACCTAGCCTCCTAGCCAAGGGGTGGCAGACACAGGCAGGCTTTGTCCTGTCCCACAGCACTCCAGGGAAGGGGTCATTTTCTCCTACTCTGGACTGTACCCCTGACCTAGCCACCAAGCCCAGGGTGGCTCCACTCTTCCTCAGGTGCGGGAACAGGGTAGCCAGCCCCAGTCTGGAGAAAGCCCCCACAGTTAGAGATGGGATCCCTCTCCATCCAGTCTGAGGTTTTTCTCTTGTCCAGGTACACTCCCATGCTTCCGCAACCTCACTTTCTCTTCCCTTCCCTTTGTCTCTCCACAAATGGGGATCCCTCCTCTCCATGCCTATGCGGGCCCATTTTCTCTCTCCCTGTTAGTAGTCACCCACCCATGGCCTGTCAGGTTGTCCCGGTATCTCCTCTGTCTCTTTTCCTCCCAGACTCTTGGGGTTCAAAGTCCTTTGGCTTCAACCCTTCTTCGTTTGAGAGATGCAGGAAGTTTGCATCCTCCTATATCTCTGCCATGTTAGCCCCTCCTTAGCCATAACTTCTTATAACATGTTTAGAATTGGTGTTGTACACTTTATGAAGTGTAGAAAACTTAAAAATACAAGATTTTTTATCTTCTTTATACTGTATTGGTTTTATTTGTAGGGATGATATAAACTCCACATTGACAATGCTTTTATTCTTTAACCTGTAATATGAATTATGAAATCAAAGGACACAAAATTTATATTTATACAGATACTTAACATTTATGATGCCCTTTATTTATGTTGACATTTCTATCTGGTATTTCCCTTCAACCTGAAGAAACTTTAATGAGCATTTATTGTCATGCAGGATTTAAGGTAGTAAATCTATTAGTTTTTCTTTATATGGAAAGATTTTATTTTGCCTTATTTCTTGAAGGATATTTCTAGTAAATCTAGAGTCCTGCATTGACAGCTGTTTTGATTCTTTCAGAACTTTAAAAACATTATTTCATTCTCTTTTGTACTCCATAGTTTTTTTTGTTTTTGTTTTGTTTTGTTTTTAAATTCAAGTTAGTTAACATATAGTATAGTCTTCTTGGCTGCAGGAGTAGAATTCAATGATTCATCTCTTAGATATGACACTCAGTGTTCATTCCAAAAAGTGCCCTCATTAATGGCCATCACTCATTTAACCCATTCCCCAACCTACCTCCCCTCCAGCAACCCTCAGTTTGTTCTCTGTTTAAGAGTCTCTCATGGTTTGCCTCCCTCTCTGTTTATCTTACTTTTTCTTCCCTCCCCCTATGTTCATCTGTTGAGTTTCTCAAATTCCACATATGAGTGAAATCATATGATACTTGTCTTTCTCTGACTTATTTCACTTAACCTAAAATCCTCTAGTTCTATCCATGTTTTTGCAAATGACAAGATTTCCTTCTTTTTGATTGCTGAATAGTATTCCATTGTATGTATATACCACATCTTCTTTATTCACTCATCAGTTGATGGACATGTGGACTCTTTACATAATTTGGCTATTGTGTTTTTATTTTAATTTTTTTAATGTTTATTTTTGAGAGAGAGTGTGAGGGGGGAGAGGCAGAGAGAGGGAGACACAGAACTCAAAGCAGGCTCCATGCTCTGTGCTGTCAGCACAGAGCCCAACATGGTGCACAAACCCATGAGCTGCAAGATCATGACCTGAGCTGAAGTCAGTTGTTTGACTGAGGCACTCGGGCACTTCCATGATTTGGCTATTGTTGATAGTGCTGGTATAAACATTGGAGTGCATGTCCCGCATTGACTCTGCATTTTTGGATTCTTTGGATAAATCCTTTGTAGTGCAGTTGCTAGGTTGTAGGGTAGTTCTGTTTGATGGCTAACAGACACATGAAAAGATGTTCAACATCACTCATCATCAGGGAAATACAAATGAAAACCACCTTACAACTGTCAGAGTGGCTAAAATTAACAACTCAGGAAACAACATGTTGGTGAGGATGCAGAGAAAGGGGAGCCCTTTTGCATTGTTGGTGGGAATACAAACTGGGAAAGCCGTTCTGGAGAAGAGTGTAGAGGGACTCCATAGTTTTTGATGAGAAAGAAACTGTCCGTTAGTCCACTGTTTGCTCTGTTATTTAAACTTACTCTTGTAACTTTCAAGATTTTCTGTCTGAATTTTAGTAATTAAACAATCATGTTTGTGTGTGGTCTCCTTTGTATTTGTGGTGGGATTCATTGAGCATCTTGAAACACTAAATTTATGCCTTTCATCAAATTAAGTAACCTTTTGGCCATTTTTTTTTCTATCACTTTCTCTTCATTCACTCTGGAACTATATATATTGCTGATAGGTAAGACTTCTTTATATGATTATGTTTCTTTGTGTATTTTGGTGCCTGAAATTCTGTGGTTTTTCCATCCTGTTTTTTTGTCTTCAGATGCAGAATTTCATTATTTTGTTGACTTTTTTCTCTCTTATCTTTATATTGCTAATAAACCCCCCAAATTCCTTGTTTAAGACATTTTTTTTTTGTATTTTAACCTCTCCTTTGATTCTTCCATATGTTTTCTTCTAAGATTTCCTAAATTTTCATTTACTATGGGTGTTTTTTCCTTCACCTCGCTAGGTTGTAAGGTAACTGTTTTAAAATTCTCTTTTCCAAAATCAGGGTCATATCAGGGCCACCTCCTACTTATTATATTATTTCTTGAAAATGGCCCATATTTACCTGATTCTTTAATACATTTTGTACACTGAACATTGTAAATATTAAGTTTTCAGGGCTCTGGGTTACATTTTTCTGAAGATTCTGAAGAACGTTGCTATTTTTAAAAATTTCTTTATATTCTAGCTGGAAAATGTCAGCATCAGTTTGATGCTTAATTGAATCTGGTACCCTACTTCTGCTCTGACCAGCTCTCTGGCAGTCATGGTTGCCTATACTCCATCTTTTGGTTCTTCATTTGCGAAAAGGCAGCAGGACTATCGATTAGAGATTTAGCATTCCTGTCCCATACAACTGAAGCCTCGCCTCATGTCATTGACACAAAATATGGTGCTCACCTAATGGTCCTAACTGTCCTCATAAGGTTCTACTCCTCTCAAAACTGACTTCTTGTGGCACTTGGGTGGCTCAGTTGGTTAACTGTCTGACTTCAGCTCAAGGCATGACCTCATGGTTCATGGGTTCAAGCCCTGCATGGGACTCCATGCTGACAGCTCAGAGCCTGGAGTCTGCTTTAGATTTTGATTTTGTGTCTCCCTCTCTCTCTTCCCCTATGCTACTTGTACTCTGTCTTTCCCTCTCAAAAAATAAATGAATATATACACACACACACACACACACACACACACACACACACACAAACCAACACTGACTTCTTTTGCCCATTTTCCATAGAAAAATTTATTTTTATTTTGTATTTCACAGTTTGTGGTTGATTTTTGAGATGGTCACTCTATTGAGGGCTTATACCACCATTTCAGAAGCAGAATCTAGGCATCTATTTTATAATCCTAATTGTCAAAGTGTTTTGTTTATATTACAGTAAACTCAGAGTTTGCATGGGATATAAGGATTTGAATGTATGCTGAGGCTTGTACGTCTCTTAAGTGTTTTACTTCCTCTTATTGATGTGGCATGGATGCTTTATTCGTTCTGCAAACCCAACAAATATATAAACAAAGGAAACCATTAAGCTAATAGTACTAGGATTTGGTTAGAGTAGTTTTAGGTAATGGATTACAAATGAATATTCTATTAAAGCAGAAATATCTTTTTTAAGCATATATATTCATAATACTAAAATTATTAAATAGAAAACTATCTGATAATATTTTTTGATAAATGAAGAAAGGGAAAGATTTTAAGAGTGAAACATTAGACTCTTAACAAATAAAGGAGAACAAAATAGGTCAAAGTTGTGATTAGTACATCAAACACTTCATGGCTTAAAGATAATAAGACAAAAACACATCTGTATGAGAATAACATCTGTATGAGAATACATCACTTTTGTGCAAGGACCAGGCATAGAAGAAAAGAGAAATGTATTTGCTCTTTTCATTTGGCCTCGTTAACTTTCACATAGTTTTGCTTCTGTATCTCTTATGTAAATATGATGCAATAATAATTACTATACATTTGAATTTCTAAATTCAAACTTCTCATTTTCATGGAAAGTATCAGTATCTCATATTCTAGAATGTTTGCCAGTTAAAAAAATATTTTTAAAGTACACATTTTTATTAAAAAAAAATCCATACTACAGCTGACCCTTGACCAATGTGATGATTAGGCATACTGAACCTCCACATAATAGTTGAAAATCCATGCACTTTTGACTCCCTCAAAACTTAACAAATAGCCTACTGTTGATCAGAATCCTTATAATAACATAAGCTATTTATTATCACATATTTTGTGTATTATATGTATTCTGTACTGCATCCTTATAAAGTAAGCTAGAGCAAAGAAAATACAGTTACAGTACCATACTGTGTTTATTGCTGCAGCAAATTTATGCCCTCTCTACAAGATAAATTGTCAACACTTCACTATTGTTTTATAGGATACAAATCATTATAGATGTTCCAGTTTGGATTGGTTGTGGAATCCAGCCCTATGTCAGGCTCTGCACTGAGCTTGGAGCCCACTTACAATTCTTTCTCTCTCCCACTACCCCTTTCCCTCCACTTACACACAAGTTCTCTCTCTCTGTTTCTCTCTCTCTCTCACTCAAAAGAATGAAAAGATGTTAAAACTCATATTTATTTACTGATATAATCATTTATGCATTGATAACCAGCAGCAATATGGTTGCTTTTTGGTAGCCTAATATAATATGATTGATACTTGGAGTCAATTAGCCTATACTAATGAATCATAATTTTTTTGTGGCATACAGTATTGCAGTCATATTCATAATACGGTATTGGATAGATTTTCACATTTTTTTAAAAACTTACCTGTGATCATTGGCTTATAGGCAGTTTCTCTATGAGAGAAAGAGGCATGTTGTATGGTGATATAATTCTTCCATAGCAAAGTTATAAAACAATAAAAAAACACATTAGTTTCATATTAAATATCACTTACTTTATGCCAGTATGAGGATGGGCTATCTACTTCTATACAAGTTTTGTACATGATGTTCTATATGATAAATACTTAGGCAATAATCATAAAAACATCTTACAGTTCTTTCTGTACAGTTTTTAGACTTTCAAATGAAGACACACACATATACAATATAAGTTAATTGTATGGCATGGTTATTTACTATTAAGAGCAAGCAGATCATCATAAAGGGGTTCATCCTCGTCTTCACATTGAGTAGGCTGAAGAGGAGAAAAGGGGAGAACTGATCTTGTTATCTCAGAGGGGGAGGAGGACCCAGGGGAAGCAGGTACACTTGGTGTAACTATGAAAATGACAAGTTCTGCTTTTTTTTTTTTTTTTGCTTCATTTCTCTAAAAATGTTTCTACATGCTTCCAGTCCTTCCACTGGTTGCTTTAATTTCAATACCTATATCATAGAAGGGTCTATATTATAAAAAGAAGTCAAAAGTAGCCTTGAATAATTGGAGTCCTTATGCCAGATTGTGTGATGTTGATTTGTTTTCTGGAACTGCTTCTTCATCTTCATCAGAAGCACTCTTCTCCGTGAAGTCATCTTCTGTTAATTTTTCTAAAATCCATATCTAGAAAACCCTTCACGCACATACCCCGTCTTTTTTTTTTTTTTTTTTGGTCATATCCATAATCCAAGTTCCTTGATTGGCTCTGGCATAAATCCTGTCAAGTCGTGTATAGCATCTAGATACAATTTTCAGCAGCAGCAACTTGTTTCAGGCTTGATGGCTTTCATGGATTTTTCTATAGCCATGATGGCATCTTAACAAGACTTTCACAATTGACTCTATATTAGGATTCTCTTTCATAACACTGAGGATCCTTTCCATAGAGTACTGTGTATAAAGAGCCTTGGAGACCCTTATGACCCTTTGATCTAGAGGTTGAATTGAGGACATTGTATTTGGGGCAACCTAGATCACTTCATTGCTTTTGGTATTGAACTTCTGGGACTCTGAGTGGTCAGGGGCATTGTCCAATATCAAAAGAACTTTAAAAGGCAGTTTCTTACTGGTGAAGTACTTCCTGACTTCAGGGACAAAGCATCAATGCAATGGAATATAGAAAAAAAGGGTGGCTGTCCAGTCTGCATTGTACAACCAGAAGACTGGCAGCTGGTGTTACCTTTTCCCTTCAAGACTCGCGGGGTTATCAGGTTCATAGTTAAGGGCAGTCATGACCATAAACCCATTTACATTTATATGAAACAGAATTAGCTTATCCCTTTCTGCTTTAAATCTTAATGCTTGCTTCTGTTCCTTACTAATCAAGTCCATTGTGGCTTTTTTTTTTTTTTCCAGAATAGGGTACTTTAATCTGTGTCAAAACCTTTCAAGGCAGATATTATTTCTCCTCAATGATTTTTTTAACATTTATTTAATTTTGAGAGAGCATGTGGGTACTAGTGGGGGAGGGGCAGAGAGTGATGAAGAAGGAGAATCTGAAGCAGGCTCTATGCTATCAGCAAAACTGTAATGTGGGGCCTGAATTCATGAACCTTGAGATAATTCCCTGTGCTGAAGTCAGATGCTTAACCAGCTGAGCCACCAAGGCTTCCCCTCAATCATTTTTTAAAAAATGTTCATTTAGGGGCACCTGGGTGGCGCAGTCGGTTAAGCGTCCGACTTCAGCCAGGTCAGGATCTCGCGGTCCGTGAGTCCGAGACCCGCGTCGGGCTCTGGGCTGATGGCTCAGAGCCTGGAGCCTGTTTCCGATTCTGTGTCTCCCTCTCTCTCTGCCCCTCCCCCGTTCATGCTCTGTCTCTCTCTGTCCCAAAAATAAATTAACGTTGAAAAAAAAATTAAAAAAATGTTCATTTATTTTGAGAGAGCCCTTCTGCATATACAGGGGAGGGGCAGAGACGGGGGGGGGGGGGGAGCGGGTAGAGAGAGAGAGAGAGAAAGAGAAAGAATCCAAAGCAACCTCCATGCTCACGTGGAGCCTGATGCAGGGCTCTATCCCATGACCCTAGGATCATGACCTGAGTTGAAATCAAGAGTTGGCTGTTCAACTGACTGAGCCACACAGGAGTCCCTCTTCTCTATTATTTTCCTAATGGCATCTGGGAACTCACCTGTTGCCTCTTGGTCAGCTGAAGCTACTTCTCCTCTTATCTAGGCATTCTAAAAGCTAACCCTTTTTCTAAAACAATCAAACCATCTTTTGCTGGCATTAAATTCTCTAGCATTAGATATCCTTCACCTTTTGTTTTAAATTGTCATATGACTTTGTTTTTTGTCAAATTATATCTGTCCGTAGATACGTTCCTTACAGTCTGTGTTCCTTATAACAATCATGCACCCACATAAAAGCTGCATTTTCAACATGAGATAAAATGGTGTTTTGTAAAAAAGTGCCAGATTTTTGGGCCTTCTGGTGTAGCTGCAGTGGCAGCTTTATGGATTTTTTTAAACTATGGTCCTTATGCCAGATTCATTTATCTTGAAATGGTGGGCAACCACAGTGGCAGACCTCAGTGTGTCTTTGGTGCACATCAAACAATTCAACTTTTTCTTGTAATGTGACAGTTTTTCTCTGCTTTGTAGAGCCACTGCCAGCATCACTAGTGGTACTTCAGATGGGTCTCATGGCTCTATTGCAGGTTTGTGTTTTTTGCCTAAATATGATGAAAAATACGTGAAAGCCAGGAAAGATCATTTTTAAACTGCATTATGCAATTTATTGTAGAAAGGAGCTGCTCATGCAGGGATGAGTGTCACATGTCATTTTAAGGGAATATTTCCAACACTTGACCTTACTGCAGTTGAAACAGGAGGTTGCTCCAAAATGGATATTAGTATAGTAGGTACTACAATTTGATGCAGTTGTGATTTAATATGGCATTACTATGTTTGTTTACATTTCTCTCAACCGTAATTGCCACCATGTATGGTCTGCAAGATTTATGTAGGTTTTGATAGTAGATTTTGTGTATGTTTATAATACTGTTGATTATATATTTAAATTACTGATTTTGTGTATATTTGTAATATTCATAATAGACTTGTATGTATTTTATCATAATAAATGATAAAATATATTTTATGTATTCATGGCATACCTAACTTCTGATATTTTTTGGGTACATGGTTTCCTAGTGTGTTCAAATTGTTGCAAATCTTTAAAAAAAATTTCCAATGCATTTATTGAAAAATATCTTTGTATAAGTGGACCTGTGCAGTTCAAACCCCTCGCTCAAGGGTCAACTGTAGTGTTTGGCATGATACCAAAGATGTATGTTACCAAAAATGCACAATGTGAGCTCACCAGTTTGATTAGCTAAATGCATGAAAATATAATCGTCATGTGATAATTGCACAATTCAGTAATGTAAGTTAATGTAAGGTATTGCGAATTATCTTACAGTTTAGTGGGAGAAATAAGGTAAGATGAATGATAAAGTAAACGAATGCTGTTATAGAAGAGTATTAAAGGCTTTGGTAGTTCAGAAATGGGTACAGTTGCTTTTGATATGAGGCTAATTACCTGGGAATCAAGGAAACCTCTTTATAGAAGTTATGTTTGAGATGAATCTAAGAAAAATATCAGAATTTCGTGTTTATGATTATGAAATGTTCTCCATCTCTTAGCCCCTCTTTTGACTTTTTTGTCACTTACTTTTTCTCTATTGGCCTTTTCCATTGAGCAGATGCTAAAATAGCAAGGTAAAAATATCCTTATTTACCATATCGTTCTTTAGTAACTGCTTTACTACTCTTCCTCCATCTTGCTTTATTTTATTTTCCCTCACAGTAAAAAGAACAGTAACAGTAATGTGTTTTAGGAAGCTTAAACTCCCTTCTTATGTTTCCTTATCTGCTAGTCTCTGTTTGCTTCAGACATTAGCTAAACTTTCACTACTTCTAGAATTCCTTTCCTCCTGTACCACTACCTGTTTGGAGCAGAGCTTCTCCTCTATATAGGCTTATGGTTTATGAGATTCCTCTACATTTAACATTTAGTCTAAGAAATAGCAATAGAATATGTCTATAAATGTCCCTAATGCATATGTACTCTGTGTTGGCATGTATGATCATTTCAAAAACAGGAGTTTATTGTCCTGAAATGTGTATATTTAAGGTCCAAAATATGCGTATGCTCAATGTGTATTGAGTGAATAAATTCACAATATATTAAAAGGAAAATGTGCATATGTAAGAAATTACAACAATTAATTACGCTAACATGAATGTAGTAACTGCATTTATAGTTCAGTTATATGATAAGTGTTCAGATTGGGTCTGGTTGGATCAAACTGAGTCCAGGGTTATTTTCTTCTAGATTATGAAACAAAATTTTTTTCAGCTGAGGTGAGAGCCTATTCTTTAAAACTCATGTCATGTATATTTGTTTAAAAACTGCTTTATTGAACTGTATACAAAAGAACTGCATATGTTTAATGTGTATGATTGGGTGAGTGTTGACTTATGCAAATATCTGTAATACCATTACCATATTCAAGGAATAGACACATCCAATATCTCCCAAAGTTTTCTGTGTCATCCCTTATTTTTTTGTGTGTGTGGCAGAATGCTTAACATGAGATCTACGGTCTTAACTTTTGAAATGCACAATACCATATTAACTAAAGGCACTGTGTTGTAGAGCAGTTCTCTAGAACTTAGACTAACTGAATCTAGAATAACCGAAACTTTATGTCCATTGGATAGCTTCCTATTTCCTTCAGCCCCTGACAATAACTGTTCTTTTTTTTAATTTTATTAATTTAATCAGATACTATATGTGAGTGGAATCCTTATAGTATTTGTCTGTGGTTGGCTTATTTTCCCTAGCATAGTGTCCTCCAGGTTCACCTTATTGCAAATGGAAGCATTTCATTCTTTTTTGAAGGCTGAATAATAACCCACTGTGTGTTGACACCCCATTTTCTTTATCCATTCATCTGTCAATAGATAGTTTGTTTTCATAACTTGGGTATTGTGAACATGCTTGTATGCACTTCAGCTATATCTTCAAGATGCTGATTTTGTTCAGTTATTGATGGAACTGGAATTGCTGCGTTATGTGATGTTTCTATTTCAATTTTTGAGGAATCTCCATACTGTTTTTTCTGTAATGGCTGTACCAATTTACATTTCCACCAGCAGTGTAGCAGGGGCCTCTTCACATCCTCATCAGCAGTTGATACCTGTGTCTTTTTGATAAAAACCATCCATCCTAATAGATGTGATATTTCACTGTGCATTTCCTTGATAACTAGTGATGGTGAGCACCTTTCATGTACCTATTGACCATATGTATGTCTTTTTTGGAAAAATATCTATTCAGGTTCTTTGCCCATTTTTAGGTTGTTTTTTTAAATTTTTAAACTTTTTTTAATTTTATTTTTTTAATTTGCATCCAAATTAGCATATAGTGCAACAACAATTTCAGGAATAGATTCTTTAATGCCCCTTACCCATTTAGCCAACCCCCTCCCACAATCCCTCCAGCAACCCTGTTCTCCATATTTAAGAGTCTCTTAGGTTTTGTCCCCCTCCCTGTTTTTATATTATTTTTGCTTTCCTTCCCTTATGTTCATCTGTTTTGTCTCTTAAAGTCCTCATACGAGTGACATATGATACTTGTCTTTCTCTAATTTCACTTAGCATAATGCCCTCTAGTTCCATCCACGTAGTTGAAAATGGCAAGATTTCATTCTTTTTGTTTGCCGAGTAATAATATTCCATTGTGTGTGTGTGTGTGTGTGTGTATACACACCACATCTTCTTTATCCATTCATCCATCGATGGACATTTGGGATCTTTCCATACTTTGGCTATTGTTGATAGTGCTGCTATAAACATTGGGGTGCATGTGCCCATTTGAAACAGCATACCTGTATCTCTTGGATAAATTTTGCTATTGAGTTGTATGTTATATATTTTGGAAATTAAGTCCTTATCAAATACATGGTTTGTGAATGTTTTCTCCTATTTATAGGTAACCTTTCATTCTGTGGATTATTTCCTTTGGTGTACAGAAACTTAGTTTGATCATCCCACTTGTCTATTTTTGCTTTTGTTTCTTATGATTTGGGGGTCATATCCTAGAAATTGATATGAATAAAGTCAAGAAGATTTCCCCTTATATTTTGTTCTAGGAGTTTTACAGCTTCAGACCTTATGTTTAAATCTTTAATTGATTTTTAGTTGCTTTATGTGCATGGTATAAGATAGGGGTCCAGCTTCTTTTTTTTTTTTTTTTTTTTTTGCATATGGATGTGTAATTTTCCTAGTAGTGTTTGTTGAAGAGCTATCTTTCCGTCATTGTGTATTCTTGAAATACTTGTCAAAGGATTAGTTGTATATGTGGGTTTATTTCCAGACTCTTTATTCCATTCTACTGGTATACGGGTCTGTCCTTTATGCCAGTATCCTACAATATTAATTACTACAGCCTTGTAATACATATTGAAATCAGGAAGTGGGGTACTTCCTGATTTGCTCTTCTTTCTCAATATTGCTTTACCTGTTCTTAATCTTTTGTGGTTTCATATGAATTTTCAGATTGCTTTTCCATTTCTTAAATTTATTTTTAATGTTTATTCATTTTTGAGATACCATGCATGAGCATGGGTGAGACAGAGAGGAACATACAGAATCTGAAGCAGGCTCCAGACTCTGAGCTGTCAGCATAGAACCCACAAACCATGAGATTGTGACCTGAGCTGAAGTTGGATGCTTAACCAACTGAGCCACTGAGTCACCCTTGTTTTTCCATTTCTGTACAACGTGGCATATGGATTTTGATGGAGATAGCATGAATTTGTTGATCACTTTGAACAGTATGGAAATATTTAATAATTATTCCAATGCATGAACACAAGATGTCTGTGTGCTTTAATTTCATCTATTGTTTTGTAGTTTTTAATGTATAAGTGTCTGATCTCCTTCATTAGGTTTATTCTTAAGTACTTTATTGTTTTAGATGTTATTTTAAATGGGATTTTTTTTGATGGATTGTTGTTAGTGTATAGAAATCAACTGCTTTTTATATGTTGATTTTCTATCCAGCAACTTTATTAAATTTATTCTAACCATTTTTTTTGGTAAAATCTTTAAGGTTTTCTACATACAGGATCCTGCCATCTGTAAACAGATAATTTTTCTTCTTCCTTTTCCATTTGGATTCTTTTTATTTCTTTTTCTTGCCTAATTGCTCTAGTAAGGACTTCCAGTATCCATTATCCACAGTTCACTATGATGTAGTTGTGGGTTTTTATTATGTTGGGATAAGTTCCTTCTATACTTAGTTTTTTGAGTATTTTTATCATGAACAAGTACTGAGTTTTGTCAAATGCTTATTCTATATTTTATATCATGTGATTTTTCCCCCTCCATTTTGTTAATATGTGTCACAGTTATGGATTTGCATATGTTGAACCATTCTTGCATCCTAGAGGTAATTCTAGTTTTTAAATTACAGAGATTAAAATTTTAGATTTAAATGTGAATTTTGTTATATAATGCACTTATAAAGAGTTTATGTAAGATCCACATAGTTTACAACAAGCATAAATAGGTAGTGATTGAAGATTGTATGTTGAAATGGGGTAAGGAGACCAATGATAAAACAAATAACAAACACTTTCCTTTATGGATAGGATTCAGTGGTGGTCCCAGTGTTTATGCTAATATAAATGAAAATCTCCAAGGAATACTTTAGTATGGTCTTAGGTAGATAAGTGCCAGAAAAAGAAAGGTAACCAAAAGAAATAGACTCTTCGCTCCTAAAGAAAAGATGCAACACTTATAGTTTCTGAGAATGTCAAAATACATTTTGTGTATAAAAATATGTGTGTACTTTTATGATTTTAGTTTTAAATTTTGTTTTATCCCATTCCTCCATCATTTACTATTGTTTAAAATCATAATACCAAATAGGATAACATCTTGAGAATTCTCTTGCATTTTATAATATAAAAGAAAACTAACAAGATGATTGAGTTTTTTTGCAAGAATAGAAGTTTTACGTAACTATCAATTTGAGAAAAAATGGAAAGATTGAAAATAATCATCCAGTTTCATTAAAGGATAAGAAAAAACACATGTCATAATACATTTGTCAGATGGACTATTTCAGTGACAGTACAGAATTTTTTGGTAAAGAAGCTTCATTATTTGGAAGAATTCTCACCCTACTATGAGAATGGAAAAGGAAAAAGTACAATGTGTAAATTATCCCATTAGTTAAGATATATGTTCAGGAGACACATTTGCTTCAGTAATTCCAGATTCATTTTTTGCCACTTTCTCCTAACATATAATTAGGAGAAATATACCACATAGAAATCTGGGACATGTAATGAAGCCATATATTATTTTTAATTACACATTTAGATAAACATAATAGCTAATGTCACTTTAGACTACATTAAATTTTTCTTTTTTTTTTCCACTTTGTATTGGCAATATTTTAACTGCCTTGATTATGCACCTGATACCTCCTCCTTTATCACTGTCAAGAACATATATCATAAATAATAAATATATTTTCCAATTACAGTTGTGTGCTTACTATTCATTAAAAGTGTATTGGCCTGGATAGTACAAATATAATAGGCTAAATTTATCATTCTTAAATGAAAACAATCACCACTAGAAGATAGGAAGATACAGAAAATGATTTAGAGGTATACAGAATAGTTCACCTCAAATTTATATGACTCTGACTTTGGTTTTATAGAAAATGGTTTGTTTTCCATATCATTTTAATTAGTTGCATTATGCTATCAAGTGGCACTGTGTTGGTGGTTGACAAATATGTAAATATGAAGTGGCTTCAAGAACATTCAATTATTTCTTTAGTTAATATTTTTAAGCTGTCTACCTGTCATAGAATTAAGCTTCCTCAAAATGTAACCCATAAGATGCATGCACAAATGACTGGCTTTTCAAATCTTAGGCAATCTATATAATGCTATCATAATATGCTGTTGTTTAGACAGCCCCCTCTCCAGGAAAATAGTGTCCCTGTATTCATCACTTAAAATGACGTACTTCTTTGAATATTTATAATAATCATAAATCAAAAGATCTGTGTTAAGGATGAATAACATATAAATGACAGCATATATATGCATATGTAACTATTGAAAGTCATATTTCCTCCATTAATATCTGACTTAGAATATTTTGCAAAAACTCAGACATCATTAAGAAGCGAGTGGAAACATCAACTCAGTGGCAGTTGTTATAATTTATGCATGATCTAGTGCACCAGGGAGATACCATCTCTAAAATTAGTAAAACACTAAACCACATTGTGGTCAAAATTTTTATTGCACCGTAGTCTCCTCTTATCTGCAGAGAATGGATTCCAAGACCCTTAGCAGGTGCTTAAAACCAGGGGTAGTACCATATGTATCATATGTATTGCATTTTTTTCCTATGCAGACATATATGTATGATAACGTTTAATTTATACATTAGGCACAGTAAGGGGTTAGCAATAATGAAATAGGACAATTTATAACAGTATACTGTAATAAAAGTTATGTGGACTATGGTCTCAAATCTTCCTGTACTGTACTCACCCTTCTTGTAGTGATGTGAGAGGATAAGATGCTTATTGAGGGGCATTTCTGAGAGGTGCCTGGATGGTTCTGTCAGTTAAGTGTCTGACTTTGGCTCAGGTCATGATCTCCTGGTTTGAGAGTTCCAGCCCTGCATCAGGCTCTGGGCTGAACTGCCAGGAGCCTGCTTGGGATTCTTTCCCTCCCTTTTTCTCTCTTCGTCTCTCTCTGCCTCTCTCTCTCTCTCTGCCTCTCTCTCTCTCTCTGCCTCTCTCTCTCTCTGCCTCTCTCTCTCTCTCTGCCTCTCTCTCTCTCTGCCTCTCTCTCTCTCAAATCAAAAAATGCCTATGTGTTGAGATGAAATGAGGTGACATAGGCACTGTATCATAGTGTTAGGCTGCTGTTGACCTTCTGACAATTTGTCAGGAGGATCATCTGCTTAAGGACCATGATTGACAGTCACTGAAACATTGGAAACATAACTGCAGATAAAGGGGGATTGGTGTATTCACTAATTATAATTTTGAAAAATTATTGCATTTCCCTAATGAAATTAAGCAGAGACTGAGAAAAGCTGTATTTAAATTGGTGAATCTAAAATTTTGGTTCTGTGAGAAGCATTGAGGATCTTATTAAAGATGCATACATACCTGGATATTAGAATTAATGATGTCTGGGATAAGACTGGCCTTCTCAATTTTTATATATTCTATAAATATATAAGTAACAATGTATTTACAAGCCATCTGTGTAATACTCCAATGCAACAAATGAAACTTTACTAATAAACTGAAATCATTTGTATAACAATGATTATTTGCTCTTGGGTATTTCCCTTCTGTTTTCTCAGGGGTAACCACACTCCTCAATCCATGGTAACAAAGATAGTAAAGTATTAAAAGTCTTCTAGATGTAAACTATATTAGACCAAAAGGAAATAGAACAAAGTTATAGCTTTGTAGTATTTTCTGTCTAACTCTACAGAGAACAATTTCCCCATAAGCAGAGAAATTACAAACCTACATAGGAGGTTGCTCCTTACATACAACTTGATCTCTCCACTCTGATCCAGGTAATACTTGTTCCTCTGGATTAACAGTGTAAATAACTCTCAGAAGCTATTACTTCAAGAATAGGATGAGTCATTTACATTTTTATGTTCATTAGTGTAGCTTGCTGGATTTTAAATTCCAAATAATTTTGAATTATTTCAATAATTTCAAATAATTTTGAAGCTTAAGTGCTAACTAAAGAGCATTCTGGCTGGATGGCATAGAGGGAAACTTCTTTTACTTTCAGGGCAGCAGAAAATGTGTCCTCAGAGAAAGGAGGAAAGAGGAATATTGAGAGAGTTGGGGGAGAAACGGTAAAGGTAATCTTTAACATGCTAACATTCTAACATGAAAATTACGACAGTATTTTTCGTCTGCATGGGTAAGGAAGGATAGTCTACATACAAGCCATTGCAAAGATGCCCAGCATGTGGTTAGGTGGCCTTAGTGGCTTGGGAGACCTAATCTTTTCAAAGCATTGATCTACTGCATTTATTTTATTCCACAACAAATTTGTAAAAATCTTTACCCTCTGAAAAATGAAGGATGCAAACTACCTGGTGCAATTATTTAGATTGTTCTTCTAAATGTATCTGTTCCTAAGGGTTTGACTGAACATACACCACTAAAAGCTGAGACTCTGCTGACACAGACTTGAGTCCATCGCTGCCACTTCAGACCATCGGTGTTACCAATCCTATATTCTGACCAGGTCTTTGAAAGCCTATATATTTGAGGTTAGGCTATAGATTAGGAATGGTTTCACACCAGCGATGTTCAAAACTACTTTTATATAGCTTAATTTATATTCTCCCATAGTTGCAAAGACCAACCAAAATGGATTTTGAAAATGTAGAGCTAATTTTATTTTATTTTTAAATGTTTGTTTTTAAGACAGACTGCGAGCGGGGGAGGGGCAAAGAGAGAGGGTGAAAGGCTTCAGGCTCTGAGCTATCAGCACAGAGCCCATTGGGGGGCTCAAACTCACAAACCATGAGATCATGACCTGAGCCGAAATTGGACTCCCAACCAAGCCACCCGGGTGCCCATGTAGAGCTAATTGTAAATGGTGTAATGGCATTTTATGGTCCAAAGTACTTCTGGATGTGCTTCATTTTGGGGTTCTTGTAGTAAAGCCACGCATACTGGCAGAAATTGTACCTGCAAGGCAAATAATACAAAGGATTAATCATGCAAATACACACAGATATTCAGGACTGCAATGATTAGTTTACCCATGTATCTCAAAAATACTTCAATTTCATTTTAACCAGAAAAAAAACATAAAATGGAGTTTATGATCACAAAAGATTATTGATGAGTAAAAACAGATAAATTTGTCCTACTGGCAGTGTAGGATATAGAGGTGCTCTTATATGCCATCCTATCAAGTTTTGGGCAGATATCTTTCTGTATTTTAGTTACTATAATTAATAAAATAACAAATGTATGTGCTCTTCTAAATATGGTCTAGGTGGATTTTATAACGAATGACAACAGGTTGGGGAAAAAACAGCTAAGGCAGATAGAGGAACATAGTACTTTTTTTTTTTTTTTAAGGAGGATGTGCATAAATTTACCAAAGGGAGAAAAATAATTTAGTGTAAAAGTTTATTTTTCAGGAGAAAAATAATTTAGCATTAAAGGTTATGCCACACAAAAGTAAAAAAGTTGAATAGGGGATATATGCCATGAGAGACAGCATTTATCAGTGTAGAAAAATTTAGAGTGCGAATTGGAGGCACAGTGTTGACCATCACTTAAATACTTGAATGTTAGGGCTTCTCAGATGTAATTAAGCTGAGGTAGAAAGGGTCTTTGCTATGTGAATGAAGGCAAATGAATTTGGTGGGTAAGAGATAAATAGTAAATACACTATGCTTTTGAACCTAGATATTCTATTTTCCATTATTTGATATGAAGTAATAACTAAGATTATTGTACCAAGTGTCATAGTTAATTTTACATGTATTAGCTATTACATGATTTGCCTGGATATCTTTATAGGTAAATTTGGAGATTTCTTGGGGAAGAATGAATTATTTCCTCATCTTTACAGCCATAGTAAGCTGTTACTATTATGTATTATATATTAGCATAATCATTTAATAAGTTTGACGTAGGTACTGGTCTGGGAACCCTGTGGTATTAAGAACTGGTTCTTTTTCTGTTTTGTTCCTGACACAATGTTTGTGGTATGTTCAAGTTCTGCCAATAATATCCCTTTGGAGGCGCCTGGGTGGCTCAGTCAGTTAAGCATCGGACTTCGGCTCAGGTCATGATCTCACAGTTTGTGAGTTTGAGCCCCGAGTTGGGCTCTGTGCTGACAGCTCAGAGTCTGGAGCCCACTTTAGATTCTGTGTCTCCCTCTCTGCCCTTCCTCTGTTAATGCTCTCTCTCTCTCTCTCAAAAATAAACATTAAAAATTTGTTTTAAATCACTTTGGCATATTCATTTTCTATTTTCTATAAAGAGTTGAATCTTAAACTTCTAGGTCTACCTACCCTCTATAACAGTTCTATTTTGAAGGAAGATTCCAAATTTTCACACATACCAAAGTTTCAGAGTATGAGGGGAATTCATCAAGAATTTCTTTAACTTTTGAAAGTGTCTCTTCTGAGTGGTTTCATACTACCCCAGTTTTTGTTTTTTTTTGTTTTTTTGTTTTTTAATTTGTCACACATGTTGCTGAGCACTTTAAAAAATTAAAATTTTTGTGTTAATATATATAATGTAATTTCCATAAAAGGCCAAAAATAACTTTAGGAAATGTATTTATTTCCGATTTTGATATATGAATCATTTTAGAACTAGAAAAGTATAATTATATACAACATAAGATGATATATGATCTAGTAGTGAACAGACTCTAAGTCACTTAAAAATATTTAAGTAAAATCAAATAGTATTTGTCTTCTTGACTTATTTTACCTAGCACGATACCCTCTAGGTCTGTCCATTGTTGCAAATGGCAAGATTCATCCTGTTTATGACTAATATATATACACACACACACACACACACACACCACATCGTCTTTATTCAGCTATTTATGGACACTTGAGTTGCCTTCCATGTCTTGGTTATTGTAAATACTACAGTGAACAAAGTGATGCATATGTATTTTTTGAATTAGTGCTTTTGTTTTCTTTGGATAAATATCCAGAACTGAAATTACTGGATCATACAGTAATTTTATTTTTTAATTTGAGGAACCTCGGTATTGTTTTCCACAGATGTTGCTCCAATTTTTATTCCCACCAACAGTGTTCAAGGGTTCACTTTTCTTCACATGGTCACCAACAGTTGATTTTGTTGTCTTTTTGATACTAGCCAATCTGGTGTGAGGTGATAACTCTTTGTGTTTTGATTTGCATTTCCCTGATGATTAGTGATGTTAAGCAGCTTTTCATGTGTCCATTGTCCTTCTGAGTTGATGTTTAGATATGTTTATAAAGGCACACATTTAGGTGAAATGATTTAGTATTATTTAATCTCAGTTTATAAAATTAAGCTCATAAATGTACATTCTACCTAAAATAACCATATATGCAGATGATAGAATTGAGAATGTATCACTTGAATTTTGATTAATGTATTTGGATCATTTCTATCATTTTTTATCACCGTATCTCTCTGTTACCTCAGTGCCCCAAAACGTCAATCACATGTTTTATCATTGAGACTAATCCAGATTTTGTTTGTAAAAAAAAAAAAAAAAATTATAGCAATATACTAGGTCTCAAACATCTAAAAGCTGAGAGAGTTAGAATCCAGGTAAGTGATAAAATTTTGTTGTACCAAAAATCCCGGTGATTTTTTATAATCCAACCTTTAAAACAAAATTTCACATTATCTACCCACCCAAAATTTTCTCGTAAAAATAAAGTGCTAGTAATAATTTCTAAAGATTTATTTAGATTATTGTCTTTATTTTAGCCTACATGATGATTGATGAGCAAACTTTATTGGAGTGATTCATCAGTTTAAGCATCCCTTTTCAGCATTACTCAAAAGGACCTTGATTGCTGATACCTCAAGAATATAAACCATATTCTTCATCTCCAAGTATCTTGCTAGTGTCTTATTTAGAAAATGAATCAGTTTGACTTTTAGATTCTGTAAATGGTATACAAAATTTGCATATAGAATGACAAACTAGTGTTGTAAGCAAAGCATTAGGAATTTTATCAAAAATTCTACAATTTTGAAAGTTTAATCATGTCACATGAATGGACATTAATGGAAAGTTAGATGATGTATTTTTTTTTTACCAGAACATCACATAAGTTTACTTCAGATATAACCCCAATATTAAGTCAAAATATTAAGTCAAAGTCTTAATATTAACTCAAAGTCTTAGTATTAATCAAAAGCCTCTTTATGAAATATGTTTTACATGTTTTTCTATTCACATAACATAAATATAGATACACGCATCTGAATCATCTTGGAGGGAAATATCAGTGACCAAGTGAACAGTGCCAACATGGGGGCTTTTTCACTTAGGAGCTTCTTGCTATGACTTACACGATCTATAATTCGGGATTTCTAACACTCAAATTGAATTTTTTATAAAGAAATTAGTGTGAATAGTTCCTTGTTTATTAAAAAAAATACTTGCTTTCTATTTGAAAATGATTAAAACAATTATCTGAATGCAAGCGTCATGGGAAGAATTATTTTTCTGTCATTCTTTCCATTCACTGGCATGTTCTTAGCCTTCATCTGTTTGTGACACATAGAATTTGCCCAGTATTTACTGAAGAAATAAATACACATTGTGATATTTGATAAAATATCTTTACATTTTTCTGTTAATAAAAGGAATAGCATAACCATTTTCAAGGATTAAAGTGATTTTTTTAAATGTTAATTTTTGAGAGAGAGTGCGAACAGGGGAGGGGCAGAGGGAGAGGGAGACACAGAATCTGAAGCAGGCTCTGTGCTGTCTGTGCAGACATGGGGTTCAAACTCATGAGAGTTCATGACCTAAGCTGAAGTCAGAAGCTTAACCAAATGAGCCACCCAAGAGTCCCTAAAGTGCTGTTAATTACCCTCTGATACTAAATACCCTTTTGGGATATCAAGCTTTAATTCAACAACAAATGTTTATTGACTACTTGATGTGTGCCAGTACTGTGTTATCATATGATAAGCAGGTCAAGTTTTTGTATGTTAGAGTTGCTACACATGCTTACATATTGCAATGCTGGTAAAACCTACCTTACCTTATGTGTAAATAAGCCCTCATAACTGAAGTCTTTTCCTTCAAAAATGTTTGTAGGGAAATGTGGGGATTTGTTCATACTGTTTTCTTTGCCTGAAATATAAAAATGAATGCATCCAAAATTTGTTGTGCAAACTGTTACATAGGGTGTAAGTATTAGTTTTTTGTTGTTTTCAACCTAGAAAACTGTACCCTGTTCCCATGGATCAGTTGGATATGGTAGTGTCTTCTAAGAACATCCTTTTAATGTCGGTTTCATGTAATCACTACCTAGCTTGTGTTTAGTGAGTGATACACTCTCTTCATCGCAGAGGGCTTAGACGGTCATCTACTTCATTGGCAGGGGAGATTTTCCAGTCCTGTATTTCTTGCTGTCTAATATATCCTCAGGAGCACACAAAAAAATACATAAGTCTTTGTAATAAAGCTAACTTGGGGCTTTTTAAAGATAAAATTGTATCCATTCACTGAGAAATACAGGTTATTGCCTCTGTCACAAAATCTGTAAGAATGATGACAAAAAAAAAATCAGGACTAAGCTAACTGGTGGTATTTTTATCAAGCGTTCGTATCATTTATCAGTGGGCCTCTAAATCCATGTCAGCATAGATTTTAGGAAAAGCCCTAGGTGATGTCAGGATTTATTGGCAAGTACACAGCTAGCACAGCTGGAATTCTCAAATGACCCAGAGTCTGTAGAACCACCAGCTTCCTGGCTTGCAAATTCAAACAATTCGGGTCAACAAGGATGCTACGTATGAGACCATGTGCAGACATTTTAATCTTGTAACATTAAGGCATCATTATGATGTATGTCTAATTTGGCAGAGTTTAACCTACAGCTAGATTAAAAAACAGCAAAAACCTTGGACATTTGAAATTAATTTCTCACACCCAAATAATACATACAAACAGAAAATGTACTCTTTGAGTTAGAGGTGGGCATGCCAAAATAATCAGGAAATATTCTGTTTGCTCATATAAAAAAAAACCTCACACCACAAATATGAATATCTACAATAGAATGTTTTAACTCAAGAAACCTAAGTTAGGGGTTCTGGAAAGAGAGTTTGGGTCACCAAAATAAAACAAAAACAAAAATTTAGTTTCTCAGTTGCCTTTAACAATTTTTTTCTTTCTTGAGACAGTTGTAGGGTTCAACAAAAAAGACTATTTAACATTTAACACTTTATAACAATCCTTTGGGAAACTTTCAGTATTTTCAAAAGGACCCTTTTTTTAAGTGAAGACACCCAAGATTGCACAAATGCAATGTTGGCACTTTAGGCCTGTTTGGAAGGATCTTTTCATTGGATATTTTGCAGTTCAGTTGACTGAATGGAAGAGGAGCATGTATTATGGAGAAAGGGCAGTGAGGCTACCAAGATGGTTCAAATATTGCTGTTTTCCAGAAACTCAAACATAGTTGGGGACTTTGCAATCCAATAAATATGGCAAGAACTGTACAAACTTTGCAAGCCTAATTTTTAGAGATGAGAAAGAGATTAAGAAAAGCAAATTTGAGGTAATGAGTTTGAATTGTGTCTCACATATTGATAAGACCCTTAAAAGCAATACTAGCTACGTTTTAAAGTTCTAAATGAGGTTTGGAGGAGAGGGAATGAAGAGGAATTATAAGAATAGTAAATTGATCAGCTCGATAGATATGTTGGAAGAATGGGGTATGTGTAACAAAACTTCAGAATCGTAGTTCCTTAGGGACTGTTTGGGTATTTACATATTCTAGTACTAATATCATTATTTAAGACAATCCTAGAAACATAAAACCAGGTGTGGTTGGTGTATTAAAGATAATATACTCCTATACTCTTTCTATTTTGGAATTTCTAGTTTCTGTAGGCCCCCTGATCTTTCACAGTAGGTACTGTGGAGAGACTGTCTCTGTAGGAAATCCTGGAAGTTTCAGAACAAGGATTTCTCTTACAATACTCAAAAAGAAACGAAGTTGAAGGTTTTAAATGTGGTTTGTCCTTGTACAGCTAGAGATAATGACCTTGCTTATGAAAAACATAATAAGTTATGAGAACTTTGGACCCATTTCTATTTTTTAAATCAAGACTGTAAAAAGAAAATCAAGACAGGGTATATTTCAGTGTATTAAATACAAAATATACTCAAAAGTGAAACGTTAAATTCAGTGTTGCTTTACTTTTTGTACAATAAGTGTATAATAAAAATAACAAACTAAGGGGCGCCTGGGTGGCTCAGTCGGTTAAGTGTCCAACTTCAGCCAGGTCACAATCTCGCGGTCCGTGAGTTCGAGCCCCGCGTTGGGCTCTGGGCTAATAATGGCTCAGAGCCTGGAGCCTGCTTCAGATTCTGTGTCTCCCTCTCTCTCTCTGCCGCTCCCCCTTTCATGCTCTATCTCTCTCTGTCTCAAAAATAAATAAACGTTAAAAAACTAAAAAGGTGAAAAGCACCTCTCTGTTTTTGAGAAAATTAAATTTTTAATTTTTCATACAGCAAATTTTATATCTGGCTGATATTTTCTTTTTTGTTGTCTTTTTTTTTTTACTCACACTGTCAAAATTAGCTTTTACATATGATTTTAATGAGATAGAGCTTTATTTCTCATAATTGAAATGAACAGTTTTAGATTGCATATACCAGTGAAATAGAAAAATATTTATATGATACTTCATGTAAGCCCATCGCAACAACATGCATGCCATATTGATTTATATAAAGCAATACATTCAAAGCAATATGGAATTCAACTTGACCTGTGGATCTATTCAAAGCACAGTGACTACCTTAATTTCCTGATTTGTGATGGTCATCTTTATAAAATTTTGTTTGTTGGGTTTGTTCTTACATTCGGTATTCAAGCCATTGATTGCAGTTGTTTTTCACACATAGGCCCATTTGTTTAAATATTTTCATTTACTTTTGGCCTTTTGCCACTTTCACTGAAGTACTTGTATTTTATAAAGTTCTTATTAAATACTAAATGAAAATGTCTTATAAATTGAGTCCTAAGAAAACTATTAGTAGCTGATATAAAATTCCTATCCATAGGCATTGCAAAACATGACCACAGACTGAAGAAGGGAAAAAACATCAGTACAAGAAAGGCTAGCCTTTATATTGTGTGTAGGTCAGAACTGCAAGCAAGTTTTAGAGATGGGAGGAAAGGTTGAAAATGCATGTATGGTGAGAGTTATCAGTATTTTTCTCTCTGAAAAATCCTAGGTAAATTATGCTATAAAAAAAATCTAAGTACACAGAGAAGTTACGGACGGTTCATTTTTCTTCCTAACACAGATGAAAAGTACAGAAGTTGTTCGTGTATGTGTGTGTGTATTCTACTACATTCATACTTATTGTAAAAATATTTTCAGGGGGCTCCTATGGACCAGAAAGGTGGCTTTAGTAACTGGTCTGCAATCTATTTTCCTTGCTCTCATAATTCTCACGAAGAAAAAAAAAATCAGTGATGTGGTCAGACCTCCTTGTAAAG
Organism: Acinonyx jubatus; assembly: GCF_027475565.1. Taxonomy (NCBI): domain Eukaryota; kingdom Metazoa; phylum Chordata; class Mammalia; order Carnivora; family Felidae; genus Acinonyx; species Acinonyx jubatus. The sequence goes on from NC_069380.1 coordinate 59,970,830, forward strand.
AAGCTAATCTTACCTCCTGATGTTGTTTACTAGCAGAAACAATGTAGAATTTTTATCAAATACTTTTAACAGGGTATACCTTGTCTGTTTAAATGGTTTATAAACCTCAACATTATGGATGTATAGGGCATAGGCTGCTAGAAAATGTCAGTGGCAGCTTATAATTATCACAGTATAAATGAAGATATTGTATGACTAAAATGACCCCATTTGTGTAGGTGATGCCCTGATGTGTCTTTGGGAGCTTGTATATTAAATTTGAATAAGAACTTGCTCTAATATGGGAAGAAATTATCTGAAAAGCTTCAGTATTGGTCTCCAGTGTTGCCAAGTTTGTTAACCTGTGTTTTATGACTGTCTTAATCCTTTGAACTATTAGTAAAACTTTGCTGAGGATAAAAGCTATCCTTTCTGTGAGTTGACCTTTTATCTCAATATATCAAGTTAATTTTTGATTTGCAAATACGTGTTACTTAAAGATGCTAATAGTCTTCAAGTGCTCAAGTAGTTTAGCTATTCAGAAAATACTTATGACAATTTGTGAAAGTTTAGAGAGAAGTTTTTAAAAAATAATTCCTTGCAATTACCATATAACCCAGGAACTGCATTTCTTGCTATTTATCCCAGAGCACAGTCAATATGCTCACACAAAATCATATACAGTTGACACTTGAATGAAGCAGGGTTGAGTGTTGACTCTGTGTACAGTTGAAAATCAAAATCTATGTATAACTTTTAACTCCTCCAAAACCCAATAGCATACTGTTGACTAGAAGCCTTATCAGTAGCATAAACCGTTAACACATTTTTGTGTTCTATGCGTTATATATTGTATCTTACAATAAAATAATGTTAAGAATATCATAAAGAGGAAAAAAAAAACATTAACAGAACTATACTTCTATTTATTGAAATTCTGTGTAGATGTGGGCTGGATGAGCCAGGCCAGCTGGGACATGAGCTGTGGCAGCGGTGGGCCTGCCCCAGGGATAGTGATGTTCTGCAGCCTGGTGGCCTCAGCAGTAATGGCTTCAAGGTGGATGCACAGGAAGTGAAGCTCCTTATGTGCCTGGAGGTGTACCTCCAGGTAATGACCATCAGCAGGTGCAGCTACACAAGTGTGCTGGTGTCTGAGAGGCCACAGGGCCAGGGCCCAAGGCCCTACCAGTGCAGCCTCATAGCCCATTGTACTGAGGTCTTGCACAGTAAGATTCCTGTTTTCTGGGCACATTCCTCCGTTTCAGCCCAGCATTTTTCCTGCCAGCCTGAGCTCCATCAAACAGCCCATGGGCACAAGGGGGCAACTTGAAGCCCTGCCCATTTCCCAGGCCCTTGTGGGTTGTCAACAGCCTTGGTGGGCTTCACTGTTTATGCATAGGGCAGCAGGTGCAACTTCTGCACTAGTTGTCTTTGAACTGGTCTTGTGGAAAGTGGGGTGAGCAGTTATAAATAAATGCCTTCTAGATTTTGCTGTCAACTCTTAAAAAAAAATCTGCATGTAAGTCATCCATGCAGTTCAAACTTATGTTGTTCAAGGGGTCAACTGTACATGCATGTTCATAGCAGCATTCTTTGTAATAGCTCTAAATTGGGAATAGCACAGATATCCCTTCGAGAATAAATGGTTGAACTCTGGTACACAAATATACCCACACCTACCCATCCACTCCTTGGAATACTCATCAATAAAATGAACTATAGATTTTTTAAAACATAACTTCAGGGAATTCTGCATGTAAAAAGCTGTTTTAAAAAGGTTACATGCTGTATGGCTTCACTTATATAACATTTTTGAAATGATGAAATTTTAGAAAAGGAGAACAGATTAGTGATTGCCAGGGGTTAGTGATGAAGGTTGGGGAAGATTGGAGATCATGGGCATGGCTATCAGCGAATATAAGGGATAGATATGTTGAACTGTTCTTTATCTTGGCTGTGGTAATGGATAAATGAGTCTGTACATTTGGTAAAATTTTTAAAAACTAAATATACCCACATAAACAAATGAAAACAAAATATCAGGATACTAGAGCAGTGTTTTTTTTTATCAATATTAATATCTTCATCATGACATTATGGTTTTGTAGAATGTTGCCATTGAGGGAAAGTGTCAAATGACATGTCATCTCTGTATTGTTACATGTTCATTTGAGCCTGTAATTCTTAGACTTAAAAATTAATTATTCGAACTTAATTCAATTTCAGTTTGATATTTACATTTTTAGCTCAAACTCAATGCTACATAAATATTATTAGAAATATAGGATTTTTGCTGCAGATTGAATGTTTGCCCCCAAAATTCGTATTTTTTCCAGAGTAAAATATTTTATTCAGCATGGTGTTCTTTTCCCTTCTCCAGTGAGCAATGTATTATAAAGACGACTTCCATTCAACATGGGGAAAAGAAAATTGAATTATAAAGAACAATTTTTTTCAATTTTTTATATAATTTTATGCAATTTTTAAATTAGTTAACATCTAGTTTAGTGTTAGTTTCAGGCATAGAATGATTCATCACTTACATACAGCACCCAGTGCTCATCGTGAGTGCCCTCCTTAATATCCATCACCCATTTAACTCATACCCTGCCCTCCCCCCCTCCAGTAACCCTCATTTTGTCCTCTGTAGTTAAGTCTCTCTTATGATTTGCCTCTTTCTCCCCCAATGTGCATAGTCATTTCTTAAATTCCATATATGAGTGAAATCATATGGTATTTGTCTTTCTCTGACTTATTTCACTCACCATAATACACTGTAGCTCCACCCATGTTGTTGCAAATGGCAAGATTTTATTCTTTTTGATGGCTGAGTAATATTTCTCTCTGTGTACATTCATCAGTCAATGGACATTTGAGCTCTTTCTTCAATTTGGCTGTTGTTGATAATGCTGCTATTAACATTGCAGTGCATGTATCCCTTCAGATCAGTATTCTGTATTCTTTGGGTAAATACCTAGAAGTGTAATTGCTGGATCATAGAGTAGTTCTATTTTCAACTTTTGAGGAGCCTCCAAACTCTTTTCCAGAGTGGCTGCACCAGTTTGCATTCCCACCAACAGCGTGAGAGAGTTTCCCTTGCTGTACATCCTCGCCAACACTTGTTTCTTGAGTTGATTTTAACCATTCTGACAGGTGTGAGGTGGTATCTCATTGTAGTTTTGATTTGTATTTCTCTGACGATGAGTGATGTTGAGCACCTTGTCATGTGTGTGTTAGCTATCTGGATGTCTTCTTTAAAGGGAAAAATGTCTATTCATGTCTTCTTCCCATTTCTTAACTGGATTGTTTTTAATTGTTGAGTTTAAGTTCTTTATAGATTTTGGATACTAACCCTTTATCAGATATGTAATTTGGAATTTTCTTCTTCCATTACAAAGGTTGCCTTTTATTTCACTGTGCAGAAGCTTTTTATCATGATGAAGTCCTAGTAGTTCATTTTTGTTTTTGTTTCCCTTGCCTCTGGAGACATGTCTAGTAAGAAATTTCTGTGGCTGATGTCAGAGATATTTCTGCTTATGTTCTCCTCTAGGATTTTGATAGTTTCCTGTCTCACATTTAGGTCTTTCATGGATTTCAAATTTATTTTTACGTACAGTATAAGAAAGTGATCCTGTTTCATTTTTCATGTCGCCATTCAGTTTTCCCAACAGCATTTGTTGCAGAGACCATCTTTTTTCCATTGGATATTCTTCCCTGCTTTGTCAGATTAGTTGGCCATATAGTTATGGGTTCATTTCTGTGTTTTCTGTTCTGTTTCATTTATCTATGTCTTTTTGTGCAGTACCATACTTTCTGACAATTAAGGCTTTGTAATATAGCTTGAAGTCTGGAATTGTGATGCCTCCAGCTTTTCTTTTTCACAATTACTTTGGCTATTCATGCTCTTTTGTAGTTTCAAAATTCATAGGTTAACCTAATCCCTAAAGTGATGGTATTAGGAGATTAGGCTTTTGGTAGATAAGGACGTGAATTTAGAGTCCTTATTAATGGGATGAAGTGCCCTTATCAAAGAGAAATCAGAGGGCTCCTCCATCCTTCTGCCTTGTGAAGACGTAGTAAGTAGGTGGCTGTCTATGAACCAGGAAGCATGTGCTCACCAGTTGCAGAATCTGGCAGTGCCTTGATGTTGGAATTCCCAGCCTCCTGAACTGTGAGAAATTTGTTTATGAGCCATCCAGTCTATGGTGTTTTGCTATAGCAACCCAAACAGACTAAGACACCTTGAATAGAAATAGAAAGCTATTTATTTGTACTTATTATAGAAAAGAACTATATATAGAAGATACTATATAATCACATATAAAGACATGTCAACAGAGCAGACACCACTTTGCTCTTATGAAGGCATGATATAGTGGCAGTTTAGAAAGATACTAATGCAACAGAGCAAAGTTTGCTCCAGCATATTAAGCAGGTTGTCCATGGAATGTATTGCCTTTTTAAAGTCTACTTCCTCATCAATAATGCACAAGTGAAAAATATCTCGGTATCTGATGGGAAAGTAGAGAGTCAAAAATTTATTAAGTTTGGGCAAGATAGCACCATGAATTCATGTGACAATTTGAATTGCTTTGATTTTATTCATCATATTGTTTATGAGATACTTCATTAAAGACTTGTTCATTTCCTACCCAATTTCAAGCACTATTCTGGGTGCTGTAATTAAACTGGAGAGCAAAATTAAAGGTCTTGCTTTCCCTGAGTTCACAGTCTAAAGAATTAGACAAACACGAATTGGATAAGTACGTGAATAGTGGTCACATTAAAACCAGCTGTCAATTCTAGTAATTGCTATGAAAGTAAAGTAAAAGGTATACTACTGGGGAGCCGGGAAGCTGGTATAATCCTAATTTTCCTTGAAATATTACTAGAGCTGAGGTCTGAACAAATGTTAACTCCTCAGAGAGGAGACATCTTGGGGTAGGACAAGTGACAACTAAAGGAAGAAACAATGCTCAAGGTGCCATGGAGAAAAGATGTGTGAGGCTGGGACATAACAGATAAAGGGTGAGTTTGAAGATGAGAAGTAGCTTGTCTATTTAAACACTTTTTTCCCCAAATTTCTTAAATTTGGCCTTGAGCATGTTAAAGGGGAACACTTATATTTGGGAAAGGAACTAATGCAAAGGGAAATTATTGTATTTTCATACTAATGCTGTGCCTATGTTGTGGAGGCTAGAAATGAGCAAAAAATGGCTTTCTAATGGATATAATGAGATGAGATTATTCTGCCATTTGAAGTAAATGATAGCTTGGACCAGACAGAAGGAACTGTTTGAGATGTTTTTGATATTGTATATTTTGAAGTTCATGTGTGTTTAAAATGGACATGTCATGGAGTCAGTGGGCAGAGGAAGAAGATCTGAAGATGACAGATCTATTTAGGTTTATTATGTTTAGATCTATTTGTTTTCTGGGTTGTGCAGCTTGATTGAGTGGTCTTTGTATTCATTGACCTTTGTGACCATGGAAGAAAAAATACGATTAGGATGACCTTTAGAATATTTTTGCACAATAGAACACATAAATCTCGAGTACAGATTCAGAGAGGAGACTGCTGACCTTGGCCACAGCTATAGGTAGATAGTCTTTGTAAATGAGTCACCTTCTCTCTGACTTGAGAGAAGAGAGTGGAATTTCAGTTTTGAAGAATGGTACCAATTAGAGGCCATGCAAAGATGGAAAAAAAAAATGTGTGTGTATACATATATATATGTGTGTGTGTATATATATACACACATATATATACATGTATGTATATACACATATATACATGTATATATATACACATATATACATGTATATATATACACATATATACATATATATACGTATATACATATATACATACATAGACATATACATACATATACATATATATGTATATAAATATATACACACACACATATATATGGCAATGGCTGGATAATTTATTGTTTGAGCTAAAATAAAATAGACTTTCCAAAGGGGAATCATTATTTGAGAAGAATGTTTTGAATAAAAGAAGCCTGAAGGAAAATAGGTAACATTCTTAACTGAAAATACATGGCTCTAGTATAAGTTTTGTTCTTTAGTTAGACATTGGACTACTCCCGTATTGTGAAAGGAAGAAAGAGGGGAAGGGGTGCTTGTATGGCTGCAGGTAAGTTGATGTCACAAACACACAGGTTAAGAGGCAACATCTGATAGTTTGTTTTCTCCACATCAGAGGCAATTTTGTTTAAGACAGAGGAGATGGTACTGATGGAAGAGACATAAATGGTTGGACAGAGTAAGGGAAATTTGTAATTGTTACTTTGAAAGTATCAGCATTCACCAGAGAAATATAACATGATTTTCAGGCCAGATTGACAACCCACTTGAGAATTATGGCTTTTTATTTATTGTGGCAATAATCCACCCTCCTTTTTAAACTTCCATAGCATTGTTAGGGTACCCAGTGGCAGACCTGGAAAAATCAAATTATTGACTTCTTCCAGGGTTGAAATTCTCAGAGCTTGTGGCAAATACTACTTGTTCAGCATAATTCTTTTCATGGATACAAAACTGGGTCACTTAACTCCATCCTCCCTTGCAAGTGGACTGACTAGTGGTTGATTTCCAGTCAAAGATATGTGAGTGAAATTAATCTTAGGCATATTCAGGCCTGACACATCAAATATTCCCATCCAGTCTTCTGTGGTCTTCCTTTCATCTGAGTGAAATAAAAATAGCAAGGCAATCTCGACAGCCACATGCTATATATGGCACAGCAACCACCAAACAAGTTCCATAAAAGACCACGTGAAAGAGAGGTACCCAATGAAACTTAAGACAAACCAAGACTTTTCTGTGAGCAGGAAATTAGGTTAAATAAAAGCAATAGTATTTTTTTTGTCATAAAACCAGATAGTAAACAGTTTTTGCTTTGTTGGCTAATAAGGTCTCTGTAACAACTATGCAACTGTGTGACTGTTAATGCAAAGGCAGACATAGCACATAAACATTTCTGTGTTCTACAAAACTTTATTTACTACAACAAGCTATGGGCCAAATCAACTAGAATGTACCGTCATTAGTATTAAATGTTTCTTACCTCGCACTAGCCTGTTCAAGCTAATATACATGTGTTACGAGAACAGGCACAAGGAGATTTAATGTACTTTAAAGTGTGCTTTTGCAGTTACAGAGCATAGAAATAAAGAGATGAAGAAAGGGGATAATGATGTACTAAATAGTGGAGTCAGAAATGGAACATCACAGTAAAACTGGAGAATCGTGCTAGTGGATGTGATTTAACAGGCAAGCAGGAGTAATTTTCTATTAGTCACATGGAAGTGTGACTTAAGAAACTTAATCCAAATAAGGTGGGCATATGTGTGGTAACTGTAACATTTTATTACTCTAGTACATCAATACAAAAAGCCCAGGGTCAATTAAGTTTCAGTATTCATGCAATGACAATGATTTGAATGCCATAGTTACAGATTTATCTATACACACACGCATACACACAAGTATCCCTTATTGATAGGGTATCAACAGAGACATGAATTCACACATACATTATATACCCTATGTGTGTGTGTGTGTGTGTGTGTGTGTGTGTGTATTTACAGAAATAAGATAGAGACACATATAAGCATAAGTAGAGATATGGGTAAAGATGATTGGCCATACAGTCTTTGCTACTTAGTTGCCAAACAGATCATCCATTTCAGATTTGCATAATGTGAGTTTCTTAAGTGTAAAAAGCGTTATCCATGAGCATATACTAAAGCAGAATTTAACCATAATTAAATGACCTCTGCATGAAGAAAGTCCATCTCTACAATACAGTTGACTTCTCTGAAGTAGTCTAGAATAGTGTGATGAGCACGTAAGATAATCTATTTTATTATCACTATTACTACAAAAATAGCTTTGAAAGAAAACAGGAAAAAACATGATTTAAATGGTTATAACAAAACATAACTTAAATGTAGAATGTTTTGTTTTAGGTTTTCTAATACATGAGGTGATTTATGGCAGATTTAGGACACTTGTAAACAACACTACTTGTTGATGCTACTATATTAGGTCACTGAAAAATAAAGCATCAATTCATATCACCACAAATAAGGTAAACTATTTCCCAGTTTTCCATAAAATAATTCCTCAATAAGTAGTTAATTTATTATGCACAAATTCCTTTTAGCCAAGTGCATTAACTGATGTTACACTTGATGAGGTGCCAAAACTCTGATTAGCCAAATTACTTAAAATATTTTGCCCAAACAAGAGTGGAATAATCACAGCGTTATTTTTTCGATTACTAAGGAGCCTCATTGCAGTATTTGCTGAGATTTGTGATGCAATAAAAGTATTTAGTTCTTAGGGTATAAACTAAATATTTGGATTGAAACATGACTTCAGGTGGAATGATAGCATCTGTAGTGGGGGTTCTCACAGCTGTCTTCTATTGGCTCCCAGCAAATACTGGCCAGTGATGATATCAAGTACAGAAACAGATTGTATCCTTACATTTTCTATTAAGCTTTTTGTTACAAGATAAGACTTCTGTTAAAGCTATTTTTTTCTTTCCTTTTTAAAAAGTTTATTTTTAAGAGAGAGAGTGTGAACAAGTGGGGAGGGGCAGAGAGAGAGGGAGACACAGAATCTGAAGCAGGCTCCAGGCTCTGAGCTGTCAGCACAGAGTCTGACGCAGGGCTTGAACTCAGGAGCCATGAGACAATGACCTGAGCCAAAAAGTCAGATGCTTAACTGAGCCACCCAGACGCAATTTTTTTTCTTAGAGAATTCAAATTATTGACACTTGATACGTCTTGTTTGAAATGTCATTTACACATAGTTTAAATGTAACTGAACATTAAGTATCTTTTGGCTTTCTACTGAAAGACTAAGGGACAAACTAGGATTTAAATTACTGTTTCCCATTCACTTTGAGTAACAAAGCACTTTTCACCTTGGAGAAATTAACATTTGTGGTATCCAGATTGTATAGTTAGTTGAAGTCACTGGATGGAGTGAAAGTTGAGGTAGAATAAGCTTTGCTGTTAAAGGGAGGGAGAAAGAGAAAAGAAAAAAAGCAGGGCATGAACTGCCACCAGACAACAATTTTTATTTGCCTTTTCACACAGCTAGTATCCAGGATGCATGTGCCAGGCTTTTCATCCTACTTACACATTGCTAAATGGCTTTATTTTTCAGGTAAATACTATATATCTATCTATCTAGATAGAAAGAGACATGAATTCTAGATAGATAGATAGATAGATAGATAGATAGATATAGTATTTTAAAATATGTTTTAAATATACATATTTATATATGCATATATATATAAATATATATATAGTATTTTTAAATATATATATGAATTTTTTTGTACCTGAGTTTATGCCTCTTGTTAAGCACTGGTTGGAGATAGGAGACTGTCGATCTCCCTGCATCTATATGTCTCTCTTGAGTGTTCCAATGTCATCCCTTTCTGAGTTTTTATTTTCTGCCTCACTAATTATTCATTATGTAAGACGGTATAGGTTTAAACTGTCTTCTTGTATTTCACTGACTTTGTTTAACTGTTTTTGTGACCATTATATGTTGGATTTAAGAAGAGAGGAAGACATGCATTGATTACTTTTTTTTTTTTTTTTAAGGAATTCAGGTGTGGTCATGGAGTCAACTGGCTATAGAACTTTGTCAGGAAAAGGGTTTGATTATTAAAACCCATTTCCCAGACTTGCGTTCACTTCCACTAATTGGGAAAGGCAAGGGTAGTGTTTTCTTGGATTTTACCTTACACAATATGGGTGGTCCAGAGGAGATTGCCCAAGAATTCTACCCTGAATGAGAGGCAGTAGTCAAAACTTTTCACATCTGGACTAAATTTAGTACTCATAGTAGATTATCAATCTCACAGGTAAAGAGATTTCTATAGTAGGTACTTATTCTTGCTTATACTGTGGCCATCTTGCTCAATTTATGATTAAACCAAAATGTCAGTTGTGGAGAATCTTACCTTACATTTCAGCATCCATGGATGGTTTCTCTACACTTATTCAGATATTCTGACTCTCAAGTGAGAAAATCCAAGGTCTTCACTAGCATTTGATTATTAGTTTTACATAGAGCTAAGAGAAAATTTTCGATAATTAATAGTTATAATGACAAAGGAGAGGGAGTAATCTCTGCCTATTTTCCTCCTCTTTAAAAGTAAGAATGATATTTGTAGATTGAATTTTGTGCCTAGTTAAAAAAAAATATTTAAATGTCACATTGCCTAAAACATTAAGCCTGTAATACTTGATTGAAGAACAAATAAAACAATGCATGGGGATTTAGACTGCCTTTTCGGCTGTCATCACTACTTTACAAATGGATTGGTACAGTGAAGATTTTTGTACTTGTCTAATTTATTAAGCTGCTTTAATGCAGAAAATATTATCCTACTGGCCTAGATAGTTGTGGCAGCTTCCAGAAGTCCCGGTTAACCATTAAAAAGCTAAGTACTAGGTGTATATGATTTAGTCTGTATATTAATATGGTTACTTAGAATGGATTCATGGGTTATACCAGCACAGTGACTATATTGACATATATAGTCTGTTTACACTTTCCACATCTACTTACATGGCATGATGTGCATTCATAAGTTAATCAAACCTTTCCTAAAGGGGCTGCCAAAGAGGCGCTGCTTTGGAAGGGCAAATGAAAATTTTGGAAAAGCAAAGGCAATATAAGGAAACCAAATTAAATTACTATGTTGAAAGTCACAAAAATCTTGAGCATTACTTGATTTCTGAAGAATAGGGAGATTTTGGATCAAAAATGTTATGTAGATTATATAACTTATTTAAGGATATCCATTTAAACATTGAGAAAATTAGTATAATATGATTAGAAATCTTAGTCTCCTATCAAGTCGGCAACTCTAGATGAGACTGTCACTCAAATGATACATTTAGATACTTGTAATTCTCTTTTTAAAGAACACCAAGTCTTTAAAAAAAAAATTGGCAAGATACTTCCTTCCCTTTGGCATATAAAACTTTCTATGAATCTGACAGCTTTTCTCTTCCCAAAGGGAAACACATGACTAAGTGATGTTTCTCTCACTTAGTAATAAAAGATTGTGTTTTGAAACTGTGTATTTTAAAGAGAACAATGATTTGTATGGGTTTTTTTTGTTTTGTATATATAATGTTTCTTTTTGAGACAGAGTGTGAGTGGGGGAGGGACAGAAAGAGAGGGAGACACAGAATCCCAAGCGGACTTCAGGCTCTGAACTGTCAGCACATAGCCTGATGTGAGGCTCGAACTGAGGAGCCTGAGATTATGACCTGAGCCGAAGTCAGATCCTAAACCAACTGAGCCACCCAAGTGCCCCATGACTGTATGTGTTATATCTCTTATATTCTCTTTTTTAGTCATAACACTATGTACCTTTATCTAATTCTATTGTCTACTCTCTAATCTACTTTTTTTCTGATAATATTTTTATTCATATTGTATATACTGAAGAATAGTCTATTGAACTCCAAGATGTCTAAAATTAGCTGCTTATGTTGAAGGAATTTTATTTCAATTTACAAGGGGCTTCTGCCAAGTCAACACCTTTCAGATGACAAATAATTACATACATATAGAAATTTCCCTCTAAAATAATTTGTAGGTATTATTTTCATTCTATATTTAAATACAGATGTGAATGCCACATTATATGTTAACACCTCAGGTTTTACTAATAACTGAATTTGTCTGGTAATGGTGTCTTTTGGAAAAGCTTCCGGAAGGCAATAGCATTTTTGCTAGACCTTGAAAAATGAGTAGGCATTAAGCTAATTTGTGTTGTATAGCATTGGTGTGCTAAATAGGAAGCACTTGGCACTTTTTATTGCCAGCAGAAAAAATGATTTATATGGTAGAGATCATGAATTCAGAATAAGAATGATGTACACGCTATGACATATATTATGGGGAAATTACCTAAAACCCTAATATTCCATGCTTCAATTTTAAGCATTTCTTGGAAATAATTGTTCTTAATTTAAATACTCATGCTGTTATAATGTTTAAATTAAGGAAGTCTAATGTTACTCCATTTGATTCTCATGCATAATTTCCATTAATGATGATAAACCCACTAAACTTTAATTGATGTTATACCTCATATTCATGCCAATAGGAGAGCCAATACAATTTGCAACAATGACCCACAGTATCTGTATATTTCTGTGTAAGTCACTTTGCTGCCAAATTAACAAACATCATAATATGTGATGCCAAGATCATAAATGCTCTTTTAAAAATCTAAAATCATGGAAAAATACTGGAATGTATACATGGTAAAATTCTAACTACAATAAATCACTAAAATAACAACCACTGTTAAGTTGAAAAGAACCCAGAGTGTGCACTTGCTAAATGTGTCATTGTTCTAATCGTGGTTTGTCAGATTTCATTATGACAAAAAGATACTCATTCCTTGCCAAGAAATTTGATAGAAATGAATAATTAGGCAAAAAACATACAAACAGATTTGAGCTTATTTGAAGGAAAAAACAAGTGCTAGAAAGTGGCAAATAAAAATACTTCTATTGACTGTTATTTTTAACCACAGTGAAAATCCAGTTTTTCCTGTTTGGTGAGATAAACCTGAATTTTAGTATTCAGAGATTTCAGAGTATTCATTTTACTTCCAACTCGTCTGTAAAGTCAGCCTAAAAAGAAATTATATTGCTATTTATATACATTTTCAAAATCCTAATTAACATCACATTCACCATTTAGTAAATCATAGAGTTAGCCTTTCATCTTTAAAAATTGAAACTGTGTGCATGAAAAGACACAACTGTAATGAACTTTTGAATTAGTTTAAATATTTACATGAAACATTTTCTGAAAAAGTTTAGCATGTCTGTTAATTCCCTAAATTTTCATCATTGTCATACAGTAAATATATTGCTACCATTATATGTAACCACCGAGACACCTGTCTTAGGATACATATGAATAATTATCTGGGTGGGGTGGCTAGAATAACTTGTTAATGTAGTTGACTGACTTGCTCACATCTGTTCCTGCCCAGCATATTGAAGTTGGTATATGTAGTATGACTTTAATTAATTTCATCAGCAAGATAAAAGTACTCTAGGATACTTAGGTATCATTAATAAATGTATTTTAATTATAGAGATTATCTTTGAAATTTTGAATTTAAATATTGAGTCTAATGAATAAAGTTTATGCAAATTAGTTTTCAAAGTTTCTTATGTTATTGTAGGTTAACAGAACTCAGCCAATATTGAACTGTATTGTTTTTAAACATTGACTGAATTCATACCAAAGATTAATTGCTAATTTAAAAAAATGTAGTTTTCAGCAAATTGAGCAGATCTATTTTTTTTTAGTAATTGAGGGAAAACATGAATAGAAAAGTAAAACAAAATACAAATGTCAGGAGGAAGGAGAAAAATTTAAGAGTAAGTTGTAAGTTAAGGAGGCAGAGAAACACCTGGACATTCTGATGAAATGATGATTAGGAAACTCTGGTATGGCCTTATGTCTTTTTTTTTTTTTTTTTTTTTTTTTTTTTTTTTTTGGTGTGAGGGGTCTCTTTTAGCTTGTACTCCTGGATTAAAACAAACAAACAAAAAACTGTCACCAGAGAACTGAGAGCATTTCAAAGGAAGAAAAAAAAAAACACACATATTTTTAATATGATGCAATCAAACTTCCTGAAGAGCTTTCTGTAACTTGACAAGCTCACACTAATATTGTAAGAAAGGATAGCATCAATGATAGCCAAGAAGAAAAGTGAGAACAAAGCAAGATATTTGCCTTAAAACATATTGAGACTTTTGACCATATGAATTAGTATTGGGTTACATTCGTGTAAGGATGGAGGAAAAAAGAAAACAAAAGGCAAAATGACCTCAAAATAGATATATAAATATACACATTTGATTTATTGCAGAGCTGGCCTTACAAATGACTGAGAAAATGAGATTTGATTTTTACTGTAGATTATTCAGAAAAATTAGCAGAGCCTGGGTGGCTCAGTCAGTTAAGTGTCCAACTTCAGCTCAGGTCATGATCTCACGGCTTATGGGTTAGAGCCCTGCATGGGGCTCTGTGCTGACTGACAGCTCAGAGTGTAGAACCTGCTTTGGATTCTGTGTGTCTTCCTCTCTCTATGCCCCTCACCAGATCATGCTCTGTCTCTCAAAAATAAACATTAAAAAAAAAAAAAAAAAAAAAAACTATGGTGTGGGGGGATAGTGCAAGTTGTATGTTTTAGAAGGTAGTACAGAAATTAGTAATTTTAAGGATGTATTATGACAGAGCTTGCAAGTAATATGGGGAAATTTGAAAATATTCTAATATTTAAACTTAGGATTTATACATAAAAATATCATAAAATGAAAGACACACCAAATATTGCAAAAAAAATCCAATTGCAATAAGACAATAATAATCAGAATATAAAGTGTATCTGAATCAGCAAGATATAAAAATGTGACCATAAATAGAAAGATGTCAAGAACAGGCATTTCAGAGAAGATCAATAAGTGATCAATAAACGTGCAAAGAATAAAGAACTATAATACTATAATGTGCTGCCATGATAGCTGTTAAGATCTTGAGAGCCACAGCTTAACCAGTTTCCCCTTCTCACTCTGCTCCCATGGTTCCTCTTCTAAAAAGTCCTTATTACCAAATGGAACAAGTTCATAACCTGCTTATGGTGAGGTTTGTTCCTCACCAGCCCTCAGAACTGTGCAACCAAGCAGTTGCATCTTTCAGCAGGACACAAGGATTACCTCACCCTCTTAATGCTACAAAGCCTGCTCCCCACCATATCCCCTGGCCGTTCACCATGTTCTTGACTCCAGCATCCAGACATATAACCCTGCATGACGTGCTGTGTCCCCCACACCTATGCCCTGAGTTCATGTGATAAACTAGTAAACTAAAAAACTAGTCTTGATCTTCTCTTTCTAATGTCCAGTGTCATGAGTTAGACTATCCTCATAACCCCCAGGTAGAGTCACTTCCTCACCAAAAGGGTGAACAAAAGGTGGTGGAAACAGTGACACCTAAAGGCACAATAAATATCATATAAACTAGCCATTTTGGTAAACCCTGGGAAAGCTGGGCAATAATAAGTGTTAGGGCTATACATGAGAAATGGTAATCCTCTACTACAGGTAAAATGTTTTCACAAGACTTGCAAGATGAAGTTGCACATATGGGGGGGGGGTGTGTGTGTGTGTGACTTTTAAAATGTGTAACAGAAGACAATTCAGAATACTTACACATGTTCAAAATTAGACAAGTAAAACTAGAAACCAAATACCCACCAATAGCAGAATGAATAAATTCCAGCATATTCATAAAATGTTGGGAAAATATTTGTAGAATATTATATATCAGTGAAAAAATCAACTAGAACTCATTTACCACATGAAGGGATTTAAAAACCTATCTTACTGAACATGAAGCGCAAGAGCTAGCAGATCATATACTCTAAGAATTCCTTTATAACATGTAAAAACAGTGTGTAAGCATGAGATACCCATACATATAGTAGAACTATAAAGCAGAGCAAGGCTAATGGCTAGCACAAAAATAAGGGTTGAGGGTCTCTCTGGAGGAGACAGAGGTGGCTGGTTGAGATCAGCACAGGAGCACAGACGGCTGGACGAGGTACCAGCAATCGCCTATACAGCTAGTTGTACAGAGAGAAGGTACTCATGTTCTGCAAATGTATTGTCAGCTCTTTCTTTGCATATTTTATATCAGAAAAAGGCTTTAGTACATAAATGAGGATATGTACGTCTTTTGTCTTTGATTTATTTCATTTAGCATAGTGTCCTCAAGGTCCATTCATGTTATGACAAATACATATCTATTTGTTTACAGATTTTTGTGTGGATGTAAGTTGCCAACTCCTTTGGTGACATACTTTGTGTATGTAAGTTTCTAACTTCTTTGGTAACTGTGCTGTTATGGTAAGCGCATGATGAGATCTTTAAGAGTCAAACGATCTTCCTAAGTGGTTGTACCATTTTTGCATTTCTACCAGCAATGAATGAAAGTTGCTGTCGCTCCACATCATTGCCAGAACTTAGTGTGGTCAGTGTCTTGGAGTTTAGCCATCTATTAGGTACATAGAGGTAGCTCGG
Organism: Acinonyx jubatus; assembly: GCF_027475565.1. NCBI lineage: Eukaryota > Metazoa > Chordata > Mammalia > Carnivora > Felidae > Acinonyx > Acinonyx jubatus. Next base: position 59,986,999 of record NC_069380.1, read on the forward strand.
TGTTCTTTTCTTTTCTTTTTTTTCTCCTTTGAGGTAGTTCAGTGTTCTAATTTACATGCCCTAATGACGTCAAACCGATTTTTAAAAATTTGGTCCTGCTTGTTTCGTTGTTCTTACAGGGATAATTGGTCTGGTCTAAGAGTGTTTAGTAGAAGTCTGGCTGTATTAGCTTAAGAGCATTTTTGCTACATTTTGGAACTGTTTTAGGTCCCTCAATTTGTCTAAAATGTCTATTCTAGTGCTCATTGTGCTAGATAATGCAGTAAGATTAACCATTTGAATCATGTAGGTTAAGTTAGATTTACTTAAGGGTCTTCTAAAATTTTCTGCTAATTTTCTCCTAAAGAAAACATTGGAAATAATCTTAATTACATTTTTAAAAATTTTTTAATGTTTATTTTTGAGAGACAGGGGGAGAGACAGAGTGTGAGCAAGGGAGAGGCAGAGAGAGAGGGAGACACAGAGTCGGAAGCAGGCTCCAGGCTCTGAGCGTCAGCATAGAACCCTGCATGGGGCTCAAACTCATGAACCACGAGATCATGACCTGGCCAAATCTGACGCTTAACCAAAAGAGCCACCCAGGTGCCCCACGCTTGATTACATTTGTTAATCTCATTGTTAAATCTGTACTAAATTATAATAACATTTAGAATTTTCTGATATGACAATTTAAGATCATGGTTTCTGTTCTAGTCGATAATAGGGCCTCTTTAAAAGGAATATGTTTCAAGTTGGATGATATTTTTGTAACTTTATAATTCTAATTTTGTGTCGTATATATATAATTTTTAGTGAGAAGAATTCAAGTTGTACGTTAGATTTTTTTTTTGTCTCTGTGGTAAAACTAGGAATATATTTTGGATAAAATCTCTAAGGAAAATAGCAATATATTTTTTTTGTAACTGGATTACAGGAAGGTAGTAGGTTTGAAATAAATTCCTGAGGGAGCATCAAACTCTGAAGAATAAATTTTGCTCACATACAAAGGAATATCACTGGCTCTTAAAAGATTCTGGAGTCTAAAGATACCTACTTAAGAGAAAATCAGACATATAAAATTTTTCCTTAGGGGGAAAAATATTTTTTCTATTTAAAATGAAATGCAAATGCAAAGTAGGGAACCTTATGCAGTAATTGAAAACCTTTTTAACTGCTAGCACTTAAAGTGGTCTGTTAATGTTACTGTCATTGCTGGTTACTGAACTAAGGTCTGATGTATAGCAGATCCTAACCACATCAGGTACTGAGCTGACCGTGAAATAATTTGTTAGATCATTTATAAGTAATCCAGGCATAAAAAAAATTCAGAGATATTAAAGAACATGCAATATATTCTTTTAGGTATTGATTTTTCACTTTTGTGTTCTTAAGTATTTTTATTGCTTCTCTGGCTTATTTTCTTTTGATGTTTATTCATTTTAAGAGTGTGAGCTAGGGAGAAGCAGAGGGAGAGGGAGAGAGACAGAATTCCACTCAGGCTCCATGCTGAGCATGGAATGCTGGGCTTGATCTCAGGACCATAAGATCACATGACCTGAGCAGAGATCAGGAGTTGGACCTTAACCAACTGAGCCTTCCAGGTGCCCCTCTAGCTTCTGTTTTTTGTTTGTTTGTTTGTTTTGTTTTTTAATCCTTGTTTAGAGAAAGTGCGCGCGCGCGCGCACACACACACACACACACACATGCATGAGAAAGATGGGGCAGAGAGAAAGGGAGAGAGAGAATGCCAAGCAGGCTCTGTGCTGTCAGCAGACAATTCAGGACCATGAGATCATGACCTAAGCTGAGATCAAGAGTCAGGTGCTTAACTGTGCCACCCAGGTGCCCCTGACTTCTGTTTTTCAAACAAAGTGAAGAGTTTAGTTTTCCTTATAAGTAAATAAATTGAAATTTAATCCAAGAATGATTCATTATAGTAAATTGGTTTTATTCCTATTATGAGATATATGGCTTTAAATTTATTAATCTGTTGCCTATTTCCCTTACATGTAAAAATAGCATATGTGATTAGATACATATATAGTTTAGCATACTACTATAGAAATAATATATAATAGGAATAATATATACTATTTTTAGCCATCTGCTGCTATTAGATTTCCTTACTTGAATATTTATCTGAATTATTAGGATATGTGAAAGCATGTATAAATAGAGTTTGAATTTAGGGAGAAAAGCAAATAATTATGAAATATTTAGGGAAGATTAACAACAGAAAGAGAAGATTCTAAACCTAGAGACATATGTTCTAATTCATTCATATTTGAAAATTATTTTAGTGGCCTACTCAAAAATGTGATCTCACCATTTACCTCAGTCAGCACTGATTATATTATTTCAGTGACATTATATTCTCTCATTTCATTTGCAGCTAGATGTGGCCGTGATACTAAAATTTAGACAATGGTATATGTGAATACACATATATTACTTATTTCATTGGAAGTTCAACTGTTATATTGACCTGTCAAGGCAAGAGCTTTGTGTTAAGAATGGGTAGCAACAATTGGGGTGCCTGGGTGGCTCATCCGGTTAAGTGTCCGACTTCAGCTCAGGTCATGATCTCACAGTTTGTGGGTTCGAGCCCCGCCTCAGGCTCTGTGCTGAAAGCTTGGAGCCTGCTTTTGGATTCTTTGTCTCCTTCTCTCTCTGCACCTCCCCTGCTCATGCTCTGTCTCTCTCTGTCTCTCAAAAATAAATAAATGTTAAAAAAAAAATTGGTAGCCACTAAGAGTCTGGGAACTGAAAAATATCTTGGAGTTGTCATGCCAAACCTAAATAAACAATATTTAAATTATGTATTTTTAATTATATTGTTATTTTAATCCCAGGTATTTGGATTTTTTTTTTGTATTGTGTAGCTGGGCAGCCTGACAGATGACATTTTAAAATCTGCTTGAATATTCCAGATGTTCGGTTTCCATATCTGTTTACTTGAGGTAGAAGTACCTTCTCTGCCTAAGTTATAATATTGTTATAAAAATAAAATAAATGAATAAATAAATGCTACACAATTAACAAAATGGAAAACCATACAGCTTCTAAAGAGATCTTTGAGCAATTGGCATTTTCAAAAATTACCCTAGACAAGTCAAGTGATAGAGGAGTCGAGTAATTCATGTTGGATTTATCCTGATGGTCCTGAATCTCCTTCCTGACAGATGCATGTCTTTCAATTATATTGGTATTGTTTTCTATTAGCAGGTCTTATAGTGGTCTTTCAATTAAATCTGACAAGAAATGGGAATGAGATGTTAGAAGGAAAATAATTCATGAAGGTGAATGTGTGTTTATTCAAAGAAGATTCACATACACAGAAACATTATAAACATATGCACACAATCTTCATATGTGATTGTGGTGGCATTTTAGAAATCAAGAAAATCTACTTCATAAGTATAGATAAGACTTTTATTAGCATAATCTGATTTTTTCGTAAATATGTGAGATGTTTGGAACAATATGACTTTGGAGAAATGGTATAGGTCTTTTTAGAGGATTACATTTGATCCTTGACCTTGAAAAGAAAAACACTATTTTGAATGTGGGTGACAATTTAAGTTATGAGTGAAACCAAAAACTAATGGATAGGCCAACCAGGATAGAAAAAGATCAGGTTTGAATTGAGACTAAAATACCACTATTACAGAACGCCCTCTCTGGAAGCTAGTTTTTTAGTGACATGTAAGTTAAAGAGGATCATCCATGTATTTTTGCAAGTTCTGTTTCATGAAAACATTTGAAATGTCACTGGTATTCTACATTAAACGTGTCCCTCAGTTCTTTTCAGGCACCTGAGCAATCACTACCTCTAAGAAGTGTTTGGGATACTTTTAAGTCACTTGACATTAGAACTTTAATAATGGCTGCTTTTAAGCAAATATCTGATCCAAATACATTTTCTGGAAAGGCTGCAGAAGGTGAAGCTCTAAAGTAGATATTAGACCTTCATGAAAAAGCAGAGATGTAGCCAGAGTAGTCCTTGAAGACTGAACTCATCTGTGCCTGTATTTGTGTACCTCCATGTGAATCAGTGGCACAGAAGGAATTGGTGCCAATGAGTATTTGAGAAACATGCTTACCTGCTGAGAAAAGCCTGAAGACACCTTTATACTTCTCCACCTCCAACTGATGTGTCTACAGAAATGTGGCTTATAAAGGGCAAAGAGACTTAAACTGTTTTATGAGCAGTGGTTTGAATTTTAATAGCATCATTAGGCCATGGTGTGTGACTTATTGTCACTTTAAAATGTGCATTATAAAAAAAATCAAAAGCTAATAAAAGTGTTAGTTAGGTGATAACTTCATCCATAGAAGGTCAGATGTAAGAGTATAGCAAATTGACAGGTTAATTGTTCTCATTAAGCATACAGGTTATCTTAAATTTGTATTATTAATATAACCTTCAGAGGAAAAATGTCCTGAGCATCTTAGCAGCAACCCATGCTGTTTTTTTTTTTTAATTGTTGTTTTAGTCTTTCACATTATCATGTGAACAAATGAGGAAGAAAATGTGTTTGATGTTTTATTCGAGCATTCTATAGGATAAAATAATTGCAAGTGCTCTGTTTAAAATACATACCAAGGTAATGTTATTGGAGCCAAGGATTTGTGGAAGACACACAAAACCCTTAGGAATTGTAGGATTGAGAAATGAGGATGAACAGAATCTGATGGTTAATAGCAATGTGAAACTAACCTCAAAATGTAGCTATGCTTTATTGGAAGAGAAGAATCACTAGAATATGGATACAAAATTTGCTGCATATATTTACTACAGTCAAAGTGCTGGGCTTTGATGCACAGTGCTGATGAGATGTATTTTGTAAGCACTGCAGCAAAAGAGAATTTTTTGGAATGTGCAACAGGGGCTTGCAAGGAGATGTAAAAAACAAAACAAAAAAAGCTCTTTCAATGATGGACGCTAGATCTAAATTAAATCTTTGTAGAAGAAATTGCTCTCTTTTTCACACTGGTGCTGAGACGACAGAGCCCAGTGCTGGCACGAGAATATTCTTGTGGAATCCATCTCATATTTTCACAGCCCAGATGAGCTGTTAGTGTCTTCTGTTCATAATGCATATAGGTTCTGATTAAGCTAGCTCATCTGACTTAAGTTAGCCTCCCTCTGGCTAACTTACAATACCCTGGTTAATTGGGGCAAAGGTGTAGAAACACCACAAAGCATAATAGACAGGAATAAAAAATGCTTTCCCAAAACTCTGTTAGACATTGAATTATACCTTTTTTATAAGCCTTTGTTGCAAAAAAGACATACTCAAATACATACACAATACAAACAATGGGCTCATGAAAGAGGTTAAAAAAAAAAAAAAAATTCCAGGCACATAGATGGAGGTGTCTCCTGTAAGTAACAGGAAGTAATGAAGGTATTCCAAAGATGCTAAGAGAAGTCATAGGCCTGACATGTAAAACTGCTGAGTTTGAGTTTTATAAGTAATTGGTTAATCAAAATTTAGTGAACATTTGTAAATAAATGGAAAATAATTTTATGTAAAATCTAAAAATGTATCTTTGTATCACTAGTAACTTTATCATTTTTTTTTTCAGAGCACCTCATATTTAAGAATGAAAGTTCAGTGGAAAGTTGCATAGAGTTAGATGTTTCAGTTAAAGTATCAATATTTTACTCCCATAGTCAGAGTTTTTATTTCATGTGCAGTGAAGTTGAATCACAAGGTTCATTAGAAGAATACTTGGGGAAGCGAATTTAGGAGGTCCTGTTTTTACCCCAGGGCATCTTTTAAGGATTTTTTGGTAATGTAGATTCAGTTAAGTCTCTGATCCTGTTTCTACATTTGCAAAATAAAGGGATAAAGAATCTGAGATCTACTGATTACATATAATGTTCAAGGACATTCTGTTTGATTATTTAATAGATATTTTCAGTCAAAAATTATCTAAAACTTAGATCCTATTAGTCTTATTTTAAATAAGAAAAAAAAGTTAGATTCAAAGGTGTTACATAATTTGCCTGTAGGCTTCAGGTCTAACTCCAGTCTAATTCCAAAGATTAATACTTTCGTGTGTACAGAAGGGTTATGCTAGACCAATTGTATGATCTTTTCTAGTTCAAAATGCCCACGTATTAATGTTATATGTTCAATTGTGACTGATGATTTGATCTGATTTACATTTACTAGTGAGTCTGAATCCTTTTAACATACTGGTATGTAACCTGCTTTGGAATGTCCAAATTGCAGAAATAAATGCCAAACCAACATGGCTAAAAAATAACTGTCAAAGCCAAGCTGTGAGGATTAAATAAACTCTCAAACACTGATGACCTTCCATGTTAAAGTTGAACATGTGTGTAATCTGTTACCTCATAATTCTGTGCACACTGGGGGACATGTGTGAGAATGTTCAAAGCTGTCATTTCTAATTTGTATGAAATTACATGCACAAAATTCTTTCAAGATGGAATATATACTTGAACATAATGGCATCATTAAAGAACGATTCTAAACCACAAAGGGGGAGAAGAAATTTTCAGCACAAAATTGATTAAGTTCCAACTACCATCAGAAGTAGAATGGATCTGGGTGGGTGGCTCAGTCAGTTAAGCCTCTGACTCTTGGTTTTCGCTAAGGTCATGATCCCATGGTTGGTGGGTTTGAGCCCTGTGTTGGGCTCCGTGCTGATAGCATGAGGCCTGCTTGGGATTCTCTCTCCCTTTCTCTTTGCCTCTCACTTGCTGTTTCTCTCAAAATAAATAAACTTAAAAAAAAAAAGTAGAATGGATAAATAAGACTATATTCACACTATAGGATATTCTAGTTTAGAGTAATGCACTAACTATGAATGAGACAACATGGATAATCTTACAAACGTAATGTTGGATATAAGTCATATATAGAGAAATCTATATGATTCTGGTTAAGTGCAAAATCAGGCAATTCTGAAATATGTTAGAAATCAGGAAATTAGTTACTTTGAGTAGAGAGTGGATATTGATCGAAGCTGAAAGAAGGTGGCTCTCTATTGCTGGCAATGTGCTTTTTCTTCTTGAGTAGCAGTGAAACATGCGTTCACTCTGAAAATTCATTGATTCTGTGTTTGAGTTATTCATCTTTGTACACAGGTCATAATTTACAATTTAAAAATTTTAAAGCAAGTCACTAAGTAAAAAGTTAAATGAAACCGTGACAGTTATTTAGTAAACCTAGGATAAAGATCACCAAACAGTATTATTTAGCCCCCAAATCCTACATGAATGACGACTCCTCTATACCCCCTGACTTGTCTAGAATAATTTTGGCAAGTGTCAGTTACTCAAGGATCCCTTCAGGGGCTTTAATTAAGCCTCAGTGAGCTTTAATTAAGCAGAGACTTTTTATTTACTTCATAAATCTTTGGCTATTTTGATAGTGACTACCTGAAATTCAGTTTAAAAAAAAAAGTATTTCTCATTAAGTATGTATTTTTTATGTGGTTTATCTATTTGAAGAAGGACCTTATATTTTGTCACATCTTGAAAAGAGTTTGGTTGCATGTCACAAAAACACAGTTTTCATTTGAAAAGTATATCCTGATAGAAAAAATGTTTTTCAACCTCTCCTCTTTTAAATAGTTTAGTTTTAGGTATTCTCTTCCCCAGACTATTACCATTTCATATTTTTTTGCTTTGTCACACTGTACTCTGACCCAGATATCCTTGATCTGATATCCCTAGTGTCCCTTTTTGTCCCCCAGTCATTTCATTGTCCGTCTTCGCCATTTTCATCTCTTCAACATTTCTCTATTTTATAGTTCCTTTGCCAACAAATTTTGCTTTTCTCTATTGCTTCTGTCATTCACTTACCAAATGAACCTCTTTTACTTCCCATTAACTGAAATCAGAGACCTGCCTCTACATGCCATAGATATTATCAGTGATGCTAAAAACAATAGAGAATATTTACTTAAAATACTTTGCATTTCTGCAGTTGTTAGCACTGTATGTTTCCTGCCTTCCTGGCCAGCTTTTAGCTTATTAAAAGCAAACTCTATCTTTCTCCAGTTTTTCTGATTATTTTCTAGGACCATTGTAGACCTTTTCCCCTTTGTCCACAAAAGTTGTTTCTTACTATGAATCTTTGTACCTCTATGATTTACCAAGTCTCCATAAGCAGTGTCTTCCAAGTTTCTGATTGTAACGTAACTATATGCTGATGGCATCCATATTCTTTTGAAGTGCCCTGAGACCATGATTTGGGTGCTAGTGTTTTACATGTGAAAAGGTCTCAGTGAAGAGTGGTGAGTGTAAAATGAGATAAGGATGAGAAGGAAGGCAAAAAGTGCATTATCAGATGTTACTGTGATAAGCACCTGGAGAAAAGTTCAGTGGGCTTTTTTTTTTCTTTTAATATTTTGAGAAAGAGAGAGTGCGAGCAGGGGAGGGGCAGAGACAGTGGGAGACACAATCCGAAGCAGGATCCAGGCTCTGGGCTGTCAGTACAGTAGCTGGATGTGGGGCTCGAACCTGTGAGATGTTATATCTTGACCTGAGCTGAAGACTGAGCCACCCATGTGCCCCCTGTGGGCTACTTCTTAAGAGTCAGTAGGATGCATGATTCGGTCATATGGCCAGAGCTGCGACAAAGTAGGTGTGTTTGTCCACTGGTAGGGGACTTCTAAAGTCAGTGTCCCAGTACTTTGGCCTCCTTGCAGTCAGAGAAGACTGCGCTGTCAAAATTTTCAGCCAAAATCACATAAGTGCTGGTAGGTAGACGTTGGGCCAGTATTTATAGAAATAGAAGTGGAGGGGATGTGGATGGGTCAGAGGCAGGATCTTTGCTCTACTCAAAGCCAGTCATGTACTACATATCAAATCTATAGTGTATTTTTGCTGATTCTGTATAGTGGGTATTAATAACTTTAAAAAGAGAGTTTATTGAGTGAATCAGCATTCTCTGTCAATTGATGAAGTTGGTTCCAAGTCAGTAATCAGTGACCTCATATCTTCTACCACCTGTTCTAGGGCTCTTTACTCTCAGAAGCATACCTGCTGGTCTGGGTGGCTTTCTCAGTGGGTAACCTAGATCTTTATCCCTGGGGATCTAAGCCCCCAATTATAATGTTATGTCAGGCCATTAGTGTTGCAACTGCAGAGTCAAGCACACACTGGAATCCACTGAATTTACCTCTCACTGCTCACATTTTGTGGCAGAAACATTCCATAATATTATTATTATTATATAGTTTATATTATAAGATTATTTATAATAATAAGTATATAAAGAGGTCATTTCTCTTGACTGGAAAGTAACTCCTTTCTTTACATACATGTCTACTTTTATAAGAGCTCCAAATGAGCATTAGCAGCAGTCACTTTAATTTTACTGGGCTGCATACTACATCCAGTGGTATGTGGTCCTATCTCATTTCCAGAAACCAGGAGCTTTAGATTTACAGAACCTAAAGTTAGACGATTTTATAAATTTACATTCCACATTTTAACTCAAAATCCCCGTTGAACCTGTCAAATGTGGTGTAAAAGTAGCAGTCTCACATTTGTAAAAGCCACAGAAAATCAGGTTTGCTCTTACATTAAGGCAAGAGGATTTCTAAGTGATAGAGGCTATTTAGTAGAAACTTACCAGAACATACTATTTAAACTCAGACATTTGAAAATATAGTTCATCAAAAATCAAAATCAAAACATGGAGGGCTCTTTTTTCCCCTCCACGTTATTAATTAGAAATCAAACCTAACATAAGCAAAACTGTATCAGAAAGAAACAGTTCACACAATTGAGGAAAGATTCCATGAAAACTACAGAGGAAGAGAGCTTTGGGCTGTTAGGGTGGTTGGAGCTTGTGCAGGGGGTTTTGCAGTATTTCTTTGGGTAATTCAACTAGAGTTTCCTTCAGATGCTCTACTCAGTATTCAAGTCCTAGAAGGGTGGAGACTCTTTTGTGTCATTTCGCGTATTTACCTTTCTGCAGATAGCAGGAGCAGTTCCTTATGTGGATAAATGCTGAGATAAAACCATAATTAAAAAAAAAAAAACAAGTGTTCCCTACATGTTACCCCTTGGCTGTCAAGCAAATGCACATGTACATACCTGTGCATACACACTATTAAATAATTCTAAAAAATGTTCATGGAGACTATGTAATGTCTTATTAGGACAGGATACAAAGTCACAACCAGAGACACTTTTATGGGTTCACTGACCTCTGATGATGTAGTCTCCGATTGGCCTTAGCCCTCCTGTGATTTCATCACAATGGCATGGAAAAGGGAGAGAAAAGGATATTATTTATAATAAAAAAAATAATAATAATAACTATTATATTATGTATTTATCATATATAATAAATGCTTGGTATGTGTGTATCATGCATGTGTTTCTAGCAAGCAAGGAAAAACTGGAAGTGGCCTCTTTATGAAACTGATATTTGTGACTATCATGTTCCATTTCCCATTATCTTTATTCCTGTCTTCAAGTGGGCCTTCGGCTGAATCGAAACCTTTTCTACATTGAGCCAAAATCATCATTCCTGAGAGTTGTCTAAGATCAAATAATTCCATCAGCATCTCACATTCTACCAGTTTGCTTCATCTATGCTAGGTGGCACTATCAGCCTCTAAAGAAGAGCAAATATTGTGTGTTGGCTAAAATGTCCCTGCCCATTAGTCACAGAAATTAAAAGCATTTATCCTGTGTGTGGTGTGAATAGGGGCAGTAGGAGGATGCCTCAATTCCCAGAGCAATTGGTTGGTTCTGAGACCAATATATTATGATTTTGCTAGAAAAGCACCATATATGAAACATTTGTTCAAATAAAGTTACACCTAATATTATGGTACATAATTTTTCTTTAATCCCTTAGCCAAATGTTCAGTGGGCCATTTTACTTACTGTATAAATCAGATATAAAATTTGACTAATAAACCCTATGGTGTAAGCCTCTTATGTATTTTTTTTTCACTGAAGTATAATTGTTAACGTGTGGAGTATCACAATGGAGTGTTAGAGTTTCAGAAAATTCCTAGACTGTTGCAAATAGAGACCTGAGAGGACAGAGTTATAAGATTATATGCATATTAAATGCATTTCTAGTGAGAAATAACCACTGTTGTATTGGCAGTGGAAGGAAGCAAACATAATCTGTATTGGTAATAAGATAAAAAATCTTAAAAACAGGGAAACTGAAGGAGCAAAATTACTTGTATTCCAAAGACATATATCCCACCATACTGCCCTCCTCCTCAGTCCAAACCTACTTGTAAACAAGTTCTTCACATCCAGTTAAGGCATCAGGATCACAAATGGCCCTTTATAATATGCAAAGGAGGCATAGCATAATTAAACAGTCATGTCTACATGTGAACATCTACATTTACCCCAGGAGTGCCGTTTTAAAATGTAAGTTTTAATGGGAAGGAACTCCTAGTGGTTTCATGTGGAGACTTCAAGAATAAGAGGAAATAGTGATGGGATTTACCTTGTTGTTGTTGTTGTTGTTGTTAAGTTTATTTTGAGAGAAAAAGAGAATCCAAGCAGCCTCCACACTGTCAGTGCAGAGCCCAACATGGGGCTCAGACCCACAAACCATGAGACCATGACCTGAGTTGAAATCAGGAGGCAGCCTCTCAACTGACTGAGCACCCAGGCACCCCTTACATTGTTTTAAAGGATCATTAAAACTAGATTCTGGGGGCACCTGAATTCTGGGGGCTTATTCGGTTATCATCTGACTCTTGGTTTCAGCTCAGTTCATGATCTCACAGTTCATGAGATCGTGACCTGAGTCTGGCTCTGTGCTGAGAGGAGCTTGCTTGGGATCTTCTCTTTGGTCTTCCCCTTCTCTCTCTCTCTCTCTGTCTCTCTCTCTCTCTGTCTCTCTCTCTCTCTGTCTCTCTCTCTCTCTCTCTCTCTCTTTCTCTCTTTCTCTCCTCTTCCTCTCCTCTTCCTCTCCTCTCTCTCTCTCCTCTCTGTCCCCCCCGTACTCAAATAAATAAATACAAAATAGATTCTGAAAAGTTAGGGAAATGAACACAGGCTGTGTTGGGAATCAAACTACATTTGGTTTGAAATGTACTTGTGTTAAAACTTAATTGTGTTTGCTTCAGTGATGACTATTTTACTTATACTTGCTATAGAAATTAGTTTAATGTTTAATTTTATAAAAGGTATTCTTTTCAATTCTCCAAATTCACAGGATTCATGACTTCTGAAAAGATAGGCCCATTGAATTCCGTCAGTCCCACTAAGGTTTTCACATAAATGCAATTAACCAAAGTGACGTTAATTGTTCCTTGTTTCAATTGTCTACAATTGCAAATGGCTAAGTGGCAAAAAGTAACTCTAAATTTACATATTGCTTAATACATGTAAGTGCTCAATACGTCATTAATCATTGGCATTATTATTACCTTAGATAAGTTTAATATAGTAAAGAAAACATTTTGGGTCGTTTAGCAGTAATTCTTTGTTTTTTGTTTTGTTTTTTGTTTTTCATTTTGTTAATGTTTATTTTTGACAGTGTGCGAGCAAGGGAGGGGAAGAAAGAGAGAAGGAGACAGAATCCAAAGCGGGGTCCAAGCACTGAGCTGTCAGCTCAGAGCCCAAACCAGATCTTGAACTCACAAATTGTGAGATCATGACCTGAGCCAAAGTCGGATACTTAACTGACTGAGCCACCCAGCTGCCCCTGGAATTCTTTTTTTGTTTTTAATATTTCATTTTATTTTAGAGCACATAAGTAGAGGAGAGGGGGCAGAGGGATAGAGAGACTCTTAAGCAGGCTCTACAATCTGCATGGAGCCAGGCAAGGGACTCAATCCCAGAAACCTAGGATTGGGATCTGAGCCAAGGTTAAGAGTCAGACGTTAACTGACTGAGCTACCCAGGCTCCCCAGAAATTCTTTTAAGTTCTTACTAGAATTTTAAATGTAAATCATGGCTTTCTAAATTGGGACATCTTTCTGACCAAGGTGGCTGCTTACCACATGTAAATTTGTTGTATTTACATCAGCCTCAATCTAGAAGATGAATTCTAGTTCTCCATGATGAGACTAAATAGCATGTATTACAATTCCCCCTCCCCAAATAAGAAAAGACTTTTTAGTGTGCCAAGTTAACATGTCTGGAGGCAGGTTGAGAAGCTGGTGTAGCTGGGGTCTAATGTCAAATATTAAAAGGAAGCAGCTATTGGTTTTGTGTTTAGTGTTCCAAAATGCAAATAATTACATCACATTGATGGCTTCTAAAATTTACCATGATGAGTTGGATGAATTGTCATTTGTAGAGCAACACTGTTACAGAATTACCTGAGGTTTAATCCTGTTTTCACGGTCTACTTAAGTAAAATAGTAGACTTATTTCCAGTAATAATTACCATATTTAAATCCATAGACATTTTCAATTTAGCCTTCTGTCTCATTAATCTTTTGCCCTATTTTATGTACATGTTTCCAACAAAATAAGCTTGAAGAGTACACTCTATTAGTCATCTTAAACAGTCTTATATTAAGCAATTTACCAAATTTACTAATACATTCTATTTCCTCTTGAAAATAATTATTATATAATTTTTAACAGCTTTATTGAGGAAGAGCTAAAGAACTATATATATTTAATATGTACAATTTGATGAGTTTGGGCATATGCAAATACCCACAATACCATCGCCACAATAAAAGGTAACCGTCTAGATGAAGTTTTGTTGATTTTCACTATACTGCCAAGTGCACCACTGATCAAATAAGGAAATTTATTTTATTTAGGTTATTGCAATAAGAGGAAAATCCCAGAGAGAATTAAGTTGTAACTGGGTAAATTGGATTTTTTTTTGTGATCATGGGAAGTCTCAAACTGCTGGATAGGACATGTTTATCTGTGTACTTAGCTAGTTTCACAGGGACAAATAGTTCAGCTCATCTTTCATGAGATAAAAAATGGAGGTGGTGGTCCTGTGTGTCTGGCTTGTCAGCATGTTCAGATGAAAGGGAAATATCTGTGTGGCCATGTCACAGGTAAACGAGTTGTCCCTGAGTCTTAGAGTAGTCATGAGGAGGAATGGACACCCCATTTCACTGAAATTATTTGGGACAGGTTTCTTTTTGGTTGAAATCTGTTTCTCAGAACACAGAAGGATGGAGGGACTTGCTGTTTTCCAGGATCTTGTATCAGGTAACATGTGACTTTTGTCACCACTGTAATCTTTGTTATTTCCTTCCTTCTACCTGCTTAGTATTGTTTGCTCTTATTTTTCAGTTAAAGGGAAAGTTTAGGTTATTGATTTAAATTCTTTTTAAAATACTTATTTGCAGTTATACACTTTCCTGTAAGCACTGCTTTAGTTATGTATCATAAGTTTTGGTATGTCATCTCAAAGTTCAAAATAACCATTTCTTTTGTTCATGATGGTTATCATTCATCACTGAAAAATTCAAGCAGTCAGAAACCTCCTGTGTAGGGTTAATGTGGGCCTAACAAATAATCTCTCACAAACTCCAAAGCCAGTTGAACCTCTTGAGGCATAATAAAAAACATCAGGTGATTTACAGTCCTGGAGATCAGACCTCTTAAAAGAGGGATACATGAAATGGAAGAGACAAATATTCATGTAAAAGTTGTGGTGGTGCGCCTGGGTGGTAGGGTGGGTAGGTAGGTAGTAGGATCCTACTCTTGAATTCCGCTCAGGTAATGATCTCACATTTCGTGGAATAGAGCCCCCAACTGGGCTGTGTGCTGACAGTGTGGAGACTTGTTGGAATTTTTTCTCTCCCTCTCTCTCTGCCCCTCCCCTGCTCGTTCTTACTCCCAAAATAAATAAACATTAAAAAATAATCTTAAAAGTTATGGTAAAGAGTCAGGAGATGAATCCTGAGACTCTTCATTCCAGCAAATTCCAAAAGGATGGTGAATGAAAATCTTCCTACTGTGCTAATTCCTCATAAAATGTGACACGTTTTTAAAGATAAAGCGTCGGGGTGCCTGAGTGGCTCAGTCTGTTAAGCATTATACTTCAGCTTAGGTCATGATCTCAGTTTGTGGGTTCCAGCCTGATGTCAGGCTCTGTGCTGACAGCTCGGAGCCTGGAGCCTTTTTCAGATTCTGTGTCTCCTTCTCTCCCTGCCCCTCTCTTGTTTGTGCTCTATCTCCCAAAAATAAATAAATATTTTAAAATATTAAAAAAACAAATAAGGTGTCAATGCTCTTGGTGATGTTGTCCACAGTACTGATTACCTTTTGTACAGAGGCAGGCATGACCCAAGTGTTTCTCTAGACATACTTTATGGTCCAGACATTGGCTTACTTGTTCAGGGAGAAATCCAGCCTGCGTTTGGTCTGATGCACTGATGAGTCCTTTGAATAATATGTCAGTTTGTTAGCCTTGTACTCTTAGTATTTCTTTGGATTCTGAGGGGAAACTAGATATGCATCAGTGGAGAGTTCTGATAAGGATCTTGGTGCTCAGGTCATAGTTCTTGGGGCTAAATTGGAAATGTCAGTTTGGAGGCTTGGAGCTGATATTGAAGAAAATGGAACAATTAAAAATTTCATAACAGAAGTTTCCATTCATGTCTTGTTAACATGTCAGACAAACACTTATTGAGTCTATACAAATATATTGCCATGAGTGTAAAATAACCCAGTAAAAGTTTCCAAATTCTGGAGGGTACAACAAAGACAAAAATACAAACATTTTATTTCTGTTTGTAAAACCATAGTCTCCTAAATTGTTTTTGAGTTATATATAGCTTAAAAGAAGAGAAAGTGGTTCCATATATCCAGAAAATAGAATATTATCATATTAGCAATACTCCAAACACAACTTAGTCATTTGGTCCTATGTATTTAATTCTTATTCTGTTTGATCTTGGTTTAGCAATCTCATGACCACATTTGCTTCTCTACTAGAAATATGGAAAAATTTATTCTATTATGTGGTCTTCAACTTACTTATGAAATGCCTTCAGGAATCTCTACCCAAAACTACTTTACTGGATAGTAATTTTCAAAGGGTCTCTGAATCCCATTTTATTAAAGAACTTTGTGGTAGCTGATTTGCAAGTACTTTCAGGGAAGCATCAGAGTAAAACAACTCTCTGTAGATGAAAAAGATCTAAAATCACTGTGGTTGACTTACTAACGATAAATTTCAAAAGTGACAGAACTGATGAGATTTTATTGTAGGAACAATGTAACTGACAAGAAAATTTTCTTGTTTTTGTGACATGCAAAGCAAACTGAAGTCAGTCAAAAAGAGTTTTATATAAAATATCTATAAACAAAATGAAAGTCTCTATTTTCAAAGAACAGGATATTACATCTAATTTATGAAAAAAGTTGAACATAATCTCCTTACAGAGAAAAAAATACCTGATGTATAATAACCCAGAGATCTACTGTATCATAATAGACCAAGAATATATTAAGATTATCAAGTAAAAAGAGTAAGCCTGAGGAAGATACTAAGTAACTGTGTATTAATTTCATAAGTGATGTGAATCTCCAAGTGAAAACCACTAGAATATTCTGGATTCAATTTAATAAGTAAAATTGTGACCAAATCAATATTTTAATAGCAACAGGAATTATGATGAATCATACTAAACTCTCATGGCCTAATATCAGGAAAATTAATACCAGGACAGTGATAAACAAATAGAAACAGTGCAGTGACAAAGCTATGGAAATCTCATAGGATTTCTGCAATATTTACTACATTAATAACATTTTACTCAAATTTAACCCTGTGAAGGGTTATTTGCTCTTTTGAGTTGACAGCACTTTCACTCTAACTCATATCAAATCACCTAATTATTTCTACCATCTCTCTTTATACAAGGTGAAAGAATAAATCCTTTGTGATATTCCCAGGAGCCCCCTTCACATGATAATTGCTTTTCCATCCCTTCTCTTTAAATTTGCATGTGTCTTTAGGTCTGAAATCAGATGCTTGTAGGTGGCATATAGATGGGTCTTATTTTTAACATCCATTCTGTCATCCTATGTCTTTTGATTAGAGCATTTATTTAGTCCATTTACATTCAAAGTAATTATTGATAGGTATTTAATTATTGCCATTTTTTTACTTATTTATGGTTGTTTTGTAATTCTTCTCTGTTCCTCTATTTTACTCTATTCTCACAGTTTGCTGGCTTTCTTTTGTGATATACTTGGATTGCTTTCTCTTTCCCATTAATTTTTGTATAACATGTATATAGCAGTCTATATCAGGTTGATGGTTGCTTAAGTTTACACGTATTCTTTTTTTTAATTTTTTTAAAATTTTATTTATTTTGAGAGAAACAGAGACAGTCTTAATTTGAGAGACACAGTGCGAGTGGGGGGAGAGAGAGAGGAGACAAAGAATCCCAAGCATCAGCGCTGCCCTGAAGTGGGGCTTGAACTCACGATACTGTAGATCAAGATCATGACTGGAGTGCACAACAGGAGTCGGACATTTAACCGACTGAGCCATCCAGGTGCCCCAAGTTTGAACCCATTCCTCACTCCTTTACCCCCATCATGTTTCAGGAATGTGATGTCCTACTTTATATCCTTTTATTTTGTGAATGGCCTTGACTGATTTTTATAGATATACTTAATTTTACTGCTTTTATGCTTCCTATTTTCTTGCTCCTATTTATGGTCTTTCCTTTCCACTCAAAAAGTCCCCTTTAACATTTCCTGTAACGCTGGTTTATTTGCCATGAATTCCTTTAGCTTTTGTATGTCTGGAAGCTTCTTTATTTCTCCTTCCATTCTGAATAGTAGCCTTACTGGATAGAGTATTCTTGGTTGCAGTTGTTTTGTTTTGTTTTTCTTTTTCAGCATTTTCAGTATATCATGCCACTCCCTTCTGGCCTGCAAAGTTTCTGCCGAGAAAATCGACAGCGTTATGGGGTTTCCCTTGTAACAGTTTTATTTTCTCTTGCCGCTTTTAACACTGTCTTTCACTACTTTCTGCCATTTTAATTATAGTGTGTCATGTTGTGAACCTCTTTGGGCTGATTTTATTGGGAGATCTCTGTGCCTTCTGGATTTGGATTTCTGTTTCTTTTTCCACATTCAAGAAATTTTCAGCTATTATTTCTCCAAATACACTTTCTGCCTCCTTTTCTCTCTCTTCCGGGTTCCTTATTAGGCAAATGTTATTAGGTTTGATGGTGTCACTCAGTTTCCTAAGTCAATTTTTATTTATTATTATTTTTTCTCTCTCCTGTTCAGCTTGACTACTTTCCATTACTCTGTCCTCTAAGTTGCTGATCTGTTCTTCTGCTTCCTCTAGTCTAGTGTTTACTCCATGAGGTATATTTTTTTCTTTCATTTCCTGAGTTCTTCATCTCTGATTGGTTCCTTTTTTGTATTTTCAGTCTCTTTGTTGAGGGTCTCACTGAATCTGTCTACTCTTTTTCTCAAGTCCAATGAGTGTCTTTATGACCATTGCTTTAAATTCTCTATTGGGCATATTACTTATCTCCCTTTCATTTAGGTTTCTTGATGTGATTTTGTCCTGTTCTTTCATTTGGAATATATTCCTTTCGCATTTTGTGTAACTCTGTGTCTATTTGATGTGTTAGGAAAGCCAGCTATGTCTCCTGCTCTTGAAAGTACTGGCCTTATGAAGAAGAGGTCCTCTAGTACCGTGCAGGACAGTGTCCCCATTCACCAGAACCTGGAGCTACAAGTGTCCTGCGTGTGTTGCCTGTGCCCTGCTCTTGTGGCTGAGCTCATTTGCCTTCATTCCAGTCACCTGCAATGGCTCTTCTTGACTTATGAGCAAAGTTTGGTCCCATTGTTGTTAGTGATCCAGTCTTGGGATGCCTTAGGCTTGAGTTGGGTCCGGCCAGGTGTTTGCCAGAGCTGCAGTGGCATTGAAATGCAGGGTGCTTTTTCCCTGTTGCCCCTGAGGAGCTTTTGTTGGTGGGTGGGGCCTGCAGTCAGATCATATTTCTGCCCCCACCCAGCCCACTGTTGAGCCCACTGTTGTAGGACTGTTGTGTGTGGTTATCTTCCCCTCTCCCCAGGGCAGGAGTTACTTCGGAGTGGTGGTGGCACCTGTCAGGACTGCCTGCACGTGGCCAGGTTTGTGGCACTGCTTTGGATGGACTCCAGCCTCTGCTTACTGGAGGGGCTGGGTCTGCAAGAGAACTTTAGGTTGGTCCTGAGGTGTTACCAAGGTTTGTGCAGGTGTGTTGTGGGAGGGGACCTGCAACTGCCTGGGAAAAGGCCTGCTGGGTCAAAGGGGGCAGCTCTGCAGAACACAGGTAGGAATGAGAAAAGTTTACTCACTTCTGCTGTGGGAGGAGACCTGAAGCTGAGGCCTGGCCACAAGGGGTATGTCTGCAGAAGACTGGAGTGGGTGTCCTGTGAGCAACTTAGGTGGAAAGTGTTGGTACTGTGCTGGTTAGCCAGGTGTCTGTGTGTCTAGTCTGGGGGTTAGGGGAGGGAAATGGTGCCCACCAGCAATTTTTTTCCCAGAGAATTCTCCTAAAGATCCCTGCCCGTCCAGCACACACGTGGAGATTAAGTGAATCTCCTTCTCTTATACCCCAGGTGCTTTTCAAACTTCTGCTTCTAGGGTATATTTCAGTGGGACTGTTTGTTGTGCTGTCGCTTTAAGGGTGGGGACTCTGTTTCCTACTGCTTTCTTCCTTCTGCCAGAGCCCCGCCTGCTGACTATTAAAGTTCTACCTTATTAAGCCCTGCTGATTGTAATAAGTGGAGAGATTAGGCCCCTGTGGTTGTCAAAGTTAAATGTTATGGGGATCCGTCTTCCTGTGAAGGCTTCTCTGTGCCTGGGGTGCCTGGTGTGGGGGTTCCTTTCTCTCCCCTCTTTGAGCCCACAGCATCTCTCCCTTCTTCCTGCAGACAGTTCTTTGGGTCCCTTTAGCTCCTGACCCTGTCTCCACCCTTTTTACCCTCTTCACTGTAGCTTCTTCTCTGCATTTAGCTTTGGAGAGTCTATTCTTACAGTCTCCTGGTCATTATCTGGGTTATTTACACTGTAATGGGTGTTGTCTAATTTTATCTATGGGGCAATGTGTGCTTAGTATCTTCCTACTCAGTCATCTCCCTGTTTTTTTTTTTTCCCTTTTTTTTTTTAAACAGAGAAAACCAAATTTATTTTTGCATAATTGCAGTATTTAAAACTACATGTATTTAAAAAAAAAACCTCACATTTTGGCTAGCTTTGAATATGACAAATAAAATTCCCTTTCTGTGAGCTTTCTACAACTTTTTGTATCCATTCAGGTTTTGTCCTCTCTATTTCTCATTCTGAAAACAAGCATTTTACTTTAGGACAAAACTACTCTTTTTTTTCCTTAATAAAACACAACCAGCAAGCATATCTTACATACACAGTTGATTTTTGCCACTGTTAGTCCTAGTAGAGTCTTATTTATAATATTAATTGTGCCTAACCACAGTAACTTCATCTTCATAAAACCAGGATGTGGATCATTTCAGTTGTCCACAGTAAATCAGCATTTTGCACAGACTTGGAGTACTTATGAACATATCACAACTTTTTATAGCCATATGCTTCCTTAGAGTACAGTTTCTCAAATATAGCAAAAATAAACACATTAACATACCCAAACATGTACACACCTCCTTGTACCCTCTAGAAATAAGAACAAGTGCAAGAAACTTAATGTTATGCTTATTCATTAATATTTCAGTTGTCTGTTGTAGAAATTATGTACTTAATATGCATTTAGAAAAATCCAATATTTTTAGTTATTTAAAGATCTTTGAAACAAGCTGACATGCTAGAAAATAATCACTGTTGGAATAAAGTTTGTCACAATAGTAATTTAAACGTAAGCTTACATCTTTTATAATCTCAAACATTGAGTAGGTATAATGTAGCTATTCAGTCAGCAAACCTGAAAATTTAGGAAGAATATATACATAGGTACAATAAAAAAAATGCTTATATTCCACATAATACTGGCAACTCAGAAAACATAGCTATTTTTATTTGTCCAATACTGTAAACTAATCTTGTTTGCCAAAGATTTGTGTAAATTATGGAATTCTTAAACCTTTTAGATTGGTTTCTGTGAGTATTTTTGTTTTGATGCATTGAAAGTATTAGAAGATTGATTACCTTATCTGGGAATTTTAGGAATATTCAATTTATATAATCACTATATATCTCACTTTTCTGCCAGATAAAATCTGCTGACCACTCCAAAATATCCATTTGGTTCTTCTTTATAATTTCTGTCTCTTTATTGATTTTCTTTATTTGTTAAGACATTATTATCATGCTTTCCTTTGATTTGATGTCTTAAATCCAGGATTTGGTCCTGCTCACAAGTGGTTTCACAAGCCTGCCTTGTTTTCTGTGTATGATGCTGTATCTAGCCACTTAAGATACTGATTCCTACCTGTCACTCCAGTCCTTGTGTTGCTGTTACTTGTTTAGTGCCTTGAGTGGGCTATTCTAGTGAAGATTGTTTTCCCTTTAGTGTTAAATCTCTGATGTCATTCACAGAGGATACAGCCTTGTGCTTTTCCCAATCATCCTTGGATGACAGGTTTTAGAATCCAGACCTCTTTCCCTGGTCTCTCTGGTAAGCCACCTGCCTCTGTTGTTATCACATTTAAATTTTAGGTTCCACTGTTTGTCAGCTGATTGCTGTATTCTCAAAAATTCTCTGTGTCACAAATTACTTCACTATCTGACCTAATTAAGCTTCAGCTCCTTTGAAAGGGTACTTTTTTTTAGGCAAGTGTTTGAGGCTTTTTCCTGACCCAAAACTCTTCATCTCTCTCTTTCCCTGGGTCTCCTCTAGTAAACTAGCCTATAGTTTAGGTATTACTCTTAATTATTTACCACCAAAATCACCATCATTTTAATAGTGCCCTAGAATTTGAATTTCCCAACACTGTCTCAAATAGTCAGTTGCCTGGGGAGAACTTTAGAGTTCTCTGTTTTAATGGAATGCCTCTCTTCCTGCGCACAATCGCAGATCCCTTGCTCTGGAGCCAGGA
Organism: Acinonyx jubatus; assembly: GCF_027475565.1. Lineage (NCBI taxonomy): Eukaryota > Metazoa > Chordata > Mammalia > Carnivora > Felidae > Acinonyx > Acinonyx jubatus. The sequence goes on from NC_069380.1 coordinate 60,008,975, forward strand.
GTGGGGACAGTGACTGCCACTTTTTATGAGCAGTGCAATGGATTGGAGATAATAGCCTCTGTTTTACTCAGCTAGCCTTCTCAGCATGGAACTCCTACCTCACAAACACTTGGGTCCTGATATTCTCAGTCTGCCATGCCTGGAGTCAGGCTTCCACCCTTTTACCCTGGGTTGGGTGGAGGAAGTAAGACTAATCTCTCAATAGCAGTTGGCTGATGTATGGGGATAATTAAGAAAGTACCTCTAAGACTTATCCATTGCCTGATCATTCTTCTCAAATTCTATTTATTTTCTGTGCATGAAGTACTACTTGTGAAACCTTCTTCAGTTCTTTATAGTTTTGTAATGATGGGCATTAAATGGTGACAAAATCTATAGTCTTTCTCATGGCTCCATTTTGCAAGCTTCCCTTTTATCCTTTTTTTCCAACTTTTTTGATTCATCTGTATATGACTTATAAGGTGACTTTGTTCTCAACAGTTGGTTCCTAATCATTAATTCTTGTTTCATTGTCTCCAAAGCCATGAAAAAAAATACTATGTGTAAATAACAACAACAACAAAACCTTAGTAACAAATGTCTACCAGCAGAATTCATAGATGCATTGTTCAATATTAGCATAGGACTGCTGCTTACTCATGAAAACGATTAAGTCACAGCTAAAATCTGAATTTATAAATATCACAAATCTAAAATCCTAAATATGTTGAATAAAAAGACATGTTGAACAAAAATTCATGTAGTATGATTCCATTTGGATAAAGAGATATTTGCATCTGATTAAGAAATAAAAGATGTACAAACAAGCAAAATTTCAGGATAAAAAGCACTTCTTAGGGGAAATGGAGAGTCATAAACTAAAGATGTGCACACAGTATTACAAGGGTTTGGTGTGGTTCTATCTCTTAATAAGAGTAGGCATATTTTCATCTTAGTTATAAACCACACATAAATATTGCATGTATTTTATATTTCATTCATTTTATAATAAAATAATATGCTATATAATACCTTTCAGATGGGGAGAACTGTTTGGTAATATCAGGAGCTAATAGGAATTTGGAGACATGTAAACACTTAGGCACTTTTAAAATGAAAGTAAATTAGTTCAGTGTTGACCATAATTAGAAATTTTAGTAAAGATGAAAATGTTCAGTTACTTTACTGAATCTTCTTTCTTACATTTATGGAACTATTCATATGGATTACTCCAAACACTATTGTGTTATTCAACAAGTTTTCAGGGAAACCATATTTATTAATATATTAAAGTATAGCAGGGCTTCTGTCAATGCTGTGACTCCATCTCTAGCTGGAGTGAATTCTTATTAAGTTGACTTCTGGGGCTCAAAAGTCTGACTAGTGGCTCAGTTAAGTGTCTGACTCTTGATTTCAATTTAGGTCATGACATCACGGTTGGTGAGATGAGGCCCTATATTGGGCTCTGCTCTGACAGTGAGGAGCCTGCTTGAGATTCTCTCTCTCCCTCTCTCTCATGCCCCTCCCAGCTCACATATACTCACACATTCTCTCAAATATAAATAAACTTTAAAAAGTTGACTTTTGATCAAGGTTTCTCTGTATCCTTTACTTCTTCCTTTTCTTCAGCCAACTTATTTCCTGCTTAGACTTAATGCCCTATGTAAGCAAGATCTTTTATGTGACACTACTAATCCTTCAATAGATGGTGATACATTGTTAGAGTAAAATACAATATCAGAGGCCTATACGGCTTTGTGACATGCATTTGGAAAGACTTTTTTTTTAATGAGAGTAGAGAAATTGTATTTTCATCTTTGAAATTTTGTTTGGAAACTTTAGAAGCATACCATTGTTCCATAGATGTTTCTCTTTTCTATTGGGTCAGATGTCAGTTATTAAAGATCTTATTAAATGATATATTACATGTCAAAGTCAAACTGTGTTGTGAACAGGTATATTAGGAAATCATACTAAAATATGAATCTCAAAGGTGTTTATGAGGTTGGCAGACACAAATATATGCCAAGACAACTAACGGCCGGCTACTCTGTTTGGAACTTGCTTCTGGAAGTTAACACCACACTCAGTACCCAAATCATGTGATAAGAAAAATGAACTAGACATTTCAAATGGTATGATTCTTATTTTAGCTCATTTCTAAAATGTGAGAACCTTTAAATATATAGGCAAAGGATTGGGTTTTGACAAGAATTTTATATGTAAAATTATCCAGTTGTTTTTCATAGAATAGAGTAGAAGAATTTTGGATTACAAATGAACAAATTAGTGCCTAAGAAGACATTTGGAGGGTCATACTTAAGAGAAAAATGGAAACAGTTATCCAGATAATGAAAAACAAACGGTTTCTTCTTAAAAACCAAGAATTTACCAAGAATCTATCTGCATTGATTAAAGTCACTGGATAAATGTTCAACTGCCCATTTTACTTTGTATAGACAGAACCTACGAATAGGTCATGTCATCTGGGTGAGGGGAATTGAATTTGACAGAGGACAGGGAATGGAGTCACTATATAGTAAATTGCCTCTTCAAGTGCAATTATCTATTCATGACATAAATCAAATACAATTCTACCCATCTTTGATTTTATTCTATATACCTCTTTTTTTCTTCTTTGCCTTGTTGATAACTAGTATTTTATTTGCTTATACCGAAATCTCTTTTGACTCAGTTCCAGTAGATGTTTTCATTGAAAACTGACAGGCTTTCTCTAGTACATGCTGAATGGCTAAAGAAACATTATTATGTACTATTGACCTTTATCCATGAAACTTTTTCTTAGTGAAAATGAAGAGTATATTGTAGTAAATATGTATACACTTAAAATTTGGTATTGATATTTTTAATTACTTTAAATTTTATTCTTACTAGCCACTTGAAGTATCTCTAAAACAAGCAGAAAAAAAAAAGCTCAACATTTTCAACTTCCTTTAGATTATAGTCAACCCTGTCTCCTATCCAATAACAAACACTCAACAATACAGCCATTACTGTACTTGTAGAGAAACTGTGTTTCAATATAACCATACATATGCTGAATTATGATTTCTTGGTTTTCCAGTTTTATTGATAAATAATACATAACTTTATTGATTATATCAGTTTATTGCTATAACTATATTGTGTAATATATAGTACTTAAAATAACTAATTTTTAACATTTGTATTAGTAGTTATTTTTTAATGGTAAAAATTATCTCTGTGGAGTAAAATGTTATATAATTCATCAGGAACGTTGCTATTACATTATTTTTAATTATATATACAAATATAGGACTTACTGAAAGTGAAACTTTTATGTACCACTTAGTATCTGTTCTGGGGAAGACATATTTTGAATGATTTATCCAGGTTGCTTAAACTGCACAATTGTACGTTTGTGTAAAGACAATACTAAAGGCAAGTTGAAAATAATGTCAGACTATTTCCGGTTATGTGATGTTATAAGCATATAAGCTGTTTCCTGTGCCAGACTTACACAAATGATTTTTATCTCCAAGCATTAAAAATAATCATGAATGAGTTGGAGACACCAAAATTATTGTAATATCCTATTGAGACTGATGGAATTAAAAAAAACCCAGAAACTTCCAAAGTACTTTAAATATCATGAGAGCAGATATCAGTGTTCCACCATGATTAATTCTGATGCCTTTACCTTTTTCACGTACTGTACTTGTTTCTCGGGTGCGCTTTGATTCTCAAGCATCAGCGTCTGCCTCTCTATCAAGAATCTGTCCTAGTCCCTTAGATTACATTGTGCAACCAGTGTACTGAGAGGCTTAAGTGCCAGGGAATTCATGCCCCCCAACAATAAACCCTTAAACAATGATTGATAGGGTGTAAATATTCTAGCTTCCTTGTTCCTGATTAGTACAATTTATGTAGGATCTACATTGTCACCAAAATTCCAATGTAGCACTGAATCATGGTAACCTTTTGTGGATTTGCTTGCTATTGCATATTTGCTTGAGGTCCTTAGCTTCTAAGTTTCAATTCCCCACTCTCATAGTACTCCAGCCTTCTCCTGGAACATTTTCTGTGCACCTGCCACATAAATTTGTATTTCAGCATTTGTTTCTTAGGAACCCAAACTGAGACAGCTGGTTCTGGAAATGCTCTTAACTAGCAGACTCTCAGGATGGGATTCTGGGGTTGGATCCCTTTCTGGCCAGATTAAAACAGGGGCCATATTGTTCACAGTAAGTTATTTAGCCCTGCTATGTTGTAGCATTATACTATATTACAAAGGTATGCTTCATTGCTAAGGTAATTTGGATATGACTCAGTTTGAAGGGGATCTGCTACCTTGTGAAAAATTGCTAGCATTGGATAAATGTGAAAAAATAGTAATTATAAAGGTGATGGAGTTGGTTGTTTTTTGCTAAGTTTGATTGGTGCCCAGAATAAGGAAAACTAAACAAGTCAGGTTATTACCAACTCAGGGCATAATGAGCATATCAAAATGTCTTGGTGAAAACATTTCAAAAGATCTTTATCATAAGGCTAGAAAACTAGAGAGAAAGCTAACTCTGAAGCTTTAGAAAATTACCTGTGTCTAAATTAGGGCTCTGTAGACCAAGGGAGATTTTTAAGAGATGTTCTAAACCTGGGCTCCCTGTCAGTAGAGGAAATACAATTCTGGAAAAGCTGAGCCCCAACGGCAGCATTTAACCACTAGAGGCACAACAGATGTAATTAACATAAAAGACTTGAGATCAGATGGAAATCATAGGACATGACCCATAGAGACTTGTAACCTTGGCCAATTGATTATAGTGTTCTTGGGAAAATATGGATTGACAGCCAAAAATATCAGTTGATACTTTGATTTTAAGAAGTGGATGATTAGAAGGCTGATAGCTGCTCCAGTGGAAAATCACAATCTCATACATTACCATGTCTGAGACATTTCTCAGACCACAGACAATCAATTGAAGAGGCTAATATCCCTTGAAGGATCATGATATGAAACAAAGTGTATGTAACAGTAATCTCCCTGGTCCTTACCCCAAAGGATCCATGACCATTCATCTAAGAAATTGTATACCAGGGGGAGGGGAAGAGAAAAACCAAGATTTTTCAAGAGATTTTTAACATTGTATCCAAGTTAACATTTTGCACGGAGGTCGTGCAAGCCAGAGAGTAAATGGAGGGATGGCCAAAGTGTGTCTTTCAGTGGTTACTATGTGTGAGGTAACTATTTCTTGGTCCCTGAGCTTGTATTTAAACGGATACACTTAGCATCTGGAAAAACAATTGTTTCCTTGAACCCTAGAGTAAGGCCCTCTTGAAATTTCTCCTCTGCTCAAGACTGCAAATTAAAAGCATGCCATATACTGAGTAAAAAGTCAGAGATTACTGCCCCTTTCAGAGCTGGAAAGGATAAAGAGTTGGTTGTCCCTATCATGTCCCCATTTATTCACAGTTTAGCTTCCTGGGAGGGAGAGGGAGGGCGGGAGGGGGGAGGCAGTTCATGATAGGTGATGGTACACCACTACAAACTTAAAAGGTTTAACCATTTTTTGTACTTGATGTGGTATCTTTACTAGAAGACATTAATACAACTTCTTTGGCACGTTGGATGTTGTATGTGTCTGGCATATGTATTCTTTTCAAAATGCATTAGGACAAAAATTATTCATGTATAATGGACAGTACTTCACATGGAAGGTCTCTGTCCATGGTTGTACTTACTCATCTGCCCTTTGCTACAATATATCCCAGAGGGACCTAAAAATCTGGACATTCCACAGAAGTCCATTGGTGATACTATGTTAATTGGACCTGAAGAACAGAAAGTGGTAATTACTGCAGATCCTCTTGAAAGCTATATAAAGTCTAAAGGATGGAAAATACACTCTGTGAAAATTTAGGGGCCTTCTATATTGTAGAAAATTAGGATTACAATGGGAAGGAGCTTGACAAAAAGTATTCTCCAAGTTGAAAGAATAGTTTTTATGTACTGCAATTACTATCACCACCGCTCTGTGCTTGGTAAGCCAGATTGGATTTTTGGCTTATTTGGTAATATTACTCTGAATACTTATTGAGTAATTTCAAAGGCTGTCTATTGTGAGAAAGTACGATCACACTTTCTCTTTTGTTGTGCAACCTAACACATGTAGTGGTGCTACTAGACAGATTGGTGGTAGATAGCATGCCGTTTGGAAACTTCAAAAGCTTTAATAGGGAATTACAGTACAGACATGTAGGACTTAAGATCAAGGTCATGCTGTCTATTACAAGGACTATATATCATTTGCAAAGTTTGAGTAAGCATGGAAGCTATTAGTGTGTAAAAATAACGTATACCTAGGATAGAGATTTTGTCCTTTGCATACAGGGCCAAAGGACAAAAAAAAGTTATGTGAATAGGTAGCCAAAGCTCCAGGTTAAGTACATTTGTTAGACTTAGTTAATGATGTTGCATCAGCTTACAGTTATGTCCTAATAGAGGTTCCTTAGGATCCACTGGTGGAAGAAAAATAAAGTTCTGGTTTGAGGAGAGCTTAGCTTAGCTCAGTATATTTTTATCAGCTGAAAATGACTGCTACCAGAAAGCAGCAATACCAAGTGTGGAGGTCTCTGGGGTATAGGGGGAAGTGGAAGTCTTCCCAATGGCAGACCTTTGGAGATGTGCCTAGCCACTGTGTGTAAAAAGATAGTGCTTTAGGTAAGAGTATCTGAACTCCTATTCGGTGACTAACGGTTTAGCTTGGTGGTTGGGGGTCTGAAAGGAAAAGTACTGGAAGAATGGGATAAAGGAGGTCTGGAGAAAAGACATGTGGATGCACCAGTAGGAATGGGACAAAAGTGTGAGCAATGTTGAATCTCAGGTTAATGCAGGACTTGGATTATCCACTAAATACATAGGGGCAGAAATATCACATAGATATCAGCCAGCCTCTTTTCTCAGTAATTGAGCAATGGGCTCCAAAATAAGTGGTCATAGGGCTGTGCATGGGCCCAACAACATAGTCTCCACCTTACCAACATCACTGCCATTACAGAAAATCCAAATTGTGAATTGTAATATCCGACCCAGTATCTCAATATGAGCTTTAAAGAAATTCACCAGGAATTATCACATTGAGTACATTAGAGCTATTTAAGCTTTTAAAGGGTGGTAATTCATTGTGAACAGGACCAACTTGTATCTTGTGTAAAGATTTGCTTTTCCCACCACAGTGCCTTATGATAGCACTAGTATCCAAGGGCTAAGAGTATCTGATTTACTATCATGGGATCCCATATAACATTTTCCCTGCGTAGTCCAAGAGGTGTATTTTTCATAGAGGAGTATGATAGCATGATCATGAGACTTATTGGTCATACCTTGTGGTGAATCACTAGACCTGACTTTATGATAGAATATTGGAAATACTTAAGGGCAATACTCAAGTATCCATGAGACTAAGATACCGTTCTTCAAGGCACAACACATGCCAGGGTTCAATGGCCATTATGTGGTTCTATGTGTATGAGAAAAGGAATAAAATTGTCTGGAGACCCAGCGTTGGATGTTAAGAGCATCTCCCTTCATCTTCAAGCCATGGGGGTTAATTGGAAAATGTGTGCTTCCTGTCTCCACAAGCTAAAATTTGGTATGTCTAGAGATCCAGGAAAACACCAGGGGACAGATTAAGACTTCTATTGAAAATAGATGTATTGCTGCCTCATGGTTATTTTTAGATACTCATTACAGTAAGCAAGTAGGCAAGTAAAGGAATACTTACTCATGATCATAGGAGATGATAGGATATTAGATACTTAGTGTGGGTAGGAAGTGACACTGTGGGTGATACTGTTTGTGGACAATACGAGCAGATTTCTGTTTGAAGTATTGTCCATATATGTTAAGTCTGGAAACCAAGGGAATCCACTGAGCACCTCTGTATGCTCCCAAGTATGATTTAAGTGTAAATAGACAACTAACAGACAAGTGAATGGTAATCAGGCTTGGGGCTGTCAGCAGTGCAGGTTACTAAGAAAAGACCATTGACTACAAAGGTATTGGCTCAGTCTTGAGGTAAATAACAATGGGTGGTTTGAAAGGGCAGTGACTCTTCCTAACCAAGATTGAAATATTTTGTGGCAATTACAGATTTGGCAGCAACCTCAGCAACAGGGACTACAGCTCATCACAGTGATTGTGCTTTTGTACTGTTTCTGGAATCATGATTAGTAACAACCTCGAAGAAGCAGTATAGAGAATCTAGTGTGAAGCATGAGTGTGTCTGAGGCTGAAGCAGATGCTGGTGTTGCTTTTCTATGCCTTGCCATTCCCCTTCATCAGTTTTGTGCACACTGCTTGCTCTCCAGCTGGCCTCTATTAGCAGCAACCCTCTCAGAGTGCCTTCGTGGAGGAGCTCCCCTTCCTCACCCAGAGATCCTGTTCTCTGCAGCCTTAGTACCTGAAAGTGCCTGGGAACAGACATCCCCTCAGGAGCACTCCTGCACTCATGTCTGATTGGCGTGGGACTGCTGATTTGGACTTCACTGAAAAGTGAAGTACATGTCCTGTACTGTGTTATGAGCTGAGTGAGACTTAATGCCACAAATTTCCTTCTTCTCTAAGCCTGCTCTCCCACCCTATTCTGGCCTTTCCTGGAAATTCTATTTCCTCTCTAATAAACCATCCCCCTAAAATTTCTAATCTCACAGTCTGCTCCTGGGGAATTCAGTCTTTGAAAAACACCAGATAGAGTCTGTTAATATCAGCTCATTGTAAAAATAATGTTCCACATGTTTACTGTGAGATTAACCACAGTTAGAGTAAAATCTAAAGACAGTAAAAAAAAAAAGATAAATGAATAGTATGCCACAAATACATAAATATGCTTTCATTAAGGATTCACCTGTTTATTTTCCCCACACCTCCATCCAACAATGCTTATATAAATAGTGATGATTAAAAAATTTTTTTCTGACCATATTATTCAGTGAAAAAAGTTTCTCTTGATAGTTTTCTTTGACCTGACTATAACATTCATAGACAGAAAACATCTACTTTACAACACTGTACATGAAGCTGGTTGAGTAATATTCACTCATCACCTAGAGTCTGTGTGAATGCTTCACCCAGATACTCCCACAGGAGATGCTTTTGTCAACCTGAAAATGGGTGCAATGAGAGGCAGACAGGTGTTTATTTGGGATCAAAAAATTGCAATTCAGGAAACAAAGATTCTAGTAGAAACCCAAATAGTGTACTGCTCGGAAGGTGAAAGCAAAGTGTTTTCATGAGGAAAAGGAAGGTGGGAAATTACATGAGTCAAAGGAAAAAAACACACTCTTCTATGGGGATTAACAAGCTACGCTACTCTGGATCATGCATTGACTGACCACTGACTATCTTCAGAAAGTCCACAACCACGAGTCCTGTGATCAGGATGTCTGTCCTGCTGACTTCTCAAGCAGTTGCTTAAAACAGTTGCTGTTTTGTCCAGTCCAAAGGTTTTCTCAGTTCAAACAAAGGCAGGTAAGGCAGTTTCTCTGCAGTCATTGTTCCAGTCATGTCCATTTTTCACACCTTGCATCACCATAGTATGATATAAAAACATGATATATTTAAGTGAACTACATACCTTATTCAGTTTTCATCATTTCTTCACATGTAGTCGTGTAAGTGTGTGTGCACAGTGTTCTATGCAATTCTGCCTAGTGTATAGATTTGTGTAACTACCAACAAAATCAACATATAGAATTATTCTATCACCATAAGTCCTTCATGCCATTCCTTTATGTTTTCACCCTGTCCCACCTCCCCACCATCCGTGTCTCTTGACAACCACTATTTCGTTCTCTTTCTCTATAATTTTGTCATTTCAGTAATGTTATATAAATGGAATCGTGGAGTATTTAATCTTTTCCGATTGACTCTTTCTCCCTGAACCTAATGCTTTGAGATCCATCCTGGTGCTTTAATGTACCAACAGTCCATTCCTTTTTACTATGGACTAGTGCCCCGTCATGTACACACAGTATATTTTGTTGACCTCTTAATGGACATTTGTATTATTTACAGACTTGGCCATCATGATTACAGGTATTATGAATGTCCATGTATAGGTATTTGAATAGAATATATTTTCATTTCTCTTTGTTAAATATCTAGGAGTGGGGTTTCTGGGTTTTAAGTGCTTGCTAACTTTATAAGATACTTCTGAACTTTTCCAAAATGTAAGTACTATGTTACTTTCAATCAACAGTGGTTTGTTGATCTTATTACTGAGTTATATTGAGTTGCAATACTTTCTCCCATTATATAGTTTACCTTTTCTCTTTGTTAATGATAACATTATAAAACCAAACTTTTTCATTTTCAAAAAGCTCAAATTGTTTATTTTTCTTCACTTTGTTTTACTGTGTCTTATGTAAGAAACCCATGTGTCAGAAAGAATTTTCTATTCTAGGATATTTTAGTTTTAATTTTCACATTTAGGGTTATGATTAAACTTGAAAAAATACAGCTTTAGTTGAGTGTGGATGGTCCCTTTTATCCCCATAGGACTCTGTTTTGAAAGCTTTCCTTTGCATGTTGAATTACGTGGTAACTGTCAATAAACAATCGAATATGCACATGTGGCTCTATTGCTAGACTCCTAATCAATTTCATTGATCTATATGTCTTTCATTTCACCAGTTCTACAATTTTTAATTTTGCATTTCTTTATATAAATCTTGAAATTCAGCAGAGGAAGAACTTTAATTTTACTTTTTCAAATTTGTTTTGGTAGTTAAATTTTCATACAAGCTAAAACATTAACTTACTAGTTTAATCCAGAATGCCTGCTGGATTTGTATGGAGTTTACCTGAAACTGTTGATCATTTTGTTAAATTGAAATCTTACCAATATTCCAAACTACAGATATTGAATCTCTTCAATTATTTAGGCCTTTAATGTATTTCAGGACTGTGTAGTTTGCAGTGTGTGCATTAAAAAAAAAAAAAAACAATTATTCGTAAGTATATCATGTTGTTTGACACCAGTATGGATCAAACTGTTCTTTTATTTCATTTACCTATTTTTTTTATTTCATATATGAATACAGTTTTGTATGTGAACTTTGTAACCTGACTTTGTAAAATTTATTAGTTGTTTTGTAGAATCCTGTAACTTGTATTCAAAAGAAGTCACATCAAATACAAATAGAAAGTTTTAGCTTTTCAATTTTTATGGCCCCTTTCTTCCTTCCACCTTATCTGAAAGGCTAATAATGGTGACATAATGGTATGTAGAAGTGAACGGACAGTCTTGTTTCTACACCATCTTCGGTGGGAGAGCATTGAAGTTTTTGTTGTAGTTTTGTGTGCATGGTCTTCATTAGATGAAGGGAATTCCGTTCCACTAGTTTTGTGAGAGTTTTTTATCATGAATGTGTGTGTAATTTTATGAAATCCTTTTCTGTGTCCTTAGAAATGATGATGTGATTTATCTCTTTTTTCTGTTAACAGACTGTTACATACTGTGATTTTTGCCTATTAAATCAACCTTGCATTCCTGAGATATAAACCCAGTTATTCATTGTTCATATGTTACTTTAATCATTAAATTTAGTTAAAAGTTATTCATTTATAATCTTGAGAGATATTGCTTGAAGTTTTGTCGTCTTTTGTTTTCCTTTGTTTCTGGTAAGAGCATAATGGTGATTTTTTAAGAGAATCTAAAACTATTGTGTTTTATATAGCTTCCATAACAAATTACCACAAATTAGTGCCACATGAAACATACACACACTTTTTGTCTTACAGGTATAGGTTTTAAGTCTGACATTAGTCTCACCAGGATAAAGTTAAGGTGTGGACAGGTTTGTGTTTCTTTCTAGAGGCTCTGGAAAAGAATCTGTTTCTTTACGTTTTCCAATTTTAAAGACTACTCACATTCCCCTCCCTGCATCTTCACACTAGCTATGTTACACCTTGACTATTCTTTCTTGTGCCATCTGAACTCAGCTGGGGAAGGCTTCTCTGATTTTGATGTGATTACATTGTTCCCACCTCTACAACCCAATATACTCTCCCATTTAAAGGTCATTAATCCCATCTGCAAAATCTTTTTAGCCATACAAGGCATATTCATAGGGTCCAAAAATTAGGACATAAGGTATACATTATTCTGCCTACCACAAGAATTGTTCTGTCTTGTGTTTATGAGAGAACCAATTTGCGATTGGTGATACTTCTTTCTGTTTTGTAGATTTCAGCAGTGAAACCTTCTGGGCCACAACTATTCTTTGTCCAGAAAGTTAACTACATATTCATTTTATTTAATAGGTACGGAAGTGTTAAGGCACTCCGTAATTTGTTGAATTGTTGGAAAGATAATATGAGATTGTTAATTTGATATTAATTATATTTTTATAGTACTTCCTGTTATCTGGGATCTGTGATAATAACAATGTTGTCATTCCTGATATTTGTATTTTGTGTTCCTTCCATCCCTCTCCTCTCTGTCTTGTCTAATACACATCATTTTTTAACTTTCAAAGACCTAGCTTTGGTTTTGTTATCTCTCATGTCTATTTTTTATTTCATTAACTTCTAATGTTTATTGTGTTCTTCTAATTTATATTTTTGTTTTTCATTGTTTTTTTTTTATTTTTTTAGTAGAATCCTATACACCTGGACTTCTTTGGAACTATAAAATAATTATTCTTTTTAAATATAAACGTTAAAAGCTATAAATTTCCCTCTAGATACTTCTTTATTTGCCTCACTCAATTCTTCTGTTGTATTTTTGTTATCTTAGACTCTACATTTTTATAGTTAGAGATGAATGCTGGTTAGAATTAGAGAAAATTGAAGGAGGAGAACATAAAGTGAGAGGAAGCATACTCCTAGTAGTTATGTTTCTGTGCCACCAAGGAAGCAAAACTACTTTTCTCCAATCAGTGGGCATAACTATGGATAAATTACTTACTGGAGATTTTTGGTTTTTTTGACCCATGCATTATTTCAAACTATGAGGAATAATTTCCAAATATTTGAAATTTTACCAGATTCATTATTATTGATTTACTACTTGTGTATTACATCAAACTCTTTTACATTTTCCAAGTCCTTTTCTTTTTTCTTTTTTTTTTTTTTTTTTATTTTGTTTTTTCTTTGGTCCAGCATGTTTATCTTGGTGACTGCACCTTGTAAGAATATTCTGCCTTTGTTTCTTATACTGCTGTATATGTATCATTTAGACCAAGACAGTTGAGAGTGTTGCTCAAATACTCTGTATTTTTTAATTCTTTGACAAATAGTACTTAAAATTTTTTTTTCAGTGGCTTATGTTTTTTCAAATTTAGTTTTGGTTTTTCTCCACCATTAACTTTCTTTTTTTTTAATTTTTATTGTTTTATGTTTATTGATATTTTGAGAGAGAGAGACAGAGAGACAGAGTGCAAGTGGGGGAGGGGCAGAGAGAGACAGAATCTGAAGTGGTCTCCAAGCTCTGAGCTGTCAGCACAGAGCCCGACATGGGGCCTGAACTCATGAACCTTGAGATCATGACCTGAGCCGAAGTTGAACCCTTACCCGACTAAGCCACCCAGATGCCCCTGACAACTAGTACTTTTGATTGCTGAGGAAGGAGTGTTAAAATCTATGTGCACTTACTTATTTCTCCCATTGATTCTTTTCAGTTTTTGCCTTTTTAAAAATGATCATTGTCTCTAATTGATGTGTATATATTTAGGATACTTCAGTCTTGCTGAGAAAAGTGATCCTTTTATCATTATTAAAATGTTCTCTCTTTTTAGTATTTTTTGTTATCAAATTTATTTCATCTGAAATAATAGTTACCCCAACTATTTCTATGTTTACCCCAAGCCTTTCTATGTTTATGGTTTTCATGTATGTACATGTACATACATGTCTAAAATGAATTTTTTATAGATAATATATAATTGGGTCTCATGTTTTTACCTATTTTTATATCTGATATTTATTTTTATTAGCTTATTTATGGAAATTTATTCATAAAAATTATCTCAGAACTCTTTTGAAAATATCTTTTTAATTGAGGTA